>NC_142025.1:14369746-15717246 GCF_049901735.1 Notechis scutatus | reverse complement strand
CAATAACGTTTTAATGACCTTTGTGATCACCTTATTAATAACTGTGTCCTCTTCGCTGATGATGTAAAACTATTCAACACCGCCGTCAATGCTACCATCCTTCAAAAAGACCTTGATTATGTGTCTGAATGGTCTAACAGTTGGCAACTCCAAATATCTACCAACAAATGCTCTGTCCCACACATTGGTTAAAAAAATCTATATACCAAATACAGTCTAGGCGGATATGACTTTGTTTTTTTTTTTTTTAAGTAAAAGTTTTATTGACTTTGACAACAAACAAAAACACATAAAACATAAGACATCAAACATAAAAGCATTATCCTCCTTCATAAATTTACAGACAGTGTATCGGCTGGTCTGCCATTCTTTTTTGTGCATCTATTTCATAGTTACCATTGTAATTATGTTACACAATAACTCATACTATCAATCAACAACTATATATCCTAATATCATTATTAAACAATCATTTGACTATAATTTTATTAATTCATACTTAAGCGAGATAACTATAATTTACTTAATATATTTTATAACAGATCATAAAATCATACCAAGTCTATCTTAATAAAATTTTATAAAGAAGTTATCAAAACAAAACAAAAAACAAAAAAATGTATATTCATTATTTCCTAGGTTTCTAAATAGTCTATTATTATATTGTATTATCTAACCATTGATAAAAAAGATCCCAAACTTCATAAAATTGTTTATCTTCTTGTTCTCTAATTTCAAATGTCAAGCTACTCATTTCAGCACATTCCAATATTTTCTTAATAATTTCTTCCTCTGATGGTATTTTCTCACTCTTCCAATTTTTAGCAAATACAATCCTAGCCGCTGTTAATACATTTACAATCAAATACTTTAAGTTTTTATTATATGTATCAGGTAAGATTCCCAATAAAAAAATATCTGGTTTCAAATCTATATGTTTCTTTGTCATTTTTTCCAACCATATGCGAATTCTAGTCCAGTATTTTCTGGCCTCCTCACAAGTCCACCACATATGGTAATATGAGCCAGGTATCTGATGACATTTCCAGCACTTTTCAGATTTATTCTTGAACATTCTTGCTATTCTTGTCAGGGGGAAGTGCCACCTGTAAAACATCTTATACAAATTTTCTTTATATGCTG
The DNA here is from genome assembly GCF_049901735.1 of Notechis scutatus. Classification (NCBI taxonomy): domain Eukaryota; kingdom Metazoa; phylum Chordata; class Lepidosauria; order Squamata; family Elapidae; genus Notechis; species Notechis scutatus. The sequence continues at coordinate 15,716,103 of NC_142025.1, read as the reverse complement.
TTGACATTGTCATTTTATAATTTTGAGACCACAATTTTTGCCATTTCTCTAAATCAATCCCATATCCAAAATTCTTCCCCCAAGCAATCATTGTTTCTTTAACTTGTTCTTCCTCTAATTTAATTTCCAGCAAATAACTATATAATTTTTTGATCACTTTTTCATCAGTACCTGTCAAAATCCTATCTAAGTCAGTCAATTTATCATAAAATCCTTCTGTTTTAGAATCTTTAAAATACCTTGAATGTATTTGCGCATATGAAAATCAATTCATCTTTATACCTTGTTCTTCTAAATTTTGCATCGTTTTAAGTTCACCCTTTTCATCCAGTATTTCCCCATATCTGACTGTTTGTTCCTTCTTGTATGTTATAGGATAAGAAAAAGCTTCAATAGTTGATAACCAAACTGGGATTTTCAAATAACATTGTTTCTTAATTTTCTCCCAATTCAACCATAAGGATTCCTGTATGTAATGCCTTCTAAAATAGCCCTGTGATTTAGTTCCCTTATACCATAGAAAAGCATGCCAGCCCAATAATAAATCATGTCCTTCTAATGTCAACAATCTAGTCTTTCTTAACGTTATCCATTCTTTGGCCCACATTAAGTTTGCAGCTTGGTAATACAACTCCCAATTAGGAAGGCCAAATCCTCCTCTAATTCTAGCATCTTGTAAGAGTTTTAATTTTATTCTCGCTTTCTTACCTTGCCATATATACTTCAGCACATTTTTATTTAATTCTTCAAGGTAATCTTTACCTAGCCTAATTGGTATTGTTTGAAACAAATATAAATTTCTGGGTAAAATATTCATCTTGATTGTTGAAATTCTACCTATCAATGATAATTGTAGGTTTTCCCATTTTTTCAGATCAGATGCTATCTGCTGTTTAAGTTTAATATAGTTATTCTCTTTCAATGTAATACATCTTGACGTCAAATGTATCCCCAAATATTTAACTTTGTTCGTAACTTGAATTTTCAATAGGTCTGCCAACTCTTCTCTTTGTCTTAATAGCATGTTCTTTGTCAGAATCTTTGTTTTGTCTTTATTTATTTTCAAACCAGCCATCTCACCATACATCTCTATCTTTTCCAATAATTTTAAAGCTGTCTCTAGAGGGTCTTCCAAAATAAAAACCAAGTCATCCACAAAGGCTTGCAATTTAAATTCCTCCTTTTTAACTTTCATTCCTTTTATATTTTTGTCCTCTCTAATATTTCTATTTAACACTTCCAAGGTCAATACAAATAACAAAGGAGATAATGGGCATCCTTGTCTTGTGCCTTTTCTTACATTAATAGAGTCTGTAAATTCTCCCTCTATCATTACTTTTGCCGTTTGCTTATGATATATGGCTTCTATTGCTTGGATGAATTTTCTAGCAAAGCCCATCTGTTCCAATAATAATAGCATAAATCTCCAATTCACATTATCAAATGCCTTTTGGGCATCTAGGAATATCAAAGCCATTTGTTTTTCAGGATGCGCCTCATAATATTCCAATGTGTCCAGGATTACCCTCATATTGTCTTTAATTTGTCTCTTTGGTAAAAATCCATTCTGATCAGGGTGAATAAAGTTGTTTAAGTATTTTTTAAGCCTTTCTGCCAAAATTGAAGCAAAGATTTTATAGTCTGCATTCAATAAAGAAATAGGTCTATAGTTCTTAATTTGTAATGGATCGGCCCCTTCTTTTGGGATAAGTGTAATATAAGCTTCTGACCATGTTTTAGGTATTTTCTTATTTAACATAACTTCATTCATGACTTCTAGCAGTGAAGTGCTCAACGATTCTTGTAATGTTTTATAAAATTCAGCCGGAAGCCCATCTGGACCTGGTGCTTTTCCATTATTCTGTCTGTTGAATGCTTCGGTTAATTCCATCATTGTTATAGTGCTTTCTAAAAATTTTCTAGTTTCATCAGGTATCTTAGGTAGGTTAGCATTTTGTAAATACTGTTTAATTTTTCCCTCATCAAGATCCTCCTGTTTATATAATTGTCCATAAAAGTCTCGAATGATTGCCTTTTTCTCATTACCATAACAAATTTGACCTTGATCATCTATTAACTGTAATATTTTCCTTGATTCTTTCTCTTTTCTCAGTTTATATGCTAACCATCTACCTGGCCTATTTGCATCTTCAAAATAGTTCTGTTTAGCACTTCTAATTTTTTGTGCCAGTTCTTCTTTCTCTACTTGATCCATTTTATGTTTGATTATGTCCATTTTAAGTTTAATATCTTTTTTCTGTGGCATTTTCTGTAATTCTTTTTCCAGTTTTTTATGGTCATCTTCTAGAGCTTTAATCGTTTGCCTCTTCCTAATGTTCTTATGACCTTGTTGAAGACTCTCACTTTGTCAAGGACCTTGGAGTTTTCATATCGAATGATCTAAGTGCCAAAGTTCACCGCAACAGTATTGCCAAAAAGGCTTTAAGAATTGTACATTTAATTTTACAAAGCTTCTCCTCTGGTAATACTGATTTCCAAACTAGGGCATTCAAAATTTTTGCTAGACCAATACTTGAATTCACTCTGCTGTCTGGAATCTGCACTGTATATCAGACAAATACAATTGAGCGAGTCCAGAAGTATTTTACCAGAATAAAACTACATTCCTCTGTTCACAACAGAATACCCTACAGCACCAGACTTGAGATCCTAGGCCAGGGGTGGGCAAACTTTTTGGCTCGGGGGCCTCATTGACTTTTAAAATTTGACAGACGGGCCGCCACCTGGTGTCGAAATGCCTGTCATTACAAGTCAAAATCAAATGAATGCAATCATTCAATCATTCACATCAAACCTTAATTCTGTACCAATCTTCGGCGGGCCGGATTAAAAAAGACCAACGGGCCGGATGTGGCCCGCGGGCCGTAGTTTGCCCACCCCTGTCCTAGGCTGAGACAACTTTGAACTACGCCGACTAAGATTGGACTTAAGCATTGTACATAAAATCATATGTTACAACATCTTACCAGTTAATGAATATTTCAGCTTTAACAACAACAACAACAACAACACACAAGAGCACACAACAGATATAAACTAAATGTAAACCACTCCAAACTTGATTGCAGGAAATACGATTTCAGCAACAGAGTGGTCAATGTCTGGAACTCACTACCTGATTCTGTTGTCACCTGCTCAAACCACTACTCCTTTACTCTCAAACTAACCTCTATTGACCTCACCCCATTCCTAAGAGGTCTGTAAGGGGCGTGCATAAGCGCACAATTGTGCCTATTGTCCCCAATTATTAGTTCCTATTTCTTGTATTTTTATGTTTATTCTTGTTTCTGTTATATTGTATGCTTTTAAAAAATGAAATAAATAAATAAATAACGTTGAATAAAAGAGCCATTGTCAGAATGCAAGGGAAGTTTCAGACTAAAATTGAGTTATTATTATCATGGTTCATCATACAATCACCCAGAGGTTTTAGAATGGTGTTGGCGTTTTTATCTACTTATTAAGTCCTTCCCAAAGCGTTGAATAGACAGATATTCTTGTTTGATGGTGTTAAAGATATCGTCCTATAAGGTTTTCCAAGAATAGATAGTCCTCGACTTAGGATTACAACTGAGCCCCAAATTTCTGTTACTAAGTGGGACATTCATTAAGCTAACCTGGCCCTGTTTTATGACCTTTCTTGCCACAGTTGTTAAGTTAATCACTGCATTTGTTAAGTAAGTCACATGGTCATTAGTTGAATCTGGCTTCCCCATTGACTTTGCTTACCAGACGGTCACAAAAGCAGATCACCTGATTGTGAGACGTGCAACCATCATAAATATAAGCCAGCGGCCAAGCCTCTGAATGTTGATCATGTGACCATGGAGATGCTACAAGGCTTGTAAGTGTGAAAAACCAGTCACATGTCACTTTTTTCAGTGGTGTTGTAATTTCAAACGGTCACTAAATGAACAGTTGTAAGTTGAGTACTACCTGGAAAGCTGCCGTTTGCAATTGACTGATTTTGTCAATGCTGATAATGTAACAAGCAGTGCTTCAGTTATTTTGGGGTGGTACCTATGTTATTATCTTATTATTTGTATTAATCGGTGTTCTGACAGTTTCAGGACTGTTTTTTTGAAGGAAAAACGCCTTTTATTCAGCTGATTTTCTCTGTTTGCCGGAGTTTTGGAAATGCGCACTTCCTCCATTCTTCTTCTAGACCTGTTTCAAGGTTGCAGCTTTATTGGCAACTGTGTGTGCTGATGTTTTCACTTTCTCTGTGCTTCTCCAAACCTTTGAAAGAATTCTAGAGCAAATATTCCTTCAGTTAAACTGAGAAAAATGTAGGAAATAAATTAAAGGAACTGGGACTGCCAAGAACAGACCTGTTAGTTCATAAGAGCTCCAACAGCTTCAGTTAGAGGTTTGTGTGTAATAGGCAGTCCTCAACATATGACCATAATTGAATCTTGCAATTATGGTTATAAGACATGATGCTCATTAAGCAAGTCATCAGGTAACTGATCTGATTTTGTGATGCTTTTGTGATAAATGACCACCATGGTTGTTAAGAAAGCCCATTGCATGCGCTGGTGGTTTTTGTGGAAAACTAAAAGTAAACATTGTAAATGCAGACCATAGCATGTGCGTCAATTTCCCAGGGCACAAAATGCAATCACATGACTGGGGAGACAACTGGGTCATAGGTAGCATTTTGGGGAGTTGTTGTAACTTTGAAGTTTTACTAAGTGATTGGTCATAAGTCAAAGATTAGCAATACTCTTATGCAGTTCTGCCTCAGTTTTCCCCCAAGAGTGAGCCTGCAGAACCATCCAATGTAACCATCATGGATTTTTTTTCTAGGCATCTGCAAGGCTATGGAAGGATCACAGAAACTTTGCTAACTGGAAAGAATAGCAAAAGCACTTAGACTTACATACCGCTTCACAGAGCTTTTCATCCCTTTCTAAGCAGTGCCCCCAACAATCTGGCTCCTCATTTTACCGAACTCAGAAGGAAGGAAGGTTGAATCAAACTCTTGAGAATCAAACTGCTGGCAGTGAGCAGTGAATTAGGCTGGCAGTACTGCATTCTAACCACTGGGCCACCATGGATCTTCCACGGAATGGAAGAAATTGACACATGCCTATGAGAAATCTGAGTAGGTGGGACAATGGGGTAGACGGGAAGGAACCAAAATGATAGGACAGGAATGAGGATCGAGCCAAGAATGCAGATAAAGAGCACCAGCAGCCAAAAGGAGACAGAATGGCCACATCCATGCATTAAATCTTTATCATCATCCATATTTCATTTTTCTTCTTCTTTGGGATTGGCATCTCACTCATTTATTGTCTATAAATGCCTTCTGTGTTTTTCAAGTTTCAATAATGGTTTCAAAAATATATATGAAAATTAAATATAGATGTATTTTGGGCTAGAGTTTACCAATCCCCCAGGTAATAAAGTTGTTCACAGAATGTTAGCTGACAGCTACACTTACTCATAGGCCTCATTCTACAGTGGTGGAAATAGAAATTTAGAAGTTGCAGCAGTCATTTCTTCCCTCCCTCCTTCCCTTCCTCCCTCCCTCCCCTAAGTCTTCATTATTCTGAATCTTCGTATTTCAGACTTAACTTTCACTCTGCTTTTTGGCAGATGTGACAGGTGGCTGGGACATTGATATCATCAGTCTGGTTCTGCCTCCAAAAGCAGTTATTTTCCCCCTAGCAATCATTAATTAAAGGAACTAGAGAAGAAGTGCTACCCAATCAAGTTAGCAGTTGTAATTTAAAATAAATATATTTTGTAGGAGAGAGAGAGAAGAATGAGAGAGGTTTTATTAATCTGGAGTCAGGTTAAATTCAATCCAGCCTAAGTTTTTTATGATGGTTAATCAAAATCTGATTTTAAAGAAAGCAGTCCTGCAGAAATTACTTTGTCTAGGCAGGTAAATAGTTGGGGGCAAAATCACATAGTGCTATTAAGACACCTTTATCTTCAGAGCCTTAAAACTCCATTGCTTCATTGAAAAAAGAATGTATATTATGCACCAAGGGAACCAACATATAGTCTAATATTATCTGGGTTTGTAGACAAATAGCTAATGCAGAAAGGCGGCCCTTCATTAGAGGAAAACAGCTTTCAAAGTAGGTTGCATAGTTTCAGGTGAAAACAAAGGACCGCTTGTGCATCATATGGGAATAAGTATTTATAGAATAACAGCATTTGAAGGGACTTTTTAGGTCATCTAGTCCAACTCCCTGCATGAGTTGGAAACCATATACAATGCCAGACAACTGGCTGTACAGTCTCTTCTTGAAAATCTCCAGTAATGGCAAGTCATTCCATCATTTGATTGTTCTTACCATTAGGAAATTTCTCCTTAGTTCTAGGTTGCTACTCTCCATGATTAGTTTCCATGCATTGGTTTTTGTCTTACCTTCTGGTGCTGGGAAAGAAGAAATATACACTTTGTTAAGTTCGGTCAGTGGGTCCCAAGGATAGGCGAGGCATGAGTAGTGAAGAACAGCTCTTTATTAAGTAGATAGATTCTGAGACAAAAACTCCAGTGCGCGGCAGCTCTCTTATAGAGCTGGCCGTGGCTAGGCAGCCAATGACAGCTCTTTGAGTTTGCCGCGCTTGGTTTTAGCCAATCGCGGCAAACCCTGTATGAGCCAATCAGGAACGTTCAAGCCGTCCAATCACGATCCGGCTTGTCTGGACCAATAGGAATGCAGGGTTTCAAGCCTGCTAATATGGAACACCCCTCCCCTCTTGGTTCCGTCCAAGGGGCGGGTAACGTAGTCACGTAAGTAGGCGGGTCTTCGGACCTGCTTACTTGACTTGTGCGGTTCATAATGACTCTGGTCGTCGTCGGGTTCGGACGGGCTCTGCGTCGCCCACAAGCTTCTCGCTGGAACCGCCTGGAAGGGTGAGCCGGGCCTATAGCTGTGACTCCCACCTGGTGTATCCGGGTTGGTCGAGTCATTTGCTCTGTCGCTCCCACCTGGACTCTCTGGGCTGGTTGAGCTTGTCTGGCTGCTACTTCCAGGTGAAACCCATCTGCCTCGGTTCAATGTTTGTAGGTGAGTATTGCTGGTTTAATGTTTGATTTTTATTTAATGTGTGTGTGGGGTGTTCTGCTTGCGCAGATACCGGTTCTTTTTCTACGTTTGAGGTTTCCCCCCCTCTGATTCCTTGGTTAGAGTCCGTGAGGGGAAGGGTGACCAGTCTGGACCTCAGCTGGTCAATATGCCATTTCCAAGTCCTCCCGTCAGTGGTCTCGAGTTGGTAGGAACGAGGGCTGGTGATTTGGGTGATTTTTGCAGGAAGCCAAAGTGGGTCCCCGGTAAAGTTTTTGCCGAAAACAGTGTCTCCTACGTTGAAGGTGCGGTGTCTGCTATTAGATCCAGGGGGTTTCTCTGGAGTGTAGGTAGGGTGCAGGTGATCTAGGGGTGACCGGAGCCTTCTGCCTATTAGCAGTTCATTGGGGCTTTTGTTGGTAGTGGTGTTGGGCGTGATGTGTTGTATTAGAAGCATTTTGTTGATTTTCTCGTGGATGTTGCCATGTTCAATCTTTTGGAGAGGTTTTTTTTTGTGAATTGAACCATGCGTTCAGCTCGCCCATTCGCCGCCGGGTGAGCGGGCGATGTTAATGCGTGTCAGATGCCATGGTCTGCCAAGTATTGCTCGAAGGCCACTGCGGTAAATTGGGGTCCATTGTCAGATACTATCACATCTGGCAGACCGTGCGTGGTGAAAAGTTTGTTTAATTTTTTGATGACAGCTTCCGTGGTGGTCGTTTTCATTTTGCTTACTTCGAGCCAATTTGAGTAAGTATCGACAGTGATCAAAAAGGTATGCCCTTTGGTTGGCCCTGCGAAGTCAATATGAATGCGTGACCAGGGGCCTCTGGGGGTTTCCAATTGTAACGGTGGAGCTGTTGGGGGAGCCGAGCGAGTCTCTTGGCATCTGCTGCAAGCGGCGACCCAAGTTTCAATTTTTTTGTCCATGCCTGGCCACCAAGTGTAGCTTCTGGCCAGGGCTTTCATTCATACAATGCCCGGGTGCCCGTCGTGCAGCATGTCTAAAACTCTTTTCTGTAATGTTTCTGGTATAACCACCCGGTCTCCCCACAGGATACACCCCCTTTGTGAAAAAAGTTCAGTTTGCTGGTTTTTAAACGGTTTAAAGAGTTCATTTTTCTCGCTTTCTGGCCAACCCCTCTCCACCCAGTTGAGGACTCGCGCCGAGCGTTTGTCCCTTCTTGTTTCTCGGGCAATGTCTAGCACGGTCAATGTTGGCGTGGATACTGTTTCTATTTGCAAAATTGACAATGTGGGTGCTGGGTCATCTTGCACGTCTGGGAGGGGGGATCGGCTTAAAGCATCGGCGTGCGAGATGGTCTTGTCGGGTTGATGTATTAATCGGTAATTATAGGCGGCAAGAAATTCAGACCATCTTGTCATCCTAGGTGACAGGATGTGTGGAGTGGGTTTGTTTCCAGCCAAAATGCCAAGTAGGGGTTTGTGGTCCGTAATAATAGAAAATGTCCTACCATAAATGTATTCGTGGAATCTTTTTACCGCGGCAACGATGGCTAGGGCTTCTTTGTCCAGCTGGCTGTAGTTCCTCTCCGGCTTGGACAGGGTTCTGGAGAAGAATGCAACGGGGACTTCTGTCCCATTTGGCAAGGTGTGGCTTAGGATTGACCCAACACCAAAGGGTGATGCATCGCAAGTAACAGTCAGTGGCAGGGTTTCGTTATACTGAATGAGGACTGCTTCAGAAGTCAAAAGGTTTTTTATTTGTTGAAAAGTGTGGTCCTCTCGCCATCCCCAGATCCAGGGTGCCTTTTTATCCAGGAGCCTATGCAAGGGTTCCGCGACAGTCGCCTTCTGGGGTAGGAAGACATTATAGAAATTAATGAGTCCAAGGAATGCTTGGAGTTCTGTTTTATTTTTCGGCCTGGGGGCTTCTTTGATGGTTTTTAATTTTTTATCAGTAGGGTGAATTCCATGTTTGTCCAGGAGGTATCCCAGGAATTCTACCCTTTCAGTGCATAATTGGCACTTCTCTTTTTTTACTTTGAGGCCGGAGTCTTTAAATTTTTGTAGGACTGCTCTCAGTCGTTTCTCCAATTGTTTTTTATTAGGGGCTGCTACTAACACGTCGTTGAAATAGGGTACGACTCCCTTAATTCCTTGCAGCAGTCTTTCCATTAGGCTTTGGAAAACCCCAGGTGTGACGCTGACTCCAAATTGGAGTCAGTTGCATTTAAATGCCCCTCGATGTGTCACGATTGTTTGAGCCTCAGCGGTTTCAGCATCGACTGGCAGCTGTTGATAGGCTTGTGCCAGGTCGAGCTTTGCAAAGATTCTGCCACCCCCCAGTGAGTGTAGGAGATGTTGGACTACTGGCACAGGGTAGGCACTCTGCTGCAGGGCATGGTTGAGGGTGGCCTTGTAGTCTCCACAAATTCTCAGGGAGCCATCTGGTTTGATGGGGTTGACAATGGGTGTTTCCCATCAGGCATGGTCGATAGGTTCTAATACACCTTGCGCTCTGAGCTTATTTAATTGCTCATCTATCTTAGGCTTGAGTGCAAATGGCACTCGGCGTGGCTTGAGGCGGATGGGAGTGATGTCAGGGCTAAGATTGAAGGAGATTGGGGACCCCTTGTACTTGCCTAAGGTGTCATCGAAGACCTCTTGGAAGTCCCGTACGAGCGTCGCTTCCCAATCTTCGTCATCTGTGTGATTGATGCCTGCCATCATGATCCCTAGCGGTGTGAACCATTGCAACCCGAGTAGGCTGGGGTGGTCCTTATCAACAATTGTAAGCGGTAAAATATTGGTGCGGTTTTTGAAGGAGATTTTGAAGTGTCCGATGCCAGCCACTGGGATGTGGTTCCCTTGATAGTCCCTCAGAATCAATTTCTGGCCGCTTAGTTCTTGGCAGCGTATGCTGGGTATTAAACGCTTTATGGTCCACCAGGAGACCATGGAGAGGTAGGAGCCAGAATCTACCTCCATGGTGCATGGTTGGATTTCGATACCAACTTCGATGCATATCTTCCATGCATCAGACGGTGAGGAGTGAGCGATGATGACTGTTTGGTGTGTTTCTTCTCTACGCAGTGCCTCATTGAATCTTTTGTTTCGGCCGCCCCGGCTCCACCGGCTGTCAGTCTGGTGGTCCTGGTTTCTGGAGGGGGTGCCATCTAGTCTCCTCGGGCTGTTGCCTCGACGCCGGGGGCTGAAGTTTCTTTTATTGCGGCATACTTTAGCAATATGCCCCTGCTTCTCGCAATGTCAGCAAACAGCATCCAGGAACTTGCATTCGGAACGTGGGTGATTTCCTCCGCAGCCAGCACACTGGTACCCCGACTTGCGACCGCGCCGGTCTCGCCGCTTGCGTTCTGACTGAAGTCGGTGAATTTCTTCTTCTTCGCTGTTAGAGGGGGATTTGGCGTCGCCATGGTGGGTGGTGGTTGCGAGTTTTTCAGGTGTGGTAGTTGCCTCGCTAGTCGATTGACGATCGGTTCCATTTGAATGCTGCATTCGGGCTGCTGACTTGCGGGTGGCTTCAGCTGCAGTCACTTCGGCTATGGCGTCGGCGAGGGAGATGTCACCCTTGGCCATTAGTCTGCTTTGGAGTGCTGGATCTTTCAGGCCGAGAATGACCCGGTCTCGCATGGCCTCATCCAGGTTGGTGAATCCGCACAACCCTCCAAGGTCCCTCAGGTCAGCCACGAATTCACCGATGCTTTCACCCTCACGCTGGACTCTTTGGTAAAAATCATGCCTCCGGATGAGAGTTGGTATGGCCGGAGCATAGTGGTTTCGGAGGATGGGAGCTAGGTTGTCCCAATCCATTGTTTTGACATCTGCGGGCTTTGCTAGTGCCTTGGCCATTTTGAAAACGGCGGATCTGCAGTGCGTTAGAAATACCGCCTGTTTCTTGCTGCCTGTGGTGTCTTTCAAGTTGTTGGATTCCAAAAACATTTGGAAACGATCAATGTAGGACTCCCAGTCCTCACTGGCAGGGTGGAATGGTGCGGGCGGCGTGGTGCTGCTGGCCATTTCGCTGGTCGTCTTGGCACCGTTTGCCGCGTGCTGGTTAGCCTCGTTGTCTCAGAATCCCATCCTCATCGCCAGTGTTAAGTTCAGTCGGTGGGTCCCAAGGATAGGCGAGGCATGAGTAGTGAACAACAGCTCTTTATTAAGTAGATAGATTCTGAGACAAAAACCCCAGCGCGCGGCAGCTCTTCTTATAGAGCTGGCCACGGCTAGGCAGCCAATGCCAGCTCTTTGAGTTTCCCGCGCTTGGTTTTAGCCAATCGCGGCAAACCCTGTATGAGCCAATCAGGAACGTTCAAGCCATCCAATCACGATCCGGCTTGTCTGGACCAATAGGAACACAGGGTTTCAAGCCTGCTAATATGGAACACACTTCAAAACAGAAGGACAAATAAGGAGAGTACTGATACCCCCACATCTTCAACTTTCCTGTTAACTTATTACAGTTAGTTGAATATTTTACTGAAATATTTCTCTTGTTAGCATATAGCCTTCTGTTTTTCTTTCACATAGCTGAAGTGTTTTGGAATGCATTTAGAATTTATGTTTTATGTTTGGCTACAAATTCTCATATGATCCTAATATTGTTATTTCTGCTACATTTTTTATTTATTTATTTATTTATTAGATTTGTTTTCACGTGCATGTGCTGCTTTGGGGTTGCAATGCAGCTTCAAACAGGCAGCTAATCAGCTCAGGCAGCTCCGATGGGTACAGCAGGGCGGCGCGAAACTCACCTGGGCAGTCTGGGTGGGGAAAAGTTAGTTATTTAGGGAAAGCAGAGCACAAGGGTGGGTGGGCAGGCCCAGCCAGAGATCGCAGCAAGGGGTTCGCCCGAACCCTGCCAACTACCCAGCAGCCCACCACTGGATAGACTGAAACATGGGCCAAGATGCTCGAAGAGAAGACATTGTTAAAGGAAAATCATATTAGTCTAAGATAGCCAAAAGTCACTCTGCTGGAATCCTTTCCAACTAACAAGTTTTGTTTCTTACAAAACCTCACACCAATGAAACAAATATATCTACTACAGTTTGTGGAATGGTCATACTTAAGTTGAATGCCTTTGTCTTTATGTGTCGCTTTCCTTCTATAATATCTTCTCTGGAAATAATCTTGGTCCTTTTGTGAGACTTACTTTTTGATTCCATCTTGGTCTCAATATAAAATTTTGGTTTCCAAAGCACTGAACTACGTCAGGCAAGCTACAAATAGTTGGTAGGTAAGATCCACATATACAGAATAATACTGATGGCATCATTGAAATAATTCTGGTAGCACAACCTACTGTAGGTTAAAAAAAAAGAAAGAAAAGAAATAGTTTGTATGGTTTGACTCAATCAATGGAACTGTAAAAGTAAATACAACTGTAACAACAATACAAATAGTAGAAATAATTGCAGGTCAGGTTTTGAATGATTACAAGATTATTTTACTCTTTGCAATATATATTGCAAAGGGATATATATATAGGACACACACAAACGTGTGTGTGTGTTTGTGTGTGTGTGTGTAAAACCTTTCATCTAGTAAACAAATCATATTGCGTTAACATATCAAGACATAAAAAGGGATTATTTTTGCATCTAGTTGGAGAAACTTAATTTGTGATGAAGAAATGAGCATTAATATTGATTTTGGGATCTCTGTTTAGAAAGTCAGCAACTGCCTTTTACCATTTTAAAACCAGGCATTTGTTTCTTAGTAGTTAGCTAGCTACTTTATTGCCTTTGGAAGTAATTGGGGAAATATTCAGTACATAATAGTCGATAAATCACATAAAGAATGATGAATAGCATCTTTGTTCTTGGTTAATTATATTGTGCTTTGTAAATTCAGGGGGCTTGGAAAGCAAAAGGAATCTGGGGAAAAGTTAATTACATCTGATAATAGCAAATGATATTTAGCTTAATTGGGCGAAGCCTGCACATTTTAAGAGCTGGGGAAGCAAAAGAAAACAGGGTCTAGCAGTTGTACAACATCTAGTAATGCGGCAAATGTTGCATGAAGATCTTGCCCTGCTCCTTGCCAGGTCAGCTTCCCATTCAGAGAGTTATTTTTACAAGTAGAATTTGCCCTCAAGTGAAAATTGAGGTGAATCTGAGAAATCCTGCTTGGATAAAATATCTCCAGGAATGCTGAGAAAGGTTAAGAGAAGAGAACCATTAAAATGATCTCTAAGACTTGACGAGCTGGAGACACAGATCTTGCTGCAGGAAAACTAAATGCTATCCTAGATTCTGATAACTAACAAACTAAATTAAAACTAATTCACTAGGTAAATCGGGGTGTCAAACTCATGTCGTCATGGCGATGTCACATAATTATTGGGACTTTTTCCCCCTTCGCTCAACTGGGCATGGGCATTCGACCCATGGACCAGCAGTTTGACAGCCCTGAGTTAAATGAACTGTATCAGCTACTGAATCTGACCAGAGTTATCTACTTTCTGTAGAATAATCCCCTTGTGGTATGCATTAGCATTACATGATTTATGAATGAAAACTAGGATCACAATTTGTGAACCTTGGGTTGGTACTCAATAATTTTGTTTTTATAAAAATAGTTTTATAATTTATCTGCCATTTTCCCATCAGTTGGTACTGAAGGTAGCTCACTGAATTTTCTTTGACACTTCCTGGTTGATTATGTATTATTAGGTGGTTTCACACTTCTAACAACCCACATAGATAAACCTTCTTCTAACCAGCCTGGCCGGGGGCAAAATCTATTGCTTTCTCAGCCCATGTCTACCCTATCTTTCGGGTGCAGAGATCCCAAGACAAGTTTCAACATGATAAAACCCAAATCAGAATGCTTCAGAAATCCTGCATCACTCTGGAAGAAAGGTAATATGTTATAACAAAAATGTTCTGCCTTGGCATATGCTTTTGTTTATTTTTATTTAATTTCTATTGTCTGCTGTGGATTGACCAAATTCATTTTCACAGGTGGTACTATAGGGAAGTGTATCTAATTTGGAATCTGTAGGATCTTGTCTCTGCTAGATGGTTGGACAAGTTAATTTGGGAATATAATCCAGCCCTACAGTTTTATGACAGGCAAAAGTTTCAGCTTGCCATTTGATTTATACACCCCACTGAGCAATTCCTTAAAGAATCACACTGAATAACTGAAGACAAAATATGCCAATTGCTTTCTTCACACATGCTATACTCATTAAGTTGGAAACTTTTGAATAGATTTCCTAATTCCCTTTTTATTTGATTTATTTCGGGTGCAATTCTTTTTTTCCTGTTCTTTTCCCCACTTTCGGGATTATTTTAAGAGGAAATCATGCATGTGTCAATCCTTTTGAGAGACACTGCACTGCAGTCTGACAGTTTAAAATACTTCCAGTTCTTTCTGCTAGCATAATATACTTGTTCCTTGAATAAATCCCTGTGGCCCACCAGAAAAGTGAATAAATAAATCCAGCTGGCTTAATAGTGTGCATGTCTCCCAATGTGAAGGATTTCTTAATTGATGTTATGTAACTGTTAGCTGATGATACCCTCTTGGAGACTGGCAAGGTCAGGAATGTATTAAAAATAACCCACTTCTGCTAAGAGGCTATCTTTAGGTCTAAAAAGGTTTCCTAATGTTTCATATCTCACAGGACCAGGAAATAGAATACTTTATAACAGCTCAGGAAAAAGCAACCAATTTTATGGACTGGAATTTCTTAACTTTTTTAAGTTAAGAACTTGTTGGTTGCTATGGCTAAGAATGTACAGTAAGATATAACTGAGTAAAGCCAAGTCAAACTATTTGTTCCTTTAGGGTAACATGAGTTCTATGCAGACCACCCTGTCTTATTTTTATAGCCTCTAATGATGATACTACATACATTTGGCAACTCAGAATAAATTTTGGGACCTCCAACTGTTTTGTTTTTAAATAATACTATATTCATTTCCTGCCTTTCACCCCAATAAAAGAATATATCCTGGACAAAAAAGTAGCAATCCTGATCCAATAATTCAGTATCATATAGCCAAACTAAGAGAAAACTACTATGCTGACCAATCTCCAAATGACTGAATCCAACATTATTTTTGTTCTATTTAATTGTGTCTGATTTTCACAGACTGCCTAAATTTACTTGGCAAGGTTTTTCAGAGGTGATTTGCCATTGCAGTTGGTTTCATGCCTAAAGTAGTATTAGACTGCATAGTCTCCTGGTTTCTAGCCTGATGCCTTAGCCATGAGATCAGGGGAATCAAACTCAATTTCATTGAGGGCCGCATCAGGATTGTGTTTGACCTTGGGGGCTAGGATGTGCATAGCCAGATTGACATCACTCATGTTGGAGGCACCTGTAGCCCAAGCGCTCTGATAGAGAAAATGGACTCCCGAACTCCATTTTCGGCTAGGATGGCCTCCTTCAACCTTCTGCCAGCAAAAATGGGGCTCGGGAGGCCCATGTTTTTACTGGAAGAGGCACTGTGAGCCAGTCCATCACTATTTCCAGGGGCTCCCTTGTGGGCCAGATCTAAGTACCCCACAAGCTAGATCTGGTTCCCAAGCCTTAATTTGGACACCCCTGCACTAGACCAAACTGGCTGTCATAAATCCAACATAAAGTAATAATTATATGAACAAATGGGAGACAGCTCAAATCAGTGTTTATTACTCTCAGAGACATTATTATATGTCTGCAATTAGATCAAGCAAATTATCCACTTCATTTCACTTTCATTTGCAGTGGAAGCATATTTCCACTTTAGCACCAGAAATAAGAAATAGGGTGGAGGAGGAGCCATAATTACCATTCAATATTAAAGAGGAAAAAGGACTTGGTAGAGACAAGGGAATCAAGCTTTGAATAGTAATACACATGCGAGGGAAACAAAATTGAATTTACTCAAAATTTGTTTATTGTTTTTATACTTTTTAAGTGATAAATCTATATACCAAGGCAATTCTGGCTGAATTTTAAATGAATACTGCAAATCTTTTGGGGTTTTTTGCCATGTTAATAACATCTTAACTGGGACAATTAGAACACCTGTCTGTGCCTTCAGATTGGAAGTAAATTTCATATTCCAAAATACTCGCCTATTTGAAATTGTAAACAAAATCCTATTTTTCTAAACTGGCACAGTTTCCATCATAAGCTCCAGAATCCTTTCTTGTATTTGTCAATTATATACACAATGTACTCATTTCGTGTGCTTCCCCACCCCCCATTTTCCCTCTTTTGGTTTTAAATTGTTGCTGATACAAGAAGAGATGTCACTCACAATTAAATCAGAATATTCTGCATAAAAAAGCAACTTCTTGGGAAACAGGTCCCGAAGATTTTATTTGTGTGTGTGTGTGTGTGTGTGTGAATGTGAATAAAGCACTTGTAAAGTTGGTTCCTATTCAGATCAAAATGAAAGCCTCATCTAGACACCCAAAGAGAAGATGGTGAATTCTGTGCCTGTATTTAAGACCTTGCTTGTAAGTGACTGATTCTCTGATTGAAAAATAGTCTGCTATTTGATAGGAAGGAGATAAATAGATTAAATAATCAGAACTGAACATCCTGCTTATTCCACCCCACTCTCCTTTTCTACCTTTTATTATCATAGAGATAATGAAAGAAATAGATGACAAATATGTTTCTTATTTGGGAAGAATTTGGATGTGCTAGTCTTCTAGCCCAATTGATGGGAGTCTCCATATTCCAGCACATTCAATCAAGAGAAAGGAATCAGACTTCCAACTTCCTTCAGGGTATAAAACCAAGTTATTTTTTTCATTATTAATTTGAATTCTGTCCTGCCTTTCTTTCAAGAGCATATAATACTATTCTCCATTGTTACCCATTACCCATTACTCCCTTGTCAGGAAGTTGAGCTGAGAGAGAATTAAGCATGGGGGCCTTGATGTTCTCTGAGTTTGGTTTTTTTCTTGAAGACATTTCATTATCCAACTACAGATAGTTAACACCAGTGTTAAACCAAACTACTCAAACTAATTTTCAAAAGCAAAGAGGCACCTGAACCCCCAACATGTCCAGCTGCCCATTACCACAGAAGACAATATCCTATAGAGAGATCTCAACTACATACAACTGGGTGCACTAATCCACTGGAAATCTTTGCAGTCTTAGAGAGGAGCATTTAAAACCATAGGACTTTCCACAAAAAAACTGATAATGTAATCTCAAGAGCCCCTCAGTCCAACTCTTATCCTATATTAAGATAGTTCCTGGCCTAATATCAGCCAATGGACTTCTATGGTTAAGAGAAGATTTTAATCAGGGAGCTTCTAAAACCTAAATCATTACATCATATAGGCTCTTTATTCATACATTACCATATGCAATATGGTATCATTTTTGGGCAGGTAACAGAGAACCATTGCTACAAGGGCCATGATTCCCAGAGTTACACTAGAAGCAGGTTACAGGTATTTCTGCTCAGTTTGCTCCTCAGGTGACCCTAATCCTAATTCATTGTGATGAAAAAAACATCAAAACTTATATTATTTTTGTTTTCTTTCTATGGTTTTCTCTCTCTCTTAAAAGAATATGAATATCTGCTTAGACATAAGATACTCTTAAATTAAGAGCTGGACTTCTGAAACTTTTTAGAAGAATGCCCTTTGTAAAATAAGACACTATAGAAACCATTGTTACTACAGTTCATGAAGTGTTATTTCATTACTTTTTATTAGAAGTATATTCACTAAAATTGAAATTTTAAAAGTGAAACAGGCCAGTTTTGAACATATTAACATTTAGCTAGGGTGGAGTTCAGCAGTCTTAACTCATAATATTCAGTTATGGATGTCCAGTGAAGTTTATTATTCATTAAATTTGTTAAGGTTGCCCATTCTAGTAAGCTTACAAATCTTTACAAAAGATTTTCCCCCAAAACAGGAAAATAATGGATTACTGTAATGAAAGTAGCATAACTCAAAACTCCCTCAACTAAGTTCAGTGAATTTCAGTACACTTTGTCCCCTACAATTGTTTTGCCTGCAATTTTCCTTTTAACCATTTGTGTTTTTTCCCATGCTAGATTATGAGGAAATGAAACTGTTTTACCATATTTCACTCTGGATCCAGAATAGTTGGCCTCATCTAACTACTTCTGATGTCCTGCATCAAGCTCCCAAAACAGATTGGGAGTTCTCTGCAGAGCAATCCTTTCCCCCCATTATATTTCCATGAGTCACCATCTAACTAAAATTTTACCTTGAATGTACAGGATACCCTGCTGAACAACCCAGAATTCTCTGCTGACATAACTTCTGATCAATTTACAATTTATTCAAAAGTGGTAGGCCCATTATGTATATTAAAAACAATCAAACTTTATTTTCCATCTTCCTTTCATTACAACAGGTCTAAACTAGAGAGGTTACTATCAAAGGAATGTACACACAGCAAGGCATTTAACTGTCTTCTTGTTCAACATTATAAGCCTTTAAGAAGTATATTAACATGTTCCTGACTTTAATCACTTTAATTTGCAAGGAGTAGCATTTTCTATCAATTTAGATCTTCGATTAAGAGAATCTGGGACACTATTCAACAAAACATTACAATAATCCACTCCAGCTGTTAAAAAATGGGGTCTGCTAACACCTGGTAGAACTTTTAAATCTCTTTATATTTAAAGACAAATGGAAGAATCATCCATGGTACTGATCTGCTTTCTATTAGGTGAGGACAACATATAACCTATGAATGCATGTGGCTCTTGGCCTAATTTCATCTACTTTTGTCTTAATTTTAAACATTGTCTGTCAGTGATGAATCTAGCAAGATTGTTCTCCCTGGGATGTGGGAGGTAGGTTATTATTTTAGTCCTGCACCATCCTCTATTTCTCAGCAAATTATTGGGTGTATGTGTAGCTTTGATTTAGCAATTTAGTTTAAAGGAGATTTGTTTAAATCTACAAATTCACTTGCCTACCAAATCAGATCAACAATTTGAATCAAATCATTGAATCAAATATGTTGCCTCTGAATGAAAGTAATGATTTGAAAAGATTTTTTCCCATGGACAAATTCTTTTTTCAAATTGATTTATCAGATAAATCTGGTTCAGTGAATTAAAATATCAGCTGAAATTTACTTGATTTTCCAAATCAATTTGAACCATCATATCAGATTGGATCAATGATACAAATCAAATTGATGACTTACATTAAATGTGTGCTAGAAGGCTCACCTTTATAGATTGCCTTTCTATTATGAATGCTCTTTGAAAAGAACTGTAACAGTAAGATTCTTTAATATAATTAAGTGAATTGAATTAAAACTACTGTCTTTTAGTGATCAGAATAGCAAAATGGTAGGAGCATGGCATGACAGTTGGGTAGAAGTCTGAATATGTGGATGATTGCATTAGAGCCAAAAGAATGGAAGTTGATAGAATTTCAAACTTAATCTCTGCATATCACTGCCATATGATCTCAGGAAAGTAAATAACAAGAGAAAGAGTAAATGCCCTCTTTCAAGATGTCCATTTTTTAATGGAAAACAAATAATGGTTTTAATAGGAACAGTGGAAACATGAGCAAGGATTTAGAATAGACCTGTGCTTTGTGGTGATAAGAGGAACAAATTCAACTGATAGTTATTTTCCTACACTTATCACATCTACAGATACATTTCCAACAATCCTATTTAAAATGATCTGTTCTCTGCAGAGGAGGAAGGAGTCATACAGTAGGATCATCTATAAGGCTGTAAATATTCTGTTGATACCTACAGAAAAAAATACTTGGATTTGGTCAGCTTTTGTATTGTAGTTGTGCAGATCCTGCTGAGATGATGGAAAAGAGAACTTATCAGGAAGTCTGACACTAAAACTCCTGAGGATGTGGATTGGACCTTTGGATCTGCTAACTTGATCACCAGCTTGTTAAATCCTGTCTTTCTTGGTAGGTGACATAAGTCCAGGAGATGACATGTAGATAGTCCATGTTGCAAACTTGGCTTCTTTGATGGAGAAATAATCCATGATGCCTTGTAGAAGCTAGTGAAGCACCTCACCTTAAAAAGCTTTCCCTATATTCAATGATACTAGACAATTTCATACATCTCCTGTTGAGAAGAAAGTAGAGTTTTGAACTCTGAAGGTCCTGAAGGAAGCTGATTTTCTGTACCCTCCAGTCATGTTTTAATTCCAAATAGGAACCAAATCACAATTGATCCCATTTGTTGTTGACATTTTGCAGAGCTGGGGTAGTCAACTGTTCTGGTTCTTCTTGATCTTGCAGTAGCTTTCAGTGATTAGGAGTGGGGAGCACAGTAATGTGGTGATTCTCCTTATCTCTGTGGTCAGGTCCAGTCAGTGTTGACAGGAGAGCATTTGAGCCCAGAGCCCTGGCGTGTGGAGTACTTAGGAGCCTTCAATTTCCCCTTCTACTGCTATTACTGCTGTCACTATAGAGTTGTGTAGAGTTATACATTTCTAAAATCAAATAAATCAGTAAATAAACTAGGTTTCCAACTTGTTCCTCACTCTTTCAGAAGATAATCCAATCAATTAGGAATATCCTATGTGGCTTTTCCTGCCTGCTTACTTCTGGAAATCATGTGTATATTACAATAGTGTGGACTTAACAGCTAGAAATAAATCATTTGCATCAGTCTTTGGGTAATCAGTCTTTGTAGAGTCACCTGCAGGCCAAAAATTCATATAGATATATTGTACACATCTGTCATGTGTGATGGGAAACTGATGATCTTGTGTAGTCCTTCTGTTTATATTACACATAGGTGTTGATACCTGTGTTCAATTTTTCAGCTCCTAGCTTGGAAGCTGGGAAGAAAATGTGTGTAAGTGTTCTAAGAGATTGTTTGGACTATTTTGATCTTTGTCTTCTATGCTTAGTTTATTGTAAACCTAACATTTAGAAGGTCTTCAAATTAAAAGCTCCTTTCTCACTCATTTGATACAGCCTAAAGATTAAAGGGTATATAATTATGATAAATTAAATATTCACATGGGAACAAATAGTTAGGGCAGAGATTGTGACATACATGTGCCCAAGATCTTTATTAAATTTGATTTTGTTGAAGGGAACTCAAATTATTTTAAGTAGCAGAAATAAAATGGTGCTATTAATCTTAGTGAAAACAGGGTTCCAGTAATGTAAAATACCTTCCTTTCTTACTGAATACAGTAGTTAGAATTCTCCCCCATACATACTTCCTTAAGCATCTCTCTCTATTTCTTTTTTTCTACTGAAAAGTTTGGAAACAGCAATTTGTTTAATTAAGTGACAGATTAAATTGGCCAAGGCAACCAAGCAATGTTTTGATCCTGATTACTGGAATGGAAACTATATTCAGCTTTCCTAGTAACTCAGAGACCCTCATCGTTCTCCATTAGATGTGACAAATATGATTTGCTCTGGAACTCCTGATATGGCTTGCCACTACTAACAGGCCAATGTGTCCATGACCAGAGATTACAACATGCTGTTTCATTAAGCAGCAACTGTAGATCTCCCCAGTTCATAGTTCATCCATCTCTTTCCATTGAGCTGTCATTCTTACCATAACTATAATGCTATTATAGAGAAGGCTGAGTTCTCATGCCAGATTTTGTTAGGTGTTCAATCCATCCTTTTTATGAACTCTGGCTCCTTCAAACAGTGAAGGAATGGTGAATGAATTACATATTGAGCAGTGGGTTCATCTAAATGATTCCTAGAATACAAGGAACTAGATCAATATTAAGAGATGAGAAGAATAAAAAAACCAATTGTAACCTGAAGAAATGTTTCTCATTCATCTGTTGACCAAAAATCCTTCAATATTTTGGAATTAACATTAGAGGAATTCTCCACTTTGGGTTGAAATGTTCACTATTTTTTCTTTAAGAAAATACACTATTATAGCACAGTCTTAGGCAAAAAAATTCTCCAGTTTATATTCTCTGAGTTTCAAACTCAGTCTGATACAAGAGAATTTGTTTTTGTAATTCTTTGGAAGGATTTTTATGTTTAAATAGAGGTACGTGAATTCCAAATATCTCATTATTCCATTCTACAATCTCCACTGCCCTGCTACCTTCTGAAACCTCAATTACATTCTAAGAGAAGACTTCATTAGGAAAAACATCCCATGGGCATTTTCAGCCCCTCTAATTCCTATTTTTCACAGTTTGATTGATAACTGCTACTTATTTGGAAAATGGCACAAAGTTTTCTTTTGTAGCAACTACCTTGGAGTAGAAGACCTCCAACCTACACTTCTGTGAAATTACCTACACAATTTCTCTGTCCACCATTTTGATAGAGTATGTCAAGATGCTATTTCATCTCTAATATGTTCCCTCTAATAAGGGAGAAATTATAGACCTATATATGCTTTAAACATCTGATTGCTCTACAATACCTAAATTTGTGGAGAGTTTTGAAACGTCCTTTGAATCCAGTTCTATTTCAGGAAAAAAAACAATGTCCACCCCCCTTCTTTTATCTATACTTTGGTACATGTGTGCAAATTCTGGCATGCATTATAATCCTTGCTGTTCAGAGAGAGAGACATGGGTCCTTTTTTCATAGATGATGATGCAGAAGTATAAATTAGCATAGTATGTATCCTGTATTATGTGGCTTATAATTCAGGGCATTCTAAATCACCATTATTTTTAAGAAGGAGAAATCTACTCAGCATTTTTCAAAATGTGTCACTACTTTGACAAGTAAACACTGAGTTATTCAAGTTCCAACTCTCAACTTCTGTGTGGTTAGATTTAAATTCTTTGTGTTCACTACCAATTTTTGTTTTTGTTGAACAAGGAATTGAAAAATACAAGGGAAATAACTATCTAAATAGAACAAACTATAAACTCATTGTGTGGCTGAGAGTAATGGAACTAAAAATGTCACTCTTACCAAAGGGTAATTATTAAAGATTTCAGAAGAGACTGCTGTGCTGCTATTAGATTCTTGTAGGGATTAGTTTAATTAAAAATGCTATTATTTGCATGATTAGTGCTTCATGTTCAGCTTAAGTTTGCAACATGCTTCTCTAAGCTACCATGGTGTAAACATTTGGCCCTAACCTCAACAATAAATGAAAAATGCTAAAAATAATAATCCAGATTCATTTGCACTTCCATTTATTTTCAAACTGGCTTTCTTGTAACTCTATACCATATTGAATCATAATCCTCTATAACTAACTTCTTGCCCTTCCAATAAATTCTACTTTTGCAACAAATTAATGTGGACTTCTCATTTGGAAAGGACTCATGTTAAATGTTTTCTAACTCATTCCTTTCTCCTTTGGTTATGTGAATTGAGAATGCATGAATTTTATTTGATGTTCCTCATAGAAAGGCAGTCAAAGTGTAGAGACATTTTTACTGACTTTGGATGAGATAGATGTTCACCATGCTGCTGCAGTGAATAGGAGAAGTCAACAAACTGACCTGAAGCATGACCACTTCAGTGCCGAGTCCAGACTGATTGCAGCAATCTGAAAAAGATAAATTCTTAGGTAGGTCTGCATATGCCACTCCTACTCGGATAGCTTGGAAAGAAACTAGCTAAGATTTAGCCTGCAACATTTTCTTTAGCTAGAATAATACAGTAGTATAGAAACATTTTGGCAGTAGAGGATTAATACACAAGTAATACTCAAGCTCTGTAAAGGACCTTGGAATACTCACCTCTAATGATCTAAGTGCTAGAGCCCACTGCAACTACATAGCCAAAAGGCATTAAGAGTTGTTAACCTAATCCTACGTAGCTTTTTCTCTGGTAATATCACACTACTAACCAGAGCATACAAAACATTTGCTAGACCAATACTCGAATACAGTTCATCAGTCTGGAACCCACACTACGTATCTGATATTAGCACAATTGAGAAAGTCCAGAAATATTTCACAAGAAGAGTTCTCCACTCCTCTACTCGTTGTAGAATACCTTATGCCACCAGACTTGAAATTCTAGAACTTGAAAACCTTGAATTACGCCGTCTTCGGTCTGACTTAAGCATGGTATATAAAATCATACATTGCAATGTCCTACCTGTCAATGAATACTTCAGCTTCAACCATAACAACACAAGAGCACACAATAGATACAAACTCAAAGTAAACCGCACCAAACTTGATTGCAGGAAATACGACTTCAGCAATAGAGTGGTCAATGTCTGGAATACTCTACCCGACTCTGTAGTTTCTTCCCCAAACCCCAAAAACTTTAACCTTAGACTGTCTACTATTGACCTCACCCCTTTCCTAAGAGGTCTGTAGGGGCGTGCATAAAGCGCACCAACGTGCCTACCGTCCCTGTCCTATTGTTTCTCTTATTCTTTTATTTTTCTTATATGTACCCATTTCATGTATTCACAACTATGTATACATTTATACTTATTATCTTGTAAACAATTGGCAAATCAAATAAATAAATAAATAAATAAATAAATAAATAAATAAATAAATAAATAAT
Source organism: Notechis scutatus (assembly GCF_049901735.1). Taxonomy (NCBI): domain Eukaryota; kingdom Metazoa; phylum Chordata; class Lepidosauria; order Squamata; family Elapidae; genus Notechis; species Notechis scutatus. The sequence goes on along the minus strand of NC_142025.1, from coordinate 15,691,627 downwards.
GCTAGGCCAAACTCTGCTCTGAACAGTTTTCTATCCCTAAGAAAAAAGGCTCCTTCTACCTTTTGTTTATCTATTTTATTGAGTTTTTAAGAATTGCTTTCAGATTTCTCTTATTACTGGTTGTTATAGATGTTATTTGACACATTCTTACACATATTTATGTTGTTCAGGGATTTGCCTGGCTGCCCAATTTGAAAAATCCCATAGAAAAAAATATTCTTCCTTTTCCTTAGTATTTACTCAAAATATAGAGAGGCTGCAGAGTATGTTATATAGTGAAAGTTAAGACTTTTATATACCCAGAACGTGAACAATTCATATTTAAATAAGTGCAAGGAATCACTATTCTCCCCAGAAAAATTCTAGTGATTTCCTCTCTCTTTGAAATAAATTCCAAAAAATAAATGTAGAATAACAGAGTTGGAAGGGACCTAGTCCAATTCCCTACTCAAGCAGGAAACCTTATACTATCCCAGACAAATGATTGTCAAGACTCTTCTGGAGAGAAGAGAAGTTGGAGCACTGATAACTTCTGGAGACAAGTCATTCCACTGATTAATTGTTAAATAGTCAGGAAATTTATCCTTAGTTCTAGGTTGGTTTTTTTCTTAATTAGTTTTCATCTATTGCTTCTTATCCTGTGTTCAAATTCTTATTCATTAAATTGAATGAGAACTGGTACAGAAAAAAAAAACAGTGTCACTGTGACACAGTCTAAATTCACTCAAACAGTCCAGTCTAAAAGTCCTTAATTCAAAGAGAGATGTGACATTTATATCATATTTATAATCAGCCAGTCCAAATATTTTTTTCTGGCTATTCAGAATGTTGAATATTTTAACCTCTCCTCTTTCGACTGAGTTTGATCAAGAGAACAACCCAACTGGCAAATCAGAGCTTGCAACGTGAATAGAATAGAATTCTTTATTGGCCAAGTGTGATTGGACACACAAGGAATTTGTCTTGGTGCAAATGCTCTCAGTGTACATAAAAGAAAAGATACATTTGTCAAGAATCAAGAGTCATAAGGTACAACACTTAATAATAGTCAATAAGCAATCAAATCATACTAGGAAACAAGAGTCATAAGGTACAACACTTAATAATAGTCAATAAGCAATCAAATCATACTAGGAAACAGTCAATATAAATTGTAAGGATACAAGTGACATAGTTACAGTCATACAGTCACAAGTGGGAGGGGATGAGTGATAAGGAGTGATGAGAATTTAATAGTAATAGTAGTGCAGACTTTGTAAATAGTTGGACAATGTTGAGGGAATTATTTGTTTGGCGTTCGGGGAAAAACTGTTCTTGTGTCTAATTGTTCTGGTGTGCAATGCTCTATAGCATCGTTTTGAGGGAAGGAGTTGAAACAGTTTATGTTCGGGATGTGAGGGGTGTGTAAATATTTTCACAGCCCTCTTTTTGACTCGTGCAGTGTACAGGTCCTCGACTGAAGGCAGGTTGGTAGCAATTGTTTTTTCTGCAGTCCTAATTACTCTCTGGAGTCTGTGTCTGTCCTGTTGGGTTGCAGAATCCATAGCAATGCAAATACAGCCATGTACTTCTATCCATTCAATTCACTTTATTCAGTCTGAACCCATATTTATTGCACACCTTTCTAAAAACCATCTACCACTAGAGGTCCAAAAATCTGACAGTGCCTTTTCAGGCTAACAGAAGTTATTGAAAGGTGTAAGATTTCATAAACAACAGCTCATTGCATCAGATTTCTTCCAAAGGAGGGACATCAGGCTTGACTTACATGCAGAGAGACCAGTTTATTAATGGGGTAAATCAGATATTGAATATCCCAAAGTGCAAAAATAGCTATTAACAGGGATACTAGCCACTAGACTTGAGAAAAAGAGTCTTGCAAGATGAAGGTGGTAGGCAGATGTCAGCATATCTTTATGCTCTATTTAAGGAGATATGAATGGATGTGGGGTTGAGGGCGAGTGTCTAAACTTCAACCTATAATAGAACAACTTCAAATTTAACCCCGTCATTTCCAGTTACCTATAACTATGACCAAACTACAAATCTTATTATTTCCACAGCTTATGTCAAACCTTTGACTGAAGGACCACCTACAACTTACAAACGTTTATTTTGCAGCTTCTGCAGCTCATTCCGTCATAATACATCAACACTGGAAGCATAATCCCTTCCACGTGGATGGGGACAACATATAAAACTTGTAATATGCACACTGAAATTGGCTTAGTAGAATTTTTAAAAAGGATAAATATAGGTCTATTCTATCTGGACTTCTAAAATCTGGATGGGCAAAAGATGCCTGCAGAGAATTAGATTTTTTTTTTTCTGTATTATTTCGTGTTATATAGAGTCCACCAGGAATTTTGGAGGGCAAATTGAAACAAAAATCCTGGCTCTGTCTGTATATTTGGTCTTACACATTTTGCACCATCATTTCATCCTCAGCAATTTTTCTTGCTGTCCTTTGGTTTCCAATGGTTGACACAATCTTTTAAAGAATTAATTCTTGAAGTATTTTTCCATATTTGGATCTGCTTTAAACTGGATCTAATATACTGATCCCTATGTACTTATCATAGGCAACTTTCTCTGTGGGTTCTTGTGAAATATTTGTCATTATTGTTCCCTCTTTGTGTGTGCTTATGTGTGTGTGTGTGTGTGTGTGTGTGTGTGTGTTTATGTGAATAATCACGTAGCTTTTTTGAGTTCCCTTTTAGAGCTTCTAACCACATCTTTCCTAAATAACTAAGACAGCCAGCAGCCACTATATTACTTTTTCCCACAAAGTTTTAAGATGGAATTTCAACAGCTTAGGTTTCTGGTGAATGATTCACTAAAATGGGGCAACTCAGTTATGCAAGCAGAAAGCAAAGGAAGCTTTTGAAAGGTGCTCAGTCTCTTTCTATCACTCTAAGTCTCATAGCTCCACAACAAAGCAAGCAAGCAAACAAACCACAAAGTCTGTTTTTATAGAGAGGATTAAGTCCACACTTAGAAATGTTTTGTTAGTAATGATAATGATGATGATGATGATGATGATGATGATGATGATGATGATAATAATAATAATAATAATAATAATAATAATAATAATAATAATAATAACAACAACAACAACAACAACTAAACCTGGTCTGTAAAATGCTGAATACATTTGTCTCTGTGCTACCACTTTATGGTTATGAAAAGTTTTGCATTCCAGATCTGCTTATAACTGAACAGGAACGGAATTAAAATAAATGACTCCTGCAAGATGCAATTAACTTTCCAGCTAAGATTAAGGGCATTTTTGAGCTATGATTAAAAAAAAATCACAAAGAAAATTCCTTTTAAGATGTCCTCTAAGCTTTTCTTCTGGCAAACTTTCCTATTTTACTAATACGAATTAAACTTTTTAAACATATGGTAAGGAAGGGCTGGCTGGCACCAGAGTGACAATATGTGATACAAAATTAAGGCAGGACAATATCATATAAGGATGTTTTTAGCAAACATCCAACACAACAGGGTTGAAATTAGTCCAAATATTCTGATTATAATGGTCATTGGTCAGATTTAGACTAGAGTAGCAACATTTATCTACACAACTAGCCAATTAGGAAAATGAGACCTGGTTAGAACTTGGCTGAGAGAATAACTGAAATACCAGGGAGAAGTTGGGAAAAAACAATCCTGAAATAAGTAATGCTCAATGTTTATGGAGATTCTTAGTCATCCAGGTCATGGTTATCCCAAAGGGGTTTTAGACTTTGTTTTCCCTTAAAGAATTTTTGCTTCTCATGCAAGAAGCTTCTTCAGTTTTGACTGAATGGTGGAGAATGGAAGGATTTATTTCTTTGTTAGTCCCCTGGTCATTACCATTCTTTCTGAGTGGCCAAGTTGAGGCCATTTGGAGATTTATCTGTGTCCTTAAGGCCACCTGAATACTGTAAATAGGTGTAGAAACTTCTTGGAACTGCTGACTGACAACACTTGAGTTTCATCTAGAGTTTCAAGACTTGAAACTGTAGACCTAGAAATTCTAGAACTACGCCACCTCCGGTCCGATCTAAATATAATACATAAAATCATACATTGTAATGTCCTACCTGCAAATGAATACTTCAGCTTCAATCTTAACAATACAAGAGCACACAATAGATACAAACTCAAGGTTAACTGCACCATACGACTTCAGCAACAGAGTGGTCAATGTTTGGAATACTCTACCTGACTCTGTGGTTTCTTCCCCAAACCCCAAAAACTTTAACCTTAGACTATCTACTATTGACCTCACCCCTTTCCTAAGAGGCCTGTAGGGGGTGTGCATAAGCGCACCAATCGCGCCTACCGTCCCTGTCCTATTTTTTCTTTTTCTTATAAGTATCTATCTCATGTATTCAAAACTATATTTATTCTTATACCTGTATCTTGTAACCAATTGACAAATCAAATAAATACTAAAAATACTAACAGTCCTTTCCGTAGTTCCAAGAAAGTTCCACATCTATTTGCATTATTGCACTGTGCCCTGAGGACACAGATATACCTCCAAGTGTCTTCAATGAGTCTCAGAAAGAGTGCTAATGACCAGATGACTGCAAGGAATTATAATCCTACCATCCTCTACCATTCAGGCAGGGCTGAAGAAGCTTCTTGGATGAGAAGCAAAATATCTTCATGGGAAAACCACGTCCAGTTGCCATTTGAAAGGCACCTTTGGGACAAATAATGTTACAACACTTTTGTATTATTGCCAAGAAAAATCTATAAAAATGACCATGTAGCATTAAGACCCGAACTAGCATTGAAGGAGATTTTTTTCTTTAACTGATTTATCCTAAAAACAGTTTTCTTCCTTCACACTAGCCATATAAGTGGACCAAGAATAAGTGAGATGTTTATTTGTGGACCAGCAAACTATATTCAACTATCAATCATGCATGCAGAAACAATATGAATAAAGTTTAAGTTATACCTTAAACTTTAAGTCAGGATAGGTATTCCATGCAAATAAATATACATATCTGTTAACTTAGAGAATAGTTTACAGCTGATATGAAGTTGTTGGGGGTTTGCATGACACTTTGATAATCAGGAACAGAGCTATTAGCCATGATGATTCTAATCTCAAATCTCTCTTCTTCATGCTAAATGAAACATAGGATCATGGTACTGGGAAAAGTTATTTGAATCACCAACTCCCAGTTTGAGCAGAAATGCAAATTAAAGCATCTGTGACAAATCTCTCCTATGCAGATGCCAGAGTCAAACTACATTTTATTTATTAGCTCACTAGATTTCTATTCTGACCTCCAGGAACTCAAGGTGGCATACTGTACATGGCATAGGAACCAAAGAGGCGCAGTTAGAATGCAGTATTGCAGGCTAATTCAGCTCACTGCCAGGAGTTATATCCTGACCCACTCAAGGTTCACTCAGCCTTCCATCCCTTCTGAGGTTGATAAAATGAGGACCCAGATTGTTAGAGGCAGTACGCTGACTACAGCAATACGCTTAGAGAGTCTGTAAACTGCTATGAAGTAGTATATACATGCTATTGCTATTGAAATATTGTTTTCCATTTTTATACTGACAGACAAATAAATCCTGGTTGGGCTGAGAGAGCATGCATGCTCCAAAGTAATGAGCTTCTCTTCCAGAGCTGAAGAATATTTTCCTTTATATTTCATCAAAGCTTATTCTCAAATAATTTAAGACAATTATGCACGTAGAGGTGATGACTTTATATGTGATGTATTTCAAAGTCTCTTCCCTTTGGCCATCTTTTCTGAAGGTTATATATGCCAAGTTCTTTCAATGGCTTTAACAGTCAGTCCATCTGATCATCTCCTTTGACCTTGGCACATGCAGGTTCATCTGAATTGTCTTTCCTTGGAATGGGAACATTCTCAGGACTACCAATAGAAGAGAATATTTGTAGAACATAATTTATTATGTAGAACATAAATAATTTACAGAACCAACATGGAGCAAAAAAACACCAGCATCTGATATCACATATCATTACAGCAGCAAGGATAGACTTTGCCCAAAACTGGAAATCAACAATGACACCCACGGACCTGGCAATAACTAATAAAATCCACCAATGTGCAGAAATGGTTAGACTAACAATGTTACTAAAAAATAAGGAAGAGGGGGAGTTTTTTACAACTTGGAATATATGGTATAAATCAGGGATCCCCAACCTTTTTGATGCCGCGGCCTGGTACCGGCATCAGCTGGGCGCCGCGCCCGGTACCGGCATCAACTGGGCGCGCCATCTTTTTGACGAAAAGTGCTTCTGGTGACCTCACCGGAAGCACTTTTTGTCAAAAAGATGGCGGCGCCAGCGCTCGTGAGCTTTTTCGGGTAGAAATGGCTTTCTACCCGGAAAAGCTCACTGGAAGCAAGCATGCCGCATTTTGATGAAAAAGTGCTTCCGGTGAGCTTTCTACCGGAAAAGCTCACCGGAAGCACTTTTTACCAAAAGATGGCGGCGCCAGCAACCAGCGGCCCGGTAAGAGTTGTTCCGCGGACCGGTATCGGTCCGCAGACCGGTGGTTGGGGACCCCTGGTATAAATGGTTGTATAAAAAGGAAGTAAAAATGTCTAGTGAAACTGATTAAATAAACAAATGAAAATGGAAATAAGGATAAATGTATATATAGCTATGTATATATGTAAAGTAATATAAATAAATAAATATTGTATTTTAATTGTAATAATAACCAAAAAAAGTAAGGATCTAGGAAACAAGTTATATATTTACTTGTAACAAATGACTTTAATTGACACTTAGAAATGTACACTGCTATGAAAATCTTGCAAAAATGTGAGAACATGTTTCTCTTTTTAAAAAAATATATTCTTTTTTTTGAAACTTTCAATAAACATATTTATTAAAAAGAAGAGAATATTTGTAGCTCCAGATTGAACTGTGAAATCCTTGGTGCTCTCTGAGCTTGCTTATTTTCTTGCAGATGTTTCATTACCCCACTACATAACACATATGCACTAGACCAACAATTAAGCAATAAACAATTAACTACTCAAGGAACTACCAACTCAGACAAAGAATCCAATAATAAACAACTATCAAAAAGAAAACATTCCTGCCAATGCTGATCATATATGAACAGACAGCAAACTCTACTCTCTTTTAGTACTGAAGATGTTACCTAGTTGGGTAATGAAATGTTTGTAAGAAAACAACGACTGTCAGAAAGTCCAATGGACTTCATTGTCAGAAGTTTGGGAACTGACATGCAGTGTGGAATGCATCTGAAAATCTTTTGGATGACTTAAAATTTGAGCTTTTTGTCCAGAAAACAAACTGTTCTTTTCTGAATTACAATTTCCAAATGATATTGTGAGAGTACTTAGAATGCTGTCCAATTTAGAATGCTGAAAAAACAAAATAGTATTTAAAAAAAAATAGAAAGAAACGATGCTTGTAACTTATGGTCCAATTAGGACTGAAGCTGAGGGGGATTTTCCCATCCCTAATATTCTTTGGAAGCAAATCAAACAAAGACTGAATTCCAGCAAATGTTAGCTTGTCATTTTTATCCATTGCTCCTATTAAGACAATGTCCTGGGAAATCATTCGGGAAGACTTCTATGTCAGGAAAAAAAATATATCTTGTGAATGGAGTCAAAAGGGCTATTAGCATTCATATCAGGAGTGAGTGGGGCCAAGTCAATGGTAATAAATTGGTGCTCTGAAGGTAGAAGCACTGGGAAAACTTGAAATGGCTTTATAAGGATGAAGTGAAATCTTTAAAAGTTACACTTCAGCTTTCTAATACTTGACCAGAAAAAAGCTAAGGGTGGGAGGGAGAGATTTTCTGTTCCTTTATTATAGGCATTTGTAGTGAGTTCCCTATTACTTACTAAGATCTTAAATTCCATATAAATGCAGCATTCATCTCCTTGACAGTTTCTGGTGAATTGCAGCTTCTGTTCTCTGTATGAATTATGCATGTTTGAAAGAAGCTACCAAATTTCAATTAGTGCATCTCAATTTTCTTCTTTAGACCAACTGGGCCCTGTTAACAAAAGGTCTGGCCCTTTATCTCATGGAAGATCAAACTGTTTTAATCAATCTGAATTGAAATAAATATTTGAAGCATTAAACCACTCAATGCTTCCTCCCACCCCCTTTTAAGCCCCCTCTTGCATTAACAAGCTCAAATCTAAATATCAACAGAACACTGTTAAATTTATTACTTTTTTATCCAATTTGGAAGTAGAATTGCATAGCATTAATTGGTAGGCATATAAAAGATTCAACATGTTGCTTAAGCAGCCGAGAGGCAAGGAAGTTTAATTAAGTCATGACAGGCAATTTGTAACTAATTACAATTACTGGGCTTTTGCTTTTTAAAACAGGGCTGAGTTACTGGCACAATATGCTGTGGATTCTTTTGCATGTGATTTATTTTATCAGATGCTCAAACAGATAAAATATGTCCTCAAAGGGGAGGGATTTTTTTTTAGAGTTTAGCTTGTGTACTGTTATTTAAATACATGTGGGAGTTGAGTATAGTGAAATGAAATTTTAAAAAAATCATTGATTTGTGTACAATAATCAGAAGACAAAGAAAAACAGGTATCACTAATTCTGCTGGATGAATCTGACTTGTAATATTATTCTTCTCTAGAGAAGAGGAAAAACTATGATTTCACGAAAAAAAACCTCCCTTGTGTTAAAATTTTTAACAGTGCAAATGTATATGAAATAAATTCTGTTGAATATAATTGAATATATGACAAGGCATCCAAGAGTCCAAGAAATAATCTGAGAATGTCAAAGTCTTGAAAAAAGCTTGCTAGTCAACAATAGTCATTTTTCACACAGGATGAGATTGTTGGCATTATCATATTAATTGACTCTTTATCAATGAAAGTATGTTGCTGTTGTTATTATACTTTAAGGTAAAGGTCTGTCTTTAATCTTGATACCACTGAGACAAATTCATGAAGTTTTCTTGGCAATACTTCAGAAGGGATTTGACCTTGACTTCTTCTCCCTAGAAGAAAAATGAATGTCTCCAGCTGCTTTGGGAGCTGTTACAGCTCCCAAATTCTCATTTTGCAGTCCCATGTCTATAAGTACTACACCAAACTCTCACACTTAAATTAACTCTGAGCCAATTTTGATTTTGGCCAATCTTTTCCATAGTTTTGCTGGAGTTCTGTTCATTCTTGGCATGTGTCTCAAGGTTAAATTGCAACCTTCATTTCTTCCCATTGTCCAAAATTATATATCCTACTTTAAGTTAACAGCAGCACAGCCTAAAATGTTTCTGTAATGTAAGAGACTTCTTTTGGGGAGAATTAGAGAATTGGTTATCATTGTTTCCTGAGGTGTCATCTACAAATTCGCCTTCTAAGTTACATCTCCACCTCCATTTATCCAATTTTGATCCCAGTTAACAGTTTGGATTACTTGTTTCTATTTTCAATTCTGGAATTTTTTTTTTAAAAAGAAGAGTCCTAGTGATTTTTTTTTTAAAAAAAAACCTATCAACAATTTCAGCAGTGAAAATCTACTTAATATGTTTAGACAAATTCTAAATATTTTAGGAAAGTAATTGAAGTCATTTTTCAACACTTCCTGTTTGACAAAGAATTTTATCACCTATGACATAAACTTGAAGCACTTTTGCTGAAATACTCCAGTCTTGTCTTTTGGGAGAACATAACCCCGAAGCTTAACTAAATTAAAAAGAATGCAAGTCAAATGAATAATTGTGATATATAGCATGCATTTCTAGCAACAAATCTTTGTGTTTTTTTCTAGGGTTCATTATGGAAATAGGCTGCATTGTACTATTTTTCATATAGTACAGTTATATTAAATAAATCAGTGATGACAATGGCAAACAAAACAAAAAGATTAAATGCCAAAATGCCTGGAAAAGGATAAAGTGAATGAAAAATTAAGCTTATTTCATTCTTTGAACAGTTATTTGGTAAACTGGCAGACATTATATAGATGTTTACGCTATTTTTCTTTCTTCTATTTGTTTGTTTTTTCATAAATTACTTTCCAAGGACCTACAAATTATTGTAGCAAGTGGTATAACAAAGCTGGAAAATGAAGACTTTTTAAAAACTTGTAATTTATTATTATTTTAGGAAAGGATTATGGAAACAAAACAGAAGGAAGGAAGGGGGAGGGAAGGAGAGAGGGAGAAGGGAGGGAGGGAGGGAGGGAGGGAGGAAGGAAGGAAGGAAGGAAGGAAGGAAGGAAGGAAGGAAGGAAGGAAGGAAGGACATTTGAATTCTTCTATTTCAAAAATAAAGTTTTGGAGTGAAATTTAATACAAATAATTCTGCTTGGTCCCTGAGAAGTACAAGTCTTCACTTTCTATATCTATTTTTCAAGCAGATTACCAAAAACTGCAAGGGGGCACCTTCTATTGTTTTCCTGGTATCTGTTAAGAGAAGAGAGAGAGAGAAGGAAGAGAATCAGTCAGCATTTCCACCTATATAACAGGAAAAAAGAATTCGATCAGCCCTGTCTACAAATATAATATGTCTAAATGCCGGACTGGGGCAGATGGAATCGACATTTTACATTCCATACCTCCAATCTAAGATAGGTGAGGTTTCTTAGCAGAATGTGATCCGTTCTACTACTTTCCTTACTCTACCGAACCATCCCATAGGATATTAGTAGATAGTCCTTGGCTTACGAGCACCATTGAGCCCAGAATTTCTATTGCTAAGTGAGACATCTGTTAAGTGAGTTTTACCGGGATGTGAGGGATGTGAGGGATGTAAGGGGTCTGTAAATATTTTCACAGCCCCTCTTGCCACAATTGTTAAGTGAATCACTGCAGTTAGTAACATGGTGATTAAGTGATCCTGGCTTCCCTATTGATTTTGCTGATCAGAAGTTCGCAAAATGAAACCACTTGTTCTTGGAATGCTGCAATTGTCATAAATATGAGTCAGTTGCCAAGGATCCCACTTTGAACGGTCACTAAATAAACTGAATGAACTGAATAAGTCAAGGACTAGCTGTAGTATAGCAACCTGACCTTATTCTTCATCACTCTTTCTAGCTCTCTGTTATCTTCTATGCTACATCAGATGGGGCCAGAGATGGATACTGATATATACTTCCATGTATTGTACACACAGAATAATAAATTATATTATAAGGATAGCATTAGCAACAGCCCTTAGACTTTTATACTACTTCATGGTGTTTTCTCTAAGCAGTTTATAAGGTCATCATATTGCCTCCAACAATCTGGTTCCTCATTTGATTGGCCTAGGAAGGATGGAAGGCTAACCCAGTTCACAACCCAGCTGCAGAAAACCAGGACATCAAAAACTCATTTGTAAGCAAGGCAGAATGTGTGTACATTAAGAGGTTAACAAAATATTTAGCTTGGAGTTAGGTGCTTACATGTCTGCTTTGGACATAGCTGAAATGAGCCACAGTGATAGAACCAGCCACCACATGTTGTGAAATATCTCTGAGAAATAGAGGCTAAAAGCCATGGAGGTCTCTTAGGGTAATAAAAAAAAACCCAGAACTGAAAGATCTAGGTCAGATGACTTTTAAATGGTGTGAAGATGGCCAATTCATGATTTTCATTTCTAAAAGATGGATTTTGTTAGGTTATGGTACTGAATGGCTTCATATATATTATATTATAAGGACTATTTCTGGACTATTCCAGAAATGAAATCAACACAATGGGTGCTTTGCAAACCTTTTAGATCTTGGTATTACTTATATTTATATTTATATTTATATTTATATTTATATTTATATTTATATTTATATTTATATTTATATTTATATTTATATTTATATTTATTATTATTATTATTATTATTATTATTATTATTATTATTATTATTATTATTATTATTATTATTATTATTATTATTATTATTATTACTATTACTACAGAAAAGCATGGGGGGAGGCTCATTGCCAGAAGAAGAGGCGATTTTATATATTATGTTTCCTCATTTGCTTCCATGTGCTACCTTCACTTCTTTTCCAGCTCAAGAGGAATTTCAAGAGAATTTAGGGAACTGCTAAAAGAAAGAGAAATAGTTATTATAACTATCTCTTATTTCCACTTGAAGGGGTATCCAATGAATCCCATAGTCAAAAGTCAAGTATATAGACAGTTGGGATACTCTAGACCAGAGGTCTTCAAACTTGACAGCTTTAAGACTTGTGGACTTCAACTCCCAGAATTCCTCATCCAGTCACGTTAACTCAGGAATTCTGGGAGTTGAAGTCCACTTAAACTTGCCAAGTTTGAAGACCCTTGCTCTAGACCCCATGTTTCTCAACTTTAGCAACTCTAAAATGGGTAAACTTCAACAAACAGAATTTTCCAGCCAGCATATTTTTGCGTGTGTGTGTGTGATGATGATGATCATGTTATTGGAGATATAATGAATTGATGCTTTATTTAAAAATTTGTTTATAGAAAATGTAAAATAGTATAAGATATGGAACAGAATACAAAAAGGAGCATGAAATTGAGTTTTGTGTCTATATAAAGAAGTTCAATCCGGGACCAGGCTATTTTCAAAAAAGATGTTTTACTTGTATTTTGTATGTGTGAAAACCCAAATAAAACTTTGTTTTTTTAAAAAAATGTGTTTCTTAAATTCCAACATTGTTCGATGGGTTAAAAAAAAACCCATTATATACATTAACTTGTTGTGAGATTCAGTAATTTCAATAATCAATAATTTCAGAATTTCATTTATTCTTATCATTCAGAAATTGACATCTGAACAATGAAACTGAGTTTTCTGTACATTATGTGTATCTAAAATACTTATTATTTAGCATTGGAAAGATAAATATAGCTCTAACTAGAGTATGTCTGCAGAATTGAAGTTAAAAGCAATTGATGAATCAATATCTCATTTTTTAATTTAATTAATAAGAAGCATTTCATTAAAAAAAAAGAAATTTAAGATCAGATATGAAAGGTTAATGAATTATGCCTACTCTGTCCATCACTGAAGAATTTAGAATTTGAAGTGTAAAATAATGGAGACTAATATTGCTCTAAACTAAAATAAACATAAGAGGAAGTAATACTACATTTATCAATTATGTTTTGATCTTCACTACTCTTAATTCAAATGAGCAGATCAACCTTTATATGATACCATAAAGTGTTCCTCTTGATGATCATACCTCCATAGGACACAGGAAAGATTGACTCTTCAGCAGAGATCATTCATTCATTCCCTGGCTGTATCTAACTCTTCATGGTTATATTTTTTAACTCTTGGGTAGATTTCAGATTGTACTGCTGATATTTCAATTTGAATGACATTAAACAAGAGCCAGTCTGGTATAGTGGTTAAAGTGAACAGGCTAATAACCAGGAGACTCTGAATCCAATTCTACTTTAGGCTGTTGGAAATTAAAAACCCACCCCTCTCCTAGAAAAATGAAATATTTTAGGATATACTGAAAAGGCAGAATATTTCCCCTAAAAGAGAAGTGGAAGCTCAGAGAGGCAGAAACTCAGCCCTTTCACCTTTGTTAACAGGCCATTAAGGCCTGGGCCAGTCTATTATACATAACAAAGATCTATCTCCTTCAGGCAGAGCCATTCAATTGCCAGATAACCTACAAAGCTAGCTATGACCTCTGACAGCAATCAATCAGGATACTCTTCCTGTGCTCCAGGAAGTTCAAAGCCAAAGAGGGTATAAAACCCAGGGACTCTCAGCATCCCTTTCCTTGCCCAAGAGCTCCAAGGCATGTGTTCCTGTCCCCCATTAAACCATCTTTCCAAACAGCCTCCATGTATCAAATATCTTTCTCCCCACCTGGAACTGAACCCAGATGGACATTTTTTCCAACAAGGCACAAAGCCAATGGGATTACCATGGACCAGTCACTCTCTTTCAGCCCTAGGAAGGAAGCAAGGGCAAACCACCTTTTGCTATCAAGAAAACTGCAGGGTAGGGGAGGTAAGGATCAAATAGTGGTCCAGAAATCAACACTGATTCAAACATTTACGCGCGCGTGCGCACACACACACACACAAATAGATATAGGGTAGAAGATCTTAAGAAGTATGCTTCTATGAAATCAGAAAAAAATATTACCGGGTGTTCTCTATTCACCAAAGATTTCTTACTTGCAATAGAGTGGGCTAGCGTTGAATGTGTACAAAAAATATGTAACAGGACTACAAATTTGATTATCCAGTTATAGCTATAAACTTGACATTTTAAAATGTATTACTCCATTCCAGATGCTCTCACATCTGCGATACAAGTGGTCCTCGACTTATAACAGTTACAACAGACTTACAACAGACCATTGAAGATTAAAATAGCACTGAAAAAAAGGTGACTCGTGACCATTTTTCACAATTTTTGCATCAACTGCATGATCACGCAATCAAAATTCAAATACTTGGCAACTGGTTCATATTTATGATCATTACAGTGTCCCAGGGTCCTATGATCCACTTTCTGACAAGAAACGTCAATAGAGAAGCCAGATTCACTTAACAACCAACCAACTAATTTAACACTGCAGTGATTCACTTAACTGTGGCAAGAAAAGTTGTAAAATGGAGAAAACTCACTGAACAAATGTCTAACTTAACAACAGAAATTTTGGACTCAGTTGTGTTTGTAAGCTGAGGACTACCTGTACTGAATATTTTGTTCTATTTTAATGAATTATTTGAGCCTCCAAACCATAGTACAGTACCATAAGAAAATAACACAAATGCAGAAGACATGCTGAAGTAAATCTCTTGACAACAATAGGATGCTTTTCAAAATCAATGGGTATGTCTCATTTTTCCATTATTTTCTTTTTCTGTGGAGATTCAGTAGAATTTCCAGATGGAAAGTCAAGTTAGTCTGTTGTAGCAAAAACAACCTTTCAGTACCTTTATAATATAATAAATACAGACAATAAATCTGTTAGTTTTAAAGTTGCTACAAGTCTCTTTAATGTTTTGATAGGGATGAAGCTGATTTAGAAGAAAGAGTAGTATGATGGTTTTTCTAATACTTTTTGCAAATGTTTGAACTGGTTGAAGGAAACTGGGATATAAATCTGAAAAATACATAAATAATGGATCCTAAAAAAACATTATGCTTTATTTCAGTTTATAGTCAAGAGCATTTGAAACTGAAACTTGTCCTTCTCCATTTCTGTCTGTCTCTGTCTCTGTCTCTGTCTCTGTCTCTGTCTGTCTGTCTCTGTCTCTGTCTCTGTCTCTCTCTCTCTCTCTCTCTCTCTCTCACACACACACACACCGTTTCTTCTTCTTAATTTATCTTAATTGACTCAGAAAATAGAGCCCGGACTTTGGATGGAAACATGTAATTACTTCTTCCAGCAAAACCATTCAAATCAAGTAAATTGAATGAACAAAGGATTATCTGTAGCATCTTTTGTGCTGGCCAAATCCTAAGTCACTCCTATTGTCTAAATAATGACAAGTAATTAGTCAAGGACATTCCTCAACAACCAAACACTCTGTTCTCCCAATTCACACAAATACAGGACAAATAGGAAACAACCAAAGCTAACAGGTAGATTATTGAAGCATGAGGAGTGAATGAAAAGGGGATAAAGAAGTGGCCTACATTATATTTAAAAGTCCTTAGGAGAGGAATAAAGTCACAGCAGATGACAGTGTCTGTCCATCTGCATGGCCAAGCTGATTAATATTTAAAAGTTTGCATAGGAGAATCCCAGGAACTGCTAAGACTTTGAGTTAAACTTGGGAATAAAAGTTATTTTTGAAATAAGGCATCAGCATATATTTCCATGCTGCTGTCAATAAAATTTCATCAACATATCCATGTATTTACTAGGAGCCAAGCATACCTCAAGAATGTCTACATTTTAGTGGTGTAAAAAGAGAGTGTTTATCTTATACATTCTGACTGATATAAATTGCTTTTGAATAATATTTTGGAAATGAAAAAAGTATTTAAAAAGTGGATATTCTGTATCTGATATAATTTAATTCTGTATTTACTAAGATTCAAATGAGACAGAAGATAAATATACAATTGTCATTCTGTTAAATGATTTGCTTCCAAATATAGGTAGTTCTTGACTAACGATCACAACTGAGCCTAGAATTATAGTTGTCAGTCTTGGCCTTCATTAAGATCTTGCCTGATTTTATGATTTTTGCAGCTGTCTTTAAGCAAACCCCATCGTTGTTAAATGAACCCATGGCTGAGGTGGTATTCAGCAGGTTCTGACCAGTTCTGGAGAACCGATAGCAGAAACTTTGAGTAGTTCAGAGAACTGGCAAATACCATCTCTGACTGGAGATTTTACAGTATCCTTCCCCTCCCACCTCCACCAAGCCATAGTAGTAAAAAAATTCGAATCCTACCACTGACCCATGGGTATTTTTTGCTGGATGCTGGAAGTAAACTCTAAAAACTCACAAAAAATGTCAAAAATGGTGGTCTTGTGACCACAAGATGCTGCCAAAGAACATAAACATAAGCCAGTTGTTAAGCGCCAAAATACAACCACATGTCCACTGTGGATGTGTATGAGGTACATGAGTGTACAGCTATTCGATCTTCAAAATCTGGTCATAAGTAGGGCTGGGGATGTTTGTCATAACTCCAAATGGCCATTAAATAACCAATAATTTAGTGATGACTACCTGTAGATGATCCTTAGGAAGGCACAATCTACATTTCTTTTCTTTTTCTTTGTTTTACTGCAATCCTAACAAATATAGACAAAGACAAAGTAGAATTCAGGGTGTCAATTTTCCTCCATCAATTATTAATCCTATATTAAATAATCAGAGACCATATATTTTAAGACAATAATTTAAAACTGGCCATCAGAGCTGGACAAAGATCTAGCCAAAACCAGCTAATCAGTACTGTATGTCTTTTTTTTTTAACAGAAAAGGAATTATGAGTCTAAGAGAGAAACAACTCATTTGCACAATTAATATTTATTTTGAGTTTTCTTTTCATGAGTCAGAAGTAGTAGAACCCCTTTCAGCTTTTGTGAAGATCTACCACGGTTGATCAATACTTTGGATTAGAAGATGAAAAGGTGCTTTTGAATAGGTTTGGGCATGTCTGCCATTGCCTTCTGAAGAAACTGCATCTTTTCCTAGGTTCACATGGAAGGGTCTTTGAACAATATGGCCATATCCTTATTTCAAAAATATATATGTTTCTGGGACTACATAATCTTTGTGAAAACCCTAGAAAAGACATAAGCTCTTTAAGGACACACAGTAGTTGCAATATGCCAACACCACGCCCCTTTTGAATCATATTATCTGAATCTAAAGCAGTTCTTCCTTTCCCTCCAATTTACTTTCTACCTGTAGGTTCTCTGTATATCAACCTATCGTTTTTAGCCAAGTTGTCAAAGAAGGTGCATTGAATATAGACATGGTTTAACTATAATTTGGGACTTGTAAATTGATGGGTGCAAAAAAAAATCCCAAACAAACACCAAAACAGTTTATTTCACAGGCTTCACAAACTGGATGCCAAATGTTAAAAAAAAATGTGCCTGTTTATTAGGAAAGTGTCCCTTCTGAATAGCTATAATATTATATTTCTGCTGTTATGTATATTTCATAAACCATGTTGAAATAAATCAATTAATATTGATTTTGCAGGTAGGTAAAAACTATTTCAAAAAGTTTATTTTCTAAAAGAATTTTTTAAAAAACCCAAATACCTAGAGTAAATTAATCTATTTGGCCAATTTTACTGTAAATTGGGTAGATGGCTTTTAATGTGTGATCTCTGTTACACACAACATGGGTAGCAAAGGGCTTGTTTTGACTTTCCATTATGTAAATGGTAATCATTGAATTACAGGTAGTCTTCAACTTACAATCACAACTGAGCCCAAATTTTATGTTGCTAAGTGGGAAATTTTAAAGTGATTTTTGGTCCATATTACGACTTTCCTCGCCACATCAGTGCAGCTCTTAAATTAGTAACACAGTTGTTAAATTAATCTGGCTTTCCCATTGACTTTGGTTGTCAGAAAGTTGCAAAAGGTGATCACACAGCCCAAGAGTACTGCAACCATCATAAATATGAACCAGTTATCAAATATCCAACCATGGGTATACTGCAATGGCCATAAGTTTAGTTTAGTTTAGCTTAGTTTAGTTTACTTTATTGTCATTGCACCTAGTACAATGAAATTAAATACCATCTTCAGTATACATTATGACTATGAAAATAAACACAAACACACATCCTTCACATTCTATACATTGAACTGAAAATCCCAGATATTGCATTAATATTACATTATACAGTAGAATTCAAAAGAGCTACTGCCCTGGGATAGAAGCTGTTTTTCAGCCTATTTGTCCTTGTTTTTATTATTCTGTACCGTCTGCCAGATGGTAATAGTTCAAAAAAAAAAGGGTTCCCGGATGAGATGGATCTTTGAGAATGTTTTTAACTTTCTTAAGGCAGCAGGAGCTGTAAAGCTCTTCCAAAGAGGGGAGAAGGCAACCAATGATCTTCTGGGCAACGACATTAACCCTCTGGAGTGTTCTCCCATCTGCCACTATCTGCAATTGGCAAACCATACAGAGGTGCAGTAAGTTAAGATACTCTGTATGGTGCAGTGGTAGAAGGTCATCAGCATTTTTCATTCAGTGTGAAAAATAGTCATATAAGTCACTTTTTTCAGAGCCATTGTAACTTCAAATAGTCACCAAATGAACTGTTGTAAGTTGACGATTACTTGTATGTCACATGTTGTGGGAGCAAAATTTCTAAAAATGTATTTTTGCCTTCCTAACCTGACTTGACATTAAATCACATATTTCCTGACATTCCAAAGTTTGATGTGGCTAAAAATTCTTGGACAAAACTCAAGTAGATTGTAATATTTATGTCTTTTCTAGGGTTTTCACAAAGATTATGTAGTCCCAGAAACATATATATTTTTGAAATAAGGATATGGCCATATTGTTCAAAGACCCTTCCATGTGAACCTAGGAAAAGATGCAGTTTCTTCAGAAGGCAATGGCAGACATGCCCAAACCTATTCAAAAGCACCTTTTCATCTTCTAATCCAAAGTATTGATCACCCGTGGTAGATCTTCACAAAAGCTGAAAGGGGTTCTACTACTTCTGACTCATGAAAAGAAAACTCAAAATAAATATTAATTGTGCAAATGAGTTGTTTCTCTCTTAGACTCATAATTCCTTTTCTGTTAAAAAAAAAAAAAGACATACAGTACTGATTAGCTGGTTTTGGCTAGATCTTTGTCCAGCTCTGATGGCCAGTTTTAAATTATTGTCTTAAAATATATGGTCTCTGATTATTTAATATAGGATTAATAATTGATGGAGGAAAATTGACACCCTGAATTCTACTTTGTCTTTGTCTATATTTGTTAGGATTGCAGTAAAACAAAGAAAAAGAAAAGAAATGTAGATTGTGCCTTCCTAAGGATCATCTACAGGTAGTCATCACTAAATTATTGGTTATTTAATGGCCATTTGGAGTTATGACAAACATCCCCAGCCCTACTTACGACCAGATTTTGAAGATCCAATAGCTGTACACTCATGTACCTCATACACATCCACAGTGGACATGTGGTGGCTAAAAATTCTTGGACAAAACTCAAGTAGATTGTAATATTTATGAAAGACAAGAATAAAGGTATGCACAACAGTTGTTTGTTCATTGCTAGGGCCTTGATATAAACTGTTTTGTAGCATAAGAAGGTTTAGACTAGAGTAATGTTGATTCCTTTGTTCCTCCTGGAATTAATGATGACTGGATAAAATGCTTGGTGACCATGAACTTGGTTAGTTGTTGTATTTTCTTGTTGTGCCATCTTAAGTTTGTGAACTTTTATATTTACATAGTGGAAATTTCTGGGCTGTGAACCAGAAATTGAATTCAGATACAAGTTCAATTTACAACTGTTCATTTAATGATTGTTCGAAATTACAACATCATTAAAAAAAAGTGATTTACAAGCAATCCTCACACTTTCAAGCATCCTGAGGTCCTGCAATTGTCCTTGTGACCTTTCCATTCCAACAAACAAGTCAATGGGGGAAACTGGATTTGCTTAACAATTGGCTGATTAATTTAACAATTATCAGTTAAAGACCAAAGGTGGTATTCAGCAGGTTCTGACCAGTTCTGGAGAACCAGTAATGGAAATTTTGAGTAGTTTGTAGAACCGGAAATACCACATCTGACTGGCCCCACCCCCATCTTTTCTCTGCCTCCCAAGTCACAGCTGATTGGCTGGGTCTTCTTTGGCTGCCCTGCACAGGAGAACGGAGCTTGAAAGCAGGTTAGTGGGGTGGGGAGGGAATGGGGATTTTGCAGTAACCTTCCCCTGCCATGCCTACCAAGCCACGCCCACAGAACCAATAGTAAAAAAAATTGAATCCCACCACTGTTAAAGACCATGGCAAAAAGATTGTAAGATTGGGTGTGCTTGGTTCATTTAATGGCTGCCTTGCTTAATAATGGAAATTCTGATCCCATTTATTGTCATTAGTTAAGGACTATCTGCATTCAAAACTGGGTCTATTTTATTATAAACATAGAAAAAAATGTTTATTTTGTATATAGTCTGTAATTGGATCAAGGATAATAAATACACATTTTTTTTGCCATGTAATACAAAGTGCGACAGAGTTCAGGAATTTCTCCAATAGTAACTTTCCTTGACAGGATGCAAAATCAGAATTCACTAGCAGAATCCGGAATTCACTAGGAGAAGAATGCTGGGAATCTCATCATCTTTTAGTCCTTTCATTTTTTCTCTTTCTACAAGCTTGAAGATATTTTATCCATGACAGCCAAGCACCAGAGAGAAGCAAAACTGGAACACCAGACACTACCAATCTGCCTGTTGCCCAAGGCAGCATATAGAATTTTCTTCTCCTAGTCCAGTGGCCCCCAACCTTTTTTGTGCCACGGCCCGGTACCGGCATCACAAAATGATCCACGGCCCGGTACCGGCATCAGCACGCATGACAAGGCAAGGTGAGCCGAGTGACCGGCCAGCCAGCCGTCCCCTGCTTCTCCCCACCACCTTCAACTCCTCCTTTGTACCTTTTTTGTGCTTTCTTAATCTCCTCCGCCATCGGGATGGCTCTTCGTTTGAAGCCGCCCCCCCCCCTTCGATGAAACTAAGGCGCGAGGATTCCTTCAGGACCCAAACGCCGCTTTCCAACTGGAAAAGCTCACCCGGAAGCACTTTCTCGTTGA
Source organism: Notechis scutatus (assembly GCF_049901735.1). Lineage (NCBI taxonomy): Eukaryota > Metazoa > Chordata > Lepidosauria > Squamata > Elapidae > Notechis > Notechis scutatus. The sequence goes on along the minus strand of NC_142025.1, from coordinate 15,670,374 downwards.
AACAAGATGGCGGCACCCAGCAAACCAGTGGCCCAGTAGAAAATGATCCACGGACCGGTACCAGTCTGGGGCCCGGTGGTTGGGGACCCCTGTCCTAGTCGTATCTTTCAAACAGTGAATAAAAATGTGTGTCTCTCTATGTGTGTCTATGTGTTTTCCCAGCAGTCCCTGAATGTCCACTGCTAAAGTGATGTTGTCCTAAGATTTTGCATATGCAGCAGAAAGAAAAACAAGGGAAGAAATTTTGAGGAAAAACGCATTTGATTATGAATATTCTATCAAGTGTAACAAATACTAATTAGATGTATGAAGGTTGTGTTGAAATATTTCCCCCCTAGATTTTATTTATAAGTATTACAAAACCTGGCGATTATATTTTGGAGGTTTTCTTTTATTGCCTGCTTTCTCCCCATTTTCTTTTTGTTTAATAAATCTGACATTTGAGGATACAATATCTCAAGGTCTTCCCTTCCCTTCTCTCCCTCCTTCACTTCCTTCCCCTTCTTCCTCTTCTTCTTCCTCTTTCTCCCCATCCCCCACCCCTTCTCTTCCCTTTCCCATGTGTCTTGAAGTATACACGTGTTACCTGTGGTAGAGGATAATTGGTATAGGAAGTTGGGGAATCAGTTAAATTTATAAACAACCCAATTTGTTTTATAGAAAATTAATTTTAATTCAATTAATATCTCTGTCCTGATCCTTTTTTTTTTTAAAAAAAAAAAGTAAAAGTACAGGAAGGTTCTGGAAGGTCTAACCAGTATACATGTACGCACAGACAATATGTTACATTCAGACAATTATTGGAAGGAGGGGGGAGCTCTCCTAGACTGGTTTTGCCTGAAGCTGTAAACATCAAGTGTGGAAATAGAATTCTGTATAAAACAATGCTTCAATTCATTTCTGTCTATCCACGCTGCTAGAATTGGGTAAAATCACTAGATGGCAGTTAAAAGATACAGCAACTCTAGCTGTTTGCTGCCATCTAGTGAGTGTTTGTAGACCACATTTTGTAGCCTTAATACCTATTTTTTTTGTTTAGGCATTGGGGGGAAAAATCATCTTAAATTATCCTTTTGAATAAGTATGGAGCAGTGGTGGGATTCATTTTTTTTTTTTACTACCAGTTCTGTGGGTGTGGCTTGGTGGGTGTGGCATGACTTGTTGGGTGTGACTTACTGGGCATGGCAGGGGAAGAATAACTGTAAAATCTCCATTCCCACCCCACTCCAGGGGGAAGGTTACCGTCGGTTCTCCAAACTACTCAAAATTCCCCTACTGGTTCTCCAGAACTGGTCAAAATCTGATGAATACCACCTCTGGTATGGAGTAATTCAGAGAGGAATTTGAATGCTTGGAGATTGTATAGAATTCTTGGACTAAGTGGTTCTCTTCAAGTATAGTTAGATGAGATGATCTTATATTAGAGTCTGCCACATTAGAGGGTTGATAGATGCTCATATTTTTAATGCTTCTATCTTACAAAGATTCCTCCATTTACTTATATAAGTATAATAATGCTAAACCTCTAAATTCTAAATGAAAATTCTCCAATCAGAGGTGCATTTGAGATTTTAAAAATCTCATCTTCAGCCAAGGTATGCTGATGAAAATATCAAGATGGAATTTGTAACCTGAAGCATACATTATCTCTTAAAGTTAAGAAAATACTGATGTATCTAGGTGTTATTGTTTTCTATCTGAGCAGTACTACAAATGGAATGTGATTGATATCAAGTATTTTCAGAATATTTTTCATATTTTCAAAGTGAATTTAGCTGGGGCCTCTTGACTTGGCCAAGACATTTTGGTACATTCATTTTTTTAAACATATGGTTGGGAAGCCACAGACTTCCCACTGGGGATTAATTCTGTAGCTCACAGATACAATCACCCCGAACGATAAGTTTCAGGGATGGGGAAAGGAGAAACACATGACAAAACCCCTATGTTTTGATATTGTATTCATTTTATTGGATACATGGAGTGTCAAAACTGGATGAATTTAGATATGACTTGAAAGTGATATGAAACTGGCAGAGAGGGGTACACAGACTGATTAGAAGCAGAAGAAGGTTACATAGAAAACAGACTACAAGTATCTTTATCATTTAACAATTGCAATGTGTTTAAAAATTAGTTTTTTGAGACCTTGTGAAATCACCTAAATCTACTCACTGTGTGTGCTTCACATTACTGTCCCCAAATCAACATAAATGTATCCTCAATCTGGATTGACTTTGACTCAAGAATGTTTTGATCTTTTCAAAACTCATGAGTGGATCCTGCTTCAGCCTCCAGCATCTTTAAAAGATTAGACTCCATTTCCCCAAAATAAGTGAATTAACACTACTACTCTCTATCTTTCATGCTCAGCCATTAAATTCCATGAATGAACTCCTAGACTAGGAGTGTCAAACTCATGGCCTGCAGGCTGGATGTGTCATGCACAGACCGCACCTAGCCTTTTTTTGCTCAATATGTCACGTGATGACAATGTGACAATGTGAGTTAGGCACCCCTGCTCTAGGCTATTCCCATTTTTTTCATTTTAACCAGATCCAAGCTATTGAGAAGATAACTTCACTGAGGAAAACTGTGTTGGTAGACCTGAATTCCCTAAATAAAGGGCTGAGTAAAAACAAAATAATATTACCTTGTTCCCAATACACAATTTCTAATGCTCAAGGAGTACCTTTGCTTTCAGCATCTTAACCAACAGATTTTTTTTTCACCCCCTTTCGCATAAAGCACATTTACTGCAGTTTTGAAAACTGTAGTACTATAAAACCTACTGGAATATTTGATTACTTAGACAATGCAACTTCCATATGAATGATATCTGATGGTAACACTATGTATAAATAAGACTTGCCCAGCAATTACAATCTAACTTCCTTCACCATGGCTGATATCCTAAGATTGAAAGGACTTCAGTGAGTGAAGAAAAACAACCTATTTCCTGCAAACTTTCCTGTTGAATGATTACTTCCTCTGTTTATCTGATGTGTGTTTCCTGTGACCTATTTCCATGTGTTTCACCCTTGCTAGTGATTCTTAAGGACCCAGTGAAAAGTAAATCTTTGTCTTAGAAACGGGAAATTTTCCCTGCATATTTCCTCTCACTCAGAAGACTGAATAGACATAGAGTCAAGATCTTTTCCTTCCCTTGCTAATAATCAATCTGCGGAAAGGCAACCATGTCCCACTCTTTCGAATCAAACTTGGCTGCCCTATATATAATAAATTGTACAACATTTCCTAATTTGTAGTTAAAGTATGTTTATTTGAGAATGGTCATTAATGTAGCTAAAATGAAGAAATACCTCAACAAAAATGACAGCAATGGAATATACTTGTCCTGCACAGAACTTGTGGTATTGATATGTATGTGTAGCTAAACATATCAATCGTTGGAAATGTCTATAATTGAAGTAGAAATGCAATATATTTACAGTAGTATATAACGTAATAACAGAGATGGAAGGAACATTAGAGGGCTTCTACCCAATCCCTTCCATAAGCAGGTATGATTGGTTCTGTTCATATGCTTGTGCCAAATCCAGTTTTGAATATGAATATGAATAAAAGGGTATGATCGAAGATTAAAAGCTCAGAAAAAAATGTATTAAATGATTTGAGAATCCTCTTTTTGGCTTCTCATTTAACAAAACTAAATTTAAATAACAGAATACCAAAGTTGGAAGGGATCTTGGAGGTCTTCTAGTCCAACCCCCTGCTCAGGCAGGAAACCCTATACCATTTCAAACAAACGGTTATCCAATATCTTCTTAAAAACTTCCAGTGTTGGAGCATTCACAACTTCTGGAGGCAAGTTGTTCCACTGGTTAATTGTTCTATTGTCGGGAAATTTTTCCTTTGTTCTAGGTTGGTTCTTTCCTTGGTTAGTTACTTCTTATCCTGACTTGTTACCATAATTTATTTTATTTATTTATTTATTTATTTTTGTCAATTGCTTACAAGATAATAGGTATAAGTAAAAACATAGTTATGAATACATGGATACATATAAGAAAAATAAAAAAATAAAAGAAACAATAGGACAGGGACGGTAGGCATGTTGGTGCACTTATGCACGCCCCCTACAGACCTCTTAGGAAAGGGGTGAAGTCGTATTTCCTGCAATCAAGTTTGGTGCAATTAACCTTGAGTTTGTATCTATTGTTTGCTCTTGTGTTCTTATGGTTGAAGCTGAAGTATTCATTGACAGGTAGGATATTGCAATGTATGATTTTATATATTATACTTAGATCGGACCGAAGGCGACGTAGTTCTAGGTTTTCTAGGTACAGAATTTCAAGTCTGGTGGCATAAGGTATTCTGCAACAAGTAGAGGAGTGGAGAACTCTTCTTGTGAAATATTTCTGGACTTTCTCAACTGTGTTAATATCAGATACGTAATGTGGCTTCCAGACTGATGAGCTGTATTCGAGTATTGGTCTAGCAAATATTTTGTACGCTCTAGTTATTAGTGTAATATTACCAGAGAAAAAGCTACGTAAGATTAGGTTAACAACCCTTAATGTCTTTTTGGCTATGTGGTTACAGTGGGCTCTAGCACTTACATCATTAGAGATGAGTATTCCAAGATCCTTGACAGAGTTTGGATCATCAACAAGGTCTTGACTATTCAGCCTGTATTTTATTTTCTGATTTTTTTTGCCAATATGTAAGACAGAGCATTTATTTGTTGAGATTTGAAGTTGCCATTTGTTTGACCATTCTGATACATAGTCAAGATATTTTTGAAGGGTAGCAGTATTGTCTGTGGTGTTGAATAGCTTTACATCATCAGCGAAGAGAACGCAGTTGCTCTTAATATGATCACAGAGGTCATTTATGTAGAGTATGAAAAGAGTTGGTCCTAGAACACTGCCTTGGGGGACACCACTGTTCACAGGTACAGAATTTAAAATAGATAAGACTGTGAGTTAATTTCATGATCAATCTGATGTGCACTAATTACACCAGCTGTTCAAGAACATCTTCAAAAGTTCCCTGCATGGTTAGTTTCTATACTTTAATTTTAAATTAGACTCAAACAACACTTTAAGCATTTTCAAATCAAGATCTTTCTTCTGACAGAGAACTGCATTTCAGTTTAGCAGGAGAAACTGCCCAACTATAACAGTAAGCAAATAACAAACCTTATAACATTTGGAAACAATCTACAAGTCTTCAGAAACTTGGGAGGTCTATGCAAACATTTGGATGCTAGGATGTGAAACAATCCCTTCTTAATGGTTTCTGAAAAACAGAAAAAACTGTTCAATCTAGGAATAAAACTTCATGTAGTATACTTTTCCACATTACTCAAAAGCTTCACAAAGCAAATCAAACATCAATACTGTCTTTTCCCTGTGAAGTAAAAATACAATAAAATTAATGTTCCATAATGAAACAAAATCTGTGTGATGAAATAAATAAATAAATAAATAAATGAAGAAAGAAAGAAAGAAAGAAAGAAGTAGACCATTTTAACAGAATCATGTTCTGCCATTCTCCTCACTGTATCTGCATTCTTCTCTTGAGTGTTTCTTCAGCACCATTTTAGGTTTTGATAGTCAAGAAGTAAAACTGTGCACAATCCAGGTTGGGCTACTGGGGTTTCGCAGGGGTTCAGGAGAGCCCCTAGCTAGGGTTCTGTGCAGTCTGGAGAACCCCCAAATCCCACTCCTGGCTGGCACCACCAACCTCACCCCACTGTTCCCAGGAGTCCCCACATGGCCCGTTTTGGATGCAGGTAAGTGCAGGGTGCATGCAGAGGCTCAGGGAGGATGAAAAATGGGCCTTCCAGAAGTTTGGGAAGGCTGGAAATAGGCTGATTTCCAGCTTCCAAAAAGCCTGCAGAGCCTGGGGAGAGCAAAAATACTCCCCCTTCCTGCCATGGTGCAGGAGGCTGACTAGGCCATGCCCAGCATGGCCATGCCCACACAGCAACTGGGCAGGGAACTGGTTGCTAAAATTGTTGAAGCCCACCCTGGTACAATCAAATGTAAAATGTTAGTTATTGGAAAACTTGTGGTTCAGAAGCAACGAAAGACAAGAAGGATAAGTACATCCAGTTGCTCTTGCTTCTTAGATTTTCTTTATCTCATTCCTCACCTCCCAAACTTCCATATTTTCAGGATGTCTAGCTAGCTAAAGCAAGAATATGTTATTTGTGTGTGTGTGTGTGTGTGTGTGTGTGTGCACGCGCGCATGTGTATATGTGTGGTAGTGTAAATGTTGTGTAACAGCTTCCCGAAAGAACACCAGTTTTGTTTAGTTAAGGCACCAGACTGGAAAGTGGGAGGCTGTGGATTCTAGTCCTAACTTTAGCTATGAAAGCCAGCTAGGTGATCTTGGACCAGTCATGCTCTCTCAGTCCAACTCACCTCACAGGGTGGTGAGGAAAAAGGAGGAAGAAGATGGGGGGGAAAGGAGGAAGAAGATATGTTGGATATGTTCACCACTTTGAGTCACAAGTAGTCCTTGACTTACAACCATTATTTAATGATTGTTCAAAGTTACAACGGCACTGAGAAAAGTGACTTAGGACTGTTTTTCACACTTTTTCCATGACTATTCATTATCCTCATGGTCCTATGATCAAAATCCAGATGATTGGCAACTGGTTCATATTTATGATGGTTTCAGTACCTGGAGTCACGCCATCACCTTTTGCAACCTTGGAGTTCTCATATCAAATGTCCTAAGCACCAGAGCTCACGGTAACAGCATTGCCAAAAAGGCATTAAGAGTTGTAAATCTAATCTTACGAAGCTTCTCCTCTGGAAATATTGAATTGTTAACTAGAGCATACAAAACTTTTGCCAGACCAATATTTGAATACAGATCATCAGTCTGGAATTTGCACTGCATATCAGACATTAATACAATCGAGCGAGTCCAGAAGTATTTCACGAGAAGAGTACTACACTCCTCTGCTCGCAACAGAATACCCTATGTCATCAGGCTTGAGATTTTGGGCTTGAACAACCTTGAACCACACCACCTACCGTTAGACTTAAGCGTAGCACACAAAATTATCTGCTACAATGTCCTACCAGTCAATGAGTACTTCAGCTTCAACTACAACAATATAAGAGCGCACACAACAGATACAAACTCAATGTAAACCATTTCAAACTCGATTGCAGAAATTACGACTTCAGCAACAGAGTGGTCAGTGCCTGGAATGCACTTCCTGACTCTGTTGTTACATCCCCAAACCCCGACTCCTTTAACCTCAAACTATCCACTATTGACCTCACCCCATTCCTAAGAGGTCTGTAAGGGCGTGCATAAGTGCACAATCGTGCTTACCACCCCTGTCCTATTGTCCCCATTTATTTGTACCTATTTCCTGTATTCTTACTCATGTTTATACTTATACCTATTATCTTGTAAGCGATTGACAAATCAAATAAATAAAAACAAATAAAATGTGGCAAGCAAAGTCAATGGGAATTGAGACTCATTTAAGAACTAACTTAGCAACTGCAGTGATTCACTTAACAATTGTGCCAAGAAAAGTCCTAAGATGGAGCAAAACTTACTTAACAACTGTGTCACTTAGCAAGAGAAATTTTGGGCTCAACTGTGATTGTAAGTATTTGTAACAATAATAAAGACGGGATACAAATTATGAAATAAATGAAATAAATACTCAACTCCTGCTTGCTGACATTTTGGAAACTGTTTAAGATGGAATTGTTTTTCCTGATTTTTTTTAAATAAATAAAATAAATAATTATTTTTATTGCTTCCATTTTTGTGTTTTGAATTGATTTTGCTTTTCTTGTTGTTAATGTCTTGTGTGGTATTAAGTTCTACCATGAATGTTTTCAATCATTCTATGTAATTAGTCTGCCATTAGTTTGTTCAATTGCAATGGGCTAAAATGTGTTCAAAACAACAAAATAAAATCATAAAATCAATACACTGTAGGCTTTGATTGTGTTTATACAGACTCGGACAGGTAAAAGGTAAAAGACATATAGATGTAGATTGAATGTAGATATTCAAATTTTTCTTTTTTTTCTCACAGATCTAGTTATTGATATGCCTCCTGAAAAAATACTAGAAGCCATGTTCCTCTTCCTTATTTTCATTAGAGATCAGTTGTTTTGTTGGTAGCTTTTAACTCATGTCTCTTCAGCCTTTTAAAATTAAGTTAGACACTATGCTGGGCTGTATCTTCACTGCTTTTTCAATTGCACAAGATGTTGAAAGTGGTGTTTTTACATTGCGGTAGCATAACGACTGCGCATTGCATGCCAAGGAATGTGGCAGGTAACCACAAGATACCATTCTGGCAATTACAGTGCAGATATTTTTAGAGCCTGGATGGATAGAATGGTATTTTTCTATCCCCTGTTAAAATAGCCCTTCCATTTTGTTTGCCCAGAATGTCTCAACTGGCTATTAAAACCATTCTTGAAAATAGTGTCTGTAAAAGCATTTTAGACAGACAGCTTCAGATGATTCAAATAACATATTTAATATAATATATTTATTTGAATTGAATAAGGCTTCATTAGGACTAGGAGCGGAACATAGCAGTGTTCCAATATTTGAAGGGCTCCCAGAAAAAAGAGAGGGTAGACCTATTTTCTAAAATACCAGAAGGTAGGACAAGAAGCAATGGGTGGAAACTAATCAAGGAGAGAAGCAACTTAGAACTAAGGAGAAATTTCCTGACAATTAGAACTATCAACCAGTGGAACAACTTGCCTCCAGAAGTTGTGAATGCTCCAACACTCGAAGTTTTTAAAAGAGATTGGACAATCAGTTGTCTGAAATAGTATAGGATTTCCTGCTTGAGCAAGAGGTTGGACTACATGACCTCTAAGTTTCTTTCCAAGATTCTGTTATTCTGTTCTGTTCATTATTTGATTAGTGAATTGATCCATCTAAGGAAATAAACTTATTCTTTTCAAAAACATTTTTGAGGGAGGAAGAAATGCTCCTCTACACTTTGCTAAAAAGATTTTAATTTTATTTTTTTAAATTAAGATTATTTATGATACTAAATTAAATAGCAATATAACAATAAGACCTGCATTACCTCTGAATAAAAAAAAACTGTAAAAATTGAAAAAAACCAACTACATAAATTATATATTATACCAACTTAAAGAAGAAAAATTATATCAGACTATTAAAAGTCTACAACTTTTCTTCAGTGTCAACTTTGTGACCCAATTTTTAAATAAAGAATCAATGTAGGAATATGTAGCCAGTATTGCTGGTCTTGTATTTTCATTGTATAAACCAGATGTTAACTAGAGAAATGAGAAACTCTGTTAAGCCAACTTTTGTCATCTAGGACACAAGTATTCTTTCATGAAAACACAACTATCATTTTCATAACAGTTTAAACTTGATACATCCAATATTTTTCATTGATTTGAAAGATCCAAAATTTAGAGATATAGTATAATCAAGCACTAATATTGTTAACCCTTAGGTGTTTTCCAGGAAGCAGGAACTGTGGTAGCACAATGGTTAGAATGTAGTATTGCTAGTTAACTCTGCCGACTGCCAGAAGTTTGATCCTGACTGGCTGAAAATTGACTCAGCCTTCCATCCTTCTGATGCTGATAAAATGCTTTTGTTGGGGACAATATAAACCACTTAGAGAGGGCTGTAAAGTACTGTGGAGTGGCATATAAATCTCAGTGCTATTGCTACCTGGTTCATTATTATAATAACCATTACTAAAAGTTAACCATAGTTTTAAAGTTTCCATTTCTATTGCAGATTACTCTATTTTGACAGATGTCAACATCATATTTTCACAGAAATTTATGGAGAGTTTCTTCTCTAGCCCCAAATAACTACATTACTGTGATTCCATCTTTTTTTTTTAAAAAAAAAAAAACAAGTCCCACATCACTACAGTAATATGTATTTTTTTCCTCTTCATTTCCTCTGTTCGATCTATTTCATCCTTAAGTATTTGAAGTTATACCAATGATGGTGGAAATGCTAAATTTCAACAACAACAAAAAAGTCTTGATCCGTCTTCCCTTATCTAAACGTTTTCTAATGTATGGTATACAACTCCCAGAAATCCAGACCTGGACTTTGAAAAATCAGCAATCATCACAGAGTTTAGATTATCACAGCTGTTTTTACAGATTATAAGACTCTAGATCAGCATTTTTTAACCAGGGTGGCAGGGGAACTCTGGGAGTTGAAATCCACGCATGTTCTCTTCCTGATATTTAAGCACTATTGGCAACTAAAATAATGTTTAAAACATTCTTAACAAATACAGATCTAAGATGGAAGAGGTGTCAGAGAACCAAAAACAACTATTCCAATTTTCCTTTTTCAAGAGGCAATTGGACTTTCTGGTTTTTCTTTGAAGATGTTTCACTTCTTACCTAAGAAACTTCTTCAAAAACAGCTATGTTTTGTGTGAGCTTCATTCTAGTCCTGAAAACAATTTGCAAGGTTGACCTTCACTAAAAGGCACCTTAATTCTTAATTTAAAGTTTGTATGGGCCCTTCTGAGTTGCATCTGACTGTAATGCAGAATTTTTAAACTTTAACTTAAGACATATGGATTTCAACTCCCAGAATTCCTCAGGTGTCTGGAAAATTCTGGGAGTTGAAATCCACACATCTTAAACTGCACAGTTGAAAAGCAATGTGCCAGTAAATAAATTATTCTAGTGAAGAAAATCTTGGGGTTCTAGTAACCAGAGACCACATAATTATAAATCCTTAAACTATTACATCCTTTTCTATTATTCTCCAAGATTTTGTGAGAAAAGTTGAATGACTGTGCTTAAAACTGGAAGAATGGACCAATACTTAAGATAGGTAGTACACGGCAAGATCCTAGGTTCAGGCTGAAAGATGTTAGACATGTTAATTTTGCGTTGGAGCTAGCTATGATAAAGACATGGCCCAATCAACTCTGACCTGCGAAGTTTCCACAACCTCTCAGGACAGCTGACATTCTATATACCAATGTTTCTCAATCTCATCCATTTGAAGATGTATGGACTTCAATTCCAAAATTCCTGAGCCATAATCTCAGATGGGACATTCTGGGAGTTGAAGCCTATACAACTTCAAGTGGCTGAGACTGAGAGACAGAACTTGGCTCATTTGGATTAGCCATCTCGTGGAAGTTATGAATAAGAACATTTTATACAGTCTGACTACATTTTTTGGAGACTAAGGATTACAGAGATCTTTTCAGCTTTCTAGACGCAGTTTTTGGTAAGACTCTTGGCCTTATGTCATATCAATTTACCTCTTGAAAACAGAATCATGAATACAGCCCAGGTAGTACAATGCTACTCTAACTTGTTGGTTTATTTCAGAATAAAAGGATTGCTATGATAAAAGGCTAGTGACGTTTTCTTTTCAGAGTGGAGAAAAAGGAAAATGTGTTATATGTTCAAGCCATTTGGTTTCTGTTCTCAGAGTTTCTATATTTTTAGATGTCATTATATTGCAGAAATAATTTCCTGGAGAACAGATGACATGATTGTGCAACCAAAATGGTGTGACCATAAGGATAATTGATTATAGGTTCCTGACCAAATGCTTCCAAATTTAGTTGTTTCTAGACTTACTGTAAATTTTAATTGCTTTGAAAATAGGCCAGTTAAAAGTAAAACATTACCGATTCCCCAGTGGTTTCTCCATGGAAATTAAGCTCCATGTATATTATTGAAATGATAAACACATCACCTAGGAGAGTATTTCACTGACCCTGGGGAAATATCCTTTCAAGTAATTATGCATATGATTCCGCTATCCAAATGAAATTTGCTCAGCTCATTCTGAAGGATCTGCAAAAAAAGCTAAGCCACGTTGGGTGTGATTAATACAAGAATGAGGTGTCACCAAGAGTCAATATGGCCTAGTGGGTAAATCATCAGAATAGAAGCCAGGAGACATTAAGTCCCACCTTTACACATGAAAACCAGTTGAATGACTTTGGACCAATCACCAGGAAATATTGAGTTCTAGCCCTGCCTTAGCCAGGAAAGCCAGTTGATTGACCTTGGGCCATTCACTTTCTCCCACCCAACAAATCACAGAGTTGTTGTTGAGGAAACAAAAATATGAGAAGGCCACAGGAACCCATTTCCCTATTGTTGCCAAGAAAAATACAATGTTCCTGTATATTCAGCAGGAGCTAAATTTGATTTCAGAAAAAAAGCATGCACATTTTATTGTTAACCAACTGAAAACAATCTGATTTCAAATTAAAAAGGTTGAATGGCTTCTATCTATTATTTTCTCCTTACCTCTTCAAAACTCAATTTTATGCTTTTTGTAGCTCTTTCCTAGGAGTATTCATGAGAATATTCACTTTGTTGTAGTGAATAATCTTTCACACATCAAGCTATCCATTCAGAAGTGTACATTTTCAGAAGCTTATGAATGACCAGACAGTCTTATGAATAATCAGGTTAAAGGTCATCCACTGGAAAAGGCATTATTTGCACTCTTTTGCTAATAGAAGCACATGGATATTTCCAAACAAGTCAACATCACCTGAGAATGGAAGATGAACCTCCCTTTCATGTTAGAAGATATCTAATGAATTACTGGAAATAAGCAGAAGCAGAAAGTAGGAGAAAAGGTAGGCTCACAGTGTGGTTGTGCTTATAGTTGACTGGCAATGCTTGGGTTTAAGGCAGGGCATCCATCCTTGATCCCTTTGTCATAGCTTTCATACTGTGGAACACCATATTCCAGTGGATTGATTCAGGGGTTGGGAAGGAAGGGCACTTTTTATGGTGATTGGCTTCCTTCCCTGTAGCCCATTTTAGCTGGTATTGATTAAGAGGTAGATAACTTTCTTACACCCTTCCTATATGGGATGCAATAGGGATCCCCTCTTTGTCCCTTTCTATCCAAAGTCAACATAAAATTCCCAAATGAATTTACTGATTTTTTAAAGTATTTTTTTAGTATTTATTTGATTTGTCAATCGCTTACAAGATACAGGTATAAGAATAAATATAGTTTTGAATACATGAGATAGATACTTATAAGAAAAATAAAAAACAATAGGACAGAGATGGTAGGCATGATTGGTGCGCTTATGCACGCCCCCTACAGGCTCTTAGGAAGGAGGTGAGGTCAATAGTAGACAGTCTAAGGTTAAAGTTTTTGGGGTTTGGGGAAGAATTCACTGATACATTTAGGTTCAGTAACTATGACATCCAATTATATTTTGGGGCAGCTATAAGACTGTTGAGATCCTATCTCTGTGCCTAGAAACTATTTGTGCCTGGTTGGGAATGAACTATCTCCAACTCAATCCTTTAAAAATCAAATGGCTATGGGTCTTGGGGACACTTGTGGCCAGAGATATTGCTTTTTAAAAAAACTTTGGATGGAGTTGCAGTTCCCCATTCAAGGGAAATGCACAATTTTCATATCTACATCTACACCTCCTACTGGAAGAGCACAAGAAGCTTCAATTGGTCCATAATGCACAGCATAGACAGTTACAGTCAAAGCATGGTGTACTCATGTGATATTTCTGCTTTGCTAGCTGTACTGGTAACCACTTTGCTCCCAGGTGTTATTAAAGATGGGTGATTCTGAGTCACAAAGGATACATGGTATAGAGCTTAGTTATCTAAATATGTGCCTATCACCTGTGGTATCTGTCTGAGTGTTTCAGGCTCTTAGAGTTGGTTTCTTTAATTAAACAGTCTTTCTTTATAGAAACATATCCAAAATCTCTGCCTATCTCAAATCTGTCTGCTTTCCACTTGTATCGTTCATTCACCATCTGAGGAGCCAGTTCCCACAATCCTGTTCTCAAAAGATTGGGAGCAAGACCATTGATTTTAGCCTGATCTCAAGAGTGACACTGAGTTATGCATAGCCTTGTCAGCAGAAGAATTCATTCTTTTCTCCTCTCCTAAGCATGCAAGGAAGTATAATTTTTCAAAAATGTTTCAGCATGGTTTCAACAGGGTCTAACTCCAAGAGGAGAGTTTAGTGAAAAATCTGAATTATGTTTAGAGCCTTCCTTACATTAATCAGAAACAATCCTCAATTTCCCAAGTGATTCCAGGTTATTTTTGCTTTGCTGAATTGGTTTGTAGCTAAACATATGCACACACATACATATTGAATGGTATATCAGCTTCCATGTTTATATCTACATTCAAACTTAGCACTGATATGTAATCCAGAAACACATAAAGTATTGTGGACCACCAGCAGCCAGCAGAACTGGCAGCAGATTTGGACAGTGAGGAGGTTGGGGAGGAACATGGGCCAGTCCTGGAGTCTGGGGAATGCTCTGATGAGTGCTCTGCATCAGAGGCAAAGATGGGGCCAGGGCCATCTGACAGTTATCAGCTGCCTTTGGAGTTGGATATCAGTGAAGCAGAAGAACAGCTGGAACCTGTTCCCAATGTGTGCATGTGCAGAGTTGCCAGATGAAGGGAACAGCTAAGGAATGAGGGTCGACTTGGGGGACTTCTGGTTTGAGCTTCTTCAGCAACAGACCAAAACCTCATCTCTGCGAGGCTTTGATCCGTGTTCACCGCTGGAGCTCCCCGAGCCAGCTGGTTTCAGGGCTAAGCCACCCCGTAGAGGTGGTGAAGAGGGGGGAGACTGCCAGCAGGGTTGAGGAGAGCCGCATCTCTCCTCCCCAGGTGGCCATTACTCCCTTTCCCGAAGGCGGTTGCAGAAGTGGTCAGAAATGGCCACCACAAAGAAGAACTCGACTGGAAAAGAATGTGCAGGAGGAAGATAAGAAGAGAAAGTTTTGGTTGACCGGGTCAAACAGCAAAAGCAACAAATAACGTACCCTGGAATTGAAACTGTTAAAAAACAATAACATTGTTCCCTAAGAAGATTTTTAAGCTGTGAAGGAGAGAGAAAAGGGAAAAGATTTGGTTTTCTCCTTTTCCTATACTGACAGCTAAGAGACTTAAGCAAGAAATTGGAAAAAAATCCACTTTGACATCAATAGGCATTTAATGCTAAAAATAAAAAGTCAAAGGGATAATAAAGATTTCTGAATAATTAAAAGCTTTTGAAAACAGGAAAGGAGAGAAAAAGAATAAAAGGGTAGGATCTGGAAGGGAGGAGACTGCCTGGAATTAAAAAAGAATTTACAGCAAAATCTCAACAAGACTTCCAAAAGATACATTCTAACTGAAATATCGCAACAAAAACCCCAGGAAGAGAAAGTCGAAAAAGAAATAAGAAGATATATCTTGGGACTATCTGGATTACTTGATAATTTCTGGATTCTTGGTTATTGTTTTGAATGACTAAAATCAATCGGGTGGTTGTTTAAAACTTTTTAAAATGGCTCCACTTTTAGAAGAACTGAAAATGGAACTTAAAAAGTGCAAAGAAGATGGACAAGAAGGGAGAGGTTCTTTTGGCTTTGTATTTCAGTTTTTAGAAATGGAAATTTGGAACTATGAGAAACAACAAGAAATGCCTGCAGAACAAGAAGATTGCGACAAAGAAGAAGCCATCTTTAATGAACAAGTAATCTTAGATGGGGGAAAAAAAGGAAAGAGGGGGGAAGAGAATGGAAAGTTTAAGATTGGGAAAAACAACTCCAAAAAAAATAGAGTGAAAAATAAGTATAAAATCAGAAAGCAACAGAAGAGGGAAATGCAGAAGAGAGAATTAGAACTAGAGAGACAAAGGGGAGGGAGAAGATGAGAGGGAAGAAAGAAAGGAAAAGAAGTTATAAAGGACAGAAGCAAAATATAGAGAAACAGGGCCTATTTAGAGATAATGGGTGAAAACAATGGAAAAGGGGATTCTGCAAAGGTACATAAGATAGTATGGTTATATTAGAAGCAGAAATAATTTTAGAAAATATGAAACAATGTATGATTAAAATGTCTGATAAAATAGCTATCGTAATTCAGTGGAATGCTTGTCAATAAGTAAATGTAACAAAAGGTATATTTAATGATTTATAAAACATATGTGAAGAGAAATAAGGGAAAAATTAATTATGGAGATTATATGTGTTTTTAAGGAAGTATGATATTTAATTGAAAAGAAGTGTTAAAGATGTTATGGTTTTAATGTTTATTAATGATAGAACTGAACTGGAATGGAATGAGGGTCTATAATTACATATATTTACAATCTTTCTTTTTGTTTTAAAGAATATAGTGTGTATTATAAGAATGTGCCAAGCAGAATTCGATTGGAAGTTATGTATTATATTGAAGATCATAAACTTAAGGTATATATTGAAGTTTAAATAAGAGTTGAATGGATATAATTAAAAGATATAAAGGTGTCATACTCCAATTAGTAACTATCGGAGAAAATTTGTTTAATGAGAAAAGATAATATGAAATTGAAACAGAACAGACAAAAGTATAAATATAATGATTTGAATTGAAATGAGATAATCAAAATAAAATTGAGAAAATTAAAAGAGGGGAAAAACTATACAGAAAATGTAAAATAGTATAAGATATGGAATAGAATACAAAAAGGAGCATGAAATTGAGTTTTGTGTCTGTATAAAGAAGTTCAACCTGGGACCATGCTATTTTCAAAAAAGATGTTTTACTTGTATTTTGTGTGTGAAAACCCAAATAAAACTTTATTTTTTTAAAAAAGGGTCGACTTGGGAGTAAAGCCACAGGTGGATAGTGAATGGCCCCTCCCATAGGGAATAAAAGAGGAAGGAAAGGGCAGTGGGGTTTTGCAGGAGATAATTAGTTCATTCCTGCATTCTTGCCAAGTATTATGGCATCTGAAAGATATCGGCCTGGCCATTCTCCAAGCCTGATAAAAGTCCATAATTGTGCACTATCTTGAAAGACTGTTGGCCAGGACTTTGCTGCAGAGAAATTCACTGTAAATTAAATAAAAGGGGTTTATCGGGATGAGGACTAGACTTCGTGCTCTTGGGAAAGCCTAGGTCAGAACATAAAGTTTGAACATTGGCATGACTCCTTCATGTGTATCATAATTTTGTGCCTTAATGCACGGGCTCTGACATTTTGCAACACAGTGCCCCTAAAATGGTAAATTTTTAATTAATGAATTACAGAGATTCTTAACCTTTGCATACTACGAGTACTCGCTGAATTTTGCATACAGGGATTAGACACTGGGATGGGTAATATGTAAATTTAATAAATAAGTTTAAAAAATATGAAGAGCATAGCTGGGAGTGAATTTCAAAAGTAATTCCCATCTACTGCTGTAGGGCTGATCAGATTTTTTATAAAGTGTGACCTCTCACTTTAATTTGTATTTCCTGACAAATCCAGGGCTAATGGTTTAAAACACACACAGATACACACAATTTAACAGATATTAGCATCATGCTTTATGTTTTATTGACATTTTTATTAAAATATATTTCAGATTTGTATAAACACATTTTGAGTACTTGTTTCAAGTTCTGCTTTGGACACATCCCACATGATTATCATGCCACATCTCATGAAGAACTAATTTATAACTTTTAGCAAGTCCATGCAGCTTCCCATTTACATTAATGAATTTATAAGATTGGTCTGTTGATTTTGTAATATTTACTCCTCCCTGTGGATTCAGGAGGCCACATTTAAAGCACTTCTGAGAGATTGGCTTATTGAAATGACTCGTAAATGCTGTACTGAGGGGTCTTCAAACTTGACAGCTTTAAGACTTGTGGACTTCAACTCCCAGAATTCCTCCTCCAGTCATGTTAGCTCAGTAATTCTGGGAGTTGAAGTCCACAAGTCCTAAACTTGCCAAGTTTGAAGACCCTTGGTGTATGTAGATATCTATTGCATTTCTATATATGTGTGTATAAATCATTTGGTTTGTTATTATTTCATTAATTGGCAGCTGATCAATCATCTGAATAGTGGCCTATTTATAGTATGCATGCACATGACATATATACAGAGAGAGAGAGAGGGAGGGAGAGAGAGGGAGAGAGGGATGGAGGAGAGAGGGGGGAGGGAGGGAGAGAGTGAGGGGGAGAGAGAGTTCTATAAGCCACTCTATAAAGACCTAGTAAGACCACACCTATAATACTGCATCCAGTTTTGGTCACCCCACTATAAAAAAAAGATGTTGAGACTCCAGAAAGAGTGCAGAGAAGAGCAACCAGGATGATTAGGGGACTAAAACATATGATGAATGGTTGCAGGAACTGGGCAGGGCTAGTCTAGTGAAGAGAAGGACCAGGAGAGATATGATATCAGTGTTCCAATATTTGAGGGGCTGCCACAGAGAGGAAGGGGTCAAGCTATTTTCTAAACCACCTGAAGGCCAGACAAGGAATAATGGATAGAAACTGAACAAGGAGAGATTTAACCTGGAAATAAGGAGAAACTTTCTGACAGAGCAATCAACCAATGGAACAGCTTGCCTTCAGAAGTTGTGGGAGATTCATCACTGGAAGCTTTCAAGAAGAGACTGGACTGTTATCTATTAGATATGGTCTAGGGTTTCCTGCTTGGGTGGTGGGAGGGTTGAATTATATGACCTACAACGTCCCTTCCAACTCTGTTAATATGTTAAAAAAGAAGCAAGCAGGGGATGGTCAATGAAAATAATCTATTAAAAAATTATGAATCCAAATGCTAAAAAGAATGTGCACTGCTGAGGTCACTGGAAAACTTCAGCCATTGGGTTTTACAATGTCTTGACCAATTAGGTGTTCTGAAGCACTCAAAATTTTTCCATTTTTTCCTGCCATTTTTACTGACCCTCTTTCAGGAATAACCAAATAATATCACATCCAGATGCCATATTTATGCTGATGCTTTCGGAATGTATGTCTGATAGCTAAGCAGCCCTACCAGAACCATGGATTCCAACAATAAATCAGTACTCTGTACACTGATGGCACTATATCAAATATTGTTAGCCAACAGATACTTCAGCTGAACCATATTTTGGTTAGCAACATTCCTTCTGTTTATTTGTGGGAATATCAGCCCTGGATACCCATGGAAATTAAAATATATGGGGAAATGTCTTTTCCAGAAATGTTAACATCATGCATAGTAAACAGTTGAGTAATTGACACACATACACAGGTGTTCGTGCACATACAGACACACAGAGGTATTTGGGGCAAGGTGGCTGATTCCCCTCTCCTACATAATGAATGAACGCTATTCATTTTTTTCTTAAACTTTTTCCCATCCACATTGGGAGTCTGCAAAGGTGTAAAGGGAGAAGCAAACATATGTTTGTATAAAGTTGTCATGGCAAGGAATAGAAAGGCCCATTCAGAGATGGAGAATAATGTAATAAGATGTGAATGCATTTTCATATGCCTTTGGGAGCATGACAAGAATAAACAGATTTAAATGTAGATGCTTGCAAAGGACAACTCTCCCAATTACAGCATTACTGCCTACTTCTTGGTCCTTGAATGGAACAGTTGAATCCTTTAATATTCATAAAAGTGGAAAGTGAAATCCCTTAAATTTATTGTTTTTAAAATGCCCATAGTTAATACCATACCTGAAGCCACTGGATCTCAAACTTGCCAATTTTAAGACATGTGGACTTGAGTTCTCAAAATTCCTCAACAGTTTAGGAAATTCTGGGAGTGGATCCATAGATCTTAAAGTTACCAAGTTTGAGAAATACTCCCCCAAAGCTATTCTGTACTGTTACAAGGCAATAAAAGCACAAGAAAACTCTCAATATAATTTCTCTTCTGTGACATCACTTTTTTTCAAATAATCACTTTTTTTCAGAGTGGTCCCTGGCAGATTTAATGGATTGATGAGTTTAGCCTCCATAAAACTATAGAAGCAGAATAATCTAGTTACCTAGACATCTATTTTGTTTTTCAGACATTATGGTGATTGAATGGAAATGAAAATACTATCCTGCTTAATAAACAACATTGGAGGGAAAGCCAACAAGGATTGCTTTCCACCCTTAGCCTAATTACAGTGGGGTCTTTATAAAGAGGACTAGAGTAACAAGTCCAGGATATACAACCAACACAAAATTGCTCCTATGTAAAAGCTAAGAGTATGGAATCAAGCAATTAGGATTGTGAAATGAAATTGATCATGTACAGCAAGAGGCAATATCTTGCCAATCTTGGTCAAATCCAAAGATTTATTACAGGGACAAAGCTGGTTAGTTATTGAATGGGGGAATCACAAGGAAATGCCAGCACTATAGGTTAGACTGGAAAATAATATTGAGAAAAGACTTCGATGCTCAGAAACATACGTGGTTGAGCTTATGTAGATCACTAGAAGATAAACTGTCTTCCAGCACTTGAGGGGCTGCCCCAAAGAAGACTGGGTGGACTTATTCTCCAAAGCACCTGAGGGCAGGACAAGAAGTAATGGATGGAAGCAATGAATCATTAAAGACTGAGAGATCCAATCTAGAACGATGGAGAAATTTCTTGGTGGTGAGAAAAAATGAGTCAACAGTTTGTCTCCATATACTCTGGGTGTTCCATCACTAGAAGAAGACAAGAAGACAACTATTTATCTAGAGTAACAGATAACAAATAATCAGAGTTGGAAGGAACCTTGTAGGTCATCTAGTCCAACTGACTGCCCATGCAGGAGACCCTACATCATTTCTGACAAATGGCAATCCAATCTCTTCTTGAAAGTCAAGTGATGGTACTCCCACAACTTCCGAAGGCAAGTCATTCCATTGGTTGATTGTTCTCACTGTCAGAAAGTTTCTCCTTATTTCCAGGTTAAGTCTCTTCTTGTTCAGTTTCCACCCATCATTCTTTGTTTGGCCTACAAGCACTTTAGAAAATAGCTTGACCCCTTCCTCCCTGTGGCAGCCCCTCAAATATTGGAAGACTGCTATCATGTCTCCCCTGGTCCTTCTCTTTACTAGACTAGCCAAGCCCAGTTCCTGCAACCGTTCATTGTATTTTTTAGCCTCCAGTCCCCTAATCATCCTGGTTGCTCTTCTCTTTACTTTTTCTAGAGTGTCAACATCTTTTTTATAATGTGGTGAATAAAACTGGATGCAGTACTTTAGGTGTGGTGGTCTTACTAAGGCTTTATAGAGTGGTAAAGGTTCGCCTACTTGAGTAGAGGTTTGGACTAGAACAGGGGTCTCCAACCTTGGCAACTTTAAGACTTGTGGACTTCAACTCCCAGAATTCCTCAGCCAGCTTAAAGTTCCCAAGGTTGGAGACCCCTGGACTAGAAGACCTCCAAAAGTCCCTTCCAATCCTATTATTCTATGTTCCATGAAGGAATGTTCTCTGAAATCCTAATAACAATGATTTGAACTAGCTCCATGAGTTACAGAAGAAATTCTGCACAATACATTTATTCCTCATTTACAAAAATTGCTGCAAATGACAAAGATGGTATTCATGGAAGCTATGGGTTTACATGTCTTTAAAGAAGAACATCTGTTAAGGTCAGATCTGCCAATGTGTATTAGTCATGGGTGACCCTGACTATGACAACTATATGCCAAAAGTAGCAATTATTGTTATACACACTTTGAGAAATGTTTACCTTCAAATCTTTTGGACTTCCTACAAATGCCTGGCTAGGCATTTTGAGTCTGGAAACTGGATTTGGATATACCATACTTAACCAAAAACAATAGACACCCCATAGACACCCTTCTCCATTATATGCCTGTTTATTATATTTTTTAAGTAAAACTTACATCATACTCCCATTTAAGTCATATTCTTTACAATATTTCCCATGGTTAAAAACATTTCTATTTTTAATACATAAGAATTATATTGATATTCTTAATCCAGAATCTCTTTTGTTCAGTTGAACACAACCAATAGTTTTTCCACTATAATCTCCTAGCAAAGACAATGTGAAATAGGCCTTTTTGTAACAAATGACACATTGTGTTATTTATGTCTCTCTTGTTACTAGATCAGTCTTTAACAACACAGCATTTGGCTTTGTATGAATACATTGTCTGACTTCAACTTAGACAGAGTTAAGCTGGACATTCTCATATTCCTTTTCTGTGCAAATGGAAGGACTTTCTTAGCTCACAGCCAAGAGACCATTTGTTTTGAAAGTTTATTTTGTACATCTGTCCCTGAAACCATACATAATACAGCAATTATATTCTGGAGGTACACGATTCCTAACTCATCAAGGAGCTAATTTTTCCCCCTTTAGAACATTTGATTGTTTTTCCTCTGTCTCTGCAGTGTACTTGGTATGTTTGATACACAATAATTGCTGTGCAAAAATTGACCTTGTATTTTCTTAGAACTCTTCTTTCCTTGAGAATAAAAGTTATTTTTTTCATCTTATTAAGAAGTAGCTACAGAGTGTGCCCCAAAAAAGCCAAGATGGCAGCCTCAATTGTTAATGGTTCAAGTTCTGCATATTTTTTATGCTTATTCTCTGTAGTGTACAAGAATAGGACAAGAATCTGTGTATAAAAGCTTTACACCAAAAGACCCAAATTCAAAATAAAGAGGAATTGGGAGAGCTATTAAACGTAGCATGTTCCCTAAATTCATGGAGGCTCCCTCATGAGACGTCTTCAAGTAAGACTAGTCATTTTTATGGGATATTCTGTGGATTTCTATTCTGCCCTGATCTCCAAAGTTTTCACCAAATATATGCCTTCAGGGAAGATAATCACATGAGTACCTTTTTAATTTCTTTTGCATTAAAATTATATAGCAAACTTAATTGGTAAATTAAATTGATTTATGACTATCATGACTTACAACAAAAATTCCAAGATCCATTATAGTCATAAATCGAAAACTAGCTATATGTGTCTTATTGGGATACTAGAATGTTAGAAACATAAAAAAAATATTCTGCCAATATGACATTCTATTTTTATTTCTTTTTCAGCACAGTTGTTACACTATTAGTTCTATGCTGGTTTACAACCAAAATAAAACTAATCAATTGATTAAATTAGTCAGAAGATCATTTGCAATGTACACAATGTAAAACCCATGGAATTAAAACCCTTAATATTAAAATTGTACTAATTCCTTATCACACGATTGTTTACTTTTTTTTTGTAAAAAGCAAATCAAATATTGAATTGTTGTGAGGAGAAGCTTGGAAATTGTGCTGCAGGAAAGAACACTATGCAGTAGTTCTTCCATTCTAGCATTGTCAGATATTTCTCATTTTATTAATTGGAATGACCTCAAGGATCATCACCAATGACTCCTACATTTCCCAGATAATGGATCATTTCAGTTGGACTGATGCTAAGTTACTGCCTGGAAATATTGAGGTTGTGTCTATTATGAAATTACAAAATCTACTGCTGAACTTTTATTTCCCATGCAGGTTAACTGCAAAAATTAATTTTCTCATCAAGATTTCAGTATGTTAAATAGAGAGATCCATTGTGTCTGAACAATTAAAATAATTTACATTGGGACAAACACCGATTATGGATGTTGCTGTTATTCTTCTAGGGGACCCAATCCAAATGCCTTTTTAAAAGCTAGGATTGCACTTTGTGTGGTAATGACATGAAGTTGATGCACAGCTGATAGGAATTTTCTCTTATGAAATGTTACTGCGTGATTGGCACATATGAGTAGCGTATAAAGATGCTCTGTTCCTCAAGGTCCAATTAAACTTGGTACAGTCTGAAGCAAGAATGAGTGAGCAAGCGGGAAAGCTCCCTACATATAATTACCCATCATGTCCTCGGCTTATCTGTCTTAAATATTGCTTTTGTTGGATTTAATTATGTGTGAGAAATGATGAATGTCACTTTATCTGTGTGATCTTACTCAAGCAATCATTCTGCTGCCAAAAGAGTACTGATATTGTAATTTCAGATAGAAGAAATGAAACTTCGAGGAGAAGGGAGGCTGGATTATACTTAGGAGAAAGGGCCAATTTTTTTCTTTGGCTATCAAGTTTTCTTGCTGTCTACATCCAGCCAATACCTTTTTTTTTTCTTAATGAGTTATAGTGAAGCAAGTTTGCAAAATAGAAACTGGCAATGAGTTCCTTTCCAGTTTGATTGTGTAGTATTGATTAGTCAGGGTCCAAAGTGTGAATTTTTGCTGTGTATCTTGGATTAAGAGAAAGAGTTCTTAAAACCTGGGTGGGGGACTGAACAGTAGAGTTTAGGGATTAGGCCACCATAAAGTATTTGCTATGAGTTTAATGTGTTACTTAATCCAAGTTACTCTGATTTGTAAACTCTGATTTATGAAAGGATG
Source organism: Notechis scutatus (assembly GCF_049901735.1). NCBI lineage: Eukaryota > Metazoa > Chordata > Lepidosauria > Squamata > Elapidae > Notechis > Notechis scutatus. Next base: position 15,646,217 of record NC_142025.1, on the reverse strand, counting down.
TAAACTATCAAGCTAGTCATTGCTTGTTTAATATACTGTGTTTAAATGAACCATCTGTAAACCCAGCCATAACTTCTGTCTCTTTCTCAAATGATACGATTGAATCTTCGTGTACATTTTTAAATTTGGTATGCCACTTTAAAGAAATTGCTAGAGTAGGAAAATGGGGATAAAAACAAAAATCACACTTCCATTTAGTTATGTAGACAACTTATTCAAACATAAATTCAACTGAACAATCCATTTCAATTCCTTCTAAATTCCTAATTAGAACTCATCAGTCTTTCAAATAGACCAGACAAGAAACAGGATCAGATAAGCTAATTCTACTTTTATTGTAAAGATACAATCAAAGAAACTTGCAAGTCTGAAGTTACAGTTCTCCCTGTCTCTTTTTACTACCTGATTAGTTAAAGGAGAGAAAGTTATTTTCTCTGCCAATTACTTATTTATGGGCTCTTCCTCCTTTATCTGATTGTTCCTTAGGCAGTATTGCCTCCTATCTCATCTTTTCATTACAATGTTCTACCCAAAATTTAAATGGTCTGGCTCCAAAAACCAAGAAAGACAGGTTGAGGTTCTTCTAAGCAGTTCCTTTTATCATTCCTCAGTTGTCGACAGAAATTTTGCAAAACTAAAGCAAACTACTTGTATCATTAAAGATATATGGTACTCTGAAAACTCCTAGGGAGGAGCTGTCCTAACTCTTTTCCTGCCAGTCAAATTATGTAAACTTCACTGTCGATTGATCCTCTGGAATGCAGTCTCCTCTTTGTGGGAATCCTGACTACATCATAAAGTGGTTTGTAACTAATCTGTAAGAGTAACATATCAAGGGAAAGGATGATTTTGGACTTGCAAAAGGAGATGTGAAATAGATTACAAATTTGACAGGGTCATCAGCAGTGTTAAAATGGAATAAAAATAGGTTATACTTAGGTTATACTATAAATAGGTTATACTGAGATTATTAGTAGCGTAATGGGATTAATACCTTGTTATATTAGGCTAACTGGATTCTACAGACCAATGATAGCATTCTTACAATTGAAGACCATTCTTTAAATTCTAAACCTGAGGTTTGGGAATAATTCTATTGTAGTTTTTTCTCCCAAAAACCATGCACTAGGCAGGAAGAGTTTCCTTAAACTGATGTAAATCTTTGCTTTCCTTTAATATGGAGTTTGGAGGTACCAAATTTCAATCTATTCCTGATGTGTCTAACATGAAACAAGAGAACTCTGTCACCAAACATTTTTTGTTGAGGATCACTTCCCAAAGTCCCAATGAATTATAATGACTAATGTTGTTGAAATCTAAATTACAACTTCATAGCTGTATATAGTCATTTATCTATGGAATTTCAATTCATCGTTCAATAACATTAGACATCATAATTCTCTGGGACTTTAGACCTGGGGGACAAATTATTCTCATCTTTATCTGAGTCATTTTATTTTAATTAGATGGAAATCAAATGAAAAAAAGTGGATGTCCCATCTACTTGATTGAAGACCTTGGCCATTGGGGTTGAGACTGGGAATCAAAGAACTGAAGATAGTGACTGCAGCTGTACAATAAAAATCACAAATCTTTTACAGTGCATGGAAATTATTGGGGACTTCTTGTCTTGGCATGTGCCATTTTGACATTTGTTTCTCCATGGATAGCTCGCAACCTGGGCATTCTTGATCTACAAATTAATAGCTAGTTGAGTTTTCTTAAGATTAAAAACAAACAAGTCACTAATAGGAAAGCCATTGGGATCGAGTTAAATTCATTTGGCATCCCTTGGGCTTTTAAGTCACTCAGAAAACTTGTATGGATGCACACTATAAGATTCTAAACCCTGTATAATATTGTTGAGTGACACACACATGCAAAGTTACCTGGAAAATCTCAACATAATAGTACCTATGCCCTAGTTAAGAAAATAAAATAGAACAACATCTATGGAGCACCCACACAATGAATTTTCCAGCAAGGATGGCAAAGGAGGGTTTGTTAAGAAAGTGCTTGAGCAGACAATGTAATTTTAAAAAAAGCAAAACAAAAACAAATCTAAGCAAAAATAGGTCAGACAGGTAGCAGAAGCTGATGTTAGAAAAGTAAATATGGTAAAGGAAAAAAAAGAATTTGAGGCAACCTAACAGTGCACACACAAACTGTTCTTTGCATAGATATACTAAGATGACATATTGTTGCTTTGCTTAAGTTATTCTACCTGTCAGGAAGTAGAATTAAAATATTTCCTTTTTTATCTTGTTGAGCCCAGCTGGGCCCTCAACAGATCTAAGTGCTCAGTTTCTTTGATATCTTTCAAGACTGTATGGATGTAAAAAATCACTATGATTGTTCATATAGATTTGACACTGGATCATTATTTTACAAGGCATTGGATGCACATTTGTTTGTCAGTACAAAGAGGAGTTAAGTACAGTTGCTGCTAAACCTATTGCTAGCATATAATTCAGTACGTGTTAGTAGTGGAATGAGTAGTAGAATCAGGAGATAATTTTCTCCCTCCTTACATGCTATTCTATCCAGAACCAATACAGGTAGTTTTCAATTTATGACCATAATTGAGTCTGGATTTACAGTTGTAAGATGTGCTAGTCATTAAGTGGGTTACCATGTAACCATGCCCTGATTTTATGATCTTTTTGAACATTAGCAATAGTACTTAGACTTATATACCACTTTACAGTGCTTTACAGCCCTGTCTAAGTGGTTTATACAGTTAGCACATTGCCCCAACAATTTTGGGTGCACATTTTACTCGCCTCAGAAGGATGGAAGGCTGGGTCAACCTTGAGCCTGGTTAGATTTGAACTGTCAAATTGCAGTCAGCTGGCAGTCAGCAGAAGTTGCCTGCAATACTGCACTCTAACCTCTGTGCCACCAGGGCTCTTACAATCATTAAGTAAAAGATACAGTTGTTAAGTGAACACTATGGTTATTAAATAAACCCATTTTCTCCAATGGTTATTTTTTTGTCAAAAACTGAAAGTTATTATGGGAAGCCTTCAAAATGGACCAAAAATCATGGTCAGATGACTGTGTTGCAAAAGCCATCAATGTAAGCAGGTTGTGGAGGGCTGAGAATGCCATCATGTGACCTTCGAGAGCGGAATTGTTGGAACTTCTAAATCAGATTGTAAGTAGCTGGGAAGAAATAATGTAACTTTGGACAGTTGCTAAACAACTGGTCATTAAGCAAGGACTATCCATGCTAATCTGGATTTAGAAAGTCAATTGGAACTCCCCAAATAATTTAGCAGTATGAACAATCTCCATCACATTTCTTCTCCCATTGCTATTCCACAGCCTTCTTCTACTGCCTCTGTGTTCAGTCATGCAATCTCTTCCAAGCCAAAGAAGTCTATATATCTTGAGATTATCTCTAGATGATGTTGAAAAACTGCCTGGGTAGAAAGACTATTGTAACAGTTGAAAGTAAAAAACAACAACAAACCATTTAACCTGGATTCACTCATCAGCTAGGAAGGAGCTGAAGGCAATTTTAAGGCAAGTAGCAATAGCAATAGCACTTAGACTTATATACCACACCACAGTACTTTACAGCCCTCTCTAAGTGGTTTGTTTACAGAGTCAGCCTAAACGTCCAGGTCCTCATTTTACCAATCTTGGAATGATGGAAGGCTGAGTCAACCTTGAGCCTGGTGAGATTCGAACTACCGAACTAGTGGCAACTGGCAATCTGTGCCACCACAGATCTTAGACATGATTGCTTGGATATGTTTGGGCACTGAAACTAGAATATATCATATGAATTGTGTGACTTGTACTCAACAAGTCAACATTAAATAAATTCTAATTTAAGGGAGGCTGGAGGAAAGGATATATTCTTTCCCATCCTGGTCTGTCTAGTTAACTTTAGACAAAATTATCTTTATTGATAATTGTAAGTTAAGAACTGAGAGGATCACTTCTGTCCTTGCTCAATATAAAAATCCACATTAAATTATCCATAATAAATGATTATGTAGCCATGGATGAAATGACTTTTAACATGGGCTGCAACTTTAGCCCCTTGTTTTATCAATATCCTTTTCCTTTCCTTCTAAATTCTTCAGTTATTGCTGGCCAGAAGAAAACCTTGAATTCCAAATAGGAAAGTTTATCTCAGCCAAATTTAGCAGCAAATTATACAGTGTGTAAATGATAGATTCTGACGCTAACTTTCTGTTTCTACTTTCGCTTACGTAAGCACATTTTTATTTTAATGCATTAATTGAAATGGTGGTGATATTTTTTATAAATAAAGGACTGGAAATGAAATTGAAATATTCCTTTTCTCTGTAAAGAGAGCTGGTATTCCCAGATGAAGGCAATATGTGCTGGCATTGTAAAAATTGGATGTGGAATTCCAGGAGTTGAAATTCAGTTATCTTAAAAGTTTCTAAGTTTGAAAACACTAGTCCAGCTGAACACTTACATGCTAATATTCGTAATCTGATTTCCTGCCAATTGGGAAATTATGATGACTTGTTGCTGGGAAATCTACAATAAACCCCTTTCACTTTCCACCATAATGACTCATGTTTTTCCAAACTTGTCCAGTAGCATTTATTCCCGTTCTTGATACAACCTTTTAATACTATGACTTTGGCCAATAATCATATCTTGAAGATTATAGACTCAGGGAAATGTAATTTTGAAAGATTTTAGCCAACCTCTAGACCTGAGCTAGACTATCATAATACCAAGGCATTCACCTCCAGACTTCTTCATACTATAACTAAAGAACCAAATCCATTGCTGCTTTTCCAAATTTTCAGCAAAGGGGCCTTTTAAGTGAAGCTGGCTGCTAATCTTTAAATGAAAAGAAAAAAAGGTGGAACACCTTGCCGAGGTATGCTAAATACTCAGGGATTTAAATGTTCTGGATTATGCAGTCTTCACTCCATGCAAAACTGAAAGCCAGAGAAGAGAAGGAGAAAATTACCTAGTATAACATTGGCAATAATCCAGCAAGTTCTTAGGGCTATTTTTAATTTAGAATAGCTTCTAAATTATTATGCCGAAGTTAAAATGATACATTGTTACAGGACATCAATTTAATTAAAGTATGTGGCAGGGAAAAAAAAGAGTTGTTCTGCACACTACTGTATCAAATTCAGGGGCACACTTCTGCTTCTTTAATGTGCAAATGTGTTTTAGTGCCTTGCGGGGAGGTGAAAATTCCAATTGCTGAATATTTTCCTTCCTTAGAAGTAAGCCATATAGATAGTATAAATGGATCATATAAGCAGAAAGGCAGGAATGGAGATGACTATACATCATTTATTGACCATGTAAGGGTCTATTTTTTCTTTGGACCTTTAAATGTAGAAATCTGATAAATTTTAGACCAACATACAGATCTTATCCCAAAGGTGTTTTTTTCAAGAGGCAGCTGGACTTTCTGGTTTTTCTTTGAAGGAGTTTCACTTCTCATCCAAAAAGCTTCTTTAGCTTTTCTTGGATAAGAAGTGAAATGTTTACAAAGAAAAACCAGAAAGTCCAGTTGCCTCTTGAAAAAGCACTTTTGGGACAATCATGATCTGGATGACTGAGAATCTCCATAGACATACAGATCTTAGTATCTTATGAAAGAATCCAAAATAATTTCACAACCTATTCAAAGATAGCATATGTTCAAATCTACTTTTGGGGCTTCAAGTTAGTCTAGATTCCTGGAAGCTTCCTGGACAAGCCCATATATTTTTCTTGGTAACATTGCCATTGCCTTCATCTTTGGGGTAGGAAGAGAGTGACTGGCTCAAAGTCACTTCCTTTGTGTTAAAGGACAACTAGAACTTGCAGTCTCTCACCTGGGGAGCCTTATGGAATAGCTTTATTCATGCATCACTATAGTTTTTTCACATTTACTGCCAGTAAAGTTTTATGACTCCTTTTAAAGGCTGTGTGATTCCCTTTAAGGTTTGTGAAAGAAGGTGCTTAACAAGCATCTTATAGCTGGCAAACTCAAGAACCATGTGGATTTTAAGAAGGCATCCTTGTTGCTAGTTAGCGTTAGCACATCATCTTAAAAACAGTAAAAGTAAGTTCCCAGGGAGACTTATAATAAGCCAATTCAGGCTTTGTTTGTCTCTTTGAAATCTTTCCTTCCAAAGTTCCCACCCCTGGACTGTGTTATCTCATGTTGCATCTGTTGAGCCACCTGGTTGCCACCAGTCTGTCTTGTAGCTCGAAGAGCTGGCAGCTGCCATTTCAAATTTTCCCCTATGTTCAGATTGAGATATGCATGTCATCGTTTATAATAAATTGTGTACCCAAATACAGGAGCCCATTTGACATACATGGCATACAACTGTAATGAACAGGGCCCATTGTAGTTGTATGTCAAAGAGTATTTGTATTGAGCAACTTGGCTTTTAAAATTCATTATGAAATGCGGTGAAAGTTTCCTTCTAAAATCTTTATTATGTACCATTGGAATTTCAGTGAGGAATTCTTTCTCTTCAGGACTAATTTCTTCAACTAAAAATTCAATCTGTTTTCATTTCAAGGAGCCAATAGAACATCTTGGTGGATGGTGCACTTTCCATTTAATCATTATTTCTGCACAAGAAGCTAGAGAATAAATCCTATGATAAGATAACACAACGAGGCCATGTTAATAGGAACCTAATTTTTTCTCTACCAACATAATATACCCAAGGCAACATCAATTTCAAAATACTGTTTGTGGAAGTTAAAATGAAAATTCTACTTTGAAACAAATGAAGGTTAAAATACAAATTCTGCTGTTACATAAAAAATATGTAAAAGTTAAACAAAATCAAACCTAAAACCAAACTTACCAGTAGTTTAATGGGTAGAATTAAAAAAAAATCTCTGTAGGAAAAAACTGTCAGTATAGGCAATGAAAACCTCTATTTTAAGAAGGCTGGCCAACCTCTTTTCTATTTAATGCAGTTAAGTATGCAATATAACAGGTATTACAAGCGCCCTCTAGTGTTAGTGAATATACCTATTCAGTAAGCATTATATTGATTTTACACATTAACACAGCTAGTTGGTTATAAATGTAAGACCTGTGATTTCCCCCCGATTGCAGTGACCCAGACTAAAGCATCTCATCTGACATACAGAAGCAGATAAAAAGCAGTCATCTGAGCAGCCAGTATACGGATAGTCTTCAACTTACAACAGTTCATTTACTGTTACAACAGTACTGAAAAAAGTGACTTGCAAGCATTTTTCAAAGTTAGGGCCCTTGCACCATCCCCATGCTCACGGGATTTACGTTTGGATGCTTGATAACCGAAAACATATTTATGACAGTTGCAATGTCCTGGGCTCATGTGACTATCTTTTGCAACTCTCTGATAATGAGGAAGCCAGATTCACTTACAGATACAGATAATCAGAGTTGGAAGGGACCTTGTAGGTCATCTAGTCCAACCCCCCACCCAAGCGGGAGACCCTACACCATTTCTGACAATGGCAGTCCAATCTCTTCTTGAAAGTCTCAAGTAATGGCGCTCCCACAACTTCCAAGGGCAAGCTGTTCCATTGGTTTCATTGTTCTCACTGTCAGAAAGTTTCTCCTTATTTCCAGGTTAAATCTCTCCTTGTTCAGTTTCCATCCATTATTCCTTGTTAACAACTTAACAACCATGTTACTAATTTAACAATTCACTTAACAAATGTGACAAGAAAAGTTGTACAATGGGACAAACTCCCTTAACAAATTTCTCACTCAGCAACATAAATGATGGGCTCAATTGTAGTCATAAACTCGAGGACTTCCTATTTATTTACATAACATATTCAATTCATTTATGATTTCTTGATTATTTGTTCCTCCCCTCAAAACAAACACATTAAAAAACACCCCAAACTTCCTTCAAGATTAAGGAAGAAGTGCACATTACAATAAAGCAGCAATAGAACATTAGCCAATGCCAGGAATATTGAACGCAAGGTCCGGGGGCCGGATCCTGCCCACAGGGGCTTAGATTTGTCCCAAGAAACCACCCTGAAAACAGTGTGCAGCCCTCCCAAGCTCCATTTTCACTGGCAGAAGGTTGCAGGAGGCTGTCACAGCCAGAAATGGAGCTCGCAAGAGCCACGGACATCCCTCCCAGGCTCTGTTTTTACTGGTAGAGGGTTGCAGGAGGCCATCACAGCTGGAAATAGAGCTTGGGAGCCCGTTTTCTCTGGCAGAGCACTTGGGCGACCGCAGGCACCCCAACACGAGTGATGTCAATCTGGCCACGCCCACCCTGGCCACACCCACCCTGGCCTCTTAGATCAAACTCAACACTGATGCGGCCTTCAATGAAATTGAGTATGATGCGCCTGGCCTATATCATCAGTTAGAAAATTGGCTACATACTTTTATTATTATTTTTTCCCAGGCTTTGACCATTTAACGCAGGAGTGTGAAACTGATGGCCCATGGAACAGATGCATCATATGCATGCCACACCCACCCCAGCTTTGCAAAAAGGAACCTGTGGTGAAATGTCACATGACAGCAACACGATGCTGTGAATTTGACTCTTATGATTTAAGATAGGTAGTTACAATTCAATGACGTCAATCTGAGACAAGGGTGACTTGTTCCTGACTTTGAAAAGCCTACACAGAACAGCGAGCATTATGGAAAGAATTTAAAGCCCTAAAAATATTTGAGATGACAAAAATGGCAAAAATAGATTAATTAGAAAAGGCTTCAGCTGAACCTGAGAAATCATCAAGAATAGGCTAAAGCACTCCTAATCTGTGCATTTTGGGTTCATATTTTATTCCCACAATTGTATTGCTAAACGATGGAAATATAAATCCATCACTGATGGAAGATTTCAGGAAATGGTAATTAGTTAAATTTTCATGACATCTGGTCAATTTCTCTTCTCAATCACATTTTATGTAAAACTGATTGTGCCCGATAACAGGAATTCTGGAACAGTTATTGTTCAACCTTGGCCATTTTTAAGATGTGTGGATTTCATCTCCCAGAATTCCCTAGCCAGTTATGGGTGAGAAAGCTTGAAAAACACTATCCCAGTATAAACCAGTATAGTACTGCAGTTTAAGCACAAAATCCTGCTTGTTGTGTTAAGAGGAATTTCTGACACTGTTTTTTTTTTTTTTTTTTTTTATTAGTTTGGACTTAAATAAAAAGGACCATTTTTCCTTTTTCCTACATTTTGTCACTCTCTGTTTTGGTGAATTAAGCATTGCATTCCTTTCCCTTCTTACTGCTTTTATGTCTGTTTATCTTGAAGCCCTAAGACTGTTTTCCAATCCTGAAAAATAAATTGAAATAGACACTTTTCCTCTTCAGATGGCAGTCTTCAGTACAGTGTGATGCTCTGTAGGTATTAGATTGTATTGTAATAGTTCAAGCTGCATTTAAGTCCAGAATTGGGCATGTTTTCCCTGCCTTATTCAGAAAGATCTCCATTGTGCTCACACAGGTTTATCAGGTAGTTTGGCTGCAGACTTGATATCAGTCATTCCAATAGCATTTGACCAGGTTTGAGGCTTTGATTTCACTTACACCAACTCTGTTAAAGCAGTCGCTTTGCAAACAAAAAGCAGATGTGCATAGATTCATCCTCAGCCACAAGGCAGATCTTTATCCATCCATCAAAACTGCTCTTAGCTGAGATGAAAGATTCATGCACCTGCACGTTACTAGGGTTAATTGTGAGGTTAATGCAGTGATGCCTTCCTCAGTCCCCAATTGCTCAGGGTGATGGCCCTGAGAAAACATTCACACGTGCAACTAATTTGGCAGATATCCAAACAGAGGAACCCTTTATGAAAGGGAATCACCAAGCATGTAATTGCATGCGTGGAACCAAGGCTTCTAATTATGATGTGCTAAAGAGCCTCTTCCGGTTTGCATGATGCTTCATGCTCCTAGTAAACAGATAAATCTAAATTGAATTACTCCAAGGGAGTCTGTTCTATGCTCCTGTGGCCTGCTCATTTTGCTCTGATAATAAGCCACATAATGAGGGTTAATTGGAACTGCCCCAACATTGGGTATTACAGATCTGCTTTATGTAACAGAGAGAGGCAGGGGCACAATCGGGTGGTAGAAAGACAGACAATGTTGAAACAAATAAAACTAATAAAATATTGAGGCATCCTTGGTGCTTTCTTTGCTTGGTTGTTTTCTTGCTGATGTTTCATTACCCTCACTAGCGCTGCACACCAAGGAACCCTCATTTCAATCCTGAGCTACAAATTTCCTCCTTCACAAATATAATATTATTTTGGAATCCAGAGTCCATAAGGCATCTAATAATGATAATAATCTCAATTATTCTGCACTGGTGAGTCTTTCTTGCATTTGGAAAGAGTTGAGAACCATAGGACAGGATAATTTGATGGAATTTTTTGAAAAACAGAATATAATATTGTTCTTCTCTGGTAGGACTGATCTATCAGGGCAACAAGGTCTAACAATTATGGAACGGAGCATACTTCTTCTGAATTTCAGTACAGCTTCTTCTAAGAGGTGGTATTCAGCAAGTTCTGACAAGTTCTGGAGAACAAGTAGTGGAAATTTTGAGAAGTTCAGAGAACTGACAAAAACCATTTCTGATTGGCTCTACCCCCATTTTTTCTCTGCTACCTGAGTCCCAGCTGATTGGCTGGGTCTTCTTTTGTTGCCCTGCACAGAAGAACAGAGCTGGAAAATAGGTTAGTGGGGTGGGAAAGGAATAAGATTTTGCAGTAACCTTCCCCTGGGAGTGGGGAGGGAATGGAGATTTTACAGTATCTTTCCCCTGCCATGCCCACCAAGCCATGCCCACAGAACCGGTAGTAAAAAAATGTTGAATCCCACCACTGTAAGCAGCCAGGTTCGAATCTCAGAAGAGTATGGCTATCTGATGAGAGCTAAATAGCTTGAAATAGATCTATACTAATCTCCCTTTATTTCTTTGTTGGTAAAACATAATTTTAATGGATATATATATTAATGAATATAATATTGTTAGAAGAAAGTCCTGGGTTTTGAAACCAGGCCAGATCATGCAAAGAATACACCGGGCAAACCGCTTGGAGCAGATGCAATGTTTATTTGAGGGTATAACATGAAGTTTAACAATTGAAGATTATAGTGTTATCACCTTTACACATTTTCCTTTGTTGCCCCCAGAAACAGCGCCTGCCTGCTAGGAATTATTGGAAACTGTAATTAGCTGGAAGGCCAAAAGGGGGAGTTTGGTAATTAAGCACTCTGCTGAGCTTGTGGGGTATTTCCACTTATTTATAATGTTAACTGGCTTTCTGCTTAATTAATATGGTAGATGGAGATGGCATTTAGACAGAGGATGCAATCTTTTGTTTATCCTGAAAGGAAAGTTTACCGGGCAGTATTATCCTCTTTGTGTGCCTTGGGGTTGGGTCCAGATAAGAGGAATCTTGTGTGTGTGTAAAGGATTTCCATATCTTGAAAGGATTTTATTGGTTTTGATTGATTTACTGAAATAGCACTTAGATGTATATACTGCTTTATAGCACTTTACAGCCCTCTCTAAGCGGTTTTACAGAGTCAGCCTATTTCCCCTAACAATCTGAGTTTTCACTTTACCCACCTTGGAAGAGTGGAAAGCTGAGTGCAGGTAGCCGGTAGTTAGCAGAAGTGGCCTGCAGCACAGCACTCTAACCACTGCGCCACCGAGGCAGGTAGTCCTAGATTTACAACTATTTGTTCAGTGACTATTACAATGGTTACAATCAGTGATGATATTCAGCCGGTTTGCACAGTTCAGGTGAACTGGTAGGATTTGGCGTGGGTCGCCGAATCAGTAGTAACTTCTGGGTGGCCACGCCCCCAACCTGGTTGCCCGGTTACTTACCCCGCCCACCCAATGCCCGATGCTCACTCACCCCATCCGCCCAGTGCTCGTCTGCCCAGTCACTCCATAAGGCCTTTTTTTTTTTACTTCCCGACAATCAGGTGTTCCAATGAACAGCTGTGCCGTGATTCTCCCCGCTTCTTACTGCTTTGCCCAGGAGATTTTCCTGGGAGCAAAAACGCCCCCTTGGAGGCTCCCTTGAGGCCAGGAAGGCCCAAAAAACAGGGTGGCAGTGGGTGCTGCAAAAAAAGGCATGCCCACCCAATCACATGGCCGTGCCCACCTAGTCATACCCACCTAGCCATGCCCACAGAAATGGTAGTAAAAAATTTGAATCCCACCACTGGTTACAATAGTGCTGACAAAAGTGACTCGTGACTGTTTTTCACACTCACGTCTGTCATAGTATCTCCATGATATGTGATCAAAAGTTAGATGCTTACAATTGGTTCATATTTATGAGGGTTGCAGTCTCTTGCGATCACTTTCTGACAAACAAAGTCAATGAGGAAGCCAGTTTCACTTAATAACTGTGTGGCTAACTTAACAATTCAGTAATTCACGTAACAACTGTGACAAGAAAGATAATAAAATGGGGCAAAATTCACTCAACAACTGTTTTGCTTAGCAACAGAAATCTTGGGCTCAGTTGTGGTTCTAAGTTTGGAACTTAAGGGGGCGTGCATAAGCGTACCAACATGCCTACCATCCCTGTCCTATTGTTTCTTTTATTTCTATTTTTTATTTTTCTTATATGTATCCATGTATTCATAACTATGTTTCTTATTTTGTGAGCAGTTGACAAAAATAAATAAATAAATAAATAAATAAATAAATAAATAAATAAATGAACGAATGAATGAATGAATGAATGAATAAATAAATAAAACTACCTGTATCTTCCAACTTCCTATCAGTTTCATCCGAAGTGTCAAATTTAGCTGAAAGGCTCAAGTGGTTCTTTGTTTTGGGACTTGGGTATTCCTGAAACCAGGCATGACCAAGGTTAGATTGTGGTCTGACTACTCATAGTGTGTGGTCTGGCTACTACTACTTTTTTTTTTTTAATTTAGGAGATTTATATAACTGCCTACTCACACGTAGCAACTGTAGGCAGTTTAAAAACAGTAAAAGCACAAAATAAAAATATAAATAAAAATGTAAAAGAAAAACAATAATCCCCCACGCACCATCGCTTGGTGACAGAACATGATTAAATAAGCCACTTGATGGGGTCCATTACACTCTGGGTTCCCTAGGTTGTTGGCAACACCACATCTTTTGGGACTTCCAGAAGATTGCTAAAGTGGGGGCCAGTCTAATTTCTGTAGGGATAATGTTCAAAAGAGATGAAGCTACCACTGAGAAGGCTGTCCTTTTGCCAGATGTACCCCTTTACAGACAACTTTTTAGTTTCTAACAATACCATTCTATAAATTCTAACAATGTGAGAGAAAGAGGAGAATGAGAAGAATTCAGATATTTAAAGAATATAGGCACAAGTAGCTCTACCTAGAGGGGATTGAAAGGTATAGGGAGGGTGATAGGAATGGAGGTAAATGCAGAAATAAAGAATAGATACAACTGAGACTCATCTGAAAAAAGGACAAAATTTACATTGCAGGCCAAGGTAAGAACCACCTGTTTAGCAAATACAAGAAAAACATGTGATGTGCCATTACTTAATGTCCTACCAGCAAAAAACTGATTGTTTAGGACAGGGGTCTTCAAACTTGACAGCTTTAAGGCTTGTGACCTCAACTGCCAGAATTCCTCCTCCAGTCATATTAGCTTGGGAATTCTGGGAGTTGAAGTCCACAAGTTTTAAACTTGCCAAGTTTGAAGACCCTTGGTTTAGAATGTGAAGTTATTGCAATATAAGTTAATTCATGTCTAGTTCAGGTTTTATTGCTGATATATTCTCTATCTTCAATTATTTTTCTTCTTTTCTGGTATGTATTCTTGATAAATCACCCTATCTTGAATATGTTTTGTCCCTGCACTATAATATTCACCTTTCTAAGAATGACCATAACCTGACAATTATTCAGCTTCAGTTTTCTCCCTCTAACATCTCTAGAATCTTGGTAATCTGGTGTTAGATGAGTGGATTTTATCTTGAAGATGCATCTCTGAAGGACAAATTAGGAATAAAAGCTTAAGTTTTAAATCACAACTAAGGAGAAATTTCTTGACAATTAGAACAATCAATCAGTGGAATTCTTGCTTCCAGAAGTTGTGGGGTAATTCATCACAGCCAGACCACAATCTAACCTTGGTCATGCCTGACCTCAGGATAACCCAGATCCCCAAACAAAGAATCACTTGAGCCTTTCAGTCAAATTTGACACTTCAGGAAGGTGGAAGATTCAGGTATTTCTCAACTTAGAACCACAACTGAGCCCATTTTTTTTACTGCTAAGCAAAACAGTTGTTGAGTGAGGTTTTTAAGAAGAGATTGGACAACCATTTCTTTGAAATGTCGAGCAGAGGGCTGGACTAGAAGGCCCCCAAGGTCCTTTCCAATTCTGTTATTTTGTTATCCATATTTGCATCTAACCATAGCAGATCCTAGTTTGTCAATGCATTTCCCCCCATAGTGTTGCCTTCACCTTGTCTTCTCCATGAATGAGAAAGGCTTAAATCAGGGATGTCAAACTTGATTTCATTGAGGGCCACATTAGGGTTGTATTTGATCTCAGGGGGCCAGGGTGGGCATGGCCAGAGTGGATGGTCAGCTCAATGTCAGGGGTGCCTATGGTGGCCCAAGTATTCTGCCAGCAAAACCAGATTCCTGAGCTCTGTTTCAGCTGCAATGGACTCCTGAAACCCTCTGCCAGTGAAAATGGAGCTCGAGAGGGCCATGAGCAGCCCTCCAGAGCTCTGTTTTCACTGGTAGAGGCACTGTGGGCTGGTCCTTCGCTGTTCCAGGGTGGGCCTGCAGGCCAGATCTAATATCCAGTCCGCAGGCCTTTAGTTTGACACCACTGGCTTAAATCTTAGCTGTAGTGGTGTATTTTCTCCCATATTCTGACATTTTCCAGTCACAAAGTGGGTGACTTCTCTTAGTGCTTCATTATCCATCACCTTGGAGAGGATTCAAGTGACTGGAAGTAACTAATATACAGGCAGGAGACAAAATAGAGAGATTGATGAGGGGAATAGTAAATTGCATGTCAGTATAGTTTTCTGTCAACTTGAGGAATAAATGGATAGCCTATCATTTGGTAGTTGCACAAACTGGAGTGTCTGTCTAAGGCTCTTAGGACAAAATATGAACAGGGAATATTTTTACTTGAAGATATTAGGTGTTCTATCGCCAGAATAAAGTAGACTCGAGACCGGAGTTAAGTTCAGCTCTTTATTAAACTGTCAGTAACTTCAACTAAAGTTGAGCCGCGGCAGCCCCTTTTATAGCGGCTGCTCGCGGCTCACAACCAATGGCATTTATTTAAAACTCCCGCCGCTTAGGCGGCCAATCAGAACTGTTGTTATCTATCAATCGCTAGGCGGTGGTATCTGTCAAATAGGAATGCAGTATTACGAGTATGCAAACAAGTACACTACACCCCTCCCCTCTTGGTTTGATCCAACGTTACGTGACGTATGCGTGTAAGTAGGTGGGGCTTTTGTGGGTCCTAGTTGACCTGCGCAGTTCAGTCTCTGCATTGACCTCGGTCGGTTCGGACAGGCTTGCCGTCTTTCCCGTTCTTCTCTCTGGAACCTCCTGGAAGGGTGATTTAGGCATGCCACTCCTGCCGTGCTTTGTTGGTTTGGTTGGATGGGCGCTGTTGCTCCCTTCTGGCATGCTTGGGCAGGTAGAGTCGGCTCGGCTGTTTCTTTCCTGGTTCTCCTCCAGCTCTATTTTTTCGAATTTGTCAAATGGTAAGTAGTTTTTATTTCTTTTTGGGTTTTCAGTTTCTGGTTGGTGGTTTGTTAATGGAGGGTTTTCCTTTCCTTTATTATTTAAAGGTTCTCCCCCCTCTCTGGTTTTATTATTATTGTCTATCGGTTTTTGTGGATGTGTTTGCTCCATGTTTCGGGATGTGTCGGTGTTGCGTTCGATGTGTCGAGACCGTAGTTGATCGATGTGTCTTTTCCACGATCTGCCGTCAGTTGTCTCTAGCCGGTACGATTGGGGCCTGTGATTTGTGTTATCGTGGCCGGTAACCACAACGGGTCTCCGGTAAGATTTTTCACGTATACCAGGTCACCTGGTATAAACGTGTGGTACTTACTGGAGGAGTCTGGTGGCTTTTCGGGGTTGTAGGTGGGGTGTAGTCAGTCCAAATATGAGCACAATTTTCTGCCCATTAAAAGTTCAGCTGGGCTCTTGTCTCTTGTTTGTTGATGTGCATGGCGTTATATGTTGAATGGTGAGCATGGTGTTGATTTTGTCTTGCATGTCGCCTCCTTCAAGTTTTTCTAATGCTTCTTTCGTGTATCGAACCATGCATTCCGCCCTTCCGTTCGCCGCCGGATGAGCTGGTGCTGTCAGAGCATGTCGTATTCCTTGTTCTGTGAGGAATTGTTCAAAAGGTAAAGCTGTGAACTGTGGGCCATTGTCCGATACTACTACATCTGGTAGACCATGAGTGGTGAAGAGTTTCTTTAGTTTTTTAGTGATGGCTTCAGTCGTTGTTGAGCTCATGATGCTGACCTCTAACCAGTTCGAGTAGGCATCAACGATGATTAAATATGTATATCCCTTTGTGGGTCTGGCGAAGTCTATGTGGATCCTTGATCAGGGGCCTCTGGGTGTCTCCCAGTCAAGGACCGGTTCTAGAGGGGGGTAGGTCTAGACGACTGGCATTTATTACATGTTTTGATCCGGGTTTCAATGTCTTTGTCTATTTCTGGCCACCAGACGTAGCTTCTGGCCAGGGACTTCATTTTTACCATGCCCGGGTGTCCTTCATGTAACATGTTCAGCACATCTTCTTGAAATTTTCGTGGAACAACAACCCTATCCCCCCACAATATGCATCCTTTTTCAATTGACAGCTCAGTTTGCCGGTTTTTGAACGGTTTAAAAGTCTCGTTTTTGTCGTTTTCCAGCCAGCCCCTCCCCACCCAGTTCAGGAGTCGGGCCATCAGTGCATCTTTTGCTGTTTCCCTTGCAATGTCCGATGCGGTGATGGGCAAGTTTGATATCGTTTCAATTTGCAGGGTGTGTGTGGTTGGAGCTGGGTCGTCATCGTGGTCTGGTAGAGGTGAAAGGCTCAATGTGTCGGCGTGGGGTATGGCTTTTCCTGGCCAATAGATGAGCTTGTAATTGTAAGCTGCAAGAAATCCAACCATCTTGTCATCCTTGGAGACAGGATGTTGGGGGTGGCCCTGTCTCCAGCCAGGATTCCTAGCAGTGGCTTGTGGTCGGTAATCAAAGAAAATGTCCTACCATAAAGATATTCGTGAAAACATTTTACCCCCGAGGTAGCGGCCAAGGCTTCTCTATCCAGTTGGCTGAAGTTTCTTTCAGCTTTGGACAATGTTTTGGAATAAAAGGTGATCAGTGCCTCTCTGCCATCAGGTAGTGTGTGGCTAAGTATTGCGCCTACGTCAAATGGTGAAGTGTCACAGGTGACAGTCAGTGGTAGCGTGTCGCTGTATTGGATCAATACAGATTTGGATGTAATCAAGTCCTTAATTCTTTGGAATGCAGCTTCTTCTTGTCGGCCCCATTTCCAGATG
Organism: Notechis scutatus; assembly: GCF_049901735.1. NCBI lineage: Eukaryota > Metazoa > Chordata > Lepidosauria > Squamata > Elapidae > Notechis > Notechis scutatus. The sequence continues at coordinate 15,628,668 of NC_142025.1, read as the reverse complement.
GCTTTTTTATCGAGTAGTCTATGCAGTGGTTCCACTATTGTTGCCTTCTGCGGCAAAAAGACATTATAAAAATTTATGAGTCCCAAGAATGCCTGCAAATCCGTTTTGTTTTTGGGTCTGGGTGCTTCTTTTATCACTCGTATTTTTTTTTCTCGGTGGGGTGAATTCCTGCTTCATCAATAAGATATCCTAGGAACTCAACCTGATTTGTGGCAAGTTGACATTTTTCTTTTTGACCTTGAGTCCTGCTTCTCTAAACTTTTGCAAGACTGCCCTTAGTTGTTTTTTATTTCCATCTGATATTAATACATCATTGAAATAGGGAACCACCCCTTTTAGTCCTTGGAGGAGGCATTCCATCAGGCTTTGGAAAACACCGGGGGCCACGCTGACACCAAATTGTAATCTGTTGCATTTAAAGGCCCCCTATGTGTTATGATAGTTTGTGCCTCTGCAGTCTTGGAATCAACCGGCAACTGTTGATATGCCTGCACGAGATCGACCTTTGCAAAAAAATTTCCTCCCCCCAACGAGTGCAAAAGGTGCTGGACTACTGGAACGGGGTATGCGCTCTGCTGCAATGCATGGTTCAGGGTGGCCTTATAGTGCACGGACCCATCTGGTTTCACGGGAGTCACAATTGGGGTTTCCCATCTCGCATGGTCGATTGGCTCTAACACCCCCTGTGCGATGAGTTTGTTCAGCTGCTCATCGATTTTTGGCTTTAACGCAAAGGGAACACGTCTTTCCTCCGCATCCGGCACACTGAAAATCAGTTTTTCTCCCTCTTTTTTCTCGCCGGTTCTGCTCTGACTGGAGTCTGTTTACCTCTTTGTCTTCTTCCTCAGAGTCGGTTGATGACTCGATGTCTTCATGGTGGGTGGTTGCGGTAGTATGTTTCTGGGTACCTTCCGCTTTCTTTTCTCTGCTCTGGTTTGGGCTGTTGGCTGTATTCATTTGCTTCATTTTCACCGCAAATTTTTTTGCTGCCTCAGCTGCAGTTGCTTCAGCGATGGCTTCATTTATGGTAATGTTGGATCGATTTAGCAGTTTGCTCTGCAGGGTAGCATCTCTCAATCTGAGGACTATGCGATCCCTCATGGCTTCATCCATGTTGAGGAACTCGCATACCCCTCCAATGTCCCTTAGTGCTGCTACGAAGTCTCCGATACTCTCACCTTCTTGTTGATCCCATTTGTAAAATTCATGTCTTCGAATGAGGTTGGACACAACAGGCGCGTAATGGTTTCTCAGCATTTGGTTCAGGTCTGGCCATGCCATCTGTTTGACATTGTTTGGTTTTGCCAATGCTTTCGCCATTTTAAAGATGGTCGGACCACAATGCGTCAGGAATATGGCTCTCTTCCTCTGGTCAGTGATTCCTTCTAGTTCGTTGCTTTCTAAGAACATCAGGAACCTGTCAATATATTATTCCCAGTCTTCTTCGGCTGGGTTGAACGGTGCGGGTGGCGAGTTGTTGCCGGCCATCTTGTTGATTTTTCGGCTGTCATTGCCACGTGCTACGGTCTTTATTCCTTCGACCTCACCTTCGTCGCCAGTGTTCTATCACCAGAACAAAGTAGACTTGAGACCGGAGTTGAGTTCAGCTCTTTATTAAACTGTCAGTAACTTCAACTAAAGTCAAGCCGCGGCAGCCCCTTTTATAGTGGCTGCTCGCAGCTCACAACCAATGGCATTTATTTAAAACTCCCGCCGCTTAGGCGTCCAATCAGAACTGTTGTTATCTACCAATCGCTAGGCGGTGGTATCTGTCCAATAGGAATGCATTATTACGAGTATGCAAACAAGTACACTACATGAGGAATTTAATTTGGCACCTTTTTCATGCAAGGCTTGTGGCTCAACAGTGAGTAATGCACCTCAGGAATTAGTAGCAGGTGGGAGATAGGATATCAGAAATATAATATGTGGCACAGCAGAGTGGAATGAGCAAAACTTAAAAGGTTGTGAATGTTGGTATACAAAAAAAGGATTCTCTTCATCACTGTATAATCTTGGAAAGCCAAAACGTTTGGGGTTTTTCATCCCTTTCCATCACAGTGACTGATTGTGTATCTTCAGAAAAAGATAACTGGGTCACAGAAAAGAGGAACTGAAGGAAAACATACAAAAATGTGCATATACTAATGTATACTATGAGCTAAAACATTCAATATACTGTAATAATAATTTTGTTAATAGATATACATTGTTTTTGCTATAGTGTGTAAAATGATGGCTGATGGATCTGGAAAGCTATTTGGCCTGCTATTGATAGGAAGCTTTGAGTGTGCTATCTGAACTCCATCTCCTTGTAACCTCCTTCTTTAGATAAACAATCTCACCATGAAATAACCTGATACATATTTTATTTTAGAAACAAAATTCATGCAATCTAAAAATAACCCCCAATTTAATTTGTGCGTTGTCCTATGCCCAGGCATGACAACAATGCTAGACATCAAAATCAATTGCATTTGAATTTGTTTTTGTACAGCTACATTTAGTGGATATACTCCTGATAGCACAGGGCTATTTGCCATTTCTATTTTTCATGACCAAAGTCAAACAATTTACGGAGAGGCAACCTAAATTAAAACAGAAGAAACCCTCCTCACCAATCAGTGTCTTTGGAAAGTTTTTATTTTGTTTGGAGGAGGTTGAAGTAGTCTTTGATGATCAATGGCTCCACATAGGCCTTCAAGAAATTCAAAAAAGTTATCCCTCAATATAGTCTCTTACTCCATGTTAGGAGATAATTTATCTAAAAGTTTCCCTCCTCCTAGTTCATAAAATTATTTTATAAGTTATAAAATAAGTTTGTATACATACAGGTCATTACTTAAGATTTCTTTGGCCATGAGTTTTCTTCACATGGACAGGAAGAATCTCAGTGACTGACGAAGGGAGATGGTATTTCAACCAAGCTGTGATGGATATCGCTGAGGTGAAAGGGTGAGAGCTATTAATAAATAGAGCCTCAAAAACCTTTTAACACCATCATTCACATTCATGTCATTAACATCTGTCACCTTGAGATTTAGCATGAACTTATTATAAGGGGATGAAGTGTGTGTGTGTGTGTGTGTGTGTGTGTGTGTGTGTGTAGATTCATGCTTATTAGCATGTTTAGTTTGCCCATCCAAATTGAAGTGGCGCTGGTGGCATTTCTGTTTAGCATCTCCCTTGAATCTAGAAATCTCAGCAGGTTTTATTCAGTCCCATTGATAGGTGGTTTGACATTTTAACCCATTTATCTGTGATTTATTCAGTCACCAACAAGAGTGATGTGTTTTGTTTGCCCCAAGGCGTGGCAAGCAAGGTGGTTTGACATATGCCTGTTCTTGCTTTATAAAGGATGATCTTCACCGCTGGCTATGTGGGTCCCACTACTCCAGCAGACAGAGAGAGGATTTCAGAAAGAATAGTCTTCAGCTGTTTGCCATGGGTAAAGGGTGAGGAAGAGGGAAGCAGAACTCTGATAAACCCCTGCGGTATGGTCACACATTTTGTGGTTTCCCTTATATTTCTTTAGTGAGCACAAACCACAGGGTGCTATATTTTACACATACACTAAAAATAAAAGTGGGAAGTCTGCAGCAAACATCAGAAATCTCCTTCCTCCCTCTATCCTTCCCTCCCTCCTCCCTCCCTCTGTTCTTTCCTCCTTTTCTTCTTCCCTTCCTCTGTTCCTCCCTTTCTTCCTCCCTCCCTCTGTTCCTTCCTTCCTTCCTTTGTCCCTCCCTCCCTTCCTGTCCTTTCCTTCCTTTCTTTGACATGCAGGAACTAAATGTGCCTTCTAGTTTAATTCAAAAGCAAACTGCCTTGGCTATCAGGATTTAATTTCATTTAATCATCTTAGTGATTTCATAAGAGTCATGGCGGTGCAGTGGTTAGAATGCGGTATCACAAGCTAACTCATTGCTCACTGCCAGGAGTTCAATTCTGACTGGCTCAAGATTGACTCAGCCTTCCATTTAAGCAAAGGTCGGTAAAATGGGGACCCAGATTGTTGGGGGCAATGTGCTGACTCTGTAAGTGCTTAGAGAGGACTATGAAGCATTATGAAGAAGTATATAAGTTTAAGTGCTATTGTTGTATTTGCTGGATATTTGTCTTAATCTTTTTTTTTTTTTACTCTAATTTTTATCCTCATGGGTTATAAAAGGCATACTCTTCCTGGTATGACAGTCAAAAGTGATGTTTGGAAACAGAATTTCATTTGTCTAATACAGGAATCTCCAAACATGGCAACTTTAAGACTTGTGGACTTTAACTCCCAGAATTCCCCAGCCAGCCAAGTCTTAAGATTGCCAAGTTTAGAGACACCTGACCTAATAGAATCTCGTGTTGTTTTTAATGTCCTCCCAATGAAGCCTTCTGAGCTGCCCCACTTGAAATAAAACATCTTATACATTAGGGATAATAGCAAATCTATAAAGATGTCCCAAAAGTGCTTTTTTCAAGAGGCAACTGGACTTTCTTTGAAAATGTTTTGCTTTTCATTCAAAGAAAAAATAAGAAAGTCCAGTTGCCTCTTGAAAAAGCACCTTTGGAACAATCATGACCTGGATGACTGAGAATCTCTAAATACTTTTAGTATACAATTTGGGATGAACACTTTTTGAATGGTGTGGGAACAGGAATGGATTTCCAGAGAAAAAAATTGCAGATACAGGAACCAGGAACCCCTACTCAGGTGACCCTGAGAACACAGATAAACCTCCAAGTGCTTCAACAACTCTCTAAAAGGATGCAAATGACCAGCTGTCTGCAAGGAATATAAATCCTTTCTGTTCTGTTGTGGGTGAAGGAAGACATGCAGCCGAAGGTAACAGCTCAACTTGTTTATTCAGTTAACTGTGAGAACAGAACGGCTGAACCTGACTGACAGTTCCCCTTTTATAAGGGCTGTCAGACTAGCCAGCCAATCATATTCAAGAGATTTTCCTGCCTAAACTGTGGACCTGAGTGAAAACTTCAGTTATACTTAAAATACAACACCCTTCTCTTCTTATTTCGAACTGTAACCAATGAACAATGACATTACTTAATGTAGTCATGCAAGTAGGCAGGGCTTCTATGACTCCACTCTGACCTGCGCAAATCATTTGGGAGTAAGGCGTCGGTCAGATCTGTTGGGTCTGCTGCTGTTTCTTGTTCTGCCCCTGGAACTTGCTGGAATTTCCCTTGGGGTGTGTTTATTTCTTCCAGAGTTGGCTTACAGTTGCCCTGACACTGGTCTCTGCTTCCCCAGGTACGTGTGGCTGCGGATTCTCCAGGTTTGAATTCACTGTAATGGGGAATTTGAGGACTTGTTATTCTCTAGAGGAAGGTTGTTTTTTGTATAGGATTTCCCTATTCTCCCTCTTAATTGGTTGATATGTCTCCACCATATGCGACCATCCTCTAATTCCACCTTGTAAGATCTAGACCTCGTGATAGCTATTATTTGTCCTGGGATCCAGAGGGGACCTTCCATGTAGTTTTGTGCATACACCCCATCCCCTATTTTGAATTCCCTGACTCTGCTGGTGGAATCAGGTTTCTCTCTGGAGTAGTTGGGGTGCAGTCTATCTAGGCTAGTTCTAAGTTTTCTTCCCATCAATAACTCGGAGGGGCTTTTATGTGTGGTTGCATTGGGTGTGACATGTTGTCTTCTTCTTCTTTTTCTTCAGCGTTTGTCTCGCGCTCTGGCGAGGTCCGCTAATGTCCTTGAGTACTGCTTCCACGCCTCTCTGTCTGCCACGTATGTCGGGTCTGCCTTCGCGGTCTCTAGATCGGCCTTGATCGTGTCCATCCAGCGTTGCTTAGGTCTACCACGCGGTCTCGCTCCTCCGACAATCACCTTTCTCACACGGTGCAAGTGCGCCGTGCTTTCCGCGTGGACCATTTCGTTGATTTTTGACACAGGCCAATGGTCTCCTGCGCCCGTCGGTTCCCCCGAACGCGGTAGCATTGGGCGTGTGTTCAGTAGTGGACATTTCCACCATGTTGATGCGGCATTTGAGTACTCCAGCCGGCCTGTCGCGTGGGCCTGTCGTCGGAGGGTCTGCTCTCAGTTACGGTCAGCGTTTAACGGCTTCACGCATCCAGGGGACACCACTTGGAGGTGGCAGACCACTCGTCCCCCATTGGGTGTGACATGTTGCATTAATAGAAAAGTATCTATATGCATTTGCCAGTCTCCCGGCCCCATTCTTGCTAATGCCTCTTTTGTGATTCTCACTATTCTCTCTGCTTGGCCATTTTCCAAGGGACGAAATGGTGCTGTTAGTGAGTGGCAAATGCTCAATTCTGCTAGGAACATCTCAAATTGGGTGGAGGTAAATTGGGGCCCATTATTGGAGACTAGGACGTCTGGTAGGCCGTGTGTCACAAATAACTTCCTTAGGACTTTAATCGTGGCCTCAGTGGTTGTAGAATGCATTAATATAATTTCTAGCCATTTGGAATATGCGTCCACAACTACCATAAAAGTTTGCCCATGGAATGCTCCCCCAAAGTCTACATGAATCCTAGCCCGTGGGGATTTTGGGAATTCCCATTTCTGGGGTTGTACCGCCGGTGGTGCGGGCCTTGATTCTTGACAGTTCCTACAGATTCTTACCCATTCTGTGATATCTCTATCAATATTAGGCCACCACACATAACTTTTAGCTAACGTTTTCATCTTAACTATTCCTGGGTGACCTGTATGCAATAATTCCAAAATTTGTTTCTGTAATTTTGGTGGAACATAACACACTCCCCCCATAACAAACACCCCTTAATTGCCGATAATTCATGTTATCAGTTATAGAATGGTTTCAACTCCTCAGATACTGGCCCGTTATCCTTGTCCATCTTGTGAGTCAGGGGGATAGAATAGTCAGAGTGGGTTGGTCTCCCACAAGTAATCTTAGCAGCAGTTTGTGGTTGGTAATTAGTTGAAAGTCTCTGCCATACAAATATTCATGGAACCATTTAATGTCAGCTATTGTGGCCAATGCCTCCTTATCTAATTGGGTGTAGTTTCTTTCTGCTCCCAAGAGAGTCTTTGAGTAAAACGCTATAGGAGCCTCAGTGCATTAGGCATGCAGTGGCTTAGGACAGCCCTGGCCCTAAAAGGGGAGGCATCACAAGTGAGGGTGACAGGCAAGGTTTCTGAGTATTGGACTAGGACGCTGTCTGAGGACAAAAGTTTTTTGACAGCCACAAAAAGTGGTGGCTTCCCATTTCCCCCAAATCCATTTAACCTGTTTTCCCAGGGGTTTGTGTAAGGGTTCCGCTATAGTGGCTTTTCTAGGGAGAAAAATACTATAAAAATTGAGGAGACCTAAAAATGCTTGTAGCTCAGTTTGATTTTTTTGGAGTAGGTGCTTCCTGGATAGCCTTAATTTTTTCTGCGATTGGGTGGATTCCTGAGCCATCTATCAGGGGACTGGGGACTCCGAATTTGCCTGGGGACTCCAAATTTGCATTTTTCTTGTTTACATTTTTCTTGTTTAACTTTTAACCCTGATTCTTGGAATCTAGTCAGTACTTCCCTTAGTCTGGTTAGCAATTCATCCTTATTTTTTGCTGTTATTAATATGTCATCAAAATAGGGGACAACTCCCTGAATTCCCAGTAGGAGGCACTCCATGAGGCTTTGAAAAATGCCTGGAGCCACACTGACACCGATTTGAAGCCGGCGACATTTAAAGGCACTCCTATCAGTTACAATGGTTTGTGCTTCGGCCATGATGTCGTCAGCTGGGAGTTGTTGGTACACCTGCGCCAGGTCTAATTTGGTGAAAAATTTACCTTTTCCAAGTGAGTGCAACAAGTGCTGCACTATGGGGACAGGCTAAGCATTTTTGCTGAGGGGCCTTATTTAGGGTACACTTGTAATCCGCACAGATGTGGACTGATCCATCTGCCTTTACAGGGGTGACAATAGGGGTTTCCCATTTTGCATGGTCTACCAGTTCGATTAGTTTGCAATTAGTTTGTCAAGTTGTTTGTCTATTTTTGGCTTAAGTGCGAATGGCACTCTAAGTGGTTTGAGTCGGATTGGGGCAACCTAGGAGTCAACGTTAAATGAAATAGGGGTCTACACATACTTGCCCATGTTGTCATCAATAACATCCTCAAATGCCTGGATCAGTTCTTCAATGCTGTCATCTGGTATCGCATGGATGCTAGTCATTCCCAGTCCCAATGCTTCAAACCAGTCTAGTCCAAGGAGGCTGGGTAATTTGCCTTCGATGATCGTCAGACGCAAGGGCCCTTGAAACTGTTTAAATGTCACTTGGAATGTTCCCATCCCCACGACAGGGATATGATTCCCTTGGTAGTCTTTCAAATAAATTCTTTCTTTTTGCAATTTATTTTTGGAGATACTGGGCTTTATCTTCTTCATTGTGGCCCAGAAAACTATCGATAGAGAGGACCAAGTGTTCACTTCCATGTCACACAGTGTTCCTTCAATGGTGATGGTGATGTTGATCTTTCTTGTTCGTGTTGAGCTGGTTTTCCCAATGGTTGTCTGGAACATCACAGCTGACTCAGAATGTTGGTTTTCTTTTTCCCGTGGTTTCCATGCTTGTTCGGCTTTGTATCCTCTCTGTATATTGGATGGGTTGTTTCTGTGGGGTGCCAGCTGGCTGGCCCTGCATGCTCTCACTAGATGGCCTTTTCACTCGCAACGTTGACAGATGGCTTCCTTGAATCTGCAATTTGCTCTTGAATGATTCCGACTGCCCTTCTTCAGTTTTTGTAAATTTTCTGTTACTTTTGAGTCAGCAGACATCTTCTTCTCTGTCTGTTGACTCTTCCAGTTCGTTGTAATCTTGTCGGGCTATGTTGCCACCATGTGCATTATTTAGGCTTTTATCTTTTTGAATTTCTGCCCTTTCTTTAATTGATGTCTCAGTGGCTCTGGCTTCATCTAGGGCTATTTTCAGGGTGAGGTTGGGCTTTGCTAGTAACCTCCGGTGAAGACTCACATCCCTGACTCCGCAGATGAGTCTGTCTAGTAGTAGGTCTTCAAGTTCTCTAAATTCACAATACATGGCAGTCCTCTGCAATGCGGCGATGTAATCATTTATTGACTCACCTTCATTTTGGTTCCGGCGGTGGAATTAGTGCTGTCAGACAATCTTGGATGCTGGTGTGTAATGCGTTTGGAGTGCATTTTGCATCATGTCCATGACACCGTTTGGACTGCTGCTGGAACGACCAGTGCCTTGGCTGTATCAAAGATTTTGGAGCCACAATAAGTCAAGTATAGTGCTCTCTTTCTGTTGTCCAATAGTGCTTGTAGCTCATTGGCCTCTAGGAAGCAATAAAATGGATCAGCTAAGAGTCCCAATGTTCAATGACTGGGTTGAATGGTGCTGGTGGAGCTTGCGTGGTCATCTTGATGAATTCATGATGAATTTTTTCTGATGACCAATTCTGTTAGTCCACCTATTGATCCACTCTTTTGTTTCTATTCTTCCTAGAATCCCACATTCATCGCCAATATTCTGTTGTGGGTGAAGGAAGAAACGCAGCCGAAAGTAACAGCCCAACTTGTTTATTCAGTTAACAGTGAGAACAGAACGGCTGAACCCGTCTGACAGTTCCCCTTTTATAGGGGCTGTCAGATGAGCCAACCAATCATATTCAAGATATTTTCCCTGTGGAAATCTAAACTGTGGACCTGAGTGAAAACTTCAGTTAACTAAAAACACAACAATTTCATTCCCCACTATCCTATCAGAGCTGAAGATACTTTTTGGATGAGAAGCAAAACATCTTCAAAGAAAAAAACAAGAAAACCCAACTGCCAAAAACCCAAATACAGACTTCAGCTTAAAAAAACCCCGCATAGATCTTTTATTGCTGGATGACATGGATCAGGGCCTCATCCAGCAAACTGATGTTGTTTCCACCTCTCTCTAGAGGTTCATATAATGGAAATTCTTTCCTTAGTTTTCCTGGCATCATCTCTTTGTTGCACTTTGCATTTTTAAAAAAAGGCTCTTATTCTATCATTAGATGTATGGATATTTCATAAACTTAGTTTTTGGCTCTGGACCAAAAAAATATTCAGTTGAGGATGACAGGTTTATTATGCTTTATTTTTATTTATCCACCAGTTTTCTGTCTGCTTTGAATTTCAGTTTGGATCCTTCTATTTCTATGTTTTATTTCTTTGGTTATTTGCTGATATTTAAGGGCAGGAAGAGAAAAATAATGAATATTTAACTGCGCAACTTTGAAACTGTGGCTTTTGCGTAACAGGGGTCCAAATGTACAAATTGGTACAAATGTCAGTATAAAATGCTGACTTTTGCAAGACTCCCAAATGGACAAGTTTAACCTAACCCTCAATTAGAGGAATTACAGAGGCCTCTTGAAGAACCAAGAGCGAGTCTTTATGAGATACAGATGCAATTCTGAGCCGTGCTCACGCAGCACTATATATATGTATATGTGTGTGTGCGCGCGCTTTTGTACACGTGTGTGTGCATATGTGCAGAACTATTTTGGGAAAGGAAGGAAATTATGCATGTAACAGAGTCTTGCAAAAGGCTGCTTCAGTTGTAGAGGCAAAGCAAATAGGTTAAAAGCAATGATCATAACCTTTAAAAAAAGATAATTTCCCACCCGAACTTCATCTCTATTGCTGCTTTTGGGTGAAAATATAGGAGGACATTTAAATAGTACAGGTGAATCATTAATTCAGCAACTTTGTGAATTTACAGCAGCACTAAAAAGTGACTTAGGACCAGTCCTTGCACTTATGACTACTGTAGCATCACCATGGTCAAAATTCAGGATCTTGGAAATTGGCACATATTTATAATTAGGTATATACCCGTGCTTCGCTACAAACTATGTGATCAGGCTTAGTTTTGGGTGAGGAAAATAAGGGGAAAAAATTGTGCCTCTGCCAACCAGCATCCATCGGTAGTCATCTAGCTAGCATCCTGATAGTGCGTGAGAGAGTTGAGGGCTGTTTGGAAACTGAAACAGCATTTGTTGTGTGAGCAAGAAGGAGATAGCAAGGAGCCTGGGCGTGGTTTAGCTCAACTGTTCTGTACTAAAGCTTCTTGTTGCTGTGAAACTGAAACTAAAACTCCTCTCCTCTGCTTGTGTTTTTCTTTGGAACAGATTTCTTTTCAGGTGCATCTTAGCATCAGAGCGTGTTGATAATAATATACAGAATACTAATGCTCTGATGATCATTTTGAAAAATCATTTCTTAGTGAGCACCTAGAAGCCAAGAGGAACATACATGCCAAATTTCAAGTTTGTAGACTTTACAGTTCTGGATATTTTGTGATGATGCATGAGTGGTATTTTGCTTTTATATAGAGAGATTGTTGCAGCAACCCAGGGTTATGTGATCACCATTTGCAATCTTCTTTGCTGGTTTCCAATAAACAAAGTTAGTGAGGGAAATCAAGATTTGTTTTGCAACCATGATGTAATTCACTTAACAAGGAGAATGATTTGCTTAACAGCTATGGAAAACAGATCGTAAAATCAGACTATTGCTTGGGCATCTTTGCTATAAGGCAAATCATCAATTCCAGTCCTTCAGAGCCAAATTAGATGACAAATTAGAATTAGACATAAATGCAGATAGTCTTTAATTTACCACAGTTCATTGAATGACCATATGATGACCAGGGGTGTGGCACCAAGGCATCACAGTCAGATAATCAATAAGAGTCCCTTAATTAGCTCCAACTTTGCCCCAAATGTTCTGGTTACCTTTGGGCTGAAAAAAAAAAAGCCTTTGACTGCAGAGAATCAAGTATAAAACATGGTCAACAAAAACTGTAACTATAAGTCCAATCAAGGCAAAATGAGGTAATTAGTTTGGCAGGGCAGGAACAATAATTCCAGATGTGAAAGCACAGCAATAACCCAACATGGTTGGGAAGATACCAGGAACACAGATAAGCAAAGTCAACATAAGATAAACTTATGTTTGCTACCAGCAGCTGGCACACGCAGCTTGCGTTTTTTATACACTGTATTCACAGGTCTGCCTAATTAAGGGAATCAGGGCCCTTTCCTTCCCCCTTAAGCCATGCAACCCACGTTGCTCTCTTCTCCATTCCTCCCTGCATGCCCTAGGATAAAGAGGGGGTGGGCATGGATCTTCCTCTGAACTCCCGCTCCCTTGTTCTACCTCTCCCCAGCTCTGCCCAGCCGGACTTTGCCCTTCCCCAGTTTCCTCCACAGCCAATGGAGCCACACTCTCACTCCCTCTCAGCTATTCATCTTCCTCCTCAGATTCAGACTCGGACAGGGGCATGACAGACCATTTGAAATTACAACAGCACTGAAAAAAGTGACTTATGACCATTTTTCACACTTATGACCATTGCTGCATCTCCGTGGTCATATGATTTACATTTGGATGCATGTCAATTGACTCACATTTATGACCGTTGCAGTGTCCCAGGGTCATGTGATCATCTTTTGCGACGTCCTGACCAGCAAAGTCAATGGGGAAGCCAAATTCATTTAACAACATGATACTAATTTAACGATTGCAGTGATTCATGTAACAAGTGTGGCAAGAAAAGTTGTAAAATGGGGGCAAAACTCATTTAACAACAATTTCTCATTTAGCAACATAAATTCTGGCCTCAGTTGTGGGAGTAACTCAAGAACTACCTGTATCTCCAATTTGACATTCTATAAAAGGAATGAGTGAAGCATCTTTAAAACAAATAAATAAGTAGAAGAAGAAGAAGTACTTACACTAGATAGAATAACTAGCAATGGTCCTAAGGGCAGATGAAGGCATTTCCTTCTAAACTTGAGGAGGTGGCTGACAGCCCTTATTCATTATTTATTTTAAGCTTCAAAATGCATTTTTAGCTGTGCTGGTTTCTCTTAAGCATAAGGTTCCTTTTTTGAAATGGGGTATTCCTACTTTGGATTGGAATGATGTAGTTTCAGAATATCTTAGTTTTCCCTGGAGTCGATTGATTCAGGCCATTTTCATTTCTGGAAGTGAAGTGTACCCAACTGGAAGTACTTCATACTGTCCTGAGGTAGCCTCAAGTACTTGGATAGGCCTGTTTGTAGGGAAAATAGGCTGTTATAGACTTGGATCACTGAAGATTGGAACATTTTGTTCCATCACCAGAGAATCTGAGTTCCAGGATGAATTTTCCTATAGATTTTAAATTACATATGCCATCAAAATTAGATATACCATTTAATTGGAGTGCTTTCCTCTCTTTTCTTTTGAATATATACAATAATACTTTCTGGAAATTTTCAATTAGACCTTTTGTTTCCCATTAGAGAAAGCCCCAAGTATGCAGCTTCAATGCAAAATAATAGTGGATCAGCTGCTCTTTTCAACATTGATGCAGTTGAAAGCATCACTTGCTGGTGATTTAACCCACCTATAAACATAATTGCCTCTTAGTGGTATTTGTGAGTATAGACAAGACTTTTTTTCAGACAGTTTTTCTGGTTGTAATGAAATCTGGCCCCATCAAAAAATTAGCTTTTTTTTTTGCAAAAGATGCAGCTCTTGCAAATATATATTTGCACTTCTTATTCATACGTACATACATAAATATATACATACATACCCCAATCTTTACTAGCATTGATGATGTTACCTAGTTTGGGTAATGAAATGTCTGCAAGGAAACAGCTAGGCTCAGAAAGCACCAGGGACCTCTAATTCGTTCGTTCATTCATTCATTCATTCATTCAGTCAGTCAGTCATTCATTCATTCATTTTAGATGCCACCCATGTCACTAATAAGATAACTCTGTAGTTTAACAAATACGTTTGGACTCTTTGGGGATCAATCTTTCTCATAGTCCTTTTACCAATCTAATTATTGTATGGTATTTAGTTTGGAGGCCAGAACAATATTTAAATTGAGAAATCTAAGTATTGGTAAGTTCTTTAGTTCATGGAGACAATTTTCTATTTATATCCAACATTGTAGACGAACCTCAATTTCAAAAATGGATTTTCAGCTACAAATCATGTGAAATATTAATACCACTTTTTAATGCCTGGATAAGACCATCAGTTTTGGTCACCAAGTTATAAAAAGATGTTAAAACTCTAGAAAGAGTGAAGAGAAGAAGAAAGATGAGTAGGAGATGGAGGATAAATAATATGAGAATTGGGTATGTCTAATTTAATGAAAAGGAGGACTAGGGGTGATAGCATAGCAATGTTCTGAGGGACTGAGGGACTGTCTCAGAGAAAAGGGGGTCAACCTATTTTCCAAAACACCTAAAGGCAGAAAAAAGCACAATGGGTAGAAATTCAATAAGAACAGGGATGGGATTCAAATTTTTAATAACAGGTTCTGTGGGTGTAGATTAGTTGGTGGGTGTGGCTTGGTGGTCATATTACTGGGTGGGCATAGCCAACTCAATATCTCTCACATCAAGGGGCACTTCTCCTTGCCTGGCCTCACATGACAGTGGGGATGCTGCAACGGTCATAAGCGTGAAAAACAGTCACTTTTTTTCAGTGCCATTGTAGTTTTGAATGGTCATTAAATGAACTGTTGTAAGTCAAGGATTACCTGTACAAAAATACAAAAAGCTTCTTTGGTTGCAAAAAGCTGCCCTAAATACCAATCATTAGATTAAAAATACCTGCAAGCCAGAGTTACAAATCAGGCAGGGTGCCAGAGCACATTGAGGAATTAAAATAGTTAAAATGCAGTGATAACCATCAAGCAGCCAACTGTTGCTCATAAAGTGAAACCCTTTAGCAGAGAGGACATTTAAGCTCTCCAGAAAGAGCACACCCAGGAGAAGCAATCCTTAGATCCATTTGCACCACTTAAAGATACCAGCTGGGGGTGTGTCTGTCTCACTCACCTCACAAGGTATCCTAAGGAAATCATCCAGATTTAAGGAAAGGTCACATTCCCACCAGAAAGGCAGTAAAAAAAATCAGTGCCAAGCTTGCCTCTGGCTTCTTCAAAGTCCACCCCAAAAAGACAGTGCCAGATACCACTAAAGCAGTGAAGGAAGACCCTCTCCCCAGATAGAAAAAGAAACCATGAGCAGGAAAAAATTCAAACACAATACAAATAATTAAATCACAACAGTAGCTCTTTCTTGTTAAACCAATTACCAGAACAAATAGACAGAGGAACTAGCAGATTTCTGAAGCCAGTTTCTTTTCAGGAACAACGATTAATCTTTTTCCTTCCAACAAAGCTGAATAGGGAAAATTATCCCATCAATTAACAGAGGATTAAACGTCACCAAGCATGGAATTAAACTTCACCAAAAACCAGTTTTAGACCAAAACTCAGAAAGGGTATGTAAACTCACATTTGAATGTCAATCTTTCTAGCTAGCCAAGAAGAAGTATTTGCAGGGGAGTATTTCCTCCCAACAGCAGTGTAAAAAGCTTAAAACAACCCTTCCCCTTTAAGAAAAAAAGAAATCTCCTTTAGAGACAGTAAGTCTAGGCTGTCTCCCAAGCATGTAATAAGGGGGGAAAAAACAAAGGGAGATTTCTTCTAACTACCGAACTGCTTAGAAAGTTAACAAGGGGTTCTATAGAACCAGTCAGAATTGGTAGAATCCCACCCCTGATTAAGGAGAGAACCAATTTAACAACTAAGGCAAAATTTCTTTACTGTTACAACAATTAATCAGTGGAACAACTTGCTTTCAAAAGTTGTGGTTGCTCCAACACTAGAGGTTTCTAAAAAGGGATTGGACAACCATTTGTCTTAAATGATACAGGGTCTCCTGCTTGAGCAGGGGTTTGGACTAGAAGACCTCCAAGATCCCTTCCAACTTTGTTATTATGCTATTCTGTTAATAGCAATGGCACATAGACTAATATACCACTTTACGGTGCTTTATGGCCCTCTCTAAGCAGTTTACAGAGTCAGCATATTGCCCCCAACAATCATTTTACCAACCTCAGAAGGATGGAAGGCTGAGTCAAATATACTGTTATGGTGATCCATCCATCAAGTGAATCTTAAGTCTTTCAGCAAAATTGACATATCTGAACAAAGAAAACAAACATTTTTAAATTGTCATTCATGGAAATAGATGTTGCTTTTTCCCCTTTCCTGGACGGAAAGACAGTATGGTTGCTAGAATTACAAAAGTAATGTTTTTACTCTCCTGGAAAACTTAAAGTCAGCTCTAAAACATCACCACAATCTAGACTAGTTTCCACACAATTGAACATTGCATTCATGTGGCCTTTTTTGTTCCAAGTAAAATGAATCCAAATTGGGGTTTTTTTTGTCACTGAGCTCAGACTGTACTTTTTGACTTGTGTTTATGTTTAGATTTCTGTTTTTGAGTAAGTTTAATTACAGCTGAGGAGTGTTAGAATTTCAATGTTAGCCTCCCAAATTTAATGGCTCAGATTTTATCTAAATCAGATGTAATCAGATGATTGGGGAACTGGAGGCTAAAACATATGAACAATGGTTGCAGGAATTGGGTTTATCTAATCTAAGGAACACAAGGACTAGGGATTATCTGATAGCAGTGTTCCAATATTTGAGGGGCTGCCACCAAGAAGAGGGGGTGAATCTATTCTCCAAAGCATCTGAAGGCAGGATAAGAAACAATGGATGGAAACCTATCAAGAGAGATCCAACCTAGAACTAAGGAGAAATTATCTGACAGTGAGAACAATTAATCAATGGAATGGGTTGCCTTCAGAAGTTGTGGATGTTCCAAAATCGGAAGTATTTACATGATTGGACAGCCATTTGTCTGAAATGATATTGAGTCTCTTGCTTGAACCTGGGGTTGGATTAGAAGACTTCCAAGAACTCTACCTACTCTTCTCTTCTCTTTCCATCCCTAACTCCATTCCATTCCATTATGCCCCCCAGGCATTTCTAGTTTGGAAAGGGTCTTGTTTGATGTCTTGGAACGCTTGCATAAAAGTTCTGGCTTCTTAGCAAGTATCTGCTATTCTGTTGGCTTTGTATCTTTCCTTCTCCAAAGGTTTATGGCAACATTAATAGCCTTCCTCTTCTCCTTTCTCCCAATCGTTCTGTGTGATGGACAAGCCTGAGAAAAAGTTAAGGGCTGAGAGGCTGTTATTCCTTAGAGCTTCCTGCCCAAGGATGGACTTGCAACTGGTTTTTCGTGATCCAGTCTGATATTTTAACTATTACATTATGCTGATTCTTAAAGAAACCCATGGTGAGAAGTTCTATATGTATATGTATATATGTGTGTATATATATATATATATGGTATTCAGCTTTGTTCGGGTATTTTCCCACGTCATAGTAGTTGTGCTTTTAAAGTTGTAGCGACGTTTCGGCAGAATCTCATCTGCCATCATCAGGCTTCTGTATAGTGTTCATCTGTGAGTCAGACTTTTACAGTGGTTTCAGATTTGAATTTGGGGCAGCCTATTGCTGTGCCAGAATGGTTTTTCTTTCGTCCTGATTGGTTGGGAGTCTTGGTCTGTGTTTATTGGTCTTGGAGTTTGCTGTGTTCTGCTTGATTGGTGTTTCTAATATCTTCTGACTGTTTTTTTGGCTCTTTTTGTATCTTGATTGGCTGGCAACATTGTGTTACTTTATTGGAGGCCTTTAGTGCAGCTTGGCTCTGGGTAAATGGACGGCTATCATTAGTTAGGAAGCTAGGTTTCGTCTGGGTGCCTGGTTGGGGTGTGTTTGAGCTGGAGGTATTAAGGGGGATCTGTTTGTGCCCAGGTGTTTGCCTGGTTTGTGGTGTGGATATTTTTTTGTTTGTGAGTGCAGGCTTCCAAATGATGTTACCTTCCCATTGAAATGATATTTATTGATATACTTGCATTTTCATGCATTCAAATGTCTAGGTGGGCAAGAGCTGAGGGAATCCAATACCAAACCACAACCTAAAGAGAAAAAAAATCCCCACCAATGAACCACAAGACTCCTGCACATGCTTTATATGCTTTGTAACTCTAAAGGTTAATGAAAATTCCATCAAATGTTCTCTATGTGAAAAATACGCTCATCATGACTGCCTGGAATTATCCAAGCAAATGACTCAATTCCTAGAAACATCCAATTATGCATTTCCATTTTTCTGTCCACCATGCAAACCCAAACTGGACAGACATATAGCCCTGTTTGAAAGAGTTGACTCCATAGAAACGTGAATATCGTCTCTTGACACTATAGTAGCATCCCTGGACACTTTAAATGAAAGATTAACTAAACTTGGGGGGGAAAAAAAGAAGACACAACACAAAAACCTGAACATCCAATAGCTACAAACCAAACCCGCTCCTGTATACTACACACAGAACTCAAAAATCATATAGACAATGTAGAGAAGGATCTGTACATTGATTACCATGCAGACTGTATCAAAAGAAAGCCACACAACCCACAACTCAGCATCCAACCCTACTTCAACCAATCCACCATCACCCAAGACTAGGCATGCATGCCTCCAACCACCTCAATTCCAACTACAACTGGCCTTAAATGCAAGCTACTCAATGCAAGAAGCCTTGTAAATAAAATACCTGAATTTCTCCTCTTACTAAATATGGCTAAATTTGACATCATATTTGTCTGTGAAACATGGCTCAACGCATCTCTCTCTGACTCCATTTCCTCAGTAAGAGACTATCATATTTACTGAACCAATCGTGAAATCCGTAGAGGAGGTGGTGTTGCTATCTTCTACAAAAAGTCCTTACATCTAAAAAACAGCCAAGTTAACCAAGAGCTTGCTCTTCCTGAGATCATTATCAGTGAACTGACCTTAAATATCACATTTCGGTTCTTATTATCTTACAGAGTCCCTGATTATGACATTGAACATGTAAACAAGCTAAATACACTACTAACATGGGCAGCATCCTGCCCACACACTTTTACCTTTCTTGGTGACTTCAATCTACCTCATATTAACTGGACCCTAAATGAATGTAAAACTGAACCCATACATGCAACCTTCTACAATGCTGTAACAAAACTGGGACTGGAACAACTAGTAACCAACAATACTAGGCTTAACAACTGCCTCGATCTCATCTTCTGCGATAGTTTGTATTCAATTTATGGAATACAAATTAAAGAACCCTTTTCCAACAGTGACCACAACATAATTGACTTTTGTCTCAACATACGTCCACACAAAAATCATCACAACAACAAAATCCCCAATTATAACTTCAAAAAAGGCAACTATGATCTTATAGACAACGATCTCTCTTCCCTTGATTGGCAATTTCTATTCACTGGTTGCAATACTGTTGAAGACCATTACAACATATTCTTACTAGAAATCAATAGAGTCATCAAACTATATGTACCAATAACAACTCTCCAAACCAGGAAAAACAGATTACCCATAACAATAAGGAAGCTTCAGTCCAAAAAGAAATCACTTTGGCAGAAAAACAAATCTGTTCATGTTGCCAACTTCAAAAGCCGATACAAAAATCTATGCTATCAGATAAAAACTGAATGCACTACTTATCACATTAAACAAGAGGAAAACCTTCTATGCACAAATTCCACCCACGCTTTCTACAATTTTGTAAACAACAAACTAAAAGACTCAAGGTCCATCCCACCCCTGAAAGGACCTAATGGAAAAGATTGCAATGATGACATTATCAAAGCAAACCTCTTTAACACATTCTTTGGCTCAGTATTTGTAAACAGCAATGGATCATGCTCAGTATTTCCTAGTAGAACCACAGACAACTACAATGATCTAATATATATCGATTTTACAGAAGACAATGTTGAAAAAGCACTATGCAATCTAAAACCCTTTCTATCTATTGGACCGGATGGAATATGTACCTACTTCTTAAAAAATCTATCCACTGCCATAGCCGAACCTCTAAGCATAATTTTTGAAAAATCTTTCAGGACCAGCTCCTTGCCAAAACTATGGTCACAAGCCACAGTCATCCCCATCTTCAAAAAGGGAGACCCCAGCCTAGTTGAAAATTACAGACCAATCTCCTTATGCTGCGTCACCTGTAAAGTCATGGAATCAATTATTAACCAATCCATTATCCTCCACTTAAAGACAAACAACCTACTCTCTAATAAACAATTTGGTTTCAGAAAAAAACTATCCTGTAATCTGCAACTCTTACACTGCAAAAACATATGGACTACACAACTCAATCAGGGCAAAGCAATAGACGCAATCTACATAGACTTCTGTAAAGCCTTTGATTCAGTGGTACATGACAAACTACTACTAAAACTAAAATCTTATGGTATCTCTGGACACCTACATAACTGGATAGAAGCATTCCTGTCAAACAGACAAGAAATGGTCAAAATTGGGAGCATCCTATCAAATTCTGTACCTGTCAACAGTGGTGTCCTCCAAGGCAGTGTTTTAGGACCACATACTCTTCATACTCTACCTAAATGACTTCTGTGATCATATTAAGAGCAACTGCGTTCTCTTTGCTGATGATGTAAAGCTATTCAACACCACAGACAATACTACTACATACATAGACCTTGACTATGTGTCAGAATGGTCAATCAAATTGCAACTTCAAATCTCAACAAATAAATGCTCTGTCTTACATAAAGAATATGAATATCTTACATAAATAAATGCTCTGTCTTACATTGGCAAAAAAAAAATCAGAAAATAAAATACAAGCTAAATAATCAAGACCTTGTTGAGGATCCAGACTTTGTCAAGGCCCTTGGAGAGTACTCATCTCTAATGATCTAAGTGCTAGAGCCCACCATAACTACATAGCCAAAAAAGCATTAAGAGTTGTTAATCTAATCCTACGTAGCTTCTTCTCTGGTAATATCACACTATTAACTAGAGCATACAAAACATTTGCTAGACATATACTTGAATACAGCTCATCAGTCTGGAACCCATATTATGTATCTGATATTAACACAATTGAAAAAGTCCAGAAATATTTCACAAGAAGAGTTCTCCACTCCTCTACTCATTGCAGAATACCTTATGCCACCAGACTCGAAATTCTAGATCTAGAAAACCTAGAACTACACCGCCTCTGGTCCCATCTAAATATAGTATATAAAAATCATACATTGCAATGTCCTACCTGTCAATGAATACTTCAGCTTCAACCATAACAATACAAGAGCAAACAATAGATACAAACTCAAGGTTAACCGCACCAAACTTGACTGCAGAAAATACGACTTCAGCAACAGAGTAGTCAATGTCTGCAATACTCTACCTGACTCTGTGGTTTCTTCCCCAAACCCCCAAAACTTTAACCTTAGACTGTCTACTATTGACCACACCCCCTTCCTAAGAGGCCTGTAGGGGGCGTGCATAAGCGCACCAATTGTGCCTACCGTCCCTGTCCTATTGTTTCTTTTTATTTTTCTTATAAGTATCTATCTCATGTATTCAAAACTATGTTTATTCTTATACCTGTATCTTCTAAGCGATTGACAAATGAAATAAATACAAATATAAATACAAGAAACAGGAGCTCATCCTATTATATGGAGCTTGGGTCTCAAACTCAGACTGTGAGCTAACAGCTGACTCATTGTATTCCATACATACACACAAACACACACACACACACACAAAGATATATATATATATATATGAACTGAATTGGCATCCTTCAGTCTCAAGAGACTGTGGTATCGTGCTATAAAACCAGTAACTGCCTCTCTTCCCCTGTTGCTTCAGTGCTGCATGCAAAGCTGGAGTGTCCTCTCTAAAGCACGAAGCCTGGGTAATTTAATATGGAAGACAAACTGTTACTCAAGCAGCAGATTCCCCTCTTTCCATGTCAATGAAATAGTCTAATGGAACGGCAGAGCTATACGATTAGTTCCAGCTGTGTCGCAGGAGTTACCAGAATGGGATTGTACACAGTCACGAACTGCTTTCAGGACTCCGGCTCTGGATTTTGCCTTGAGGTTGACTGAAGCCTTTTCCAATAATAGATATAGCCACAAGGCAGTGGTGGTTTGAAATCAGAGTTTCCCTTCTCCTAGAAGATGGTTCTACTGTTTTATCTGTCATTGGGGCATAAAGCCCTCTTCCGCCTTCAAAACAAAAATTTAAGAAGCTAAAATTGATCTTTTTGGCAAACTGATTGTTTTCCAGATGTTCGGGACTCAACTCCCAGAATCCCCAGCAATGGATGTGGTGAATTTGTGTACATCTGGAGATCATCCAAGTTGGAGAAGTTTGCAATAATCAAACTGAATTTTAAATCCCTCCTCTCACTTTGCTCTTTTCAATAGAATAAGTTGGTTGATGGCTCTGGAGACTTTTGATTCTACAATGCCATAAATAATGTTGAAAGTCCCCCTAGTGTGAGGAATCATCCTTTGATAGCTTAGGCACCTCATGCTGAGGGTCACATAAAGGTAATTTTCTGCTCATTATTTCTGCCAAGCTCCTTTTCAAAAGGGAGAGATAACTCAAACTGGCTTGCTACATTCTGTGTATAACTGAGATACAGCAGTTCTCCAAACTTCTGAACAGTAATATGGCGAAGATACCAAGATCATGTGGCTGTTATAACTAAACTGATGACTTTTGCCAGAGAAAACAGGTCCTTAGGTTACCCAAACGCTACTGGATAAATTGTTCAGCTGGAATATACATTATTTAAAGCTTATGAAGCTTTTTTTCTTATTATGATTTTTTTTCAAATTAGTTTTAAGAGAAGCAAATGTGAATGCCTCAATGTAGAACAGGCATGCATGTAAAATGATTCTGAATTAGAAATGTAAATCAAGTGACTTCTTTTTGCTTAGCATGAATTGCATATGCACATCTGGAATTTACCTCTGGAAAATCAAGTATAAATTTACATTAAATATTTCACTCAACTTTGGATTTGTCTATCTCTGACTGCATTTCATGATTATTTGCATGATTAGTGTTAATTTTATGGTATCTTCAAAAACAGTAATTGAGAGCACAAATGTTGATAGTGTAGAATAATCCACAAGATGTTATCTGTCACTTCTGTGGAAGGTAGTGACAATTTTGAAAGAAGTATCAGTGTCAAGTTTTCCTTAATACCATTGACTTCCATCACTTAACACTATGATTAAGCAGAAAATTGGTTGTCCAAGTCCATCTTATTAGAGGCCAATGACATACCCAATAATAGGATTATCATCAGCCTATGACTGAATTCCAAGCCACAGTTATTTAAAACTTTTGGTATCATGTAGTTAAAACTTAAAATGCAATATGAGAATAGGCTGCATTCTTATGAGTATATTTCTGCCTAGTCACAAAGTTGAATGTCTTCTTGAATACTGAAAGTTAGACAAAAACTTTTATCATCATAGTACAGAAAAGCAGATAGCTGTGGCACTTTTTGTCCAAAAACTGTCTCTCCATGTCTAGATTCCCCATTCATAACTGGAGTCTTTTACCACCTGATCAATAAGAGGTGAGAAGATTGAGAAATAAGGCCTTGCTTTGGAGATTTCAACTGAAATCAAATCATTGCAATCTGAAATGAATCAATTTAAAGTAGTTGGAATATTCTGAGCTGTCATGTGAAATCAGTTTGACAATTCAAATATTTTTGTGCATGGAAATTATACAAATTAAATGTGCACATTATGACATAAACTATATAATTTGAGTCATTTGTATGTTATTAAGAATAGAGTTATCTCCCCTTTTCTACGACAGCCCCTCAAGTATTGGAAGATAGCTATCATGTCATCCCTAATCTTTTTCTTTGTTAGACTAGACTTACCCAGTTTCCTTAACTATTCATAATTAATTAGACCTCCAGACTCCTTATCATCTTTGTTGCTCTTCTCAGCAATTTTTCAAGGAATGGAATGTATGTATGTATGTATGTATGTATGTATGTATGTATGTATGTATGGATAGATAGATAGATAGATAGATAGATAGATAGATAGATAGATAGATAGATAGATAGATAGATAGATAGATAGATAGATAGATAGATAGAGATAGATAGATATAGATATAGATATAGATGATATAGATATAGATATAGATATAGATATAGATATAGATATAGATATAGATATATGTTTGTATCATTGTGACTGGAAGTGGATGCAATATTCAAGTATGGTCTCACTAGTGCAGTATAGTTCTCATGATCTTGATTCTATCCCTCTGTTGATGCTTCCTATGATTGCATTGGTTGGTTGGTTGTTTTTTACAAGTGCAGCATACTTATGTTGTGGCCTACTGGGGAACCTAGATGCCTCTCCCAGTTGTTTTTGAGCCAGGCACTACATATTCCATACCTGCACATTTGATTTTTCATGTCTAAGTATAAAACCTTACTTTTCTCCCCATGAATTGCACTTTATTGGAGAGAGCATAGTTTCAATTAAACTGTTAAAATTCTTCTGGATCTCAAGCCTATCTTTGAAAGTATTGGCTATTCCCACTAGCTTGATGTTGTCTGCAAATTTGACGAGTTCCCTTTCTCTCCCCTCAGCTAAATCATTTATGAGGATGTTTAAGAATACTGGGTCTATGACAGAGGCTTGAATTACCCCACTGGAAGTTTCTCTCCATGATATAGCTCCATTGAGGACTACACATTGAGTGTGGTTAGGCAGGCAGTTGCAAATCCACATTTTTCTATCTTACCAAGAAATAGAATGTGATCTACTTTATCAAATGCCTTACTGAAATACTGTCATTTTGCGAAAAAGGCACCAAGATTTGTTTGGCGTGATCTGTTTTTAAAAATCCCATATTGCTTGTTTATCACCTTGCTTATTTCTAGATGCTCACAAGTCTATTGCTTGATTCCAAGATATTGATGTGAGCAGGGGTGGGATTCAATTTTTTTAACAACCGGTTCTGTGAGTGTGGCTTAGGTGGTGGGCCTGGCTTGGTGGTCATGTGACTGGGTGGACATGGCTTGGTGGTCATGTTATTGGCTGGGCGTGGCCAACTCAATATCACTCACATCGAGGCTGGCATCTCCTCCCCTGGCCTCTCATGACTGTGGGGATGCTGCAATAGTCGTAAGTGTGAAAAATGGTCATAAGTCACTTTTTAAAGTGCCATTATAACTTTGAATGGTCATGCCACACAAGCAAAGTACCAGCAAAGGAGGGAAAAAAAACTCCAGAGACCTTTCTAAGACAGGAAGTCTAGTCCTGCCAAGAATGTAATAAGGGTGAACGGAAAGGCAGTTTCTGTAAGCAACACCAGAATGTTTCCTTCCTGCCTTCCTTACAGGATTAGGCCAGTAATTTCTTCTAACAACTGGTTCTCTGAACTGCTTAGAATGTTAACAACCGGTTCTAGCGAATAGGTGCGAACTGGTAGAATCCCACCCCTGGATGTAAGGCTAATGGATGTGTAGCTTCCTGGATCCATTTCCCCCTTTGTGACATATCAGCTCTTTTCCAATCCTCTGGCATGCTCCAGGACCTTTGAAAGATTTTATTCAGTGGTTCTGATATCACATCTGTCAGCTTCTTCAGAATCCTGGGATGTAATCTATTTGGACCTGATGATTTGAATTTGTCCAGATTAAATGAGTGTGCTCTTATTGTTTATTTTTATTTGTATTCCTATTCTGTTTTCTATATTATTGCTTTTGATAGGTTGGCTTGATCTTTCCATTTGTGTAAAAGTAGGTGTGTGTGTGTGTGTGTGTGTATGTACGTGTAAGGTTTCTTCAGCTTCTTTGTGGAGGATCATAAAAACCATCTTGATGGTTTGTGAGGTCACTGTCAGCTCAACTCATAGAGGTTTTTTTGCAAGGAAAATGGGAGGAAAGAGTATTATGTTTGCTTGCTGCCATGATTTATTTATAAAAATAATGAAGTTGGAAAATAACTAACTAAATAAGCAAACAATTGCCCTAAAATACTGAAATATCCAAATTTACAATAACATGGTAGCACAAAACATAATTAAAAATAAGTATCAGGCTGAACTACTTAGATGAAATGTTTATTCTAGGGAAACACATTAGAAATTAGGTAAGAAGACAACATTTCAGATCTCATTTAGTTTATTTGGAACAACTTTTTCTAGATTGGATGTCTTACATCTTATCTCTTCTCTATAGAACAAACTAGAAACTACAATGGCAACTCATGAAGCTTTCCTGCCCTGTTCCCGAGTTGCCATAGGCATGGGAATGGGGACCTGAGCCTTGCAGCTGTATCGAGGAATTTGCACTTCAGTCAAAACAAAGTACATCCTAGCTGGCCAAAGTCAAGGTCATCTCCACAGAGACTTGTAATGGCCAGAGGGAGTGATTTCTATGACCTGTGAAATTGCTTCGCTAGGGAATGTGACTGATGACACACCTTGGGGGAAGGGGGAAACAGGGTCAGAGTCAAGGTGAAAAGTGAATGGGGTCAGAGCTGGCTTCACTTGGTCCATGCCGACATGATGCTCCTAATAAACAACTGGATTTTTCTTTAAACTTTGCTTGAGGCTCCGGCTTTTATTAGGGCATCAGTCGGAACCCTGACACGCAATTTTTCTTCCTTTGCATGCTTTTTGTGTTTCCTGCTGATGGAAAAAACCTGAAAGATTAGAGAGGAAGAAATTAAACAAAAACAAAAAAAAGAGATCTAAATTTCAGCTACTGTGAATTTTAATTCTTCACCTCATGTTTTATTATATAGTTTAAATATCTCTCGAAAGTTCTAAAAAAATCAAGAGGGTAAAGTACTGTTGTTCATAATTTCTTTGCTTACTCAGGAAATATAGCAAAGCATAGAAAGTACCTTTATTTAATCTGGATAAAGTATCCCTGGTTTGCTTAAATTGCTGTCTGCACAATTTTAACAGTCTGAATGTTTCTTACCTGTTCACCTGTGGAAGTGCTTTGGTAGGTATGTGAAGAGTTTTTCCTTATGCTTTAAAGCTGCTTTTGTCACCTATTTCTATGTATATTATAATTTTGCAGCTTTGGCAGCTAAGATGTGTGGACTTCAACAATATATACCTGTGTGTGGGGTGGGTGGGTTGTTTATCTTGACTTTGAGTAAAAATATACCTAATCAGTATACTGTTGCCATAAAAATTAGTCTCATTCATTTGTTCATTCATTTTTTAGAATTGTTATAGCTCACTCAAGGTGGCAAATATACCTAATATACCTTCCTCATCCTAATTATTTTCCCCGCAACAAAAAAACCTGCAAGATGAGTTGGATTGAGAGTGACTGGCCCAAACTCTTCCAGCTGGTTTCTGGGTCTAAGGTGGGACTAGAATGCACATTAAGGCAATGAGCTTGTTTCTAGCCCAGTGCCCTTACTACTAAACTAAACTGCAGTACTATTATACACTTTCCCATATAACCATATCACTATTTTGTCTTTTTGGGGTTAAACTAATTCTATAATTGAAACCTTAGAAATTATTAGAAACTATAGATCAGGTGATTAAGGTTGTTCTATGATATTTACAAGCTGATTGTTTGAGAGTTCAGGACAATTGTGATGATGGAAAATATGTTGAAGCAGAGTGCTTCAATGGCAATTAACCTACAAGATAACAGATGCAAACTAGCAATAACGGTTGTAAAACATCATCATTAAGTCAGTATCCAATATGAAAAATAAGAGATACCAATCATGTGCTAACTGTGGCATGAATCCTGATCCTGCATCTTATGTAATTATTTTCCCAATTAAAAGAAGCCCATTATAACATAACAACAGCTGAAGCTGCAAAGTCACTTGATGTAACACAAACAAATAAACAAACATTTCCCAGAAGAACAATGAAGCAACATCTGTTTTGCCTTGCCTGCTTTCTTTCTTTTTGATGGGTAATGTCTGGCTTCCCCTTTATCACTCTACTTCTTTCACATTAATCTGGCTTGACATCTGGTAGCAGCTCCCACCTGTCCTCCTTGATGCCCTCACCCAATAAGATAAGTTTCATACTGGACAAGGCTGTGCCATTCAAAAGCTTTGTGTCTCTCATTGACTGGAAATTATACCAGTAAGAAGTTACTGCAAGAATGTCATCTCATAAATGTCATGGATTCCTATTGTGCTCTGCCTGAAGGAATACTACCAGAAAAAGTTGAAAGGGTTTTGTACCTCAGTTCTAATTTACATGAAAACTGGGACATGACCCCTGAAGTAAAAACAAGGATAGAGAAAGCTTGAATAGCATTCTTCAAATTGAAAAAGGTCTACTACAGTCAAGATATAAGACTAAGATTGAAAATCAGGCTTTTCAGATGCTACATCTTTTCTATCTTGCTCTACAGAGTGGAGAGGACAGAGAGCCACTTGAAGAGACTAGAAGCATTTGAAATATAGATTTACAGATGGCCGCAGGGGTGGGATTCCACCAGTTCGCACCTATTCGCTAGAACCAGTTGTTAACATTCTAAGCAGTTCGAAGAACTGGTTGTTAGAAGGAATTACTGGCCTAATCCTGTAAGGAAGGCAGGAAGGAAACATTCTGGTGTTGCTTACAGAAACTGCCTCTCCGTTAACCCTTATTACATTCTTGGCAGGACTAGACTTCCTGCCTCAGGAACATGTCTGGAGTTTTTTTCCCCTCCTTTGCTGGTACTTTGCTTGTGTGGAGTGACCATTCAAAGTTACAATGGCACTGAATAAAGTGACTTATGACCATTTTTCACACTTGCCACTGTTGCAGCATCCTCACAGTCATGAGAGGTCAGGTGAAGAGATGCATGCCTCAATGTGAGTGATATTGAGTTGGCCACGCCCAGCCAATAACATGACCACCAAGCCAGGTCCACCCAGTCACATGACCACCAAGCCACACCCACCAACTAAGCCATGCCCATAGATCCAATTGTTAAAACATTTGAATCCCACCCCTGGATGGCTGTTATGTATAAGTTGAGTTGACAAAATCAGAAATGAGGAGGTGATAAGCCACAAGGGAAAGCCAAGGGAAATAATCAAAAAAGTGAAAGATAAAATATTTTGGACATGTGATGAGACACCTGGAAAAATACAGCCTACTTCACTTAATTCTCCAAGGAAGGATTGAAGGAAAAAAAGTCCAGGCAGAAGAAGAACATCATGGCTTCAAAATCTAAGGGACTGGTTTAGACAAAACTCAACAGCACTTTTTTGTGCGGCTGTTGATAAAAATAGGATTGCCAACATGATCATCAACATCTGATGACAGATATGGTACAACAACAAGAAGAATATACAGTACCTTGTTTTTTTCTTCTCAAGGAGAAAAGGCCAGCCTAAATTCTACTATTATCCCTTGAACAGGAAGTATGAGGGAGTTGGGCAATGGTAAGGAAAAAAAAATTGAAAACTCAGAAAGTTTTGCTTGAGAATGGATGACTTATTCTGTCAAGGAGGAGTAGGTACAGACCAGATCTTCTCCATTTCTGCCTAAGGCTGTGGTTTAATCTTCCACTTTGTTTTGGGAAGCCTGTGGCATCTCATAGCAGCCACATGTTATGTGTGCAGCATCATATAAATATTGCTCTTTGTTGTTACTGTTGTATTTCAATTCCCTAGAGTATACGACTTTCACTAAATTGAAATTTATAAAAATTTCATTAGAGCAATAAGCAGTGGTGAGTCAGATAAATGTTAATGACTTCCCTATTTCTGAGTCACAATATGGCCTAACTTTGCTCTGTGGTTCAATTCTTACTCCCAGTTAGACAGCAGATTATGGCTCCACAAAATATTCAGCATGGTAGTAAATCAAAACCAGACAGCCAAGCAATAGCTTCTACTCAAATGAAATGTTGTTTTATGGTTATATTGTTTATCTATCACATCTAAGGTCACTGCTTCCATTATGTTCTTTATTTATATCCTTTAACTATTCCTAAATCAGATTCTTAACAAGGAGATTGGTGAATGAAATATTATATACACTAATACTTCATTATATTGTCTTGAAAATCCCCAAGACTTTGCCCGGCATACCACCAACATTCCTTGAACAAACCACTTTCCCTCTGGTATTATTCCCAACTATCTATATCCAGATATATTTGGGCACATCCATCTTTGCATTTTTAAAACCAGTTTTACTCAAAAGTCCATAATGTGCATGATGTCCACTGTGCAATAATTCCTAGTATTCAAACATCTGATTAACTATTTTATGATTCATTCCACTGTGACTATACCAAATGCATACTCATGAGTCATGTCTTTTTTGGGGGGGAGGGAGCTTTTTTTTAGTGGTTACTATATTTCACACTTGGAAGCACAGTTTGTACACAAAATCATCAGTATAAATCAATCCACTGCAGGATTGAAAGCCTCATTGAAGATTATGGACCATAGATTAGACCAGCAGTTGCCAATCAGTGGGCCGTGGCCCACTGGTGGGTCATGAGAAAATTTTAGTGGGCTGCAGAGAAATCTCACCCCCAGAGCACCCCACAAAGCAATTAATCCAGCCTCCACAGAAACACAAGGCTGCTCAGCCCACATGGCCCACGGGAACCCTCCCCACCCACTCACTCCTTACCCGGCAAACTTGACTGTTAAGTTGCAATTTTTCCTTTTTCCAACCATCATCTATTCTGCTCTGCTGGGAGATTTAGATTAGCTAGGAAGCAGGAAATAGTTGGATTTCTTGCTTTCTAGCTAAGCACAGCCGAACCTCCCTTAGGACTGAAGGTTTTCTTGCAAGCAAATTCAGTGCACGGCAAGCAAATTTGAGAGACTGAGCTAGCCGATGGCAGATAAATAGATCGTTGAATGATTCTGTGAGCAACTCAATCTGCCTGCTTTGCCTGATTTTGGATAAACGTTGCTCTTTTTTTAAATAAAAAAATTCAATATTTAAATGCATGGTTTGTTGTGAGTTAATTTTGTGAGTTTGCTTGCAAGCAAATTTTATGTGACAGACTGAACTAGCCAATGGCAGATAGATAGAATCTGTGATTCTGTGAGCAACTCAATCTGCCTGCCTGCTTTGCCTGATTTTGGGTAAAAGTTGCTCTTTTTTTATAAAAAAATCAATATTTATATAAATATTTATAATATTTACATACAAGCCATGCCCAGCCAGTCACATGACCACCAAGCTACACCCACAAATTAGACCATGCCCACAGAACTGGTTAGTGGTCCCTGGAATCTAAAATTATGAGTTTGGTGGTCCCTGAGGTCCAAAAGGTTGGCGACCCCTGGATTAGACCATAGAAACTTATAATATAATTCTGGTTGGAAGATACATAATTTTGACCACATAGTCTAAAGCTGAGGGATAGTGATTGCTCCAAAATCGGCTGGCTAACTTCTGTAGTACCTAAGGGAAGAGTAAATCCTGTATCTACTTGCTCCTTCTCCATTACATCTGGCTTTGGGAACTTCGTTGTAAAATGTTGCACTCTAGTTGTGGCTGATTCTCCGTATTATTTGAGGAGTTAGAGTGAAAATTGTTTTATAATGTACTCTCCAAGCTCATCCATGCAATCAGTATTTATCCTGATGGATTGTTGATTGGACAATGGAAAACCCTTCCAATATGTGGCCAGTGGTTTCCCAAATCCATAATACAGCAGATAAAATTATTGTGGAGTCAATCTAAATATGATTATGGAAACAAAGCCAATTTAGAAATTAGAAGTTGGGTATTTTTTAAAAGTCAATGTGGATAAGCTTCCAGATGGAGCCACAGTATAAGAGCTCAGCCAAGTGGCTGGCTGTTATACAGGAACAGCACATAGAATCCAGGTTGTTAGAGCCAACTGCATAAATATGAGCAACAAAACCTCCATCCATGCTAAGATCCAAAGCCCATAAGGAATCATTGCCAAGTCATCTTCTTCAACCATTCATAGGTACCAAGCCAAACCAAAGTAAGGTATTGAATTATAGATGTTTTTTTCCCTTCCAAGATTAACTTAGTGCATCTAGAATAACCACCCAGTCACACACCAGAAAAAAATAATTAAACACTTTTCAGAAATACTGGTATTTAGGACAGCATCTTGTGTGCTGTTTCATTCTCTTAAAAGTAAATCAGCATACAAGAATGTGTGCCTCCAGAATGAAGAAATAGGAACCGGTAGCCATCAGGTTCTTTGTGTACTTTCACAAGATGGACACCAAAACAACTTTTTGGGAGAAAGGGAGGGGGAATTAAACAGATATGTCTTACAGGGCACCGGATTAAGCTACTCATTATCTGGAAAATGGAGGAAGTAATCAAGTCAGATGAAAGATGAGTCTCTTAAAGAGCTGATAATTAAACAAGAAAAAGAATCTCACAGAGAAAATTACAACACCAGTAAAAAAAGACTTGTTGATGGACTCATTATTTGTTCTGTTTCCATGTAAATCTCCGAAAAGTGAAGGGGGTGGGTGAGAGAGGAAAAGGGGACTTAAAAAATACTTGTGTATTTCACAAATTTGCAAGTGACAATCAAGATCCTTTGAATGGCATTCTTTCTAAATAGTTTAGAAGTAAATCACTCAATAAGATTGCCAGTGAGATCCAGTCAAACTCCCTCTGCCCTCTAGCGCTGATGTTTTTCAAGGATACCAACTTATGTTCCCTCTGTAAATGTGTTCCAGACTGCTGTTTAATTAGCTTCTGACTGAAAAGTGTTGACATCCTACATTGGATCCCGTTAAATGGGTTCTTTCACACTGGGAAATATTTAAATTTCAAGAAGGGCTTGATTGGATTGCCAGTGAGACTTTTAAGTAATTGTAAAGACAAGAATTGGATGAGGCAGCCAACTGACTTCCTGCCTCAGGAACGTCTCTGGAGGTTTTTTTCCCCTCCTTTGCTGGTACTTTGCTTGTGTGGAGTGACCATTCAAAGTTACAATGGCACTGAAAAAAGTGACTTATGACCATTTTTCACACTTGCGACTGTTGCAGCATCCCCACAGTCATGAGAGGTCAGGTGAAGAGATGCGTGCCTCAATGTGAGTGATATTGAGTTGGCCACACCCAGCCAATAACATGACCACCAAGCCAGGTCCACCCAGTCACATGACCACCAAGCCACACCCACCAACTAAGCCATGCCCATAGATCCAATTGTTAAAACATTTGAATCCCACCCCTGGATGGCTGTTATGTATAAGTTGAGTTGACAAAATCAGAAATGAGGAGGTGATAAGCCACCTGGGAAAGCCAAGGGAAATAATCAAAAAAGTGAAAGATAGAATATTTTGGACATGTGATGCGACACCTGGAAAAATACAGCCTACTTCACTTAATTCTCCAAGGAAAGATTGAAGGAAAAAAGTCCAGGCAGAAGAAGAACATCATGGCTTCAAAATCTAAGGGATTGATTTAGACAAAACTCAACAGCACTTTTTTGTGCGGTTGTTCATAAAAATAGGATCGCTAACATGATCATCAACATCTAATGACAGATATGGTACAACAAGAAGAAGAATATACAGTACCTTGTTTTTTTTCTTCTCAAGGAGAAAAGACCAGCCTAAGTTCTACTATTAGACAAGAATTGGATGAGGCAGCCAACCTATTTATTTTGGGAGTCACATGAGTACCCAGATAAATAATATGGACTGTTTAGAAAATTGAGAAAGCATAAGTAGAAATTGACATCTAGATATAGAAGACATAAGCTTCAAAGATACACAAAGTAGATTCTCTAGAAAGGAGAATTGACTTAAAAATGACAGTTTAGTGAGCACAAAGCTCTATCTTGGTGTTTTCCAAGGTCCCTTCCAGTCCTATAATTGCATGATTTATTAAACATCAACACCAACTTGAAAATCTGTATGGCTGTAAAATCATAAAGGAGTTGGGCAGAGTTGTATTCTAGCCCCATTGCTTTTAAAACTCTACATCAATGATATTACAGGATTTGCATCCTTTGATATGTAGAGTGCTGAACCTTTTGCTAAACATTCCATTTTTATGCACTCCCAATTTCCATCATAGCCTGCTTATCATATTCAGCAACTAACTTTCTTTTTTTTTTTTAGAAAAAACTTTATTAATTTTACCTTTAAAAAAACAACACAACTACAAATTATGTACAACAAAAAGACAAACAGGCCTTAGCATAGGCCAAGAGGGAAAGAGAGGAAGGGTTGAGAGAGGAAAGAGGGAAGAGTAAGGGAAGGGGAGGGTAGAATAGGGAAAACAATTAAAATAAAACCATATTTTTTGTGACTGTCTGTATGATCCTTTCTTCTTCAAAAATATCATCGGCGGTGCTTTTCTTTATCTCTGCTTCGGAAGCCCTCGGCCTTAATTTTCCTAGAAGTGATCTATCTTTGGTTTAGCCAATTATACCAAGGATTCCAATTGTTATAATAGGTTGATGATTCTTTATTTTTTAATGCTTGGGTTAGTTTATCCATTTCGGCGCATTGTAAAATTTTCTGGATAACCGTATGTTCAGTGGGGATGGAAGGTAATTTCCAGCACTGGGCGAATGCCAGTCTGGCTGCGGTTAAGATATGAATTGTAATATACTTCGATTTTTTGGATATTTGTTTATCCAAAATTCCTAGAAGGAAGGACTCTGGTTTGTACTCAATTTGTTCCTTGGTTATCCTCTAACCAGCGCCTAATTTTTTGCCAATACTTCTGGGTTTCCTTGCATGACCACCACATATGGAAGAAGGTACCTTCTATATTTTGACATTTCCAACATTTGGGGCTCGTGTTGGGGTGCATCTTTGCCAATCTCGAAGGAGGCAGGTGCCACCTATAAAACATTTTATATGAGTTTTCTTTATAAGCTTCAGCAACTAACTTTCAACCACATGAAAAATATTACATACTCCATTATTTATTTTATCACGTTTTATCATAAACTTCTCTAAATGAACAAACGTCAGAAAACAGTTTCCCACTTATTCATTCAATGATCTGCTGACCAGAAAAAACTCAGCTCCACATCCTCCTCCTCCTCCTCTTCCTCCTCCTCTTCCTCCTCCTCCTCCTGTTTGTCAACACTTGACAATGGTAAATCACTTTAAAAGAAGTTTGACATTGAACAAGGCAATGGACTAGTAAAATATTATTTACTTACAAGTTCACAGGTACAAAATTATTGAATGATGGTATGGAATTGTGATGCCTCAGTGAACCTACTTCATTTGAACAAGTTATCTGTTTATTAAAAAGCAAAAGAACGCATCAGCTCCACAGTCAGAGCAGAAACAGATATCCATTCCACATATCCAATCAATCATTAGAGTTTTCACATATTGGCAGAGGCTCCATTCAATGGACCCTGATAGACTATCCAAAATATGTTTACTGGAACAGATAAGTATGGCTCAGCCCACCTCCTGGGTAATCTGATTTATCAAAATTATTTCACAAGCATGAGTTTTTTTATCCAGTATTTACTTTCATCAGCCTCCCAGGCAAGGGATATTTTTAAACAGAGAGTCCTAGATATCAGTGCCCAAACAGACCTGGAGTTATTGGCAAAATAAAAAATAAAAAAAAATTAAACTGCCTGGCTAAGAACAAAAGCATTTTCCAGTTCAAAAATACCCTGTCAATGAGTTTGATGGAATTCTTAAAAAGGGCCTATTCTAGAGCAAGATGTTGGATTCCATGGCCAAATATGGGCACTTATATCATATGCCATAAAGTGAGAGGATGTTTGTATGCAATGTTCCAGTCATTAAAGATATTACTCATGCTTTGTGTAACTGTCAACTCTATGGTTCTTTTAGGCTTAGATATTTAACATCCCTACTTGAACGAGCTGCCCACTCGAACTTGAATTGCTGATTGTTCTATTTCCTTTTGGGCTCTAATGTATACATTGTGAACAGAACTGCTAAGTTTATAGTCAAGGAAGTTTACCTAAGTACCCTTATATTGAACAGGTGTGGGTGTCATGTAAAGATGATGTATTTATCTGAATGCTGATTCTTTGTATTTAATACCAATGTATTTTATTAAAGTATTTTCTATTATCCATTTTTCCCTGGAATTAGATCCTGTGTTCTTTTACTTATTATTTTCTCAATTTATTTTATTATTTTTCTATTCATTTTATTTGATTGTTTTTCATTTCATTTATTTTATTATTTTTATTATTTTATTTTATGTTGCATATGATGTTATGTGGTATTATGTGAAGTTATGGTATTTGAAGTTATGTGAAATTATGTAATGTTATATTTGTAAGATTAATGAAATAATAAACAACTTCATTACTTGCCTATTAAATAGCAATAGCACTTAGATTTATATACTGCTTTATAGTGCTTTCCAGCCCTCTCTAAATGGTTTACAGAGTCAGCATATTGCTACCAACAATGTGTGTCCTCATTTTACCCACCTTGGAAGATGAAGGCCGAGTCAACCTTGAGCCTGGTGAGATTTGATCTGCCAGATTGCAGTCAGCCGGCAGTCAGAAGAAGTAACCTCTAACCACTGAGGCTCAATATATCTAAATATCAGCAAACAATTGTTAACTGAGAAAAATGACACAAAATCAGGGAGAGAGAAAGAGAAACAGAGAGAGGGAGGGAGAGAGGGGGAGGGAGAAAGAGAAAGGGAGAGAGAAAGAGAAGGAAGGAGGGGGAAGAGAGAGAAAGAGAGAGAGAGGGAGGGAAGGAAAGAGAGAGAGAAAGAAGGACAGAGGGAGAAAGAGAGGGGAGAGAGAGGGAGAAAGAGAGAGAGGAGAAGGAGAGAGAGAGAAAGAGAGGCAGGGAGGGGGAGCGAGAGAAAGAGAGAGAAAGAGAGAGAGGGAGAGAGAGAGGCAGGGATAGGGATGGAGAGAGGGAGAGAGGGAGGGGAAAGAGAGAAAGAGAAAGAGAGGGAGGGAGGGGGAGAGAGAGAAAGAGAGGGAGAGAGATGAACAACATGCAAGGGATGGAAAGGGCAGGTGACTTAATAATCATTACTAATTATTTTTCTAATTATTATGGACTGTCCAATGGAATACATCTTTAAACAATTAACTTACATAATAATAGCAGATTAGAGATGGAAAGTAGGATACCAGGTGATCTCTTTTCTGTTCTGCTCCAGGAAGAAAACTGTTTGGTGAACAGGGATGATATATCCACCAATTAGTTCTGCAAAATCACTGCCACCAAAGTTAGTAACTCACTGATTGGTTATGTAACAAAAATGTTTGCATTATTTGGAAGCATGATAAGTATTCTGAAGCCTATTCTGGAAATTCTTTTCCTTGTTTTGTTTCCTTCTGGTTACATTATGAGATCAAAGAAAACAATACAGAACATTTCCCTGAAGTAGAAAATGAATTTTTAGCATATTAAGCAGAATATATATATATATATATATATATATATATATATATATATATATATATATATATATATATATATATATATATATATATATATATATATATATATATATATATATATATATTTGTTTTCTTAAGTTTTCGCGGGTACTTACATGTATGGTGTTCTGCTTGGTTCGGTATTTTCCCACGCCATTGTAGTTCTTTAAAGTTGTAGCAACGTTTCAGCAGAATCTCATCTGCCATCATCAGGCTTCTGTATTGTGTCCGTCTGTGGGTCAGACTTTACAGTGGTTTCAGATTTAAATTTGGGGCAGCCTATTGCTGTGCCAGAATGGTTTTTCTTCATCCTGATTGGTTGGGAGTCTTGGTCTGTGTTTATTGGTCTCGGAGTTTGCTGTGTTCTGCTTGATGGGTGTTTCTGATATCTTCTGTCTGTTTTTTGGCTCTTTTTGTATCTTGATTGGCTGGCAGCATTGTGTTACTTTAATGGAGGTCTTTAGTGCAGCTTGGCTTCGGGTAAATGGACGGCTATCATTAGTTAGGAAGCTGGGTTTCATCTGGGTGCCTGGTTGGGGTGTGTTTGAGCTGGAGGTATCAGGGGGATCTGTTTGTGCCCAGGTGTTTGCCTGGCTTGTGGTGTGGAGATTTTTTTGTTTGTGAGTGCAGGCTTCCAAATGATTGACAGCCTGGTGGAATCATCTCTTCTGTTCATGCTTTCTGGTCTTTTTTTCAATCTCTATGGCTTCTCTGATGACTCTGTGGCTAGGGTTTTCCATAGTGGCCAGGGTTTTGGTGCCATTGAAGTTGATGCTATGACCTGTAGCTTCCATGTGTTGGACTGACTAAAGTACTGACAGCCAACGGCTTCCACAAAAGCAAAATCACCAGCTTGATCCACAAAAACACACTGAAACATAATAGAGACCCAGAAGATGAACAGACCTATGGAACAGCTGCCCTACATAAGAGGTACTACAGACAAAATTAGTAAGGTACTACACAGACATCACATCAGGACTGCCTTCAAAACAGACAGAAAAATAGCAGCCATCCTTAGCAACCCCAAAGATAAAATTGACCTGGAAAACCAAGGCGTATACGAAGTCCCCTGTGCATCATGCCCGGCCACATACATTGGACAGACCAATAGAAGAATAAGTACCCGCCTGGATGAACACAAAAATGCAGTCAAAAAGCTGGAACACACTTCCTCACTAGTCCAACACATGGAAGCTACAGGTCATAGCATCAACTTCAATGGCACCAAAACCCTGGCCACTATGGAAAACCCTAGCCACAGAGTCATCAGAGAAGCCATAGAGATTGAAAAAGACCAGAAAGCATGAACAGAAGAGATGATTCCACCAGGCTGTCAATCATTTGGAAGCCTGCACTCACAAACAAAAAAATCTCCACACCACAAGCCAGGCAAACACCTGGGCACAAACAGATCCCCCTGATACCTCCAGCTCAAACACACCCCAACCAGGCACCCAGATGAAACCCAGCTTCCTAACTAATGATAGCCGTCCATTTACCCGAAGCCAAGCTGCACTAAAGACCTCCATTAAAGTAACACAATGCTGCCAGCCAATCAAGATACAAAAAGAGCCAAAAACAGACAGAAGATATCAGAAACACCCATCAAGCAGAACACAGCAAACTCCGAGACCAATAAACACAGACCAAGACTCCCAACCAATCAGGATGAAGAAAAACCATTCTGGCACAGCAATAGGCTGCCCCAAATTTAAATCTGAAACCACTGTAAAAGTCTGACCCACAGACGGACACAATACAGAAGCCTGATGATGGCAGATGAGATTCTGCTGAAACGTTGCTACAACTTTAAAAGAACTACAATGACGTGGAAAATACCCGAACCAAGCCGAACACCATATATATATATATATATATATATATATATATATATATATATATATATATATATATATATATATATATATATATATATATATATATATATATATATATACTGTAAAAAAATATTCAAATAATGAATGCAAGCTACAGTATCTAAAAGCAATCTATCCAATACATTAAAGCATAGATACACTATATGTAGCACAGAAAATACATGTTTGAATAAAACTTCACAAATGCATAACTATA
The DNA here is from genome assembly GCF_049901735.1 of Notechis scutatus. Classification (NCBI taxonomy): domain Eukaryota; kingdom Metazoa; phylum Chordata; class Lepidosauria; order Squamata; family Elapidae; genus Notechis; species Notechis scutatus. The sequence continues at coordinate 15,589,398 of NC_142025.1, read as the reverse complement.
ATAAAAAGCTGGCTTCCCCTAGTTATTTTGTTCGTCAAATCCCACCAGGAAAATTGCAAATATCAGTCACATAGCCCAAGGATACTGCAGTTATTGTAAATACACACCGGTTGCCAAATGGGATATATGACCATGAGGCGACAGAAATGTGAGGATTGGACATGAGTGAGTTATTTTCAACTCTATCATAACTTTGAACGATCAGAATATGAATGGTTATAAATTGAGTGATATCTGTATCCTATTCAACTTTTCACTCAGGACCCTGACAGTGCTTTATTGAATTCACACTTCAAGGTTTTTCTCCTAAAATAATACAGTCAGTTCAGCATAGCAATAGCACTTAGACTGGATGCTCTCTCAGCCCAACCAGGATTTTTCTGTCAGTATAAAAATGGAAGACAATATAGCAATAGCATGTATATACTAACTACTTCATAGCAGTTTACAGACTCTCTAAGCAGTTTACAGAGTCGGCATATTGCCTCCAATAATCTGGGTTCTCATTTTACCAATCTTGGAAGGATGGAAGGCTTTAAGACATCCAGAATCGAATTCCTGGTAGTGGGCAGAATTAGCCTACAATATTGCATTCTAACCAGTGTGCCATCATGGCTGTTATAGTGGTTTAGATATTAAAATGTTAGCCTAAGATGGGGAAAAGCTAGAATAAAGTCTACCCTTGACTATTAATTCTCAGTGCAAAAGCTTGGGTCTATCATATTTTCCAAGCCCCAATCTACCTACAAAATCCTTGGGTCGGAATAAAGTTAAATAAAAAGATGATATATAAATCAAATCAATAATTAATACCCCATCTACATCCAAATGAGAAAAACCTTGTAGTTTAAGTCTTTCTGACACTGTCTGTATAAATCCCTACACACAAATGCACACTGTCTACCACCATCCATCTCTTGTTCAGTGATCTAGATGTTTCATAATAATTCTTATTATAAGAGTCACATTGATAATCTAAGGAACAGCGAAACAGAAAAATCCCAGTATTTGCATTCAGCACAGTTACAAACAATTCATCATCTACCACTCTTACCTTTTGCTTGCCTCCTCCAAATACTTATTTATTCTTTCTCCAATTATTTTTTATCTTGCCTTGCAAGCCACACATTCTTCCAAGAAAGTATGCAGCAAAATAAAAATCTGCAAGAAACAGAGTTTCATGCTGGCTGGGGCATTCTGAGAGTTGGACTTCAAAACTGCTCTAATTCCATCAAAATACTCTAACTTTTCTTGTTCTCCACATACTTATCCTTCAGCTAAAAGGAAGGATGCCCCAGAAATGGCAGCAGAGGGTAAAGATCATCAGACAAAAATCATTTTTCTTTTTCCAGACTTCTTAAGTGAATTTTAAATGTGCCTTTACATTTTATATAATTGTACCTATTTCAGCCTTCAATCCTTCCAAGATTGATAAAATGAGGAGCCAGATTATTGGGGGCAATATGCTGACCCTGAAAAACCCCTTAGAGACATCCGTAAAGCAGGGGTGGGATTCTACCACTTCGTACCTATTCTCTAGAATTGGTTGTTAACATTCTAAGCAGTTCGGAAAAACCTGTTGTTAGAAGAAATTACTGGCCTAATCCTGTAAGGAAGGCAGGAAGGAAACATTCTGGTGTTGCTTACAGAAACTGCCTCTCCATTAACCTTTATTACATTCTTAGCAGGACTAGACTTCCTGTCTCTGGAACTTCTCTGGAGGTTTTTCCCCCTCCTTTGTTGGTACTTTGCTTGTGTGGAGTGACCATTCAAAGTTACAATGGCACTGAATAAAGTGACTTATGAGCATTTTTCACACTTACGACTGTTTCAGCATCCCCACAGTCACGAGAGGCCAGGCGAGGAGATGCGTGCCTCAGTGTGAGTGATATTGAGTTGGCCATGCCCAGCCAATAACATGACCACCAAGCCATGTCCATCCAGTCACATGAGCACCAAGCCAGGCCCACCACCTAAGCCATGCCCACAGAACCGGTTGTTAAAATTTTTGAATCCCAGCCCTGCTGGAAAGCATTGTGAAGTGGTTTATAAGTCTAGGTGCTATTGCTATATAAAGAATTTGAAAAATGGATTATAAATTGAAAAGCAGAGATTAGTTTCTAACTTGCCAGGATGAATGGAATGGAATTAACTTCATCTGTTAAATTTTTTTTGACGTTCCAAAAATAACAAATCTCCAGTATGAAAAACATCAAAATTATATTTCAAATATGTGTTTGAAATAATCATGCTTCTTTAAATCCTATTTTTACACTAACAAATGTCCATTTTATTCTTGTGAAAAAAGGCTGATATTTATGTTGCTTTAATTGATGCCATATGTTTATAATGCTTAGCTTTAATGTATTCAAACTGATATCATATTTAACCTGTTTCCATCATTATTTTTCAATATTAACTAATGTACTGGTAACAAAAACAGCATCTACATGTGTATATGATTGGGTACCATCTAAATAAATAAATTAATAATCTTCTAAGCCTACTCTTTCAGGATGTTTATTTAATATAATATGCAACTGAAGTGTAATACTATTGGATTTTTATGAAAAATATATACAACTTTGCAATAACTTGCAAAAAAAACTTATTTGCAATAACTTGCAAAAAAACATTATTTTGTTTTTTGTATTAAATCAGTGAAATTCTTGTTTTTGTCAACATTCCTTACCATCCCCTACATAATAAAATCAAACAAAACAACAATTGGTATATCTGTAATGTTTTGAAAGAAATATATATCTGATCCACTGATGCTAATTATTGTATCAGTCAGTAGCAGATTAATTACCAAAAAGGATGTATATTTAAATTGTATTGCCAATGACATCTGAAAAATTTTACCCTTCATTTTTCCTTTAAAATATTTAAAGAAGCAAAGAGCATAGTAGCGGACTGACTGAGTGTCAGTGTTTGAAAGGAACAAAAAAATGTTCAATGAACATTAAATATTAGCAAGTCTTTGCATTTTCAAAATGATGTAAAGCCACCCGAGAAGACAATATAATTGCCTTTAATCCCTAGGATATCAGGATGTCTTTTATCACAAGAACAATACCTCTAGGTCTAGGATCAGGGACTAATTTACAAATCTGCCAGCCCATTAACAATATGATTGTCATTCATGATCATCGGATCTCTTCAAAATCCAGAAGAATTTGGGGCATTTCAGCTTAACTCTTCCACTTTATGTAAAATGAAGTATGCAGTCAGACTCTTAAAGATATAGTGAAATAGGAACTTGCAATGAAAGATCAACTCCTTCGAATACTTTTTACTGCCAATATGAAGGGGTCTGAAGTCATAAAACCAATGGAACTTATATGCCATGTGGTTCTCCACTTGTGATATATGGAGCAACAATTTTTCTAAAAAAGCAATTTTAGGTTTCTGTTCTCCCTTTGACTTGATAAGATGCTGCATTCTGGTATGACTATATTTCTGGATGCAAAAGATGAGGGACTACCCTTTAGGCATACAAATCTGACATTAACAGCAGCCAGTACTCCTTTCTTCATACCAATTTGATTTTCAGCGAAGGATTTGGGGGGGGGGATTCTATACACAGTCCCTTTTTCGTTCACACTCTCCAGAGTACATTGTGTTTCTGTCACAGGGAAGATTTTGTGAGAAGCTAATTAAAAGATCCATGAATGAGTGAAGGTTAAACTCACAAGCTCTGCTCATTAACAGTCATTCACCTCAGAATATTTTGAGATAATTCTTTCCAGCCTTGGAAGGGAAGAAAGGAATAACACCAGACAACAGTAAAAAAAACATATTTTGTTAGACAAGCATAAATTTCTCTTCCAGAATGACGGCAAGATCTAATTTAATGAGAAGAATCCTTCCCTTGAGCTTCTTGTTTCTTCTTCCAGGGAAAAAACAAAACAAAACAAAAATCACTAATGAAAATGTTCCCCTCCAAGAAATTGGAAAGGGGGGTGGGTTGTAGAATCAGAACCATTTTGTTAATTGTCTTTTTCCTGCTGTTTCCATGGCAATACTAGCTACCAGGCTTCACCACAGAGTGACAGTCGGACAATTCACACACTGCACCCTTTCAGGCACGTTGAATGGCTGTGAAAGAGACAGGACAGGCTCCATTCAGAAAACATGTGATATCTCCTCAATGCATTACCTTTCATCCACATCTCCCAAATTGCAGTTAATTTAATTCTAAACAAATGGCTATAAGGGGGACAAATGAGGATTAGAAGGAAAAGAACATCTTGAGCACTAATGGGGACCGTTTGTGTAAAGAACAACTGAACACTTTCTTCTGCTGCCAAGACTATTGGATTGAAAGGTGGACTCTCTCTCTTCTCCTGGGCCTTAATTTAGACGCTATATCAACAGTGAAGAAAAGAAAGGGGGAGGAGGGTTGAACACAATTTATCCATGAGGGCAACATAAGAATAAACCCACACTGTTTTGTTCCGTCAGAACTGTGCACAGCATGGTTTGTCGAAGAAACGCATTTCTCATGTGCTGCTTTCACTCATAATGTCACCATGCCTGGGGCTACCAGATCTGGGCAGCAAAATAATCCAGATGACCACTAGAAGGCACCAAACATCATTGTCTCTTGTTACTTCAGGACCTGTCCAGCCATTTGCAGCCTTGATCTTCCAATCCTAAATTTGGCTTTGGATAAGTCTAGAACTAAGCTTCCCTTTTTTGTAATAATAAACAGAACTGAATAAGAAATATTTATTTTCCAGGTCATCCTCGACTTACAGCCACAATCGGGATTAGAATTATCATTGCTAAGCAAGGCAGTTATTGAATCATGCCCAGATTTATGACCTTTTTTGCCATGGTTGTTAACTGAATCATGTGGTCATTAAGCAATTCCTGGTTCCTCCATTGCTTGTTTGGAAGCTGGCTGGGAAAGTCACACATTGCCATCACATCAATCTGGGTAACCGTTGGTACATGCTGGTTGCCAAGCACTTGAATTTTGATCCCATGACTTTGAGGATGTTACAATGGTTGTAAGTGCGAAGTCCGGTTGACACCACACCAACACTGCACTATATAGCAGAATTCAAAAGAGCTACTGCCCTGGGATAGAAGCTGTTTTTCAGCCTATTTGTCTTTGTTTTTATTATTCTGTACCGTCTGCCAGATGGTAATAGTTCAAAAAAAGGGTTCCCAGGATGAGATGGATCTTTGAGAATGTTTTGAGCTTTCTTAAGGCAGCAGGAGCTATAAAGCTCTTCCAAAGAGGGGAGAGGGCAACCAATGATCTTCTGGGCAATGACATGAACCCTCTGGAGTGCTTTCCTATCTGCCACTGTGCAATTGGCAAAACATAGAGAGGTGCAGTATGTTAAGATACTCTCTATGGTGCAGTGGTAGAAGGTCACCAGCAGTTTTTCATTCAGTTGTTGTTTTCTGAGAAGCCTCGGGTAGTATAATCTCTTTTGACCTTTCCCCCAATAAATTTTCTATGATTATCTCTCCCTGTACCCTATACTTATTTCCCTTGAAACTTTTTTATACTTTTGTGTGCTTTTATATTTCTGCAAATGCATCTCCTAAACCAAGTATTGGTTATTCTTTAGCTATGCAAGAATCCATATTCCTGCTGATATTCCTACATTTCTGAATTACTTGCCATCTGAAATGTTAGCAGCAGAATAACAACAGTTATCTTTAAGTTTAGATGATTTTATCATTCAGTACAATACTAGATGGTATAAAAGATTTTCAGGTTTGTTTCCCTGAATTTTTCATCTTACCAATGACAAGCTCACTCCAATGCTACTCTTTAAAAATCCAGCACAAAATTACAAGAATTGTATGTATGTTTTCTTATAAAACTCTTAATTTATGTTTTATTGTCCATATTTTTCCCTACTGTACTTACTGACTCGTAGATTTCTCAAAATTGTTCATTGATTTCATTTCTTGTTCATTTAAGTTCATAGACCTAGTTTTAAAAAAACCTCTCGTTTCTCCCCAAGATTGCTTAAAAGTGAACATGTACTTAGAACATAGAATAATGTTACTTCTTCCTTTTCTCGTCTCCAAATAATTTTGATTTCTATATGATTAAAATATTACTTCTGATCAATTTCTTAAGAAAAAGAACCACAGCCAATTGTGATTTTCAAGAATTGTTTTGTAAGTGTGAACTGATATGTTTAAGGCAGCCATTCATCAAGTCAAGGAGCTTTCTATTTGCCATATCTTAAATAGAACGTTTCTGGAAATATAGAAAAGGAGCAAGTAACATAAATTTGAAATTAGATTCTACAGGAATAATCAAGCAAAATTGCTTTTATATTCTGTTATTTTTTAAAAAATCTAAAAGTATATTATATTAGTGAGGAGAACATATTACAGATATCCTTCAGGTTATGAAGACAATTGTGCCCAAAATTTCCATTACTAAGCACGATAGCTGTTAAATATGTTTTTCCCCATTTTACAACCTTTCTTACCATGTTGTTAAGGGAATCACTGCAGTTGTTCACTTAGTAACACGTTTGTAAATTAATCTGTTTTCTCTCTTGACTTTGCTTGAGAGAAGTCGGTTTGTTTTAACTTTGAATGGTCACTAAAAAAAATGGTGGTAAATCAAGGACTATTTGAACAGTTGAAATGGTTTTGGTGAGGGTCAGGACAAAGAAAATACAAGTGTCATAAATAAAACACATGGAATAAAGAGCAAAATATTGAGGCTAGATTTTGACTTCTGCTATATGTAGAATTTGAGGAGCCATAGGTTCACTTACTATCAACAAACACTTGCTTAGCAGTGATGAATCCTGCCAGGTGTTCATAATGGTTTCCTTAGCAAACAATGTTTTATTAAAAAGTACATTCAGGCTGAGTTGAAGCTAACAGAGAAAACTCTTTTATCTTGTAATGAATAGACCAAAAACTTTAGTGCTTTACCTATATATTTTTTTATTTTTTTTATTTTTTCTCAGTTATTATTTTATTTTATCTTATTTATTTTATTATTTATTTATAATATTTATATGGCTGCCTGGCTCACTTCCAGTGACTCCAGTCAGCTTACAGAAATAAAACTTCAATACTTTAAAGCCAACAAATCCTTACTTCCAACAGCCAAACCAAAACGTAATGCTCTGTTTTCTTATGAACATGTATCAGTTGAATACCATGGTATCCAGTTAGTTTTAACCAATGCTTTTGGCCTCAAAGAAACTACGGCAGATGTGGGTGCTCCATCACTGGAGGTTTTTAAGAAGAGACTGGATAGTCACTTCTCTGAAATGATGTAGGGTCTGCTGCTTAACTGGGGGCTGGACTAGAAGACCTCTAAGGTCCCTTCCAACTCTGTTATTCTCTTGTGTATAATGGATCTGTACTTGTAAATATATACTGAATATATATAAGAATTCTTTTCATATGTCTTTGCAATTGTTTAGAATATGCTTAAAATGCTTTCAAGAGTAGAAATTTCTAAGGTTGTGTTTGAGTATTCAAAAGGATAAAATACAAACTATATATATAAAAGCGAAATACCACTCACGCATTATCACAAAATCTCCAGAACTGTAAAGCCTACAAACTTGAAATTTGGCACATATGTTCCTTTTGGTGTCTAGGTGCTAACTGAGGAATGATTTTTCAAAATGATCATCAGAGCATTATTGTTTTGTATATTATTATCAATACGCTCTGATGCTAAGGAGTTCTACTCCCCCTCCCCACCTGAAAAGAAATCGGTTCCAAATGCAAAACACAAGCAGAGGAGAGGAGTTTCAGTTTCACAGCAGCAACCAGCTTTACTATAGAACAGTTGAGCTAAGCCACACCCGGGCTCCTTGCTGTCTCCTTCTTGCTCATACAGCAAATGCTGTTTCAGTTTCCAAACAGCCCTCAACTCTCTCACACACTCACAGGATGCTAGTCACATGAATACGGATGGATGCTGGTAGGCAGAGGGAGAATTTTCCCCCTTATTTTCTTCCCTCAAAACTAAGCCCAACCACATAGTTTTGTACTGAAGCACAGGTATCGAGCTAGTACAAAAATATAACACCGGTAAAGGTAAACTTTTCCTTAAGTCATGTTCAGCTTCTGACCTTTCCTTCTTCACAGAAATATTTGAACATCACAGCCTTGAAGCTTTATAGTGGACTCCCATCTAAACCTTAAATGAAATACACATTTCTTCATCTGACTCCCATTTTTATCACTCTGTATATGCATTTTTCATAGGCTTCTGCATGGTTTCTGGAGGGGGAATAAAAACCCAAGACTAGATGGACCATGAATTGTCTCAGTTTGACTGGTATTCTTGCATTTCTATAACTAAACAAAACAAATCTTCCCCAGAAATCTATTATCATATGAACTATCAAGGAACCAGATTTGAGGGACAGGGCGCACTATATCAATAAAGAACTTTTGCTAAGGGAGGAAGTGATGAAAAGTTTCTTTCATATAGATGGAGAAACATTGCCACCCTGTGGTTGAACTCATTATAACTGTGGTTAGAAAATACGGATTTTGTTCCAAATATTTTTGTAGTATAGATTTGCTGCAAGAAAGGATATTCTTCAGAATTGTAAATCTTAGACTCATTCTGCCAGGGATTTGACTCTAGATTGCATTTGGTGCCAAATGTTTGTTTCTTATATCTTTTGCTCTGATACTTGCAGGGGCCAGAGTGTTTCCAGAGAAGTTCCTGGCCACTTGCCAGCCTCCTTGTTTCATCTTGGTGGCAATCCTTCAAAGAGTTTCAACATACAACAAGAGAGTTAAAGGCTGCCTCATACTAAATGTAAGGTTTGTTCAATGGGAATCATACTAAAGCTTCTCCATAGCTTAAACACCAATGACAGAAAGCTTGTAAAAAGCATTACATATCAAAGATCAAATGTGATGCTCTGTGTGCAGTCATCTTTTGGGACAAAATGTGTATACCTCACTTTTGTGTCACCATTAATCTATATCAATCTGAGATGTTTGCATTTAACACAGATGAAGATTTAGGACTTGAAAATCAGTAGACTAAGTAGATTTAATCAAAAGTCATGTTCTAAGTGTCCTATCTCAAATCAATTAATGAAATACCTTATTCAGAGAAGCGCAACAATTAGGGGGCTGGAGGCTAACATGTACAAAGGTTTCTGGAATTGGGCATGCCTAGTCTAATGTAAAGAAGGATTAGGGGTGACATGTGTGGTGTAGGGTAAATGGAACCTGTTGATGTTTAACTGTGAAGAGGAACCAATGTTAGACAGAGAGTAGTGAGGGACATATTTTGAGGTGATACAGTATGAAAGAACCGGAAGGGAGGAGTTAAGAAAAATAAAGCAGTTTCTGTGCAGAGAACTCACGTGTTAGGAGTATTATTACAAAATACGACATGGTGTCAGAAGTTCTGTAACACGGTAACTGAACAACAAGGTCTACCCAAAAGAGGAAAATGAGCGGCATGAGCAGAATAAGGAAGGAGTTAGCAGAATGGCTAGCACAGCAAGCACTACTTTTAACATTCAACCACTGGAGCCCTTTGATTTTTCCAAACCAAATGAGTGGACAAAATGGATACGGCGATTCGAGATATTTAGGCAAGCAAGCAATCTCACAATAAGCTCTGAAGAAAATCAAGTGAACATTTTGATTCACTGTATGGGAGACAAAGCAGATGATGTTCTGTGTGGCCTGAAACTCAGTGAAGCTGATCAGCGTCAGTATACTAAAGTAAGAGATGGCTTTCAGTCATTCTTTGTAGTAAAAAAGAACATTGTGTATGAGCGTGCAAGATTTAATATGCGCAAACAAGAAGCAAATGAGACAGTTGATGCATTTGTCACAGTGCTGTATGCATTAGCAGAACACTGTAACTATGGAGCACTACATGACGAGCTCATCAGAGACAGGATTGTAGTAGGCTTGGTCGATACACGGCTATCAGAACGCATGCAAATGAAAAAAGACCTAGACCTGGATAAAGCTATTAATATCGCAAGACAATCAGAGGAGATTAAAAAACAGCAAACTACATTGAGAAGTGATGCTAGTGTTGTAAATCTAAAGGATGTGAACTCTTTGGACAGACTGTTTAAAGGCAGGCATCAGAAAGAAAAGCAAAAATTCAGCAGATCAAAGAATGATGGAGCAAAGCCTCAAAGCAGGCAGAACAAAAACACTAAAGACCCCCAGAGTCACAAATGTGGTGGCATGCTCCACCCTAGACAGGAATGTCCTGCTAAGGATGCTAAATGCCATACATGTGGGAAAAAGGGTCACTATCAACGTGTATGTTTTGCAAGCAAGGCTGTGCATGGCATTGAGGAAGAGGAGAGAAGCTTCTTTCTTGGCTCTGTGATATCACATGCTGATCCATGGACTGTGGAAATCAGAATGATGGATAAAGACATCACGTTCAAGTTGGATACCGGAGCAGATGTCACTGTTGTTTCACAGAAGAATTTCGCCAACATTTTTCACAACACACAGGTGCCGGTGCTGCAAAAAGCAGAGAGACCTCTACTGGGTCCAGGGAGAATTCCACTGGAAGTGATGGGGTTTGCCAAACTACAGCTAAAGAAAGGAGCAAAACAAATTACAGAGAAGGTGTAATGTGGTCAAAAACCTGAGTATGCCTTTGCTGGGACTGCCAGCTATTGTAGCTCTTGGTCTGTTGGTTCGTGTGGACACTATTGACATGGAAAACCTGAAGTCAAGCTACTCTAAATTATGCAGCGGCCTAGGGGAGGTTCGACAACCTTATTGTATTAAGCTCAAACCCGATGCTGTGCCTTTCTCTTTGAAAACCCCAAGGAGGATTCCCCTACCATTGATGGGGAAAGTCAAAGATGAGCTTCAACGCATGGAAAACTTGGGAGTAATCACTCGTGTGGAAGAGCCTACGGACTGGTGCGCAGGCGTGGTAGTGGTGCCCAAGAAGGACAGCAAAAAGGTGCATTTGTATGTGGACCTGACTGGCTTGAACAAGTATGTGTGTTGTGAAAAATTCATTTTACCATCAGTAGAACAGAGTCTTGGAACACTGGCTGGTGCTAAAATGTTCAGTAAATTAGACGCGAACATGGGGGTTTGGCAGATACCCCTCACCGAGGATTCAGCAAAGTATACCACATTCATTACACCCTTTGGGCAGTTTCACTTTAATCGGCTTCCATTTGGCATTGCCTCAGCGCCCGAACATTTCCAATGTATGATGGCAGAAGTTACACAGGGGCTGGAAGGTATAGTTTGCCACATTGATGATCTACTGGTGTGGGGACGGGATCAAGAAGAACATGACAATCGACTCCATGCAGTGCTAAAAAAAACTGGAAAAGGCGGAAATCACTCTGAACATGGATAAGTGTGAACTCTCCAGGAGTGAGGTGGTCTTTTTGGGTCACATCAGCTCTGATGCAGGGATACGACCTGACCCAAGGAAAACAGAGGCTATCAGAGCTATTAAGGAGCCCTCTAGTGTGAACGAACTGAGGAGTTTTCTTGGCATGGTAAACCAGCTGGGGAAGTTCATCCCTCAGTTGGCAGAAAAAGACAAGCCACTTCATGATCTCCTTTTAAGAAAAACTGTTGGGTTTGGGATGTGGAACAGGTCAGGGCATTTAAGACATTGAAAGATGTTTTGTCTTCCCCTCCAGTGTTGGCCATGTATGATCCGAACAAAGTGACAAAAGTGTCAGTGGATGCATTGTCATATGGCTTGGGCGCCATTCTTCTTCAAGAGTGGGGAGATAAATGGAAGCCTGTGGCTTATGCGTCGCGTTCACTCACTCCAACTGAACAACGCTATGCACAGGTGGAAAAAGAAGGCCTGGCTCTAACCTGGGCATGTGAAAGATTTCAGGATTTCCTCCTAGGAAAGCATTTCTGCCTGGAGACTGACCACAAACCACTTGTCAGTTTGTTTGGAGACCAAGCACTAGATCTTCTACCCTTGAGAATTCAGCATTCAGGATGAGGCTCATGCGTTACTCTTACTACATTGTGCATGTGCCCGGAAAGTCACTTTGGACAGCAGACACATTGTTCGCCTATGGACTCTCACATGTCCAAAACAGAACTGGAGCTGATGGAAAGCACTAACATATATGTTGACTGTGTAGTAGACACCTTGCCTGTTAGCCACACATATATGGAAATCATAAAAGAGCAGTTGCAAGCTGATAGGATTTGCTCTCGAGTCATGAAATTGTGTGCAGATGGATGGCCAGTGCATGCAAAACAGGAACCTGCACTGAGAGGATACTGGCCAGAATGAGCTATACTCACTGTACAAGATGGATTACTACTGAAAGACACGAGGCTTGTCACCCATCCACTCTGAGGAATGAGGTGTTGGAGAGGCTGCATGAAGGCCACCAAGGGGTGGTGAAATGCAAAGAACATGCTCGTCAGTCTGTGTGGTGGCCAGGATTCAGTCAGCAGGTTAGTGAAATGGTGCTCAAATGCAGGACATGTATTCAAGAGCATCAGAATCTTAAACAGCCACTCATGACATCTGAGTGCCCGGAAAGACCATGGCAAAAGTTAGGGACTGACATGTTTGTACTTGGAAGGAAAACATACTTAGTTGTGATAGACTATTTCTCCAGATATGTTGAGATTGCACTGCTATCGAACACTAAGTCAACTGATGTCATTGTCCATCTGAAATCAATCTTTGCCCGGCATGGGATTCCAGAGGAATTGATGTGAGACAATGGACCACAGTTTTCTGGCCAAGATTTCTCTCATTTTGCATCCACATATGGGTTCAAACACGTTACCAGCAGTCCAAAGTTTCCACAAAGTAATGGAGAAACTGAATGTGCAGTTCAGACAGTGAAAAAGGCTAGCGACCCTTATCTGGTCCTGCTTGCCTATAGAGCTACCCCTCTCCAGAGTGTGTTCAGTCCGGCTCAGCTGCTTATGGGGCGATGTCTTCGTATCACTGTGCCGACTCTTTTCTCTCAGCTAGACCCAGCATTGCCAGATGTTGACCATTTTGCTTGTAAAGAGAGAGAGAAGAGGAAAATGAATACTGAATACTACAACAGGAGACATCATGCAAAACCTCTTAGTGATTTGGTACCAGGGGAGCATGTATGGGTCACTGATACAAAAGAATCTGGGACTGTGCTGCAGAATCACATGAGTCCAAGATCATATCTGGTGGATGTACCTAAAGGTGTGGTGAGATGCAATCATCAGCACTTGATACCCTTACACACACATGCAAGTGAAGGAGGAGCTGTGGAGCAGCAGGAGTTACCAGAGACAAACAGTGAACAAGTTTCTACATCACCTGGGAAAATACTTAAAAACTTTCCTAGTGTGACAGCTACCCTAAGGACAAGGTCTGGGAGAGCTATAGTTAAACCAGAGAGACTGAATCTGTGAACTGAAAAAGAAGTGAAAAAAAGTGAAAAAGAGTTAATGTTGATGTGTAGTTCAGTAAGAAATCTGAGGTGCAGAATAGTTTAAACACAGTTAGGTGTATTGGATTAGTAAATAGCTATATGATAACATTTTCTTCCCCACAGGATTTAGATAGGAACAGACCTTCAACAAAAGAGGCAGAATAATCCTCTAAGGTCTGGTGAGACAAAGGTAGTCTACCCTTTGTTCTCTAGAAAAGGGAGATGTAGTGTAGGGTAAATGGAACCTGTTGATGTTTAACTGTGAAGAGGAACCAATGTTAGACAGAGAGTAGTGAGGGACATATTTTGAGGTGACACAGTATGAAGGAACCGGAAGGGAGGAGTTAAGAAAAATAAAGCAGTTTGTGTGCAGAGAACTCACGTTAGGAGTATTATACTCCATGTTAGGAGTATTATTACAAAAATACCATGTTAGGAGTATTATTACAAAATACGACAACATGATAGCAGTCTTCCAATATCTCAGGAATCACCACAAAGAAGAGAGAGTCAAACTATTCTCCAAAGCATCTAAAGGCAGGACAAGAAGCAATGGGAGGAAACCCATCAAGGAGAGAAACAACCTAGAAATAAGGAGAAATTTCCTGACAGTTAGAACAATTAATCAGTGGAACAACTTGCTGCCAGAAGTTATGAATGTTCCAACACTGGAAGTTTTTAAGAAGAGTTTGGATAACCATTTGTCTGAAGTGGTGTAGAGTTTCCTGCCTAAGCAGGGGGCTGGTCTAGAAGACCTCCAAGGTCCCTTCCAACTTTGTTATTCTGTTCTATTCTGTTCTGTTCTATTTTGGTGCAACTCAGGTGCATCTGCAAGGGTGTGTATTTTTGTATGTGTCAAAAAAAATCAGTATAGCGTCTGAAACCTTAAGATTGATGTTCTGCCCTCTAAAGGTGGTGTACAGCATAATAAAAATGATAAAATCTTCAACTGCTTAGTTGCAATCCCTCTCTTGATTTTTTTTTGTCCCATTCTTGATTAATAGCCCTGATTCAGTGAGATAATTTTGGACCGGGGTTTCATGCCCATCTATATTTAGGCAGCCATTATTGTATTATTCAGATTAGAAAGCACACGACTATCCCACCAAACTGACACTGACAGGTTTACTATGATTTCTATATTCCTGATAACTATAAACCAACTTCAACCCCCATTCCAAGCTCCAAAATGGATGTATTGACATGAAACAAGCTGCTTAATGAGTCCCATTTACTAAGAAATGTCTTAAATGTTATAGAATAATGGAAGGTTTTCTCTTTGTGACATACCTACTTGGCAGTGACAGGGATGAAGGTGACAAACATCCATCCTGAGGAATAATCCCTCTGAAGTATGATAAACTGCATATTAACATATTTTAGGTATCAAATAGCAATAGCACTTATATACTGCTTCACAATGTTTTACAACCCTCTTTCTAAGCAATTTACAGAGTCAGCATATTGCCCCCAACAAATTGGGTCCTCATTTTACCCACCTTGGAAGGATGGAAGGCTGAGTCAACCTTGAATCAGATAAAACTTGAACTGCCAAATTGCAGTCAGCCGGCAGTCAGCAGAAGTAGCTTGCAGTACTACATTCTAACTACAGATCTTATGTTACTAATGTGCACCACCAAAACTCTTATGTTACTAATGTTACTAGCATTAGCCTTATTAGTGTGATCACACTAACTCTGAAAGGGATCTTGGAGTCCTAGTGGACAATTATTTAAATTTGAGCCAGCAGTGCGCTACAGGTGCCAAAAAAAAAAGCCAATACAGTTCTAGGCTGCATAAACAAAGGGATAGGATCAAGATCACGTGAAGTGTTAGTAGCACTTTATAAGCCACACTTGGAATACTTCATCCAATTTTAATCACCATGATGTAAAAAAGATGTTGAGACTCTAGATAGAAAGAGTGCAGAGAAGAGCAACAAAGATGATTAGGGGACTGGAGGCTAAAACATCCGAAGAATAGTTGCAGAAATTGAGTATGTCTGGTTTAATAAATTTTTCTTGTACTAAGCCCGTATTTTTTTATCTGATGTTTCTTGATCTTGCTGTTCCTCAGCTTTTTCTCCTGCAAATTCTTCAAGTTGTTTGCACCTGCTTGCAGGCTCTTGATTTTCAACTCCAATCTGAGGTGTGGTTTTCCAGTCAATTTTCTAGGGGACTGTGGCTGTTGAATCCCCAGTTCTTCTGTTACTATGACTGCTGTACTGTAGGCAAGCTGATTTGTTTGTTCAATTGATGTTATCTGGACTGCTGCAAGTGCATAATTCACATCTATCATCAATGGTGCCAAATGTTTTCTAGGCACAGTCTTCAATGTTGGAAGTCTTCTTCTTTCTGTATTTGATGCAGCATGTGCTAAGATTTTAGCTCTCAGTTCTTTCTGCCTGGCATTGAGTACTCCTGGTGTTTCAATGATGACTTCAGGCCCTTGCTGTTCCTGTTCTTGCAAAATATCTGTGTGTTTTTTCGAATTCAGGCTGTTCAATTGCTCCAGAAGTTATTGGAGTATTTTCTGCTGCCACTTCAACAGTCTGCTGTTCAACAGTCTGTGTTCCCGTTTCACCATTTTTCTGTATTTCTTTAAGTTCGACTTCACTGAGCACTTTGTTCCGAGTGATGAATCATCACTGATCGGCTAATAGTAATTCAGTTATCCTTGAGTCTGGGTATTCTTGTTTCCATAACTTGTACATCCTTTTTGGGTAGCCTCGTTTTTCTGGTTCTGCTTTGTAGTAGCATTTCATTACGGTGCGGTTCTCTGACATAGTGTATTTCTGCCACTTCTGAGATTATTCAGCTTCCAGTAGCCCTGCAGGCCTATGTCCTGGTTGCTCAGCTATGGGACCTGTGGCCTATAGCCCACTTGTTTATTTTATTTTTTATTTTATTTATTTATTTGATTTGCCAATTGTTTACAAGATAATAAGTATAAGTGTATACATAGTTGTGAATACATGAAATGGGTACATATAAGAAAAATAAAAGAAAAATAAAAGAAACAATAGGACAGGGACGGTAGGCACGTTGGTGCGCTTTATGCACGCCCCTACAGACCTCTTAGGAAAGGGGTGAGGTCAATAGTAGACAGTCTAAGGTTAAAGTTTTTGGGGTTTGGGGAAGAAACTACAGAGTCGGGTAGAGTATTCCAGACATTGACCACTCTATTGCTGAAGTCGTATTTCCTGCAATCAAGTTTGGTGCGGTTAACTTTGAGTTTGTATCTATTGTGTGCTCTTGTGTTGTTATGGTTGAAGCTGAAGTATTCATTGACAGGTAGGACATTGCAATGTATGATTTTATATACCATGCTTAAATCAGACCAATTCAAGGTTTTCTAGTTCTAGAATTTCAAGTCTGGTGGCATAAGGTATTCTACAATGAGTAGAGGAGTGGAGAACTCTTCTTGTGAAATATTTCTGGACTTTCTCAATTGTGCTAATATCAGATACGTAATGTGGGTTCCAGACTGATTGACGGATGCCCAGGTTCCCCAAAACCCAACGTGGTCCTTGTTAACCCGGGCGACGACCAAACCAGTATAGGCTTTGTTTGGTTGTGTTTCACCATGATTCATTGCATGGGTTGTTGGGTGCACTCAGTTCTGCTCCTCGGCTGAAACCTCTCTGACATGGTTGGACCTGCTGGTAGTTTGCACTACTGCCAGCACAACTCTCAGCTTCATTGGAGCAGTTAAGCCCCCCGCCACGTCAAGATGGCACCCTATGGGTTGTTGTTGTTGTTGTTATTATTATTATTGTTGTTGTTGTTGTTATCCAATTCTGAACTAATGACAAGGCTGATTTCTTTTGCAGTCGTAACACGTTTACAGTCTCAGTAAGGATCAGTGATTCAAACCAAATCCAGATTTATTTGCCTTTTAGTAAGAGCTCCATATTTGAGCATTACTAATTGTCGCACATTGTTACACACAATGTCCCACTGACACTCACACACTAATAACTGGACTACTGCCTGGATTCTTTGGGTAAAATGTACCATAAAGATGACTTACAACATATGATAGGCCTGGAAATGGAGTTCAGTAACCTATTTTATTATTTATTTTTAATAGAGCTAGAATAATTATCCTCTCTCTTGTTTTTCCCTCATTTCCAAAAGTATATACTTTTGTAGTGAGGAAGGATTTGGTCTTCCAATAACTTACTTGGAAGCCAGTAAGATCAGATTATGTAAAATGATATTATTTCAGCTTGCATAAAATACAGTAGACCCATTTAGATATTGAATTGGCAAGTAGATAATTTATGATAAGATGAGACCACATCCCTGTTTTCTTGACTTTCCAGCACCTGGGAATATACTTCAAGTCAGGGATTATATTATACTTTGGCCACAAGAAGTTCATGTGGTAATGCCACCAACTGGAGAACCAAGACAACTTTTTTACATTAATATTTCAAAATAGTTGATACTCTTCCAAAAAAGCCTGCAAGTCTCCAAGTCTATATATGATATTCAACAGAAACCCCATATAATTCAACAAGGCTGTCTTTGTTCAAGGGAATATCCTTTTCAAGGGAAAGGTAAGATAAAAAGTGGTGAACAGTTTAAAGAAGAAAGCAGGGATTTTTTTTCTGTTATAAGTAAAATTTTGGACAAAAATAAATACTTTTTATCAGAATCAATTATGTGTCAATTAAAGCAGTGTTTCAATATCCAAGGAGCTGCCTCAAAAAAAAGAGGGTCAACTTATTTTCCAAAGAACCTGAAGGCAGGACAAGAAACAATGGATAGAAACTAATCAAGGAGACGCATATGGAACAGCTGTCCTGCCCTACATAAGAGGTACTACAAACAAAATCAGTAAGATCACATCAAGACCACCTTCAAAACAGACAGAAAAATAGCAGCCTTCCTTAGAAACCCCAAAGATAAAATTGACCTGGAAAACCAAGGAATATATGAAGTCCCCTGTGCATCATGCCCTGCCACATACATTGGACAGACCAATAGAAGAATAAGTACCCGCCTGAATGAACACAAAAATGCAGTCAAAAAGCTGGAACACACTTCCTCACTAGTCCAACACATGAAAGACATAGGTCATAGCATCAACTTCAATGGCACCAAAACCCTAGCCACTATAGAAAACCCCAGCCACAGAATTATCAGAGAAGCCATAGAGATTGAAAAAAGACCTGAAAGCATGAATAGAAGAGATGATTCCACCAGACTGTCAATTATTTGGAAGCCTGCACTCAAAAACAAAAAAATCTCCACACCACAAGCCAGGCAAACACCTGGGCACAAACAGATCCCCCTGATACCTCCAGCTCAAACACACCCCAACCAGGCACCCAGATGAAACCTAGCTTCCTAATAATTGATAGCCATTAATTTACTTGGAGCCAAGCTGCACTAAAAGCCTCCAATACAGGAACACAATGTTGCCAGCCAATCGAGACAAAAAAAGCCACAAAACAGACAGAAGATATTAGAAACACCAATCGAGCAGAACACAGCAAACTCCAAGACCAATAAACACAGACCAAGACTCCCAACCAATCAGGATGAAGAAAAAACCATTCTGGCACAGCAGTAGGCTAGCCCCAAATTTAAAACTGAAACAACTGTAAAAGTCTGACTCTCAGACGAACACAATACAGAAGCCTGATGATGGCAGATGAGATTCTGATACATACATACATACATACATACATACATACATACATACATACAATCAAAAGCCAGTTAATCAAAAGCAATAGGAGTCAGAATTAAGGTTGTTGTTCTTTTTTTAAAAAGATATCAAAACAAGAAATATACAACTTTTTCTGAGCTAAAGGCTATATTTGGCTTTTGGAGAGTCATGTCAATAAACATCCAAAAAAAAAAAAAGCTGCGAATGAGCTTATATGATAAAAATTAAATTTGATTTCTATTCAGAGTTAATTAAAATTGAATATATTTAGAATACTTAGTGTTGGTCACACATTTAATTATTTTCCCTTTCTCTGAACTGTAAAGTTTGTGATTTGGGAACAATTACTGGATTCAGGAGCAAGAATTTTAAGCACTACATACTACTTTAAGACTGCAGAGAAAGTATTTCTGAAATAGGCTGAAACTGAATAAGAGCAATGGAGGAATAAAATGAAAATATTGAAGCATCCAGCTTCAATAAACTGCATAGGAAAACTTTCAATACTCCCCTCTTGACAGATGGATTAGGAAAATGGATAGCAGGGAGCAGAGGTATAGAGGGAGTCCTTAACTTACAACCGGTCATTTAGTGACCATTCAAAACTATAATGATACTGAAAAAGGTTTTTCAAACTAATGACTGTTGCAGCATCTCTATGGTCATATGATCAAAATTCAGATACACGGCAACTGACTAATATTTATGATGGTTACACATCCAAGACTCATATGATCATCTTTTGCTATCTTCTGGCAAGCAAAGTCAATGGGGAAGCCAGATTCACTTAACAACCTTATTACTAATTTAATAACTTCAACTATGGCAAGAAAGGTTGTAAAATTGAGCAAATTTTACTTAACAAATGTCTTGCTTAGCAACAGAAATTTGAGTCTTAATGTGGTCGTAATAAGTATAGTATATAAAATCATACCTTGCAATGACTTACCTGTCAATGAATACTTCAGCTTCAACCATAACAACACAAGAGCAAACAATAGATACAAACTCAAGGTTAATCGCACCAAACTTGATTGCAGGAAATACGACTTCAGCAACAGAGTGGTCAATGTCTGGAATACTCTACCTGACTCTGTGGTTTCTTTTCCAAAGCCCAAAAACTTTAACTTTATAGCTCACCCCTTTCCTAAAAGATCTGTAGGAGGGAAGCATAAGCGCACCAATGTGCCTACCGTCCCTGTCCTATTGTTTCTTTTTATTTTTCTTATATGTATTCATTTCATGTATTCATAACTATATTTATACTTATACCTGTTATCTTATCTTACCTATATTGAAGAGGAATCTTAAACCCTAAAGTGAGAGAAATTCAAAGTTTAATTGAAAGGATTTTATATGTCCCATTGAATTCAACTTTGAAGCTGATTCAGGATAACAAAAAAGAGAGACTTTAGAGTTTCAGCTAAAATAAGATTGAACCAGATTTCTCCAATCATATGCCATGTTCTAAGTGTTATTCCAACTTTCCTGGTGCTGGCTAGGTAGGATGGGAATGCCATCCAACTCAGCTGGAAGGCAGGAAGTTAGGAAAGGCTGTGATTTTCCACTGTGTCCCACATAAAATGGAATAAACGATTAAACATCTACTTACTACTGCAGGGTTTGTGGTTTGCCAGTTTTATTACTAATATTCTATTATTAGTGGCAGAGACTTAATACTAATGGGTTAAATTTAAGAACTCACTGTCCGCAGCCACAAGCTCGTTCCACTGGTTTGCAGGAATTTATTCTTGGCAACTTAAAATCCTTAAAAAGATTCACTAAATTTGTATGAGGAAATCCTGTACTTCGATATTATGTATGTTTGCATTGCTTTTCTTCTCCTGATATGCAATGCAACGTTTCATATCAATCTTTTGTACTACAAATAAAAAAATAATAACTTGATATATTTAAAAGACAAGCTAGATCTGATGGTTCTGGATAAAATCCATCGTTTTTCTCAAGTTTTCATCAGACTGCTTTTTTTTTTTAAAGACCAATTGTCTCAGATTAAGCTGGCCAAGTTAAATAATACAATAATCCTGTATCGATAGTCATATGAAACATAGCAATTAAGTTCAACATTTTAAACCTTCAAACCCAGCCTGGAATCAGATTTTTGATCAAATAATTAAAATGCTTCCTCCATTCCAGCCGTTAGACTGACATGAATGTATTGTTCACATTTCACAGGGGAAAAAACAACCACCTAGAATATTAGGGGAAGAAGAGGGGAGGATGGAGAATATTAAGAACTGAATCTGTTCCTTAGTCTGATAAATATTTTGTTGATGATAATTTTTTTATTGCAATAGTGGCAAATATGTATAGCTCAGTGTAGGATGAAGGTGGAGGCTCATTCTCCGAGCTAGTGGTTTTTTTCTCCAAATGTCTCATTACCAGGCTTGGTGACATCTTCAGAGGAATTGATACTCAAACTTGGCACTCCACAAGCAATTCCATCAACAGACACATAAACCTACAACCAGCCTATGAACCCCTCAGAATTCAAATAGACCACACAGTCAACCAGTCATAGCAGTGACCCTCAATGAAATGTCCCAACCAGCACTTCACCTCTCAATGACCGTCACCTGATGTGACCTTCCCATCACAAGACCCTGACCTGAGGTTGTCCTCACCTCACCTGAGGTGACCATCACAAGACCTACTGACCACATGAAGCCCTTATAAGAGAAAATCACTGACACTGATATTCCCTAAATTCCACCCAAGATGTCACCTGGTAATGAAACATTCAGAAACCAACTCACAAGTTCAGAGAACAAACCTCCACCCTCAATACTTTTATTCACCAAGAAACACCCAGTAGAAAATAAAATAAAAACACTCATTGGCGTCATTTGGAAATTCAAGTTGCCGCCAGGTATCTAAAGATAATCCAAGGAATGCAACATGTGACCAGCAAGGTGATTTTTATAAATTCACAGTAGATATAGCCAAAAATATTTAGTTCTTATAAATATTAGTCTACTCTCTTTGTTATTCTGCCTATTGTGCAAATACTTTAGGAATAATTTTTGCTAGATTTTCTCCATTAATATTTCCATCTTGCTTGTTATGTCTCTGTAATTCTTTTGCTTTAATTCTGTTATTCCTGGGTATTGCCATGTCTGTTAAAAATACCCTTTGTTTTCAATTGTTGTATATCTAGTACATCATATTCCAGGTGGCAGTCTAAAAGCAAAATCCCATACATTTTAAACAACATTTTAAACTATAACATTTTTTCAATGTTGTGGTTATAACAATAACAATAATACCCCATCTTTCTATTTATGTGGATAATTCAGGTGACTTATAGCAATAAAAATATAATAAAATGCATCTATGCAACCAGTACAATGAAAGAGTTAGAAAGCAGGCACACAGAAATTAAAATCTGAAATACCATACTTAAAAAAAAAAAATGGTTCCTTTCACATGTTTGTACCAAATCCAGTTTGAATATGAATTTTAGATTAAAAGGGTATGGTCATAGATTAAAACCTCAGAAAAAAATGGATCCAATGATTTTAGAATCCTCTTTTTGGCTTCTCATTTAACAGAACTCAATTTAAATAATAGAATATCAGAGTGGGAAGGGACCTTGGAGGTCTTCTAGTCCAATCCCCTGCTCAGGCAGGAAAACCTAGACCACTTCAGACAAATGGTTGTCCAATCTCTTGCTAAAAATTTCAGTGTTGAAGCACCCACAACTTCTGGAAATAAGGTGGTCCACTGATTAATTCTAGCAGCCAGGAAGTTTTTCCTTAGTTCTAGGCTGCATCTCTCCTTGATTAGTTTCCACCCATTGCTTCTTGTCCTCGGGTGTTTTTGAGAATAGCTTGACTCCCTCTTCTTTGTGGCAGCCCCTGAGATATTGGAACAGGGAGTTTATTTATTTATTTTTATTTGTCAATTGCTTACAAGATAATAGGTATCAGTAAAAACAGTTATGAATACATGTATACATATAAGAAAAATAAAATAATAATAAAAGAAACAATAGGTCAGGGACGGTAGGCACGATTGGTGCGCTTATGCACGCCCACTGCAGGCCTCTTAGGAAAGGGGTGAGGTCAATAGTAGACAGTCTAAGGTTAAAGTTTTTGGGGTTTGGGGGAAAAAACCACAGAGTCAGGTAGAGTGTTCCAAACATTGACCACTCTGTTGCTGAAGTCCTATTTCCTGCAATCAAGATTGGTGCGGTTAACCTTGAGTTTGTATCTATTGTGTGCTCTTCTGTTGTTATGGTTGAAGCTGAAGTATTCATTGACAGGTAAGTCATTGCAATGTATGATTTTATATGCCATACTTAGATCAGACCAAAGACGGCATAATTCTAGGTTTTCTAGGTCTAGAATTTCGAGTCTGGTGGCATAAGGTATTCTGCAACAAGTAGAGGAGTGAGATATTGGATGAAAAGATCTTCAAGCTCCTTTCCAACTCAGTTATTCTATTATATATTATTAATTATAATATAATAGGAAAATAAATATGAATAAAATAAAATTCTCATACATTTATAAGCATAGATAAAATTCAGCAGATTAAAAACTCAAAAATTATCATACTTAAAATCCTTTTGGTTAAGAAATATATTTTCATTGGCACCTAACTATAATAACTTTGGGAAAGGCAAACTTTTCTAAGAGCACTTAATACAAGGTAAGAAAAGTTCCTTCTTGAAATCTTCCATATTTGTAAAATACCCAAAGTCAAGTATTATTTGTTATTTAATTGAGGGGAAGTAGCAAGATTTGCTGGTTTGATTTCCTCCCCCGCCCACATTTTCTTTTCTCTCATACATTTTTCTATTATTTTGTGGAAAGTAGAACACGCATAATTTCAAAAATCTCCACCCAGTTTGTGGTCAGAGAAACTGAGTGTTTTATTGTTGGTTTCTCCAAGGGAAGGAGAAGTTCTCCAACAAGTTCTGAATGCAGAACCTCTTCAGATCAGTTCTGAAAAAATACAATTGGTAGAATTCTTGCTGACTTCATGGATTTCCCTGGAATTTTATGAAAAAATGAGAAGCAGGGAGGCTACGGATGGTTGGAGTGATAATAATATAGTCCTGATTGTTGGAGAAGATTTTGTATAAAGCAAATCAAAACTTTTATATGCATTTTTAAAGTCATTTCCTAACTTGGATAAGTATACTAGGATCTTCTTCTTATCTTATTCACCACTGCCACCATATTAATAGTAATTTCTTCTTCTTCTTTGGGAAAAGACCCCCAGTAATTTCTTTACTATCTAACTGAAAAAAATGGACCAGATATGTTTAGCACAGCAACAATTTTTATTTCATATGATTTGCAAATCAGTATCAATAACTTATTTTTAGTTTGCACTTCTCCCCAGTGACTCTGAATATAGACCTTCTCTATTCTAACCACAGCCTGTATGATTTACAGTCTTTTTGTTAATATTACATCCTTTTAAGCAATAGAAATATCCTTGACCTTGAGAATAATACCCTAGGGTCATATTAAGCAAAGTTGCTATTGTTATTTTTCTAACTGATTTGCAGAGTGGAAAAATTCATGCAAGCTTAAAACACTGGCTCCTTCTTAACTTTCATATTTCTTGTGCCAAATTTATATTATCTTGCTTTTTCTTTTCAGTATTTTATTTGGAATACTTTTGTTCTCTGCTAAAACTGATCCACATCATTGACACCTCGGGATATTTGCTGAGCAATAATTAGTCCTGAATTCAGCTCTTCTTTCCTACGGAGACATTTCCAAATTGATATTAATCACTGTGAAAGTTTCAAAAGGTTACCAGGGACCAATGCATTATGGGGAAAAATATTACATTTCGACTAATGCTATGTCCATTCGTTTTCTTTTCCTTCTATATCATAAACAGAGACTGTTTTAATTTATGAACTTGCATAATCATTTAAATTAATTTCATGAAATAAATTTGATGTTTTCAAGGGTGGAGATACATGTAATTTGTTTCCCTAGTTGTAAATAAAATGTGTTCCTTCAAATCTGGTTCATTTCGGCTGTTGTTAAATAAAAGCAAACTTTGTGCACTAATTCATATGAAATTTAAATGAGGCATAAATTTCATATTGGATAATCCAACCTCTAGAATTACTTAGAAGAAAGAAGAACATCATGTTATATGGAACGGGATCACCATGCATGAAATGAGGTAATTTTTAATCATCCTATCCTATTTTATTACATGTTGGGCAGGAGACGTAGGAACCTTACTGCAGAATTGGTATTTATGTTTAAAACTCAAAGAAAATGAATCTCAAATTTCTCACAAGACAAACATTAAAGTTGTGGAATATTGGCCAAGAGAAATATATCTTGTCTTAGTCCTTGGTCTGCACTCATTATTCTGTTCTGTGTTGCCAGGTGCCATTTCATGCTGTGAAATGCAGTTTAAGTTTTCA
Organism: Notechis scutatus; assembly: GCF_049901735.1. Classification (NCBI taxonomy): domain Eukaryota; kingdom Metazoa; phylum Chordata; class Lepidosauria; order Squamata; family Elapidae; genus Notechis; species Notechis scutatus. The sequence continues at coordinate 15,563,886 of NC_142025.1, read as the reverse complement.
GTAGGAGAAAGTTATTACTATGCTTTTATGAATCAAGGAATAAAACAGTACAAGGAAAAAGAAAGAATTGCATATTTGACCATTTCTCTGGTTGTTATGGTTGATTCTCATATCCAGCCAGAATTTGTCATTTCTATTCATCTACTGAATCTTTCCCAGGTAAGTGGGTTAGGCAGATGTTGTTTGATGGTGTTAAAGATATTGTCACAGGATGTAAATTGTTCCAAGTAAAGATGTCTTTTGCTGATGGGGATTTTATCAATGCTGATGATGTTCAAATTGTGCTCCAATTGTTTGAACTTGACTTATAATCTTTATATTAACTTTACTTTCTTTAGCCACATACATTATCTTTCTGCTTACTAATCTTTATAGCTAGAGATTTTCTTCAGTTCTTTCTCTTCCATTTTACTGTCTGTAGATATTGCCACATACTATCCAGACTTTCTTTTAATGACAATTGTTAATCAAATCAACCTTTATTGTTAGAGTACAACATGTATACAATGAGATTGGCTGAGCCTTCCTTTGTGCACCCCACTACAACACAACTCACAATGAAGACAGAAAGTCCCTAACCCAGTGAATCCTACTAACAAGCACACAATCTTATTACACCATGTGACCTTGTTGCACAACGCGCCAGCCCTGCATGTCTATCATACTATGTTGACATGAAGTTATTTTCCATTCAGGAGTCTGACAGCCACGTGTAGAAACTGTACTTTGGCCTGTTGGTGCAGCTGGCTATGCTTTTATATCTCCTACCCAATGGGGTAGGAGATATAGAACACACCCACTGGGGTGTGTTATGTGGCAGATGTTGTCTGTTTGAAGCCTAAAGTCTCAGAGCATTTTAGTTTCTTCATTTTCTATTACTTTGTGTATTTTGTATTGATTCTTGGTTGCAGGCAAATTTCTTGCAAATATTCCAATACATACAGGGCTGAGTAGTTCTGGACCTCCATATCCTGGGAAATTTTTCATTGGTAGCTCTGGAAAGGATAGGAATGCCCTGAACAAAACTCATATGCAACTTGAGAGGGGATCCTTCTGGACTCACAGCTCCTGCCACTTGTCCAGGATGACTTTTCCATAGCTTTATGCTATACAACATTTTTTCCTGCTCCTGGACTAAGAGCTTATAGTCTTAGTCAACTCCTGGGTTTGGGTTTCTGCAATAATTATATAAGGTGCTTCTCTAAAAGAGCATCCAGAAGTTGGATCTGATGAGAAATATACCAGTATGGGCACAGGATGAGTGTTTCTCTATCAATGCATTCTATGATCACAACTTGATCAGGGCAAAGCAATAGATGCAATCTCCATAGACTTCTGTAAAGCTTTGATTCAGTGGTACACAACAAACTACTGCTAAAACTAAAATCTTATGGTATCTCTGGACACCTACATAACTGGATAGAAGCATTCCTGTCAAACAAACAACAAATGGTGAAAATTGGGAGTTTCCTATCAAATTCTGTACCTGTCAACAGTAGTGTCCCCCAAGGCAGTGTTTTAGGACCAACTCTCTTCATACTCTACATAAATGACCTCTGTGATCATATTAAGAGCAACTGTGTTCTCTTCGCTGATGATGTAAAGCTATTCAACACCACAGACAATATTACTACCCTCCAAAAAGACCTTGACTATGTATCAGAATGGTCAATCAAATGGCAACTTCAAATCTCAACAAATAAATGCTCTGTCTTACATATTGGCAGAAAAAAATCAGAAAATAAAATACAAGCTAAATAGTCAAGACCTTGTTGAGGATCCAAACTTTGTCAAGGACCTTCGAGTACTCATCTCTAATGATCTAAGTGCTAGAGCCCACTGTAACTACATAGCCAAAAAGGCATTAAGAGTTGTTAATCTAATCCTACGTAGCTTTTTCTCTGGTAATATCACACTACTAACTGGAGCATACAAAACATTTGCTAGACATATACTTGAATACAGCTCATCAGTCTGGAATCCATATCATGTATCTGATATTAACACAATTGAAAAAGTTCAGAAATATTTCACAAGAAGAGTTCTCTGCTCCTCTACTCATTGCAGAATACCTTATGCCACCAGACCTGAAACTCTATACCTAGAAAACCTAGAACTATGCCACATCTGTTCCGATCTAAATATAGTATATAAAAATCGTACATTGTAATGGCTTACCTGCAAATGAATACTTCAGCTTTAATAATAATAATACAAGAGCACACAATAGATACAAACTCAAGGTTAACCACACCAAACTTGATTGCAGAAAATATGACTTCAGCAACAGAGTGGTCAATGTTTGGAATACTCTACCTGACTCTGGTTTCTTCCCCAAACCCCAAAACTTTAACCTTAAACTGTCTACTATTGACGTCACCCCCTTCCTAAGAGGCCTGTAGGGGACGTGCATAAGCACACCAATCATGCTTACCGTCCCTGTCCTATTGTTTTTTTATTTTTCTTATAAGTATCTATCATGTATTCTATCTCATGTATTCAAAACTATATTTATTCTTATACCTGTATCTTGCAAGCGATTGACAAATCAAATAAATACTAAATACTAAAATGATAGAATGTAGTCTAGAATCCCAGGACGAAGGTTCATTCTTGTGTGTATGTATGTGTATATGCGTACATCTACACGTGTGTGTGTGTGTGTGTGTGTGTGTGTGTGTGTGTGTGTGTGTGTAGTCTGATGTGTATGTCTAGTCTGATGAAAAGAAGGACTAGGGGTGACATGTTAGCAGTCTTTCAATATCTCAGGAACTGCCACAAAGTAAAGGGTGTCAAGCTATTCTCCAAAGCACTGAGGGCAGGACAAAAAGCAATGGAAACTAATCAAAGAGAGAAGCAACCTAGAACTAAGAGAAATTTCCTGACAGAACAATAATCAGTGAAACAACCTGCCTCCAGAAGTTGTAAATGCTCCAACATTGGAAGGTTTTAAGAAGAAATTGGATAATTATTTGTCTGAAATGGTGTAATTCCTAAACAGGGGGTTAGAAGACCTCCAAGGTCCCTTCCAACTCTGTTATTCTATTCTATTCTTCATGATACACCCCTTCAAATCGAGCAGGAGACACGTAATATGGGCCCCATCTCTTATGGGGCCTGCTCTTTAAAATAATCACGCCCCCCCCCCCTGCAGATATTAGATTGACCATGTTGGCTTTTGAGAATTTAGTATGTTACTGGCTATGGGAGTTGGAATGGTTAAATTGATGGATGCTTGTGGCTTTATCTCATCTGCTGATTAAGTATTTGTTATATTGTTGTTGGGTTGTGTTTTCAACTGCTGTTAGCTGCCCAGAATTCATCAGAATGAGATGGGTAGCTATATAAATTGAATAAATAAAATAATAAAGTAAAACACACAGTATAGCACAAAATAATGCTATGTTAGACATTGTATTCCTTAATTTTCCAGATTAGTTACATTACTCGTAGATATTCTTCTTATTGCATAGTTTTCAGAAGACCTACAGAAGATAACCTGTCTTTCTTTTAACCCACATCTTGGCATTCAAAATTATGTAACAGTCTTCTCTTAAACTTCAACATCCCTTGGATGTTGACTGAAGTTGGCTTAAAATCTTGTATTATATTACTTGTGAAGCTGGACAATGATTCTTAATATTGCCTATTAGATTCTTAATATTGCCCATTAGAAATACCTTTCACTAGAATGGTAAAATAAATTCCATGGCACATAGCACATACTTTGGTTTCATCCTCATCAGACTCTGAACTGTCCTTCTAGAAAGGTTTACCAGAAATGTTCCCAACATTTTGCCAAGTAGCTGTGCAAATCTTTATGGCAATTTCAAGTCATGAAAGCACATATGTTTAGAAGATGTTCCTCTACTCTAGCTCTTTTTTTAGCAGAGCTACCTAAGTATTACCACAAAGGACTTATTTGGCAAGTTGGAGAAATCTGGGGCTGTTATAAGTCCAGAATGCATCCTGCTGATTTCCTCCATCTGCCTGATGCTGCCAGGTTCTTAGAAGCATCAGGACATGGAAAGAAACAGATGGTGATGAATGTGCTTGGCCCTTGCACTTGGGAGACAGAGGCAAAATGCAGTCCATTTGACTAACATCTGCCCTTTCGCTCATTAATTCATACTAGGAAATGCAAATGCCTTTTTGCAGAAAGCAACACTTGTTCAAATATAAAATCAAGGGAGAGAAGATGGGGAGAAAACTTTCCCTAAACTTTCAGCTACATAAAACTTCCATTCTTAGCTTCCCTGATTATTTAAAAGTTACTTTATTGAAACTGAGCAAACTGGCAATCCTGATGCACTGGTCTGGTTTCCTACAAAGGGTATTTGGAGGTGCTAACCAAAATGCATAGGAAAATTATTTCAGAAGATGATTTTTATTTTATTTAGCATATGGCACATGTTAGCCAGGAATCACCGAGGTGGCTGCTGCCTCTGTGAAAGGACTTTTTTGGGGAGGTGTAATCTTTTACCTGCGGGATGCCTGAATGCTGGTAGGCATTTGGGGAATGCTCCTTTCTTGTCCCTCTGTGGTTTATTCACTTACGGGAGCTGCTGACCTTAGTGGTACAACAGGCCCAGCGTCTTTCCACATGAGTCACTGCGGCCCCTTCAGAAGATGATAATGTGCCACTTATGGACACTCAGCATAATTCTCATGAGATGGATGTTTCTGGAGACCTATGACATGAACTTTGGAACAAATTATATCTTCAATTACTTGAGTCCTCCTATAATGGTCTTCATTATGCTTAATCAACGATATTTATCTTTCTGTATCAAGAGATTAAGTTAATTTAAGGCTATGAAATGTATGAAACTATGTTCTTGATGTTTAAATTTACAAGGTCTCATTTTAGAAAATTTTAGTAGGGTACACAACTCCTTATTAGAGCATTTACTTTCACCATTTTTATTTTCATCCTTCATAGGATTTAGATTAAAGCTTTTCTAAGCATATTTTGACCAGAAGAGTTCTGCTGGTTCTTGTGAGGTTCAATTTATCTCAGGCCAGCAAGTTCCCCTAAACAAATCATTGTGTTTCCAGTTATTAACAGCTATAGAATTGGTCATTGACCTACAATATTCTCATTTCATTTTCTTGTTCTGTTCCATTAATTGGAAGGTTAAATTAAAAAAATAATAATCTTGCCTCTGAGGTTCCACTGAGATTTTCAAAACTTTGAGACACATAGGTCTAACTATAGTTTGCAGCTGCAATTACCTCTATGTACATCATCAGGAAGGAATCATTATCAATAGATAAACCTGGAAATTGCTCTGTCACATCCCTTAACCCCCAATTTTTTGGATAGCACACTCCATGAACTGAAGTGTTTGATTGGTGGTGCGCATTTGTTCCACTTTCTTAAAACTGTGAATCACTCCTGTCTTCTTACTAGCTATCATTTGCGTAATAGAGATTCAACAGCCAATCTGGCATTCTACAATTGTATTCATGGTTCCACCCATCATGGAACCTGCCCATCACAGTCATAACTTGTGACAATCATAAATTACATCACACACACATGTTTAACCAATTTTATGGCTTTTTTTGTCATTGTCATTAAGTAAATGCTGCAGTTGTTAAATGAACCAATGGTTCACCACAATGGACTGATTTTAAAGGAAAAGGGAAGTAAATGTGAATTAAGAACAAAACCAACAGAAACAGTGTCATGTGACCATGGCATGCTACAAAAGGCTATAAATGCATCTGGGGTGCCAACAGCCTGAAGCGGGGTCATGTGACCAGAGTGGGGAGTGGGAAATCAAGCCATTGAAACTTCAAATCCAGGTTGTAGGTACCTCTGGGAGATCCATTGTAGCTTAGAACAGTCACTAACTGGCCAGTTGTAAGTCAAATAATATCTGTTTTCTCTCTCTTTCTTTATCTGTCTCTGCCCCCCTCTTCCTCTCTCTCTCTCTCTTTCTTTCCCCTTCTCTCTTTCTCCACCTCTCACTTTCCTTCTTACGCTTTCCCTTTCTACCCCCTCCCTCCCTCCTTTTCTCTCTTTCTCTCCCTCTCCCTCTCTCCCTTCCTTCTCTATCTCTCTCCCTTCCTTCTCCCACCCCTCTCCTTTAATACTCAGCACTCAAAGGAAATTTACACATATATGCACAGAGTTGAAAATTATTCTGAATTCTAACTGCAGAATATATTGACATACATTACTTCCCTTTTGTTCTTATTGACTGAGTTTTCTTCTTTCTTTAACCAACCTTGAGAACTTTTACTAATTTTGATATTTGCATTTTTAATTTTAGACCTATTTGAACTGTTGAAGACTGGGTACTGTTATTGAGAGTTTACTTACATGTTATACTTCCTTTCCCAAAGTCTGCACATTATTATTTAATTATAGAATGGAACCATTTCACACAGGCTTGCCTTTTGAGTTTAAAATACAATTTTATTGGATTCCTCTATGGTAAAGCTTGGAATTAGAATAGAGATATTTTTTTCTTAGATCTGAGTTTTAGGGAGCATATCTTTCAATGTCATTCCATGGATGTTGTTGCTTTTTTCCAGATCTGTACATGTTCCTTCCTTCCAACTTTAATGATATTGTGATCACTGGTCAATATCAGGTTAATTCATTTAATGCCAAACATACAGACACAATATAAAATTAAATTGGCAACTAATCCAAAGTATACTCAGTTATAATTGTTCTACTTGACTGTTTATTCTTCACTAAATGAAGCCTAACAGGCACCCAGACAGAAATGTTTAACTTGTTATATAATCCTTGAATCATTGTTTGCAATAAGTGCTTATTGTAAAAATAATTTGAACACTGATTACTTGTAATGATCTTTTGAAACCAAGCCAAGGTTCAATGGGTTACAGCCTGGATGGCTGGCTATTCAAAATCAGTGTTGAAATTTTATAAGAAAATATTTCAATATAATTTTAGATTTTTAACAAAAATAATAAAACAATTTTTTTTGGGCTGAACTTCCAATGTATTTAATGCACTATGTTCATAGAAGGCACTTATCCTGGTTCCTGAATAAATACATTTTCTGGTTTGGAACAATACATTGACCCATTGACTAACCAAATGGGCTGGACTCACCTTCTACCTTAAAATCTACCACATTTAACATATGGTAGAAAGACAGCTGCTAAATTGTAAGCTCAGTTAGTAGACTATATTGTGTAAACCCAATTAAAAAATGCTAGCATAATTTCTCTGATATTTTCTGCCAGGGTTGTCTTGTAAAGAAGGTGTCAAAAAGTTAAGATGTTGGCAATCATTGGTGATGAAAATACTCCTTTATTACCTAGCTAAAAATACCACATATATTTTGGTTACCATCTTAACAACTTTCTTCCCTGCAAATGTCTTTTGACATTTCAACATAACTATCTCATTCCTCAGGATTTATTTTTCAATCTCCAATTGTTTTTTATTGTTATTTTTAATCAAAATCCACAGCTGTTTTTCAAGAAACATTGCTCTCTAATGTTTTTCTAAGTATGTCTTAAATTATCCCCTTTGACCTATCCATTAGGGAAGTCCTACAGCCCCTATTTATCAAATTGATTAACTACTTTATAAGTGAAAAGCCAACCCACTCATGTCATTCTCTTTCCTCACCAGGTAGCTATATATACCTCTCGAACAAGTGACACCAGCAGTGAGTGAATATTGTTCCATGCTAATGAGCCATAAAATTGCTGCAGTTTAATGCAGATTGTGCAGCTACTAGAAGTTGCAAGTGGACTGCAGTGAAACCAAATAGGCTAACCCAGCTAGCTGTGAATCTCTGACATGCATTTAATTGGGGTTTAGCAGGGCAGATCTTGTTGAATTACATGTTGATTGACAGAAGGTTCATTCGTGGATGTTAATTGGCATGCTAAATCAGTTATGAGAGCTGTAAATTAATTCAGAATGGATGGTGTCTGGCTAAAGTATGGAAACAATTAAGGCTGAAACTTAGCTACTTTCCAAGAAAACACTGTTTGAGTAATATTCTTATGTATCGGTCAAGTCTTTATTGATACGGTACTAGTAAAATATAGTGCATGCAAATAAATAAGGCTAATAAATTATTTTTAGTAATGCATTGATTTACATTTAATTTGATTGTACTATTGTTTTACAATTTTTTTTTTTTTAAAAAAATAGAGTTGAGGAATACTAGTCTTATTTGGCAGCTGGCCAATTAACCAGACAAAATTCAGCTATGCCTGCTCCAACATTTTAAAAATAATTTAGCTTAAAGAAATCAATAGGTGAAGCTTTTCACTGTGAAGGTAAACCATATGAACTATTCATCATGCATTTGAATTAAATGGATATTGCAACAGTTTAATATTTAATCATTTACTATGTTAGTTTTGGGGCTCCCATGATGCCTTTAGGTGGCTTACAATTTAAAAAGAGAGAATTAAATAAAAAAAACAATACATAAAAAAGAAACGAAGTGGAAGATTGATATACACACCTGAACACAAAAAGGACACCAACTTGTTACCTTGTACATTTATTGGATTAACACAACACCATCATGGCAATAGAGCCGTGATGGTGCAGTGGTTAGAGTGCAGTATTGCAGACTATTTCTACTGACTGCTGGCTGACTTCAATTTGGCAGTTCAAATCTCATCAGGCTCAAGGTTGACTCAGCTTTCTATCTTTCCGAGGTGGGTAAAATGAGGAGCCAGATTGTTGGGGCAATAGGCTGACTCTGTAAGCCACTTAGAGAGGGCTGTAAAGCACTATTAAGTGGTATATAAGTCCAAGAGCTATACAAGATTACATAAAGTTGACTTAAAACATCAGAACTAATGTAGGAAAATAAAAGTCCCATTGTATACTGAGCCATAAAGGACAGTGACTGAAATCTGTCCAATTACTATTTTTAATTTAATCTACCTCACATTGCTATGAAGGTAGAAAGGAGAGGGAGGAAAAACACACACATTATTTAAGATTCTCAATTCATTAGGGCAGGAATGAGAAGTGATATTGTGATTAATAAAATTAATTGCCATCTAATTTAAATGAGCATGGAGCAATTGCACCTGGCTGAACATAATGAAATTTTACATAATGAATCACGAAGCTATCTTTATGGGACAACTACAGCAATTTCAGAACAGAATCAGTGTTTCAGAATAACTGCTTCTGTGGCAAAGTTTCAATATGATGTGGTCCCAATTGAAGAAGGTGTGGCATTGTTAACTTGTGGCCTAAAATGGATCAAGATCAGATTTTTGTCAAACATGTCAAATAATCGATTTAATTTTTACAGAAATTTAACAGAACAACAGTTGAAAGGGACCTTAGAGGTCTTCTAGTCCAACCCCCTGCTCAGGCATGAAACTCTACACCATTTCAGACAAATTGTTGTCCAATCTCTTCTTAAAAACCTCCAGTATTGGAGCACTGACACGCTCTGGAGGAAAGTCATTCCATTGATTAATTGTTCTGTCAGGAAATTTCTCCTTAGTTCTAGATGCTTCTCTTCTCGATGCTTCTCTTCTTGATTAGTTTCCATTTATTGCTTTTTTCCTGCCTTCCTGCTTTGGAGAATAGGTTGACTCCCTCTTCTTTATAGCAGTGGCAGCCCCTGAGATATTTGAACACTGCTATCATGTCACCCCTGGTCCTTCATTCATTAAACTAGACAGATCCAATTCCCACAACTGTTCTTTATATGTTTTAGCCTCCGACACCCTGGTCATTCTTGTTGTACTTCTTTCCAGGGTCTCAACATCTTTTTTATAATATGGTGGATCATATTGGATGTAGTATTCCAAGTGGAGTTACCAAGACATTATAAAATGGTTAGTATAGAAATAACTAGATTACTAAAATGTACATTTAAATTACTTATAAATAACTAATAATAACTAGATTACTGAGCTATGTTATCCTCAAATCATTCTAGAACTACAACCATCAAATATGGGTTAAAAATCTGGGATAGCAAAGAGATGCATAAAAAATAAATTGTATATTCCCATCTAATGGTCATCCAATTTTAGCAGCCGAGGTGGTCCTTGCTGTAAAGTGAAATGAAATATGTTTTAGGATGGGAGAGGGCTCAGTCTGAACTTTTTAGAAGTGAACAAATTTGCATGCTAGGTTGAGCCACACATTGCTAATTTGATTGGTGTCCTATATCGCACTTGCTACAATAAAATTTATTTCACCTCTGTGGAAAAAGATAAATGGTTTGAGACAAACTTTCCAGGTAAGCTAATTGTATATTACAGTGCTGAATCTTCTGCAATATTTCATGATAAAGATAAAGAGATTTTTGCATTAAAATCTTGTAGTTTAAAGTTCTCTTACGGTCATTTGAAAGTAGAACTGGATGAAGGTAAATCTTTGAGACTATTAACTCATACAGCCCACTGTTTAAATAGCAGAAAAAAAATGGTTTAGAAAAAAAACCAGCATAAATTATTTCCACCAAGTAAAGATACTTTGCATACAGATACAATACTGAATTAATTGGGGAACAGTACACTGCAATAATCGTTATAAAGGGCTATAGAATAAGCAAGGATCAGAGGGGGAATGTTTGGGGAGGATCTAATGATTGAGTCTTGTGGGATTATTTTGCTTGCTAAATCCATTCTGAATGGAAAGACCATCTCTATTTCCTTGTAACCTGATTGATATTCTTTCCATCTTTCTCCTTTTCCCCATCAAGTAAAAAAGCACTATACTGAAAGTTTTGAAATATATATTGGGATTGGAGTTTTCTGGAAATCCAGATTTAGGCCAATGCTGGATTGTATTAGATCCATTTCACCCAAGTGAAATATTCAAGATTTGTTTGAACATAACGCAGATATAATTCCTCTTGCAAGTCTTCACCACAAGTAGTGTATTATCACTACAAGGAGCCCCTTTGTATCACATGCCTAAAACTGCAATTAAAATAATGAACTTGGTTTGTACCCTGTGATGAAGAGCACCAGTGTATGCATTAATGTTAAAGATAGAATCTTTTTTCTTTTTCTTTTTTTGCTCTCAGAACAGAAGGTACACATTTCATTTTTGATTTTATTTGAATAAGTCTGAGATGGTCTTGATGAAGAAACTTTTTTTTTTCAAAGCTGGAAATTATAGGTATTGAGTGCTGCTAATAAAGAAGCCTAATTCTGTGAACAAAATATACCAGTCATGATCAAGGTGAGCCTATTGAAACTGGAGCACAAATAATTGACCTTCCTGGTTTGACTTTGTAATTCACTTTCCCTTTTCTTTCAAGTTCTTTGATATCTGGCAAACCTTACAATTGTAGTTACGGAATTAAATTGCCTTGCTTTGTCATTTATACCAATCAGTTGGAAAAGGCATTTGAAAGGAACAATAGACATTCAGGGTACATCTCTTAAAAAGAAGGAGCACAAAGCTCCTATTATTCATTACTATGAATTGCTAGTGAAGTCAAAAATACTTTCTAAAAGCTAACTTAAATACCAGAGGCTTATTTATATTTGGCTGCTATTCTATTGCTGATTACCAACAAATAATTGAAGGGGCCTAAGAGACTTACTGGTACTAGCTCTGGCTGCTTTACTTAAATTACTATGAAAACTGAGAAGTACCTTTATATAGCTTGGATTATAAAGGACACTTTTTGTCCTTTTCAAAACACTTTTTAAAAAGTGTTACTTGTAGGAACTACTACAAATTTTGTACAAAGTACAAGTAGATGTTTTTTAAAGGTCTTTGGTTGATGGTTTTCTTACAAATGTTTCATTACCAAACATCAATGTTCAAAGACAGTGAAATTTGCTCTTATTTTTATATACTGTACTGTGCTGTGCTGCATTATCTACTATCTATCTATCTATCTATCTATCCATCTATCCATCTATCTATCTATCTATCTATCTATCTATCTATCTATCTATCTATCTATCTATCTATCTATCTATCTATCTCCCTATCTCCCTCCCTCCCTCCTTCCCTACATACATACATACATACATACATACATACATTCTAGTTATCATCCATATCATCTATTTATTCTCGAATAATAGACTAACAGGAAAAGAATGAATTTTTTTGTAGAATATCACTTGGCTTTTAATGCCATCTGGTGGTCATTGCAACAAATATCCATGTTAAATAGTTTCTTATTAATTGAGGTTTATTCATTTACATTCATATTAATGTGGATGATTGTATAATGGTAATCTGCTGTACTTTAGGCACTTTTGTAATTTGGAAGAGTTTTGAACAATCTGAAGGAAAAGACATAAACCACAAGAGACATTCCTCAACTGTCCTGCATTGCAGATTACTCTACAATTCTCCCCCCCACCAAACAAAAATAAAAATCAATTTTATAATATTATTGATAATTAAGTATTCCATCAAACATCAGCTTGGTTACAGTAACAGAATGAGATCTCCAACATGGAATAAATGTCAATCCGTTACTCAGGGCTATTCTTATCCTATTTCTATCAGAGATGGTTTTCCAGACAGTAAATCATGACACATAATTTTTCTGTGTGATTTTTAGAATCACATTTGTGGACTGCATATTATGATATACAGTAATAACTGCTGCATGGTAGACTGGAATTCTAGTCTACCATGCAGCCAAGAAGATTCCGCAACCAATTGCTCTCTGATTCAGGTGGCCCTGAAGGCAAGAGAGTGCTAAAGACCAGATGACTGTAAAGAAACACAATTCTTCCATCCCCTCCATAACCAGACAGACAGACAGAACTTATCCTTCCATCCTCCCACCATTGAGTCTCATCTATCAGTACCTACCCTTCCATCCCTCCTGCCATCACAACTAATGAAGTTGCTTGGATGAGGAAAAAAATATGTTTTGAGCTTATTTGTCAAGGAAAAAACAGAGAAAAAGATAGCACCTCTGAGACATACTACACTGTTGCCAATCTAAAGTTCCATTTCTTCTCTTAATGAAATGCTGTATTATCATCCCACTGGCCTTCTTTCCTTCTGGCCACTTCTACTCATAGTTATGGAATCCTAAGTAAGATTCTCTCCCTTCCCCCAAGATCTTAAATAGGTATAACGTTAAAGAAATCACCATATTTGCAATAGGCCATGTGTAAATTTAAGCATGAGTACTTGGGAATAAGCTCAATTGAAACCACTGACTTACCCAAAGGTACTTTTTTTAAGAGGCAACTGGAATTTTTGGGTTTTTCTGAAGACATTTTGCTTTTTTTTTTTTTTTTTGAAAATGTTTCGCTTCTCATTCAAGAATCTTCTTAGACAAGAAGTGAAACGACTTCAAAGAAAAACCTGAAAGTCCTGTTGCCTCTTGAAAAAGCACCTTTGGGACAACCATGATTGAGAATCTCCATAGACAACCATTGATTTATTTCCAAAGAAAAATGAATATTTCAGGGTTATGGCATTTTGAGCTTGATCTCTCTTGATCATGGCTTGGGTTGCGACTCTGAGATGACAAGGAGACAGGGAGCCGCAGCAGAGGGTCCAAAGAGCCGCATGTAGCTCCAGAGCTGCAGCTGCAGGTCCGTTCTAACCCAACCTTCTTGATGCCATAATCTGATTTACTTCCATTGCACTAAACAGAGGAAGATCCAATACATTAGGGTAGACAAAGCATGAAAACCCAGTTTGTTTCTAGAAATATCAATCTGTAACTGGGCCTTATACCTTGAAAATTGTTGTTTGAAAGTCTGAATTGTTCTTCATTGAACCTTCTATGGGTTTTCAAGAATTTCTAATTGGCTGGTCTTCATTTTAGTGACTATTAAATTTTTCTTTTAAGCCAAATCAGTGGTGTCTTTGCCTGGACAAAATTCTTTACATTTTTTCTAAGATATTCATAAGCTTATTTATAGCAGGTACTCTCCTTACAATGTGATTTTGCTGAGATTTTAAACACCACTGAATTTGGAATTTACTCTGCAGACCTTATCCAATCTGAAATTACTTAAGCCACAAGATAGTTATAGTTCTTTCTCCAGTAATGTTATACCAGTGTAATAGTCTATAGTGTTTTTATTTATAGAAATAAAGTCAGTAGTATGGAGTTCTAGACAATTTAGATGCAGCTATTTTCCATTTCACTGACAGTATATAAAACCGCTCCATTTGCGGACTATGCCTGTAGAGAAAAATAAATAAAATAAAAGGTTGTTCAATATCATGAAAAGAATATAACAGAGCATAGGAAACAGTGACTTAAAATAGTTACATTAAAACAACTACAATAAATTGCTTTGGGATTTGCAGGGGGAGATAAATAGGTTTATATCTTTCAAATTTTGTTTTAGTTTTGCACATTGATTGCATGTAGCTCTGGAATAAATAAAATGCTGTTCTCCATCCAGAGCAAAATGACTTAGTATTGCGCCTGGTGAATTATCATTTATACAGAGACCTCTTGCTGTGAAACCATCTGTCTTGTTTCTTCTTTTATAAAGTCTATGCATTCAATTAATAATAAACATCTGCTGCTTCCGTTTCCTAAATCTCTTTGGTTTTGTGTGTGTGAGTATTCACACACATGCACAGAGGAGACTTACTTCAAAACATTCCTTGACAACCCTTCACCTAACTGAAATTATGATTTGGTGTTGGATATGTGATTTCAGCAGACTTTGATTCTCCTGGTGACTGAACAGGAGGAAAGAAACAATAGAATTTCCTTTTTGGTATTCCCACAGATAGCTGTGTATTCACTTAATCTCAGCAAAAATAAGAAAGGAGAAACAAAAGCAGAAGAAGGTTAATAAAAATAGAATTCAGGAATGGTGAATATTTCCATAACAAAATGAATTAATTTACCATATATATTATGTGTGTGTGTGTGTGTGTGTGTGTGTGTGTGTGATCATTAGATTACTGTCTAATTATCATTCCTTGAACATCATTTATTAATGATTTTGAGCCATGGTGGCACTGTGGTTAGAATGTAGGCTAACTCAATGCTCACTACCAGGGGTTCAACCCTGACTGGCTCAAGGTTGTCTCAGCCTTCCATCCTCCTGAGGTTGGCAAAATGAGGATCCAGATTGTTGCGGGCAAAACGCTTACTCTGTAAACTGCTTAGAGAGGGCTGTAAAGGACTACGAAGCGGTATGTAAGTCTAAGTGCTATTGCTATGTGAATTTATTTGGATTATTCTGACTCTAATCAAATTGCACAACTACTACACTATCATAGACCTTTGTAAAACTACATCTGGCATCCTTGAAAGTAAAGTATTGCTGGGAGAGAAGCAAAATGTGGAAATATTTGAATGGTATCAAATTGAAGGCTGGAGACTGCAAAAGCACAATGGAAAATGTTAACCATTAGAGAAATAGTCTGCTTAACCCAGTTTTCCAAAGTAACAGCAACCTCGTTTGGCCAGGAAAAATAGTATTAGAATATTGGAACCAATTTCTAGACATACAATAGACAAATATTTGCCACCTTAAAAATGTAGCTTTGTAGGTGCTATTTTGACATTCCATAAATATATGCCTGTGGAGTGTCTAAACAGCACCCAGAAACCTACATTTTTCTGAATTTCTTCTGTTCAATTACATGGCAAAGATAGATTTTGATTAAAGTAATATTTGAGCATTTTCTCAGAGGGCTAGGCTTCCAAGGTGTGAAGCTGATTGATTCCAATCAAAATTCTTTCCTCGTACATGGATATTCATGAACATCTTGTTGAAAAGAACGTGGAGGGAGTTGACTGGCTCCTTCTAATCAAGACCTTTTGAATTATCGATGCTCTTCAGGAATAATGTTTTTTTCACTACCATATGTGATAACCACCTCCCCTTCACAAAATCTTCCCTAGTTGTGCTGTGTACCCAGGTTCCCACAACTGATCAGAATGCTGATTAGAAAAAGAATGCATTTCTAGCATATTGACATTTGGCTGCTCAGAAAAAAAGTAAAGCCTTGAATGTTGATCCAGAACAGCAGTTTCTCTTTATCATTTTGCAGTGGTCCTGCCATGCCCTTGTTAGAGTCGGACTCTGAGGGAGAGGAGGAACAGCCGACAGGGAGGGGAGGTTGTGTAGGAGGCTGGGGAAGGGCAGAGGAAGAACCAGGCCCATCCCCTCTTCATCCTAGGACATGCAGGGAGGAACAGAGAAGGCAACAACTTGGCTTATGAGACAGGAAGAGGCCATGATACCCCTCATTGGTTGCAGCTGAGGAGAATAGTGTACAAGAGAGACGATTACAACACAGCATTGCCAGAAGCAAAGTGTATTTTATTTTGGTCTGAAGTTATCTTGGTTGGCGTCCTCCCAACAGACTGTGCCTTGTTATCTCCTTGCAGTTGGTAATTATTTATCTTGGTGGAATTTCCTTCATTGTAGTTTGTTTTGGGTTTTTATTTCACCTCTATCTGCTAATTAAGTTCTGTAAGACTGTATTGCTTTCTTTTGAAGATGATTTTTGGATAAGTTTTTTCTCCAACTGAGAATTATAGAACAGTGGGGCCAAGTTGGAGGCATTAAAAGACAATTATTTACATTTTTGATTTTGTTACATTTGTGTACACTTTGGGTCATCACAGATCCATAAATTATGATAATCAACCAGAGAAATTACATGGGTTAGGAAGAAGCTCTGAGGTTCCCAGACTGCTAATCACTCTTTACTTATTTGTTTGAGAGTTGAAGTCTACACATCAGGAAGCTGCCCAAGATCAGCAAAATTAGTGTAAGACACACATACACTAGAAGTATACATTCCCCTTACAGCTAAACAAACAAACACAATATTGTGGGATGCTTGAATTTAGGTAGAAAAAAAGGCAAGTTGGCCAATGCACACTGCCCCAAGAGATGGTTAAATCCAAAGATGCTTCAGATTATAAAACAAACACAAGAAAAACCAAGGACAAATCGTATGGATCAGAGACTTGAGAGAATTCTTTAAAAACATGTCTCCATAGAGTATGGCAATTTCAACATTAGTTTTTTGTTGGGGAGGAGAACTTTTTATTTGTTTCCTTTTCTATCCTGCCTTTCCTCAGAAAGCTGGTTTACACTTTACACTTACAACAATAGGTCTGTGGAATAACATGAAACTTAAGAGTTTTAGGGCTGAAAGGGACCTTGGAGGTCTTCTAGTCTAACTCCCCACTGAGGCAGGGGACCTTATACAATCCCAGTCAAATAGTTGTCCAGTATATTTTTAAAAACCTCCAGTGATGGATCACATATGACTCTTGGAAGCACATTATTCCGTTGATTAATTGTTCCCACTGTCAAAAAATTCTCTTTATTTTTAGGTTGGGTCTCACTTTAACAAGTTTCCACCCTTTACTTCTTGTCCTATTGTCAGATACTTTGGAGAATAGGTTGACTGTCTGTTCTCTGCAACAGCCCCTCAAGTATTGGGAAACAGTTGTCACATCCTCCCTAATCTCTCTCTTCTATAAACTAGCCTAGGGGTGTCAAACTCAAGGTCCATGGGCTTGATCCGGCTTGCTGTGCTTAGATCTGGCCCTGATTTTCCTGGTGGAAATAGCAAAGGACTGGCCTGAGGAGCCTCTGCCAGTGAAAACGGAGCTCCATTTTTGCTGGCAGAGGGTTGCAGGTGTCAATCTTGAAGCTGACCTGGCTGTGGCCATTTTGGGGCTTCATTGCTGCCACAACCGGAGCTATGGAAGAGCGGGGGGGAGTAGAGGTAGCTGGGGTGATGGGATGCCAAAATAAAATACTTTCTCCTGGGAACCAAGGACATTCCCACCAGGTGTTCAGAAGGAGGGGACTGTAGTCATCCAGCAACTGGACTGTATCCTGATTGGACCGTGTGACTGATTGTTTGGAGAAAGTGAAAGAACTTTTACTCTTAATTAGGTGAAAACTGTGGGAATATTTAGAATTGGTTTTCACCAGGTCGTGCCAATATCACATGTCCAATAAATCTATTCTTTGAGGAATCCACCTGCATTAGAATTTTGATTGCTATGGGTGTGTTACTTGGAACCCTGACATCAGGAAACAATCCCAGCTGAAAATGGAGCTCATGAGGGCCACGTATGGCCCCTCCAGCTTCATTTTCACTGGCAGAGGGTTGCAGGAGGCCATCACAACCCATTTTTGCTGGCAGATCACTTGTGCTACCATAGGCAACCTCCAGCACAAGTGATGTCATGCTGGCTATGCCCATCCTGGCCATGCCCACTCAACCTCCCTCCCGAGGTCAAACACAACCCTGATGTGGCCCTCAATGAAATTGAATTTGACACTCCTGGCTAGCCATAGTGTGTAAAAAGGGTGTGATGAAGTGCCCTCAACTGTTCGTCATACGATTTGGCCTCCAGATGCTTTCTCATCTTTGTTGCTCTTCTCTGCACACTTTCTAACAGTCTCAGCATAATAAACTTTAATTATAATTAAATCATTATTTAATTATAATTAAATTATAATAAATAAATACTAAATATTTAATTATTGTCAGAAATAATTATAATTATCTTTATGTTCACTGTAAGAGGGGACCTTTCCCAGAATTACCCAATGAAGTTCATTAATTGTTGACCAGAATATCTATTCAAGTTTAGTACTTTAATCACTGTATTACAGTGTATGATAAATCTAGGAGCTAGGAGATTATAAAGTGAATAGGATTGGACTTTTTGTCTGCCTGAACTTTTTAATTTAAATTTCACAAACGTAACACCCTGTAATCATATGCTAAATAACTTGCTTATACATCATCTAAATCCTTTTTAGGTTTATTCTAAAATGAAAGAATGTGTCTTATTAGAAAGAGGAAACAACAAGAGTAGTACTTTTTGGTTTTAGTTTACCAACACTAAAACAGTCATATTTAGTATTGGTAAACTGAAAAAGGATATACTAAAATAGAAAAGTACATTTTGTAAACACACAGAAGGGGTTTATAACAAGGCAGAGAGAGGCTTTGTTCTGCTTTTTTTTAAAGTGCAGAACAAATTGACTTTTCTACTTGCAGTTACTCAAACTACTTTGTCTAATATTTCTGGAAGCAGAGTTTAGTTTTCTTTTTGCAACCAACTGCCTAGGTCTGGACTCCATATCTGCTTCAATTGTCATAGAAGCTTGCTTTAATAGAATAAACCATTTGGCAAATAACTCATCCTTGAAGTCATTTTTCACTGGAAATCCTGTCATGTAGATTGAAGCTTTTATAGGTGTACTCAATGGGGGAAAATATTTGATGACAGATATTACCTAAAAAATGTAGAAGTTTTCCTTAGATACTAATACCAAGTAGTGCTGTTCATGCCAATCTTGACTGCCGATGACTTCATGTAGTTTTTGTAGTAACAGTTCAAATATGATATGCCATTTCCCTCTTCCTCCTCTTTTCTCCCTTACTTTAAACTGCAGCTGTGTAATTTTTGGGTTGTTTCATTCTCATGACCCACTATCTTACTTTACTTTCGGTAGTCCACCAAAGTAAGCCTCATATTGTCACCTATAGTAGACCAATTAATAAGCAATAATTTCAATTCCGACAAAATGATCAAACTGTAAGACCTAAACTAGGGAATCAATGGTCTGCCACTTTCTTCCCCATTGGCTTTGCAGCTGATTGTAGGTCTGTAGCTGAGTGTCTAAAAAAATGTTTTCATTGCTTCTGTTATAGTTGATTACATTTAATGCCATGCCAAGGTTCTTCTTCTTTATTTTTCTATCCTACTCTCAGGCAACAAAATTAATTGGTTCAGCTTTCCCTTGGGGAAGCTTTCGTTCTCTTCCCAAACCTCTTAACCTGAAAAAGATCCAATTGATGAATTTTCTCATAAGGTTTTAGCCTTCAGATTTAATTAATCAAGGAAGTTCCCAGCATATCCTAAGAAAGTGCAAAAAACACTCCAAGAGTCAGCAACCTTTCCCCTCCATTTCTCATAAAAAAATCTAAAGCAAATTTGCTGTCCTCAACCTGAATTATACTTTTTGTCACTACTGTAGCTCCGTTGTTTGTTTTAATTGAATGAATATATGAATTCTTTATTGGCCAAGTGTGATTAGACACACAAGGAATTTGTCTTGGTGCATATGCTCTCAGTGTAAATAAAAAGAAAAGATAAATTCATCAAGAATCATAAGGTACAACATTTAATTATAGTCATAGGGTACAATCAAATCATACTAGGAAACAGTCATTACGAATTGTAAGGATATAACCAACAAAGTCAGTATGAATTGTAAGGATACAAGCAATAAAGCATACAGTCACAAGTGTGAGCGGATGGGTGATAGAAGTGATGAAAAGATTAATAGTAATAGTAATGTAGACTTAGTAAATAGTTTGACAGTGTTGAGGGAATTATTTGTTTAGCAGAGTGATGATGTTCAGGAAAAAAATGTTCTTGTGTCTAGTTGTTCTTGTGTGCAGTGCTCTATAGCTTGGTTTTGAGGGTAGGAGTTGAAACAGTTTATGTCCAGGATGTGAGGGGTCTATAGATATTTTCACAGCCCTCTTTTTGACTCGTGCAGTACATAGGTCCTCAATGGAAGGCAGGTTGATAGTAATTGTTTTTTTCTGCAATAATTCTTTAAATAGAGATTGTAATCCTGATATTAGTAACATGACTAAATTCACTTCTACAAACTTTCCTTATTTTTCTGAATTGCTTATTAAGTTAAACAAGATTATGTTCCCCATCAAATGCTTTGAAATGGGTGCTGTCAAAATAATGTCCAGTTCTAAAAATGTTCTTCATTTCAAACCACTACTGAACATTAGCTTGCCTTGCCTGTATGGGAGTTTCCTAGTATACACATCCAATTTTATTATTATAGAATAGGAGAGGTGGAATGACTCATTTAGGTAATCAAATTTAACCCTCTGCTTTGTGCCAGAATCCAAATTAAAGCAGTCAAGACAGATAGCTATGGAACTTCTGCTAAAGCACATCCAATGGACTAAAGTTCACCACCTCTCTGATTAGCTAATTGAACCTTCTATAAAAATTATTGAAGAATACCTATGTTTTCTAATATTCAGCTGGAACAGCATCCATGTATTTCTTAACTTGCAAACTGGCATAAAATAGAACAAATGACTCTTTCAGTGTGACCTTTCGGTAATTTGAAGAATATTGTTCTGTCCTCTCTCAAGCAATTTTCCCCCAAAGTTAAACTTGCTCAGCTCCAATCTTCTCCAGTTAGTCTTGTCTTTCTCAAAGGTAAACATTTGCTCTTTGTGTGATTTTGTTTCTAGTTTTTCTATTCACGAGAGACTAAGCAACTATGAAAAATGAATCACGATTACCAAGCAAATCTGTCGATATGAATTCCCAAAATCAACCACCATGGTATTTTGAAATTTAGGGCAGTTAAGTGGAAAGTATTGCATTTCATGAGAATGGAGAAAGATATCTGGAAGCTATGGCTCATACAGAATAAAAATTCTAGGTCATGGTAGATAATTATGATGTACTTTGGGAGCTCCATTGGGTGCCAATGGACTTCTGAGTGTTGTTAAAGATGCTGGCCATCATTTTTAAGGGCCTGTATTGCTCCAGTCTGAGTATCTGAGAGCCCATATTTTCCGATATTTATCTGTCCAACCATATCTCATAGTGTCAATCATCTCCATTCTTGTCCCTGCAGATGGGGGTCTTAAAGGCATGTTTTCCCATCATTGCTTAATTCTGCAGAACTCACTCCCAGTAGAGTCTTGACTTATTTCATATATTCAGAGTTTCAGTTAACTAGTAAAAACACCCCCTCCCCATCTGAAATAGTAGGAGGAGAATGCTTAATAATTCAGGTATGGTCTGTAGCATACTTAACTTGTTTATGTGACTTTTTTAATGTATTGGGGGTTAGAAGAAAAGTTAAAACATTTATTCTTAGCTGCCTAGAACTTCTGTAAATGTTTGACACACAAGTATAGTTAATAACTAAACAAGTAGTACTTTTTATTTGAAAGCTGTGTCTTCTCTCTGGTGGGGAACCAATATTTCACAAACTACAGTTTTTATTAAAAGTTCCTGAGACTTTCAATATTTTGAATATTGTGCTCCTGTAGAGAGGAAAGGAAATGGCTTTGAGAGACATGAGGAAGATCTACAGCCAAAATAAAGATCAGATGAAACAGTACTGAGTTTGAGGGAGGAATGTAATATGAATAGATGCCTCAGAGAAGCCCCTTCCTAATTCTTACAAAGGTGATAGGGAAGGAGGAGAAAGAACAATCAAGATTACTATAGTAATCTATAATATACTATAGCAAGATTTGATTACTATAGTTTTACAATAAAAGTAGTATTGATTTACATGAGATTGGATTCCTAGACTGATCTACCTTGAGGAATTTCTTCTATAGAAAATGAAAGCCATTTTGCTGAGTTTTGTCTAATATTGCATCACGTGTGGGTGCACATAGAACACAGAATAACAGAGTTGGAAGGGACCTTGGAGGCCATCTAGTCCAACCCTCTGCACAAGCAGGAGCAAACATTAGCCTCTACCTGGGATCAAACTCACAGCCTCATGATTGTGAGGCAAGAGCTCCACCTCTAGGCCACCGCAGTGTTCTGTGCTTCAATGGCAGTTATGATTCCATACATACTTCTAAATGTTCCCAAATGAAGTACTGTTCAAAGCAATGTGAAAGATGCAGAATTTAGGTCTCCAACACAGTTCAGTAATAAGAACGAGCAAGCAAGCTCACTCAATGGACTGCTAAGGATATGCCATAACCTCTGAGAAACATTTGTAGAATTTTAGAATAGAATAGAATAGAATAGAATAGAATAGAATAGAATAGAATAGAATAGAATAGAATAGAATAGAATAGAATAGAATAGAATACTTTATTGGCCAAGTGTGATTGGACACACAAGGAATTTGTCTTGGTGTAAATACTCTCAGTATACATAAAGAAAAGATACATTAGTTAAGAATCAAGAATCAACACTTAATGATAGTCATTAATTTATAAGAGTTAAAGTCCGCCTGTCTTAAATTTGCAAACATTGAGAATCGCTGGTCTATTGAAATTCAATCAATGACATTATCCCACATACATTTCCTAAAATTCTCAGAAAGAGGGTTACAAGAACTTTTAGGCCAAGCTGTAGCTATCAATCTATTAAAGTTTGTATGAAAACGAAATTCTTGTTCATTTCAGAAAGGACAATGAACAAAATCACCAAATGGCAATGCATCTCACCCTGTCCTTGTATGGATGAATAGTATCCCCAAACTTTTAAATATTTATTTTAGAATAAACTGCCCTTTTAGGTAGATGGCAAAGCATTGGAAGAAGACTATTTACATAATCGGCTTGTTCTCCAAATATAGTTAAAAGCTTAGCTCTGCCCATATATTTCTTGAATAGTCACAAACACTTCCAATACTGTGTCATATGCTTTTTAATACCTCAAAAAGGGAAAAGTAGAAAGTGGGGGATTAAAAAAAGGGGGAGTCAGGAACAGTGTTTCCAAAAATATTTTATTGTTCTTATCTTCATGTTTTGGTTTACCTTTTTCTATCTTTCTTTTCCTTGCCAATGTATTTCTTTTTCTTCGGCTCACTTTAAATGATTAGATTAAGATAAAGCATAGGCAACAGCAAAATGTATGCAATATAAACATTAGGCTAACAGTTCTATTCTTTGCCGTCTAAAGAGTCAGTTGATTTACTCCCTGTTCTTCTATCCTGAGAACTGTATACACAAATATTATTAAAAGGCTTATATTTTCTAAGCTGCAGCTCATGTCATCAGAAGCATAGAGTGCTTAACAGATGTAGGATTTAAACTGATATGAGATTGGAGGACAAAAACAGGATAAGGGAAAGTAGTGTTATTCAGATTTGGATATATAAGAAAAATTAAAATTATCTTATCAATTAACAACTGCAATATGTTAAAAATTCATTGTGTTTGTTGCAATTTTCTGAGACAGCTGGAAACCTTTAGATGTATGTGAATATCTGATTCACATTTATGTATTCTGGCTTCATATTCATATACATGTGTATGAGTACCTTCGTCAAGAGATTTCAAGCTATCTAGAAAGTCTCAAAACACACAATGTTTTTTTTAATGCAGTGGACTTATAATGTGTCTCAGATGTAACCTGCACCTTCCGAACTGATGTATCTTCCTTGATCTTCATGTCTTCACTCCAATTTAAATCCTACATTAGGTTAGCTGCTCTGTGCATCTGATAAAAAGACTGGTGTTTGTGAAAGCTTGTGCGTTTTAATAAAATTTGTGAAACTGAAATATGCACTTTTCCCCTGATTTATAGTAATAGTATCATCCATGTAGAAATATTGAATGAAGACACCCTTCCCTTTCACTCTATGAATGTTCACTTGCTAAATGCCTCTAATCTCAGTTGATTTGTTTCTAAAATCATAGGAAAGGAGTATCAAAAATAAAACATGTCCCAAAGTTATAAAGAGAAGCAAATGATAAAATCAAGCATTTGGCTTGAATTAAGGGACAAATGTATTCTTCATGAAGCTGTGATTTCAGATGTGCATCCAATTAAATTTTAAGTCATCTTTAATTTGATTGATAAGAAGCACCTCTCCCCCACCCCCTTTTAACAATATTAGAGCTCAGAAACCATTTACTGAAACTAACAGTGAAGTTTCAGAAAAGAAAATACTTCCCTATTATACATAGTAATACCCAGATAGTCATTAATGTAATTGTTTTTAAAATGGGGCTCGTCAGATTCATAAATTTTGGTTCTCAATCCCTTCATGTAATCCTCAATTTATGACCATAATGAAGCCTGGAATTTTCATTGTAAGCCATGACTGTCGAAATTGGAGGCACCTACAATGACCAGACCTACAATTGTTTAGTCATTAAGCAAACATAGTGGTCATTAAGCAAATGCCATGGCTGTTAAATGAATGTGTGTATTCCCATGAGTCTCTTTTGCCAGAAACCTACTGAAAAGGTCAGAAACTGGGGGGGGGGGAGTTATAAATTACAGGCATGTGAATGCAGAATATCATAACCAATAATAATGGTGAGCAGGTTGCTAAATGTCCAAAATCTTGTCATGTGACAATAGGGGAATGTGTGCAGCTATCAAAACTGGGATATGTGTGTGTCTGTGTATGTTCCTGTAGGTAACTTTGAACAGTTCTTAAGCAACCAGTCATTAAAGAAAGATTACCTGTATTGCCATTGATGGCTGCATGCTTCCTCCTAAATCACAGGTAGTATCTAATACCAGTTGCTGGGAAGCAATAGTGGAAGGGATCTGACACTGTCTTATCCCTGCTTAGAGTTTCTTAAAGGCACCTGGTTAGTTGTTGTAAAAGATTGAATGTTAATTTAGACTATTAGCAAAAGTCTTATATTCTTAAGAAGTCTTCAATTGATTTGCTGAATGCAGGTACAATTGAGATCTCTCTTATACAGGACCCTTGCTCCTGAATCTGGATCTACAGTTTAAAAGAGATGTGACACTAACTGTGAAGCTATGGGGTTGTGTCTCCTTGGACTTCTGCATGGGTGGCATCATTCCTTTTCCATGGATTCAGTTTAAAATTCAACTCAGAGATAGGTCCTATCAGGAGTCAGGTTGAGATATTTGTTCAAATTTCAAAGAACTGACCAGGAAGGATGGATAATACAATTAATGAATGTGCTGTGTTATTATATGTCCTGACTGTATGCCAGCAATTATTACCACTAATTACAATATTGCAATCTACCCAATTCTCACCTGGAGTTACTTATGCATGTATTCCGGTTCAGCTCCTTGTTAAGCCTTGGAAGACTACTATCATATAGGTACCTTACCATCACTTGATAGGCCACTTAGTTCAATCTGATAGTACTGAGTCATTCTCATTTTTGTCTTAAAGACATTAGCAATCTCCACTCACAATTCATTTTTGGCTTTATCATCATCAGTTGTTTCTAGTAGGTTTCCCCAACCATTTAGCCACACATTAATAATTTTAACTCCAGGATTAGAGACATATAATTGGGCAATTTGGATAACCTAGATATCTTCATTTTAATCTAGAACCTTCTTTGGGACCAATTGATATAGTTATTTTATATCAGTATAAACCATGGCTTAGCAAAAGTTCAGAGCATCTCTAGCTGTACCCTATTGGCATACACAAATTATTCTTGCTATGTCTGCAGTTCTGCCATGACAATTAAGGGGCAAAACATTGTTTACATTGAAAATGTTGGGGTAGAAATTGGTCATGTTTTTGGCTCCGGAAGAATAAAAGAAATCATCCCTAATGCTCTTAATAGTATTTCTGTGTGTTCATGTCAAACTGGAGCAAATCCCTAATCTCATCTTTCTTATTATATTTCCCTAAAAAAAAAATACCGCTGAAAATGTTCAATCACATTCTTAGCATAAAATGTATTTGGAGGTTTCTCCCCCCCCCCCCCAAAGAATCCTTGTAAGCGAAAACATTTTTGAAAAAATTAGTACCACCATTAGTCTGATAGATGGCTCCTAAAATATGTGAGAAACCAATTTGTGAGATACTAAGCACAATGTAATTAATTGCCAGTTTATAAGGTACTTATGTTTATTCTTTCATTCATCACAATCACAGCAAAAGGCATGACACAACCAAGCTGACTGCGAAGAATAACAATTACAACCCAAAACATCTGGGGCACACCAGGAGTGGGGGAGGGGGATAAGTTTGTTGAAAGGATTGTGATAGAAGATTGCCCCCTCCCCCCCAAAAAAGTAGTTGGCATTCTTGAAAACACTGCACCAAAGATGAAATATTAATAGCAACCAGGATTGAAGCCATGTGTCACACAGGCAAAGCAGCTGAATAAGGGAAGGAAACCAGAAAGAGGAGAAAATGCTAGGACAGACTGGGCACATAGTAATTTTTTCCTCAGCCCAAATATAGCTTAAGAGATCAGCCCAGCATAATTATCCTTCAAGGCCAGGACAGGACCACTTTCCAAGCAGGACTTATCCAAATCAAAGCACTTCTGAATCATTTCTTCCACTCACTTCCTTTATGTGTCATTCAAAACTAGTGCTACTATGGTCAAGCACAGAAATGGAGAATATATCTTCCATCTGTGCAAAGAGGCGAAAGAAAAACAGTGGAAAGAACACTGGTTTAAAAAAAACCACAGCGAAAATTAGTTGTCATAGTAACAAGCACCTCAGGAAGCCATCTTCTGATGCTTATGAGCATAAATAAATTTATCTATTGCTGGGCAGAAAATTCATCTAATATTCCTCTTCTTTTTTTAACCCACCATTGTTTAATTTGATGGAAAAGTGTTTGTTTTGAAATGGATTTCAAAGAAGAGAATTTTAATGGATTTCTCCTTTACTGATTGTGTGAAACTGAGATATGTGAATACTTCTCCAGTGGCTAGCAACCTCCTTGGCTTCTCGTGATTCAATTCACTCTCAAGGAAAAATAGTATGTCCTCGTGTGTGTGTGTGTGTGTGTGTGTGTGTGTGTGTGTGTGTGTGTTGCATATTAGAAAGAGTCAAGTTTCAGAGATATGGAACATCCCCTTTAACTGTAAAATCATCTCTCTTGTTTTTATGGATTGTTGTGAGGCACTTGGAATCATGATATGAGATAGGTGGTTATATAAATATGGTCAATTGATAGATAATTTTTTTTAAATCACCACTATGTCACCTGCTGACAGGTACAAAGAATTGGTATTATTTGTAAAGTAAATAATTATTTGTAAACAATCTGTTCAACTAATGACCAGCACTAAATTGGTCCTAGATAAGGGCCAATGAAATATAAGAAGGGCTGGTTTTGGATTGTTTGTGGCAACTGAAGGAATCTAAACTTATGTCTCATTTAACTCTGTTGTCCAGCTGTGCCTGCTTGTCTTCTACATGTGCTGTATGTATGGATTCTTCAGTTTTTTATGTTTGTAATTGTTTTTAGTGTCACTTAGCTGAGATGGTCAGCTATAGAAATTGAATGAGTGAATAAATGAGTGAGTGAATGAATGTCCCAAAGGTGCTTTTCAAAAGACAACTGGATTTTCTTGGGTTTTTTTTCTTGAAAATGTTTCATTTCCAAGAAGCTTCTTCAGAATTGAGAATCTGAGAATCTGCATAGACATTGAATGAATGAATGAATGAATGAATGAATGATATATGCAAACTAATGAGAAGCAAGTGTATTAAAAAGTTTAGATTTGCTTTGCTTTTTTCCCAAGAGAAATGTTCAAACCATGTATCAGTACCAGCTTAATAACAGTGTGCAGTTTAGTGTGAATCATGCCAAGCTGTTCCATATAGTTTGCCTATTCTACTACTTTCTACCAATTAATTAATGCAAATCAATATAACAAGATGTCCTATCACAAAGTTTTCCTTGTTATATATACCTAACTTCAGGAATTTTACTGCATTTCTCTTGATATAGGCCCTTTTGCATTTTGCAGTACATTCTAATTGACTCTTTTTGTATATGTAGCTTTTTTAATATTCACTATTTTTGTATCCAACATTTTTGAAGTTACCTTCTAGTAGAGAGAGGCATATATTTTCCATTATTTTATAATAATTGCAATCTGGGGACCTGTTTCAATGAAACTAGCCTGCCCCATTCGCACCAGCAAAAGTCTGCTCAGGATCCACCTGTTAAGGGAGGTGCAATGAGTCAAGGAGAATAGCCCTTTTCACTGTGGAACACTCTACCACTGAATGGTTTATGCTGGCAAAGAAATGAAATTTTGGTTCAATGATGAATTAAATAAATTCATAAAGAATAGGTTTCAGAAGTACTATGGTTACAAACTCCAGAACTCTCAATTTAACTATAGAGGGTTGCATTGGAGAAAGTTGGGCTATAGCTTCTTCTAACCAGGAAGTCTATCTGCTATTTTCAAGTTTAAAGAGAACAATTGTCTCAATATTGGCTGTTGTTAACATGGTGGATAGACTCAGGACTCCTCTGTGCTTATCCCAATTACATTGTTGGGCATAGATTGATGGATTGATTCAACATAGTCCTTCCTATACTTTACTGATTGATAGATTGATAGATAGATTACATTTTTACATTGCTCTTCTCACTGTGACACTGAATGTTTTACAAATAAAAACCCCCAATGAAAACCATAAAATCCTTACAAGAAGTAACAAATATCTATGGAGATTCTTAGCATTCAGGTCATGGTTGTCTGAACTGAAGAAGCTAAGTGATAAGTGTCTTCAAGGAATAACAAGAAAGTCCAGTTGCCTTTTGAAAAAGCACCCTTGGGACAAAAAGTAACAAAGTTAAAAAGATGGAGTAAATGTCCATCAAACTACCAAGAGTTGGGTATCACTCTTGTATCCTCATGTCAGTTGATAGAGTCAGTTCTTAATGCTCTTCCGAAAGACCATAAGAGTGGGAACTCTTGGGGCAGCATGTTCCATAGGACGGGGACTATATGTCAGAGGAGGCTCTTTTCCTAGAGCGGGTTCCATCAGTCAGAACTCTTTAATTATCAGGATCTGTAATATAGTCTACCTTCTGTAATGTAGTCTACAAATAGGTGGTTCAATGTAATTGGGTTGGGGCAGTCCCTTGGTTAACTCGGTCCTATGGCATGAAGGGTTTTAATGGTCACAACCAACATCCTGCTTGGATCTATACATAAACTGGTACCAATACAATTCATGCAGCAGAAATATTACATGCACACCCTAGGGGTGCCCTAGTTTTAAAATATTTTCATCTGTTTGCAGGTCTTTTATAGAGGAGGTTTCAGTAAAATCTAGATTGTCCCCATGCTGAAAATGCTAATAATACTAAGTGAAAAAATGCACAATAATCTTAGAAAAGAAAGAAAAACTGAAATTATTCCCACCCTTCTTGGTACGGTTGCTTCTATCATCTATTAGCATACTGGAGATATAAATAAGTGCAAATCTTTTTTTTCCCCTAGTATGCATGCGAAAATATTCCATGGGTAGAAGTTGTCAAAGCAACAACAACCAAATGTTTTGATTTTTCTATAAAGACTGTACATGCATTTTCCCCTGACAGTTTTTTAAAAAGTGGGAAGTGATAGGGCCAATAATTATTCATTCCGCCAGAGATTTCTGTCCCCCACTACTTCATGAAACCTTTAGATGGTGCTGTGTCCTTAAAGTAAACTGATGCCAAACAAGATTTTATGTAACCTCATGTTTGGCGAGCCAGACCATCGTATGTAAAATACATTACTTGGAAGTATCCTACATTGTTTTTTTTCTCCTGTGAGTGCCAATTGGGAGCCGAGTGCCATCAGTTTTGTGCAGGAGACAAAACAGGATCCTTTTGTGTACCAAGCCAGCAATCTGTTCAATATATATGCATCCCATTTCAGCAGCTGGAAATATAATGCTAAGGGGAAAAAACTGCTTGCAAACTTCCTTTGCTTTCTAGCTAGGCTGTTGCTGGTCTTTCCTTGGCAAAGAACCCTGATGATCTATAATGGGAGGTTATTCATTGCCTGTGCTGACTAATGTTTCCTGCACTCTGGGTCTGCAGCTTGCTCCCTGTACGGCTGCGTATAACCATATTTGTTAATCAGTTCATAGTATTTTCTTTCATTGGTTTGGCTACACAACTTCTCCCCTATCTTGGGAAGCAGGAGGATACTTTATTATTTCCACATATGGCTCTGCAAGGCGGTGATGCAGAAGAACACAATGTGCTTAAGCCAACGGAAAGCTTAAAAAAAGCAATTTGTCAAAAAGGGCTTGAACAAACTTGTTTGTCTTCCCACCAAGTCACTTGTCATTCGCTCCAGCAAGCTGGCTGTGGATTTAAACATTGGAACAAAACCAAAGAACAAAACTGCCAGGGAAAGCATGGAAGAAAGGAAAGCCATAAAGCCATTGGGTTTTTCATGTCAGATTTCTATATTTTTAACTTGACAAGTCCAAGATCATGAGGGAGCAGGTTTCTCTCTGTGGTGAATAGAGTTGTTCCAGTTTCTTTCAGGGATGAGTTCAACCTTGCTAGACAAGTACAGGCCTTCTAGTTCAAGGTTGGCTGCTTTGTTATATCCAATCCAAACGATTCTTTCTGTCTCCTGAAATGTTAATCCTGAGTAGCTCTCTTTTTGCTGTCCTTTTCCTTCTTCCAAGCAACTTCTCAGCTCCTTTGCTCTTTTCTTCCTTCCATCCTCCTTGACTATTGCCCCTCAATGGTCTAAATCCATCTTTTCTCAATAGACCAGTGATGGCTAACATTTTTGGCATCACATGCCAAAGTACAAATGCACTTCCCCAGTATGCAATGCATATATGTTCCCCTTGCATGTGCCCTGTCCTCATGCATGCATGCCCACCCCTCTACATGCATGTACATCCCTATACATGTGTGCATGTTCCCTTGCATGCATTCCATCCCACGTGTGCCTTGCCTGTCACATGAATCCCTCCCCCAGGCGTGTGCATCAGAGACCCAAAGACCAGCTGGCTGGCAGAAGCCACATGAACATGCGCGGCTGAGCTGAGCTGGGGTGTGCCATAGGCTTGTCATCACAGCAATAGACTGTTACCTTCTTCAGCCTCTATATTTTCAAAATCTTTGATTTTTCTGAACCTCTCTTCATATCCTTCTACACATCATATCTGTCTTTCTAGGATTTACCACAATATGGCAACTTGTGTTGTGGTTCTTGTTAGGAATATGAGTCACCTAACAGCTATTTGGGTTAGAAATATATAAATCAGGATAAACATTTTAAAACTGTATCTTTAAAAAAATGCAAAACTGTAATTAGGTGTGGTTTCTCAAACGGCCATAAGATGGAGCCAGAAACCTGGTTTGTCTTAGTCTTAGTCTCAGAAGAGTGTGTGAGTGTAGCTCTGTTTCCTTCTGTTGGAAAGTATTGCCGTTCCTCCATTTTTCCTAATTGACTGATATTTCTGGATTTAATGTAAGTCTGATACTGAACTGTTTTTGACACTGGACTTTGTTACTGGATTATCCCTGGATTGAAAACTGACTGATTTAACCTGTGAATGACTTTTGGACTGCTTATTTTGAACTTTGCTTAAACCTTTCTGGAAGTAAAAACCTACATTTACTGTACAGTGTATCTGTGTGCTGTGTGTGTATTATTCAAACACTACTCTCAAATACGTCTCCCTGTATGCGCTCATTCTCCTAACGGGGAATTACCTCAACAGTTCTCCACAGCCTGTGCAGATGGCAGCAGAATTGCACAGTGGGGAAGAAAGGGGATCAGTCCAGGAGTCCGGAGAGGACTCGGATGTGGGTTCTGCATCCAATGCAGAGATGGGCCAGGACCATCTGGTAGTGGGGTGCTTCCTCCAGAAAGGGGATCAGTCCAGAAGTCTGGAGAGGACTCGGATGTGGGTCCTGCGTCCAATGCAGAGATGGGCCAGGACCATCTGGTAGTGGGGTGCTTCCTCCGGAGCCTTCGGAGTCTGGCAGCAGTGAGGCAGAGGACCCAGGGAAGCCTGTTCTCAGTGCATGTGTACTCAGAGCTGCTAGAAGGCGAGAGCAGCTGGAACAAAAGGGGTGACTCAGGAGTAAGGCTGGGAGGTGATTGTCCCTCCCATAAGGTATAAAGGGCAGGCAAAGATGACATAACCTTTGCAGGAAGCAAAGTCATTTGTTTGGTTCAGATTCATTCTTGAAGCTCTTTGTATTTTGGTTAGTTTTTTTTTTCTAGTTCATTTGACATTTCTGTTATTGGCAGCCTTCACAGGAAAGAAAGGTGGGTGCTTATCTTGAGGGACTGTTTGAGATTCATTACTGGCTGGGAATGAAAATAATTCCCAGTGTTGCAATAAAACAAGACTTGTTTTTAAAATAAGTGTGTGCATAATTATGGTCTCAGAAGCTTTGGTCAGAACAACTGCCCTGATCTGTCTGTTCACACTATGCATTCTAGTAATTTTGTATGGCTTGGTTGGAAAATTTCCTTGTCTTGCTCCATTCTACAAGATGATTATTATTTGATTTGCCCAGAATATAAAATCTTAGTATCTCAATTTTACTTTAAGATGGAACATAAGGCTTTCCCTGACCCCAAATTTATTGTCACCCAACTATCTAGTCAGAAAGTTTCACTGAACCAGATTCTCACAGTGTCAGTCCAACTAGTAACATATAACATCTGCTCTTATGTAGAGGCTTCCATATACTTAACAATCCCTTTTTCTGAAAATTCACTTTTATGTCTAATTAATCCTTTTCAGTATTGAACTGAACTCAAACAAAATATGAACGTTTATAAGTGAATTATAGAATATAATTTTAATTCTGTATTATAAAATGAATTTTATAAATATATAAGAAATCCAAGTGCCTCCATATGATGTTTTAGAATCATGTAGAAAACAAACAAATTTTCAGAATTTTTAAACTAACATTAATTGTTTTTCTTCCAGGAAATGCTGCCATTAGAAGAAAAACCAGAAATTCATAATCTGACTGAACATAATGCTTAAATCAACACTAATAAATTTAATGTCAAACTGAAGATAAATATTACATACAAGTCTTCCTCCAGTGTTTAATCATATTTAGAGAAAAAAAACAATGGGAATTAAATTACTAGAGCTTTTCTTGACTGTTCTATCAAACTGTGTTGGAAATGTAACCGCCGGAGTAATGGCTGGTATTTCTAGTAGTTATAGCCCAAACATATTTGGTGGCATGATCCGATTGGAAAATTTTGAATTGGTGTGTTAAACTATTTTCAACAGATCTGGTAATGGGACTTAAATATGATACCAATAGAGGAGAATATTTATAGCTCAGGTTTCAAATGATGGGTCCTTTGGTGCCTTCTGAGCTTAGTTGTTTTCTTGCAGACATTTCGTTACCCAAACCAGGTAACATCGTATCTCTCTGATATGCTTTTGCTCAAATATTTATCATGGGATAGGGAGACGGATAAAAATTGTCCACTAATGTTAAACATTTGTAACAAAACATTTGTTAAAAGTTACTCCTTTTCATTGTAGGCTACCATGCTTTGCCCTAGTGATAGTCAGAGAATTTTCTTGTATTTTTCCTGTCAGTACTAATTTTTATTTGGTTCGATGAATGAGAATTTGCTTGAGGAATTCTTTGAAAGGACAGGAGAATTTTGCAGGACCCAATCTGGGACTATCCCTGGGATCAGAGGTTTTTTTCTTCCGAGCTTCCGGATTCATGCTGGAACTTCTAACAGGGTGCATGTGTGGGGTATTTATACCCATTTGCAGCAGAATTTTAGACCAATTCTTATGAAGGACAGGGTTTGTGAATGTCTGACCTTTCATTGCACAACCATCTCTCTGGCTATCTGCAGCCTCTCTAGCTGCTCGTATTTCCAATTAATTTGCAACATTTCTAGGTTTCCTGTGTTGTACTTTAATCCTATGGGAAGGGATCATGACAGAGGGATGTTAGCATTATCACCTTCCCCTAGAAAGCTTTAAAGAAATCACCCACTCATGTCTATGCTATATATTGGCAGAGACTTTAGGAAGCCTAGTTATGTGCTGGATGTAATAATATGTATATTTCCCCTCTCCTGAATCATTTAGAGTTATCAGAAACCCATTTTCTTTTCTCCCGATCTTTCTTCTATCTCTAACTCTCTGATTCTTTTGCCATTAGGCTACATTACCACAGTTCTTGATGTCACCCGACTTGTTGTTTTATGCCTTTTCTATATTTTAGCTTTTCCATTGACTTTTAGACTTTCCAGTTTAAATTGCTTTGGGTGAACATGTGAAGTTACTACAGTACAAAATATTTTACTTGGATATACTATGAAAGTTCTACTATACCTCCAGGGAAAGGCTGCAAATTAAGACATGCCAAACCAGGTCATAAAATCACTGTAGTTAATATGAAACATATTTTTATTCTGGGAATCACTGTCTGTGGAAAAAGTAATCATGATGGATTGAAGAGACAAAAGAATTGATAATCACAACCTATAAAAGGTACTAGGGTCAGGTCCTCCCCCCTTTTTTACTTGTCTTTCAGTAAAAACTCCTACATGGTTTATATATGCAGTATATGGTCCATAAACATACATGCTCATTTGGGTTGTGTATTAAAAATACTAGTTACAGATATCTTATCAGGGGTGGGATTCTACCAGTTCAGACCAGTTCTATAGAACCGGTTGTTACGATTCTGTGCAGTTTGGAGAACCAGCAAATTGCGCCACTGACTGGCCCCACCCCCCTCCTGTCAGATTTCTGCTTTCTATCTAATCTAAATCGCTGTTGTACTGCTTTGTCTTCACCCAGGAAGCTTTGCTGAGGCCCAGTCAGGGGTGGTATTCAGGGGGTTGGGGGTGGGGGAGAAGTGGCCTGAGAGCAGAGCCGAAACTTTCTCTCTCTCTCTCTCTCTCTCTCTCTCTCTCTATATATATATATATATATATATATATATATATATATTTGTTTTCTGAGGTTCTCATGAATTACCAAAGATCCATATATATATATATATATATATATATATATATATATATATATATATATATATATATATATATATATATATATATATATATATATATATATATATATATATATATATATATATATATATATATATATATATATATATATGGTGTTCGGCTTGGTTCGGTATTTTCCCACGTCATTGTAGTTCTTTTAAAGTTGTAGCAACGTTTCAGCAGAATCTCAGAACTACAAAGAACTACAATGACGTGGGAAAATACCCGAACCAAGCCAACACCATACATGTAAGTACCAGCGAAAACTTAAGAAAACAAATATATATATATATATATATATATATATATATATATATATATATATATATATATATATATGTGTGTGTGTGTGTGTGTGTGTGTGTGTGTGTGTGTGTGTGTGTGTGTGTGTGTTCTTAAGTTTTTGTGGGTACTTACATGTATGGTATTCAGCTTTGTTTGGGTATTTTCCCACATCATTATAGTTGTGCTTTTAAAGTTGTAGCAACGTTTCAGCAGAATCTCATCTGCCATCAGGCTTCTGTATTGTGTTCATCTGTGAGTCAGACTTTTACAGTTGTTTCAGTTTTAAATTTGGGGCTAGCCTACTGCTGTGCCAGAATGGTTTTTTCTTCATCCTGATTGGTTGGGAGGGTCTGTGTTTATTGGTCTTGGAATTTGCTGTGTTCTGCTTGATTGGTGTTTCTAATATCTTCTGTCTTTTTTGTGGCTTTTTTTGTCTTGATTGGCTGGCAACATTGTGTTCCTGTATTGGAGGCTTTTAGTGCAGCTTGGCTCCGAGTAAATTGATGGCTATCAATTATTAGGAAGCTAGGTTTCATCTGGGTGCCTGGTTGGGGTGTGTTTGAGCTGGAGGTATCAGGGGGATCTGTTTGTGCCCAGGTGTTTGCCTGGCTAGTGGTGTGGAGATTTTTTTGTTTTTGAGTGCAGGCTTCCAAATAATTGACAGTCTGGTGGAATCATCTCTTCTATTCATGCTTTCAGGTCTTTTTTCAATCTCTATGGCTTCTCTGATAATTTTGTGGCTGGGGTTTTCTATAGTGGCTAGGGTTTTGGTGCCATTGAAGTCGATGCTATGACCTGTGGCTTTCATGTGTTGGAACATGCTTCCTCACTAGTCCAACACATGAAAGCCACAGGTCATAGCATTGACTTCAATGGCACCAAAAGTTTGTTAAAAGAAAAGCTGCAGTGACCAGCATTAGCCGGTATGCCCACTGGAAAGGAAACAGCTACAGTTTTTGTTGTACAGCAAAAGAGACACGACCTGTGCTTCTTTTTCTAGGAAGCTCCTGACAATAGAGAATAAACCAGACAAACAAAGGTAGTTTTTCCACTTAGATGCTTGCCAGATATGTTCAACTTCAGGTCCCATCATTCCATTCAGTTTGGACAGGCACATACTTCAACCCATGAGGAAGGAAAGTCTGCTGAAATAGGAAGGACAGTCTTAGGATATTTAGTTGCAGTTAAACAGTCATATAGATGACTTTTGCCATTTCAAAACTGATGAAATCACTGGGTGGATACATTCTAATTCTTTCTGTCTAGAGACTAAGAAAAGAAACGAAACATTCTCTGTTTGCGCATTTTGTCAATTTTCACAAGCCACTATTAGCTTGTTTC
The DNA here is from genome assembly GCF_049901735.1 of Notechis scutatus. Lineage (NCBI taxonomy): Eukaryota > Metazoa > Chordata > Lepidosauria > Squamata > Elapidae > Notechis > Notechis scutatus. The sequence goes on along the minus strand of NC_142025.1, from coordinate 15,526,847 downwards.
ATGACTAGTGAACACTTTCCATCAGTTCTGGAGTGTCCTGCACAGCTAGAGCTGTAATATCTAGAAAATAATTTCATTCTTCCTTGGGTTGGCTTTATAACAATTTGGTTTATTTTCTTGGTTTCCTATCATGAAAAGGAGATCTAAATAGATAGGTATGGATCTGGTGGCAATGCTGCAATAAAGAAGGTTCAGAGCTGTGCCAAAATTCTGTTTATGATTTAAGAATCAGGATTTTTGAGGTGCCAACTTCTTTGCCTTCTCCTCCCTCTGCATTGCACATAATATAATAATGCCAAAGCATTTGATAACCCAGTTCACATACCCCATATGCCATTTCATTCAATCTTCCTAGATCATTTATATTATTTGTAGGATTAAAGTCATTCTACAAATAACAGGCTTTTCTCTCCTTTTTTTAAACTGAAATAAAACCTAAGATCAAATACATCCCTACCAGAGGTGGTATTCAGCAGGTTCTGACCAGTTCTGGAGAACCAGTAGAGGAAATTTTGAGTAGTTCAGAGAACTACTCAATACGACCTCTGACTAGGGATTTTACAGTACCCTTCCCCTGCCATACCCACCAAACCACGCTCACAGAACCAGTAGTAAAAAAATTTAATCCTACCACTGATCCCTACCCACAATCAATGAAAATCTGAAAAGCATTCTTAGACTAAATCATTTTAATATCCATTGCATTTTCTTTGAGTAACCAAACCAAAATATGCATTGCTTTAAAGATATGCCTGTTATTTATTAACCAGACAGAACAGTTTGGTAATTCCAATCCGTTCGTCATCTGATCAGATCAAGTTAGTCAGTCCAAGACAGATTTATGATGGCTCTTCCTAGTAAACAATGAAAACTCTTGTCTTTTAAAGCCATTAAATGTTTGTAAACTTTAAAATAATGGGATGAATGCATGTCTGTGCACTGAAGGGTCTTTGACAGCTTTGTGCCATCAATATCAATGACAACAATGTAATGCCTTGTTTTGACAGCTTTTTCCGTGTTTGTCCAAGCAGAATAGATGTGTCTTGCTTTTTCCTCTGGCTATATTACTTTCCTCTTTTTATATCCTCATGTTCCTTCTCTTCTACATAAATTGATTTACAATTGAGCCAAAACCTGTCCACCAGTTTCCTGGGCTTCCACTGTTGCTTTTTTCTTTCTTTCTTATTTTAGTTTTAGAATGTATTTAACATCTCTTTTGGCTGTGTTTTTGACTTTATTGCCATGAAATAGCTGAAGTAGTCTGGTTTTATTTCCCAATACATGTAACTCTATCACTCTGCAGCTTTCCTGGATGCTCCTTTTCCTTGATGTGGAAATACAGACGTATACCCCCCTCCCTTCCCCATGACTCAAAGGAAGCCAAATGGATTACATGTCAATGAAGAAATTATGGTATAAAGACAAAAACCTCTCAGATACCATTCAGATAGAGTTTGATTAAGAGAAATACAATAACCGCCTGTGCCCATGAAAATTTCAAATAATATAATAACAACAATAGAAAGTTTCATACATGAATGCTACTGACCATTTCTCAAGGGAAGGAAATAGATAATTGTGACCTCCAAAATGTAATTGCCAAAATTATGACTGGAGACTGTTTCCTTGGGAAGCTGAAGGCAGGTAGAATATGATGTTCTGTTTTCTTCCCCTTGAGAAATGGTTAGTAGCTCACATTCACATTAGGGCTTAGAATAATAGAGTTGGAAGGGACCTTGGAAGCCTTCTAGTTCAACCTCCTGCTCGAGTAGGAGAACCTATACCATTTCAGGCAAATGGTCATTCAGTTTCTTTTTGAAAGTGATAGAACACCCACAACTTCTGAAGGCAAGATATTCTATTAGTTGATTGCTCTCACCGTTAGGAATTTTTCCTTGGTTCTAGCTTGCTTCTCTTCTCAGTTAGTTTCCAATCATTGCTTCTTATATTCCCTTTTAGTGCAAAATAATTTGACATCCTCTTCTTTGTAGAAGCCTCTTTGTAAAAACCCTTTGTAGGGCAAATTGGAAGTGAGGATCACTATTGATAGCTTTTGGGAATAGTTCTTAAATTACCTGAATGTTCAGTATTCCAGCATTGTACAGAAGTTTTCAGCAAGCTCACTTCTGCTGAGTAATATTGTTTGAGATTGTCTACATATTGCCTTCTTTTTCTTGTCTGGTCTGCTAGGTATATGCTATTCTTGCTTTCTTGAGTCTTTGTCACTAAGCTATTCATATTGGCTATAGTGCATTGGCATTCCCATATACTGCTCCTTTTTTGCCAGACCATGTCAGTTCAACTAAGTTGAAAGACTTCACTTGTACCTAGCAGCTGCAGTATGTACTTGAATATATATTAGTTTGAATATCCTTGGATGGTAAATCCTTTCAAATCTGCAAAATTGAAACTGTATACTGCTATAAAGATTATGAAAAGGAATATTATCATCAATCTGAAGGCCCTAAAAAGAACTTAGTGATGAAAAGAAAATTCTATCAAAAATGCATTGATATGTAGGGATAGATCTTATAAAGATAGTACGCATGGTGCTGTATTAATAAAAATGTATACCAATTGATTGGAAGAACCAAAAGGAGACAGACCATCCTGAGGAAGGTCTATGAGGTTGCTAAGTCTTGACACCTTATTTATGTGATGGCACATAAACAATTAACAGAGTACTAATTTCATTTGGATTCAACATACAGACACCCACACTTGAAGGCAGAAAGAACACTGTCTAGGAAGCAAACAGGAAAAAAAAGAGCAATGCAGATGGAGAAATATTAAGTGCAAATATAAGTGGAGAAGTTGATGAAGGATTTGGCAGGCAGTGTCCCTCTAATGTGCTTTGCTAATAGAAGGGACAATGCAGAACTGATAAGAATGGAATAGAAATATTTGTTTGCTTCTGAGGAAAAGGAGTGTATTTTCTAATGATTCATAATGATTAGAGATTTTGTCAGGAAGAGCCAAATGCCTGACTCTGTTCATCCTGGTTTATAAAGCAATGGTCCAAATCAATCACTCTGTTTCATATGAGAACTATGGCTATAGACTTATTAAAGAACTAACTATAGACTTATTAAACTCAGCTACTATCAGTTATAAGCTGCATGGTTTGAGCATGTGATAAGAACAGACTTTATATATGCCTGTATCTATTCTCCCTCCCTCCCTCCCTCTCAGAGAGAAGAGAAAATGGAAGAAACAGAGATTGCTCAGCAAGAGTAGGAAAATATAGAAAATGGAAAGTAAAGGAACAAAGGACATTACTGAAAGATAAAGATAGTGGGCATTTCTCCTTAAAGTTTTCAAGAGTCTAACTTATGCCTAATAGTGGTTTATTTATATAGCTATGGTTTAATAAACTATTGTTTACCAATCCATTAATAACTTATTTCATTTCCATATATATACAGGTAGACAACTAATCTTTGACTTGCAACCATTCATTTAATGACCAATCAAAGTTACAACGGCACTGAAAAAAGAGACTTACGACCATGTTTCACACTAATGATTACTGATTTAGCATGACCATGGTCACGTAATCAAAATTCAGGACCATGGCAACTGGCATGTATTTAATGATGGTTGCACTGTCCTGAGATCATACGACCATCATTTGTAACCTTCCCAGTCAGCTTTCAGCAAGCAAAATGAATTGGGGAATCCAATGGCATGATTCATTTCATAATTGCAGAGATTCACTTAATAATTGCAGAGATTCACTTAATAACTATGCAAAAAATGTCATAAATAGGGCAAAACTCACTTAACTACTGCTTAAGCAATAGAAATTTTAAGCTCAATTGAGGTTGTAAGTCAATCACTGCCTGTATTGTGGTTGATGCTAATGCTTGTTATTGGAAAGAAATGGACTTCACTAAATGGACTTCCTAATGTTTAATCTTGCATGATTCATCTTAGGTTCATGTACTGTATATATGCCTGATTGCACCAAAATTTGAATAGAGTATAGTAGAGTAGAGTAAAACAGAACAGAACAGAACGGAAGAACAAAGTTGGAAGGGACCTTAGAAGTATTCTCATCCAACTCCCTGCTCAGGCAGAAAACCCTATGCCAGTGATGGCTAACCTTTTGGGGCTCCTGTGTCAAAAATTGTGCGCTCACTCGTTTATGCATGCGTGTTCACGTGCCAGCACTCAGAAGGCAATGTGTGCTCCCTCCATGCCCCCTGTGCATGTGCTCGCAATCCCCCCCATGCTGCCCCCTTACCTACACCGTGCCTCCCAGCTGATTTTTGGCCTCCCAGAGGCTTGAGAACAGCTTCTGCAGGCCGAAAAATAGGCCTGTTTCATCACTTCTGATATTACAGGAAGTGATGAAACAGGCCTAATTTTCGGCCTGCAAAGGCTGCAGAAGCTGTCCTCAAGCCTCTGGGAGGCCGAAAAAGGCCTCAAGTAGCCAAAAATTAGCTGGGAGGCGCGCGCATGCGCAGTGAGGTAACTTTGCCTGCAGCTCACATGCCGGCACAAATGGCTTTGTGTGCCAAGTGTGGCACGCATGCCATAGGTTCGCCATCATGGCCCTATGCCATTTCATACAAATGGTTGTGCAATCTCTTCTTTAAAACTTCCAGTGTTGGAGCATTCACAACTTCTGGGGGCAAGTTGTTCCACTGATTAATTGCTCCAACTGTCAGGAAATTTCTCCTTAGTACTAGGTTGCTTCTCTTCTTCATTAGTTTCTATCCATTGCTTGGAAACTAATGCTACATTTACCACATTGAATTATTATCAAGATAAATAAAGTAAGAATTCTAAAGCATTTGATGTCCCCAAAGCAAAAAAAGCGTTGAATAATTCAGAAGCAAAGCCAACCAGAAGAGTGATCAGCATCTGCAAACTTTGCTTCAGGCAGCGCTTGCCAACTGTTTCAATGGAGACACCCTTTTGATGCCAAGGTAAATAAACAAATCAGGACCGAGCCACGGCAGATCTACAGATTTCCTATGTATCTTGGCACTAAGGCAGCTTTTGCAGAAGGAAGATTTGGAGAATGGGAAATGTCAGCCCTTCTGTGCAAGCTTTTCCTCTTGATGTTTTGGAAATGAAATGGATAATAACACAGAAGCCAATATTGCTAAGTGGAAGTAACTTAGCAGCACAATCAGATGCAGTATTCTTAGGGGCCAGTAAAATGAAAACTGATAAACTGATGAGTATAGGTAATCCTGAAATTTTGACCATTTTGGCCTAAAATTTCTGTTGCTAAGTAAGACAGTGGTTAAGTGAGTTTTGCTCCATTTTATGATCTTTCTTTCTTTAAGTGAATCACTGTTAAGTTAATAACATGGTTGTTAAGTGAATCTGGCCTCCCCATTGACTTTGGCTGTCAGAAAGTAGCAAAAACTGATCACATGACCCTGGACACTGCAACCATCATAAATAAGAATCAGTTGCCAAACTTCTGAATTTTGATCATGTTTGGGAATGCTGAAATGGTTGTAAATGTGAAAAATGGACAGTCATTTTTTTCAATGCCATTGTAACTTTTTAAACAAACTGTCACTCTAGGAATACCTGTTGACTAGGAACTTATGGTTTTGGTAGCATTTGACCCATAAAAAAAGAAATTGTAACCACCACCACCACCAGAATTTGTAAGGAAGCATGCATAAGTGCACCAACGTGCCTACCGTCCCTGTCCTACTGTTCCCATTTATTCTTACTCATTTATTATGTATATACTTATACCTGTTTATACTTATATGTTTATATGTTATGTTCATACTTATACTTGTTTTCTCATACATGCTTGACAAAATAAATTAAATAAATAAATAAATAAATAAATAAATAAATAAATAAATAAATAAATAAATAAATTTCTTTAAGAAATCTGCCTCAGATTTGGGAACTGTAACTGAAAAGAAGTGGAAGTGACTAAACTGGAGAAATATAAGATAGGTTAATACAGTTGCATCAACTCTTCAAATTTTCAGCAAAACGATCAAAGGTTAGGTTAAAATTAATACAGTACATTTATCTAGGATTTTGCTTGGTTACTGTTGCAGGTAGCTTCTGTTCTGATTTATCATGACCCAGTCATATATATATAGCCTAAAATGGGACTAGAATTCCTGGTCTTCTAATTTGTAGGTTGATGCTTTAACCACTACCCCAAATTGCATATATATGGTTTATAGTGAGAATGAAAATACGAAATCAGAAATTTATAAATAACCAATGAACAAATAATAATACATCTTTTAAATTTTATATTAAGGCATTTATGCAGGAATCTTTCTTTTTACCCATCTAACTGAAGATTATAAAGATGGTAACACTTCTCCAGCAATCTAATAACATACTATGTAAATGATATGATTGGCAATCATGGCACATTAATCATTATAATCGTAACATGTATAGAGGTGGGAATTGTCCTGAGAAATAGCTTGCCAAGGTGGGCTTTTTCCTAATTCTATTTGCCATATTTGTCAATGCATAAATGAAACTGTAGTTAGGAACGCTTCAATCTCTTACTGATCCCCAACTATATTTTGCATTTTCCAGAATAATAACCTCCTCCCACCAATATCTAATTTTTAAACATTTATAACTTTCTGGTTGATTTTGTTTTGAATTGCTAATTTGATCCTCCAAAAGACTAAATATGATTTTTGGGTCATATCCATTGCTCTGCCTCCCCCTCCCTGTTACACACCTCAATCTAATCCTCACAGCCTCAAGGCAGCTCAGGTTGTCAGGAGCACACTGACTGACTTTCCCTACATTTCTTTTTTTCATATAAATATAAGTAATATGGAGATAGCACCAAAAACTGAGACCCATTGAGTTTCTAGTAATTTGAATGCAGGCCCCGCAAAACCCTGAAAGGAACTGCCCACAGAGAAAGAGTGCAACCATCATAACAGATATATTTTGGTCTGTGGTAGGCCTTGGCAGGACAGAGTGGCTCAATGGCTAAGTTGCTGAGCTTGTTGATCAGAAAGGTCAGTATTTCAGTAGTTCAAATCCCCAGCGCTGCATAACAGAGTGAGCTCCTATTACTTGTCCCAGCTTTTGCCAACCTAGCAGTGCGAAAACATGTAAAAGTGCAAGTAGAAAAATAAGGACCACTTTGGTGGGAAGGTAACAGCCTTCTGTGCACCTTCAGAATTTAGTCATGCCGGCCACATGACCATGGAAACGTCTTTGGCCAATGGTGGCTCTTCGGCTTTGTAATGGAGATGAGCATTGCTGCCTAGAGCCGGAAACAACTAGCGTGTATGTGCAAGGGGAACCTTTACCTTTAGACCATCTTAAGAAATGTTGAGAGGGAAATGATAAGGCATATCCATCTATTCTGTTATTTTTTTTAAAAAAAACCTCTGGTTTTAGGAAATGATTTCTCCTTGCATCTGAATGTAAAAGGCTAATTTAGAGTATGCAGCATAAATTGAACAATACAGCACCTCAATATCTTCTTATAACATCTGAGATAACTAAATAGAAATGTGTTGGAAGCAGAACTCCTTCTTTGTGGTGGCATCCACTCCACATGTTCACTATTTATCCTTGGGTATTGATAGGTCCTGCTATAGTTTCATTATAGGGTTCAAAGGTGCTTAACTGCCTTGGTCTGTTATTGTGTTCTCTTGGCTCACTCAAGTTTGCTCTGTATTGTGAAAAGTATAAGCCTTGGATTTGATCACAGTGAGCCAATTCTGTTTTTTCAAAATGTTCTGTTGTAAGCTTCCCCCATTAACTCCATTCCCAAAGAGAATGCATGCAATTGTATGCAGTTTTGTACTTTGCAAAAGGCTATTCACAAGGATCTGTACAGTGTGATATTAGAGGCAGTTTAGTTTAGTTGTTGCTGTTGAACTAAGAACAACTCAAGTTTAAATACACCTATGGTAATAGAGGCTCTTGGGAGACTTCAGTCTAAATCAGGGGTCCACAAACTTGGCAACTTTAAGACTTGTGGACTTCAACTCCCAGAATTCTTATGTTGGCTGGATAATTCTGGGAGTTGAAGTGCACAAGTGTTAAGGTTGCCAAGTTTGGAGATTTCTGGTCTAGTTATTCTCTCTCTTGTGAAGTCCAGCAACTTCACAAGATTATTAGAATGCCACTTTGAGCTCCTGAAGCAGAGGCCTTTTATGATAAAAGAATAAACAAACATCCACAGAAAGAAAATAAAAAAAGAGACATATCGTGCCTCTAGGAGAGCCTTTCACAACTTTACTAGTGTCCAATTAAGTTGATTTCCAATTCCAGAATTTTGAGCATTAGTCACACTGACCAAGGAATTTTGAAAGATTGTGCTCTCTAGAGCACAACCAGATCTAGGGAAGGCTTTCCTATAATAAAAACCCAAACAGAGAACTATCACCAGGAGAAAGCAACAAACCCTGTTTGGGTGTGGATTTGCAGAGCAAGCAACATAGAATACAAATGAAAATCAACAAAGGTCTGTTCTTGAGAACATGCAAGCCCTCACAGTTGTTCTAGAACATAAAACCTTGGAGATCCCCTAGTCCAACCCAGTGTTTGAGAAATGTACTCCATGAATATAATACAAAATTATACCACATAATATTACATAACAATGACATTGCATTGTTATCAGGGAGAGAATAAATAACATTTCAGTAAATAAAGCTAGCTCTGCCTCCAATATAATGTATACCTGTCAAAATCAGGGATTAAAGAATCTGCCAGGCATTCACTTTTCCAAAATCCCAAACAACTGGGAGATTTTCTAAAAAAATTGTATTATAATCAGTGTTTGTATCAGAAGGCACAGTTTTGCTGATGTATGCCATGGCTTTCAATTACTGTAGTTGTCTCATGCCTTCTAGATGCCCTCTGACTATTTTATCAAGGTTCATATGTGCCCTCATAAAAAAGTTGCCAAATAAATAAGTAAATGCAGGCTTCTAGTATCTTCTATTGAGTCAAGCTTGTTTGTATATGGTGTTTTACTCCTACATAATTGGATTACGACACTTTGAGGAAATACCACGAAAAAATGCCTGTCATAGCATTAAAATATGATTTGTTTGGGATTGGAAACAGAACAGGAAAATTCAGATGAATGGGAAAAAATTGAAAACTGAAAATTGAGAGTGGACTTCAAAAGACGCAAAGAGCTTTTGAAAATAAATAGGAACAAAATGATGGAGGATGCTGAATGTATTAGTTCCAGTTCAGACAACATCTAAGGAGAAATTCAGATGAATAGAATGACTCTTGTTTAGAGTTATTTTTTAAAAATATCACAGGTGCCTTTTATATCTGGGTTCTACATTAGTCACCATGTCACAATTCCTTTAATGCATCTTTAACAGAAATTTCATTTCCCTTTTTAGCATGAATGAGTCAGAACAGAAGATGGCAGTAGCGTCTTGTTTTAAGTTGCCTTGGTTTAGAGTTAAAGGCATAACCTAACTGACAATTGTTCTATAGTATTACAGAGAAAGAAGGATGTGGATTTAGTCAAACCAATTACCAGTCTTTTCTTTTTTATATATATTACAGCTAACATGGTTGTTACTGTTGAGGAATCTTCAGCACAGTTTTTTCTTTCTCTTTCATGTTGATGTATAATTGTTCTGAAAATGTGCCATCTCCAAGCCATATGTCTGATATTATTCACTTGGTATTAACACAAAAATTAATTTGCAGTGATCTGATTATCTAGACTCAGATATCGGAGACCTTTCTGCATATTCTCCATCATTATCATAATATTTAGCACTGATATAATGCCTGCAGCATGTTCCAATCACATGCCCTCTATTATCTGAGTAGATTTATAAACTTAAACAAATCCTGCTTACATTATTAAGCCCACGTTTTCCTGTCTCCCGCCAGTCTAGAGGAATTCTCAACAGACTCTTGTCTCTTTTGAATCTCTTAGCCTTTCTGTGATGGTAGTTCTCAAAAATTTGGCCCTACCTAATTAATTTTTTTATTTAACTTTTACTAGTAAGGTCAACATTTTTTTGTCTGTATAGAGTGTAGCTAAGTAAACATTGAAATATATTTGAAATTGGTTTTTTTTTTTAAACTCTTCAGTCTAAATCCCCAGATTCATAACTGCCTACAGCACTTCCTACTTTGTAATTCTTTGCCAGGTTTACAACTCTAGGAATAGACAGAGGTTATCTCAAAATGTGTACATTCATGGGTTGATCCCAGAGGTGGTATTCAGCAGGTTCTGACCAGTTCTGGAGAACCGGTAGCAGAAATTTTGAGTAGTTCGGAGAACCGGCAAATATCACCTCTGACTGGAGATTTTACAGAATCTTTCCCCTGCCACGCCCACAGAACTGGTAGTAAAAAAATTTGAATCCCACCACTGGTTGATCCAACCTAGACTAATGAAACAAAAACAAAGTCCAATACAAGGATTTATAAGGTCTATTGCACACAATAAGCAATCCTAGGAAGGATATGACCCATAAAATGTAAAAAGGTAATGGGGCCCACTAATCATTGCTGACTATAGGGGGCAGTTCTTATTTCCTTTCAAGGCAATTGAACCAGCCATTTGCAAAGTACAATTCCACTATCATGTAGCCAGCATGACTCCATGGAATGCTTTTACCTTCCCACTGAAGTGGTACCTATTTTATCTACTTGCATTTGTATGCTTTCGAACTGCTAGGTAAACAGGAGCTAGGTTGCATGGTACTCAGGTTTTGAACCTGGAGCTACTGGCTTTCCAGCCTAGTGTCTTAACCACTGAACCACCACCTGGCTCTATTTACTGTGAAGCTCTTATTCTATAAGAGCTAGCCTTTCATGACTGTAATGTTTGAATAGGGCCACAAGAGACCCTACTGACTCCAGAATGACTTAAGGAAAACCAATGCTTTACAAAGCCAGTTGTTTTTCCATCAGTGTCCAATTCCCATCTCAGATCCATTTCATGCCCCTTATAAGAACAGATGTTTTACAGGGCTTGTTGAAGAAATTGTACACTGCAGATGAGCTGATTGCTTTCAAATTCTGTAGACTGGCCCTGGATTTAGTTTACAAAAAGAACAGAGTAAGAGCACTGGATTGGTGCTAAATTGCATGTCCTATTACAGGTTGCATTAGTTGAACCGTGGGCAATTTTATAGAAAGAAGCAAGTGATAAGAACCATCTCTTATGTTAACTAACTCTGGAAAGTAGTTATTTCTACCTCAAGTCAACAATATAAAATTGGATTAGCAAACATATGCTAACCTGGAATTAGACAAAACTGCATTTTGTCTTCCATTTGTAGAATGGTATCCTGATACATTTGGTCACAGGTAGAATGGAAGAAGAAGAGAATTTACAGAGACTCAGCTTCCACAGTGCCTAGCTATAGCAGTCTAAGTCTTGCTAAGAAGCAGGTCTAAATTGTGTGTGATTTTAAATAATTTAATGCTGAGCAAGAGGCCTCTGCAGTGTTTTTAGCAAAGCAAATGTACCAGATTGAATTTGAAATAACAGATGATAGGGATTTGTATCACCAATTAGCTGTGTATTTTTATCCACTCATATATTTAAGGAAAATGGAGTGTATAACTTGTCAATGGCACAGTAGCAGTAATTCTTTATATTACCTTTGCTTGCCTGCAAAAGATACTTCTTTTGCAGATACTTAGTAGATACTTCCAATTATACGGAACAGAATTGATTGATCTTCCTTCCTTCCTTCCTTCCTTCCTTCCTTCCTTCCTTCCTTCCTTCCTTCCTTCCTTCCTTCCTCCCTCCCTCCCTCCCTCCCTCCCTCCTTCACTTCCTGCCAGAAATACTGGTTTTAGATCTTTTGATTTACATACATGAGTTAATTATACAAGCTTGATAATGGACCCATAAAATAATATGGGGTTCAGTCCAGTATCAAAAATTATAAATATTTAAAGTACAGAGCTTATAAATAGCTTTTCAGTATTTTGATACATCATCACTTTGAAAGTAAAGAGAACCTGAACTTCACTAGACATCTGGAAAACCTATGTCTTTTAGGTTTGGGGGGGGGATTCTTTTCTCAGTACACCTCCAATAAAATCTGTGATTAGCCATAAGTAATGTTTAGGTTAAATTCGTAGCTGCTTACAGTCTGTGTTTGATCTTAGTCAAACATAAAAACACAGTTGAATTGTCAAATTGGTCTCCTAATGACTATGTAGACACATGTCTGGAGTTTTCTTGGCAACACTTTGGAAGTTATTGTCTTCTTGAAAGTTCTTGAAGAATGCATTTGGAATTAGATGGTGTCATGGTATTCATGTTTATAATTAAAAGATCGATGAGTTTTAATTATTTTCTTACAGCAGTAATTCAATAGACCCATGAGGTTGTAGAAATAGAACTGGACAGAACCGGTAGAACCCCACCCCTGTACTAGGTTCTGTAACTAGTCAAAGCCTTCCAGGCATGGTGGGATGGGAAGAATGCCTAGGCCTCCCTACTTGCAATGGGTCCTGCAGCTTAATGGCCTTAATAATTACTTATGACCTAAGCAATCATTTAACCACTGCAACCTGGCCGAGTAGAAATGCACTAATTGAGCAAAGAGGTGACGTGGTATCTTGTTTAATGATAGTTTGGGTCAACAACTTAAGATTCCAGGCTTAATTGTGATCATAAGTTGAGACCTACTTTAGAACTACATAGCTCCAAATCAGAGGAAAAACTTGAAATATGCAAAATATATGTATCATGTGACATATATCTCTTTAATTTTCAATGCACTAAAACATTTATAATTAATTGATATTAATATAGCGTCTGAAAGCAGAACTAAATACAAAGAAAATTAGTAAGGATAATCCGTTTTAATAAACTGGACTAGATTACTATGATGACACAGTAATTGTTATGCTATGTTTTAGCAAGAGATTGATAACATTTAGAAAGATACTAATTTACTTTTGAAATAATTCATACCAACTCTTTGAAAAGAACTATATGCCTCCTTGGAAGATACATCAAAATTCAGATCAGAATTTTCAAGACAATGAGAAAATACATTGGCACACAGAGCTGTAATCTTTAGGAATATTTTTAATTCAGTTCTTTACTTTTCCCATGCTCTTTTCTTTTGGGGGTGCACACACACCCACAAGTCTGAAATCTTTAAGAGTTATGTAAAATGTGCAACATAATTGAGGTCAGGGTTGACTTTTGGGGTGCCTTTTAGATGAAGAATATGCTATTTAGGGAAGTTACTGTGGTTAAGACATTTAACTAGGATAATGAGCTCAAGTTAAAATCTACTTCCAACTATGGAATGTCAATGAATAATTTGAGAATTCTTTTGTTTTGTGTTTTAATGCTTCTAATCTACCATCACCAAGTGTCTTTGGTAGAGCTTTTGTCTTCTGCAGGGGAGATAAAAAAAGACAAGATGGCATGGCAATAGTATGATCAAAGCTACAAGCCTTCGTACAATGTCTACACATTGATAAAAGAGGCAAGGTTTTGAATGTGCTGCTATAAACATTACCTTCTTCTTTTTGATCCTCCTGTGGATGATATTTATTAGAGCTGTTGCATTGTCCTTTCAGTTTCTAAGCATGTTGAACATTATTATGTCCCTGCAAAGATGAAGTAGAGAAATGTTGTGGACAGGACCGTGCTGATTAGGAAATATCTCTGAACAGATTGTTTGATTTTCTGTGTGTTCTGCTGAATAAATTATGGATTTGTGCCCGCCCTACCCACTCCTGATGATGCCAAAGAATGTTTAGGATATATGGGACATTTTGGGAAACTAGGAAATGAGTTATCTGGTTATCTGAGAATAGGCAACATGAGCTAATTATAAGATAAGTTTTAAAAAAGAATTTAAAACCCACAATAACTGTAAGTTATAAGTTTTCAAGGCTCTGTATTCAAGCATTCAAGATATCTTCCTGAACTCAGTGACTTAGTTGGTTTTTCTAAGAAAGAAAATGTAACTTGACAAAGTGAGAAGGAGCACACCAGCAGAGATGTCTTGTTTTCCCCCAAATTATGGAAGAATTTGACGAAGTGACTTGAGATTTTTCATTTACTGCAACTAGTTGTCCCTAGAAATATATTAAATGATGCAAGTCTATATTTGCTCATTTAAGGGTAAGCGAGTCACATTAAAATCAATGAAATTTTGAATCCATAAAAAAAAAGAATGGGGAAAGAACAGAATGATGAGACAGTAAACACAGATCACATTCTGTGTGCATTGTTTGGTAATGATTGACATGTTTATGGCAATTATAAAAGAATTCGGAGAGGATTTGTTTGGTGGACCATACAGATACCATACCACTGCCAGGGAAGTCCTTGAGGAAAGAGTATTGCTGGGTCTGTCATTGATGAGTGAAAGTCATCATATCTGCATGAAAAGTAGCCGAAAATGGTTTTTGTCTAGCATCAAAATGAGCACTAATGGAAATGAATGACTATTCCTGCATAAAATGAAGTGAATCATGAATGCATTCCTGTATTGCAGGACTGAGAAATGCATAGGAAGAAACAGTGACAGCTAAAATTCCTGTGCAGGCATCTCACTGTCAGCCAAAAATATTTCAAGAGTAGACTATATTTCTCCTATGTCACCTTTGTTGTGAATAGGGATGACTAATGGTTCTTTCCCCAATCAGTAATGTACTATCAATATGTCAATATTATAGATTGTCAGCATTTGAGGCAAGAACTGATATGTTCAAACATCTCAAGTTAGAAATTTCAGTCGAATGACAGTTATATATTCAGGCTGCATAAGAGTCTAAGTCAGGGGTTGCCAACCTTTTGGACCTCAGGGACCACCAAACTCATAATTTAAAATCCCACGGACCAGAGACCCCGGGAAAATCCCACAAAAAGTCTGCAGGAAAATTCCCCACCCCGTTTTCCTACCAATCAATCATTCTTTATTTTGGATCACAGGATACCATCTCCAGCTCTGTTCTCAGAGAGAGAGAGACTTTTTGCTTCATGCAAGGAAAGCAGCAGAAGCAGCAGAAGTCTTTCTTTCTCTCCCCCAAATTCCACCAGAAATAAGTCTTTGTGAGACTTGTCATGCTGGCACAGCCTCTTGGAGCAGGATACCTTGCAGGATCCCAAAGACTCATTTCTGGCAGAGTTTGGGAGAGAGAAAGAAAGACTTTTGTTGCTTTCCTTGCATGCAGCCAAAAGCAGAAGAAAAAACAAATGGAAAGAAGCAGCCCGGTGACCAGGTGAGGCACATGGGGCAAGGTCCCCCCTCCGCCCTTTCCCCTCTCCCCTCATTACCTCATGTTGCTTGCAATGCCAGTGATGCAAGCCTTGTATTCCCGTGCAGCCTGGATTAATTGCTTTGAGGGGTGCTTTGGGGGTGACGTTTCTCTGAAGACCATCAAAATTTTCTTGCGGACCACCAGTGGGCCCCAGCCCACTGGTTGGTGACCACTGCTCTAGGTGGTGCCGGTGTGTGCTACTGCTTTAACAAAGTGAGCATCCTTTGAAACTATTTGCAAGAAGTGCTATGGCATCTTTTTCTAAATAGTGGGCCAAAATGGCCATGGTTTTACAAAATATTTTTCAGGGTTATATGAAGACGGGGCTAGTCTGCATATGATGGCCATTTACTTTCTTCATAGGTTTGCTTGGTGTGATTTTAAAGGATGACAGAAACCTGAACTTTTAAGAATGTGATAAGGAGCACAAGGTTAGGGGCTCAGCTGCCTATTATTACTGATTCCAACTTCACTTTGATTATTGATTGCATACAATTCTTCATGAAATGGAAAGTTATATGTTTTTATGGACTCTGGGGATTTTTTACACCACCTAGAGTCCATCAGAGTTGGTGGCTATGCCAAATTTAAGTAAAACAAAATGAATTAAAATGAAATATTCCAAAGAAATATTTCTGCATCTTCTCCTTGGGTGCTGAGGACCATTATCTTTGCCTAGTAATTTCAGATGATTTTATTTACAATACATTTGACAATATTTACATTCCTTCTATAAATTTCAAATATTTACATTCCCTCTATACATTTCAAACTATTAAATGTATTGTGCAAGATTGTTCATGATGTAGATTCCCTGGTTCCCTAGAAGATCTGCAACGCCAGAGGTGAGCATCTGGATAGCTGTATTGGACATCAAATTATGAGGCCACTGTGATATCTCCAAAGAAGTTTTGTATATAATTATATGGATTGGGTGTTTATTTTTACTTCTCTTCCATCATGTTCTCACCATACACTAAACAATAATAATAATATAAATTTCAAAAATGGATATCACCCCCGGTCTCTTCTTAAGATAGGCTTGCAACATGTAATGTATAAATAAAACCTCATCAGAGTTATGTGAAATATCTTATTTTCCTCCTCCAAAGAAAACTTGAATTTGAATTTAGATCCAAGAGTCAATCAGCTGTGAAAAATGGAATGGAAGATGGCTGAGGAAAATTTTTCTTGGGTGCCCTACTTCTTCTGACACAATCACCACAGCTGTTCTGCTGTTCAGCTCCAGATTCTCACAGTGTTTTCCCCCACTTCCCTGAACAGGTGTCTGCTTTTTTTTTTCAAAGCAAAATGGGGCTAAAAATAAAATTGAAAGTAGAACTATCAAAAAGAGTGAGGAAGAGGGAAGCAGAATTGAGAATACATTTATACAGAACAACTATTTATGAAAAGGCAATTGTTTTGGTTTGCATTGTTTCCTTGCCTTTTTTTAAAAAAAAAAGAAAAAAAGTGTTTTAGAAACTATTAGTATTTTAATTCCTTGAATTGTCACAGAGAGCTTCAGATTCAATTAGTAAGCAAACTAGAAGGATTTTAAGTAAATAAATAAGCAAATAAATATTATAATGCTTTAAAAAAGAGTATGTTTTGTTCATATCTATCCACTGGAGTTTGTAGGAAGAATTAACATCTGTCAAAAGATAGATAGAGCATCACAGTACAAGTGTTATCCATTTTATACACACTTACATGCACATGCATACATGTGTGTGGGGGGGCTTGCATCATAATCCTACATCTGCCACATTTCAGATTTCGATTCCTATCATAGATGTTCATGCAGCTGTGACAATTACCTCCTTCAGTTCTAGACTTTGTCCTGCAAAACAGAAAGGTTTGGATTGTACTGAATGATTCATGCTCATTAGAAATATAAGATGAATGTTCCTTGCAAGCACAGAGTGAACTTCAGACCAGTGACCAAAATGGAATTCATTCAAAGTATAGGATTATAAAATAAATTGCCTACAGATTTATGTTAAGAAAAAAATTCTATTTAAATAGTAGTGATGTCATCATAGCATAGTTGATGATACTATATCAATCTTGGTTGCAAAATTAAGTACAATGGAGCACATCAATGGGAAAAAAAATCAACCCTAAATATTAGTACACAGGGATAACATGTGCAAAGAGCTATTGAAAAATCTGTATCTTCTATTTCTGTCTGAATCATTCCTTCAAGAAAAATGTTTGAATCTTATTGAATTGATATGATGTTTCAGATTAAATTTCTTTTCCTGTAATCACATATTTCAGAATATGGAAGAAGAAATAAAAGGTTTGCTACTCTGAATCTACATTAATGTAAACAAGAAAGAAGAATTGGTTGATTGGTAGGATTTAAATTTTTTTTACTACTGGTTCTGTGGGCTTGGTGGGTGTGGCAGGGGAAGGATACTGTAAAATCTCCAGTCAGAGGTGGTATTTGCCAGTTCTCCGAACTACTCAAAATTTCCGCTACCAGTTTTCCAGAACTGGTCAGAACCTGCTGAATACCACCTCTGAATCAATTGATAATGTCAGCAGCATAGAGGGAAAACAGCCATTTTAAAGATTATTACACGAAAATAAAGCTGGAAGTAGTCAGCTGGACTAGATTCCTTAGTCTTCAGGAAACAAGTTTGAATGAACTACAGTGAGAGATGAAGAATATTCCTGTAATCTTAAATGGTACACAAGACAAATGTAGAAATAAAAGAAAGTTTGCAAAAAATATGGTACTGAAAGCACAGGAATCAGTATTCCTTCTGAACAGGGAAACAGGAAAAAAAGTAAATGGGTGAACATCAAGCTGAGAAACAAACAAACAATCAAAATGACATGTACAGGGAACTGAAACAGAGTCGATAATTAAAAAGAAATCCTGGAACAATTAAAAAAATACACAATATTTAAGCTCGAGATGGCACAAAGCTAGCAAGTAATTGAAAATACACTAAATTTGGGGATTTGGGAGGTATTCCTTAGACAAAAGGGGAGTGTTGGTCAGAAGTGCAGGAAAAAGTGGAAATCAAATAATAGGGAACAGAGAGAAAATGGAGTCACTTAATACTTTGTGAAACCCTTATCGAAGGAGGAGGAGGAGGAGGAGGAGGAGGAGGAGGAGGAGGAGGAGGAGGAGGAGGAGGAGGAGGAGGAGGAGGAGGAGGAGGAGGAGGAGGAGGAAAGAGGAGGAGAAAGAGAAGGAGAAGGAGAAGGAGAAGGAGAAGGAGAAGGAGAAGGAGAAGGAGAAGGAGAAGGAGAAGAAGAAGAAGAAGAAGAAGAAGAAGAAGAAGAAGAAGAAGAAGAAGAAGAAGAAGAAGAAGAAGAAGAAGAAGAAGAAGAAGAAGAAGAAGAAGAAGAAACATCACTAAAGAAAGTGGGGTGAATATAACATTGGACTGATATAATTATTGGAAGGAATTATCTCAAAGAAATTCAGGTTTTCAGGGCTAGGCACATTACACCCCAGGATGTTGAGAGAGCCAACATAAGGGCTGTCAGAACATCAGCTGTTGGTTTCTTTCAGAAAGTTATCTGTTGGATGCCAAATACCAACTTGTTCCAGATGGTTTAATGGATTTTTATAAATTGGACTCAATAGTCTATAAAATCTAATAATCTAAAAAATCCATTTCAATTCAGGCATATAATGGTTCTAAAAGATAGAATAAGAACAATAGCATTAGCAATGTTTAATGTGGTATGCTAATAACTAATAAATAAGTCATTAGGACACATAGTAATAAAATCAAGGGAAGTATTCCATTTCTAGCAAAAGCCTTGTACCAATTACTGCAACAGTGAATATCACTTACTTGAGGAGCAGAATATTTTATTCCAGATGTAAAGACTTGTTAGGTCTACGGGGAAGTGATAATCTATGAGGGAAAGCCCGAAGATCTAAGTACACCTTTATGACTCTTCATTTATATCACTCATAAGGTAAAATGATCCCTGAAAGAGGAGACAATAGTAAGACTGCTCTAATGGCATCTTGTATGGACCTCTCATTGTGGTTTATAGAATAACAAAGTTGGAAGGGACCTTGGAGGTCTTCTAGTCTAACCCCCTGCTCAGGCAAGAATCCCGATACCAAGGGTATTCAAACTTGCCAAGTTTAAGACTTGTGGGACTTCAACTCCCAGAATTCCTGAATTAACATGACTGGAGGAGGAATTCTGGGAGTTGAAGTCCACAAGTCTTGAAGCTGTCAAGCTTGAAGACCCCTGCCCTATACCATTTTATACAAATGGTTGTCCAGTTTCTTTGTAAAACTTCCAGTGTTGAAGCACCTACAACTTCTGGAGGCAAATCATTTCACTGATTAATTGTTATGTCAGGCAATTTCCTCTTAGTTCTAGGTTGGACCTTTTCTTGATTAGTTTCCATCCATTGCTTCTTGTCCTGACTTCAGGTGCTTTGGAGAATAGGTTGCCCCCCATTTTCTTTATGACATCCCCTTAGATATTGGAACACTGCTATCATGTTACCCCTTAGTTCTTCTTTTCATTAAACTCAACATACCCAATTCCTGCAATCATTTTAACCTCCAGTCTTCTAATCATCTTCATTGCTCTTCTAGTGTCTCAATATCTTTTTTACATCATGGTGACCAAAACTGGATGCAGTATCCCAAAGGCATCAAGGCATTCTTGTCAAGGCATTATAGAGCGGTACTAACACTTCACATGATCTTCATTCTTTCCCTCTGTTAATGCAGTCTAGGACTGTGTTGGCTTTTTTGGTAGCTCAGTTACATTGCTGGCTCATATTTAAGTGATTGTCCACTAGGAACCCAAGGTATCTTTCACAGTTACTATTATTGAGCCAGGCACCATCTATACTATATCTATGCATTTGATTTTTTTCTTGCCTAAATGAAGAACCATACTTTTTTCACCATTGAATTTCATTTTGTTAGATAGGATCCAATGAATCATCTGTGTGAAAAACGCTAAAACATTGCACTAAAACTAACATTAATACTGTAACAAAAACAGGTATCTTGAAGATCTTTATTTCATAGGTTATGGTAGACCCAGTACTATACAGTTGGAAATGGATGATGGATGCTCAAAATGGACTAAATAAGATAAAATGTCATCCACTAATTATTTTCAAGAAACTTGATATTATTGAAATCTATCTGGTAGTTTCCTGGTGACTAAAATCACTTTGGCGATCTATTTTTGATATCTTGGTCAATATTACTCATGGTTTCAATCAGAGCAAGAGGAAGATTGTGTAATCAACTGGCCTCATCTAACTCCTAAATCTGTGTATATGGATTTTGAACTAAGACCCAAATCCAGTTTTGTTGGTATATTACTATTTGAAGATCATCATTGGCCTTTTATTTATTTGAATAGTTTATTTATTTATTTATTTATTTATTTGATTTGCCAATTGTTTACAAGATAATAAGTATAAGTGTATACATAGTTGTGAATACATGAAATGGGTACATATAAGAAAAATAAAAGAAGAATAAGAGAAACAATAGGTTTTAGATTAGCTTATGCACGCCCCCTACAGACCTCTTAGGAAAGGGGTGAGGTCAATAGTAGACAGTCTAAGGTTAAAGTTTTTGGGGTTTGGGGAAGAAACTACAGAGTCGGGTAGAGTATTCCAGACATTGACCACTCTATTGCTGAAGTCGTATTTCCTGCAATCAAGTTTGGTGCGGTTAACTTTGAGTTTGTATCTATTGTGTGCTCTTGTGTTGTTATGGTTGAAGCTGAAGTATTCATTGACAGGTAGGACATTGCAATGTATGATTTTATATACCATGCTTAAATCAGACCGAAGACGGCGTAATTCAAGGTTTTCTAGTTCTAGAATTTCAAGTCTGGTGGCATAAGGTATTCTACAACGAGTAGAGGAGTGGAGAACTCTTCTTGTGAAATATTTCTGGACTTTCTCAATTGTGCTAATATCAGATATGTAATGTGGGTTCCAGACTGATGAACTGTATTCGAGTATTGGTCTAGCAAATGTTTTGTATGCTCTGGTTAGTAGTGTGATATTACCAGAGAAAAAGCTACGTAGGATTAGGTTAACAACTCTTAATGCCTTTTTGGCTATGTAGTTGCAGTGGGCTCTAGCACTTAGATCATTAGAGGTGAGTATTCCAAGGTCCTTTACAGAGCTTGGGTCATCAACAAGATCTTGACTATTCAGCTTGTATTTTATTTTCTGATTTTTTTGCCAATATGTAAGACAGAGCATTTATTTGTTGAGATTTGAAGTTGCCATTTGTTTGACCATTCTGATACATAGTCAAGATCTTTTTGTAGGGTAGCAGTATTGTCTGTGGTATTGAACAGCTTTACATCATCAGCGAAAAGAACGCAATTGCTCTTAATATGATCACAGAGGTCATTTATGTAGAGTATGAAGAGAGTTGGTCCTAGAACACTGCCTTGGGGGACATCACTATTGACAGGTACAGAATTTGATAGGACGCTCCCAATTTTGACCATTTGTTGTCTGTTTGCCAGGAATGCTACTATCCAGTTATGCAGTTGTCCAGAGATACCATAGGATTTTATTTTTAGGAGTAGTTTGTCGTGTACCACTGAATCAAAGGCTTTACAGAAGTCTATGTAGATTGCGTCTATTGCTTTGCCCTGGTCGAGTTGTGTCGTCCATATGTTTTTGCAGTGTAAGAGTTGCAGATTACAGGATAGTTTTTTTCTGAAACCAAATTGTTTATTGGAGAGTAGGTTGTTTGTCTCTAAGTGGAGGATGATGGATTGGTTAATAATTGATTCCATGACTTTACAAGTGACGCAGCATAAGGAGATTGGTCTGTAATTTTCAACTAGGCTTGGGTCTCCCTTTTTGAAGATGGGGATGACTGTGGCTTGTGACCATAGGTTAGGCAAGGAGCTGGTCCTGAAAGATTTTTCAAAGATTATGCTTAGAGGTTTGGCTATGGCAGTGGATAGCTTTTTTAAGAAGTAGGCACATATTCCATCCGGTCCAATAGATAGAGATGGTTTTAGATTGCGTAGTGCTTTTTCAACATTGTCTTCTGTAAAATCGATATGTATTAGATCATTGTGGTTATCAGTGGTACGGCTAGGAAATACTGGGCATGATCCATTGCTGTTTACAAATACTGAGCCGAAGAATGTGTTAAAGATGTTGGCTTTAATGGTGTCGTCGTTGCAGTCTTTACCATCAGGTCCTATCAGGGGTGGGATGGATCTTGAGTCTTTTAGTTTGTTGTTTACAAAATTGTAAAAAGCACGGGTGGAATTGGTGCTTAGAAGGTTTTCCTCTTGTTTAATGTGATAATTGGTGCATTCGGTCTTTATCTGGTGGCATAAATTTTTGTATAGTTCATCTATTTCTAAGAAGTGCTAATCAATTCTTGTTCGCTAAATAATAGAAAGAAATTAAAGTGCAGGGAAATTATTTTTATCTCATTCTTAATCTGAAATGATTCAGCAATATTTAGTATTTATACCAGAAACCAAAGTTGGAAGTTTTATTAGTCACTCCAAAATCAAATACTACTTCTTTAATCGTCAGAATGATTGGACATCCTAGCTCACATTGATAAAAAATGGAATTATTTTTGCTTCTTGAGGTTTAATGTCAAAGAGAATGTTTCAGAGATATGCAGGTGGAAAGAAAGGTGTTAATTTTGCTTTCCTTCACTCTACTAGCGTAGGGCTCTAATCAGTGGTGGGATTCAGCCAGTTCGCACCAGTTCGGGAGAAACTTTCTGAGCAGTTTGGTGAACTGGTTGTTGGAAGAAATCATTAGGGCAGAGAACCGGTTGTTAAATTATTTGAATCCCTCCACTGGCCCTAATAGTGTGTCCATTTGGGTCATCATATGAGATATTTCCTTACCAAAACAGAAAAAGAGAATGACCATAGGCAAGCAAAAATACAGTGGAAGCCAGAGCGACTTTCAACTTCCTGCCAGTTTCCCATTGAATTTCCTTGTGGGAAGCTATCAGGGAGAATAAAGCTTGCTTTCTTGCTTCCTTGCTCCCTTCCTTGCTTCCTCCCTCCCTCTGTCCATCCCTGCCTCCCTCTCCCCTTCCTTCCTTCTTTTCTCTCTTCCCCTCTGCCCCCCTCTCCCTCTCCCTCCCACTCTCTCTTTTTCTCTTTCTCTCCCTCCCCTTCTCCCCTCTATCAGGCGGGGAGAGTGAATAAGAGGGTATATGATGATACGGATTGGGAATGATGTGTGATGCACAAGAGATTCCACGTGAATCAGGCAGGATGGTGTGTGTGTGTGTGTAAGGGAAATAGGACGTGCAGGTCAAGAAATATGTATGGTGGTCATGGGATGTACAAGATTTTGGACATATTCTATAAATTATCCCATTTGAGGAATTTGATCCCAAAATTGTTGCTCTCTGATGCAAATCATCCTTAATTAGCCTCTACAGACTTAGTATAACTATATTATCACTTTCAATATACACTAATCGGCATACATTAAAATGAAATTCTGTTGCATACAGCTCTCGAAGAAGAAGAGAGACTTCAGCTAATGGTCACCACTAATATCAATCTCATGTGTTCTGACTACAGAGTTTTCTGGATACTTTTCCAAAACAAAGTTGATCGTATGTTAAGATGATGTCCCAGAATGCAACTTGTAGAATGCAGTCAAGCAAGAAAAAAAACAAATTAGCAAAATAACACTGAGTGAAACCAAGAATGCTGGAAGGATGGCAAGGAAGTCAAATACAAAGAAAGAAAGAAAGGATTAAGAGCCTGTTGGGAGAGGTATTCATTCCTTGTTCTTCATATCATGCAATATACTATTTTTCCTTGAGCATGCATATATTTCTGGTCCCTCTTGTTTCTTTTTTTGTGTCAAAGGCTCAAATCACTTTGTTTCAAACTTGGAGAGGTGTGAGAAGCTGCTCCATATGGATGGCCTCTGAATAGTTATCACTTTCCTTATGATGTGGTATTTACCACATATATTATGTCCTGCATAAATCATGCAGTAGAACAGCCATAACTACAAGAAATGCTCAAACTCTGCATTGTTCTTAGAAATTTCATTTGTAATGTATGCAGGATCACACTTTTGAAATGACTATACCTCTGGCCTTTCTCCCCAAACTAAAATCTCTTTGCCCTTGCTGACCCCTGAAATAAACAAATTAATAAAAAGGCAGCATCTAATCTCCAAAGGGGGTTATACTTGTATCCATCATGATTGCACCAATTTTATATTGGGTATTTGCTTATCTTCATTCTCTCCTTTTTTAAGCTTTTGTCCAGTCTTTTTTTTATCACTATAAGCAATGCTTTTCTTTTCTTCCTGTTGTCTTTTGATAGGGCTACTCAGAAGTTTCATCTAGTTGTATTTTAACAGACTAAATTTCCTTCAAATTAAAATAATAATCTGCATTGTGTGGGTGTGTATTCACAACAATACAATTTGAAAGGAAAAAGACCATCACAAGCATTGTGAATAGCTTTTTTATGCTTCTTTTAAAATTAAAATAAAATTGCAGTTTACTGAAGCAATAAGATTCAACAAACCTTTTGATAAATACTTGTGAAATTGGAATAGGTCAGAAACAGGCTGAAGTTTCAATTCTTAGTAATTGTTCAGTTTATTTTTCGGTTTAAGCAATTAGACAGCATTCTTTTCTTCTTCCCAAGATGAATTTAATAAAACATACAAATAATACCAAATATAAAGAAAAATGATTAATTTCATTCCCAATTGTTTAATAAAAAAGCACATTTAACAAGAAGACTGAATAGTACAAACTAGGAAAAGAATAGAAAAGATGAAATAAAGTTTGAGTTCAATATGTCACAAAACTCTACAATATTTGCTGCAAATGGCTAATACAATTACTCCTCTGAAAAATATTATTTCCTTCCAGAGATACCACAAATAGCTAATGATTTGTAATTGTAAAATGAGTTTTCTGAAGCATGTCTTATAATATACATCCTCATGGTCTATCTGACTAGCTTTATCTAGAATTACTTAGGCAACATTAGGAAAATATCACAAGAAACCTCTTTGGTCAGATGCAGAGGGACTGCACTGCTTTAAATATATATTATTGACTTTGATTGAATATTGAAGACATTTTCAGAGGAAGAATAAACAAGTATATTCATTTTTTTTTGCAAAAAGATAGATGTTAGTAGCTTAAGTTCTCAGTGGCTCAGAAAACATAAAGGCTACCTATGCAAAACATGCAAAATGTTCTTTAGAGATACATGAACAGTGAAACCAGCATCCTCTCTATCAGGTTTTGGTCCCCAAAATATAAGAAAGATGTTGAGATTCTAGAAAGAGTACAGGGAAGATCAGCAAAGATGATTGGGGACCTGGATGCTAAAACATATAAAGAATGGTTGCAGGATTCAAATTTCTTAACAACTGATTCTGTGGTTGTGGCCTAATTTGTGGGTGTGGCTTGGTGGTCATGTGACTGGGTAGACATAGCTTGTATGTAAATATTATAAGTATTTATGTAAATATTGATTTTTTTATAAAAAAAAAGAGTAACCTTTACCCAAAATCAGGCAAAGCAGGTAGGCAGATTGAGTTGTTCACAGAATCACAGATTCACTTAGAGTTCTAACTTTCTTCAGTCGGCCACCTGAGTCTGTCACATAAAATTTGTTTGCAAGCAAATTTATAAATTTGCTAGCAAGCAAACTCACAAAATTAACTCACAACACACCATGTATGTAAATATTGATTTATTTATTTTAATTTAAGAAAAGAGCAACTTTTACCCAAAAGCAGGCAAAGCAGGCAGGCAGATTGAGTTGCTCACAGAATCACAAATTCACTTAGAGATCTATCTATCTGCAATCGGCTACTTGAGTCTGCACTGAAAAGCTTCAGTCCTAAGGAAAGTTCGGCTCTGCTTTTAGATTAGCTAGAAAGCAAGAAATTCAAAGATTTCCTGCTTTCTAGCTAATCTAAATCTCCCAGCGGAGCAGAACAGCTGATGGTTGGGGAAAAACAAAAGGAAAAATAGCAACTTACCAAACTGAACAAGTTGGATGGCTTGCATGCCAGATAAGGAGTGAATGGGCAGGGCCAGCCAATGGAGTGATTTGCCAGTTCTCCAAACTGTGGACAATCATAACGTGTGTGTATAGTGTTTGTAAGAAATCATCAGCTGGACAGCTGACAAGCGCTGCGGGTGGGTGCTCAGTGTTTGAAAATTCTCTTGTTTCCTGCAAAGCAGCTGAGGAGGGAAAAGCAGGGAATAAAGGACTGGGCAGGCGGATGGGCCAAGCACCGAACCAGTTCAGGGTCAGCAGCTCTTCATAGCTACCAGTTCTACAGAACTGGACCAAACTGGTAGCATCCTACCCCTGAGGAACTGGGTATGTCTAATTTAATGAAAAGAAGGACTAGGAGTGACATGATAGCAGTGTTCCAATATTTGAGGGGCTACCACAAAGAAGAGGGGGTCAATCTATTCTCCAAAGAACCTGAAGGTAGGACAAAAAATAATTTATGGAAACCAATCAAGGAAAGAACCAACGTAGAACTAAAGAGGAATTTCTGACAGTTGGAACAATTTATCAGTGAAATGACTTGCCTCCAGAATTTATGGGTACTTCAACACTAAAAGTTTTTAAGAAGAGATTGGACAACCATTTATCTGAAACAGTATAGGATTTCCTGAGTGAGTTTGATTAGAAGACCTCCAAGGTTGCTTCAACTTTGCTATTCTTTATTCATTTATTATTCTGCTATTCTGCTATTCTGATAATGCTTTATCTTCAGAGGATTCATTCTTAAGCTTTGCCTTTCTAATCTCTTCTGCTTTAAACTAATTCTACAATAATTTATTTTTGTCCATTTGAGGTTTATCTGCTGGGCCAAAAGAAGAAAGTGGATGGAGAGCCAGTTTGGTCAAGTGCTGGCCTAGAAACTAGAAGAATGTGAGTTCTAGTCCCATTTTAGGCATGAAAGCTGGTTGTGTGATTTTGGACCAATCATCAGGTTACTGTGACTTCCAGTCTTTCCTTCAGAATGAAAAAAACAACTGGGTGACTTTAGGACAGTCACACTCTATGTCAGCCCAATCCTCTAGGCAGAATTGTTGTGAAGAAAATAGGAAGTCAAAGTAGAATTAGATATGTTGCTGGCCTTGAGTTATTTATAAAAATAATAGCTGGATATAAATAAACAATAATAATTTCTGAGACTTCATACCTATGAAATGATTGAGTTTCTAACATGGGAAAATGCCTGTGGCTTTTCTTCTCCTACATATGTATAGGTTTTCCTAGAGGGAAAGTTATTTATTTATCTTACAGTATTTTAACTTGGAAGATTCTGGGTGCCTTATAGCAACAAATATAAATTCTGACAAAAACAGCAAAAATAAATTAAATAAAACGTTAAGAAAACTGCCCACAATTTCAGCTTATCTTTTGACTGGGACAAAAGATAAGCTTAAATGAAACTGTGTTAACTTCTTTCCAAAATTGTCAGCAAAATGGGTACCATATGTACTTCTGGGTATAGTCTGTAGCAACTGATCCAAAGATAGACATTGTAATTAGGTGGTAAATCACTAGGTGGCAGTGCCCTTCATCTAGTACAGTGTTTCTCAACCTTGGCAGCTTGAACATGATGGCTAGGGAATTCTGGGAATTGAGGTTCACATATCATGAAGTTTACATAAGAGCTGCATTAGCACAGTGGTTAGAGTGCTGTACTGCGGGCTACTTCTGCTGCCTGCTGCCTGCCTGCAATTTGGCAGTTCAAATCTCACCAGGCTTAAGGGTGACATAGCCTTCCATCCTTCCAAGGTAGGTAAATGAGGGCCCAGATAGTTGGGGCAATATGCTGACTCTAAATCACTTAAAGAGGGCTGTAAAATACTGTGAAGTGGTATATAAATCTATTGTATTGCTATCTTGCAAGCTTTCTAGGTGAAAATACTGATTTAATGGGTGGTGTCAGATTTATCCTATAGTCATTTTATTCTTATTGAACAGACCTACTCTTTGACTGGTATGTCACCCCAAACCTTCCATGAGAATAAAGATGTGCAAAAAGTGTTGATACCCATGGAAAATATGCAACCTCCCAGGTACTGTGGAGCTGCTGAAGTTGTAATTCATCAACTCTGGGAAGATTGTTAGTTCTCCAACTCTGCACCATAGCAACAGCAGTTAATTGCCCTAGGGATAAAACTATAGGCCAACTCTCTTCTTCAGACAGGCAGGCAAAATGTAAATATTAAAAAAGGGGAATTCCTATTTGTTGTTCTTCCTAACAGGTTTGTCATGGATAAGTAATGGATCATGACATATGTACTTACCTGTTTACCACAAATCTGAAGTGGCTCACATATTTGTGATGACTGCTTGTAAGAATACACTCTATTGAAGCATGGTAAATGTGGCACTTTTTGCATGAGAACCATTTTCTAGTTCTGCCAGGAGATGAAAAATGAATGCATCAATTATATTACAGCTGTTCTTAGATAAACTGGCATGTTAACAGGTCTCCTGTGGCCTTTCCTATCTTAGTGATAGAATCATGAACAGGCTTGTTTGTTACTTCAAGCCAACTTCAATTGCAGCAGATATGCCCCTGAAGAGTCTTATCACGCATGTTAAATGGCTTATTTGTCAGCTTTAAACAAAGCTTTGGTAAATCTCATAGATCAAAAGTTAAAACATTTTAAGTGCATTTTCCCATGTATAGTTTTTCAGCTTTTCAACTTATTTGATTGGAAGCCAAGTTGATTTCTTTTAGGAAATTATTTTATTAGGAATAAATTAACAGAATTACAGAATTCAAAGGGACTTTGGAGGTCTTCTAGTCCAACTCCCTGCTCAAGTAGGAAACAGCATTTCAGACAGATTGTCCAATCTCTTTAAAACTCTCCAGTGTTCGGGAGCCTCCTCGCCGATGGGCGGTAGATCGCAACTCTTTGCGGCTATCGTTCGTGCTCTTTCGTCGGAGAGCCCCAATCATCCTGATTAGGGGCTGAAACTGCCTTGGAGGGGCAGCGGAGTAAGAGGAAGCAACAAGCCTGTTTGTGGGGAGCCGCATCTCCCTCCCCTGGGCTTGTTTTTTTTTCCTCCCGAAGACGACTGCAGCGATGGTCTAAAATGGCCATCCCGAAGAGGATGACTCAGCTTGACTAAGATTTGTGCAGGAGGGAAGAAAGAGGTGGATAACATCTGAACCGGGACAACTGGGCAACATAACCAAATAAAAGTACCCCGGGATTAAGGTAACATAGAACTTTTAAGAAAAGAAACGTGAGCTAGCGAAATTACAAAGAGACAGAGAAAAAAAAGGAAAATATTTTTGTCAGCTAAATGGGGCTTCGAACCGGGAAAGGAAGGAGCTGGAATTAAAGATTTTATGAAATTGGACTAAAATAATTTGGGAATAATCAAGTATAAAATTAAAGCTGGATTTAAGATTGTCAAAGAATAATAATAATAAAGTTTACAAATTGGAGGCTGGATTGTGTTGGAATATTGAGGTTCGAAAAACCTTAAATAAAAAATACAGGGGGGGAAAAGTGAAGACTTCGTATAATGGAGAGTGTCACCTTTTGATAAAAATTTAGTTCAAATAAAAAGGAAAACATTTTGTTTTTGAATGAACTGATATGGATATAACATTACAGAAATATTGAAACAAAGTAAGAATTTTGGAAAGTGAAAGCAGAACCAGAATAAAGGAAAAAGCAAGGAAGGAAAGATTGTTTGTGGGACTGATTGATGTTTTTGGTTTAGACCCTGGACTGGAATAGCTGAGAACTTTAAAAAATTGAAAGAAGAAAGAAGGAAAGTAAAAGTGGTTTCTTTTTGTGGACTTTAAGGATCATAAAATATAAGAATGATGATATCTCTCTGAGATTTAAAAATGGAACTTAAAAATATGAGAGAATTACTACAGGAAAGAGGCGAATCACTTTGCTCTGTGCTAGAAAAAATGGAAATGGCGATTGAAGAACAAGAAGAAAGATTCTCAGAGGAGCAGGAATTGACTCAAGGAGAAGACACTTTGAATGGACAATTAACACAAAGAACGTTACAAAGAAGTGGGGAAAGAAGGAAGGTTAAAAAGTTGAATTTCAGGAAAGCAATTAAAAGGAATAATTGTGAAGTTAGGAGACGCAGGAAGATTCAGCAGAAAATGGGAAGGGGAGATATTAAGGAGATAAATTGGAATGAGAAAAGTTATGGGGAAAAGAGAGGGAGGAGAAGCAGTAAGAAACACGCATGTGAAGGGAAGAAACACAGAACTGGTAAAATGTTGAAAGGAAATGGTTTCTTTACAATTAAAAGAAGGAATACTTGTGAAGTCAGGAAATGCAGAAAGAATGAGAAAAGACATGGGCAAGAGAGGGGGAGGAGAAGCAGTGGGAAACACGCGTGTGAAAGAGAGAAACACAGAACTAGTAAAATGTTGAAAAGAAATTGCCTTTTCAGAGATAATGGTTGATGAATTAAGGGGGGGATTCTGCAGGGTGACAAGGGGTAATAAGAATATTTCTGCAATTAAAAATATTTAGAAAATAGGGTAATATAGATACTGATAACTCTTATTAAAGGGGGGGGGAAATATGCTGTGGAATCCAATTGAGAAGATGTAATGACTAATGGTTTATTGGGAATTAAGATGAGGGAATAAAGGTATATTCTAATCATTAAGGTGGAACACTTAAAATAGTAAAAGGGGAAACTTATACTTGTTCTTTTTTTTTGTGTGTGTGTGGGTGTGTTAAGATCTTTATTAATTTAGAATTTATAAAAAAAAAAGTGTAATGGAAAGGGAATGTGACAGACTAAAGAACCAGCTAAATTAATAAGCTTAATAAGTTTAATATAGATTATTAAAAGCAAGGAGAGACATTGAACTTTATTATTACCATTATTAGGCAAATATATATTGTTTATTTTTATTTTTAAAATAAATATTAAGGATTATACTTGAAATAATTGAAATGAAATTTTAAAATGTTTAGATTGGGATTAATGAAAGAATTTAGAATTAAACCTTATTATTATTTATTAGGCAAATATATTGTTTATCTTTACGTTTAAAAATAAATATTAAAGGATTATATTTGAAATAATTGAAATGAAACAAAATTGATTGAAATTAATGAAAGAGGCTAGAATTAATGTGTTTGTTTCTCTCCTTACTGAAAATTTGGAATGGAAAAGGTAATAATAGAATTAAGTATGCATATATCAATGTATAATTTCTGTCATATTTGTATGTAAAGATGATGACCCGGAAATATGTTGTCCACTAAAAAGAGATTTTTGTTTTTAATGTGAAAACTGAATAAAGTCTGTTTAAAAAAAAAAAAAAAACTCTCCAGTGTTCAAGCACCCACAATTTCTGGAAGCAAGTCGTTCCACTGATTAATTGTTCTAACTGTCGGGACATTTCTCCTTAGTTTTAAGTTGGTTCTCTCCTTGATTAGTTTTCATCAGTAGTTGGATTCAAATTTTTTTTACTACCGGTTCTGTGGGTGTGGCTAGGAGCATGGCCATGTGACTAGATGGATGTGGTTTTGTTATGGATTTTTTATGTTTTTTGCAGGACCCCCCATTTTGGGGGCTTTCTGGGCCTGGGGGAGCATTTTTGCTCCCAGAAGGCTTCCCTGGGGTCAGGAAAGCAGAAAATGGAGTATAGGTGGGGCATGCAGCACTCCCCTGCGCTCCATTTTAGAGCATTCTGAGCCTTAGGGAAGCTTTCTGGGACCAGGCGACCAGGTTAGGGGCGTCGCCAGCCAGAAGTTACTACAGGTTCAGTGACCCACGCCAAATCCATGCTACCAGTTCGCCTGAACCAGTGCGAACTGGCTGAATACTACGATAGGTTGCCATCCATTAGTTTCCACTTCATCCATAATTGGTTTAAAGTTCTTAACTAAGTTGCATGTTGTTTTCATCAAGAGTCTGATAGGGACAAATTTGGATGCATAGAAGATAAATCAGGTGTGCAGCTGAAAGAACTTTTGATCTTTTTGTGCCCCCAATCATCTTCTAAGGATATACAAAGGCAAAGCTGAGGCAGACAGCAGTAGCAGCACTAATAGTAGGAATATAACTAGAATCGGAACTCAGAAAAGCATCCTGCTAAAAGTCAGTGGTAAATAACTTCTGTATAGGTAGTTCTTAATTTACAACCATTTGTTAGTGACTGTTCAAAATTACAGCAGTACTGAAAAAAAGTGACTTAGTGATCCTGGCACTTATGACTGTTTTAAAATAGTCCCCATTGTTGCAAGATCAAAATGTATGGATTAATGCATGTATTTATGATAGTTGCATTATACTGCACTCATGTGACTGTCATTTGGGCTGTGGTGCAGTGGTTAGAATGCAGGCTCCTTTTGCTGACTGCCAGCTGCCTGTCTCACTGGCTCACGGTTGACTCAGCCTCCCATCCTTTTGAGGTCAGTAAAATGAGGACCCAGATTGTTGGGGGAAAGATGCTGACTTTGTAAAACTTCTTAGAGAGGGCTGTAAAACACTGTGAAGCGGTATATAAGTCTAAGTGCTATTGCTATTGCTATTTGTGACTTTCCCAGCTCACTCCTGACAAGCAAAGTCAAT
Organism: Notechis scutatus; assembly: GCF_049901735.1. NCBI lineage: Eukaryota > Metazoa > Chordata > Lepidosauria > Squamata > Elapidae > Notechis > Notechis scutatus. Next base: position 15,494,025 of record NC_142025.1, on the reverse strand, counting down.
AGGGGGAAAATGAACTTTCTTAGTAATTACATGATTCACTTAACTGCAATGAATCACTTACCAACTATAGCAAAAAAAAAAAAAAGATTGTAAAATAGGAGACAACACGCTTACACCTGGTTTAGCAATGGAAAATCTGGTCCCAACTGTGGTCATAGCAATAGCACATCACTTCACAGTTCTTTACAGCCCTTTCTAAGCAATTTACAGACTCACATATTGCTCCCAGAAATCTGGCCTTCGTTTACTGATCTCAAAAGGATGGAGGGCTGAGTCAACCTTGAGCTCCTTGGGATCGAACTCCTGGTAGTGGGCAGAGTTAGTCTGCAATATTGCATTCTAACCACTGTGTCACCATGGATAATGAATTTGTGGAAATCACTACCAGATGATGCCTAATGGCCACTAACTTGGAGAGCTTTAAGAGAGGATTTGATAAATTGGATACTTCTTTCAATCCGACTCACTGCAGAAGATTGTTGTGCAGAAAATAGGAGGAAAGTATTAGGATATATTTGCCACCTTGAGTTATTTGTAAAAATAATAAAGGTAGGGAATAAAAAACAAGCATTCATGATGGATAGATGTGGCAAAGGTTATTAGTCGGGCAACTTTCCCTTTGTGTTGGGGCAGCATCTTCTAAATTAGAGTTGTAGAAGAGCAATTTTGGGCAAAATTGTCTCTATGTCTCTACTTCCTTCTTAGCAAAACAGTAGTGACATATGATTTATACACTGATTAAAATTTTGGGAATGCTACTCACAAGTTAACCTTGTCCTGATCCAGGACTGTCTGTGTTCTTATACATAAGGTGTTATGTATTAACATACTCGCCTGCAATTGGTCGGTCTGTGGCAGCAGGAAATTTGAAGAGCTGTCACTGGCCACAGCTGTGAGCAGCCTGACTGTAAAAGGGGATGCCGCAGTTTCTTCGGCACTCAGTCCTAGAATGAAATAAAGACTATTGGTTACTACACTGGTGTTCTGGGTCTCATTCCTGCGATCTAACACTGACAACAAAGGTGGGATACTGAGACAAAGGGAACCAGTGAGCACATGGTGACCGACAAACACTGGCAACTCATTGAGACGAAATGGCCAGAAACAACATGCCACCTGCATTGTTTGATCCAGCAACAGAAGACTGGGAATTGTACATCAACCGATTCCTCATGTTTCTCGAAGGGAGCAACCTCAATAACATATCCGAACACAGGAAGAGAGCCGTCTTCCTCACACATTGCGGTCCCACTGTATTCAAGGTGGCCAAAGCGTTAGCGGTACCCACCAATGTGAAAACGATGGCCTGGCTGGACCTGGAAAGAATACTGAGGGCTCACTACACACCATTTCCTGCCTCATCAAATGACATGAATTTTATCGGTGTGACCAAAAAGAAGGTGAGAGCATCGGTGATTTCATTGCAACTCTGAGGGACATCACTGGAGTGTGTGAATTCCTAAAGATGGATGAGGCCATGAGAGACCGAGTGGCCCTGGGACTGAGAGATCTTACACTATAAGGTCGATTATTAACAAAACAAAAATTAACACTCAAGGAAGCAATAGAAGAGGCTACCGCAGCAGAAGCAATGCAGAAATCGGTGGCTGCCATGCAGAAAATGAACAACCGGAAACCCCTAAAAACACCACTACAACCCACCACAAGGACATCGAATCCACATCGGAAGACAATGAGGAAGGCAAAGGGGTAAATCAACTTCATTTGGAACAGGGCAGAAGGGACCGGAATGTAAAAAGAAAGGAATTTCGATGTGCCAGCTGCAAGGGGAATCATCCACATTCCAAGTGCCGTTTCTTAGATGCTATCTGCAAACATTGTGAATGGCAGGGACATATTGCTAGGGCATGCCGAGCAAGAAAAAACTATGGCCCTAGACAAAGATGGAACATACCCCACCCCCAGAGAGAGGGAGAAACAAACAGGGAGCCATTGGAACCAAGACAACCGGAACAGGCAAGGAAAAGAGGCAAGCAACAGAAGAGATGAAACACACCAGACGGCGACCATCGGCCACTCCAACATGACAAACATCAGGAAAGTCTATGTCCAGGTAACCATAGAGGGCCAACCCTGTCGGATGGAAGTGGATTCTGGTTCATATTTGTCAATGGTATCATGAGACACTATAAAAAGACTAATACCAAACATAAACAGGGAAGGACTTGAAAGACAAACACTGATGCTGAAAGACTACCAAGGAAACAAAATACCCATAGTGGGCACCAGAAAATTCAAGGTAACAGTCAAGAAATACATCAGAGTCCTTCCACTAACCATAGTCAACCGGAATCGACCAAGCCTACTATTTTCAAGATTTTTTCTGTTTTATATTTCTTTTCCTTGTATAGTCCATTATCAAACCTCTTGTATAAGCCTTCATCGTGTCCCAGAGGTTCTGTAATGATGTATCATCTTTTGTATTTTCTTTAAAGAAAAAAGTCAATTCTCTCTCAATTTTCTGTTTAAAGTCTTTTTCCTTTAATATCGTATTATTTAAAGTCCATCTAGATCTCCTTTTTTGTCATTTCCATACAAGTGTTATTGGATTGTGATCTGCCCAGGTACTTGCTTCTGTTTCAATGTCTTGTATGTTAGAAAACAATTCTGTTGACATCCATATCATATTTATTCTAGACCATGATGCATGTCTATTTGAATAAAAGGTATATTGTTTATTTTCCGCATTTCTCTCTCTCCATGTATCTTTTAAATTTATCTCATCTACCATTTGAAAGAAGGATTTTGGCAATGTCTTTCTAGTTTTCTTTGCTGTTTTTTGTATTTTATAATCCAATTTGTCATTTATTATTCCATTAAAATCTCCCATCAGACAGATATTAGCATAGTCCAGTTCAATTATTTTCTTATGTAATTTCCTGTAAAAATCTTCTTGATTATCATTTGGGGCATAAATTGCTATTAAAAGTGTCTTTAGATTATTGTCCGTTATCTCCACTATTAAAAGCCTTCCATCATCATCTGTATATATTTGTTCCGCAAGGATTGTATCTCTAATCTCTTTTTACAGTGTGTCAGTGCTGTAAAAAATTTCCCTAATTTTTGTTGTTTCAATATATAATCATGTTGTTTTTTAATATGTATTTCTTGTAGGCAAATTATGTCAAATTTTAATTTCTCTAACTTATGAAATACTTTTCTTCTTTTAATAGCTAAATTAAGCCCATTTATATTAATTGTAATCAATTTTTCTCATCCATTTTAGACTTTATAAGAAGGATTTGTTGCTCTTGTAGATCTTGGTTCTCATTGTTCTCTGGGTACACCACCTACAGCTCCTTCTTTTGTTTCAATTATTGATGTACATTCCTCTTGAAATTCAATTAACAACTCTTCTTTTCTTGTATCTTCCTCCCTTCCTCTAAAATATTCCAGATGGAATAACTCAGCTTTTTCAACTGTATCAATTCTGTGTCTTTGTTCCTGCCAGGTAAACATGAGACCTTTGGGTATCAGCCATCTGTAATTTATTCCTGTCTTAAGGAACTCTTTGGTCAAGAATAAATATTCTTTTCTTATGTCTCTCACTCTTCTCGGTACCTGTTTCAGTACCACTATTTCTTTATCTTTGTACTTTAGTGTTTTTTGTCTTGCCGCCTGCAGTATTTGTGATTTAATTATTTTCTTAGTAAATCTGATATGAATTTCTCTTGGCAGTTTATTTCTCATCACATATCTTGTATAGACATGAAAAGCGTCATCCATTCCATCCATCATCTTCTCTTTAATTACCTCTAATGCTTCTGCCAGCATTTCTGTCATCATTTCAGCAAGGTTTTCACCCTTTTCTTCTATATTTTGAAATCTAAAATAGAATTCTGATCTATCAATTTCCCATCCCAATGATTGCAGAGATCTGCCCTTATCTCTTTCCACTTCACTCAATCGGGTATCCATGTCTCCAATCTTCTTATCTCTTTGTACATCTTGTTCTTCAATTTTCTTAATTCTGTCCTCGTATTGCATCATCATCTGTTGAATATTTTCATTTTTTTCGTCTGTCTTTTCTGTTCTTTGCTCAATATTCTCCGTTCTCTTTTTAATATTGTCTGTTTTTACTTGTATCTTTTGAATTCCTTGCATAATCATCTGCAGTGTCACTTCTTTCTCCTTCTCTTGTTGTAATATCACCTGTATTGATCGTTGTCCTCCAGATGGTGAGGAAGAAGTCGGGATTGAAGAAGCTGAGGCTGGTATTTTTCTGCTCATCTTAGAGTACTTAATAGAAAAATTGAAAAGAAAAAGCAAGAGTAGCCAATTGCCACTCCAATAATAAAAAAAAAAGAGTAAAAGATAAAATGTAATAAAAAAACTTTATGGACATTTGCTAGTGTTTAAATTAGAGGAAGAACAAGTAAAAGAAAAAATGATTGCATGGGGGGGGGAATTTGGATATGGGATTGATTTAGATAAATGGCAAAAAATGTGGTCTCAAAATTATAAAATGACAATGTCAACTGCATATAAAGAAAATTTGCATAAGATGTTTTACAGGTGGCACTTACCCCCGACGAGAATTGCCAGGATGTTCAAGGATAAATCGGATAAATGTTGGAAATGTCATCAGATACCTGGTTCATTTTTCCATATGTGGTGGATATGCTCAGATGCAAAAAGATATTGGACTATAATCCACACATGGTTGGAAAAAACAACAAAACAACACATAGACTTTAAGATATTTTTATTGGGAATTATACCAGAAATATATTGTAAAGAATTGAAATATTTGATTGTAAATGTTTTAACAGCGGCTAGAATTGTATTTGCTAAGAATTGGAAAAAGTAAAAAATACCTATGCAGGAGGAAATTATTAAGAAAATCATGGACTGTGCTGAAATGAGTAAATTGACATTTGAAATTAGAGAACAAGAGGATAAACAATTTTATATGATATGGGATTTATTTTATCAATGGTTAGATAAAAAGATATGGTAAAGAAATAGATTAGTAAGCCTTACAATAAAAGTTAATAGACTGATAAAGAATACAATATAAAATATATAATAATTGGATGAATGTATAAGATTAAATCATAATGAAAATTAGAATATCTCATATAAAATGATGGAAAAATAGTCAAATGAATGTTTAATAATTGATATTATATAAGCACAAGCTAGACTGATAAGGTGAGAATTTATATAACTTGTGAGAAATGGTAAAAAAAAGATAGCACAAAAGATTGTAACCAACTGATACACTGTATGTATATAATTGAAAGAGGTTTTTATGTTTTTATGTTTTGTTCATATGTTTGTTGTAAAAAATAAAAACTTTGTTTTTTAAAAAAAGAACTCTTAATGTTGAAGGGGTGCATACTATGGGGGGATCGGGTGGTCATACCGGACATTTTAAGGGAAAGCATACTAGAAATGCTACATGAGGGACACCCAGGTTTTGTAAAAATGAAATCCTTGGCAAGGAGTTTTGTATGGTGGCCAGGAATGGATAAAGAAATAGGGGACTGGGTGGTAACATGTAAACACTGCCAGGAATCTAAGCCAACACCCCCCACAGCACCAAACACAAATGGGAAACACCAAGGAGACCATGGTCAAGATTACACATTGATTTTGCAGGCCCAACCAAAGGACACACATTTCTAATATTCATAGACGCTTACTCCAAATGGCTAGAGGTAAGCATCATGCACTCCACCACAACAGAAGCCGTCATTAGACAGCTCAGGAAACTTTTTGCAATACACGGATTGCCAGATTTATTTGTATCTGACAACGGGCCACAATTCACAGCAACAACATTCAAGGGATTTCTAGCACAACATGGGATAAGGCATGCACTAACAGTGCTGGGACACCCATCGACAAACGGATGGTGGAACACATGGTTCATTACACAAAGGAAACACTACAAAAGCTAGGGCCTGGGGACACACAGGAAAATATAGATAAACTGCTAAGCATACAACACATGACACCCAGTGCCACAACAAATAAAAGTCCAGCAGAGTTACTAATGGGGAGGAAACTAAGATCACACCTAGACAGACTGCATCCCACATAAATCCCAGAAAAACCAGCAGACTCCAAAACCAGCCTCACATTTCAAACAGGGGACCTAGTATACACAAAAAACCTTACGGGGAAACCATTGTGGATACCAGTGAAGATAACCCAGATTACCGGATCCCGTTCGTACAGGGTAGACACCGTGGACGTTAGGAGCTGGAAGAGAGACATAGACCAGCTCAGATCTAGAGTTATGAAGGGTGACCCAAACCAACCCACAGAGGAGTGGGGAGACCCCTCAAAGAGAACCATAGGGCAGGAGGGAGACCCATCAAGCAAACAAAACACAACCAGACAAGAGGGGGGAGACCCCTCAAACAGACAAAACACAAGGAAAGGGGGAGGGGGAGACCCTCCATGAGCAAGAAAAACAACAGACAACTACAAACAACTACAAACACCCCACAACCACTACTAACATTAGCCCCGGTTGGAGAACGCAAGCACGTACCTGAGACCAGGGAAGAAGGCAGATTGGGGAGACAGGAACAGGCCTAGAAGGATAGCGGGAAAGCAGCCCCTGGTGGGAGCGGCCAGACCAACTCAACCAGCCAGGCAATTCCTGGCGGGAGCAGCATGGCCGACTCAACCTTCCAGGAGGTTCCAAGAAGAATGGGAGGAACAACAGACCCGTCCAAACAGCACAGAGACCAAACCGTGACTGAGTTGCACAGGTCTGGTTGAACCCATAAAAGCCCCGCCTACCTACGTGATTACATACGGTAGACGAGGCTCAGATTGGTTGGACCTGACCAGGTGGGGAAGGGTGTTATGTATTAACATACTCACCTGCAATTGGTCGGTCCGTGGCAGCGGGAAATTTGAAGAGCTGTTACTGGCCACAGCCGCAAGCAGCCCAACTGTAAAAGGGCTGCCGTGGTTTCTTCGGTGCTCTAGAATGAAATAAAGACTACTGGTTACTACGCTGGTGTCTCATTCCCACGATCTAACAGAAGGGGTATGGGTTTTTTGAGGGCCGATCCGCATTGTAGTTCTCCTCTATGGGCCAGCGGGGCAAAGAGAGTGAGGGGGGGATGGACGCCTCCTGAAGCACCCTGCCAACCAAAATGCATTGCTAGAGGGCCTTGCGTAGCACTTCTGCAGCACTCTGCCAGCCAAAAATGGGCCATGGGGCTGGTCCTTTGATATTTCCAGGCCAGCCGCATGGGCCAGATCTAAGCATCTTGAATTTGATGCCCCTGTTATAGAGGGATCCATAATCTTTTCTCAGTGTTCCTTAATTTCAGCAACTTTAAGATGCATGGATTTTGATTCCCAGAGTTCTCCAGCCAGGCCATCATCTTAAAGTTGCTGAGATTGAGAAATTGTTTTGGATACTGGAAGAAGACACTGGGGAACCACTTTTGGCTGTTGATAAGAAAACAACATGCTTATGGATATATATTTTCTGCTTTTCTATAATTTTTTATTTTATTTCAAGGAAAGTGCATTCTGGCTATAACTTTTATGAGAATCCTATAATTAATTCTGCAACTACCTCTGTAATTGGATAGAGTTTGCCCAACAGTAACCCTATTGAATTGTGTGGGATTATCCATTGACCACATTGCTGTAATATATAAGAGCATAAGTATTAATAAAATGCTATATGTTAGCCAGCTGAAATGAAACTTTTAGCTGGTAGTAAACATCGCAAGCCAGAATTCAAGTTATTATAATGAACCAGGAAGCTCATCTGGGAAAAGGTGGGAAAATATCCAGTTTGGCTTGTTTTTTTAAAAAACTTAATGAGAATTGGCGTGGTTGTTTTTTTTTTTTTAAAGAAGCATGAAAAAAGATGTGGGGAATCAAGCAAAGATACAAAATGAAGAGATTCCAGTTACACTAGATATTGTGGGATTGTGCTTCTGACATATAAAAGACAGAATTATTCTGTGAGAGACGATAACAATAAAAAAAAAAAGTTGGAGATGAGGATCAAACTGTTGAAATGATAAGTCTTGGGACACCCAAGATAAGAACTGCAGAGTAGTGTGGTGTGTTAATGCTAGATTAGCTAAAGTGTTAAGAGCTTTTGAAATAGATCAAGGAGGATGAGGACTAGAGAGAAATCAGAGATTCTTCTATCTGAGGAAGATAAAAATCAAGTTTCCAATAAAATGCTTCAAGTGCTTCTATCATTTTCGGTTATTTTACATTTCTCTTCAACCAGAAAGAGGGAAGGAAAATAGGCTATGAAAGCAACCTAAAGGGCTTACTCATGCTGGGCTAATCTCTCAACCTTTCCAGATGAACAGGTTCATACCATGATCCAACCTTTCCTAACACAGTATAAAAAGCAATCCGATTGGTACAATATTATTATATTTGTACTTTCTCAGATAGTTTGGCATTTGGAGTGCTACTCTGTGTGAGGAATGCCAGAGTATATGCTGACCAGGCTAACCACTCCATTTGAAGGTCATTCCTCCACCGCATCTGAATATATGCAGGGTCTTGGATTAACTAACTAGATAACTAACAACTCCTTGCCTTGTCTGTAGAGCAACAACTTAGAGTTAGTTTCCTTTCACCGATTCATCTATTTGACACCTGTAAACACAACAGAAATTCTCTGGAAACCAGCCAGGTTATCAAATGACTTTGTCAGCACAGGGATTACAAACAGAAGCCTTTGGAATCCTGCTGGGTGTTTCAAAGTTGATCTCTTTATCCACTGCGATTGAAAAGTAGCTACCATTTTCTTTTCTGTTTTGTGGTCATATGGCCCAGGGGAGTAAGTGCCATGAGAGACAAAGCCGCTTAGTGAAAGGTCAAATATGACTCTGGCTTAAATATTAAAAGAGACAAGATGGAAACTCCTTTATGTTATCTTGCCCAATGGTTATAGTTCCTCACATAGTCCGACTCTTCCTGCAAATTGCACAGACTTTATAAAATGGAGATTCAAATCTAGCTGAACTTTGCAAGTAGTTCCAGCAACCCTATATTTCCTGAGAGGGAAAAATGTCAAAATGCACTAGCATCAGGGTTTACAGTGGGAAAAAACTGTACTTATAAAGGAAGATCAGATGTACTTTAGCTTGGAGGTACATTGCTGTGCAGGCATAGTGGTTGGGATGCAGTATTGAAAGCTAATTCTGCTGACTGCCAGCAGTTTGATCCTGACCAGCTCAAGGTTGACTCAGCCTTCCATCCTTCTGAGGTCAGTAAAATGGAGACGAAGATTTTGGTCTCCATTTTGGGGAGCAATATGCTGACTATGTAACCCACTTAGAGAGGGCTGTACAAGCACTATGAAGTGGTATATAAATCTAAGACCTATTTCTATTGCTATTCATGAGGTTCATCACTGAATCAGATCAACTGATTCTTATGAGGTAGAACATACTCCCTTACAGAATGGAATATCACTAATCCTAAAAGCCTACAATAGATAGATAGATAACTGTCCTTTTCCATCTGACTGTATTTAGTTAATCAAAAGAATATTGGAGGAAATGCGATTGACTTCCAGTCTAGAAAATAATATCTCCAAGAAGAATGAAAATCTCCAAGAGGGCTATTCTCAAATTCATTTGGTGTCAAATCGTTTTTTTAAAAATGCAGTTCAAAATTATCATAACAGAGTCCATCACAGCATTGTATTGCACTTATTTTTAAAAATTAGAATGCATTTAGAAGGGAAGGAATGCACTTGAAAGTGTCTTGGTTTCTGGATGCCCCAATGGGAGGTATGGTTAATGCACTTGCAACAAAGCAAATATATACTTCATTTAAGCAGGTTTTACCACATGGAGATTTCTGTGCAGAATTTTGGCTACAGAGTTTTAAAGTTCAGTGGGAGACAATTTGACTGGCAGACATGGAATTTGAACAGAAAGAAAGAAAATATGGGGTCCTCTGCACTATGAAAACAGGATTCTATTAAACTTTGGAGAACATTGAAAATGTTCAGTAGAACTTTTAAAAATAACATTGCTTTTGAGTCTCTTATTAATGCTTAAAAGTGCATGGACACACTCTTCAGATTTGAAGATGTATTCAGTCAGATAAGCTTTTTGGAGTTTCTTCCCTCTTGCCCTTCCATCATGCAATCAAATATTGCAAGTTATAGTAAGTTTCCAGTGTCAACAAAGGGGAAAAATGGCTTTATACAGATTTCAGACATTAACACGTGGTAAGAAGTTCATGTTTGAAGTTTCAAATTCTTCTGCATTTTAATTGTAGCTTTGATTGTAGATACCAAAGGTAAACTAGAACTTTCCAAAATATTGGAAGAATTTTTTTGGAATCAACTATAGACAATAATATTTTAAAGACTCATAAACAAAATCAGAGATTTTTGCCTTCAATTGATGGATAAGTAGTTGGAAAAATATGGATTATGTAACATATGTTTTTACATGGCTATGTCATCTGGGGAAGCTTCTAAGGTTAGTGGCCCAAAACATAAGATAAATACTTAATGAATCCACTGCTTAAAATGGCATTTTCTTGAAGAACCTTGTTTCTGAATGCACTGAATCCTAAAGGTAGAAGGGATTTAGGCCACTAGGTCCAAACACCCAGTTAGATGTGGAATCCACATTAAAGAATCCCTGAAACTCCATTTGAATATATCCAGCCCCTGCTACTTTTTATGCATAATTGGATCCACTTTTGAATTAAACTTGCATTTATGATTTTTCTCCTTCCCTTGTCTTTCTTTAGACTATCAAGTTTAGATCATTAAATCCAAGCACCTGAATTCCTGAAGATCTCATTCTTTGGGAGTTAATGGAAGATGGAAAGCCAAGAAAGCTGAAGATCCCTATAGAAATGGCTACATGTTGAAAGAAATGATATTCTTTCAAACAAAACTCTTGGGGTGTTTCTTCCACTGATAAATGTAAAAACAGCCCTTCATGATTCTTTTTTTTTCTTCCTGAAATTCCTTAAAAGAAAATTTGAAAATAAGTAAGTGTGCCTTAATTATTCATTAAATTGAATTTGTCAGGTAGGAGAGGAATGTAGAATGATTGTTCTGCAGGAAATTCAGTATTGTGATTTGTTCAACAGACCAAGTATGATATATAGGAAAAAAGCCAAATATAAAACAAAAAGCTCTGTTACCTTCCCTCCCATTGAAGAATTTGGCTTTTCTCCCGCTCCATCATTTCTATAAGGGAGGCCCAAAGGTACCAGATGGATTGTATTGTGTAATCCTGTTCAACAAATTCATTCATATTTGGCTTCAGTGACCGAAGAACCTGCATGCATGTGTTGCAACCTTATACCTCAGTCCAGATGTTTTTGGTAACAAGATGTTGAATACCCAGAATGGAAATTCATTTCAAGAAACCCTTGACTCATTTCCAGGCTCTTTAACAGAAGATTCTGAAAACCAGCAGAGACTTAATTTCTGTTCCCAGTTCATTAGATTCTTTGGTAGTCTGCAGCTGCCCATGTGTGATAGAAAAGTTATGACTGTGTGTGATATCTTTTAGCTTTCTCTGCCAATCCAGGTGGTTTTTAATGATTGTATTAAAATGCCTCATCTGCCAGGTTAGTCTGAAGAGTTGATTGTCCTGAAATGGACTGCTGTGTAATCATTCTCTTAGTCTCACAAGTGAAGATGAAAGAAAGACAGATCCAGAAAAAAAAAAAGCTTCAGTGGAAGGTTGGTAGTTAATTATATAGGGATTCATCTACCACCCAAGTCATGCCAGAATATTGCTTCGTTGGAACACCTGAAGGTTATGTATTGCTTGGAGAAATAAAGGGACGGGGGAGGGGGTTAGAAGACATCTGGCCATCTTATATTTATCCAGCACCTGTCTGGTCAATAATGCCCAACTGACTTCATGCAAAAGATTAACTATTCTTATATTTTAATACATTTAGAATTGAGAGGAAATGGAGACAAAGGGCAAGCCTTCCAAATTCTATTATGCCACTAAGAAGAACTGACAGCCAAAACTAAATGAACTAAAGCAATCCCCGACTACCCATAGTTGGTGGTTGCAGATAGAAGATAGAGAAAAGGGATTCAGCAGGTAGAACAATGTTTCCCACTTTGATGGTTTTCACATATGTGAAAACTTTCCAGAATTTTCAATAGTCATGCAGGCTGTGGAATTCTGGGACATAAATCCACATAACCTATGAGGGCCGCAGTTAGAAAACACTGTTGTAGAATGTTTTATCTTTCAAAAAGGTATAAAAATGTCATTTTTTAAAGTAACAATTGCTACTAGGGCAATCCCAAGGTTTGAATTTTGCCATTCAGTCACAGAACTGAAGGACACTAGTATTTCTTTTTTCACCTGACCAAGACCGAGTACATTTCATACACAGAGACATATTATTTTGATTTCCTGAACCTGAATTTTAGCCCTCAAATTCCAAGTAAGCTCTTCCACCATTTTTGTGCTGACTGACAAACAGATAGAACACTCTGAATTCTTTGTTTCATTCATTAAAAAAAAAAAGATATGAATGCCATTCTTCAAAAAATAATTTTCCCAAGCCTGCTAAATATTCCCATAAATCATGGTGCAATTTTAGGGGGAGAAAGTAAAGAAAAATACAGATTATGATAGAAAAATGGTAAAAATGCAATCCACAGACAGCTTGACTACCAAGCTTTGTCGCAGGACTGGAAGTTAAAAGGTTAACATGGATCTATATTAAGAGGCATGGAAGAATAACAATAAGTACCAGAAGGATAATAATGCCAGCAGCAGGCATAACTAATGTGGGGAGAAGCATTCCTGAGCTACCACAGAGAAGAGCCCCAAGAATTTCCTGGGGCGGTAGTGGTGGGTAGAGTGAAAGAGATAGCTGTTAAGCAACATTCTAACTTTTGACTTTTATTTTTCCAGCTGTTCTTTGGAAAAGTAAAAAAGAAAGCTAATAGTGACTGAAATAGCAAATGAACTTGGCATTCAAAGAAGGGAGATCAGACTACTGAAGGTGGGAAGAATCTGCCAGTATCTCTCCTTGCTCATTCGTACTGTGTTACAAGGACTTTTAAAAAATAATGAATGGAAAGAAGTATTCTTTATTTTGTTCCAATGACCCAGCATGTAGGAAACTGAAAGCCAGCAAAATTGGTGATCTGACAGAATTCATTCAAATTCTGGATGAATGGATGGATGGATGGATGTAGACAGATGGATAGACAGACAAACAGAATGAATAGAGAGCCATTTTTGTCTAGTGGTTAAGGGACCAGACTAGAAACCAGGACTGTGAATTCTAGTCCTACCTTAATCATGGAAGCTGGCTGGATAACTTTGGGACAGTTCTTCTCTTTCTCAGCCCAACTCAATTCAGAGGATTGTTGTTATGGGGAAAATTGAAAGAGGCAGGAATTTATATATGTAAAAGTGAAATACCACTCATGCATCATCACAAAATCTCCAGAACCGTAAAGCCTACAAACTTGAAATTTGGCACATGTGTTCCTTTTGGCTTCTAGGTGGTCACTAAGAAAGGATTTTTTGAAATGACCATCAGAACATTAGTATTTCATATATTATTATTAACACGCTCTGATGCTAAGGCGTTCTACTCCCCCTCCCCATCTGAAAATAAATCTGTTCCAAACACAAAACACAAGCTGAGAAGAGGAGTTTCAGTTTCAATTTTAGTTTCACAGCACAAGCAGCTTTAGTATAGAAGAGTTGAACTATTTATTTATTTTTTATTTTTATTTATTTTATTTATTTATTTGATTTGTCAATTGTTTACAAGATAATAAGTACAAGTGTATACATAGTTGTGAATATATGAAATGGGTACATATAAGAAAAATAAAAGAATAAGAGAAACAATAGGACAGGGACGGTAGGCACGTTGGTGCGCTTATGCACGCCCCCTACAGACCTCTTAGGAAAGGGGTGAGGTCAATAGTAGACAGTCTAAGGTTAAAGTTTTTGGGGTTTGGGGAAGAGACTACACAGTCGGGTAGAGTATTCCAGACATTGACCACTCTATTGCTGAAGTCGTATTTCCTGCAATCAAGTTTGGTGCGGTTTACTTTGAGTTTGTATCTGTTGTGTGCTCTTGTGTTGTTATGGTTAAAGCTGAAGTATTCATTGACAGGTAGGACATTGCAATGTATGATTTTATATACCATGCTTAAGTCGGACCGAAGATGGCGTAATTCGAGGTTTTCTAGTTTTAGAATTTCGAGTCTGGTGGCATAAGGTATTCTACAACGGGTAGAAGAGTGGAGAACTCTTCTTGTGAAATACTTCTGGACTTTCTCAATTGTGTTAATATCACATACGTAATAAGGATTCCAGACTGATGAACTGTATTCGAGTATTGGTCTAGCAAATGTTTTGTATGCTCTGGTTAGTAGTGAGATATTACCAGAGAAAAAGCAACGTAGGATTAGGTTAACAACTCTTAATGCCTTTTTGGCTATGTAGTTGCAGTGGGCTCTAGCACTTAGATCATTAGAGGTGAGTATTCCCAGGTCCTTTACAGAGCTTGGGTCATCAACAAGATCTTGACTATTCATCTTGTATTTTATTTTCTGATTTTTTTTACCAATATGTAAGACAGAGCATTTATTTGTTGAGGTTTGAAGTTGCCATATGTTAGACCATTCAGATACATAGTCTAGGTCTTTTTGTAGGGTAGTAGTATTGTCTGTGGTATTGAACAGCTTTACATCATCAGCGAAGAGAACGCAATTGCTCTTGATATGATCACAAAGGTCGTTTATGTAGATTATGAAGAGAGTTGGTCCTAGAACACTGCCTTGGGGAACACCACTATTGACAGGTACTGGATTTGATAGGCGTTCCCGATTTTGACCATTTGTTGTCTGTTTGACAGGAATGCTTCTATCCAGTTATTCAGTTGTCCAGAGATACCATAAGATTTTATTTTTAGGAGTAGTTTGTCGTGTACCACTGAATCAAAGGCTTTGCAGAAGTCTATGTAGATTGCGTCTATTGCTTTGCCTTGGTCGAGTTGTGTAGTCCATATGTTTTTGCAGTGTAAGAGTTGCAGATTACAGGATAGTTTTTTCTGAAACCAAATTGTTTATTGGAGAGTAGGTTGTTTGTCTCTAAATGGAGGATGATGGATTGGTTAATAATTGATTCCATGACTTTACAGGTGACGCAGCATAAGGAGATTGGTCTGTAATTTTCAACTAGGCTTGGGTCTCCCTTTTTGAAGATAGGGATGACTGTGGCTTGTAACCATAGGTTAGGCAAGGAGCTGGTCCTGAAAGATTTTTCAAAGATTATGCTTAGAGGTTTGGCTATGGCAGTGGATAGCTTTCTTAAGAAGTAGGCACATATTCCATCCGGTCCAATAGATAGAGATGGTTTTAGGTTGCGTAGTGCTTTTTCAACGTTGTCTACTGTAAAATCGATATGTATTAGATCATTGTTGTTATCTGTGGTATGGCTAGGAAACATTGGGCATGATCCATTACTGTTTACAAACACTGAGCCGAAGAATGTGTTAAAGATGTTGGCTTTAATGGTGTCGTCGCTGCAGTCTTTACCATCGGGTCCTATCAAGGGAGGGATGGACCTTGAGTCTTTTAGTTTGTTGTTTACAAAATTGTAAAAAGCACGGGTGGAATTGGTGCTTAGAAGGTTTTCCTCTTGTTTAATGTGATAATTGGTGCATTCGGTCTTTATCTGGTGGCATAAATTTTTGTATCGGTTTTTGAAATTAGCAACGTGACCAGATTTGTTTTTCCGCCAGAGTGATCTCTTTTTGGATTGAAGTTTCCTTATTGATATGGGTAATCTGCTTTTTTGTTTTGTTTTTGGAGTTGTTGTTGGAACATATAGCTTGATGACTCTTTTGACTTCAAGTAAAAAAATGTTGTAATGGTCTTCAACAGTATTGCATCCAGTGAATAGAGATTGCCAATCGAGGGATGAGAGATCGTTATCTATAAGATCATAGTTGCCTTTTTTGAAGTTACAATTAGGGATGACATCATTGTGGTGATTTTTGTGTGGACGTATGTTGAGGCAAAAGTCAATCATATTGTGGTCACTACTGGAAAAGGGTTCTTTGGTTTGTATTCCGTAAATTAAATTCAAACTATTGCAGAAGATGAGATCGAGGCAGTTGTTCAGTCTAGTGTTGTTGGTTACTAGTTGTTCAAGACCTAGATTTGTAATAGCATTGTAGAAGGTTGTGTGTATGATTTCAGTTGTACATTTACTAAGCCACGCCTAGGCTCCTTGCTATCTCCTTGCTCACACAGCAAATACTGTTTGTTTCCAAACAGCCCTCAACTCTCTCACATACTGACAGGATGCTAACCAGATGAATACCAATGGATGTTGGGAGACAGAGGCTGAAATTTTTTTACCTTATTTTCCTCCCCAAAAACTAAGCCCGACCACATAGTTTTGTAGCGAAGCATGTATATCAAGCTAGTATTAGATATGTTCACTACCTTGAGTTATTTATAAAAAATATATTGGCAGATAAAAAATAGTAATCTCAAATGAAGTAAAATAAATTCTAACCCATCAAAGAATAATCTTTAAGTAAAATAAACAAAATCCACTCCATTGTCAGAGTTTGTGCTTAAGGTAGCTGGATTTGGCCCTGGCTGGAAGCAGCTGGTTTTGGCCAATGGTGATTGATGCTGTTTGCTCCCAGAAATGCAAAAACAGACTCGACAAATTATGAGACTGGCATTTAAAATAAGAGCAATGGACGTATTTATAAGTACAGTGAGAATTGTAAAGTAAACATGTTATTGCCTCTCGGTGGAATGCATGAACCCAAAGTGTGGAATGAACAATATGAATTTCAACCACTTCCATTTCACTTTGTGTGCAAGCTCCAGTTTTCAGAAGATGTTTTCACGCAGCCGTGTGGTGGTGCTACAGAAAATGAGTTCTGCATTCTGCAAATATGGGAGTCAGCAATCTTAAAAATTCCTAATAACACTTTTCTCGGCCATTTTTTAAAAATAAAAGCTCTTCCAGTTTTGGCCTTCCCCATGCCCAGATTGTAGGAGATAATTGTAGTATTTGGAGATAATAAGAGAGAGATAATCCTGATATTGGAAAATAAAATAAAACAAAAACAAACAAAAAACCCTACTTTCTAGTAGATTGACACTTCCAACCTGATCTGTGATTCCATTAGTGGAATCCGCTATCCTGTGATTTTACTTACAGGTAGTCTTCAACTTACAACTACAGTTGAGACTAGAATTTCCATTGCTAAGCTGATTTTATAACCTTTCATGCTATGATTGCTAAGTGAACCATGGCATATGTTAAGTGAATCACCCAGCTGGTAAGCAAACCTGGCTTCCTCCATTGACTTTGCTTGTCACAAACTAGCGGTGAAGGTTGCAAATGGAAATCACATGATCCCAAGATCCTGTACCATTCACTAAACACATGCCGGTTGCCAATTACCCAAATTTTGATCACCTGATCTTGGAAGCGCTGTGATGATTTTAAGTGCAAGGAGTGTTCCCTCCACAGTAACTATTGTAACTTCAAGGTAGTGAAAGTTGTAACAATCAAGGACTTGTAAATCAAGGACTTTCTGTAGTGATTTTCTTTTTCTGTATCCTTTGCCACTACAACAGTGTTTCTCAAGCTTGAAGATGTGTGGAATTCCGTTCTAGGATTCCTCAGCATGTATGCCACCTGGGGGATTCTGGGAACTGAAGTCCACACATCTTCAAGCTACCAAGTGTCAGAGTATATTCATTAACTGGCAGAGACATGGTTAACAAAGGAAGCATGACAACAGACCAGCCAATGGGAGTTGACAGCCTGGTTGTGGTTTGGTTCTGTGCGTTTTGCTGAGAATTGAAAGAGAAATTAGACTTGCTTGATTGCTGAAACTAGTAATCTGTTCTGAGCCCTCTGAGCTGCTGCTTGTGTTTTTGCTTATATTACATTGAAAGAATTTACAAATGGTATTGTAAACTTTACTCATATTATTATGTATATAAGGAAGTTAATGATCCTGCTGAATCAGTCATCTCTGTGTTTTTTTGACTTGCATTAATGCTGCAAACTCTAACACCAAGGCTGAGGAACACTACTCCATGGGCATATTCTCTCCCTCCCAAGGAAAAAAAAACAATTGTGTTTCAATAAAATCAAGTGAACGTAGTCAGAGAACTGAAAGAAATATTTAACCTAAGCTTCAGTTCTTTACTTTATTAATGGTAGCTCTTTGTCATTTTTGCAGTTCCCTAGCTTTTTGTAGCATTTCCTAGGTGCCTAAGGGAAGTAAGTTAACAGGAGTGCATTCCCCATATTATTTCTTCAGGGTCATTGAGAAGCCTCCAACCTGTCTTTTGATAGTAGCAGTCTCCCTATGTCAAAAGAAAGCAAAATCTAATTGAATTTTTTTACATGAAAGGGGTTTGCTGAAGAAGCTATTCCTTTCTGTCACTTCATGGAAGCACAGTGACCCATATACACTTAAGACGTGACTTTCAGAATAAATCAAGAATGTAGCATAAAACGAAACACCGACTTCAAAGCAAGGCAGGTGGAAATCCCTTGTTTTTTTAAAAAAGGTTATAAGAATGTATTGTTTTAATTGAACATTACTACAGTAAGCAGTCATTCTCACTATAACACAAAATTAATTTGATGCCCTCACTGCAAAGCAGTTGTGAAGAACTGTAAAGGATCACTGTAAAGTACCAACTTCTATTAGAGAAAATACTTCGCAACTGTTCCCCCTCATTTTTTTTTGTTCTCCTCTGTAATCATAGAAAACTGATGTTCACAGAATGTTGACATGTATTTTCTTATTGACAGAATCTATTCAAAGAGGCAACTTTACTGCAGTGAACATATGGTGGTGGAGCAAGAAACTGAAGTGATCATAAATCCCTTTGCAACAGATAATTTACACTCTGAGCTCAAGGTGAGGCTTGTAACATTCTCAGAAGAGACATCAAGTATCTAAGAGCTCTTATGACCTTTGTTCATCCTGTAAGGTAGAATTAGGTTTTGCTAAGTGAAAAAACTGAGCTTCTATCTGGTATCTCTATGGAGCACTTCATGTTGCTTTTTTTTTTTTTTTTTGGCAACAATACTAAAATGATCCTCATTGCCTTCTGTCCCCTCCACATCACCAGTGTAATCCTAAAATGTTCTCCTGGTCTTTTGTCCAAGTATTAAGCAGGTCTGGCACTGCTTAGCTTCTCTGAGATCAGTCAGGTTAGCTAATTATTCAAATAATTATTCAAAAAAATAAAAATAAAAAACAATAAAAACTAACAAAAATAATCAAATAAATTAGTAAAGTAGAATAGAACAAAATTTGGGAAAACAAAACACAACAAAATATTTGCTACAAGAATATTGAGATTCACATGTAGGTTTTCTAAATGTGAATTCATGAAACTACTAGAGAATCATTTTTTACAAGTGGCAGTGTTGGCTTTTCAGTGCCAACATATTGTTAAATTTTCAATCAATTTAAATGAACAGTTTTAATTTCATTGACTGATTTAGGGCTCAATGGACTATCCTGAAAACTTGTAGTTTATTATGTTTGACTTGTATTTACACTGGAATTCTATTATACTTTCTTGTAAATCACATGGAATTGATTTATTCATTGAATCAATTGCACTGAAGGCTGGTATAAAAATATCTAGCATGAATAACAATGAATAAATGACTAAACAAATAAATATATTCATTAATGTTGGGCATCTTCCATCAAATGTGTCTCCTATAATTACTGGACATCCTTCCATGTTATTCTGCATTTTAGGCCTATCTATAGCTTTCCATAAAGAATATGCTTGAAAATGCTATTCTAGATCCCTTGTAATTGGCAATTAATAACAGGAGAACAGAATTGGAAGGGACCTTGGAAGAGTTCTAGTCTAGCCTCCTGCTCCAGCAGAAGACCTTATAGCATTCCAGACAAGTGGCAGTCCAATCTCTTCTTGATAAACTCCAGTAATGGAGCACCTTATTTGTAAACAATTGCTGTTTAGCAGATGTGCAGTCATTCCTATAAATGTAAAACCAAAGGATTCCTAAAGAAGGGAATTCAAAAAAACTCTGGCAACTCACCTGAATAAAGGATTTTTTTAAAAAAGGTCTCTGATATTTTAAAACCACAAGGAATTGCCATCTTATTGATACATGAATAGCATACATATTTTCACGCGTATGAGTCACAGCAGTATTTTTTTGTAAAAAGAGACACTTGGCTATACCTGGCATTACATTAGAAACATAAATACTGATAAATTAATTGTTTCATGTGCCCTATCCTGTTCTGTTCTGTTCTGTTAACCAAGCCAGAACTAGAGGTGTAAAAATAATCTACAATGGACTTTTTTTCTATTTCAAAAAGCCATGATCCACCAACTTGATATTACCACCTATGTGAAAGACAGTTATAAGTAGATCTGTTGTTCACTAAGGTACTTTTTCAACATCTTAATCAATGGCATTCAGAATTTGTGTATCCAGACTTAATCCATTTCAATCAACTTGGAAAAGAGGAGGAGGAGAAGGAAGATTGAAGGGGCACAAAATATAAGAATGCATTGGCAGTCAAAGTAGACATACAAGGCCTATTAAAATATGTGGCAGATAGTAACAATATGAAAAATGGGACTTGAGTAGCTGAAAATAAGACAGTTGGCATAAATGAAGTGACAGGTAAGAGAACATTGTTAGAAAAGTGTCGTTCTGTAATGGAAACAAGAGAAGGAGTAGAAAAATTTCCTGGTTTTCATCATGCTGAGTCTGTGAACTGCACAATTTTAGCAAAGGGTAATAAGCTATTTTTCTTGGCTGTGACCCAGTCACTTTAATTTGCTCCTGCTGCTTTGGCAAGACTAAAGCTTGAAAAATAGGATAACTAAAGGAACAGAGGAAATCAATGGAACTGTATCAAACTGACCCAGTTGAATTCTGTTAAACAAACAGTATCCACTTTCCAATCTCCGTGTCACCAATGGCAATTCCTATGGCTAAGAAGCAATATGACCATGATTGAAGTTTTTTTCTTTTTACACCTAGTCCTTGAATTGGGATCTTTCAATTAGCACTGTTCAAAATTAGGATGGTGCTGAAAAAACTGACTTATGACAAGTTACTGCATTTATAAGTAGCACCTCTGCAGTCATATGATCATAACCTGTGTCCTTAACAATTGGCTTGTACTTAAAATACAAGCGTTATGCATTCATGTTGTTGCCATTTGCAATCTACCTAGCCATCTCCAACAAGCAAAGTCAATGGGAAAGGGAAGATGCAAGTCAGAGTTGTGTGATGTTCTACTTCATGACCATAGCATAAAAGATTGTAAAATTAGGTGCAGTTGCATGATACTTCACTTAATGAATGGCCACATTACTTAATGAGAAATTTTCTGGTAGCAATTGTTCTAAGACCAAGTCAAGGACTACCTATATCTGAGAGCATATGCACCAAGACAAATTCCTTGTGTGTCCAATCACACTTGGCCAATAAAGAATTCTATCTATCTATCTATCTATCTATCTATCTATCTATCTATCTATCTATCTATCTATCTATCTATCTATCTATCTATCTATCTATCTATCTATCTATCTGTGTTCAGAGCCATCCCTAGATGAAGAATAAAATGTTGTCCATGGACAAATATCAACCGAATTGACATCTTAATCTTTCTTCAGTGTTGAATAAGGGACCAGGTCTTTTCTTATTTTTATGAGGGAGCTTAATTTACAAGTAACAAGGCAAGTTGCACAGAGCAAAGCTTTTTCTTAAAAGCTCCCATAATTTGCTGCTGGTGACAACTGTGCCCAATAACAGGGCTGGGTTGATATTATTGCTTGAATGTAAGAGGAAGAGGATAATCAATGTTGGTTGATTAACAACTAGCATATTTCTGGGCATGACCAGTTTATGTATTGGCCTTCTTGAGGGGCTAATTTCTAATTTGATCTCTTTTACTAACCATCTTTCTACTTCTTTTTTCATCATTCTTGCATCTGTCTAATCTTGAATACTAACAGTCATAGTAACAGGGAGAGAAATCATTGTATCCAGTAGTCACATCTAAGTGTATTTAGAAGGATATTTATATTAAAATCAAATAGTAAAAACAATACCTAATAATAGAGTTAGAAGGTCTTCTAGCAAACTTGAATTCACTGAAGCAGTTGGCATGAGCTTAAATGGACTCCAGAAGATGATAGAGGACAGGAAGGCCTGGAGAAATGTTGTCCATGGGGTCGTGATGGGTTGGACATGACTTTGCAACTAACAGCAACAACTATCCAACTTGCTACTCAGGCAGGAAACCCTATACCCATGATGGCGAACTTATGGCACACGTGCCAGAAGTGGCACACAGAGTCACTTCTGTCGGCATACGAGAGCACATGCGCCTCTCCACCAGCCAGCTGATTGTTGGGTATCTGATCTGCCGCACAACCGTGGGGGGAGACACACACATGGAGATGCTTGAGCATGCGCAGAGGCATGCAATGTGTGTGGGGTTGCTTGTGCATGCACAGAGGCATGTGGTGCACGCGTAGGTCATGCACACATGCACAGGGAGTAGGGGGAGTCGCATGCACATTGCATCATGAGTGCAGACACGTGAGCGTGTGCATGCACACACATCTGCGCACTTTTGACATGCAACATGGAAAAGGTTAGCCATCACTGCCCTATACTATTTCAGATGAATGGTTGTCCAATCTCTTCATAAACTTGAAGGACCTTGTCTTTCAACTTCTATTTTTTCCCAGTTGTCATAGCTTGGAATTACTTTTTGAAAATTCAGCTTGCAGGTAAAGTGGAATATTTATGAAAATACTCAGCGGCAAACAGAAGACCAGTAGTTTTTCCGGTTTCCATAAAGGAATATTAAAACTGGAAAATATATTTATTTATTTCAAATTTAGAAATTTTAAGATGCGTGGACTTCAACTCCCAGAATTCCCCAATGACAGTTGAAGTCCATATACCTTTAAATTGCCAAATTTGAAAAACATTGTGGTAAGTATATGTACATGATATCACTCGAAGAGAGTTTTTTAACAGGGATGGAACTTCTAAGACTACAATTGCATGTGATTTGTGTCCCGTTATAAACATTTTATTTTTCCCATGTCTATGGAGATTCCAGGTCATAGTTGTCTCCAAAATGCTTTTTCAAAAGGCAACAGGACTGGGTTTTTTTCTTTTTTCTTTTCCCATATAACCTTAGTTAGTCAACTTAGCTTCCTCCCACCAATTCAATAAACTTATGAAATGCAGCATTGACTATTACCTTTTTTTTGTCAGAGGCAAAGAATAACAGAATAACTGAATTGGAAGGGACCTTGGAGGTCTTCTAGTCCAATTCCTGATCAGGGAGGAAACCCTATATCTTTCAATTGAATGCTTGTCCAATCTCTTCTTAAAAACTTCCATTGTTGGAACTTTCACAACTTCTAGAGGTCAGCCATTCCTCCAAGAGAAGGATGAGACCTGATCCAAATCAGGTCCAAACTTTGGCAATTCAGCGAGTATGTATGTATGTATATGTATATGTATATGTATATGTATATGTATATGTATATGTATATGTATATGTATATGTATATGTATATGTATATGTATATGTATATATGTATGTATGTATGTATGTATGTATGAATGTATGTATGTATGTATGTATGTATGTATGTATGTAGGTATGTATGTATGTATGTATAGATTTAGTGAGTAGCAGATATATAGCAATGCTACTATTGTAGGAGAGAAAGAGGTAGATGTGTCCACATTACTAGAATTATGAACCTCAATTGAACCATTACAATGTTTTTACAAAGTCTAAAATATTAATTGGGTATATTTTGGGTTTTACCAATTAGATATATATTTTTGTTATAGAAATGGCTAGTTTATATTATTATGAAAAAATAAAAAGTTGAAGATAAATATTAATGTCTTATTTTACTGCACCAAAGAGGCGGAAATCAATGCCTGTTTTTTTCTTTTTCCCTTGCTTTCTCCCACTATCCACTTCCCCTTTTCCTTCGCTAATTTTCCTAATATTTACTTTTGTATTCTCTTTGTATGCCATATTATAAATTAATTTTAAAAACTATATTTAAAAAAATAATATATTAATTGGATGTGTATGTGCCCATTTGCAAAGGAAGGGAGAGCAAAATGTATAAGCAGTTTTTCAACTGTATTGATTTTTGCACAAATAATAATTTTAAAAAAATCCTTTCTCTCATTAATTTTGAACCTGTCCCTCTGGTGTGCACAGTAGAGATCACACCAAAATGTTTGTCATTCCAGCAACTCTTCTTTTCATATTACTTAATCAAAGCCAAATAAAACTGTGCTTTGTTAAAATGTTAGAGAAGATTAGACTTAAGACTTTAGACTACAGATCAGGACAAGGGTCTTCAAACTTGTCAAGTTTAAGACTTGTGGACTTCAACTCCCAGAATTCTTGAGCTAACATGACTGGAGGAGGAATTCTGGGAGTTGAAGTCCACAAGTCTTAAAGTTGTCAAGTTTGAAGACCCCTGGATCAGGAGGTCATGATTAGAAATTTCAGGAATCCTTATATGTATTTCCATGCTAGCAACTTATAGTGTCATGCAGACATCGCTATATGATAAATCACTAATGAAGACAGGATTTATATTGACTCAATAAAAGCTGGATAATGCTATAAATTGCTAGTGCAGAAAGTCACTTGGTGAATATAAGCAATTCACTGATATTCAGCCTTAGTCCTTCCTTCTTTAAGATTGGGTAATAAATATCTGCTTGCAGTGATGGAAAACTTGGCCCTACAGATGTTACGGGATACACATCCCCACCAGACCTATCTGTATGACCAGTGGTAAAAAATGAAGGCATTTGGAGGTCAAGAACATCTTGAGAAGATGTTTACTAGTACCTCTGTGTGAAAAACCTTTTTGAAGCATAGTTTTGATTCAGAAATTTGGATTCATTTTGATTAAATCTCCAAGTTGAATTAACTTTAATAATTCAGTTAGATAAGTTTGGATTCTTAGAAATAACTTTCATGGTTTAAAAAGGCTTTCATGCAGGTGCTGTTTTCCTCCCAAAATAAAAGCATTGAATTGAATTGACTTTGTTTTTCAGACTGATGTGGATACTTGAATCAATCAAACTGACAGTCCAAATCAAATGGTTGATTTGAATTAGGGTGAAGCTACCCTGAATATCTGCATTGGAGGGCATCCTTGACACCAGACATCTAATTTGCTTCATCTGTCTGTGCAAGTAATCCTCAGCACAAAATAATTAAATTACATCTCCCATGTGATGATTATAAATGTCTCATCCAGT
The DNA here is from genome assembly GCF_049901735.1 of Notechis scutatus. Classification (NCBI taxonomy): domain Eukaryota; kingdom Metazoa; phylum Chordata; class Lepidosauria; order Squamata; family Elapidae; genus Notechis; species Notechis scutatus. The sequence goes on along the minus strand of NC_142025.1, from coordinate 15,468,670 downwards.
CCTGAATTTTTATGAATATCCTGAAACTTCTTTGTTCATTAGGAAGAAATATAGCATAAAAATGAATTCAGGTAATCTGCAAGATGAAGCTGAGGCTATTATTTACATGATCATTTTACAAATGGCTGGTGTTTTAAATGCCTTATGATTCCTTTTGATTTTTGAGCAGAAACTTGAAATGCTTTCCAATACTGAGCCAAATCTTCTATTGCTTTATAAAGTTGTGCTTTATCTCGTTTTCTGTTAATCTTGCAACAGGATCAGCTTTTTCAAAATTGTAAATCGACAATCATCAAGAGAGACAAAGCCATAAAATAATCAGAGTGTTTACTGCAGCGGCAATGGGAAGCGTGTTTGATAATTTACTGTTCCAGAAAAGATATTGTTTCACAATGACTAATGCAACAAGGATCTTTTATATCCTACAGCATATATTTTTTTTCAGCAAGACTTCAATTTAAATGTGCCAACCTCTGTGTAATATATGGATAATTTAGATCGGCTACATACTTAGAAAAATGAAACTGGCTGCTATTTGTTTGATACATTCTGCCAGGCAGAATACCTAACCAGTGATCTGTCTAATGGCAGCATGAATTCTGACATTAGCTTTGCTATTAGCCCCCACAGAAGTCAACAAAAATGAAGAAAGGATTGATTTAAATCAAAGCAAATTAAAGCTTTGATTTAAGTCTCCAGTGTTAATAACAATTTAAATATTTGACATCCTTACAGTACTGTCTGGTTTTTCTAAATGGTTTGGACTAATCAAATTATTGAGGCAATCAGAGGTTTGGATAAATGGAAATTCTTTACAAAGGTTTGCACTAGAAACATAATGATATATTGAAGTATATACTAATTAGTCCTGGATGAGTCTATTTTTCTTGTTTGCATCCTCCTCTTCTATCAGGGAGCTTAATGTAGCTGTGATTATCATTTCCTCAACAGTAGATTGTTTTCACTGATTTTGTACTAGTACATATGTTTTTTCCATTTTCAAAGATGCAAATTGAAGAGCATGCTTACAAGAGAACCAACTGTATACTTTAAACTAACATGTATTTTAGACAAAGTCTGTGGCTGTATTATGATTCAATAAATCATACAGTCTCAGAATATTGGATTAATTAAGCTATACTCATGATAAATACAGCATGCAAGTAAACTAGAAGTGACAACTTTATGGTCTGAATGGTGTTTTTTTGAATGATGCAAGGCAACATTCCATCTAAGACCACTGTATTTTCTAATGAAATCCATCCATACATTCAACTTCCAGCAATCAAGTGATAAGGAATTAAAAGAAATGTGGGCGTGTGAGAGACAAATCACAAATGTTCTCCTGTAGGGACCAGGATATTTGAGTTTAGGATAGTTCCCTCCGCCAATCAATCCAAATTTCATGCAGATGTTAAACACTTTATCAAATCTCATTCAGGATTACAGCATTCTAATGCAAAGGCTTTGGACTTTTGGGACCATCACAAACATGTAACATTTATGAGATGTATAGATAGTCCTCAACTTACAACCATTCATTTAGTGACCATTCAAAGTTACAACAGCTGAAAAAAGTATTATGACTGTTTTTCACACTTGCAACTGTTGTAACATCCTCATGATCACATGATTAAAATACAGATGCTTGGCAAACTGGCATGTATCTATGACAGTTACCATCCCAGGTTTATGAGATCACATTTTGCAACTTTATGACAAGCAAAGTCAAAAGGGAAGCCAGATTCACTTAACGACCATGTTACTAACTTAACAAGTGATTCATTTAACAACGGTGGCAAGAAAAGTTATAAAAAATGAGGTAAAACTCACATGAAACTGTTTGGCTAAGCAATGGAAATTTTGGGCTCAATTGTGATCATATGTTGAGGACTATCAGTAGATTATTTTCCATAAATTCCAAATTACTGGAATTTGGTTCTTCATCTGATCAGAGAAGATCATTCTGCATGTGTAAGATCTTCTAATAATTTCTTAGTCCTTTAAAAAACAATAGATTCTTTGAAAACCAATCAAACTTAGTAAGTGACATATTTTAGATTACTTTATTGTCATTGCACCTTGTACAACAAAACCAAATACCATCTTCAGTGCAAATAATGACCATGACCATGAAAATAAACACAAACACACATCCTTCACCCTTCACACATTGAACCGGAAACCCCCGACACCACACCAACACTGCACTATACAGCAGAATTCAAAAGAGCTACTGCCCTGGGATAGAAGACATATCTATCAGGAAAGGCTATGAAAGCACCTTCCTTTGAGATTGATAAGAAATCCATGGAAATATATGTTAAAATAAGTGTGGCAAGGTTTTGTTTTTATTTTTACTCACTCATAATATTTTCCAAACAACATATCAGAGGAAGTTGTATTCACGTATCTATTTTCCCCTTTCTGCTTATCAATGAGCAATTAAGACCAAAAGTGTCAATTTCATATAAATTTCCAAAGCTTTTCCTATATGATTTATTATAACAGTTTGATGGAGATTGCTAAAAAGATTAGTCTTTCTCAGGCATTGCTCTGAAGCTTTGAGAAGTCCATTGAGTTTTTGAAAAATGATATATTTCCATTTAAGCCTCTTTTTCATTTCTAAATGTACATGCAACCTCCACATCCATCATGATCGTACTCTGGATTCTCCCAGAATATGTTAACATTTAATATCTATTTGAGTATTGATCTCCATCTACTTGCAGAGATTGTTCAAAGTTCATAGGATTTCCGATCATTCTTCCTTTAATCTTTGACATTTTAAAGTGGGAGGAGCTGATCTTTCCTTTTTTCCCCTCATTTTAATTTTTTCCCTTTCCTTTTTCTCTGTCTCCCAGTTGAAAAATAGCACTAGGTTTTCTGCATTTTTATACATTATTTCAGTGAGCAAAGGTCTCCTCTGTGTAGAAAAAAAAATAAACATGATGCTGTTCAAAGATCATCTAAAATATGTAATCAAAAGTAGAGTTCTACAGTATGTGAAAGGATACTTAAAAAGTTTTAAATATTTAAAACTTTTGAAAAAGTAAATGTTTTTATTTTTAAATTTGAAATAAAAAATTTAAATAAAATTTAAATTTGAAATCATTATTCCCCAAGGATCTTCTTATTCATTGTTTTTAGTCAGTCTGTCTGTCCATCAGATCTATCTATCTATCTATCTATCTATCTATCTATCTATCTATCTATCTATCTATCTCTCTATCTCTCTATCTATCTATCTATCTATCTATCTATCTATCTATCTATCTATCTATTATCTATCTATCCATCCATCCATCATTTATCTATCCATCATCTATTCATTTTTGCTATTTTAAAAACATGGCATTATAAATCAAGCAGTTTAATAGTATGGTTACAGTAATTGTTATTTATTATTGGACTTATATCTCACATTTCTATTTATATGCCAGTAAGGCAGCTTTCAGCAGTAAAGAAAACACAAACATATAACAGAATGGCATCAACATAATTAAAGTCCAAGTAAAACTCAAGCATTTAAATAAACAATTAAAAGCTTGGCAGATGTTTTTATACATGACAGTTATACCAAATGATTTCTTTTTTCATGCTCAACTTTTAGCGTGTATAGAATTGTATTGCTCATGAACATGGAGAGTGCCTATGCTACAGACAGAATAATTATTCTGTTGATCCTTGCTAAGGATCATCTGTTAGGTAATAAGATACTTTTTGATATGAAGCATTAAGAAATTCAAGTTAAGGACAGCATCTCTTTTCTAAGACTCTGGAAACTAATTAACTTGGTACAAGACCCAAACTAATTTTAGATGTAATATGTAAGTCACATAATAAATTTGGCACAGCTCTATGATGGTAAAAAGCACCCCATATTGGTTGCTCATTTCACAAAAAAATGATAGAAATTGAAATCAGATGAGATGTGCAATGTAAAAATTTGATAACAATCATTGTCATTGTTAAAAAACAGATAATTTAATTGAACATTTCATTATATGGGGAGAGAAATATGGCTATGAAATTTCTACAATCCGACAAAAACTTAACTGCTCGTGTATAAACAAAAATATAAAAAGCTAAAGCGTTTCCAGTTTTCTTTGGCAAAATTATTCTGGGTATAAAAATAATTAAGAAGTATGGTCCATAGGTGTACAGCTATGCTGTATTCTCTAGAAGTGCAGCTAAATTTTTTTCTTACAGATGAACTGCATGGCATATTAAGAAGCACTTTTGAACAACATCTATATATGACATTTAGCTCTTGCATCTGATCATATTAAGAGAAAGCCAGTCCTCATGATTGATGTATTCCAAGTCCCTTTTTAAAATGTGAAACATTTACAGGGCCTATAAATCAAATAGGGCTCTTTCTGTAAAAAGCTGGAAACCCGGTAGAGATCTAATCACCCTAAGAGTGTTGCTTTATTGCCTCAACTTTCCAATCTAATTATTATTAGAGGCAGTAGAAAGTATTTCATTTTCCAAACTGCAAGCTGGCTATTTAGAATTTTTGCTTAAAATGACCCAGCTACTAATAAATTTTCACTCACACTAACTTGTCAAGGGGTGGGATAAGGGGGGCCTAGAATATATAAGATGGAGAATAAATTGATCCTCCTGAGAGTGATTGTTTTTAGGGATTGCAGGAATTAAAACATTTGCACTGCTCAGCCAAGCAAAGAAACAATGGGAAAGCAACCTCTTTGTGTTGTACAAGGAAGGAGACAGTAGCATAGGAATCTACTTGCTGCTGCCATAAATGTCTAGATCAGATGGTTGCTGGACTTAAGTGAATTCTTTTGGACCTTTGTTCTTCAGAGAAATTGCTTAGGGGGGTCAGGGAAACAATTTTAGGTTCATGTAGCTGGCCCACAAACCAGCTTATGTTCTCTTGACCCTTATCTTCTCCTGAGCTTTGTCTTCTCTGGAAATCAGTGAAATGTTCTTATGAAACCAGGTGATAGGTGGATGCATTTCATCAAAATATCTCATCACCAGATGCAATTCTCATAAGTTACAAAATGTAAGTTCCAGCCCAGTTCATGAAGACATCACTCTTGCAATTATCAAAATCGCTGATTGAGTGGGTTGCACCTTTTCCCCCCATATGGGTAAGCTTGTCTTTCTACCTACATGTCCCATGTGATCAAGGACTCTAGAAAAGCAGGGGTCAGATATATTAAAAAAAAGAACATAAGTAGCAACTGAGGGTTGTGTAAAGAAGGCATAGAGTTGAAAAACCATGCATTAAGCTTGAATTGTCCTTCAGATGTAGGCCAATATTTCGAATGTTTCTAGGGATCTGTGGCAGAGGTGGTATTCAGCAGGTTCTGACCAGTTCTGGAGAACCAGTAGCGGAAATTTTGAGTAGTTCGGAGAACCAGCAAAAACCATCTCTGACTGGAGATTTTACAGTATCCTTCTCCTGCCACGCCCACCAAGCCATGCCCACAGAACCGGTAGTAAAAAAAATTGAATCCCACCACTGATCTGTGGATCTTCCACAACCTACTTTGTTCTGCTGATCTGGCATTTTTATTTAAGGATGCTTTTGAATGGCAACATTTCCTGTCATATGGAAGCAGATGGGAATTGCTTTAGCTTGCCAAGCCAGATTGTGTCAAATGAGGATTTAATTTAAAAGAAAAATAAAAGTATGCAGAGGGTACCATTGTGTAAATGAACTATGTAGATCCTCCTCATAAAGTAGTTTTCCTTTTCAGTTTTCTAAGTCATTCTAAGATGTGCTGAAAATGAGGTAAAGACCCCTTGCTTTAAAATTTTGTTTCTGCTTTATGTCTGCCTTTTTTTAAAAAAGCATAAAGAGATCTCAGAGATTCCAGATATACACACAACTTCCTAATTGGCCTGTGTGTGCTGAAATTTCCTAAATCATTTGCATTTTTTTAAGGACGGAAAGAACAAAGAAAGCTGGACTTTCCTAATGCCCTGGATATTTTGGAAGAATTTTTGTTTTAAGAATGCATATGCTAACCAGTCATAGATTGCAATTCTTTTTTTTTTTTTTTTTGTCATTCCAGACTGCTTCAGCCAGAAAGAGGGCTGAGAAAGTATCTACAAACCCATCACATCCTGGACACAAACTTTTGCTCTCATCAGGACAACTATAGAGAATTGCATGACAAAAGAACTAGACACAGGGATGGTTTTTTTCCTGCTGCGCCATCACTCGGCTGACCACCTAATACCCACCACACTGCCTTATGTCTATATTTACCCATGAAGTAGGGCTGTGTTATTATTATCCTTCTCATCTTTCCTATTACCTTCTACTATTGATAAATTATGATTATATCACTTTGTATGTACACTAAGAGCTTATGAACTAGAGACCAAGTCCTTGTGTGTCCGATCACACTTGACCAATAAAGAAACAATAAACAATCTATTCTATCTAGATCAGGGGTGTCAAACTCAATTTCATTGACGGTCGCATAAGGGTTGTCTTTGACCTCGGGGGAGCAGGATGAGCATGGCCAGGGTGGGTGTGGCCAATTTGATGTCTCTCGTGCCTGGATTGACTGGGGTGGCCTGAAGTTCTGTCGCTGAAAAATGGTTCCCAAGCTCCATTTTCAACTGTGACGGCCTCCTGCAACTCTTTGCCAGAGAAAACAGAGCTCAGGTGGGTCATATGTGGCCCTTCCAAGCTCTGTTTGTGTTGGCAGAGGCACTGTGGGCGGTCCTTCACAGTTTCCAGGGCAGTCCCATAGGCCAGATCTAAGCGCCCTGTGGTCTGGATCCAGCCTGGGGGCCATTTTTTTATGTCTGTGGAAAAAAATTCCCTTTGAATGCATATGGGCTAGATGTTGCTTTCTAAAAACCCTCCAGCGCAAAACATTTTAACCCCTAACTGAGTTTTCAGTCAGTTGCTGTAGAGATTGAAGAGCTGACCAACTATTTTCTTCTGTCTGCTCTATAAAATTAATATTTTTGAATACATTGCTGGGGTCACTCTGCTTTTGGATTTTATCCAGGAAAAAAAGTAGCAGAAAAAACATTAATTTCTTTGAGTTTGGGATTTATTTATGTCTCATTGGCATTCAAACTCAGGCTTCTGTTCATCCCAGCTTTATTTTATTTATTTTATGTTTTTTATTTGTCAATTGATTACAAGATAATAGGTATAAGTAAAAACATAGTTATGAATACATGGATACATATAAGAAAAATAAAAAATATATATAAAAGAAACCATAGGACGCCCCTACAGACCTCTTAGGAAAGGGATGAGGTCAATAGTAGACAGTCTAAGGTTAAAGTTTTGGGGGTTTGGGAAAAAACCCACAGAGTCAGGTAGAGTATTCCAGACCTTGACCACTCTGTTGCTGAAGTCGTATTTTCTGCAGTCAAGTTTGGTGCTGTTTACCTTGAGTTTGTATCTATTGTCTTGTATTGTTATGATTAAAGCTGAAGTATTCATTTGCAGGTAGGACATTGCAATGTATGATTTTATGTACTATATTTAGATCCGACCAAAGGCGGCATAGTTCTAGTTTTTCTAGGTCTAGAATTTCGAGTCTAGTGGCATAAGGTATTCTGTAATGAGTAGAGGTAAGTAGTAAGTAGTAGAGGTAATGAGTAGAGTAGTGCAGGCAACTTTTGCGAACTGGTATCAATATTCTTTATTTTCCATCTTTATTCATTCATCTTTTTTAGGATCTAGAATCCCATTATCTCCCAAACGGGAAGGAAGGAAGGAAGGAAGGAAGGAAGGAAGGAAGGAAGGAAGGAAGGAAGGAAGGAAGGAAGGAATATTGAATGACTAGTATGCCACTGTATTAATATGGGCATATCATTCTTTTTTCTTCTCTCATACTGGACAAAGTATAGATGGAAATAACTTATTCAAATACCTGGTTATGAAGGGAGTAAGTATTTATTTGTATGTATGTATGTATGTATGTATGTATGTATGTGTGTGTTTGTTTGTTTGTTTGTTTGTTTGTTTGTTTGTTTGTTTGTTTGTTTGTTTGTTTATTTATTTATTTATTTATTTATTTATTTATTTATTTATTTACTTACTTACTTACTTACTTACTTACTTATTTATTTATTTATTTATTTATTTATTTATTTATTTATTTATTTATTTATTTATTTATTTATTTATTTATTATGTTGCCTCTGTCCTTGATGTGGCTCTGGATAGCTTACAAATCATCAAAAGGTAAATAGAAAAAGATTTAAGGTTTTAAAACTATGCAAATTAAAAACTTTTAAATAGCACTTAGACATATATCCCACTTCACAGCGCTTTACAGCCCTCTCTAAGCAGTTTACAAAGTCATCATGTTCTCCCCAACAATTTTACTGACCTCAGAAGGATGGAGGGCTGAGTCAGCCTTCAGCTGATGAGAATCGAACTGTTGAACTGCTGGCAGTCAGCAGGCTTCACAATTAGCCTGCAATATTGCATTCTGTCTCCTGCACCACCACGGCTCTCTTTGACCCTTCTCACCAGAATGCCTTAGCAGATGGGGTCTTTTTCATGGTGCAAGTGGGGTAGACCTGTCCCAATGCAGTAGACTACTCCTCAATTGTGACAAAATAATTATAATTATATATATTAGCTCCATATCTGTGCTTCGTTACGAAACTATGTGGTCAGGCTTAGTTTTGAGGGAGGAAAATAAGGGGGGGAAATCTGCCTCTGCCTCCCAGTATCCATCAGTATTCATGTGGCTAGCGTCCTGTCAGTGTGTGAGAGAGTGGAGAAACTGAAACAGTATTTCCTGTGTGAGCAAGAAGGAGACAGCAAGGAGCCTGGGCATGGCTTAGCTCAACTGTTCTATACTAAAGCTGCTTGGTGCTGTGAAACTAAATCTGAAACTTAAACTCATCTCCTCTGCTTGTGTTTTGCATTTGGAACAGATTTCTTTTCAGCTGGGGAGGGGGAGGACCCCTTTGCACCACAGCATGTTAATAATAATATAAGAAATACTAATGCTCTGATGGTCATTTCAAAAAATCCTTTCTTAGTGAGCACTTAGAAGCCAAGAGGAACATACGTACCAAATTTCAAGTTTGTAGGCTTTACGGTTCTGGAGATTTTGTGATGATGCGTCACACTTCTTTTAGGAAAGAACAGGAAGCTCCACACTTAGTTTCCATTTCATTTGCCATCTTGGTTGCAGTTTTAGAAAGTTAGTAACAGATTACTAGTGAGTTTAATTATTATTGTTGTTATTATAAATAACAATAATATCTTTATTCTAAAGTCACCAATTATATTGACTGTTTCCTAGTATGATTTGCTTATTGTACCCATGACTATTATTAAGTATTGTACCTCATGATTCTCAACTCTTGACAAATGCGCCTTTTCTTTTATGCACACTGAGAGCATTTGCACCAAGAAAAATTCCTTGTGTGTCCAATCACACTTGGCCAATAAAGAATTCCATTCCATTCCAATTCCAATTCCATCCCATCCCATCCCATCCCATCCCATCCCATCCCATCCCATCCCATCCTATCCTATTCTATTCTAATGTCATAGAATTCATTGAATCATAGAATTAATCATTATTCCTTAGTTAATCCATTGGACACCATCAAACTGGACCTGTCCCCTTGGCACTCTGGAGTAGTATAATTTGCTCATTAGGTGAGTAAAATTTTCTTACTCACCTAATGCAGCTAGTCCTCAACTTATGACAACAATTGAGCCTAAAATTTATGTTGTTAAGTTAAATTATCAAGTGAATTTCTCCCATTTTACAACTTTTCTTGCCATGTTGGTTAAGTAAGACATTGCAGTTATTAAGTTAGTTACATGGATGTTAAGTGAATCTGGTTTCCCCATTGACTTTGCTTGTCAAAAGGTCACCAAAGGCGATCATATGACCTTAGGCAACTATCATAAATATGAGTCGGTTGTTAAGCATCTGAATGTAAATCACTGGGATGCTGCAATGGTCATAAGTGTAAAAGATGGTCATAAGTCACTATTTTCAATACTGTTTAACTTCAAATGGTCACTAAATGAACTGTTGTAAGTTGCGGACTAGCGGTATTTTAACTTTTCCTTTGTTAATGTTTCTCACATTCCATGCTCCAACTGTGTCAGTTTTTATAAACTGAAGAATTCCTTTTTTCAGTTCCAATGACTAGACTTTCTTGTAGCTGTGATCTTGTAGTGATATCATCACATTCAGATTTTCTTATGAAAATTCACCTCTCTTGGTAGAAGTGCATTTTGACTTTGGGTGGAAATACAGTATATTGTAGAATAGGATAGGATAGGATAGGATGGGATGGGATGGGATGGGATGGGATAGACTAGACTAGACTAAAGTAGACTAGACTAGACCAAGGGTCACCAATCTTTTGGACCTCAGGGACCATCAAACTAATAATTTTAAATCCCGCAGACCACTAATATGAATTTTGACTGATGGTGGCTTGCTGACGTTGGTGGGAAACTTGGTCCCATATTCCAGAGCTGCAGTAGTCACAGGACTGGCCTTTTGGTCATCCTGGAGCAGCTGCTCCTCCACCTGGGTGCATCGGCCTGGGTGCATCGGGGTGACCAAAGGGCCAGTCCTGTGACTACTGCAGCTCTGGAATATGGGACCGACTTTCCCACCAATGTCGGCAAGCCAGCCTGGGGCAGATTTCCCTCCCCGCCATTGGTCTTACCTTCCAGTTCCAGATTGTGTGGCTCTACTCAAGGTAAGGTTTGCTCTCAGATGAAGGGTCGGGGCCAGCAGGTGGGTGGGCTATGTGGGCAGCACAGCCTTGTGTTTCCACACAGACTGGATTAATTGCTTTGGGGGAAGTGCTTTGGGGGGGGGGAGACATTTCTCTGTGGACCACAGAGACCACAGAATAGAATAGAATAGAATAGAATAGAATAGAATAGAATAGAATAGAATAGAATAGAATAGAACAGAGTAGGAAGGAACCTTGGAGATCTTCTAGTCCAACCCCCTGCTTAGGCAGGAAACCCTATACCGTTTCAGACAAATGGTTATCCAATATCTTCTTAAAAACTTCCAGTGTTGGAGCATTCACAAATTCTAGAGGCAAGTTGTTCCACCAATTAATTGTTCTAACTGTCAGGAAATCTCTTCTTAGTTCTAGGTTGCTTCTCTCCTTGATGAGCTTCCACCCATTGCTTCTTGTCCTGCACTCAGGTGCTTTGGAGAATAGCTTGACTCTCTCTTCTTTGTGGCAACCCCTGAGATATTGGAAGACTGCTATCATATCATCCTTAGTCTTTCTTTGCATCAAACTAGACATACCCAATTCTAGCAACTCTTCATATGTTTTAACCTCCAGTCCCCTAATCATCTTTATTCTTCTTCTCTGCTCTATTTCTAGAGTCTGAACCTCTTTTTTACATTTTGGAGACTAAAACTGGATGCAGTATTCCGAGTGTGGCCTTACCAAGGCATTATAAAGTGGTATTAACACTTCACGTGATCTTGATTCTATCCCTGTTTATGCAGCCTAGAACTCTGTTGGCTTTTTTGGCAACTGTGGCACACTGCTGGATCATATTTTGTCTACAAGGACTCCAAGATAGTAACTCCAAGATAGTAGTAACTCCTCTTGCAGTTACTACTGTTGAATGAGTTGCCACATATACTGTACCTGTGTATTTTGTTTTTCTTGTCTCAGTGTTTCATCCAGAGGAGGTATTCAGCAGGTTCTGATGAGTTCTGGAGAACCGGTAGTGAAAATTTTGAGTAGTTCGGAGAACCGGCAAATACCACCTCTGACTGGAGATTTTACAGTATCCTTTCCCTGCCACGCCTACCAAGCTACACCCACATAACTGGTAGTAAAAAAAAATTGAATCCCACCACCGGTTTCATCCATATGCATGTAAGTATCTTGAAAACAATAGAAAAGGTTTTTTTTCTTCTTTTACTTCTTTCCGCTGGGTTTGATCTTGGAGTTTTTTCTTCTATATGACTTGGTCTCTCTCCTGCATGCATTTCTCCCACCTTTACCAGAAGGAGTGACCTTACTTGGACCTGTTTCTTTCGCCAAGATGAGTTTCATGGTCACTGATGTTACTGTGTCTGTTTCAAAGTCCATGTCAATCTCAGGAAAGATGGCAGTTTTCACAAATTGTTTCTTTCTGTGGCAGAACACAATCATCTTTATGTTTTGTGCTGTCAAATTGTCAACAGTCCACTTAAAACAAGATGAACCCAAGAGATTCCCCCTTCCCCAAAAAATATTCAATACACTTTTGAATTCACTGTTCTGAACATATTCTTAGTAGATATGAAGACGTGTGTCACAAACAATTCAGTCAAGGTTTTTTTTTCTTTTTGAAAATAATAAGGCTGAAGAAACAAATGAGCCAATCGTTTGCATGTAAAATCTGCTTTACAGTAGAACTGTGGAATTGTGTACATTAAAAAAATATGATTGGGATGAAGAACAGAGACAGAAATCTGGCCAACTGCCATATTGTTTGTTTTCAATAGTTCTCAGTTTATGCTTGGAAAAATGAACAATTCATCTCCAAAATGTCTTTAAAAAATGATTGGATTGTTTTCATTGGTTTACATTTCCTGGACCTTCCCATTTTCCAGACGTGAATAAACACCACTGAATACATTTTGATTAAAGATTAAACAACACAGATGCTATTCTGCTAATGGTATTTGTAAATCACCAAATGCAACATCTTTAGAATTCTCCTTATAATGGTTAGCTATTAACAGCATAAGATGTCATTAGGAGGATGTTTGGATTATTCTGACAGATGTTAGCATTTTACACTAAACCCATTGCTCTGAGCATAAAATGCTGCTAATCTTACTAAAGGTGTTCTGTAAACTTGGATTAGTGAATGTAACAGCAATGGCTTTGAAGGCAAAAATAGGATAACTGAATTTGCCCAGAAGGACTGCAGGTCTGATGAAATTTGAAAGGCATCTTAGTTAAACTCCAGGCACTTTTGAGAACTTCAGCTTCAGGTTTCACTGCTTTTTAATTTTCCCCATTTATAAAGATGAGTGGTGGAGTGGCCTAGAGGTAGAGCTCTCGCCTCACAATCAGGAGGCTGTGAGTTTGATCCTAGGTAGAGGCAGGTATTTCTCTCTCTGGGCACAGTGAGTAAATTTCAGCTGTGAACTCTGCATTGGTGACAGGAAGAGCATCCGGCCAGTAAACACTCAGCTCCATTCAGTTGCCCTGAAGGGAAGTTGTTCCACTGATTAATTGTCGGGGAATTTCTCCTTAGTTCTAGGTTGCTTATGTCCTTGATGAGTTTCCATCCATTGCTTCTTGTCCTGCCCTCAGGTGCTTTGGAGAATAGCCTGACTACCTCTACATGTAGAGAATCATTGTACTACCTTGAGTAACTAACACAAGCAGTCTACTTCTTTTTAAATTATAAAATTTATAGACTTCTGTGAGAAGAATGCAATACTCTCTGGTCAAGAGTGTGAGTTTCTGGCATTTCTGGATAGAAGATACATTATCTATGAGCCACAGTGGCACAGTGGTTAGAATGCAGTACTGCAGGCTATTTCTGCTGATCACTGGCTGCCAGCAGTTTGGCAGTTGGAACCTTACTGGCTCAAGATTGACTCTCAGCCTTCCATCCTTCCAAGGTTGACAAAATGAGGACCTGGATTGTTGGGGGAAGTATGCTGACTGTAAATAACTTAGAGAGGGATGTAAAGCACTGTAAAGCAGTGTATAAGTCTAAGTGCTATTACTATCTTCATAACCATTTTTAGTAAATGGCATTGGGGTTGTTTCTGCTAGAATTCATAAAGCCCATCTGGTTTAGAGCAGTCCCACAATGTTCTCCTCACCCCCACTCTTTCCTATTTATTATCTCCATGAAACTGGATGTGATAATCAAGCTTTGGCATGAAGTGTCATAAAAATTCTAATAACATTCTATCACACTGTGTCATCCAAATTAGCTGCTCGATCAATATTTACAGTCAATAATAGATTAAATAGCAACTTGTAAATTTATGCTGAATCTTTAAACACTGGAAGGACTATGGAAGGCCCATGACCAGAAATTAATGGATCTGAATTCCTGATGAATATGCATGCAACTGAAAATATGACTTGCCTCCACAAGTTGTGGATGCTCATCACCAGAAGTTTTAAGAAGAGACTGAACAGCCATTTGTCTGGAATGCTTTAGGGTCTTCTTGAGCAGGTGGATGGATGAGAAGACCTCCAAGGTTCCTTCCAACTCTGTTATACTGTGATTGGTATGGTTAAATGTCCACATGGTTTTTAAAAGTATTCTCATGTAGGTCAAATTGTAAAGAGATGACAAAGGCAGGAGTAATTATAAGCATGGGTTCTTAGCCCAGGAATGGTTGTTTTTGGTATACTAAATGTACCTGTGGAAAAGCTCTTTTGATCATAGTTGTTATCTGATCTTGAGAAAAAAAGTGAATTAAAACCAATGAATGAATGATAAAACCATTATCAATAACCATAAAACCAATGATTCAGTTAACCAGTAAATCCAGGTAGAAAAACATACCTCTGTCCCAAATATAAGATGAAATCTCCCCAAACTAGAAGGTTTCCATGCCCACAGTTACTATGTTTTAATGACCTTTTCTTCCCCAAACAGGGGAAACCTATCCCCCAGGATAGGTTCTCTAGTACAGGGTCCCAACTCCAGGCCATGGACCAATACCAAGTCCATGGCTGGAGATGGGCACCAGCCACACACCTAGAAATGAGCAGTGGACAAGTGAGCAAAATTGAAACCATCCTCCCCAATTTCTGGGAAAATTGTCTTCCCCAAAAACAGTCTCTGGTTCCAAAAACAGTCTCTGGTTCCTCTGGGGGGACTGCTCTTCTACTATATCTCTTATTTGGCCTGGCATCTGTATATTGATAATATCGCCCAGGTACCAGTGAATGGCCTCTGCAGTAGCATCATATAGATGTTCAGTTCAGGGGTGGGGTTCAAAATTTTTAACAACCGGTTCTGTGGGCGTGGCTTAGGTGGTGGGCGTGGCTTGGTGGTCATGTGACTGGGTGTACATGGCTTGGTGGTCATGTTATTGGCTGGGCGTGGCCAACTCAATATCACTCACATCGAGGCATGCATCTCCTCGCCTGGCCTCTCATGACTGTAGGGATGCTGCAACAGTCGTAAGTGTGAAAAAGGGTCATAAGTCACTTTTTCAGTGCCATTGTAACTTTGAATGGTCACTCCACACAAGCAAAGTACCAGCAAAGGAGGGGGGAAAAAACTCCAGAGGCATTCCTGAGACAGGAAGTCTAGTCCTGCCAAGAATGTAATAAGGGTTAACAGAGAGGCAGTTTCTATAAGCAACATCAGAATGGTTCCTTCCTGCCTTCCTTACAGGATTAGGCCAGTAATTTCTTCTAACAACTAGTTCTCCGAACTGCTTAGAATGTTAACAACCGGTTCTAGTGAATAGGTGCAAACTGGTAGAATCCCACCCTGGTTCAGTTGGAAGAGCTTGAATGCTGCACCACGTCACCTCATACTCCTGAAAGGCTGGGGAATGACTTTTTTCCCCTCCATAACCTCTGCTTGGAACCTCTTCCTCAGGAAAGAGTGCCTCCAACTTCCAATCCATGAAAGCAAATGATTGTAGGTAAAACAAACATGATGAATAGAGTTGTACCAAACATGCTATTTCAATAGGCACCTGGGTTTTCTTGCTTTTCTTTGAAGATGTTTCACTTCTCATCCAAGAAGGAAAAAAGCTTCTTGGATGAGAAGTGAAACATCTTAAAAAAAAACCCAGAAAGTCTGGTTGCCTCTTGAAAAAGCATCATTGGGACAACCATGACTTTGATAACTGAGAATCTCTATAGAAGAGAGTTGTAGTACACCTAGTCTGGTGCTTCTATAGGTCATCCATAAGAATAATTAATATGGCTTTGGTACCTACATGATTCAGGCACCATTCCCAGGCCTAAAATACAACTAAAGGAGGTCCAGATAATTTATTTGTTGTCTATATATATGCATATTCATTACCAGTAACTTTGTCTAAAAAGGTTGATTGCCAATTTTCAGCATTGCATTTTTTTGCATGGGGAAATGAGTTAAAGGCCAACATGAATGTGTTAAGCCTCTGTGAGGCTTAACACAAACATTTTCACCTTTTAAAAGGTGAAGACTCTCTCAAAGGAGAAGACTTACGCCTTTGAAAACTAAAACTTGCAAGAAAAACGTGTAATTCCAAAGTTGAAATGTTCCACAACTTTGGATTTTATGTTACTGTAACTAAGAAGAAGGAAAACAGATAGACAGATATGATTGCTTTTTTACCAAAAGAGGAATGTTTGATTTTTAGCATTGGTAGTTTTCTTCTTCTTCTTCTTCTTCTTCTTCTTCTTCTTCTTCTTCTTCTTCTTCTTCTTCTTCTTCTTCTTCTTCTTCTTCTTCTTCTTCTTCTTCTTCTTCTTCTTCTTCTTCTTCTTCTTCTTCTTCTTCTTCTTCTTCTTCTTCTTCTTCTTCTTCTTCTTCTTCTTCTTCTTCTTCTTCTTCTTCTTCTTCTTCTTCTTTTTGGTTCCTGTGCATGTGTGCAAAACAGTTTTGATTCAGCTAGAGGTTATAATTTTATTCTGTCTTTCTGGAAATAAAGTATTTTGAAATGAAGTACAATAATATATTAGTCTTCTGATGGATGAGCCAGTAGATTAATAAAAGGAAAACAGGATGTTTTATGTTATGCAGACATGATTGCTTCTCAAAATTAGGATAATTGACAGCTGACGTAGTTAATTTGTCAGGGCACCAACAGAGCTGATGTGGAATGAGATGAGGAACTGTACAAGTCAGGCACATTGGATTTTTTTACTGCCACCCACTCCTACAAACACACACATACACATACAAGCACACATATATACAGGTGCTAGATAATTGAAAACAATTATTTACAAAAAATGCATTGTGCTCGAAAAGACTCTGTATTAATTTCTTTTGCTCTTTCATTAGTTGAATGTCACTTGTTCCATTAGTTATATGCTGTCCCACATTGGATGGCAATGACACAAACTAATAATCCTGCTAAATTGCACCCATTATAAAAATAGTTCTATTTGGATCATTTGTAAGTAGGATGAAAGGTCTTGCTGAAAGCCTTCAGAAAGGCTTAGGACATTCATGAAAGAGATGCATATGCTGAGAGAGGCAAGGCAATAATGTTCTGAAAAATATCTCTTGTCATCCTTCTCCTGCACGTTGTTTGAGATTTTGTGTTTGAAAACATTTTCAGGTAGTGTAAAATTGGCCAGTACACAAATACCTTTATCTGTCAAGGTACAAAAATGAAAAGATATCTTGATTATATAGTGTAGATCAGCCTTTCCTAATCTGGAACTTTCTGTGCGAGTTGGAAATTCTAAAGCCAGCTTAGCAACTTTAAGATGTATGAACTTTAGCTTCCAGAATTCCCCAGCGGCATGGCTGGCTGAGGAATGCTAGAAGTTGAAATCTATGCATCTTAAAGTTGCCAAGGTCAAGAAATACTGTTCTAGAGGCTGAGCTCCCAATATGTTTGGATGAGTTAGAGTGGGAAAAGCTAGATCAAAGCACAATTGATCATCCCATAAAAATGAGACAAGGTGCTTTATTCAAATGAACTCTAAATGTACTTTTTTCCTGTTACCTGTTACCTGTTACCTTTTTTCCCTGGATTTTAATTGTTTTAATTTCTTAACATTTTTAAGTTTATTAGCTGCCCAGAGTCACCTGTGAGTGGATGACCATGTAAATGAAGGAATAATTAAATAAACAAACCACAGTGGCTGTGTTCACATAGCATGTTGTTAATTTGATAGTTCAGTGCTTGCAATATGCTAAAATGATGGTTGGATTTTTACAATGGACAGAATCACAAACCTGCCATTTTTCAAATGTGATTCCAGCAATTAGATAGTCCTTGCCTTATGATCAGTCATGTAGTGATTATTCAAAGTTATGATCAACCCCCTCAAAAGGTACCAATGACCCAGATTCAAATTTATGATGGACCTCCCAGTTCCTTCTCATGGTCATGTGATTACATTTTAGGTGTTCAGCAAGCAACCTGCATTTATGGCCATTTCCAGCATCCCACAATCCCATGACTACAATTTACATTTTTCCCCCTTTTCTTTTCTTTTTTCTTTTTTGCTGGAAATCAGCAAAACCAGCATGCACTTCTACGACCTAGCCCCCTCTTCCCCCCAAAAAGCCCGTTGCATCCAATACATTCACTTAACAACTGTGATGTTTGCTTTATGATTGCCACATTCACTTAATGACCACCATAACATACATCCTGAGAGGACCCTGGTAGCACAGTGGTTAGAATGTAGTATTGGAAGCAAATTCTGCCCACCACCTGGAATTTGATCCTGATTGGACTCAAGGTTGACTCAGCCTTCCATCCTTCCGAGGTTGCTAAATTGAGGACCTGGATTGCTGGGAGAAATGTACTGACATTGTAAACTTCCCAGAGACTAAGGCACAATGGGGTGGTATATAAGTCTAAGTACTCTTGCTATTGAATAAAATTGGGTTGGTCACATGAGTTCCTTGATTTACAACTATCATGATATACAATGGAAGTTCCAGAAGTTTTTACGTTGTAAGTCGAGGACTAGCTGTATTGTGGATTAATCTACTCAACGTGAAGGGCAGAGAAAGAACAGGTGGACTTGAAATCTCCAATTTCCATAATGTCAGCTTTTTAGATTGGTCAGCATAGGTGACCAATAGTACACTACTATTACTGTTAATCTTCTCACCATTCCTTATCACTCATCCCCTCCCACTTGTGACAGTTTGACCCTTCAGCTTTTAACATATGCCTTGGGCCACCTTTTCAGCAATTCATTAAAGGGACCTCTTATATTTATTTCCTGATTAAATTATTTGCACTGCTGGTAAGTAGCCTCTCTGGGCTTTTTGCATTCCAAAGACAGTTCAGAAATAGGACAAAGATTAATACATATTACATTCTTGTACTTGAGTATCTCTTGCCCCCAGTTGTGTAACCTGAATACCTGCAAGAAACAGCCACCTCTGACCGAGAAAAAATTAATTAGCAACTTGGCTGCCTTCTGTCTACAGGAGCAAAGTATCTTCAATGAAAAAAAAAGACATGCAAGGACATCTTTACAGTTTGTTGCATTGGATGCCTGTTTTGCCTAATTAAGAATCCTATAAAAAAAAGAGAAAACTTGCATCACCAGCTGTAGTCCAAAACTGATTCACTTTGCTCAGTCTTGACTTCCAAGATCAATTTATTATGCCTTAATTGCAAAGATTCCCCCATTCCCCCATTGTATGCTGCACAAGTCAAAAAGAGGGCTGTGAAAATATTTACAGACCCCTCACATCCTGGACATAAACTGTTCCAACTCCTTCCCTCAAAACGACGCTATAGAGCACTGCACACCAGAACAACAAGACACAAGGACAGTTTTTTCCCAAAAGCCATCACTCTGCTAAACAAATAATTCCCTCAACACTGTTCAACTATTTACAAAGTGTACACTACTATTACTGGTAATCTTCTCACCACTCCTTATCACTCATCCCCTCCCACTTGTGACTGTATGACTGTAACTTTGTTGCTTGTATCCTTACAATTCATATTGACTGTTTCCTTATTTTTTTAAAAAGTTTTTATTGGTTTTTAAAAACAAACATAAACAAACAAAACATAAAAACATCAAGCCATCTTCCATATGTATACATACAGTGTGCCGGTTGGTTTACAAATTGTTTTGTGCTTCCATTTCGTAGTCTTCAATTACAATTACATTGCATATAATCTCGTATTTTCAATCAAAAATTAAATACCTTAGTACAGTGATGGCTAACCTTTTCAGCTTGGTGTGTCGAAAATCGGGAAAAAGTGTAGCCTTCCTCGGGTCGTGTGTCACTTCAAGAAATATCAATAATTTGGTTTATGAGGGACTGGGCTGGGGTGATCACACAGGGCTGTGAAACTCGTCTCCCTGGTCTCAGGGCTGCAGGTGCAGGATATGGGGATCGGAAGGCCACCTTACAGGGCTGTGAACCTCATGGATCTCCTTTCCTCCTGTAGCGTTCCTGAGATAATGAAACTGACAAACCTCAGTTTATGGCGGTTAAAACTGGTTCTCTGCTGCAAAGATCTTGTGGCAGCGGTGACACCACGCCTCCACGCAACAAGCAGGGAGCAGGGATTGGAGCAGAGCACAGGCAGCCTCTAAATGTGCAGGTTTTCCCACACCAACAGGCGTGTCAGTCAAAGTGCCTCGGCGTGTCACGAGTGACACGCGTGTCATAGGTTAGCCATCACTGCCTTAGTATCATTATTAATCAATCATTTGACTATACTTTTATTCATTCATGTTTTACAAGATAATCATAATTTACTTAGTTTGTTTTATAACAGTTCATATTATCATCCCAAATCTATCCTAAAATCATTTTGTAGATATAAGAAAGAAGTACATCTTTATATATTTATTATTTTCTAAAAGTCTACATATTTCATTACTGTATTTTATTGTCTAACCATTGATAGAATAGATCCCAAATTTTATAAAATTGTTTATCCTCTTGTTCTCTAATTTCAAATGTCAATCTACTCATTTCAGCACATTCCAATATTTCCTTAATGATTTCCTCCTGTGATGGTGTTTTCTCATTTTTCCAGTTTTTGGCAAATACAATCCTAGCTGCTGTTAATACATTTACAATCAGATATTTCAAGTCTTTACTATATATTTCAGGTAAAATTCCCAATAAAAATATCTCTGGTTTCAAGTCTATATGTGTTTTTGTCATTTTTTCCAACCACATGTGGATTTTAGTCCAGTATTTTTTAGCATCCGCACAAGTCTACCACACATGGTAATATGAGCCAGGTGTCTGATGACATTTCCAACATTTTTCTTGAACATTCTTGCTATTCTTGTCAGGGGGAAATGCCACCTGTAAAACATCTTATACAAATTTTCTTTATATGCTGTTGACATTGCCATTTTATAATTTTGAGACCACAATTTTTGCCATTTCTCTAAATCAATCCCATATCCAAAATTCTTCCCCCAAGCAATCATAGTTTCTTTAACTTGTTCTTCTTCTAATTTAATTTCTAATAAATATCCATACAATTTTTTAATCACCTTTTCATCAGTACCTGTCAAAATCTTATCTAAACAGTCAATTTATCATAGAAACCTTCCATTTTAGAATCTTTATCATACTTTGAATGTATTTGCACATATGAAAACCAATTCATCTTTATACCTTGTTCCTCTAGTTTTTGTATAGATTTGAGTTCACCCTTTTCATTCAATATTTCACCATATCTAACTGTTTGTATATTATAGGATAAGAAAATGCTTCAATAGTCGATAGCCAGACTGGAATTTTCAAATAACATTGTCTTTTAATCTTCTCCCAGTTTAACCACAGACTCCCATATATAATGTCTTCTAAAATACCCCTGTGTTTTAGTTTCTTTATACCATAAAAAAGCATGCCACCCCAACAACAGATCATGTCCTTCTAATGTCAACAATCTAGTATTTCTTAGTGTTATCCATTCCTTAACCCACATCAGATTTGTAGCTTGATAATACAACTCCCAATTAGGCAGACCAAATCCTCCTCTAATTCTAGCATCTTGCAAAAGTTTTAACTTTATTCTCGCTTTCTTACCTTGCCATATATATTTCAACACAATTTTATTTAAATCTTCAAAGTAATCTTTTCCAAGCCTAATTGGAATTGTTTGAAACAAATATAAAATCTGGGTAATATATTCATCTTGATTGTTGAAATTCTCCCTATTAGTGACAGTTGTAAATTTTCCCATTTCGCCAGGTCTAGCGCTATCTGCTGTTTAAGTTTGATATAATTATTCTCTTTTAGTGTACTACATCTTGCTGTCAAATATATCCCCAAGTACTTGATCTTATTCGTGACTTGAATTTTCAATAGGTCTGCCAGTTCTTCCTTTTGTCTTAATAGCATATTCTTTGTCAAGATCTTTGTCTTATCTTTATTTATTTTCAAACCAGCCACCTTTCCATATGTCTCTATCTTTTCTATCAATTTTGGTGCTGTTTCTATAGAGTCTTCTAAGATGAAAACCAGATCATCTGCAAATGCTTGCAGCTTAAATTCTTCCTTTTTGATTTTCATTCCTTTTATATTCTTTTCATCTCTAATATTTCTGTTTAGCACTTCCAAAGTTAACACAAACCACAAAGGTGAAAGTGGGCACCCTTGTCTTGTTCCTTTTCTTATATTGATAGAGTCTGTCAGTTTTCCCTCTGTCATTACCTTTGCCGTTTGCTTGTAGTATATAGCTTCTATTGCTTGAATAAATTTTCTAGCAAAGCCCATCTGTTCCAACAGTAATAACATGAATCGCCAATTCACATTATCAAATGCCTTCTGTGCATCTAGAAATATCAGAGCCATTTGTTTTTCAGGATGTGCCTCGTAGTATTCCAAGGTGTCCAAGATTACTCTCATATTATCTTTAATTTGTCTTTTTGGCAGAAATCCATTTTGATCAGGATGAATAAAATTATTTACATATTTTTAAGTCTTTCTGCCAATATTGAAGCAAAGATTTTATAATCTGCATTTAGTAGAGAAATAGGTCTATAGTCCTTAATTTGTAATAGACCGCCCTCCTCTTTTGGAATAAGTGTAATTTAGGCTTCTGACCATGATTTAGGTATCTTCTTCTTTAGTGTAACTTCATTCATAACTTCTAGCAATGGAACATTCAATGATTCTTGTAATGTTTTGTAAAATTCTGCCGGAAGTCCATCTGGGCCTGGTGCCTTTCCATTATTTTGCTTCTTGAGTGCTTCAGTTAACTCCATCATCATTATATTGCTTTCTAACATTGTTTCAATCTCTTTAGGTATCTGAGGTAAATTAGCATTCTGTAAGTACTGTTTAACTCTTTCCTCATCAATATTCTCTTGCATATATAGTTTCCCATAGAAGTCTCGAATGATTTCCTTCTTCTCTTTACTACCATAGGAAACTTGGCCTTGGTCATCTGTTAATTGCAATATTTTCCTTGATTCCTTCTCCTTTCTTAATTTGTATGCTAACCATCTATCTGGTTTATTTGCGTCTTCAAAGTAGTACTGTTTAGCACCTCTAATTTTCTGTGCTAATTCTTCTTTTTCTATTTGACCCATTTTATGTTTAACTATATCCATTTTTAGCTTGATGTCCTTTTTCTGTGACATTTTCTGTAGCTCTTTTTCAAGTCTTTTATACTCATCCTCTAAGGCCTTAGAGGCTAATCTTTTCATAGTATTTCTTTTTCTTGTATAGTCTATTATCAAGCCTCTAACATATGCCTTCATTGTATCCCATACATTCTGAGTTGATGTATCTTCTTTTTTGTTTTCTCTAAAGAAAAAAGCCAATTCTTTCTCCATCCACTGTGTGAAGTCTTTTTCCTTTAAAATAGTATTATTTAATGTCCATCTTGATCTCCTTTTTTGTCCTTTCCATTTAATTGTCATTGGATTGTGATCTGCCCAAGTACTTGTTTCAATATTTATTTCCTGAATATTAGTTATTAATTCTGTTGACATCCATATCATATCTATTCTGGACCATGGTAAGTGTCTATTTGAATAGAAGGTGTATTGTTTAGTTTTAGCATTTCTTTCTCTCCATGTATCTTTTAAGTTTATTTCATCTACCATTTAAAAAAAAGATTTAGGAAGAGTCTTTCTGTTTTGATTTATTGTTTTCTGTGCTGTATAGTCCCATTAATGTCTACAATTCCATTAAAATCTCCCATCATAACTATATTAGCATAGTCCAGTTCAATTATTTTCATATGTAATTTTTTGTAGAATTCTTCTTGTTTGTCATTCGGAGCATAGATTGCAATCAGGAGTGTTTTCGTATTATTGTCCATTATTTTCACCATTAGTATTCTTCTGTCATCATTGGTATAAATCAATTTTGCTGGGATGGTCTCTTTAATATATAAAACCACTCCTCTTTTCTTACATTGTGTCAAGGAAGTAAATATTTTCCCTAGTTTTGGCTGTATCAACAATTGTTCATATTGTTTTTTAATATGTACTTCTTGTAAACAAATTATATCAAATTTTAATTTCTCTAATTTATGAAAGGTTTTCCTTCTTTTAACGGCTGAGTTAAGTCCATTTATATTCATTGTAATCAGTTTTTTCTCTTCCATGGTTATATTTTGTAGTTAAGTTTAGCAGCTCTCTCAAGATCTTAGTTCACATTGTTCTTTGGCTTCCACCTTTCCACCTACTGCACCTTCTTCTTTTTCAATCACCATTTGGCAGTCCTCTTGGAATTCAATTAGTGAGATTTCTTTTTCTGCCTCTTCCTCTTTCCTTTCAAAAAATTCTGTATAAAATAATTCCGCTTTCTCAGTTGAGTCAATTCTACGTCTCTGTTCTTGCCATGTGAATATTAAACCTTCTGGAATCAGCCATCTATAATTCACCTCTTTTTTAAGTAGCATTTTAGTCAGGAATCTGTATTCTCTTCTCTTCTCATCTCTCTCACTCTTCTGGGTATTTGTTTCAAGACCACAATCTCCTTGTCTTTATATTTCAATGTTTTCTCTTTTGCCACTTGCAATATTTGCATTTTAATGGCTTTCTTTGTAAATCTAACATGAACTTCTCTTGGTAAGTTATTTCTCATCGCATATCTTGTGAAAACTCGATATACCTCATCTATTCCATCCATCATCTTCTCTTGAGTTATTTCCAAAGCTTCAGCCAATATTTCTATCATTATCTCAGCTAAGTTTTGTCCTTTTTCTTCCTCTACGTTTTGGAATCTAAGATAGAATTCTGATCTATCCATCTCCCATCTCAACATACCACTTTTATCTTGTTCAACCACCATTAATCTATTATCAATATCTCCAATCTTCTTGTCTCTTTGTTTATCTTCTTCTTCAATTTTTTTGGAATCTCTCATCATACTTCAACATCATTTGTTGGACATTCTCCACTTTTTCATCGGTTTTCCCTGTTCTTTGTTCAATGTTCTCTGTTCTTTGTTCAATGTTCTCTATTCTCTTTTCAGTATTCTCTGATCTTGCTTGAATATTTTGAATTCCTTGCATAATCATCTGCAGAGTCACTTTTTCTTGTTCTTTTTCTTGCTTTAACACTGTCTGTATTGAACATTGTCCTCCAGTTGGTGGAGAGGAAGAAGTAGAAGTTGAAGAACCAGGAGCTGTAAATTTCCTACTCATTTTAAGCAATTCAAAATCTTCAGGTTCTTCTAAACCTTAATCCAATTGTGAAATAGCCAATTGTAGTTCGAAATAAAAATAGTAGAAAAAAGAAGCCAAATAGTAATGATAAAAAAAGGGGAGGATAAAATTTCTTCAGGTTCTTGTATACCTTAATCCAATCAGTAGTTTGATGAAGAAAAAGGCTTGGAAAAAAAAAAAAAGGAAAAATTATTCAGGTTCTTCAACACCTTAATCCAATTGAGAGGTCTCAAATAGAAAAGAGTGCATAAAAATAAATAAAAAAGGTAGATGAAAAACAAAAATACCAGGAAAGGAGAAAAAAGGCTATTCCCTTAAAAAAAAAAGGAAACATTAATACTAAAGCTTTCCCTTTAAAATAAAAAGCAAGTGTAGAGATTGGACTTCCAAAGAAAAAAAGAAAAACAAAGACAAGCTCCAACAAAGCCAAAGATCCAAATAGCTATTGCAAAAAAAAAAAAAAAGATAAAATGAAATAAAATAAAGCTGGTGAGGAGGGATAGCACAACTTAGAAAAAGTAAAAAGAGCACACTGCACTTTGTTTAATTATCCAAGGCTCTTATTATAACTCTCTTCTCCAAAAAATTTTCACCTTTTTCCCCCTTAAGTTTCAACACCAGACTCCAGCTGTTGATAGAAACCCAGAAGAGCACCTGCAATAATACTCTCCCATGCTCTTCCCTCTATCTTATCAAATAGCAATGTCCTTGAAAAAAAGTCTCAATTCTTTCTTTCTCAGCTTTGTCTGGTCACAGGAGAAATAGAATATTTCCAAGCCTCTAGTTGGCAGTGTTACAAAGTTTCTTTGCTTCCACTTTCCCCCTCCTTTTCCAAGCAAAATATAATAAGAATTAATTTTTAAAAAGATATTAAAAAAAAAGAAATAACTAAAAGGGAGTCTCTAGCCTAAAATGTTACAAAATCAAAAAAGAGAAAAAAAATAGACAGAAAAGAAAAAACCAGTCCACTTTCAAAATATAAGATCATGTATAGAAAATCCAGCAATGAGAAAAAAAACATTAATTTGACATTCCTGTTTAAAATCGCCGCTTAATCATTTCTGTCAAAACTTTTACAGATTCTTTCTTTTCCTTAGGGTGTCCTTTCAGATCTTAGAATAAAGAAAAAGTTCTCACCAAACCAGCACACTCTCTCTTTCTGTTCTCTTTCGTTTCAGAGCTGTCCTAACTTCAGCAGCTTTAATGGCTGCTTCTTTGCCGCTGGCAAGAAGAGCTTCTCCTGGATCTACCAGGGACTTTGTGGTATCTCTGGGATCGACAGGATGCGCTCTTCACTTTCACTGTCTCTTCGGGATGGTTTAGATCCGATAGGACCGTCCAGGAGCAAAGGTATCGGCAGCGATCTCAGACCTCCAAGATCGCATGCCATATCGTTGTGATGCCAGCTCCACCCCCCCAATCATCCTTATGATTCTTGACTCTTGACAAATGTATCTTTTCTTTTATGTATACCAAGAGCATTTGCACCAAGACAAATTCCTTGTGTTTCCAATCACACTTGATCAATAAAGAATTCTATCTATCTATCTATCTATCTATCTATCTATCTATCTATCTATCTATCTATCTATCTATCTATCTATCTATCTATCTATCAATCTATCGATCTATCTATTCCTATTCACTGTTGTTTTGTGTTTCTTGATTGCTTTTGATCAAAATCATGTCAATACTTTAGCTCAGCAATTATGAGTTTGGATCTAAGCGCTCTAGTGGAAAAGCTGACACGCAGCAAGACAGAAATGACAATTGTGTCTTTTTTCAGAATGGATTGAAAAGGGAGAAACTGCAGAGATTAGGTGAAATAGAGTGAAAGAATGAGTTGATTTTATTTCCCTCAAGGTTGGAACATTGTCCCTGCTGGGGTATAGAGTTGTATGATCAGTTTTTAATTGCGTGCATATCTGCTTGTGGTAAATAATAGTAAACTTTATATTAGTTCGGGTAGAAAACATGTAAGATTGCCTAGTTCACTTAGTATTCCTGTGAGGAACTAAAATGCATTGAAGCTGTGCAGGTTGGAGCCTTAACAGGTCATGAAATGACTAATTCTGCCAGTTTGCAAGAACCCATAAGTGTGCAGGTAGAAACAGAAAGTAGAAGATAATGCCATACTTAAGAGTCTGAAATTTGGGGTGGTACTGTTAGTCTTAGAACCATTTGTTTGAATTCAAAGCTACTTTACTGAAAAAAATGACTTACAAACATTTTCCACATTTATGACCTTTGCAGCATCCTGTAGTCACACGATAAAAATTTGTGCAGTTGGCAACGGACATATATACAGTATATGATAGTTGCAATGACCCAGGATTACATGGGATTACCATTTGTAACCTTTCCAGCCAGTTTCTGACAAGTAAAGTCAAGTTAGATTTGCTTAACAATTCACTTAACAACTGCGGAGATTCCTTTAACAACAGTGGCAAAAAGGTTGTAAATTGAGGCAAAACTCCCTTAATGACTGCCTTGCTTAGCAATGGAAATTTTGGGTTCAGTTGTTGTCATAACTCGAGGACTACCTTATAGTGAGAGGCAAGTGTGATAAAAGTAATCTTAGATACAAATACAGATTAACAGAGTTGGAAGGGACTTTGTAGGTCATCTAGTCCAACCCCCACCCCCACCAAAACAGACCCTACACCACTTTTGACAGATGGCAGTCCAATCTCTTCTTGAAGTTTTCAGTGATGACAGGATCACATAATTATTATTTGAAACTTTCCCGATCATTTTCCAGTAAGCAAAGTCATTTAATACACTAATAACCATGATGAAAAACATCATAAAATTGGACCTGATTCACTTTACAGCTGCCTTGCTTACCAACAGAATTTTGGTCCTACCTGTGATCTTTAGATAAGGATTATCCATATATAAATATATAAAACATCCTTTCTTTGAAAAAAAATATCTCGGCTATTGATCACAGCTTCTAGTTATTTAAATATTGGGATGTCTCCTAGATATTTGTATAAATGTTTGCATGGATTTTATTTATTGATGCATGCTTATTACATGCTTATTAGAAATATGTATGGTATTTGTCAGTGTATAAGAGTTCATGAATTGGAATAGACATGGTAACAGATCAGCCAATGGGGACTGTTTGGTGACCCAGAAAGCTAGGAGCCTGGGCTTGGCTTAGCTTGACTGATTTGTCCTTGCAACATAGCCTGTGTGTTATATAGCTTCAGTGTTTCTGTGCTTCATGGTGGTAGTGATTGCTTCTGCAATTATGACTTCTGGATTCTGAGTTCTGATTCTGAGTTCTGCTGCATAGGTATTGTATACATGCATCATACTGTATATTATTGTATATAAAAAAGTTTCTTCTATAAATGAATCCTGCTGAATTATTTACTTGTCCGTTGGTTGGATTGCTGCAAACTCTAATAGTATTTGTGGAATTGATTTTATCTTACTTCTTTTGGGACAAAACTGAAGCATGGAATAGCCCTCTCCATGGCTATGCTGGTAGGGATCTCTTGGAATAATATAAAATAACAGAGTTGGGAGGGACCTTGGAGGTCTTCTAGTCCAAACCCCTGCTCAAGCCATTATACCATTTGAGACAAGTGGATATCCAGTCTTTTCTTGAAGGCCTCCAGCAATGAGGTACCCACAATTTCTGAAGAGAGGGCATTCCACTGGTTAATTTGTTCTCACCTTTAGGAAATTTCTTAGTTCCAGTTTGCTTCTCTCGTTGATTAGTTTTGATTCATTGTTTCTTGTTCTGCCTTCTGGTATTCTGGAAAATAGATTGACTCCCTCCCCCTCTTTGTGGCAATTTCTCAAATAACGGAACACTTGGAGCTTTCTTTACCACCAAGCCTCTGTATGGTTTTATGAGATGCTAACTCTCTATAAACTTCCAAGATTATTGCAAAGAAAATTCAAGCTAAAAGTATCCTTACAGAACATTTGGTGATTTTCCAGCTGATGACCAAGGAATTAATATTAATTAATGCATTATCGTTTGTTTGAGAACCTGTATATGCTTCCTCAATCTTTGATACCATCTCATAGTTCCTGGTTCTACTTTTGTAATCATGGAGCTACTCCTTTATTTGTGTATTGTTTAAATTCACCAACTAATTACCCTTTTTTGGGGCCTTAAAAAGATTTAAAAAAATGAATCTGGTACATGAAGATCCTACTGGAAAATATCCAATTATTTTGCTTTAAAAAAATAAAACACCACAGTAAGATAAACATTTTCTTTCTTTCTTTCTTTCTTTCTTTCTTTCTTTCTTTCTTTCTTTCTTTCTTTCTTTCTTTCTTTCTTTCTTTCTTTCTTTCTTTCTTTCTTTCTTTCTTTCTTTCTTTCTTTCTCTTTCCTCCTCCTTCTCCTCCTCCTTCTTCTCTCTCTCTCTCTGTTCTTTCTCTTTCCTTCTTTGTCTTTCTTTGTGACTTTGGGTGGCACACAACAAAGCTAAAAAACATTAATATTTACCAGGCAATTATTATGTTTTTATATACATAAAAATTCATCGTATATAAGATACAGGCAGATATCTCATTACATAATTATATATATGATTTTTCTTTACCATATCCTAGGGACATCTCTACTGTAATTTTTCAAAAAAAAAAAGTCAAGAAAACGTTGAAGCTTTTTGTTTAAAAAACAAACAAACCTGTCTTAAATACAGTTAGTCCTCTTGTAAATGAACTTACAACAGTTTATTTAGTGACCATTCAGGTTACTATGGCACTGAAAAAAGCGTCTTATGACCATTTTTCACACTTACAACCATTGCAGCATCCCCATGGTCACGTGATCAAAAAGTGGATGCTTGGCTACTGGTTTGTGTTTATGATGGTTGCAGTGTCCTGGGGTAATGTGATCCCCTTTTTGTGACCTTCTGACAAGCAAGGTCAATGAGGAAAGTCTGTAAAATGGGACAAATCTCACTTAACAAATTTTGATTTGGATCAATTATGGTTGTAAGTCAAGGACCACCTGTAATGAAGCAGAGACAGAAAACATGTCCTTCTCTGCAACTATTATGGAGTTAGCTGCACCAGCTAACTGTGATTGCTAATCATTTTAGAGGTAGTCCTTCACTTAATAGCAAAAGCGATAGCACTTAGACTTATATACCACTTTACAGTGCTTTACAGCCCTCTCTAAGCAGTTTACAGAGTCAGCATATTTCCCCCAACAAGCTGGGTCCTCATTTTACCCACCTCAGAAGGATGGAAGGCTGAGTCAACTATGATTGGCACTGAAAATTCCATTGCTATCCATGGTGAGTATTAAGTGAGTCATGGCCAATTTTACAATCATTTTTGTTAGATCGCGGGAAAAGAGACTCGAGACCAGTGTGACAGTTCAGCTCTTTATTTGGTATATAGGTCTGTGCTGGACCTGCGAGCCGTGGCAGCCCTTCATATAGGGATTGCCGGCAGCTTGCAACCAATGACAGCTCTTTGAATCTCCCGTGATTGGCACAGCCAATCGCGGTTGATTCATTACGAGCCAATCACTGTTGTTCTTTCCACCAATCACAGAGTAGTCCATTTGGACCAATCAGGTGAGGGTATTCCAAGAATGCTAATATGGAACACCCCTCCCCTCTTGGTTTAGTCCAACCTATGTAACGCAGTCCCGTAGGTAGGCAGGGCTTTTAACATGTCTACTTGACCTGCGCAGCTCAGTTGTGGCGTGGTCTTCGGCTGCTTTGGACGGGATCCTTGTTGCTCCTGTCCTTCTCGATGGAACTGCCTGGCCTCTCGCTGCAACTCCCACCTGGTCTACCGGGGTCGGTTGAGTTGTCAGCTCTGCTGTTCCCCCCCGGGTTTTCCAGGCTGGTTGAACTGGCTTGGCTGCTTCTTCCAGGCGAGGCTTCATGTTGGTGGTCCTCTGTTGGTTCCCTTCTGCCGCCGCTGTCTGCCGGTAAGTAGTGCTGGTTTCTTTCCCTGTTTATTGGTGTGGGTTGTGGTTGTTTGGTTGGTTGCATTCTGGGAGGATTTTCTCCCCCCCCTCTGTTTTTTTTTATTAAAGTCTATTTGTGGTGCTTGCACATTGCTTGTGTTGTCGGTGGTTGTTCTTGACCTTAGTTGGTCGATGTGCCATTTCCAGCTTCTTCCGTCTTCTGTGTTTAGCTGGTACGACCGGGGGCCTGTCACTTGGGTTATTTGGGCTGGTACCCAGAGTGGGTCCCCCGAAAAGTTTTTTGCGTAGACTGTGTCTCCTGGTTTAAATGTCCGGTACCTGCTAGATGAATCTGGTGGTTTTTCGGAATTATATGTCGGGTGCAGCCTGTCTAGGTGTGATCGTAGTTTTCTGCCCATTAGGAGCTCTGCTGGGCTTTTGTTGGTTTTCGAGCTGGGTGTTATGTGTTGTATTGTCAGTAGTTTATTAATTTTGTCGTGTATGTTTCTGGTGTCCATTTTTTCTAAAGAGTCTTTTGTGTACCTGACCATTCGTTCCGCCCGCCCGTTCACCACCGGGTGAGCAGGTGCTGTCAATGCGTGCCGTATGCCCCGTTCAGCGAGAAATTGTTCGAATGCCAATGCCGTGAACTGTGGGCCGTTGTCAGACATGGGTGGCAAACAGTTTGGTTAGTTTTTTTATGACCGCTTCTGTGGTGGTAGATTGCATGACGCTCACCTCTAACCAGTTTGAGTAAGCGTCAACCATTATTAGAAATGTGTGCCCTTTGGTGGGTCCCGCAAAGTCTATGTGGACCCTTTACCAGGGGCCCCTGGGTGTTTCCCACTTGAGGGTCGGTGCGGAGGGGGGGGTTGGTCTGGATCTTTGGCATTTGTTGCATGTTGCCACCCATGTTTCTATGGTTTTGTCCATTCCCGGCCACCAGACGTAGCTCCTGGCTAGGGATTTCATCTTTACGATGCCAGGGTGACCCTCATGCAGCATGCCCAATAACCTTTTTTGCAATGTTTCCGGAACCACCACTCTGTCCCCTCATAATATACATCACTTTTGCATAAATAGTTCAATCTGCCAGTTCCGGAACAGTTTAAACTGGTTGCCGCCCTCGGTTTCCGGCCACCCTTTTTCTACCCAGCTCAAGACTCATGCCAGTTTCCTGTCTTTGATAGTCTCTCTGGCAATGTCTGACGCAGTCATTGGTGGGTTGGGCAGTGTCTCTATTTGGAGGGTGGGTGCCAGGTCATCTTCCAGGTCCGGCAGGGGAGTGCGGCTTAGTGCGTCTGCGTGCGAGATGCTTTTCCCGGGGCGGTGTATTAATTGATAGTTGTAGGTGGCAAGGAACTCGGACCACCTCGTCATCCGCGGTGACAAGATGTTAGGGGTGGCCAGGATCCCGAGGAGTGGTTTGTGGTTGGAGATAAGTGAAAAGTTCCTACTGTATAGGTACTCGTGGAACCGCTTCACGCCGGTGATTGCTGCTAGCGCCTCTTTGTCGAGCTGGCTATAGTTCCTCTCTGTCTTGGACAGTGTCTTGGAGAAATATGCAATTGGCGCTTCTCTCCCGTCCGGCAGAGTGTGGCTCAGGATGGCTCCGACACCGAATGGTGAAGCATCGCAGGTCACCGTCAGTGGTAGGGTTTCACTATACTGAATGAGGACTGATTCCGATGTGAGGAAGTCTTTTATTTTCTGGAATGTGTTTTCTTCCCGCTTTCCCCAGGACCAGGTGGCTGTCTTGTCCAGCAGTCTATGAAGTGGTTCCGCCATTGTTGCCTTCTGTGGCAAAAAAACATTGTAAAAGTTAATCAGTCCTAGGAAAGCCTGCAACTCCGCTTTATTTTATGGTCTTGGGGCTTCCTTGATAGCTTTAATCTTTTTCTCTGTTGGGTGGATTCCGTTTTTGTCAACCAGGTACCCCAGGAACTCTACTTTTTAAGTGCATAGTCGGCACTTCTCCTTTTTTACTTTTAGTCCTGCGTCTTTGAATTTTTGCAGGACTTCCCTTAGACGGCTCCCCAACTGGCTTTTGTTTTTTGCTGACACCAAGACATCATCGAAGTAAGGCACCACCCCTTTTATTCCCTGCAATAGTCATTCCATTAAACTCTGGAACACCCCTGGTGCCACGCTGACTCCAAATTTGAGTCTCTTGCAGTGAAATACTCCCCGGTGGGTCACAATGGCTTGCACCTCCACAGTCTCGGCATTGACTGGGAGCTGCTGGTATGCCTGTGCCAGGTTGAGCTTTGCGAAGACTTTTCCTCCCCCTAGCGAGTGTAGGAGGTGCTGTACCACTGGGACGGGGTAAGTACTCTGCTGCAGCGCATGGTTGAGGGTGGCCTTGTAGTCCCCACAGATTCTCATGGACCCATCCGGCTTAATCGGGGTGACTATTGGGGTTTCCCACTGGGCATGATCGATTGGCTCCAGGACCCCTTGCACAATGAGCTTGTCCAATTGCTCATCAATTTTAGGCCTTGGTTTTAGGCGGATTGGGGCAATATTGGGGTTCATGTTAAACGATATTGGGGACCCCCGGTACTTGCCTAAGCGTCCATCGAAGACCTCCTGGAAGTCCTTCATGAGTTCTTCCTCCCAGTCTGCTTTCTCGATGCGGTGGATGCCCATCAACTCGATCCCCAAAGGCGCGAACCATTCCAGTTCCAGCAGGTTCGGGCGATCTCTGTCCACGATGGTTAGGGACAGTATTTTTTCCTGTCCCTTGAATGTGATGTGGAAGTCTCCAATCCCTACCACAGGGATCTGGTTCCCCTGGTAGTCCTTAAGTGTTAGTTTCTGGCTCTCCAGCTCTTGCCTGCGGATGCTGGGCACTAACCGTTTAATCATGTCCCATGACACCATGGAGAGGTAGGATCCGGAGTCTACCTCCATGTCGCACTGCCGGCCTTCGATGCTGACCAGCACGCGCACCTTTCGGGCGTCCGTGGTGTTGGAGTGCCCGATGGTGACTGTTTGATGTGTTTCCTCTCTGCACCGGGCTTTGCTGAGTCGCTTGCTTCACCCGTCGCAGCTCCAACGGCTCTCTGTGTGCTTGTCCCAGTTTCTGGGTGGAGTGTTGTCGCGTCACCTTGGGCTGTAACTCCGTTTGTTGCGGCAGACCTTGGCAATGTGCACCCTGGCAAATGGCATCTAGGAACCGGCACTCTGAGCAGGGGTGGTCTCCTCCGCAACCCGCACACTGAAACCCCGACTTGCAACCTCTCCGCTCCCGCTGGTCTCGTTCGGACTGTAGTCAGTGGATTTCTGCCTCCTCCTCATCGGTCTCGGGGGAGGACTCGACGTCCTCGTGGTGTGTTGTCGTGGCTTTGTGGCTTGCTTCCGGTCTTTTTTCCGATGCTGGGTCGGCCCCCGTGGTTTCTTGCCAGTCCATCGGGTTCATCTGGCGCATCTTGGCTGCTCACTTCTTGGCGGCCTCGGCTGCGGTGGCTTCGGCGATGGCTTCAGTGATGATGATGTCTGCTCGAGCCATCAGCCTGCTCTGGAGCGTGGGATCCCTTAACCCGAGAACCATGCGGTCCCTCAGAGCCTCGTCCATGTCGGAGAAGCCGCACGCACCCCCAATGTTCCTCAGGGCCGCCACGAAATCCCCGATGCTCTCCCCTTCCTTCTGATCCCGTCGGTAGAACTCATGCCATCAGATGAGGTTGGGGACGGCCGGTGCGTAGTGGCTTCGGAGTAGCTGGTCGAGGTCTGCCCAGTCCATCTTCTTCACGTCTTGGGGCTTGGCAAGCACCTTGGCCATCTTGAACACTGCGGGCCCGCAATGTGTCAGGAACACAGCTCTTTTTCTCTGACCGTTGGCGTCCTTCAGATTATTGCTCTCGAGGAACATGAGGAATTGATCGATGTATGATTCCCAGTCCTTGGCTGCCTGGACGTAGGGTGCGGGTGGTGCGTTGCTGCCGGCCATCTCATCGGTCATTCAGCTCTGGGTGCCATGTGCTCGACTGGTCTCTTGTCTCAGGATCCCACCTTCGTCGCCAGTGTTAGATCACGGGAAAAGAGACTCGAGACCAGTGTGACAGTTCAGCTCTTTATTTGGTACATAGGTCTGTGCTGGACCTGCGAGCCGCGGCAGCCCTTCATATAGGCATTGCCGGCAGCTCGCAACCAATGATGGCTCTTTGAATCTCCCGCGATCGGCGCGGCCAATCGCGGTTGATTCATTATGAGCCAATCACTGTTGTTCTTTCCACCAATCACAGAGTCGTCCGTTTGGACCAATCAGGTGAGGGTATTCCAAGAATGCTAATATGGAACAATTTTTGTCATGTTTATTAAGCAAGTTTATTAAGTGGTTGTTAAATGAATCACACAGTCATTAAGAGAATCTGTCTTTCTTCATTGACTTTGCTTTTTGGAAGCTGCTGAGAAGACTTCATGGGATTCTGGGGCACTACAATTGTTGCAAATGTGACTGGTTGCCAAGCACCCAAATTTTGATTATATGACTATGGGGATGCTGCAATAGTTGTATATGTGAGTTCTGGTCATAAGTCACTCTTTCTGAGCTGTCATCACTTCAAATAGCTGCTAAACCATGGTCGTAAGTCAAGGACTAGCCTTATTATGTATGCTTTCTTCTTCATTGCTTTTTTGGTGAGACTGACATGCTTATCTTCAGTATTATCAAACAGACCTGATTGGCTGAACAATTTTTCTATAATGCCTTTGCCTATTTGGCTTAGAATTCTATTTTTACTCAGTTCTAGGTGAAAGAAAAGCATCCAGTCCTGGAATCTCATAGGTAGGTAAACTTCCTCACATTACCACCTCAAAGTAGGAACCTATTTTTAATGCATGTTTATGCTAACAGTGTTTTCCATTGTGGAACATCTGTGAGGGGATTAAAAAAAGGTTAACAGAAATATTGCCCATGGAACTGAAACCACAGGTGAGGGCTTTTTAAAATGCCATCTTAAGTATTTCAGCTAAATTAGGACTTCTGAGATAGAAAGGGCCACTTTTTGGTGACATATTTTCTCTGATGGAGAGGAGCATCTTCATCCTATCCTAACCCAGCCAGAAGGCACATTACCTCCTCCTCCTCCCCTCCTCCTCCCCTCCTCTCCCTCCTCCCCCCCTCCTCCCCTCCTTCTCTTCCTCCTCCTCCCAATGAACTAACCTGAAATCTTCTTTCATCACACTTTGATCATTCATGACATTTTAAAGCCATTAGGGAACCTGGTGGAATCAGGTTAGCAAAAAGTCCTTTCATTCTTATTGAAGTCCCTCATATATCATGCTAAGTGCTTAACTTTCCTGTAATTAAAATGGATTACCATTAGGGAGATCACAAACAAACAAAAGCTAAAACCCTGAAAGATATTCAGCAAATGAGTCACCGGGTAAGATTTTCTTCAGTGTTCCCTGTTTAACATGATTTGGAAAATAATCATTTTCTATGATTAGGTGGTTGGCTTCTATTCTTTTCAAATGTGAACTAGTTGCTAATCACACCATTAATCATGTTCCTTAAATGAAGATTACTATAATGGCTCTTCATAATAAATGGCAACAAAAAAATCATCCTTTGTCTTTACACTCTTCCTCAGTGACCTTGTACATTTCTGTCATAGTACTCATTAAAAAGGAACTATGATGATGAGTTACATCAGAACCCATAATTTCAACAATTAAGATCAGTCTTATTGGAGACATTGTTTAGAAAATAGACTTTTTGATGGCCTCTTATGGTATTATGGAAGGCATGGAACATAGCCATATAAAGTTTCTAAAGGAAGAAATTGCACTTATAAACAAACGAATAAACAAACAAGCATTGTAAATCATATTGAACTGAGAATTTTTCTCCTGATTTTCTCCTTGGGATGATATCATGGATCATTAACAATTTAGATCTTTCGATCGTTTTTCACTATTTCTTTTAGTGTAAGAGCAAGCTGCCTCATGATTTTGGTAAACTGGGACAGATATCTTAGGTGGCAATTGCAGGAGAGGCTGGACGTGACTCAAAATTGAAGAAGTCCCTTGTGGCACATGGTTTATTTTGCACCCTTAATTTTGCCTTCTGCTAGGCCCTGAGTAGTCTAGTATCCTTTTGATTCAGCTGCTAAATTTCATATCATGGGGAAAAAATCATCTTCAAGCAGTAAAAATATTGAATTACCTCTGAACTGAAGTTGTTGATTTCTTCCTGTGCACTGAAAGTAAAATATATAGCACAATTTTTTTAAAAAAGGTCTGTACTATATTTTCATATTCTCATTTGATTCCTTTTGAAATCCTTCTCAAAAAAGGAGAAGAACTTTGGTGAGATTGACATGATATTCTTGTACCCTTTTAAAGATGAACTGGCTAAGGGATATGTGTGAATGCTTTGACTTTTATTGCATAATAATCTCTTCAGAAGTCTTCCAATGCTTTCCTTCAGTCCCAAAGGAAGCCTTCAAAATGGATTCCTCCCATCCAGCTTGCTAGGTATGTGCAACCAAAAGATCTCACCAGGGTTGGGATTCAATTTTTTTTAACAACTGGTTCTGTGGGCGTGGCTTAGTTGGTGGGTGTGGCTTGGTGGTCATGTGACCACCAAGGCTTAGTGTTCATGTTATTGGCTGGGCGTGGCCAACTCAATATCACTCACATCGAGGCATGCATCTCCTTGCCTGGCCTCTCATAACTGTGGGGATGCTGCAACAGTCACAACAAAAGTGTGAAAAAGGGTCATAAGTCACTTTTTTCAGTGCCATTGTAACTTTGAATGGTCACTCCACACAAGCAAAGTACCAGCAAAGGAGGGGGAAAAAAACTTCAGAGATGTTCCAGAGACAGGAAGTCTAGTCCTGCCAAGAATGTAATAAGGGTTAATGGAGAGGCAGTTTCTGTAAGCAACACCAGAATGTTTCCTTCCTGCCTTCCTTACAGGATTAGGCCAGAAATTTCTACCAAGAACCGGTTCTCTGAACTGCTTAGAATGTTAACAACCGGTTCTAACAAATAGGTGCAAACTGGTAGAATCTCAGCCCTGGATCTCATAGTGGTGGAAGATAACTACTCTAACATAAACACAGTAAGAGTTCCTGCTATTTCCAACAAAACGATGTCCAAATATATCACAGAGAGATATTTGAAAGAACTTCTCAAACACCTTGAGAAAACAGGCGGGGGAATGTGAAGCAGAAGAGGAAGACTATTGAGAAACTGGAAGTTAGACTTTGGCATGCCATTAATCAGAATGTTTAGCTGTGGAAATGTTTAGCTATTGGGCATTGAAGCATTCTCCTTGTGACTGTATATTTGAATAGTCCCATGGGTGGGAATCTAACCTGAGTAAATATTACCATAGTGAAATAGGTTTTATAGCTTGTTCTAATGGTTAAGGCATTAGACTCACAGGAGTCAATGAGTTCAAGTCCCACTTTAGCCATGAAAAGTCAGCTGGGGTCACATTCTCTCTCAGTCAGGGGTGGGATTCTGCCAGTTCAGCCTGGTTTGGGCAAACCAGTAGCTCCAAAGATCAACTGTGAGTGACCTAGTTTGCTCCAATGATCAGCTGTTGGGCCCTCCACCTGTCCCAGCTCTAGTCTGTGCTTTATTTCTGAGTTTTCCAACTCAGCTGCTTCAGGCGGCACAGCCGATTTCCGCATGTCAGCTGTTTTACATACAGGGCTTTGAGCAAAAGGTGAGTTGCAAATGCTGCATGTGTGCAAAGCACGCACTCGCCAAATTGGTTGTTACACTGGTTGAATCCCACCTCTTCTCTCAGTGCATAACACCTCAGTTGCTGTTGTGGGAAAAATAGGACAAGTGAAGTGTGTTGGATATGTTTGTCACCTTGAGTTATGTATAAAAATAAACAACAGAGCGATGGAAACAAGCAAATAAATAAAGGGGATTTATTTATGGGATAATGCATAGGCAAAACCTAGTACCCAGGCAACTACACACTACCAACAGAAGTGTCAAAAAATGCATGTTCTGTGCAAGTCTGCCTAAGAACTAAAAGGCAGATGGAAGTAACCACAATGTCTTATAGACAGGGTAGGCAAAATGAATGGTAGAGAGAGGAAACAGAGCATCCTTAAACTGTTCGTCTACATCCTATTTCCCCATCTGGTCAGTCAGTTAAAAGATATGCTAGAGAGACAGTATCACTAGATTTGTATCTCTTAACATTAGTCATGTTGGACAACAGCTTATTTTGTAAGCCTTGTTCCAGATGTGTCTGGTTTCAAATAACAACAATAGCTGCAATATCACCACAGTTAAAAAAAAAATCTTTGTTTTTATAACCCTGTAATTTCTTTAAGCAGTGTGAAGTGAGGCAACTGAATGGAGCTGCGAGTTTACTGGCTGGTGCCCTTCCTAATGCCTTGCGGAGTTCACAGTAGATATTTTCTCTTTGTGCCCTGATAGAGAAACATGTTTCACTGCCTAGGATTGACTCTCAACCTTCTGAGTGGGAGGCATGTGCTTTCACCTCTAGGCCACCACAGTAAAAAAAGGAATAATAGAAGGGTGTTTGTGTATATGTATATATCAGGGTAGGTGGGTATAATTCCCTGTTATAGCAACCATAATAGAGACTGACAATTCATTCATTAAGAAAAATGGTCACTAAGTGAAACCTTACCTGTGTTTATGGTCTTACTTCAGTTTTTCTTTGTTTTACAGACCTATGAAGGTTGTAAATACAAGGATTGGTCATACAGTTACTTTTTCATCACTGTCACAACTGTGAATGATTACTAAACAATGCAGTCGCTAAATGAATAGAATATAATAGAACAACAAAAATGGAAGGGACCTTGGAGGTCTTCTAGTCCAACCCCCTGTCTAGGTAGGAAACCTTACACCACTTCAGACAAATGGTTATCCAACATCTTTTTAAAAACTTCCAGTGTTGGAGCATTCATAACTTCTGGAGGCAAATTGTTCCACTGATTAATTGTTCTAACCATCAGGAAATTTCTCCTTTTTCTAAGTTGCTTCTCTCCTTGATTAGTTTCCACCCATTCCTGCCCTCAGGTGTTTTGGAGAATAGCTTGACTCCCTCTTCTTTGTGGCAACCCCTGAGATATTGGAACACTGCTATCATGTCTCCCCTAGTCCTTCTTTTCATCAAACTAGACATGTCCAGTTCTTAACAACTGTTCTTCATATATTTAGCCTCCAGTCCCCTAATCATCTTTGTTGCTTTTCTCTGCACTCTTTCTAGAGTCTCCACATCTTTTTTACATTATGGCGACCAAAACTGAATGCAAGTGTGGCCTTACCAAGGCGTTATATGAGGATTAGGTGAGGATTATCTGTATCTTGATTAGCATTTCCTAAACCCAATAAGCAATTTAGGCTAAAACAATTCTAAAAGTGACCCCATACAAATGTGTTTTTGGAAAAAAATAGAGTATTAACATTGAATACTCTGAACAAAGCCTTTCTGTTGTCTTCACAATTGAAAATGGAACATGCATTACATTAAAACAACAGTAAAAATTCTACAAATAGGGATGGACATTAGCTTACCTATTAGAAATGAAATAATAAATAAAGACTTACAGTATTATTATATCCTTTTTTAAAAAAAAATATCTTGTTTTCAGTATTGCTTTTTTCCATGGAAGCAAAGATCAAATAATTTTATTCAGCAAATGTTTAATACAGAAAAGGATTAAGAGCTTTAAATATTTTTGGTTTAATGATAATTCATTGGCTTCCCTCTTCTTGATGTCTATTCATCTCATAAAAATGGGTTATCTGCTTTTCTGTGTATATGTGTAAGGCTCAAATCCCTAACCTTCAAATTTTATGGATAAAGTTAAATTACAACGAAAGATATGAAAACATAATTAATTATGTAGTAAATAAAGGCTTTACTTTATAATGGGAACCAGACTAATTCCTAACATGTGAATTAGAAAAGATTAAGGAGAATTTTCTTCTGCAGGGCATGAAGCAAAGAATCTGAATCTTTGATTTCTGAGGCTAGTCCTACATTGACCTGTTGCAACTTCTCATAGTAATCCCTTAAAAGAGTAGTAGTAGACTACAAGCTTGTGAGATGGTCTTCATTTTGTCATTTGAACTCTGAGAACTATTCCTGGATTCTTAGGATGAAAACACAAAAAAACCCCTCCCTTTTATTTATTTTTTCCAATCTTTTTTTATTTTAGCAAATCATTTTGTGGCTGCCCTTGTTAAATAATTGAGAATTGGAAATTCTTTATAATTTATTGAAGGCAGATTATCTTGAAATCTAGCCATTGGTGTCTATCTGTATTAGAGAATTGTACCAGTGATGTCTTTGGCAGCTGTCTTCTTTTTATTTTTTTAGCCATCTATTGCATGAGGTCCATAAGGTTGTACTTTCTGGCCCTCCTGTCTGGATCAGAAGGTTAATTATCCTTCTTGGGGCTTGCTTGAGATAGCATTTCACAATGAAATCCCACAACATTTCTTTGAATGCTTGCTTGTGGTCAGATGATGCTAATTTTGAAACTCAGGCACCATCTTGTGCTGCTATATTTACTACATATTTGCCAAAAAAAAGACCCAGTGCTGAACAAAAAAACAACCAACTTCCCCATACAATTTTTTTTTCCCGAGCCAGACGTGTGTTTGGCTGGATCCATTTTAGCCCTATTCTTCTCTAAAGCCAATTACAATGCTGAATAAAAGGGCATAGATGTTTCTGCTTAGGACTGTTGAGGTCTGTTGCCACTACATGGCTGAAAGGCTTGTTGAATTTCATTTACAATCCTGTAAAGAGAGACTTACAAAGCCAGCATTTCCAGGAGTATCTGCAGTAACCATGTCTGTATAAAAAGGACCTTCAGACAGTAACTAGATGCCAGCAACATAAATTGAGCAGCAACATTATGCAATGGGCTAGATGTTTATTCTAAAAACATGTTATTTAAAAATTGGACAGAGAATAATAATAAATGCCTCTGGTATCACAATAAGTCCAAGACCTTATTGAAGTTGCAAGCACATGTGAATTTTATTTTGATTTTATTTTAATAGAAGTGTGATCGCTGGAATCCTGACAAGAAGCTAACTCAATGAAGAAAAGTAGATGTTGCAAAGAATACCATATAATGTGGTGTTTAATTCCCCACCCCATAATAATCTTTAGATTGGTATCTAGTTTGTAACATTTTGACATTGAAAGGGTTATAACTTTTTTCCTAAAAATAATAATAATAATGGTGAAATATGCCTTATGAACATATTGTCAGATGATAGCAGTCTGATAGCTTTGATCTTTCTGTGTTATTTTTTACTCTTATTTGATGTAATTAGCATTTCTACAAATGTCAGAGTATCATGCTTTCACAATCACACAAACAACATATTTGTCAACTCAAGGCCAGGCACATCCTGTAAAGGATATATGAATGCTTTATCGATTTCAAAGCAAATTCAACACAAGTAAGAGATGTGAATCTAATACTAAACATCAGAAATAAGATTTGAAGGAAAACCTTCCTAGAA
Organism: Notechis scutatus; assembly: GCF_049901735.1. Taxonomy (NCBI): domain Eukaryota; kingdom Metazoa; phylum Chordata; class Lepidosauria; order Squamata; family Elapidae; genus Notechis; species Notechis scutatus. The sequence continues at coordinate 15,425,992 of NC_142025.1, read as the reverse complement.
TCCTAATAGATGCAACAAAAACGCCTTCGTTAATAAATCTCTTATCATGTTTACTAAATTGATGCATAACGACTTTTGAAGTCACTAAAAGGCTATTAAGCATTCCCTGAATATATCTTGCTGTTCCTTTCCAAATTTTCTATGTGCCTGCTTCACAAATGTCATAATTGTTTATGATGAATGTGGGGTGCTACAAGTCAATGGTTTCTAAGCCTTTTCTGTGGTTATTTGATTCATAAGAGTCATGGTGACACAGTGTTTAGAATGCAGTACTGCAGGCTACTTCTGCTGACTACTGGCTGCCAACATTTCGGCAGTTCAAATCTTGCCAGACTCTAGATTGACTCAGCCTTCTATCCTTCCGAGGTTGGTAAAATGAGGACAAAGATTGTTGAGGGCAATATGCTGACTCTGTAAACCACTTAGAGAGGGCTGTACAGCATTGTAAAGTGTATATAAATCTAAGTGCTATTCAGCTATTTCTTAGCTGAATCTTTGATGTTGTTAAAAAGCTCCATTGAGTGTCTCAAATTATATAAGCATGTTGCCATGATATACATAAAAATCTGCCCAAGATAGAAATTGATTCTGTTGTTCCTTGACTCCATAAAATTATTATGTAGGCTATAAATAGACAACTACTGCTGTTCTGCCAGAAGCATTTCCCAATATTAGATGCCAGATCTACTATACAAATTCAGTTAAATATTAGATGGCATCAACAATAGAAACTTTTAATTCCTTTCTGCCATCTCCTGATCTGGAATTTTATTTCCCAGGTCTGGTAGCAGTGACTTCTCCTAAGGAATGTCTTCAAAGATTTGGAACAATCTCTATGTCAAGAAGATCATCACTTACTGAAGTGATACCAATAAAGGAGAATATTTGTTGCTCAGGGTTGAAATGGGAAGTCCTTGATGCTTAGTTGTTTGCTTGCAAATGTTTCATTTTCCAAACTAAGTAACATCATCAATGCTAGCGACTAGCATCAGTGACTATCGTTAATTATTTTACCTAGTTTGGATAACGAAATGTCCACAAGAAAATGGAATACTGCATTCAGTTTTGGTCACCATGATGTAGAAAAGATGTGGAGACTCTAGAAAGAGTGCAGAGAAGAGCAACAAAGATGATTAGGGGACTGGGGGCTAAAACATATGAAGAACAGTTGTAGGAACAGGACATGTCTAGTTTGATGAAAAGAAGGACTAGGGGAGACATGATAGCAGTGTTCCAATATCTCAGGGGTTGCCACAAAGAAGAGGGAGTCAAGCTACTCTCCAAAGCACCTGAGGGCAGGACAAGAAGCAATGGGTGGAAACTAATCAAGGAAAGAAGCAACTTAGAACTAAGGAGAAATTGCCTAACGGTTAGAACAATTAAGCAGTGAAACAATTTGCCTCCAGAAGTTGTGAATGTTCTAACACTGGAATTTTTTAAAAAAGATGTTGGATAACCATTTGTCTGAAGTGGTGTAAGGTTTCCTGCCTAGGCAGGGGGTTGGACTAGAAGACCTCTAAGGTTTCTTCCAACCCTGTTATTCTGTTCTATTCTAAAACAAGCAAGATCAGAGAACACCAAGGACCATCACTTGGTGAAGGTGAATAAGACAGACAGATGAGAGAGTGTGCTTTATCATTGAGAAACTTCTGCTTGGTAGCATCATGCCTACGGTCTGAAACTTTTTCAAACATTTTGAATTTTGGAGAACGTTATCACACTTCTTTAAAATTGTGGCCAGGAAATGTGGGGTAATCACAAAATATCCATTCTCCAGAAGGTAAACCAGCAAAATTAATCTTAATGTTTCCTTAAGTTTAGAATAATTTCTACTTCTTCTGTTCACTTTCCCCATTGTCTCTGGGAAGATTAACACAATTTCAAGAAAGTATTAGATCCAACTACCCACCCTCTTTATTTTATAAAAATGACTTCAGATTTCTATGGCATAGACATTATTGAGAATAAATGCAATATTTCCCTCTACAGCAGGGGATGCAAAATGATTCAGGCCTGACCCAGATCATTGATTCAGTTTCATTAAGTCAATTCAGTCAGTAGTCTGACTTGGAATCACCCAGTTCTGTTCAATTTATATTGATTGAATCATCAATCTTATTTGAGAGTCGATTTATTTTGATGCAAAGATTCCACAGAATAACAATCCGATTGGAACTTAATAAAGTCCTGCATTGAAAAGTACTGGATAGTTTCCCATTTATTTATTTCTTTTATTTATTAAAATAAACTTACAAAAATAAAATCAGATGTGGCATGGAGCTAGTGAGTATCAGAAGAAATGTTGCAGGAACTCATTGGTATCTATGGACATTCAGTTGTGCTTATGATTTTAATATTAGTAGGAAGTTACATCACTATATAGTCTTTCTTTTTTGAAAAAAATGTCATATATAAATTTAAAAGAAAAAAAATATCACAGAGCTTTGTTTTCGTATGTGACAACTATAGTGAGTCTATTATATGTTTAAAAGCAAAGGGTAAAAATAGAGGTTTAAAAGGTTCAACACTACCTAGAACCACAGGAATAGCTGAAAAAGATGATGGAACCTGTGGATATGGATAAATTATACTCTTTAGGCAATAAAAAAAACAATATCTACATTTATGGTTGATTAGAAACCCTTTATAGAATGTTTGCATGAAGCAGAAAAAGAATGCACCTATGATTTGTGGTTTTAATAATTAGAAAAAAAATAGGATAATAGAAAAGAAAAAGAAAAGCATTGACTTCCAACTCCCTTGGCACACTAGAATAAGATAATAATATACAGTCTCAACTTTTTACTTTTACATAATAATATATACTAGCCATTTCTATAACAGCAAGCCTATCTACTCAACAACAAAAAAAGTTTCATTTTTTCCCACTTCAAGCAGAAACAAAATTAACTGTATTCTTTTCTTTAATCAGAGCAGTCAATTTAGCCATCCCTACCAACTCCAATCATCCATTGTGGGAATCAAAGTATTCCATTTTTCTGCATAACATATTTTTTCTTCTTCTCCCCTTTATTGTTTACCTTTCTCCTCCTACCTTTCTTCCCCTATTTGCCCATTATTTTCATTTTTCTTTGTGTTTCTCTATTTTATATTTTGACAAACTCATTAAAATATTTGAAAAATGAAAAAACTAGGATAACAGAAAAAAGTCAGTTTTTGTAATCATAAAACAAATGATTATTTTATAAATGTAGTTATATTCGTTGTAAGAAAATCAGAAGCTTGCTTTCTTTCTTTCTTTCTTTTTTCTTCTGTACTTTCCTCTGCAGAAAGTCACCAGACATTTAGAAGATAGCATCTAGACATCTTTATATGCCACAAATAGATTCTTCTATATTTAATTCCAGTATCACACTAGTTTCATGATATTGTGCAGACTACAATTAAAGAACAGTGTATTATGTTCAGAAAATATTGCAAATATTTAGACTATTTAAGGCTGGAGTGCAGTATCCAATATACATAAGTTATTGAAAACATTCATCTTAGTGAGTTTTATTGCGTAGACCTCCACACATCCACACTGATTTGATCCTAGAATCCTGAAATTCACATTTGTAATATGTGGAGCCTGGCATAGCACTGTTTCTTCTCATTCACTGGAAGCATTTCAAGACCTGGATAATAAATGCGGTGCTTTGCCCATGGAAAACATTTCTTCTCTTCACCACTCTCAGACTCTTCGTCAATAACAGCCTATGGCATGTTAACTTCCCATCATTCAGAGGTGGCACTCTGACATTTACAATGCAGAGAAAGTAACAAAGTGTGAAGCACACCATAAATCATGGGAAGCAAGCAGGTTGATAGGAAGAGAAAGACTTAAGAAACCCCTTCCAGGAAAAAAAAAAAAGGTGTGTATGTGTGTGTGTGTGGAAAATAAAACAGGACCAAAATGTATTTTATATAAAAAGGAAAGAATGACCTTTTCACCTGTCATCATTCAGGAAAGCTTTTTTTTTTTTTTTTTTTAATATTCTGAGTCTCTAGAATTGAAGAGATATATGTTCTTGAATGCTTCACTTCATGTGTGATGAATGAACTTTTTATTATTGTTGCTATTATCCAGGGCATAATACCCTTGAGTGAAATCAGGATGATGAGTCAGGAAACAAGAACCAAAGGTCTGATATTAAAAAAAAAAAAAAAAAGACAAGGTTTTGTAGTATAAGGCAGTGTTTCTTAATCCTAGCAACTTTAGGATATGTGCACTTCATGTCAGATGCATGTCAATTTAACTTTTTTCCAAGCAACTTGATTCCCTATATCTTAGCTTTGTATATGTGTGTGCGTGTGTGTATGTATGTGTGTGTGTGTGTGTGTGTAGGACAACTCTCCACAATCAACTTGCTGCAAGGACAACTTGTCATGGAATAAGAGTTACACTAATGTTGAAGAAATGGTGAAATAGAATTATTAAAGAAAGAATGAAATGTGAATAACAAAAATTAAAATTATTTTAAATAATTACATTGAATTGTTGAATTATTCCATGGCCAGTTGTCCCAAAATGAGTTGGCCATAGCAAGTTGTCCAATTCTGGGCTGGGGAATTCTGGGAGCTGAAGTCCACATGTCTTAACGTCACTAAGATTGAGAAATAATGGTGTAAGCCAATGTTGCAAATCAGATTACAAGAACCAGCTCCTTTCTTGGTCAACTCACCAAGTTGGTCTACAACCTTTGGACAATATTTTTATTATAAGATGGACAGAGAGCACTCAGGCTGTTTAATTTTTATAACTACTTTTTTTAGCTGTCAGGAGTTTTCTTGGGGTATGGTCCAAAATGTTAAGATGATGACTCTAATGATGCGATTGAAACTTCACCCATTTTTAAATTTGTGTCACGCATGTTAGGAATCTGTCCACCAATTAGTTGGGTTGGCAATATATAAACCAACAATGTATGTTTGTAGCTTTAAGACAAAATCACTATATTGATTTATACTATAGTATATTCCGATTGGTTGATTATATTGCAAATTACCATAAGAGGGAGCCAGAGATCATAGCTTGCTCTCTCTAACATTCTGTATCTCTGACATTCTGTTGCTATCTAAGGTTCTCTGTTGTATTTATGCTGTGCTTATACTTTGATATTTTTGTTTACTGGAAATGACAAAGGCAACTGGTAAGAAGACTTTTAATTGGATATTCTTTGGACTGTAAAACATATATGACCTGGACCATATATTGGACTGTGCTATTTCTTAAAGTAAACTTTAACTCAATGTAGTGTATCTGTGTGTGGCTGAATAATTATTCATAACTACTCTCATAAGTGTTTCCATGTGCATATCCTTGTTACTCAAGGGTTATTCTGTACATATCATAACAACGCATAAAAAAACAAAACCCTGATAGAGTTTTGATCATAACATCAAGTTGCCATCCTGCTTTCTTTGACCATGCTCTATGAACATCTCAATAGCTACTGGTTTTAGAAAGCTGCAAATTGAAACTGAAGAGAAGCAGAAGATGGTATAGATAGATAGTCCTTGAAGTATGACCATAATGGAGCCTGCCCATTATGATCGTAACATTAACAGAATCACGTTAAATGAATGAGCCACATCCTTCCTCTCCCAATGCATGTATTAATTAAGAGTGTATGGGGTTCCTCAGGGGAGGTAAAGACCATTGGGGGGTGGCTAATGCAGGAACAAGATCACCTGCCTCCAGCCACTCAAGGCCTCCCTCTTGAGTGGCTGGAGCCACCCACTAAGTTATCTCATGTTGTCTTCCCTAAGGGTCCCCACAGCTGCTTGGGCCTTCTCCACACCAACCCCCTATTACAAATTGCTCACTTATCTTTTGAAGATCTCCAGAGCTACAGATCACAGATTAACAGAATTGGAAGGGACCTTGTAAGTACAACCCCAGCCCAAGCAGGAGATCCTATACCATGTCTGACAGATGGCAGTCTAGTCTCTTATTGAAAGCTTCCAGTTTCCTCACAACTTCTGAAGGTAACTTCTGTTCCATTGGTTAATTGTTCTCACTAACAAAAAATTTATCCTTATTTCCAAGTTGAATCTCTCCTTGTTCAGTTTCCATCCATTATTCCTTGTCTGATCTTCAGGTGCTTTGGAAAATAGCTTGACCTCCTCCTCTCTTGGCAGCCCCTCAAATATTGGAAGACTGCTATCATGTCTCCCCTGTCCTTCTCTTTACTAGACTAGCCATGCCCAGTTCCTGCAACCGTTCATCGTATGTTTTAGTCCTCTAATCATCCTGGTTGCTCTTCTCTGCACTTTTTCTATAGTCTCAACTTCTATTTTTATACTGTGGTGACCAAAACTGGATGCAGCACTCTAGGTGTGATCTTAAAGAACAGGCTGGGCCATGTGGCAGAAAAGCAGGTGACTTTTTCCTCTGGCAAAGCTGTCCCTTCCCCTTACATCTTGCATACTTGCACATGCTTGCACAGAGACAGAATCTTCTGCAAGAATGTGAGATCAATTGTGTCCCTGTAGTCCAGCCTGCATGGTGCTGCAGGCATCCTCTGTGTGCTGCCGAGTAACTAAACTATTTAGTTGAAATCAACTGGTTATAGGTGAAAATTGCAAATAAATCCCAGATATATACATCTGAGTTGACAGTTGAGAAAACATCCAAGAACAAGTGATCATCCCCTATACTGTTGCCCCAAAAAGTCACATGGACCTGTTATTAAATCACTAAAAGTTTACTACCTACTTGGCTTGGCTAAAGATTGTCTCTAATTATGAAGCCGTCATTGTTAGAAGACTACCTGTGCTGCAAAAATCCATATAACAATGACAAAAACAAAGATTACATTTTCGTATCTTTTTTCCTGCCATTTAATTTTGACTAAATTTTGCAGCCAAATCTAGTAGCCTAATTCTTAGGCTTACTTTGAACAAACCTGAGCAATTTCAAAAGATTATGTTTGTTTGGCACGGTGATGTTGTTGTTCTGTGAGAAGGTTGGGAACCTGTTCCAAGATGTGAAGTGTTTTTCTTGATCTTAGTTTTTTTCTTTTTTCTTTTTAAGAACTATCATCCAAACAATTATATGGCCAGTTGGTGGTGAAATTAATCCTGCACCAGTAGGGAAAATATTTTAATGAACTGAAAGATATAAGTGGCAATCTTTTATCTGTATTACAAAACATTTATCCAAAGTAAAGCAGCAGATGCTTGATCCCACCTAAGGATCAAGGTAGAGCTAAGGTAGAGCTAGCCTTGACAGGTGGAAAATAAAAAAGAGGAAAGATTGCCTCATTATGTGTGATAGAATATGAAGAGAATAAAGGAAAGCTCCTTATTGTACCTGGGCCTTTTCATTTCTTTGTTTGCTTTACAGAGTCTGGCCCACTAGCACTCCTTCACCCTGCAACTTTTACAACTGAGCTTTTGTAGAAGGATACAAGAATCTTCTGGTGTGTAGTTATCTTTCATTTATGATTACATAGATACCAGTAAATACATCAGAACCAAACAAAAAATATTGATTGATCTTCTGCCATTGAGTTGTTTACAACTCCCAGCAGCCGCATGATGATCTGTTCCTAAAGCTGGCATTTTAGATCTTCCAACATTGCACCTGTTGCCACTTGAATTGGGTCCATCTGCCTTGTTTCTGCTTGGCTTCTTCTTTTCTTTCTTTCTATATTTCTTAGAATTAGAGTCTTCTTTAGAGAGACAGATCTTATGTGTTCAGCATGATTTAATTTGAGCTTGATCATTTATGTCTCAAGTGAAAACTCTGGGTTGATTTGTTCAATGATCCATTGGTTTGTGTCTTTGGCTGTCCACCATATTCTTAGATGTTTTTCCAAACATCAAATTTCAAAAGCATCAATCAAGCATCAAAATAAATACTTTTCTCATCCTACTTCTTAAAGTCCAATTTTTGCTTTCACAGAGTAACATGAAGATACCACAGCCTGATCAATTCCAATCTTTGTAGATACCACATCACCACTGTTTTGGACCCTCAAAAGCAAGGACTGGTTGTCAGCTATCATTAGCCACTTTGTGTTGGCTTCCTTTTGCAGTTATAGCCAGTCCTCTTGTAGTTTGGACTTACTGCCATTAAATGATTTTATATTTACTGAGACTTTAAGAATTTCCAGACTATTAAAGATCATACAGCTTCCCCTCCCCCCAAACCTCTGAATTTCAGTTTCTAGGAAGGGAAGCATAATAAGATATAACCATTATAACAAGGACATTTTTCATAAGCTTTATATGGTTGCTAGCATATGTCAGCTATATAGCCAATCCTTTTTCAAATATTTAACAGATGCTCAGAAAATTAATTTGACAGGATTAATAGTAGATTATAGTATTAACATCTTTCTCTTTACATGAAGAACCAAGCTGCTTGCAAAAAGTTAAACTGATTCTTTTTTCCCAAGCTAAACAAAGATTTAAATAATAATTCTATTTTTGCAGATACATTGAGTTGTGCATTAACTGCTCTGTTGTTGGCTGTATCATAACATTGCCAATCTCACCCTTCTGAGGAGCTGAAATCTATTCTTTTTTTAATCCCCAAATCTCACAAATAAAGATAATATCTGAACTGTAGCCTTGTTCAGCACTTTAATTTCTGGAAAGAAAGAGCAGAACGCTGGCAGAAGGGACAATTTATCTTTTTCACTCACTGCTTACAATATAAATCAAAGAGCTCTATAAAATTATCGTAGAAATAACAAACAATAATAATGCACTGTGAATCTCTTTAACCAATTATCCCATTTCCTGTCTTCCCATTAAAACTGCACTTGGAGTTCCTGTATTTCGAGAAGAAAATGCATTTATGTTGTATAACAGGAGGCAAGTTTAAATGCATTACACGACAGCTGGTATATTAATGTCACTTGCATTCAATAGCAAGAATTGCTATTGGAAAATGTCAGAGAAAACACATGGAATGAATTGGGAGGGTAATTCTGTAGGCAAAGGGGCTATTTATAGTTTGTAAAGGCTGACAGATACCTGTGGTGAGTATGCAACTTTATAAAAATAATGATTTGTGATTATTTCTATTAATAATTTCCAGGCTAAGGTGTATTTATGATATGTCAAATCCTACTCTTTTTTGTCAAGGAAAGAAAGGGAAATAAATTCCAGTTTCATCCTTAAAATAATCTTGGTAGATATATTTTGCTGACATTAGTATATAAGTATTAAAATGCTTCAGAGTTTTATTTTATTCATTTATTACATACAATGAGAATGGAAATAAAGGTAGAGAAAAGCTAAGGTTCTACATTTAGGAAAGAAAAACCAAATGCACAGGTATGGTATAGGTCAGTGGTGGCTAACCGTTTTGGGCTCGCATGCCAGCACCCAGAAGGCAATGCGGCCTCCCAGGCCGCCTGCGCATATGCGCACAATCCTCACCCCACCCCCTTACCTGATTTTCGGCCAGTTTGAGGCCTTTTTTGGCCTCTCAGAGGCTTGAAAAAGCCTCTGCAGGCTTTGCAGGCTTAATAATAGGCCCGTTTCATCACTTCCAGTATTATAGGAAGTGACAAAACAGGGCTATATTTGACCTGCAAAGCCTGCAGAGGCTTTTTTTAAGCTGGGAGGCTGAAAAAGGCCTCAAACCAGCCAAAAAATCAACTGTAAGGCGGGCACATGCGCAGTGAGGTAAATTTGCCTGCGGCTTGTCTGCCGGCACAAATGGCTCTGCTTCAGGAGTGGAATTCAAATTTTTTAACAACCGTTTCTGTGGGGTGGCTTAGTGGTCATGTGACTGGATGGTCATGTTATTGGCTGGGCGTGGCCAACTCAATATCACTCACATCAAGACACTTATATCCTCACCTGGCCTCTCATGGCTGTGGAGATGCTGCAACAGTCGGAAATGTGAAAAATGGTCATAAGTCACTTTTTTCAGTGTCATTGTAACTTTGAATGGTCACTCCACACATGCAAAGTACCAATAAAGGAGGGGAAAAAAACTCCAGAGAAGTTCCTGAGACAGGAAGTCTAGTCCTGTCAAGAATGTAATAAGGGTTAATGGAGAGGCAGTTTCTATAAGCAATACCAGAATGTTTCCTTCCTGCCTTCCTTACAGGATTAGGCCAGTAATTTCTTCTAACAACCAGTACTCCGAAGTGCTTAGAATGTTACCGGTTCTAGAGAATAGGTGCGACCTGATAGAATCTGTTGTGAACTAAAGAAATATATTAATAAAGATTCATTTGCCTAGCAGGATCGTAATCCTGCACGTCCTATTGGCCCATATAATGGCAAGTTACGATTGGTTCATTCCGAGCAATCTGACTGGCTGTTGGCGGGCCGCGCCAAGATTCAAACGCTATAACAATATCCATTGGTTATCCGGATAGCAGCTTACACTATAAAAGAGTGACTGCTAGCCGGGGTTCTTTGTCTCTGTTATGCTTGTGAATAAAGAGCTGAAGTTCAAGGTTGACAGTCTGGTCTCCGTTCATTATACCCATGCCTCAAACATAACACTGGCAACGAGGATGGGATGCAGAGACAAAAGAGCTGACTAAACCCTACAGAGCACCAACTGAAGCACGTGGCTGAGAGCGCATCTACATCGGCAGGATGTCAGATGGCGCTATACCACCCGCTCCTTTTGACCCGGAAAAGGAAGACTGGGAGTCGTATATGGATCGGTTTCAAATGTTTCTAGAAACCAACAATTTGAAAGACGCAACAGCCGGAAAGAAGCGGGCGGTGTTCTTGACCCATTGTGGACCAACCATTTTTAGAATGGCGAAGGCGCTCGCGAAACCGGCTGAGGTGACAGCAATGGATTGGGACAACCTCGAGCCTATCCTACGGGCTCACTATGCCCCCGCCGTACCAACGTTGGTCCGGAGACACGAATTTTATCAACGGGATCAGCGGAAGGGTGAAAGTATTGCAGACTTCATCGCTGACCTTAGAAACCTGGGAGGCCTCTGTGGTTTTTCAGACCTAGAAGAAGCTATGCGAGACCGCATAGTTCTGGGATTAGATGACCACACAGTACAGAGCAAGATCATGGCAAAAGGGGACATCGATCTTGCAGATGCCATTGCTGACGCTACTGCAGCAGAGGCAACCAAGAAGTCAGCCGCTCGAATGCGCCGCACCAACGCGCCGCTCCGTCAATTCACCCACGAAGCCTGCTCAACTAGAAAGACACTCAGCAACAGTGCACCATGAGGACCTCGAGTCCCAATCCGAGAGTGATGAAGAAGAGGTTAACAGACTTCGTGCCAAACGAGATCAACAAACTCTAAAACTTCAGCGCCCATGTGCGGGTTGTGGGGGAAACCACCCGTGATCCGGTTGCAAATTCCTCGACGCAATCTGCCGTTCCTGTGGGAAGAGAGGCCACATCGCACGGGTCTGCAGAAGTAAGAGGGAATTCAACACAAATAGAAAGGAGAACAACCTCCGCCAAACCACAGGGAACCTCCTGCAAATCGGGATCGTTTGAATAACCAATGGAGCAACCATGCCTACGGCAGCAAAACATCTGCTCTTCCAGCACGACGAGAAGAGACACACCAGACTATTATTATCGGCCACGCTTCGTCATTAGACAAACAAAAGATCCGAGTGGAAGTGGCGATCGAGAACAAACCTTGCCTGATGGAAGTCGACTCCGGATCATCCCTTTCGATGGTTTCCTGGAAGACCCTTAAACAACTGATCCCTGCCATCCGTCGGCAAGACCTCAGAACACAGAAAATCATCCTCAGAGATTACCAGGGGAACACGATCCCAGTCGTCGGAGTGAGTCAAGTCAAAGTATCTTTTAAAGATCGTGCCGTGTCACTCCCATTAACTGTTGTCGATGGTGACCGGCCCAGCTTACTAGGCCTACAATGGTTCGCCCCACTCGGGATCGAGGTGGCCGGCATTCACCAGGCCAGAAGCGACGATTGGGAAGAGAGCATTGTCTAGGAATTCCACGACGTGTTTTCGGACAACTTAGGCAAGTACAAGGGGACCCCTATATCATTTAGCCTCAATCCAGAAGTAGCCCCTATCCGCCTTAAGCCTCGTTGGGTTCCGTTCGCCCTTAAACCCAAGATTGACGAGCAACTTGATAAGTTAATAGCCCAAGGGGTGTTGGAGCCTATTGACCATGCCCGTTGGGAAACCCCAATCGTAACCCCCATCAAACCGGATGGGTCGATCAGAATTTGTGGAGACTACCGCGCCACTCTGAACCACGCACTCCAACAGAGCGCTTATCCGGTGCCGGTAGTTCAACATCTTCTCCACTCCCTGGGCGGCGGGAAGATCTTCGCAAAGTTAGACTTAGCGCAAGCGTATCAACAACTACCCGTTGATGCGGAAACCGCAGAGGCACAGACTATCGTTACACACCGAGGTGCCTTTAAATGCAACAGACTCCAGTTCGGAGTGAGTGTAGCCCCCGGGATATTTCAGAGTCTAATGGAGAGACTTCTACAGGGAATAAAAGGGGTTGTACCATACTTTGATGATGTGTTAATTGCTGCCCAAAGAGAGAAGAGCTTGAAAGGCATCTCAGATTGGTTTTACATAGATTTAAGGATGCCGGTCAAGGTTAAAAAAAATAAATGTCAACTATGCACTGAAAGGGTAGAATTTCTGGATACCTCCTCGATAAAACGGTATCCACCCTACCGAAAAACAAACTCAGGGCAATCAAGAACGCCCCCAAGACCTAAAAATAAGACTGATCTCCAAGCTTTCCTGGGACTTATTAACTTTTACAACATCTTCTTGTCCCAGAAGGTGACCGTAGCTGAGCCCCTACATAGACTTCTCGACAAGAAAGCCACCTGGGTCTGGGGACATCGAGAAGAACACTCTTTTCAAAAAGTGAAAGACTTATTAACATCCGATATTGTTCTAATGCAGTACAACGAGACTTTGCCATTAAATATTACGTCACGCATCACCAGTTTGGGGTTGGAGCCATTTTGAGTCACGTGTTACCAAGCGGGCATGAAGCCCCCATTGCGTACTTTTCGCGAACATTATCGAAGACTGAACGAAACTATAGCCAACTTGACAAAGAGGCTCTTGCTATTGTATCGGCCGTGAAGCGATTCCACGAATATGTGTATGGGTGGCCCTTTACTCTGATTACAGACCACAAGCCTTTACTTGGCATTTTAGCAGGTGATAAACCAACCCCGTATATATTATCGCCTAGAATGACTCGTTGGTCAGAATTCCTAGCAGCCTACAACTACGTTACTGCAGCATCGCCCGGGAAGCCATTCCCACGCTGACGCTTTGAGCCGTTCCCACTTCCGGAAACCGTCAGCGACCAGCTCCAACCCTCACCACGCTGCAAATTGAAACCCTCAACTCGCCGCCACTAACGGCAAGAGATATCGCTGCCGGCACAAAACGAGACTCTATCCTCGCAAAGTTCTCAGTTGGGTTGAACGCGGGTGGCCAGTCGAAGAAACCCCCACTATTTTTGCGCTGTTCAAGAACCGACAAACGGAACTATTCTCCCAGAAGGGCTGCATCCTATGGGGAGATAGAGTCGTCGTGCTAGAGAGACTACAGCGACTCGTGTTGCAAACCCTGCACGAAGGACATCCGGGCATCGATCCGCATGAAGGCCCTCGCTCGAAGCTACGCGTGGTGGCCAGGCATCGATAAACAAATTGAAGCCTGGGTTACCACGTGTAAAAACTGCCAAGAAGTCAGCAACGCCCCACCGAGAGCAATTCCCACCGAATGGGAAACTCCTCGAGGCCCGTGGTCCCGCATCCACATTGATTTCACGGGACCCACGAAAGGACACACGTTTCTCCTAACCATGGACGCTTACTCCAACTGGCTCGAAATCCACAAGATGAAAAGCACAACTACTGACTCTGTTATTAAAAAACTAGATAGATTATTTGCAACACACGGTTTCCCGGATGTTCTAGTTTTCGACAACGGACCCCAGTTTACTGCTCTCACCTTCGAACAATACTTGGCGGACCGGGGCATCCGCCATGCCTTAACTTCGCCAGCTCACCCTGCGGCAAATGGTAGGGCGAACGGATGGTTCAATTCCTTAAAAAGACACTCCAAAAAATGGATCCGGGGGACATCGATGCTAGATTAAACAAAATACTCTTACCACAACACATTACCCCCCACAGTGTCACCAACAAGACCCCAGCCGAACTTTTAATGGGGCGGAAGCTTCACTCCCACCTCGACCGACTACACCCGTCTTACTCGCCAGAGAAACCTTGTGGATCCAGCGGAACGCATCGCCAATTCAAGGTAGGCGACTTGGTCTATGCAAAAAACCTTTCCGGCGAACCGTTGTGGGTCCCAGCCACCGTAGTCTACCTCACTGGCCCTAGATCTTACCGCCTTAAGACGACAGATGGCAAGATATGGAAACGCCATATTGATCAACTCCGATCTCGCTTACAACCAAATATCCGCAACCCCTCTGACTTCCAAACTCAAGGGGGAGGGAATACCGAGGGGGACGAAGGCCGTATAGACGACGGCGCAATCGAGGATAGACGGCCGCTAAACTGAGTACTCGCGCCACCTGAAGAAGGTCCGGGATCGGGGGCATCCTCCCCATGGAGGAACATCGTAGTGGAGGCGTGCCCGCCCGATCCAGAAATGGACTTAAGGGACCCTGATAGTGCCGAAAACAGCACCGCAGAATCAACCCCGGGTGAAGACGAGGCCTTGCGTTCCACCGGAACCGAACTTTAAACAAAAACTGGTGGAACAGCGAAAATCAAATAGGCAGGTAAAACGACCTGCATACCTGCGTGATTACATCACCACGGCCGTCAAACGAAACCCAAGGGGGAGGGGTGTTGTGAACTAAAGAAATATATTAATAAAGATTCATTTGCCTAGCAGGATCGTAATCCTGCACGTCCTATTGGCCCATATAATGGCAAGTTACGATTGGTTCATTCCGAGCAATCTGACTGGCTGTTGGCGGGCCGCGCCAAGATTCAAACGCTATAACAATATCCATTGGTTATCCGGATAGCAGCTTACGCTATAAAAGAGTGACTGCTAGCCGGGGTTCTTTGTCTCTGTTATGCTTGTGAATAAAGAGCTGAAGTTCAAGGTTGACAGTCTGGTCTCTGTTCATTATACCCATGCCTCAAACATAACAGAATCCCACCCCTGCTCTGCTTGCCACCTTTAGCACACGTGCCATAGGTTCACCATCACAGGTATAGGTGGCTCAATAGTAGTAACTGAGAGGGATCTCAGAGTCCTAGTGCACCACCACTTAAATATGAGCCAGCAGTGTGCTGCTGCTGCCAAAAAACCAATACAGTTCTAGGCTGAATAAAACAAAGGGATAAAATCAAGATCACGTGAAGTGTTAATACCACTTTATAATGCTTTGGTAAGGCCACACTTTGAATACTGCATCCAGTTTGGGTCACCACGATGTAAAAAAGATATTGAGACTCTGCTAAAGAGTGCAGAGAAAAGCAATCAAGATAATTAGGGGACTGGAGGCTAAAACATACAAAGGACTATTGTGGGAACTGGGTACGTCTAGTATTTTAATGAAAAGAAGACTAGGGATGATATGATAGCAGTGCTCCAATATCTCAGGGGCTGCCACAAAGAAGAAGAGGTCAACCTATTTGCTAAAGCATCTGAGACTAGAAGCAATAGACGGAGAGAAGCAACCTAGAACTAAGGAGAGATTGCTTGACAGTTAAAACAATTAATCAGTGGAATGACTTTCCTCCAGAAGTTGTGGTGTTTTTTTAGAAGAGATTGGACAACCATTTGTCTGAAATGATATAGGGTTTCTTGTCTGAGCTGGGGTTTGGACTAGAAGGTCCTTCCAACTTTGTTATTCTTTTAGA
Organism: Notechis scutatus; assembly: GCF_049901735.1. Lineage (NCBI taxonomy): Eukaryota > Metazoa > Chordata > Lepidosauria > Squamata > Elapidae > Notechis > Notechis scutatus. The sequence continues at coordinate 15,410,147 of NC_142025.1, read as the reverse complement.
TTGATATTCACTCACATACAGTATCTACACCTGCATGCAGAAGTACTGTATATCTTTAACACAAAAAGTGTGCTATAAAACAGGGAAGCAACTAACTCTTCCCCAGATGTCTTAGAGTACAGTCCCTATTCTCTGACACTGCCCAATAGTCTGTGGGGCTATGACAGAGGTGTCAAACTCAAGACTCGCAGGCTGGATCTGACCCATAGGGTGCTTAGATATGGACTTCAGGGCCACCCAGAAAACAGTGAAAGACTAGCCCTCAGTGCTTCTGCCAGCAAAAATGGAGCTCAGAAAGGCCATGTGTGGCCCACCCAAGTTCCGTTGTCAACTGCCACAGCCAGGGGTGGGATTCAACCAGTGTTACTACCGGTTCGGTAATTACGTTTACCGGTTCGGTAATAATGTTTGGTAACACTGCGTGCATGTGTTATACACAATCAGCTGTGCCACCCGGACAGCTGATAAGCACTGCACGTGGATGTACAGCTTTTGAAAAACTGCTTTTTTTGCTGCTTTTTCAACCTCAGCTGTGCCGCGCAAAGCAGTTTAGGTTGAAAAAGTAGGAAATAAAGGTCAGTTAACAGCCCAGGCGGGTGGGCAGGACAAACAGCAGCAGACACAGAACTGGTTCTGTGTCTGCTACTCTTCAGAGCTACCGGTTCTATAGAGCCGGGCAGAACTGGTAGCATCCCACCCCTTCTGAAACCCTGAGGGCCCTCTTGAGCTCTGTTTTCACTGTTAGAGTGCTTGACATGAGTGACATTGAGCTGGCCACATGCATCCTGGCCATGCACCCCCAGCCCCCTCCCCGAGGTCAAATGCAACCTCAATGAAATTGAGTTTGACATCCCTGGGTTATGGGAACTGAAGCCAAACTGAAGACTTTCAGCTGCCTAACAGTGTTATAAACAATAAAACAAACTCATAAGCGAAACTTGGTTTGGTGCCTAGTTTTGTACATAAAAATCAAAATTTTACAGTTAGATTAAAAAAGAAGTTTTCAATGAATCCCAACTTTTTTTTTACTGGGGAAGAATTATCCTACTAAAGACTTTCCTCTCATTTCATTATTATACAGGTAATCCTCAGTTTACAACCATTCATTCAGTAACTGTTCGAAATTACAACAGCACTGAGAAAAATAACTTATCACTGGTTCTCTACAGCCATCACAGCATTCCCATGATAACGTGTGATTAATGTTCAGCCATTTTCGTCCTCAAATCCTCTATAGTCTTAAAATTAAATAATGTCTGGCTTTTTGAGTATTTAATAAGTTACAGCTTCCTCAGCAGCTTTTCTCTGCTGTTCAGTCTGTCTCTAATAAATGCTAATTCTAAAGTTAACAACATCCACTAATTAGTTGATCAGTACCCTCCTGCCAGTTTGTGCAGTTGCTGCCTGAAATTGACTAGACTTTAATCAGTTACATGCTGAAGGTTTTTGTATCCCAACTGGCTTTACACATTCCTGTGATTGAAAAACCAGTCTTTTGGATGTTAGAAAAAGTAATTTCATATGTCCATGTGAATGCATGTGTAGATGGAAGTATACATATATTTTTTTGAAGTTTTTCACTGTAATTTTTGTCACAGATGTGGGGAAAGTCAAACAGAGCCTTTCTTTCTCCCCTTTGTAATTTACCTTCTTTGTAATTGTTTCTCTCCACCTTTGCTTGTTTGGAAATCTGATAATCCTAATTCTGAGAGATTTACTGTAGGAATTTTCTGCATTAATGCTGATAGATGCAACTCTGCTCATTAGCAGATTGATAGGCAATGGAGCTACAACTTTCCAATATTAAAAATCTGTTTGAGTTAGGGTTAGGGTCAAGATTTACATGTGGCAGCAATAACTGCTTTGTTTTTAGCCCCCTTCATGAGGTCAAAGCATTACAACACATGGCACAATAATGTTATTTAATTTATTTATTATCTCTACTTTATCAGTAAATCAAGGCAGCAAATATAACACTCCTTCCTCCTCCTCTATTCCCAAGAATCCTGTGAGGTGAATTGGGCTGAGAGAGTAAAAACTAAGTAAAAACCCCCAAAACTTTAACCTTAGACTGTCTACTGTTGACCTCACCCCATTCTTAAGAGGTGTGTAAGGGGTGTGCATAAGCACACCAACGTGCCTACCGTCCCTGGCCCAAAATCACCCACCTGGCTTTCAGGCATAAGGCAAGGACTGAAAGTCTCCTGGTGTTCAGTCAATGCCTTAACCACTAGGTTTTAATCACATAGTTACATCCACCATCCTGACTTTTTAAATCCCTTATCCTGAGCCTGTCTCTGTTTCAGACTTGTTCTTTACTTAATTATTGTAAAGATAGTTTCCACAAAGCCAATAAGGCTATTTTCGAGTTCTCTTGGGATGTTTGTCCAGAAATAAACACACAAACAAAAAGCATTAGGCAAACGTTGTAATGAAAGCAAATTATTGACTGACAACTAGTAACCATACCTGGGTGCAAATAAAAAAAAATACTACCAATCTGCCTTCCATTATATACTGTATACTGCACAAGTCAAAAAAGAGGGCTGTGAAAATATTTTCAGACCTCTCACATCCGGGACATAAACTGTTTCAACTCCTACCCTCAAAATGACGCTATAGAGCACTGAACACCAGAACAACTAGACACAAGGACAGTTTTTTTCCCCAAACGCCATCACTCTGCTAAACAAATAATTCCCTCAATACTGCCCAACTATTTACAAAGTCTGCACTATTACTATTAATCTTCTCATCACTCCTTATCACCCATCCCCTCCCACTTGTGACTGTATGACTGTAACTTTGTCGCTTGTATCCTTATGATTTATATTGATTGTTTCCTAGTATGATTTGATTGCTTATTGTATCCTATGACTATCATTAAGTATTGTACCTTATGATTCTTGACTCTTGACAAATATAACATTTCTTTTATGTACACTGAGAGCATTTGCACCAAAGACAAATTCCTTGTGTGTCGAATCACACTTGGCCAATATAGAATTCTATTCTATTCTATTCTATTCTATTCTATTCTATTCTATTCTATTCTATTCTATTCTATTCTATTCTATGTAAACCACTTAGAAGGGCTGTAAAGCATTGTAAAGCATATATAAGTCTAAGTGCTATTGCTATTTTATTTTTATTTAACTTAATTTTATTACCCCGCTTTTTAATTTTTATAAATAAATCAAGGTGACAATCATACTCCTTCCTCCTCCAATTTTCCCTAGAAGAAAAATTCAGTGAGATAGGTTCGACTGACAAAGAGTAACTGGCTCAAGTTTACCTGGATGGCTTTCATCTCTAAGGCAGAACTAGAACTCACAGCCTGCTGGTAATTACCCCAAAGTCACCCAGTTGGCTTCTCTGCCTAAGGCAGGACTAGAACTCAGAGTCTCCTAGTTTCTAACCCAGTGCCTTAACTATTAGATCAACCTGGTCCTCATTACCTGTGCATATGATCTTCCCTAGATATGTATATGATCCAACAGGCCCTGAATATGATGGAGATGCATTTTTGTACACTAAACATTTGGTAATGTGAGGTATGCTTCTTCTAAGTGTGCATGACTTATTTTTACATTTATTTACTCAATTCTGTGGAGTAGGCCAAAAAATACAGCCCAAATAAAGATATAACCTCTACTTTATGAGATAAGCTATAGTAACAGAACTGGAAAATCTGATTGATTTTTTTTTTTACTTCTCCTCCCTCTTATATCCCATGATTACTACCTGATTCACTTCTGAACACAGTCTACTTTCCCAGGACTTAAGAAAAACATTTCAACCCTCTTTGCTTCTATAATTTTCTTGCTATATCCTTCAAGATCATCTCCTGATTCTCTACACTCCATCATATTTCCCTTTTATGCTGCAAACTTCTTGAGAAGTTGTTTGTATCTATTCACTCATGGAAACAGCCATGAAGGAGATTAAATCAGAAGCTGCCTTTCAGAATGACTCTTGAACTCTAGAAGTATCATTTCAATCCTGAGCATGTCTTCTGATTTTTCAAGTGATGAAGGATATTTTGTCTTTAGAAAAGCATTGAGATCATGCCGGAAACAGTAGGAAATTCCATGACTTTGAGGTATTTCATGGAAGGATCATTACTAATTTGATTTTGGGATGATTTCATGGTTTTGATTTGCTGATCAATATTGTGACCCAGTTCTGAGTTATTACAAGTTTTGTTACACTGAGCATGTGCAACGCACATTTAATAAATAAATGTCTGTAAAAGGACAAATAGGCTTTAAGAAAATCATTCTCTTCCTTGTCCTAAGAAACACCATCCGTGCTCATGATACCTTGCTACGGGTGAAAGGATAGTTCCTGCCTGAAATTTACATTGGAAACGTTAAGAGGAGAAACTATGGTACCAAAGAGAAAGGAAAGGGTAAAGAGCAAAATGACATGTAATTATTTTATCCATGTTAATTCTTCATTCCAAGTGTCCTATATAAAGAGAAAGAGACAAAGAGAACAGATTTTGCTCACATCTAATATTAACAATTGCATAAAAGTTGAAACAGTGCCTGGTTTAACTGCCAATAATCCAATTGGAACCACTTTATAACATTTCTTATCTCTTTAGCATTATGAGCAGATATTAACTTACCTCCATGTGTTAAATCCTTATTGCAACTATTCCTTTTTTCTTGCCCCAAAAGAAATATTGGATTTTCTTTAAAGATACTTCATGAAAGGGGCGCAGGTTTCTATTTTCCAAGCAAAGAAAATAGATTCCATAATTTCCCACCACTTGGTAAATGTGAACTTCTTCAATATCACATGGAAATGATTCACAGACAATGATTCCTTTTGATTATTTTTATTTTAAGTGTTTTTTTTTCTGCAGTGCTTTTGATGGAGATGACCATCTAAAATATCACATATTGATTTTATTGAAATAAATAATCTAGCCCAAACATCATTTCCTCCTCTTTCTTTAAGATAGACACAGTCTAGTCTGATTCTCTCCATTATTCTTCAGTAACGGTGGAATGGGACAACTCAACAAGGCCAACTTGCCATGGCTATCTCATCCCACCCTATTTGCCACAGTCAACTCACCAAGGCCAATTTGCCAAGGGACAATTATGGCCAATTTGTTGAAGGACAAACCACAATGGGACATTTTTACAATTCAAGTTAATTATTTAACATAGTTTTTTTTTTAAAAAAATTGTCATTCACATTTTATTTGTTCCCTCTTTTTGCAACCTTTATTTAATGATTCTATTCTATCATTAATTCAATATTAATGTAACTGTTGTCCCATGGTGAGTTGGCCATGGAGAGTTGTTTGAAACCCATGACTGCCAGACTATACAAGGCAAAGATTAGTTCTTAAATTTGAGAACACTTATAGAAACTGAAACCCTGCCTCTAAGATGCTGCCTGGATGGAAAGATAAGATACAATGAACGTGGATGGGCTTAACAGCTTTGTTTAATAATGGAAATTCTGGTCCCAGTTATGGTCATAGTCAAGCCCTATATATTTGTCCCTAGAGACAGCTCTTCTATCTTTTGCTACTCTAATCAGTATTACCTTAGTATGTTAAATTTTGGACAGATTTACATTTTCATCTGGGGTCCTTGCTCTGTTCTCCTTTGGTCTGACATCTGTGCAGCCTTTGGGAAGAATTATTTTCAGCCCATCACTGAACTCTTTAGCAAGATATTTCCATTATCCCTATTTTCTTTCTCCTTCTAGCAAAATTCTTTCTTAAGTGCTTTTCCTTCTTCTTTCTTTCATCATTTTTTCTTCTTCTAAGGTACTTATCCATCTGATTGACTTATTACTTATCCAGCACCCATAAGGAGATCATTTATCTTCTACTGGCCAAGGGAGGAAAGGCCTCCTTCCCTCCTCTGTTAGTTTTATATCCAAGGATCAATCAGACCTGATTTATTTATCAACTATACTTCTGGGTTGCTACATGCCTGCCAACAGATGATATATCCAACCACAGAAAATGTAGCTCAGAAATTCAAGGGAACACATATTTGGTAAAAAAAAAAAAATAGTTCAGGATACCTTAAGATATGTTGTTATTTTATTATTTAGGGTTCCATTTTGAGTCAATGTTCATTCTTGGTGACTGCTGAGATGGTTCCTGCTGTTTTCTTGACAAGATTTTGGAAGTGGTTTGGCTTTGTTTCCTTCCCAGGACTGAAAGAAATTGATTTACCCAAGGTCAGCTGGCTAACTTTATGCCTAAAGTGGGATTAGAACTCACAGTCTTCCAGTTTCTAGCCTGGTGCCTTAACCAGTACTCCAAAGTGGCCTCTTTATTTAATGTTTATGTAATATTGATAGGAAATGTTAATATTAATAGGAAAAATAGACCTAAATATGCATAATTCACCTTTGAGAAAATGATAACTGAATACTTAATGAATGAAGAATTGGAGTGAGACAAAGTCAAGTTACTATTCAGCTTTGAAAATTGGCTAGTCACCAACTTTGAGGCTAAAATATTCCACAGGATTATGGTCTCTATGTGGGTGTTTCCCTCTCCTTCCAACACACGCCCCTTTATTTGCCCCTTTATTTGCATGCCCCTTTATTTCTTCTTTATTTAATTTTGTCAAAACAGTTTGTGACTTTTGAGATGAAAAGCAGTATTTTAATGATCCAATTAATCTAGTTCAAATATATGTATGTGGATAGATACACAGACACCAAACAGCACCAGTTGGATTGGAGCAGTTCACCTCCTAATGAGCTTGATCTGATGTAATCTTCTTATTACAAGACCTGTTGGAAAAAATATCCTTCAGTTCCAAGTGGGGAAAAAGGCACTGGAATCACAGAAGTTGCTTGGAAAGAAGGTTTAATAGTGGACCACATGGTTTGAAGATCCTGGGTGAAAAAGGGTGATCACATGCTGGGTGATGTTGGATGAAGGAAAAAAGGGCTGAGATGCTGAGAGTGCCTGAGTTTTATACCCTCTGTTGGGCCCCACCTTAGTATTTCCTGTTCCTGTGAGAAAGGGAGAAAGGGAGAGGGAGCAGTGCGGCAGCTTGGAAACTGAAAGTGCATTCCATAAATAGTTTTCAAAGATAGTAACTAGGTGACTGAAGTTTCTGCCGTGCAAAATTCTAATTGGAGAATATGATTGATGACTCTTGGCTATGGATATGTCCCATTGGAGAATATGATACACCCAGGGGGTGGGGAAAAACCAGGGTCAAGGGTGACAATGAATTATTTGTCACAGTGTCAGCTATTTTAAGTCCCAATAAATCCTTTTGAAGTTTTGGAAGTTTGTCTCGAGACTCATGAATTAACTGCCAGAATCCTGACACCAGGCTTGTTTGAGTGCTGGCTTATGTAATCTTCCCAGGTGCCATGTGGTGAGATGGGTAGAGGGCTAATCCTGCCTTTCTTATGTAGAATAGATAGGCTCAGGCTTTAATGGCCCATTGACAAAGGTGAGGAGGCTGAGTTTCTGCCTCTCTGAGTTTGTACTTCTTTTTTAGGGGAAATATTCTGCCTTTTTTATTATATTCTATAATATTTCATTTTTCTAGGAGAGGGGTAGACTATAACTTCCAACAGACCCATCACAAGACTCATGGGTGACTCACAGCCCAACCATCACAAGACCCTCACATGACACACATACTTATAAACAGAAAAACACTGACATCTCCTAACCTCCACTGAGGTTTATTACCTAGTCGGGTAACAAAACGTTCAGAAATTAACCCAGAAGCTCAGGGAACGAACCTTCACCCTCATGTAGATAGTCTTTGGCTTATGAATATAATTGAATTGAAGTTGTAATCAGTTGATGGTCATAAATGTGAATCATTGAGAGGCTTTTTGTGGCAGTTGTGAAATGAACACCATGGTTGTTAAGTGAATGTCACTGTCATTAAATGAACCCATTGTTTGCTATGAGATGGAAACCAGAAAGTAAACATTGGTTTCCAACAAAACAATAATGCATTGTGGTCATTATGTGAATGCTGCAAATACCCATAAATGCAGGCCTGTTGTCAAGGAACCAAAATGGAATCATATGACTGGCTGTCAGAATTTTGGAACCAAGTCATAAAGTCATACCAAACAATGATTTGATTTGTATTTATCTTCTGTGTAGTTTCAATTTTGTTAATTGATAAAAATAAATGATTAATACTTTGTTCTATACTTTTTATATTTGATTCCTTTTTGTAAAATCCAGTGTTCTGCCTGTGTTTAGCCACTGACATATCTATCTATCTATCTATCTATCTATCTATCTATCTATCTATCTATCTATCTATCTATCTATCTATCTATCTATCTATCTCTGTCTATATCTATGTGTGTGTGTGTGTGTGTGTGTGTGTCTGTCTGTCTGTCTGTGTCTCTGTGTGTCTCTCTGTGTGTGTCTGTGTGTGTGTGTGTGTGTGTGTGTGTATCTGTATCTGTATATATCTATATATCTATAACTATTGTAGGAAGTTAGCACCCACTCCTCTCCTAGAAAATTGAAATAGCCTAGGAAATATTAAAAAGGCAGACTATTTCCTCTAAAAAGAGTAGAAACTCAGAAGCAGAAACTCACCTCAGAAGCAGAAACTCACCCCCACCTTTGTTTATGGGTGGGCCATTAAGGCCTGGGCCAGAATACTTTACATAACAAAGATCTGAGGTAAGGCTATAGCAATTGCCAAAAGCCCTTTTAAGGGCATAATCATCCAGCAAGGCTCAACCAAGCCTGGAACTCAGGACAGCCTACAGAGTTGCCCCTGCATGGCCTCATGGGGGTCTGACAACCAATTAGAATACAAGCTCCAATTCAAATCCCAACAGAGGGTATAAAATCCAGGCATTCTCAGCACCTCAGTCCTTTTTTGATCTCTTCCTTTACCTTGAAGCATGTGATCATCCTTCCTTTTCACTCTGAAGCTCTAGACCATGTGGTCCTGTTCACTATTAAACCTTCCAAACAGCCTCCATGTTTCCAGTGTCTTTTTCCCCACTTGGAACTGAACCCAGAAGGATATTTCTTCCAACACTATATCATGTCTGTCTGTCTGTCTATCTATCTATCATCTGGCTGGCTGGCAGGTTGTGTATGTGTGAGTGAGTGTGTTTTGTGTGTGTGTGTGAGAGAGAGGGGGGGAGGGAGGGAGGGAGAGAAATGACAATTTCATAATTTACACAGTGCAAATGAAAAGTCAAAATGCTGGTCATCCAAGAAGTAGAAATTGTAATAATTAATGTTATTTATTAAACATATTTTATACTTTCCTGTTGGACAACTGAACTATGCATGTCCACTTAAAAATAACTGAGTTCAGTTTGCTTACTTTCAGGAAAGTGCTGAACTGATTGCAGTCATGACAAATTGGCAATCAGCAATCTTCTGCTGATAACCTAAATCTGTTGGCTGAATTGGTTGCTACATTTTTTTCCCTAAAGTTGTTATCAGCCTTTCTTATACCAGGAAAAAAAATCTATACTTGCTGTTTCCATATATTTATCTTGGGTATTTTGCAAGGCATAATTGCTTGCTTGAATGTGCCTTGTTTTCAGTAGCACTAGACCTAACTATTTGAACCTTGGTAAACTAACCTTGGTAAACTAATTCATTAGCTGATTTACAGTATCTAATTCTATTATTCTTGGCTCAAACACTTAAAAGAATAGCTCTGGATGAAAATGTGCTAGAGAACAAATGCCAGTTTTTTAAGAGTCACAAAAGCAGCATTGCAGCTATCATTCTTATGATGGAAGTGTTCTGATTTCACCAGTCATTGTAGTTCATGATAGAAATTATACCAATACTGAAATGTATTTCATTTCACAGTTTTATTTGTATTCACTTCAAATAAGAAATTGGTAGCTTGTTTTCATGCATTGTATTTACTTATTGCAATAACCTTTTCTAGATGTAAACAGAAAGTTCAAAATGGTGTGAATATTTTTTTTCCCTATCAACTGGAAAAAGAAGCTGTTTTTATCCCTTCCCTATACATTCATCTTATAACTTTAGGGATTGTAATTTTTCCTGGGGAAAAGACAGCCATGGGCTGTCTTGAGTGATTATAGAAGTGAAAAAGTGCAAGGCATGTGTGAAGCAGTCCTTTGACAACTTCAGTTAACTATCAATATGATTTCATCATTTAATATGCTACCATTTTGCAAAAGACAGATTCAGGTGCAAAAAAAAAAAGAGAGAGAGTAAAATACAAAGTGCAATATAGGTAATTCCCAACTTACAACCACAATTAACCCCAAACACTCTGTGGCTAAGTGAAATGTTTGTTAAGTGAATTTTATCACCTTTTTTGTTAAGTGAATTACTGCAGTTGTCAAATTAGTGAATTATGCTTCTTCGTTGACTTTGTTCCTCGCAAAAGAGGATCCCATGACCCTGGGACACTGCAGCAGTCATAAATCTGAGTCAGTTGCTAAGCCTCTGAATTTTGATCACATGATGGGCAGGGGTGGGATTCTACCAGTTCACACCTATTCGCTAGAACCAGTTGTTAACATTCTAAGCAGTTCGGAGAACCAGTTGTTCGAAGAAATTACTGGCCTAATCCTGTAAGGAAGGCAGGAAGGAAACATTCTGGTGTTGCTTATAGAAACTGCCTCTCTGTTAACCCTTATTACATTCTTGGCAGGACTAGACTTCCTGTCTCTGGAACTTCTCTGGAGTTTTCCCCCCCCTCCTTTGCTGGTACTTTGCTTGTGTGGAGTGACCATTCAAAGTTACAATGGCACTGAAAAAAGTGACATGATCATTTTTCACACTTACAACTGTTGCAGCGTCCCCACAGTCATGAGAGGCCAGGCGAGGAGATGTGTGCCTCGATGTGAGTTATGTTGAGTTGGCCACGCCCAGTCACATTACCACCAAGCCATGCCCACCAATTAAGCCACGCCCACAGAACCGTTGTTAAAAAAAATTGAATCCCACCCTGATGACGGGTGTGTGTGAGCTGCAGCGGTCATAAGTGTGAAAAACAGTCATCCGTTACTTTTTCCATTTTGAACAATCACTTAACAAATTGTTGTCAGTTGAGGACTATTGGCCGAATTCGTGCAATTTAGCAATTGCAAGAGAAAATTTGATTAAAAAATTTAAAAAATGAAAATAAAATCAGCAGTAATAACAGGAGGGGGGCAGTACCACATATACTTGGATAGCCTGATAATTTTAGGTGAGAATTTTAAATACCTCTGAACATTGGAATTATTTTATTCATGAATGGCCTATCTTCAAATATATGTGACTTTTAATAAGTCCACATACTGTATATCCTGTATATATCTGCATATGAGTCTATGGATAAATAGATCCTTGAATTATTAATGAAAATACCTTGAAAAATGTGAGTTGGTTTATCTGTGAATAGTGCATTTTCCATGGTATTTTGGTTAAAAAGTTGAGGATCAGTTTATCTTCTGATAAATATATCTGTGAGTGTATACAGTTTAGTATATTTACCTATCCAAGTTACAGATTTATTATTCCAATAATTTCAAATGTCTAATCATATTCAGATTCCATTCTGATGTAACCTATGTTAAAGGAATGTTTTGACTTTAGCGCACTGCATCCTAACAGATTAGCCAGGAAATCACTTATAAATTTTCAATTTCTTCAGTATAAATCTATGTGATCTAAGTAGGCAGAAAAGTACTTTGTGGAAATTTTAGCCACCAATTTTTAATATAAACTTTATAACAAAGGTTTAATGTAACAACTGTAGAAACCAAATCCTACTATATGGATCTCTAATGCTTAAGTCATTGGAGATTTATGGTTACTTTGCTTGGCAACTATGGGGAATTGGGGTGCTGAATTGAAGGAAAACTAGAAAGATTGATAACTCTTTGGAATAGAAATAGTTTTTTTCTAGGCCTCTACAGAGCAACTTTATTTTACTTTAAAAGTTTCTCACCACAAATTGATGTAACTTTCCATATGAAAATGATGCAATGAGACATTTCACATCATTTTATCCACCTGGACTTGCAACTGCAGAAGTCAGAAGAGACTATGCAGAGAAATTTCCATGCAGAGAAATTTCTTTTGATTTCTGCAAATGCCAATGGTAAGTACCAAACCGAAATGAAGCAAGGTAAGAATTTTATTTCACTAATGCAGTATTTCCTAACCTTTGGAGAGTAAGGAATGACTGACAGAGATTTGCAGGAACAATTACCTAGATAAAAGGGGTAAAATCTTTTTTTAAAAATTTAGAATAAGGTAGCATTCAAAGCAACATTGTTAGATATCTTCTTAATTCACTGGTATATAAGAATGGGGAGAGGGAGAGACATTTTTCCAATTATTATTACAGCCAATTTCAGGAAAATCATGTAGAGTTCATTTTGTGGCCTGATTGAACTAGTGGAGTTGACACAACCTTGGCAAGTGTCAGATGTATGGACTTCAATCGCCAGAATTCTCAGCAATGGCTATGCTGGAAGGAGGAATTCTGAAGGATACATATCAAAAAGTTGCCATGGTTGGAAAACTGAATTAGTGTAAGTTTCTGGAAGTTCATTTGCTTTGGAAATCAGCATTGAAGTCTACATTTTACTTATCTTTTGATCAGATGAATAGATACAGAAGAGAGGTTGCTTCATAAGCTAATTTGAAGTTTAATCTCATGTTATCTTTGGTTCTGTTGTTCTCTTTTGACCAAAACCCAATCTGGACTTTACTTCCCTCTCAATTTGGCTAAGATTATGGGGCAGCATAAATTGGTTCAGAAAGAATCTGATAATCTAAGCCCCTCAGGGATATGTAAGATATATAAAAAGAAAACAAGAATGTAAAAAAAAACAACAATGAGGCACTGACTAGTTTTGGTTCAATTTTCAGAAGAACATCTTGATCAAATTATTTCAGGTCTTATGTTACTTTGCCTGCCAATTTTTCAGAAAAAAAAAAATGTTGAAAAAGTTGTAATCATATGAGAGAACTAACTTTGGTCCTGAATCCTTGCCCAGAATTCAATCACAACAATTACAGTCAAGTTATGCTATTAATTTCAACTCTGAAACGTGGGCCTTTATTCTTGCTGTTTGTTCAAGGCCAAAGGTGACCTTAGCATTATTTATTATTTATAAATGACATGACAGAGAAAAAGGAAACAAATATACAACGTCCACCTGATTATAAGTAAAACATCTATGGGAGTATGGCAGTGGTTGCATAACTGGATGTCTATTGCTTGTGTTTGTTGCTGTGTGCACATCTTCTAGGGGAAGGGTTGCCAATCTTTTGGACCTCAGGAACCACCAAACTCATAATTTTAAATCCCAGGGACCACTAACTGGTTCTGTGGGCATGGCCTAATTTGTGCATGTGGCTTGGTGTCATGTAACTGGCTGGGCATGGCTTGTATGTAAATATTATAAATATTTATATAAATATTGAATTTTTTTATAAAAAAGAGTAACTTTTATCCAAAAGCAGGCAAAGCAGGCAGGCAGATTGAGTTGCTCACAGAATCACAGATCCATTCAGAGATCTATCTATCTGCCGTCGGCTAGCTCAGTCTGTCACATAAAATTTGCTTGCAAGCAAACTCATAAAATTTGCTCACAACATATTGAATTTTGTAAATATTGTAAATTTATTGTAAATATTGAATTTTTTATAAAAAGGAGCAACTTTTACCCCAAATCAGGTAAAGCAGGCAGGCAGATTGAGTTGCTCACAGAATCATTCAAAGATCTATCTATCTGCCATCAACTAGCTCAGTCTGTCACATAAAATTTGCTTGCTGTGAGTCTGCACTGAATAATAGAACAGTCCTAAGGGAGGTTTGGCTGTGCTTAAAATCAGAGCCGAAGATCTAAAGACTAGCTATAAAGCAAGAAATCCAACCATTTCCTGCTTCCTAGCTAATCTAGTATCTCCTGGCACAGCAGAACAGCTGATGGTCAGGGACAAAAAAGGAAAAATACCAATTTAGCAAGCAAGTTTGCTGGGTAAGATGTGAGTGGGCAGGGAGGCTTCCCGCGGGCCATGTGGGCTGTGCAGCCTTGTGTTTCTGTGCAGCCTGGATTAATTGCTTTGGGGGGTTGCTCTGAGGGTGACATTTCTCTGCGGCCCACCAAAATTTTCTTGAGGTCCACCAATGAGCCATGGCCCACAGGTTGGCGACCGCTATTCTAGGGAAACAAAGAATGCATGTTGTGAGTAATCTTGCATAATATGTTTAATAGTTTGTTTGCCAGCACCACAATTGCAACAAAGGGAATTTTTCCATCCCCACTGATACAAGGCAGAGGCACTTCTTCCAGTATCACACATACTTCTTTTCAATTTCATGCAAAGCAAGGCAGATAACAACCAGGCAGTTTATTAGAGGGTTCACTAATGGTCAGGCCCCAAGAAGGTACCTTGGACCATTCCTCTCTCCATGCATTCTTGAGGTTAAACCCGGTAAACGTTAAGTGAATAGCTGTCTTCCATGCTTGCCTATGGGATTTCAAACTTGTGGTGGACTGAGCATTGTCCTGGGGAATAGGGAGGGCCTTGTTCAGCATCCTTGACTATCACTGAATGAGAGCTCATTGTCTTCTAATGTGAGGGGGTATTGTGGAAAGCCACTCCCCCATCCTAGAAAAATGAAATATTTTAAGGAAATATTAAAAAGGCAGAATATTATATTTCCCTAAAGGGAGAAATGGAGAAACATGCTCTTGAAGACAGACAGCAGCCCCCATCTTTCTTAATAACCCTCAGCAGATATCAGTACTTAAAGATAAAGAGCTTATTGAAAGAAGCCAAGTATCTAGGTAGCCCTATTCATAGGCAAAGCAAATATTGTAGGCAGAAATCCATTCAAGGCAGGATATTTTGAAATTCCCTGCAGCAAAATCTGAACAAAGGTAGGATTAGCCATTAAGCCACAATAATAATTGCCCAACACTCTTTCAGAACACAAGACCTTCATTGCATCACCCTCAGAAACTTCAACCAAACTTAGCTCAGACAAACACTTAGGATTTGACTTTGCCTATAGAGCAGCTATGATCCCCACATAACCCCTACATGGCCCAATAACAGCCAATAGAATACATGTTCTTGCATAGGAGCAGGAAGTTCAAGTGCAAAGCCCATAAAAAGGTATAAAAATCCTTCATTCTCCACTCCATTTTGGTCAGCTGCCCAAAACCCATGTGGTTCTACTTCATCATTAAATCATCTTTCCAATCAGCCTCCATGTTTCCAGTGTCTTTCTCCTGGCTTGGAACTGAACCTGATGGATATTTCTTCCCATGATATGATATTGCTAAGTACTGATAAGTGCACAGGAGTGGGACATGTGCCAGAGATGATACACACTGTCTGGCCAAGTGGGACATTGACTATTTGGGTGTGGGTGCTCTTAAACCACATGCTGGCACAAATGAAACAAACAAAATGTTAAAAAGTTATGCTATTTATGTAGGTACTTACAAATCAAAATTATATTAAAGTAATCAAAATATATTTACAATCCCTAAGACAGGTCACAGCTTTTGAGCACTCCTAATGTTTGGAAATTGAAAGTAGAAAAAAATTGACTGGCACAATAATTATCTGTGGAATAAACCTAATAATAATAATAATAATAATAATAATAATAATAATAATAATAATAATAATAATAATAATAATAATAATAATAATAATAATAATAATAATAATAATAATAATAAAGTCTTTGATTCAGTGGTACATGACAAACTACTCCTAAAACTAAAATCTTACGGTATATCTGGACAACTGTATAACTGGATAGAAGCATTCCTGTCAAACAGACAACAAATGGTCAAAATTGGGAGTCTAATATCAAATTCTGTACCTGTCAATAGTGGTGTTCCCCAAGGCAGTGGTCTTCATACTCTACATAAATGACCTCTGTGATCATATTAAGAGCAACTGCGTTCTCTTTGCTAATGATGTAAAGCTGTTCAATACCACAGATAATACTGCTACCCTTCAAAAAGACCTTGACTATGTATCAGAATGGTCAAACAAATGGCAACTTCAAATCTCAACAAATAAATGCTCTGTCTTACATATTGGCAAAAAAAAAATCAGAAAATAAAATACAAGCTGAATAGTCAAGACCTTGTTGATGATCCAAGCTCTGTAAAGCAGTGATCCCCAACCTTTTTGATGCCGCGGCCCGGTACCGGCATCAGCTGGGCACCGCGGCCCGGTACCGGTATCAGCTGGGCGCCGCCATCTTTTTTTAATGAAAAAGTGCTTCGGTGACCTCACTGGAAGCACGTTTTCATCAAAAAAGATGGCGGCGCATCGCTTCCGGTGAGCTTTTCTGGGTAGAAATGGCTTTGTACCGGAAAAGCTCACGAAGCGCTGGCGCCGCCATCTTTTTTGATGAAAACGTGCTTCGGTGAGTGGTCAATGTCTGGAATACTCTACCTGACTCTGAGGTTTCTTCCCCAAACCCCAAAAACTTTAACCTTAGACTTTCTACTATTGACCTTTCCTAAGAGGTCTGTAGGGGGCATGCATAAGTGCACCAACATGCCTACCATCCCTGTCCTATTGTTTTTTTTTTAATTTTTCTTATATGTACCCATTTCATAACTATGTATATACTTATACCTATTATTTTGTAAGCAATTGACAAATAAAATAAAAATAAAAATAAATAAATAAATAAAACCCAAGACTGTTCATCATAGGGGGGTTAGTATCAGCACCCCAGGATGTTCCAGCCAATCTGTTCACTAAATTGTTGTGACTTTTCAATTTGCAGCTGTTTTTTTCGAGGTGTTGTCAGAACGTTACCATCCAGTGTAACCCACAGGTACTTTGGAGAGTTATTACACTCTAAAATATGGAACTTCACTGAAGGCTGGAAATTTGCATTTCTATTGCTGAGGTAGAATGTGGTTACTTCTATTTCTGTTAGGCTTCGTTGGAGGCTCCATGTTTTAAAGAAGTAATCCAGTTTCTGAAGAGCTTGAGAAAGATGGTTTTTTTGGGCTCTGAGATTGATATAATAATTTTTTTTTAGAAACAGTGTACTAATTTAAAAGTTGTTTAAAAATTAAAAAAAAAGGTCTAGCATTCAAAAAAATTGTTATTTCAGCAAGGTAACACTTGAGCCTCTGCAGAAGGAGTTTTCTTTAATACAAGTCTTCTGAAATAAGCTTTGAAATATTTCTTATTCTTGACCTGGGATTTATATGGAACTAAGTGGCATGCACAGAAGGGTACAGGAAAGGGCCCCATTTTTCATGTCTCAGTAGTCTTCAATGTATCTTTAAATGGACATCATATTGAGACTGAATAAGTTTTTCATCCAACTTAAGCTTTGTGAAATGATTCTTATTTTGAGAAAAAAGCAGAGGAAACTGTGCTCCTTAGCAACAAGTATGATAACTGAAAACATGAAGTAGCATTTTCTTGGTAGAACATTCTATTTTAATTTAATTTAGGGCCAGATTAAGAAATTTGCAGACATAAAGCAATGCCATGTACAGACCTAAATTTATTTTGCAGAAGGATTCTTGCAAACAGAAAGATTAAATTGATGTATTCATAATCAAATCAAACAGAACATGGATTAAAAATAAAATATGTTTCAGTAACAGTGATAACTCATCATAAACATGCATGAGTTTATATTTATATTCATTGCCTTGTAGTGTGTATATATGACTAGACATAATGCTTAATGCATGTTTCCTAAACAGTTATTCACAAAATATTTACCATTCTCATTCAGCCTTGGCTCTTTGAATGGTCTGACTATACTGTGTCTTTCTGTTCTTGCCTATCCATGTAAATTATTTATCAGAATGCATTTCTCCCCCAGGATCATATTCATTCAGAACATTACAAATGTTCTCCAAACACATATCTGGCTTTTTCATTCATGCAATACATTGGAATGTAACATGCAATTACCACCAATCTATGAATGCCTAATTTTGCATGCATCCATTCATGATATCAATTCATACTTTCTGATACATCTTTCAGCCTTTCATTATTAGTTCTGGAATAATTTGACTTTGCCATCTGACCTGGGAATCTGGTGAGCCTGCTAAATGGTTGTATTTCAGAAAAATAAATGCTGTTGTCACACTGATTATGTTGTTGTGATATTTATGGTTTTAATGTTTTAAATGATCTTTGCAGTTCTTTTTTGGTTGATTTTCTAGATTTTTAACTAGAGTCACAGCAGAGATGGGAGGTTACATAAATTTAATAAATGTATTGTTTATTTAGACTGCCTGTTTACTTCTTGTACAATTTGATTTTAAAAGATCAGACCATATTCATTCACACGCATTAAATCTTTCTTTTTAGATTCCTTCCTTCCTTTCCTCCCTCCCTCTCACCCTCCATCTGACTTCTAATTGGTCTTCCAGCCCAAGTGGTATATTCCCCTTTAGTAAACTATTTACTACAGTATATAGAAAAGGAAACTTCCTTTTATTCAGAAAATACTGAATTACAGCTTTCATAATTGTCATATGTTAGCTATTTTGTCTGAGCTAAAGACAGAAATCCAAGAAATTTTCAGGACTTCAGATCACTGTCACTTCTATTGCTTGCTTTACAGCTTTTTTCCCAAGGGTTTTTTAAGTTCTCTAGATCCAAGGAAGATTTCAAATGGAAAACGTCTGCTCCCTGGATAAATATGATTAAATGTTTTTGCTGGATAAATATGATTAAATGTTTTTGGTGGTTCTAAAGTCCTTGCTTTTCACACTTTTAAGTCTGCAAACATAGATGTTTGACAGTTCCTGATGAAACTTTTATAACAGATAAATAAAGAGGTCAGTCTTGTATCTCAAGCACAAGGATCATATTTTTGTATTATTTGAGAGTTAACCAGCTATAAGCTGTATCACCAAGAAACATCAAAGCTATCAAAATCTAGAAAAACAACAATTGAAGAATTACAATATAACTGTAAACAGAATGTAATTATGCTCATACTGGATTTGTGACCACAGCTGAATAAATCATGAGTAGAACCAGCTCCAATCAGTGCATATATATTTTTGATGACAAAAATTAAAATTGTAACTGACCAAAGAAATCCACCATGTCTCATTGAAGTTGCACACAATTTTGAGACTAGGAGTTATTTTTTTCTGCTACAAAATTAAAAACAGTTTTTTGTGAAAAGCTCAAATCCCTGTAGACTTTAGCTTCAGAAAATAAAACTGCAAATATTTTCTGTTTGTTTTTTAATTTGACAAGAGTTGATAAATTTGGACTCTTTTTTATTTCCATCAAGGATCTAACAATATATTCATAGATGGCAAAACTTCTTTCAATTATTTGATATGGAAACTATTATTTTATTCAAATGATTATTACCATATTCTGCAGCAGATATAATATAAATACACCTTTTTGCATTTTGCCTTTCTTATTTTGCCAAGGCAGCAGATACTCTGGTAATATATCCTTGGTTATATAAGAACAAAGGCAAAAATAAAGAAAGGAATACATTCTAAAGGAGGTATTCATGATTTAATCCTGAACTCATTTGTCCTGAGCTAGCTAGGGAATATCTATGCATAGAAGCATTTTGCCCACCAGTCTTTGCTTCATTCAACATTTCTTTATTTATTTACTAATTTGAATTTATTGGTTGCCCAACTCTTATGGATTTTATTTCTTGGGAAATAGATTCTAGCAAATTCAATACAGCTTTTTTTAAAAAATTAAACTTGTTTGAATAGCACCATTAATATATCATTATCTTCTTTTTCTTTCCCCTTACCCAAAATACCATGTGACATATTTTAAAGAATAGATCTACCTTTCTATAGAGGCTCTCTCTCTCATACTCACTCCCTCTCTCTTTTAGGAAGGTGTTCTTTAAAAAGAAGCACAATGTTATGGAAGAATGTAAGAAGAAATGTAAGAGTTTAAAAATAGTGTTGCATTGAACAGCAAAACTATGTTTAATTTTTTTTTTAACAATTGTACTTTCTTTTATTTGGGAAGACACATTCTTTATCACTTCTCAAATAAAATGAGCGGTTGGAGTAAAAGTTCCTGATTTGTAAGTACAAGTATTTTTGTATAGCTCCTATTTTTTACCATAACATTCCTTACCATAACAATGTTGCCATAGTACAAAGGGAGATTGCAAAGGTTGATATAGTTGATTTTCCCAGGGGTAATGTATGGCTGTGAGAGCTGGACAATAAGGAAGGCTGAGCACCAAAGTATTCATGCTTTTGAATTGTGGCATTGGAAAATACTCTTGAGAGCCCTTTGGACTGCAAGGAGATGAAATTGTTCTTTGGAAGGACAGATACTGAAACAGAAATACTTTGGCTACCAAATTAGAAGAAAATACTCATTGGAAAATACCCTGATGTTGGGAAAGATTGAATGCATAAGGAGAAGGGAACAACAGAGGATAAGATGGTTAGACAGTGTCACTGATACAATGAATATGAAATTGGGCAAACTTTGAGATCTAGTAGAGGACAGTGAGGCCTGGCTTTCTATAGCCCATGGAGTCATGAAGAGTCAGACCGGACATAGTGACAGAATAACAACAAAAGCTGTCATTCTTAACTTCAATGATTTTACCATATCTGTGGAGTATAGCTGGAACAAAGCAATGAATTTTTAAGTAGGTAAACAATGGACAAATAGATGTCATGTTAAAATATTTTTATTATGAATTTTTAAAACATAAGGAGAGGCAAATGTCTAGCTTCAAAATTAAGAAAGGATATTGTGGCTAATACTGGACTGAGGCTAGATCAAACCCAATTTATGCAAAAAAAAAATGACAAATAAGTGTGATTAATTTTACCCCTTCATAAATTCAGTATAGAACATAACTGCATGTGTAATTCGTCATTCCAGGACTTCTGGTTGTGGCGCTGCAGTGGTGTGAGGAGAGAAGAGCGAGCTCTGCTCTCTCATCCCCAATCTACACATCTCGAGGCCCCTGCGAGGAGCACACAAATCCCAGAGGGGTAGGTAAAGGTGTGGGGGAGCCTGAGAAGAAGTTTGATGGTGGGCAACTGTCAGCAACTTCGAAGGAAAACCTCATTTGCTCCAGTGTGTGAGAGATCTGTCATTTCAATGGCAGACTGAAGCTGCGGCGCTCTCACTCAATGAGGAAGATACAAGGATATGAATAGCACTTTTGGCATCGAGCAGCAGATTGTATCAGAGTGTGAAGAAGGTAGAGAGTGAAAGTTGAAGAGAAGAAGCAGCAGATATCAGACGGCTGAACTGTGAGTCTTAATACAGAGGACAGAGGTCCGAACATGGAATGGTGATCCAGTGGTGAGAGAAAGGAATTATAAGATAAGAGCCAATCTATTTGGTTACTTGGGATCAACTGATATTATTTAGATTTGATTATAAAACTGGAAAACAGAGTATTTAAGAAATTTGGAGCATAACTAGATGGATTTGTGATTTGAAAGTGAAGAAGATCGGTGGAAGGAAGACACAATATGGGGCTAGATCTAGGAATGGAAGTGACCATCTTAATCTGTACAGACAAGAAAGCAGAAGAGAAGCTGATGCAACAGACTTTTAGTTTAAACTGAAACTCTGAAGCAATAGTAACTGACATAGATATACAGTACTATAGATTAGATACATGAAGAGATATATATTAAGGAGAGCTATGGAATAGAACAGACAGCAAAGACAGGAATAAATTGTGAATGGTAAAGTGGGAAGAAATATATAATAAAGTAAAGAACATGACTAGCGTCGTGACAACGACTCTGGAAAGGGAAAGAATCAGGAATGATAACAGGCTCATTAGTGTCCATTACATCTCCAGCGAGTCAAAAAATGATAGAGGGAATGTTGAGTATGGAAAAAGCAAGCAATACTGTCAATATGCAAACAATGCAAACAACATTGTTAGCCATCCAGGAAACAATGCTTAAAGTGCAGGAGACAATGCTAAATAATCACACAGAACTGAAGACAAAGATGGGAGAGATGAAAGGTAACATTCGAAAACTGGATGAAAAGATAGAAACGATTCAGCAAAAAATGGAGAAGAATGAACAAAAAATAGAAAATATAGAAATTAAAGTGGAACAAACAGATAAGAAATTGGATGGGCAGGAAAGTAACAGAGATGAATAGAGATTTGGAAGACTTGATGATAATCCATTTGGAAATGGAATGCGCAGCATTTTATCTGGGGTTCCAGAACATACTAGAATCCAAGGATGAAGACCTAGGAGCCATAATGTCTCAACTAATAGCAGAAGCATTGCAGAGGGATCAACAAGAGATTATAAAAGAACTTGATGAGATTTACAGAATCCATGCGAACTATGCGAGGCAACACAAACTGCCACAGGAGATCCACATTAGGTTTGCAAGAAAAAATTGTGACCTTAAAACAGATCCCAAGGTGGGTGAGAGAGTTAAGGAAAGATAAAGAAGAGAGAGAACAACCAAGAAGAGAAGGACTAAGAACAAGACCACAAAGAGAAGCAAGAGTTAATAGAAGATTGAGACAGACCTATTATTGGTTGATAATGGAAAAAGAAATAAAATTATTTCAATAAATATTAATGGATTGAACTCCCAGATTAAAAGAAAACAAATACTGGCCAAATTAATAAAACAAAATGTTGACATATGTCTACAAGAAGTACATATCCAAAAGTGATACAGAAAATATTTGATTATCCCAAATTAGGTGTACTATTTACAGCATTGGCAAATAAAAAAAAGGGGGGGTAGCAATTTATGTTAGAAAAGGGATAAACACAAAACAAATTTACACGGATGAACAGGGTAGAATTTTAATGGTACAAATTAATATTCAACAAAAACAAATATCACTGGTTGGGATATACACCCCTAATGATAATCAAAAGAAATTTTATAAGAAATTATATGATATAATAGTTGATATGGGTCAAGAAAATATCTGTGTCAGGATTCTGGCAGTTACTCCAATTAAATCATGAGCCTCAAGCCACACTCCTAAAACTAAAAAAAGATTTATTTGAAGGTAACATTCTCCGTCCGGCATTTACCTGGGCGCAGCCAACTCTGAGATATGTAATTCACTGTCAACCTTGATCCTGCTTTTCCCCCTACCCTTCTGGATGTATCATCCAATGAAAAATGTCCATAGCCAAGAGTCTTCAATCATGCTGTCCAATTAGATTTTTGCGCGGTAGAAGCTTCAGTCATCTAATCAGTGTTTGAGGAAAATATGAATGGAATGTACTTTCAATTCCACACTGCCGCCTGCTCTTTGAAACTCCCCCCCCTTCTTTCTGTTGTCAACTATAAAACATGTATACAAAATGTTTTATGAGTTGACAATCTGCTTAGTAGGGGACTTCAATGCCATTGTAGACATAGAAAAAGACTATGTTAATAGGGAAGAAATTAGGAAGGGAAAAAAGAAAATTTTACCAAAAGCATTTTTTGAATTAATAGAGGAAACTGATTTGGAAGACATATGGCAAAAAAGAAACCCAAACAAGAAGGATTATACATTTTACTCTAGTCCACAAAAATCTTGGTTGAGAATTGACATGGTGTGGGTGAACGGGGCAATTGAGAAAGATATTATCTCAGTAGAAATAATGCCCAATATATGCCAATCATAACCCAGTGACAATTATTTGAAGAGGGCAGAGGAAAGGAAAGAGGAGATGGATATTAAATTCACGAATAGTAAAAGAAAAAGAATACAGTCAGAGAATTAAAGATGAATTAGAAATATTTTTAAAAATCAATTTAAAACAACATACCAATCTACAGAATTTATGGGATACCACAAAGGCCTATATAAGAGGTATATCAATAGCATACATAACCAAGAAAAATAAAGAAAGATGGAAGAAACATAACGAAGTGTGATTAATTTTTATCCCTTCATAAATTCAGTATAGAACATAATTGCATGTGTAATTCTTCATTTTTAAGTGTCTTTGTCATGTATTAGCTCTTCGTATGTTTTCATAAACAACACATCTTCAAAGACAGTGTTCTGTAAGTGACTGTGGTTTAGCTGAAAGAAAAGAGAGAGTAGCATCATATAAACATTGCTAGACATCCCTAAAAAAAGTGCAAACATCATTTACAGACTGGCTCCCAAAGAGTGAGAAAAATGTTTCTACATGCTGACATGAGGAATTTTATGAAAATATTTTGGGCAGCTATAAAGATAGAGTGAGTGAGAACATGTGCTTTTAATTAACCCATGAAAGTGGGAAGAACATTAGGTGAAATCTCTCTCTCTTTTTTCATTTAAGTCCAGAGAAAATAACCAGAAGGCATTAAAGGCTGTCAAGATACTCTTTTCATTTTTATAGTTCAACCAGCTCCATTAAAACACCCAGTTTGAGGTTGACAAGACAGTTGCATCAAGGGAGAAAATGATAGAGTTAATGTCCATTAGCGCAGAACAGGGAGAGAATGAATAAATTAATATTTATTAGCCATTAAAACTCATTATACATTCTGAAGGGCCGTAGGAAATTATTCAAATTTTTAAATGCCCTGTCTTCAGATTAAAATATTTGCTGTAAGTGAACATTTGTTTACTTTATAAATTGATAACTCAATAAATGTATTTTACATAGTGATCTTTAGAAAATAGCATGAGTTATGATTTAGACAACATCTGATGAGGATCATATAAGTAAGCAAATTATAGGAATTATATATTTATATTTTTTTTGTATAGGCAGTCTCCCAAAGAACTTGATTATGATGTGTGTGTGTGTGTGTGTGTGTGTGTGTGTGTGTGAGAGAGAGAGAGAGAGAGAGAGAGAGAGAGAGTTTTCCTGGGATGGGTGAGTAAAAAACATTGGGAACATATGCCAAGAATATAGTTCCCAGCAGGATTGCCTAAAATTTAGAGGTCATTCTAGCTACCCTGTTGAAGCCACAGTTATATATTTGGCAGCAGAGATACAGGAAAATGCTGGAGGGACAGTGAAGGGACAATGACATTGAAGGGACAATGGCAAAGTCATCCATTCATACTGCACGAGAGAAATTAATGGTAAACTATTCCTATATTTTTATCAAGAAAACCAAATGGAACAAAATCTATAATGATATGATGCCAGATGACAGTTTTCTTAAGTTGAAGGACAATTAACAAGCTACTAAGGAAGAATGGATTTTTGTTAAAGCACTCATTTGAGACATCTAGTGGATGAGGTTGCCATGCAAATCTGAAGAAAAGAACATCTGAAGCTGCAAAGAGGAACATGGAATGTGAGACAGATGAACATGGGAAAGTTTGACACAGTGAAAGATGAAATGAAGTGACTACACCTTGACAGACATCAGTGAAATGAGACAGACTGGTATTGGATACTCTCCAATCCCAGAAGAATGTCTTTACTTCTAAGGACATAAAAAAAACTGAACAGTTTTTTGCTTTTATTATTGGGAAAGGTGCAGCAGCAGTGGTGGTATTCAAATTTTTTTACTACCAGTTCTGTGGGTATGGCTTGGTAGGAGTGGTGTGGCTTGGTGGGCGTGGTTTGGTGGGCGAGGTTTGGTGGACATGGTAGGGGAAGGATACTGCAAAATCCCCATTCCTCACCCACCCAACTAACCTGCTTTCCAGCTCCGTTCTCCTGTGCTGGGCAACCAAAGAAGACCCAGCTGATCTGCTGGGACTCAATGGGAGGCAGAGGAGAGATGGGGGTGGGGCCAGTCAGAGGTGGGATTGGCCAGTTCTCCGAACAACTCAAAATTTCCGTTACCGGTTCTCCAGAACTTGGCAACAATGCAGTCAAACAATGTCTGAACAACGTCAGTTAGACTTTGTGGACAATTCCTTAATATGACTATCATCCAAATTTATACTCTGACCATTGATGCAGAAGAAGAGGTTTTATGATCAAATTCAATTTGAAATCAAGAGAATATGAAAACAAAACAAGAACGTTTGTGGTTGGAGAGGGGAATGCCAGTAAGCTATAATATAGACATAGTGAAACAGACTGCGTCTAGGTTGCCCAAGGAGTGCTCCCTACCTATTTACAGGTGGTCCTTCACTTACAACCATTTGCTTAGTGACCACTTGAAGTTATAATGGCACAAAAATGTTGTATGACCATTTGAGCTACAGTGGTGCAGTGGTTAGAATGCAGTATTACAAGTTAAATTCTGCTGACTTCCAGCAGTTCTTCCAGTCTGATTCTTTCAGACTAAAGGTTGATTTAACCTTCCATCCTTTCAAGGTCAATAAAATGAAGACTCATATTGTTGGAGGCAATATGTTGATTCTGTAAACTGACTGGACAGAACTGTAAAGCACTATGAAGTGGTATATAAGTCTAAGTGATGTTGCTATTGCTATTTTTCACCCTTACAACTATTGCAGCATCCCGATTAATCACATGATTAAAATTTGGGCACTTGGCAACTGGCATGCATTTATGATGGTTGCACTGTCACGGGTCATGTGATTATCACTTGTAACCTTTCCAACCAGCTTCCAACAAGGAAAAATCAATGGGAAAGCCAGATTCACATACAGATTAACAATGCAACTCTGGTTATTCACTTAACAATTGTGGCAAAAAAAAAGTGGGGGTACAACTCACCAAACAACTGTCTTGGGCTCGTTTTGGTCATATGTTGAGGACCACCTAATTCTGACAATATTTTAAGGAATGCTGGATTGGAAGAAGAAGAACATGGTTTTAAAAACTGAAGGAAGAAATGCGTATAATCTGCACTATGGTAGTGACATTATCCTGATACGTACGAATGAAACAAAATGTTTAAAAGTTATTATATTTATATAGTTACTTACCAAGCACATCTAAATTATATTAAAGTAATCAAAATATCCTTACAATCCCCAAGTCATGTCACAATTTTGAGCACCCCTAATGTTTGGAAATTGAAAGTTGAAAAAAATAACAAACCCTACTACAACATGCACAAGAGAAACTGTGAATGTTTGTTTCCTACCATCAGTGTATAAAATATTAGTTCATTGAAAAGTAGCAGACATGTAAAATTAGCCATTTCAAGCATTAGAAAATGTTAAACATGATTACATCTTTAACACACTAGGAATCTCCTAAGCCATTACTACATTGCCAAAGCTTTTACATTAGCTGCAGATTTCCATCACAACAAATCATAATGAGTTTTCTCAGCAAATGGATCATTATCCTGATAGGTTTTGCATATTAGGGTGTAATCCTATACATACACGGGAGTAAGCATGAAATTAAGGTTTACTTTTCTGTACTTAATGGGGTTTTCTAAGTAGTGCACAAGATTGTAATAATCTCTCTCACTCTCTTTCTCTCTCCAATCATACACACACAGCGTTTCAGAAAAATTCAGATGTGTTCCAGTTCATCCGCTGAATCTTTGAACAACGCACGCTACAAATCTTTTAACATGACAATTATAAGATGGAAGAAAGAGATGCTTCTCTCCCCTCTTCACCCCCCAACAATCAAATCTTCTTTTTTTGCAGACGAAAGAAACCCACCACAAATCTGTACTGGAATCTGTGCCAAAGCAGAGATTGTGGATGCTGAGTTAAATGGTAATGCTTTGGCTGCTGTCCAAGAAAGCACAGATGCTCCAAACACCTTTTTAGAATTTTTAACACTAACCACCTGTCAATCAAATTTACAATGGAAATGAAGCAAACAGAGCATGTTGCTATTCCCAGATTGTGAACTAAAATGGGCTATTAAGGGCAACTTTGAAAGATTTCTGAGTTTACAACATTTGTGCCATATATATATATATATATATTACACTCTGGATTTAACCATTATCTCTGAAACAGTGTAACTCACACCATGACTGACAGCAGCATACTGATACAGCCATCTTTTATCAAGTGGCATTTATTTTAAATGCACACAATTCATCATTTATAGTAAATCAGCACACTGCTCATTCTAGGGGAAAGAAAATAATGAGGCAAATAGCGAGAGGCAGCATTAAACAGGCTGGGGTTTTGTTAAGAGAACATGATATATTGTTAGCTGGGAAGGCAGCATACAGGGATAATCATTTTAGCCTTTCATTTTGCAGTGGGCAGAGAAAATCATCAGACAAGCTGACACCCCACATACCTTCTTTCTTTGCTTCTCTTTTTTATCATTCAGATATTACATTCAGCCATATTTTGCTGAAGAATGGTTTATTGAATAGAATACCTGTTTGTGTGTGCGTGCATGTGTGTACGCACACACATGCATGCAAACACTTTTGAGTGTTTTGATTCCTGAGAACTACATGGACAATTTTCCTGGCAAATTTTTAATAGTGGTTTGCCATTGTCCTTTGTCTTTTTAGAGATAAGAAAAAGGGACGGACTCAGGTTCACCTAGCTGGTTTAATGCTTAAGGCACAACTAGAACTCAGAGTCTTCTGATTTCGAGCCTGGTGTCACAATACCATTATCTGGCTTCATGCTGCTACAAACTAGACCAGTGTTGCCCAACCTTGACAAGTTTTAAGACAGGGACCTCCAAACTTGGCAAAGACTTGTGGACTTCAACTCCCAGGATTCATTCCGGGCAACTCTTCTTTGTGGCAGCCCCTCAGATATTGGAACACTGCCATCCTGTCATCCCTAGTCCTTCTTTTCACCCAATTCCTGCAAACGTTTTTCATATGTTCAGTCCCTTAATTATCCTTTCCTCACTCTTTCCAGAGTCTGCATCTTTATTATCATATGGTGACCTAAGCTGGATGCAGTATTTTAAGTGTGATTTTATTAATGCTTTATAAAACAGTAGTATTGCTTCACATGATCTTGATTATAGAATTCAATTTCCAGTGGAAAGCCAAATGGTCACTGAACACCCAAAACACAGGAAAACATATAAATGTTCCCACAAAAAAGTGCCAGACTTTGAACTATCTTGTCAGCAATGCATAATCCTACATAGCATCTGCTGGGACTCACAATGGGGCATGGTAATCACTCCTCAATGTGACCATAGGGTCCCATGTCAAACTGCAGATCACATGGTGACCGGCTGCAAGCTGAGGATAGATGAAGGAAGCAGAGGGTGAGTAAAAAGGAGAGAGGCAGTTTGAATTGCTTCCATTGCATTTCAAATTCCCAGAGGTTGGGGGAGGAGCTGCTGGCTGCTTGTGAAGGAAGCAGAGGGTGAGTAGAAAGGAGAAAGATATTGGCCCGCATGCCTAAAAGCGCACTAATCATATAACTATAAACCAAGAATACCAATAATACATTTAGGGTAAGTGCGCTTGCGATTGTGATTTTATTTTATTTCAAAATGACCGGCTTAGTTCAGTGTAATACCTGTTTTACAGCTGTCTTACTCTTTTCAAACATGGATACTGTCCTCTTTGTAAAAAAATTACCAGTCTACATGGACAGCTTACCGATCTACAATCTCTAATCTGTGCTCTCCAAGCAGAAATTAGGTGCCCAATCCAGCCATCTATTGAGCTGCCATGCTACCAGCCCCCACTACCACAAAGATCCTACAGGAAAAGGGCAGTATGGACAACTGTGGGATCTGGCAGGGTGAGAGCTGTGGACCATAAACACAAAACTTTTGCTGTTTCCCAGCATAACAGATACAATGCCCTTGCTGACCTTAATAGGGACACTAAAGTGACAGGTCAAGGTAGTTGTGATAATGATAACTCAAGTAAGCCAGGGATCATGGTCCTAGAAGAAGAACTTACTTTGGAAAGGTGAAAGTGTGAATCAGGTATTACGCACCAGTCACACAAGAAGATCAAGGCATCCAAAAAGAGAAGCCACCTTCTGGTTGGGGACTCAATTATAAGGGATGTAAATTTAGGAAAGGATACTGAGGTTTTGAAACAGGTCAGGTGTTAAGTCACGGGAATGAGACTCCAGGACACCAGCATGATTCCAATCTGTTTTACTTCCATATAGGACTGAGCACTGAAGAAACAGTGGCATCCCTTTTTATAGTTGGGCTGCTTGTGGCTGTGGCCAGTGATGGCTCTTCAAATTTCCAGCTGCCACGGACCAACCAATTGCAGGTAAGTAGGTTAATACATAACACCCCTCCCCACCTGGTCCGGTCCAACCAATTTGAGCCTTGCCTACTGTACGTAATCACATAGGTAGGCAGGACTTTTATGGGCTCGACTGGACCTGCACAACTCAGTTGCGGGTTGGCCTCTGGACTGTTTGGACGGATCTGTTGTTCCTTCCATCCATCTTCTTGGAACCTCCTGGAAGGTTGAGTCAGCCATGCTGCTCCCGCCAGGGACTGCTTTCCCACTATCCTTCTGGACCTGTTCCTGTCTTCCCGGCCTGCCTTCTTTCCTGGTCTCAGGTACGTGTTTGCGTTTCCCGACCGGGGCTAGTGTTAGTAGTGGTTGTTGCATAGTCGTCAGGGTTTGTTCTGTTATTTCCCTTGTTCATGGAAGGTCTCCCCCTCCCTTTCTACTTGTGTTTTGTCTGTCTCCCCCCTCTTCCCTGTGTTTGTTTTGTTTGCTTGAGGGTTCTCCCCCCTCTTTTGTGGGTCCGTTTAGGTTTTCCTTCGTGGCTCTAGATCTGAGCTGGTCTATGTGTTTCCTCCAGCTCCTCCTGTCCTCAGTGTCTACCCTGTATGAACGAGGTCTGGTTATCTGGGCTACTTTTGCTGGTATCCACAATGGTTCTCCTGTGAGATTTTTTGCGTATACTGGGTCCCCTGTTTGAAATGTGTGGCAATTATTGGAGGAGTCTGCTGGTTTTTCTGGGCTATATGTGGGGTGTAGTCTGTCTAGGTGTGATCTTAGTTTTCTCCTCATTAGTAACTCTGCTGGACTTTTATTTGTTGTGGGACTGGGTGCCATGTGCTGAATGCTTAGTAGCTTATCTATCTTTTCTTGTGTGTCCCCAGGCCCTAGTTTTTGTAATGTTTCCTTCGTGTAATGTATCATGCGTTCTACCTGTCCATTTGTGGCTGGGTGTCCCGGTGCTGTCAGTGCGAGCCTTATCCCATGTTGTGCTAAAAACCCCTCGAATGTTTTGCCGTGAATTGTGGTCCATTGTCAGATACAATTAGATCTGGCAATCCATGTGTTGCAAAAAGTTTCCTGAGCTATCTAATGATGGCTTCTATTGTGGTGGAGTGCATGATGCTTACCTCTAGCCATTTGGAGTAAGCGTCTCTTAATATTAGAAATGTATATCCTTTGGTTGGGCCTGCAAAATCAATGTGTAGTCTTGACCATGTCCCTTTGGTGTTTCCCATTCATGTTTTGGTGCTGTGGGGGGTATTGGTCTAGATTCCTGGCAGTGTTTACATGTTGCCACCCAGTCCCCTATTTCCTTATCCATCACTGGCCACCATACAAAACTTTTTGCCAGGGATTTCATTTTCATTTGTCCCTCATGTAACAATTCAAGTATGCATTTCCTTAAAACGTCTGGTATGACCACCTGATCCCCCCATAGTATGCACCCCTTCAGCATCAAGAGTTCTGTTTGTCTATTCCAGAATGGTTTGGCGGTCTCGTCACTCTCAGTTTCTGGCCATCCTTTTCCTACCCAATTTAAAATCTGCACCAGGGTTTTGTCTCTAGCTGTTTCCCTAGCCATGTCTGCTGCCGTCATGGGTAGATTTTCTAATATCTTTATTTGTAGGGTCAATGTGGTTGGTGCTGGGTCAACTTCTATGTCAGGTAGAGGGCAACAGCTAAGCACGTCAGCACGATTTATATCTTTTCCAGGTCGGTAAGTCAGTTCGTAGTTATAGGTAGCCAGGAATTCCAACCACCTTGTCATTCATGGTGATAATATATTAGGTGTAGCTTTGTTTACTGCGATTATGCCCAGGAGTGGCTTATGGTCTGTAATTAGTGTGAAAGTTCTCCCATAGATATATTTGTGGAAACATTTTATTCCAGTGATAGCGGCCAATGCCTCTTTGTCTAGTTGACTGTAGTTCTGCTCCGGCTTTGACAGAGTCTTTGAATAGAAGGCTATAGGTGCTTCTTTCCCATCAGGTAGTACGTGGCTGAGTACAGCACCAATGCTGAAAGGTGATGCATTTCAGGTTAGTGTTATTGGAAGTGTCTCACTGTATTGTATTAGTATGCGGTCTGATGTGATCAAGCTTTTTATCTCCTGGAATACCATTTCTTCTTGTTGCCCCCAGGACCAGGTTGCTTTCTTGTCAAGCAACCTGTGTAGTGGTTCTGCAATGGTTGCTTTCTGCAGTAGGAATATATTATAAAAGTTAATGAGTCCTAAGAAAGCTTGTAAATCAATTTTATTTGTGGGTCTGGGGACTTCCTTGATTGCTCTGACTTTATTTTCAGTGGGGTGGATACCTTCGCTGTCTATAAGGTATCCTAGGAATTCAACTCTGCTGGCAGCTAATTGGCACTTCTTCTTTTTTACTTTTAGTCCCACCTCCTTGAATTTGCCTAGGACTTCCCTTAGGCAGTCACATAGTTGTTCTTTGTTCCTGGCGGATACAAGGACATCATCAAAGTATGGTACCACCCCTTTTATCCCTTGCAATAGGTATTCCATTAAACTTTGGAACACCCCTGGGGCAATGCTGACACCAAATTGTAGACTGTTGCATTTGAATGCCCTCTGTGCATCACAATTATCTGGGCTTCCGCTGTTTTGGGGTCAACAGGCAACTGTTGGTACGCCTGTGCGAGGTCTAGTTTCATGAAGATTCCTCCCCCACCCAGGGAATGTAATAGATGCTGTACCACTGGAACTGGGTATGCGCTTTGTTGGAGCACGTGGTTAAGGGTTGCTTTGTAGTCTCCGCAGATGCGCACAGACCCATCTGTTTTAATTGGTGTAACAATTGTGGTTTCCACTTAGTGTGGTCAATTGGTTCCAATTGACCCCTTGTGTGATGAGTGTATCCAATTTCTCATCAATTTTTGGTTTTAGTTTAAAAGGAACCCAACTCACTTTTAGTCTTATGGGGACTATATTTGGGTTTAGACTAAAGGAAATTGGGGACCCCTGGTACTTGCCCAGTTCTCCGTCGAATATGTCTCAGAATTCTTCCATCAGGTCGTCTTCCCACTCTGTTTCGGTTATGCTGTTTATCCCTGTGACCTTGATTTCTAATGGTGCAAACCATTCAAGTTCCAATAGGTTGGGTCAATTCCAATTGACTATGGTTAATGGAAGGATTCTGATGTATTTTTTGAATGTTACCTTGAATTTTCTGGTACCTACTATGGGGATTTTGTTCCCCTGGTAGTCTTTCAGTGTTAGTGTTTGTTTTTTGAGTTTTTCCCAGCTCATTTCTGGTATCAGTCTTTTTATACCATTGACAAGTATGACCCTGAATCCACTTCCATCAGGTATGTCTGGTGTTAGGAATGTAAGTCACCTAACAGTTGGGTTAGAAAATATATAAACCAGGATAGGGAGTTGAAACTGCAGGAACCTTGGGTGAGAGTGACCATGTCATATTAGAATTCAATGTAACACAAATACAAGCAACAGAACATAATGACACCAGAGTCTTGGATTTTAAAAGAGCTGATTTCAATAAACTCAGAGAGAACTTGGGAAAGATTCCATACATGAAAATCTTAAAGGGGAAAACAACTCAAGAATCTTGGGAAACTCTAAAAAGTATTATCATAGAAGCCCAGACCAGCTCAATACCACTGAGAAAGAAAAACAAGAAATCCAAGAAGAAACCAGCATGGCTGCACAAAGATCTCTCTGGCAAATTGAAAGAAAAAAAAGGAAAAGTACATAAAATGGAAAGAGGGACATACAACTAAGGCAGAATATCAGCAGATAGCCAGAATCTACAAAAACGAAGTCAGGATAGCAAAGGCTCAGAACAAAGACTTGCAACAAAAATCAAAGATAATTAAAAAAGTGTCTTCCAACATATAAATAACAAGAAAAATATCAAGGAAACAGTCGGTCCACTAAAGAGAGAAGATAGCAAGGAAGTAACAGGCAACAGAGAGAAAGCAGAACTACTTAGCTCATTCTTTGCATCCGTCTTCATGCAAAAAGAAACTATAGCTCAACCCACCAAAAACATAACTGTAAAAGACAGACCAGAAATAAAAGTTAAAATAAGCAAGAAAATAGTAAGAGAACACCTGTCTGATCTTGATGAACACAAATCACTGGGGGCTGATGGATTACATCCCAGAGTTTTAAAGGAGCTGGCAGAGGTCATCTCAGAACCACTGCACCATATCTTTCAAAAATCCTGGAGCACCGGGGAACTACCAGAGGACTGGAAAAGAGCTGATGTGGTTCCCATCTTCAAAAAAGACAAAAAAAACAGACCCAGGAAACCAATCAGCCTAACATCAATACCCAGGAAGATATTGGAAAAGATAATAAAAAAACAGATCTGCCAACATCTAGAAACAAGTAAAGTAATAACTAGTAGTCAGCATGGGTTTGTTAAGAACAGATTATGCCAAATCAATCTTATTTCATTCTTCAACACGGTGACTAAATTAGTAGACCAGCAAAATACTGTGGACATAATATATTTAGATTTCAGCAAAGCATTCGACAAAGTAGACCACAACTTACTTCTTAGTAAGCTAGAAAAAAGTGGAATAGATAGCACGACCACTAGAGGGACTCACAACTGGCTGGCAAACCATACTCAATGAGTAGTCCTTAATGGGTCTAAGTTTACATGGAGGGAAGTAAGCAATGGGGTGCCACAAGGTTCAGTCTTAGGTTAGTACTCTTTAATATCTT
This sequence comes from Notechis scutatus, assembly GCF_049901735.1. Lineage (NCBI taxonomy): Eukaryota > Metazoa > Chordata > Lepidosauria > Squamata > Elapidae > Notechis > Notechis scutatus. The sequence goes on along the minus strand of NC_142025.1, from coordinate 15,375,462 downwards.
CATTAACGACTTAGATGAGGGAATAGAAGGGGAATTTACCAAATTTGCAGATGATACTAAGCTGGCAGGAATAGCTAACACCCAAGAAGATAGGCTCAAGATCCAGGTGGCTCTTGACAGACTAGAACACTGGGCCATATCTAACAAAATGAAATTCAGTGTAGAGAAAAGTAAAGTCCTACACTTAGGCAAGAAAAACCAAAAGTACACATATAGACTGAGTGAAACCAGGCTCAATAGCAGTAATTGTGAGAGGGATCCTGGAGTCTTAGTGGACAACCAGCTAAATATGAGCCAGCAGTGTGCAGCAGCAGCCCCAAAAGCTGATGCAATCCTAAATTGTATTAACAGAGGGATACAATCAAGATCAAAGGAAGTACTAATACCACTCTATAAAGCCTTAGTAAGATCACACCTAGAGTACCGCATCCAGTTTTGCTCATCACATTATAAAGAGGATGTTGAGACTCTAGAAAAAGTACAGAGAAGAGCAACCAGGATGACTAAGGGACTGGAGACTAAAACATACAATGAATGGTTGCAGGAACTGGGCTTGGCTAGTCTAGTAAAGAGAAGGACCAGAGGAGACATGATAGAGGTCTTCCAATATTTGAGGGGCTGCCACAGGGAGGAAGGGGGTCAAGCTATTTTCCAAAGCACCTGAAGACCAGACAAGGAATAATGGATGGAAACTGAACAAGGAGAGATTTAACCTGGAAATAAGGAGAAACTTTCTGACAGTAAGAACAATCAACCAATGGAACAGCTTGTCCTTGGAAGTTGTGGGAGCACCATCACTTGAGACTTTCAAGAAGAGATTTGACTGCCACTTGTCAGAAATGGTGTAGGGTCTCCCGCTTGGGTAGGGGGGTTGGACTAGATGACCTACAAGGTCCCTTCCAACTCTGATTATCTGTTATCTGTTATCTGGAGTGTCAGCTTGTCTAGTAATTTTCTCTACCCATTGAAAAATAAAAGGCTAAAGAAGTTGTCCCTTTATGCTGCTTTCTGAGCTAATAATATATATCATATTATCTTAACAAAACCTTGGCCTGTTTAATGCAACCTCTTGCTATTTGCCTCATTATTTTCTTTCCCCTAGAACGTCCAAGAATTTTGCAAAATACATCAAGAAGTTGCAGCTTCCTGCTGTAGTGCCAGCGGAGTTGCAAAAGACTGTGTTACTTGGAACAACATACATTTTAAGAAGATACTTGGTTGATACTCACGATGCTGGCAGCAACCCGTATCAAACATGGCTCTGGCCAGTCAATGATATTTGTGATACATTTTTAAATGTTCCATTGACTGAGCTTAATCTTTAATGAATAAAGATTGTAATAATAATATAAGATCCAATCAGGCTGAGACAGAGTCCAAACTTGATAATTTCATAAATAAAGTACAAATATTTGTAGTCAAATTCTTTGAGTAATCACTTTTATTCCTTCATCCATTGAACTAAGATAAAATACACTTCCATGGTTTCTACAGCTGGCTCTAGAAAGTAACAAAAAGCTAGGTGAAAGAAGAACTGACCTAAATTTCACCTTAAACTTTACATGAACCCAAATCAATTACCCATAGTTTTTGCTGGAAGCAGAGAACAAGAAATACTAAAATAGAGCATGCTTCCCCTGCTGTCATTTAACTTAACCAAAGCTAAACTAGAATGAAAAACTTCTACAGAAAGAAACCTTTGTGAGGCTTCCAACTTGAACTGAGAGAAATATCAGAAATGAAATAAACACTTTGCTGTTCTGCTTAGTTTTCAGATATTTCCAGATAGATGGATGTAGAGTTTGGATATCTTCCAAGGCTTCCTGCTTAAGGGAGTCCTCAGTGGAGGTTCCTTTCCTCCCCTATCATTTTTCATTTCTCTTTGGCAGAAGTGACAAGAGAAATTGTGAGGGAGGAAAACTACTATGGAATTTGGCTTGGTTATCTCCTAAACCCTAGTTGGGTTTTTTTTTGTTTTAATTATGGAGCCATGTAGAAAATACTTTCATGCTAATTATTATACATTTTTGATTTATAAATAATAAAGCATCTACAACTTGCTTAAAAGACCATCATATCCCTTAATTTTTCACTTTGTTGACTTCCAGACTTGCAGAAAAGACTATTCTCTTTTGCTATTTCTGGTTCTTTTCCTTAGAGGCCAAGAATTATATTTAGACTTCGTCATCATTGCAAAATTGGCATGGGAGCCGTCTTCTGCCATCCCCCAAAAGCCAAATTAAAATAAATAATATAATATTAGCAGTTATTTGGGTGGGGAAAGACTGTGAAATTTGCTGATCTAACATGAACAACCAGCTGTGGACCTTAGGCCAGTTAACTCTCTTTCAGCCTACCTTATAGGGTTGTTGCTCCAGGAAAAATAGGAGGAGGAAAGTGTGTTGGATATGTTTGCCACTTTGAGTTATTTGTGAAAAATAATAAAGGTGATATACAAATAAATAAATCAACATTTCTCAGGAGAGATGGCTTGAAATGTTGTCAACTGCTCCATTCTAAGACCTCTCCTTGTTCAAAAGCCTCTCTCTTTTTGCCAGGACACACTTAGACTCACATACATTTATTCAATATGAGAGGAGACCAGAAAAAACATACAAAGAGACCCATATGTTTTTTCATTACACAGCAGAAAGCTTTCTGTGGCTACTTTTGGTAAAAGAATTAGAAATAAATCCAAAAGACATGTTCTACACACTTTCCCTAACCTGTTTCTACTTTTGCTTAAAAAAAATACTGGCACTTTTTAATACCCATTTCTGAGATCTAATTTAAGATAATATTAATTCTCTGGCATTTGCAAGCTGCACATTTTTGCCCCCATTGAAAAAAATCTATTTCCATAAGTTTGCAGTGAGTCCTGCGTTGTAAACCACTTGAACTTAGCTTCTTGATTTATATGAGAGGAGTAAATGGGTAGTAAATGTATTTAGTGATTAACTTTGTTTTGGGAAAAAGAGAGAAATACATGGATATTAGATTTTATTGTTTCTGTTGGAGGTTCCCCAGTAATTACATATATGCTTTATTGATACCATTTTGAAAACATATAATCAACTCAATGATACCTATTTCTATTTTTTTTCCTTTTCTCCATGTTTTAACTATTATAAAATCAAACTGATGTTTATAATATAATTAACCTTAGCTATTTCTTGTAGGCCTAGGTGAACAAGAGAGCCAATCCTTCAAGCTACCTAAATAGATTCTTCTATTTCTAATACTATTGCCTGAGAGAAAATGAAGTTTAAAACTTTTCCTAAGCATGAGCTGTTTCTTCTCAGCTCTGGTACTTTCTCCTTCCTAATTGATCCAATAACTACAGTTTCCTCTCTTTCTTCCCACCGGCTTTACTGAAGGGGGACAAATTTTAACATTTCAGTAGTAATTCATCATGACTCACTTACTAACTTGAGCCAATATATAATCTTGAAACATTAGTGTTACACAAAGTAGAATAGCTCCAACCTTTGATCATTTGGCTTGTCCGATGTTGTGCCATTTCTAACTCTATAACAGTTTTTCCGAAGGATATAAGAGAAAACAGCATTCTGCATGAAATCACACCATAGATTTGAGTGAAGAAATTAAATATTAGGAGCTCTATTTTGAAGACTGTACCAAATCATGACTCAAAAGGAGTTTGATTTTTTTTTTTTTTTATGGAACAGCTACAAGCTGAACCAGTTTAGACATATTTTAGTTAGTCATTGTTAAGTTGGACCATTGGCATAAATGTGAAAATTTAGAGGGTTTATTTATTTTTATTGATTGATTGATTGATTTGATTTGCCAATTGTTTACAAGATAATAAGTATAAGTGTATACATAGTTGTGAATACATGAAATGGGTACATATAAGAAAAATAAAAGAAGAATAAGAGAAACAATAGGACAGGGACGGTAGGCACGTTGGTGCGCTTATGCACACCCTCTACAGACCTCTTAGGAAAGGGGTGAGGTCAATAGTAGACAGTCTAAGGTTAAAGTTTTTGGGGTTTGGGGAAGAAACTACAGAGTCGGGTAGAGTATTCCAGACATTGACCACTCTATTGCTGAAGTCGTATTTCCTGCAATCAAGTTTGGTGCGGTTAACTTTGAGTTTGTATCTATTGTGTGCTCTTGTGTTGTTATGGTTGAAGCTGAAGTATTCATTGACAGGTAGGACATTGCAATGTATGATTTTATATACCATGCTTAAATCAGACCGAAGACGGCGTAATTCAAGGTTTTCTAGTTCTAGAATTTCAAGTCTGGTGGCATAAGGTATTCTACAACGAGTAGAGGAGTGGAGAACTCTTCTTGTCAAATATTTCTGGACTTTCTCAATTGTGCTAATATCAGATACGTAATGTGGGTTCCAGACTGATGAACTGTATTTGAGTATTGGTCTAGCAAATGTTTTGTATGCTCTGGTTAGTAGTGTGATATTACCAGAGAAAAAGCTACGTAGGATTAGGTTAACAACTCTTAATGCCTTTTTGGCTATGTAGTTGCAGTGGGCTCTAGCACTTAGATCATTAGAGGTGAGTATTCCAAGGTCCCACTGTTTATGTTACATTTTAAACATCTATTGTCCTTTAGGAGACCTTTACAGAAATTTATTTTCAATTTCAATTTTAATTAATTCCAAACATATTGGCTTAGGGCATAACTGGGACCAGAAATTCCATTGCTAAGCAAGGTAGTTGTTATTGAATCACACCCAATTTTACAACCCTTTTTTGTCATGGTTGTTAAGCAAATAACTGCAGTTGTTAGGTAAATCACAAAGCCATTAAATTAATCCAGCTTCCCTATTTGCTTGTCAGAAAAGCCATCTGGGAAGGTAGTAAATGGCATTCACATGACTATGGGATACTGCAATCTTCACTGATACGTGTCAAGTTGTCAAGCACCCAAATTTTGTTTATGTGACTGTGGGGATAGTCTGATGGCTATAAGTGCAAGGACTGACTGTACGTCTTTTTTTTAATGCCCATTGCAACTTTGAACAATTGCTAAACAAATGATTGCAATTCAAGGACTGGCAGCAATTTGGTGATTGCCAAACTGCATGGCTGTCCCATTATTCAATGTAATTTATTATCAATATATGAAGTATGTTTTACTTATTTCTTTGAATTTATAAGCAGCCCAATATAAATGGACTTTGACGTTCCTTGAACTCAATATATTTCCTTGAAGTTTCCACTATTATAACCCTGCATTGTTGAGAACTGAACAGTGATTATTACTGACAGTTTTGTTGACTATAACTGCTTTCCTATCCATTAGAAAGCCATTATCCTCTTGTTCAATCAAGGTGAGTATCTGATTTTAAAAGTCAGATATTATATGTAGCCTGTTATTTCTAACTGTTTGCCAAGTTTGAAATATCCCAAAGTCAAGCTCCTTATAATTAAAGTAACTGGCAAGAAATATAACCAGTTCATACTCTGTTGATAGGGGGTAACAGCTAAAAGAAGAAATTACAAACTTCCTTTTTGGAAAGTCTCTCTACAAGTAACACTCTATGGATTTTCATTTATGTTGGCCTCAATATATAATTCCAAAAGGCCTTTTTTTGTTCTCTAAATCATCCATGGGATTCACAGCAGAAATTGGCAATGATAAAGCAACAACATTTTGAAAGAGAGAAGAAACACATTCTTGAAGATCCTTTCTTCCTTCTTACATGCTACTGTCATAAACTATAATATGTTGGCCAATTAAAGAATTTAGTTTCTTCACCCAAGCTTATATACTAATCTAAGAGGTACTGATTATATTTTGAGAATGGGAAGGGGGAATAGAAGAAAAAAAAAGGAAGATACTGAGTTTTTCAATTGAATCTTGACATTAACTTGAAGTAAGCTGAAGTTAATTTACACTAGTAATTGTGTTTTTAATTGGCTAGAGGAAAAGATTATTGGAAGTTCAGTCTCAAAGAGAAGATTGAGTCAGAATGGTTATACCTTTTCATTTTTCCCTAAAAGAACCAATCCTATCAAAATAAAGTAACATATCCTGCAAGTCACAACTTCTGGAAGCTATACAGAATTTTTATTTTATATAAAAGTATCCATATCAAATTAGTACTTGCTAAACAATGATATCGTAGTAGTTAGATGACAGGATAAGATCTTGTGTATAGCTTTGCTTGAGAATGTTTCTGATAAGATCCATTCTATTAGAAAGAAAAATAATGAATGGCTGTTCTAAAAGGATTGGGTGGATGTTATTATTTATATAAGAGATAACTAATAGGCAAATAAGATAGCAACAGGCTTGTATAAATATTATGGGCAAGTTAAAATATACCGACTATGTAATTTTTGAAAAACAAATACATTTAAAAATAAACTTTAAAAAGCTTCTTTAAATAATTTTCTTAAAAAATATTATGAAATTGTTTTCTGATACTGTCCTCTCAGATTTTTTTTGTTCCTATCTAATTAACACTTCTTTGATTTCTTATTGGAACATCATTTTTACTCATCTATTATCAGCTAATATACAATTTGTATAAATAGACATGCAATGCCAATCCAAACATGTTAACTTTCTAAGGGATTGGATTGCCTTAATCTCGTAATGTGTTCAGTGAGAATTTAAATATGCAAGAATGAGAAAACTGAACAATAACCACTATAGAATATGGTTTGAACTGTCAACATTGTAAACCCTTTGATTCAGAAATATCAAAGCATCTTCTATACATGCATCAATGCTTGATTCAGAAAAATCCTTTGAGCTTCACCAACCTGTTGCTGATGAAGAAAATGAAAATGATGGAAACTTGTGGATTCCTTCCTTTTCTTGGACTTGTGGCTGAAGTAAATTCCTTATATTAAACTTCCTACAGTCTTAAGTATGGATTGATAGATCAGGTTGCCTTGTCTTCAACCAAGACATTCAAGATTGTTGTGAGAATAAACAGGATTTTTATGCATTCTGCATCTTCACAAAAGATCTGTCATTCCACAGAAAAGGTGTGAATGTTCATCAGTAGCGGGATTCTACTAGTTTCCCTACCAGTTTGATGATCGCACAGTTCACAAATGCAGCTTTCCAAACACCAACTGAGGCTCTGCCGTGCCAATCAGCTGAGAGGATAAAGATCAGAAAAGCGCAGGGGTGGGTGGGAGGGCCAATTCTGCATTTTTCTCTTCTTTCTCCTCTCAGCCGATCATCGGAGCTTTTTTTTTTTTTACTACTGGTTCAGCTGAAATGAGCCAAACCAGTAGCATTTCACCACTGATGTTCATGCCTCATATACATCTGTTTTCTACTCCTTGCTATCATTTGGCGTATATAAGGGTATTTGAACCTGGAACCAATCTTTTCAGATTAAGAACAGAAATAATGTCCCATTGGATCCTGAAAGGTGCTTTTTCAGGAGGCAACTGGATAGTCTTGTTTTTCTTTGAAGATGTTTCACTTCTCAACTAAGAAGCTTCTTCAGCTTTGACCAGATGATGGGGAATAGAAAGAATTATATTCCTTGCAAACTACTGGACATTTGCATTCTTTTATAGAATCGTTGAGCAATATAAATCTTTCTATTCCATCATCCAGTTGAAGCTGAAGAAGTCTCTTGGATGAGAAGTGAAAGAAAAAATAAGAAAGGGAAACAGGGTAGAAAACACCCTGCAGCCAAAAAAGTTCCACACACATCTGCATTACCCAGGTGATGTTAATGACCCAGATAAACCTCAATGACTCTAAAACAGGGGTGTCAAACACACACCATCATGGTGGAGTCATTTGATGTCTCAGGACTTTTCCCCCTTCGCTAAACTAGGCAGGGGCAGAACCAGCACATGATGCATCCAGCCCGTGGGCCAGGGGTTTGGTATCCCTGCTCTAAAAGAATGCAAATGACCAGCTTCCATTCCCCACCATCCAATCAGAGCTGAAGAAGCCTCTTGGATGAGAAGCAAAACACTTTAAAAAAACAAACAAAAACGAAGTCCAGTTGTTTCCTGAAAAAAGCACCTTTGGGTCAACCATGACCTGGATGACTGAAAATCTCCATAGACATCCCATTGGACCATTCAGTTAGCAAACATGCATATATTTAGAAAAGCAGTAGTACAATTTATTTATTTTTATTCATTCATTCATTCATTCATTCATTCATTCTTATTTGGTAGATAATACCAAATAATTCCAGATAATTCCATCCCACATGGGACTCTGAGCTGTTTAAAGCAAAACAATAACAAAAATCATTAGAGAAGAGTAAAGACAATAAAACCATAAAAGCATCTGTGGAGGAATATACTCAATTTCCAAAGCAATACGCCCAGTTTGGAAATTCGATATGCCTGTCATTGGATCATTAAGTCAGATGGCAAATACTTGTTTTCTGGAAGGTCAGCAAGGTCAGGTTCAATCAGAGAGAATGATGTTTCATTGGAAATAATAGAAGTAGAGAGTTAAGAAGCTTCAGCCCAAGCCTCTTTGTGTATTATTTCAGAGAGTTAGGTTGTGTCTATTTGCTATCTACCATCTAGTTTGGCCTAGTATTATTATTGACTATAGCTTTACTATTCTTCCAGGGATATAGCTTGAGAATTTCTGAAGCTCACTGAACTAAGAGCTTCATCCTTTATTGGTAATATCATAGCCCCTAAATCAAATTTCCTAAATCTGTACCATTCAAACAGCTGGATAATCCTGGATAAGATTATATGGACAATATCAGGTTAAAAAAAAACCCCTGGTTTTGTCCATATATAGGTGATGGAAAACAACAGAGGACAACTTTGGGTTCCACATCTATGTTCTGTGCATTCATAATAAATGACAATACTGAAGTAGGAGAAAAATGATATAACACAAAATCTTATCAAAGTAAACATAATGTTCTGGTGGGGACTGTCAAAATATAAATGAAGCACAGATGGAATATTATGCAAAGGAAGCATGCAATTTAGCTCTTCTAATTTCCATAATTGTTGCATCTAATTTGTATATGGTGTTACATAAGTACATTCAAGATGCAGAGGGAGAAGATGGCAACCATAACTTGGCTGATTGCCTTCATGATCTGATTTATTTTCAGACAAAGTCTGAAGGGTGGCATAGCTTTGAATGACCTTCCTCTTTTTCATTTGGTAGAAACTGAACTTAGTTCTTGGATTCTGAAATAAGAGATTGCATTCCTTGAAAAATGGGAGCTATATCTGCCTGTAAGGTTCTGCCACAAATTTCACGCAGGCAGAACTTTAAAACTGAGTTATCATTCTGAAATATTTGCTGACAAAATAAGTAAAGGCTTAGGAACTTTCCCCTATGGACATATCTCTGGTTGTGTTTATTCAAAATCTAGCCAGGGAGAGGGAGGGAGGGAGAAAGGAAGGAAGGAGAGAGACTTTTTAAAGAAAACTAATTCCACCATGAGATATTATGCACAGTTTCATGAGAAGTCAGATACATGAATTCCTTTCTCCCACCATGGCTATCGTGCCAGCTTCTAATGCATTATGACCTGCATGAACAACTCAATCAATGGGAATATATTGAAATCACAAGGCCAGAAATCTCTCACAACAATTCCAGAGCCTATAATGTTACTGAATAATCTTTAGGTCACATTACTCACCTAATCACTGTTTGAAGAGTTGAGTTATGGGACAGTCAGAAAGCTTCTATGACTAGTTTTTGTTCTGAACTGGAAATGAAAGAAGACATCCAAAATAGCACATTGATATCATCACAAACTCAATAATCTCTGAATGTTGAATGGTGTGTTGCTGGGTCAGATCTTGTCATTATTAAATATGTTGACTGCAAATAATTATGGATACTGTAATGACCTGAAATATCTTAATGCAATTAGTAGCTTATAGTGCCTTCCTCCCATCTACAACCTTTCTAGATGGTCAAAAGCATCAGGATAGGACTTCTGGTTTGCAGGGCTTCGGCGGCAGGCAGGAATCCACAATCGTGCGCGGTTTCTGCCTGGGCTCGCTGCTGGAGCACCCCGAGCCAGTTTGGCTTCGGGGCTAAGCCACCCCATAGAGGTTGTGAAGAGGGAGGAGATCCCAGCAGGGTCGAGGAAAGCCGCATCTTTCCTCCCCAGATGGCTAAACTCCCTTTCCTGAAGGCGGTAAGAGTGGCGGTCAGAAATGGCCGCCTCAAAGAAGCACTCATCTGGAAAAGAAAGTGCAGGAGGAAGTTAAGAAGTGAAAGTTTTGGCTGACCGGGATAAGAAGCAACAACTAAGGTATCCTGGAATTTAAATTTTATAAAAGATACATCGCTCCCAAAGAAGATTCGGAAGCAGCGAATGAAAGTGAAAAGGGAAAGTTTTTTTTTTCACTCTCTTTCCCTACAGTGACAGTGAAGAGAGATGAATGAGAAATCAGAAAAACCTGCTTTGGCACCAATAGGTAATTAAACTGGAAATATAATTAAATGCCAAGGGGACAATAAAGATTTCTGAATATTAAAAAATCCTTTTTTTGCTATAAGTGGGAAGGGAGAGGAAAAGAATAAGGGCAGGATTTGGAAGGAGGAGCCTGCCTGGAATTCAAAAGAATCTAAAGTTAAATCTAAACAAGACTTCTAAAAGATACATTTTAACTGGAACTTTGCAACTAAATAGTAACCCCAGGAAGAGAAAGTGAAAAAAGAAGAAAGTGTTAAAAGAAACAACTTGTGTGCATTTGGATTACTTGGTGACTTTGGGACTTCTGGAAATTATATTTGAATGACTAAAAACAATTGAGTGGTTGTTTAAAAAAATTCTACAATGGCATCACTTGTGGATGAACTGAAAATGGAATTTAAAAAATATAAAGAAGAGGAACAAGAAGGGAAGGGCTCTTTTGGCTCCATTTTTCAATTCTTAGAAATGGCGATCTGTACCTACGAGAAGCTACAAGAAAAGACTGCGCAACAAGAAGATTGGGACAAAGAAGAAGCCATCTTTGATGAACAAGTAACTTTATCTGGGGAAGAAAGGGGAAAGGGGGAAAAGAGAGTGGAGATTTTAAGAACTAAAAAAAAACAGACAAAAAAGGGAAAAATAATGTGAAAAGTGGATATAATGTTAGAAAGCAACAGAAAAGGGGAATACAGAAGAGGGAAATGGAGGTGGAGAGACAAGGGGGTAAAAAGGGGAGAGAGAAGCAAGGGAGGAAGGAAGGGAAGAGAAGTTACAAAGGTTTGAAGCAAGATGTAAAGAAACAGGACTTATTCAGAGAAAATGGGTGAAAATTTAACTGAAAAAGCAATTCTGCAAAGGTACATAAGATTGTATTATTATATTTGTATTAGAAATAATGTTAGAAAATTGGAAACAACATATGATTAAAAAGGGGGATAAAATAGTCAGTGTAATTTAGTGAAACTTTTGTGAACAAAATAAAGGAAATGAAATAAATGAGATAATTGAATTAGGAAGGAATGGGAACATTTTAATTATTCAATGTTTTATAAAATATAAGTGAAGTGGGGGGGAAGTAACTATGGAAAGTTTATAAGTGTTCCCATAGAAGTATGATACGTATTTGAAAAGAAATGTGTAAAATATTTAAGAGTTAAATGAATATTAATATTAATGATAGAATTGAATTGGTATGGATTGTTCTTTTAATTATATTATATATTTATAATTTTTTCTTTTTTTAAAATACAGTGTGTAGTTTTAGAATGTACCAAGCAGAATCCGAATAGAAGTTATGTATTATATTAAGTGTTATAATTTTAGGGGAAAGATATAAAGGCGTCATACTCCAATCAGTGATTACAGGAGAAATTTTGTTTAATGAGAAAAGATAATAGACAGCTGAAACAGGACAGACAAAGAATATAAGTATAATTATTTGAATCAAGATGAAATAAATAAAATAAAATTAAGAAAGTTAAAAGAGGGGAGAAGCTATATAGAAAATGTAGAATGGTAATGAGATATGGAATGGTATATAAAAATGAGCATGAACTTGAATTTGTGTCTGTACGAAGAGATGTAACCTGGGATCAAGTTGCTTTCAAAAAAGATGTTTTATGTTTTTATGTTTTATGTTTTGTTTGTTTAGGTTTGTTTTTAAAATCAATAAAATTTTCAAAAAAAAAAAAGCATCAAGGATAGAAATAATAAAGTCATACCCATTATATTTCTTAACCAGGATCTAAAGCTTAGGTTCCCCCACCACCACCCCTTCAGATACCTTACCACCTTCTGAGTACAGTTTAAACAGTAATAACAATGATCTTCCTGTGGATGTTTCATCAACAATCGTGTGCAGTAATTGTATCTCTGAACTTCCTACAGAAAGTAATTTTAACTGGGGGATTTCAACTCTCAAGGAATGATTAGATCTGATGGCCTATCATTTTCCAATTATGCCTTTACAGATACAGTCCTATGTACACAAGCCAAGAAGTAAATACTATGGAACAGAACATTTTTTTGTCAGAGTAGATATATCAGTGATTGATCTTTGTTATACACAATGGAATCATATCATGTGACCTTTGAGACAACATCTTGGAGACCTTAGCATTGTCAAAGGCTTTCTTTTTGTTAATTAGTTGCTCATTTCTTTGTACTTTAGGATGCTAACAATACAACAAATATCTCAGATATACATATATCAAAGAATTAAAAATTAATGAATACCATGCATGTGTATCTCCAAATTATACAATGTAGAGCAAATAGATCTCCAATTTTTTCCTGAAGATTAGAAAGATATTGATAAAATTAATACTGTTGTAAGTCAAGGACACTACTGGTATTTTAAATAAACAAAGTCAATTGATCTGCAGGAAAATATATGTTTGTTTAAGATGTAGATGACTAGGTGTCTATAGCATTTCAACCTGAAAGGGTAAAGAAATAATATGAAGCAGAATTGGACATGTAAAATACACCTCTTGATGTCTCTTAAATCAAGCATTTATTTTCCTGGAATTGTGGTATGATCATAGAAAAAAATGAAATTTTAAGGAGATGTTGTCAACAGTTGTGTGCCCAGACATATTCTGAATCGTGTTTTCCCCAAAAAATCAGGTTACTGCACAAAAACTGCTTTTGCCATACATCTGATCCAAAGTTACAGAAAAAAATTGAAAGATTTGTTCCCTGTTCATATCAACTTTGGGTCTACTTACCCATAAATCTTTTCCATCCTGCTTCTATACTGATCCCTATTTAAAAGGCACATACAGACACACACTTCGCATTTCCACAAAATAGTATTTGTTTTTTCATACAAGTTTGTTATAAGATAGGTATGTAGTGGTGGTGGAGGGTTTCTCCTATAGTAGTCAATTTGATACACATTTTTTCCTAAAATAGACAGTTGGATGATATGCTACATTTTTGCACCTTGAGTAAAACTTCCTTGGAAAAGGAGGATGTCAAAAACTAAAAAGGAAAAATAACTGCATAATAATAAACTACAACATAGACAGCAGAGGTGGTATTCAGTCAGTTCTGACAGATTCTGGAGAACAGGTAGCAGAAATTTTGAGTAGTTCAGGGATCGGCAAATACCACATCTGACTGGCCCCGCACCATCTATTCTCTGCCTCCCAAGTCCCAGCTGTTCGGCTGGGTCTTCTTTTGTTGCCCTGCACAGGAGAAAGGAGCTAGAAAGCAGGTTAATGGGTGGCGAGGGGATGGGATTTTGCAGTATCCTTCCCCTGCCACGCCCAGCAAGCCACGCCCACCAAGCCATGCCACACCCACCAAGAACCAGTAGTAAAAAAATTTGAATAACACCAATGATAGAATTAGAAGAACTTTATTGTCATTGTACAAATACAACCAAACTGTGGATGCACCCCAGCAACTGTTCGCAATACAATAAAACCAAAGCGCTTAAAAATGAAGATAAGAAAAATAGAGTACCCACGTCTCCATTTGCAATTTGAGAGTACAATATCTATGAATAGACATCAGACAGACACTTGTGTTAAAGTGAAATCCACCCGTCTTTGTACTAGGAAAAATTATTCCATTCATAAATTGTGCTGGCCCAAAACAGCAAAGTCAGTGCATTATCAAAGATGGGTAAATGTTATGATCTTTACAATTGTACTGCAGGTTAAATTAAAGAAAGTGATTGGTAGATTGCCTTTGTTCACCTTTCCTCCCATAAGTGTTACCTGCTGATGGGCAAAGCAATACCTGTTGTTTTCTGTAAGATATAGGGGGGCAAAGGATGTATGTGTGTGTGCATGCAAGAAAACAGTGCATTTAATTTGTTTTGTTTAATCCACTGTCTGGCTAATGTATACTGAACAAAAGTGGTTCAAAATGAGAGTTAAAATTCAGTGGTGGGTAACCTTTGGCCACAGAGGGCAGCATGAGACCATCTGACTCCTTTTTAAAAATGATTCCTGTATGTTCTTATTGCTCTCTCTCTCTCTCTCCCTCCCTCCCTCCCTCCCCCCTCTCCCTTCTTTTCCTCTTTCTCCTTCTCTTTCCCCCTCTCTCTGTATTCTGCTTTCTCTCTCCCTCTCCCTCCCTCCCTCTTTTCCTCTCCTTTCCTCCCTCTCTTTGTATTTCTCTCCCTGTCCCTCTACCTCCGCCTTCTCTTTTGCTCCTTTTCCCTCTCTTTCCCTCCCTCCTTCTCTCCCTCCCTCTATCCCTGTCTCTCATCTCCTCCCGCCTTCTTCTCTCCCTCCCTTCTTCTTTCCCATTTTCCCTCTCTTTCCCTCTTTCTATCTCTCTTCCTCTCTCTTGTATTAACGCTTATCATGTACCATGATGGCTTTCAAAATTTGCCTCTGGGAAATATTGGTTTCTCTCTTTCATCTCAAATGTTGTTCTATTTTTTAAACAAATTTACTGTGTTTCAATACTCAAAGGGTCTCTCCTTCCCCCCCCTCCAACTATCAAATCCCACTCACAAAAGGCAGGTTAGAAAGTGGAAAGAACAAGAGCATCCCACACCCCACTATCTCCATCACTGCCCCACTTTTTAAACCTCAACTTAAGGCTGAAGATGAAAAAAAAAAAAAAAGATAAAATAAAGCAGGTCAAATCAGCCATAGAATTTTAATTTCTAATAGAAAGCTCTCCACAACACAGAACAATCAATAGGAATACTTTTCTGCTTGATAGAAGCACTCCAGGAAGCATTATAGCTCATTACCTTAGGACCTAATGTGGTCATAAAAGTGCCCCTAAGGTCAAAACAGCCAGAGAATTTGTTTCAGGGAATGCTCATCCCCTTTTTTTAACACAGCCAGTTCAAGATTCTATACATACATACAAGAATAGACATTGGTATTCTGATTATTCACTAGCATCATAATGCTATTATAAAGTGAGCAAACAACATAGCAAAAATTCTGATTTGGTCTGCCTTGAAAGATAAGACAAAGGTCTATCTCAATCCACCATTTTGTTTCTTACAGTGATCAACTAGATGTCTGTAGGTTCTCACAAGCAGGGAAACAGAGATGGTTTATCTCTCCTGTTGCTGTTTTCATACAACTGGTATTTGGAGGTATTTGCCCCTAGCAAGAAGTAATATTCAGTCATCCCATCTAATAGATCTTGATAAATCTGTCCTTCATGCATTTATCCTTTAAAGTCAATGTGTTAGTGACACCATCACCATCTCTTGTGGTAATGAGTTCTGGAAGTTATTTATGTGGTGTGTGAAAAAGTTGTTTCTTTGCCTGTAAACGTTTCTATGCTGAGAAACAAGACAGCCACATGAATCAAGTTATGACTAGTAAAGAGATTTATCTTTGACCTTGGCTCCTAAGTGCCATAGGAGATAAGATTGGAGAAAAGGTCCTGATCTTAGAGGTGGTATCTGAATTGCCATACCCTCTTTGGTTGCAATAGCTGCCTGCTTCCAACACTGATACACTGACGAATAGTCAAAAAGGACCCAAATCCTGCTTTCAGCCCACTGCTACAAGGTATATCAGAGTATTCTAATACCCCGTAACGTGCATGTTATCAGTTATAAGCTCGTGTTACCTTTTTCTGAATTTTGGTTGACAAGAAGCAACTTGGCACCAGCAATAGTTAACTAATAAGAAAATGGAATGTGAAAAGAAAAGAATTTTATCACTGCTTAGAAAAGGAGGATGTGGTCTGCAGCTGGGGACATGTTAAGATTTTGCACTGATGCATGAACCAGGAAGCAATTCATCAAGATCAGATCAGAAGGAGATTGGAAGACAGCAACCCAGAGATAAGAATATTAACAGTTAACTGCTGGGCAGTAAGTCACTTTTGACTCAGCAGCCAACAAATCAATGAAAGTCTTGGGTGACATGGAAAGGAATGTGTGATGGATGCTGCTGGCAGAGAATCAAGAACAAACTGTTTGGGTTTGTTTTGGAAAACTCCATTGTCTGAGCCATCTACCTGTACTGTAAAGCTCTCTTCCAAATAATCAAGTTGAGGCTGGAGGTATGTAAATGATATGTGTGAGCAAATGTGGATTCCCCCCCACAAACTCTGAAATTAACAAAACATTATCCCTGTTAAGTCTCAGTGTCTTATGTTATTTATTACATAAAGCAAGCTACTTCTTAGG
Organism: Notechis scutatus; assembly: GCF_049901735.1. NCBI lineage: Eukaryota > Metazoa > Chordata > Lepidosauria > Squamata > Elapidae > Notechis > Notechis scutatus. Next base: position 15,358,936 of record NC_142025.1, on the reverse strand, counting down.
AGATTGACCAGTTTGACCTAATAATTAAGGAACCAAGCTAGAAACTAGGGGATTGTGAATGCTAATCCCACTTTAGCCATGAAAGTCAGCTGGGTGACATTGAGCCAATCACTTTCTCACCTCACAGAGTAGTTGTTGTGGAGAAAACAGGAGGATAAAAGACATATGCCCACCACCCTGAGTTATTTGTAAAATTAATAAAGCTGGGGTGAAAATTAATAAATAAATATTAGCAAAAAATTAGCTGATTGTATGAGAAAGCAAGGTTTATCTCTTTTGAGATAAATTCTTGTTTTTCAGACCTTTTCCACTTAAGTCATGGATCTTCAAACTTTTCGGCTACCGAGCACCACTAGGACTCACAGAACGTGTCATGAATGATGAATTTAGCAGTTTGTGTAGCAGCTTGTTCTACTGGGCAGCCCCTTCAAAAACCTAGCCTAAATGCACTTCCTTGTAATTTTAAACCACTGATTCTGGCTCTATCTTCTGAGAGAAGAAGTCCACTGCCTATATTATGTGACAGTAATTCAGATTATGATCACATCTCCCTGCAGTCATTTCTTCTATTGGCTGAATATACCCAGATCCTGATAACAAAGCCAGAATAATTCCCGATGTATGGATTCACAGTACCCAGGTCATGCATCAGGACCATAGACTTAGATTCTGATTCAGTTCTACAGAATTGTCTACCTCAAATAGCAGTAGCAATCTATACTTGTCTGTCTCTCTGTCTGTATGTCAGCCTCTCCCTCTTTCTCCTCCCCTCTCTCTAAAATAACTTGACTCAATATATTTGCGAAAGTAGAGTATTCCACTGTGTATTGTGTTTCCTTCTCACTTAAATTAAAAATACAAATCAATGGGGCATTGTGGTTGTTCTTGAATGTAAAAACAAACAGCATAACCTAGTAAAGAAAATTTAGTAATATACTTCTAAAAATTTTGTTGACTCATAGCTTCACTGCTTCCAACCAGTTTGCAATTATATAAATACTTAAAAGTCAGATATAAAAGTATTGCCTTACTGGTAGTATTTGAGAAGATTCCTTCCTAGAGAATGAAGGGTTATCAATATTACAGCTAAATTAATGGTCTTATTGCTTTCCTTCCAAATTAAATAACAGTAACTAAACATTGGCATCTTCTTTCTCATCTGTTTTCAAATTTAATAATGTCATTGCCTTTGTGGCCATCAATCATTCCAAACCATTGAATCTTAACAATATTCCTTGTGGGTAATCTTGACTGTCAGGTGTAAAGTAGAATAATTAACACTATGTGGCATGAGCAGGAAGGTTAGACTACTAGGTTGTTATTCCAAGGGAGAGTTAGACCTAAGTAATTGTCAACTTGTCATCAACTGATTGCCTTGAGTTTATACTGAGGCTCCTGAACGTATTGCTTTCTATGATACAAGCTAATTTGGAGGTGACATAGATGTTGAAAAGGAAGCAGAGAAAATGCTCTCATAATGTCCACCTCCAGTGACTCCAGGTTGAAACCTGGGACATGAGCAGTACTTGATGGGATCTGATACATACATAACACCCACATCATTCTAATAGCAAATTCAAGGGTTGAACCTCAACAGAAATGACACAGATATGTCAAATTGTTAGGACAGTGATATGCAAGCTTTATGGCTTGGTGGCCTAGTGGGGCGGAGAAGGGAACTGACCTGCCTGTGCAAGTTGAGTTGTACGCCTGCACCAGCCAGCCACTTGTATGACATGGTTCTGAAGCCCTGTCCCGGGGATTGGGGACCCCTGTGTTAGTGCTAAATTTGCATGTGGCTGCTTCATGTAATGAGTGTCAGAACTGTAAGGTCCTTGAATTCTGAACAAAAACACAATGGTTAGGTGGAAAGAGAACTGCACTTCCATTTTCCTAGTGATATCTTATGTAGGTCTCTTGCCAAAGAGATTGGTCTGCCCCACTTGGGTGATATACTGCAGACCCTAACTTCATTGTCAAGGAATTTCAGCTGGTAGGATCTACAAGAAGAGTCTTTCCTATCATGTCTTCCCTGCCTTTAGAACATTTTGATTCTCTGGGTAAGGATCTACCCTAACCATCTTAGCCTTCCAGAAGAGCCTCAATACTTGGGTCTTCTGATTGGCTTGGTTCCCCAATGGGAGAGAAAAGATCTCACTTCTTACTTTTCCTAGTTTCATCTAATTCCTGTTTTTTTTTTAAATTAAGGTTTTCATATTTCTGCTTTTATTGTATTGCAAGACACTTAGAGTTGCTTTGGATAGTAAAATGGGAAGCATGTAAATTTAATAAATAAATAACTCAAAGTCTGAGTATAATTTCAGAGAAAAAATATATATGGTTCAGATTTCGTGTAAGTGTGTCAGGGCTCAAGTTAATGACTAGAAGATTCTAATCTTTTTTGGTAGGTTTACAGAACTGGCAAGGAAGAACACCAAGAATGTAAACATGCATCCATCATCCAGAGCCACCATTAGAGCTAGGAATAAGAAGAAATCCAAGTCTCTTCTTTTTCTGCTTTTCTGCGAGACAACATGGCTGGTTCAGGAACTGCCAGTTATCTATTAATGGCTGCTGTTTCTCGGAATATAATAAAATATAGGTTGTAGCTATGTTTATCCTAGTCTCAATGGGAGCATGACCAAGTGAATATACCATTGTAGACTAATGATGGATGAGATTGGAGAATAAATTTATTTGGTTGTTTTCTATTCCATTTGTATTGATAAATCAATTGCTGATTAACAGCACTTAGTAGGTAAGGTCCCTCAGATGTCAATTATCATGCTTTTTTCCCAAAAAAAATTAAACTGTCCAGGTTCAGCTTTTTATTCATATTTAGTTTTCTAAGTGCATGTTGGCTTCCCTCCTTTTTTTCCCATCAGAAAGTATATATAGTTGTCTGCCTGGAGCTCTACTTACACCTGCCTAAAAGGGCATTGATTGCTTTCTATAGTGCTACAGCACAAATAGTACAGATTACTAATTAATGCATCTGGTTTTGTTTAGTATGCATTGCTAAATTATATAGCTGGCCGGCTCAAAGTTAACTCAGCCTTCCATCCTTTTGAGTCAGAAAAATAAGGATCCAGAGTGTTGGCCTAATAGGCTGATTCTGTAAACCACTTAAAGAGAGCTGTAAACCATCAAGAAGCAATATATGTGTATACTGCTATTGCTATTGCTAAAAGATCACTAAGAGTACTACACTAAGTGTGAGCTGGCTCTTTATTTATTTATTTATTTTATTTATTTGATTTGCCAATTGTTTACAAGATAATAAGTATAAGTGTATACATAGTTGTGAATACATGAAATGGGTACATATAAGAAAAATAAAAGAATAAGAGAAACAATAGGACAGGGACGGTAGGCACGATGGTGCGCTTATGCACGCCCCCTACAGACCTCTTAGGAAAGGGGTGAGGTCAATAGTAGACAGTCTAAGGTTAAAGTTTTTGGGGTTTGGGGAAGAGACTACAGAGTCGGGTAGAGTATTCCAGACGTTGACCACTCTATTGCTGAAGTCGTATTTCCTGCAATCAAGTTTGGTGCGGTTTACTTTGAGTTTGTATCTATTGTGTGCTCTTGTGTTGTTATGGTTGAAGCTGAAGTATTCATTGACAGGTTGGACATTGCAATGTATGATTTTATATACCATGCTTAAGTCAGACCGAAGACGGCGTAATTCAAGGTTTTCTAGTTCTAGAATTTCAAGTCTGGTGGCATAAGGTATTCTACAACGAGTAGAGGATTGGAGAACTCTTCTTGTGAAATATTTCTGGACTTTCTCAATTGTGCTAATATCAGATACGTAATGAGGGTTCCAGACTGATGAACTGTATTCGAGTATTGGTCTAGCAAATGTTTTGTATGCTCTGGTTAGTAGTGTGATATTACCAGAGAAAAAACTACGTAGGATTAGGTTAACAACTCTTAATGCCTTTTTGGCTATGTAGTTGCAGTGGGCTCTAGCACTTAGTCTTCATAAAAGTGTCATAAAAGCATGGGATGCAAAGACCATTTAGTAATTGAGGTTAACTGTGGGATGAAAAGTATAGAAAAGAAAAAAGAAATGGAAAGAGAAATTAAGAAAGAAATCCTTCCATCCTTCCTTTCTTCCTCCCTCCTCCCTCCCTCCCTCCTCCCTTTCCTCTTTCAATGTATATTAGAATTATGTTTTTTAAAAATCTCCAAAACCAGTTATATTCAGAGACGATCGTGTATTTTAAATGTATTAACAAGTGATATTATAAAACTATCAGAATAACTCTACAGTATTTCATCACCTGAGGCAAGAAATTCAAATGATACCCTTATTCCCCTTCACTTTGGAACAAAACTTTGAAATATCTGTTTATCCTCTTCATATTTCATTTTTCCCATGGCGTTGCTCTGCTACTTATTTCAATTAAAGTGCGGCTTAAAATGCCATATTTGAAATCTTAAATAACTTTCTAAATCTTGAATAGCTATGTCACTTGTGTGCCAAATAAATGTCATTTTTAACCAAAAAAAAAAAACTGCACTACTCGAAATATTGTATATTTTAAGAAGATACTTGGTTGGTACCTAGGATGCTGGCAGCAACCCGTATCAACCATTAGCATCAGTCAATTATATTTGTGATACATTTTTAAATGTTCACTTGACTGAGTTTCATGTTTAATGAATAAAAGTGATAATAATAATAAGTTAAATTGGTCTGGGACTTCAGAATTCAGACAGACAGGCACCTACTGCATAAACCCTGGACCCTACATGAACTGGAGCACCACTTGAACACTACTGGCATTGACAAATTCACCATCAGTCAATCACAGAAGGCTGCTTTACTTAGAACAGCTTCTATCCTGTGACAATATCTACAACACTATCAAACACTCACATCTGCCTATCCCAGGGCCTTAGTATGGACTTGATAGGTAGAAAGAAAAAGAAAAAACCAGTCTGAACATCTAGCTGACTGTGCAATGATTCATCATCATCATCATCATCATCATCTCAATTTTGTTTCATGTTGCTTGTTTTGTTTTGTTTTTACAATAAATCTGCCTCCTGGATCAAAGATTAAAAAACAAGCAACATGAAACAAAATGGAGAATATTGTAATAACAACTGATATGGTTACAAAACAAGTAAAAAAGGTCAAGAACTGGAGTGCACCTAGCCTGGAAAAACTGCATGGATACTGTTTAAAACACTTGACCAACCTCCATCACTGCATGGCTACTCAATTTGACGAAATGCTTCAAAATGCAACAAGCAAAGAATGGTTAACAGCTGGCCGAACATATTTGATAATGAAAGATCAAAAAAAGGGAACAGAACCAAGCAACTACTACCCAATTAATTGTCTGCCAGCAATGGTCAAACTTTTTACAAGAATACTGGCAAATTCAGTATTCAATCGTCTGATGGAAAACAGTTTGTATCTGGTAGAACAAAAAGGAAATTATAAAAAATTAAGAGGAACAAAAGATCAGGTGCTTATTGACAAAATGGTACTAAAAATGCAAAACAAAGAAAAATGAATTTAAATATGGTGTGGATTGATTACAAGAAGGCATTTGACTCATTATCCCACAGCTGTATTATATATGATATACAAAGCCAGAATTGAGAAGACAGAAACACAGAGTAAGTGCTGCCTATGGAAAGAAGCTGAAGAAACAGTGGACCACATGGTAAACTGCTGCAAGAAGATCACAAAGACTGATTACAAGCAGCTGCATGACAAAGTAGCAACAATGATGCATTAGAAGATCATTTGCTTGTAAGCAACAACTGGTGAGACCATAAAATAGAAAAAGTCACAGAAAATGAAGAAGTTAAATTGCTCTGGGACTTCAGAATTCAGACAGACAGCCACCTGACACATAACACCCCAGATTTAAAAGTTGTCAATAAGAAAGCAAAAAAGTCTGCCTGATGGATGTAGCAATGCCTGGAGGCAGCAGAATAGAAGAGAAAGAACTGGAGAAGACATCAAAGTACAAAGATCTACAAATAGAAATAAAATGACTACGCCAAAGGCAAGCAAGGATAGTACCAATAGTAATAGGTGCCTTGGATGCAATCCCAAAACAACTGGAGCACCACTTGAACACCTTTGGCATTGATAAATTTGCCATCACTCAATTGCAAAAGGTGGCTTTACTTGGAACAGCTTTCACCTGTGATGATATCTGTAACACCATCAAACATCCAGATTTGTCTACCCAAGGTCCTTAGTAAGGACTCAATAGATAGACAAAAATGCCAAACTGAACATCTGGCAATAATAATAATAATAATAATAATAATAATAATAATAATAATAATAATAATAATAATAATAATAATAATAATAATCCCCCATGGGATGCCACCTTGATGTGGCCGGGGGGTGGGTGGGGCTTAACTGCTCCAATGAAGCTGAGAGGTGTGCTGGCAGTAGTGCAAACTACCAGCAGGTCCAACCATGTCAGAGAGGTTTCAGCCGAGGAGCAGAACTGAGTGCACCCAACAACCCATGCAATGAACCATGGTGAAACACAATTGAACAAAGCCATACCGGCTCGGTCGTCGCCCGGGTTAACAAGGACCGCGTCGGGTGTTGGGGAACCTGGGCATCTGTCGACAAGTGGGCTACAGGCCACGGGTCCCATAGCTGAGCAACCAGGGCAAGGGCCTGAAGGACCATTGGAAGCTGAACAACTTCAGAAGCGGCAGAAATACACCATGTCAGAGAACCGTGCTGTAATGAGGTGCTACTACATAGCAGAACCAGAAAAATTGGGTTACCAAAAGAGGATGTACAAATTATGGAAACAAGAATACCCAGACTCAAGGATAACTGAATTACAATTAGCCAATCAGCGACTATTCATCACTCAGAACAAAGTGCTCAGTGAAGTCAAACTTGAAGAAATACGGAAAATTGTGAAATGGGAACACAGACTGTTGAACAGCAGACTGCTGAAGTGGCAGCAGAAAATACTCCAATAATATCTGGAGCAACTGAACAGCCTGAATTCGAAGAAAATGCAGATATTTTGCAAGAACAGGATCAGCAAGGGTCTGAAGTCATCATTGAAACGCAGGAGTACTCAATGTGAGGCAGCAAGAACTAAAAGCTAAAATCCTGGCATATGCTGCATCAAATGCAGAAAGAAAAAAGCTTCCAACATTGAAGACTGTTTCTAGAAAACATTTGGCACCATTGATGGTAGATGTGAACTATGCACTTGCAGCAGTCCAGATAACATCAATTGAACAAACAAATCAGCTTGCCTACAGTACAGCAGTCATAGTAAGAGAAGGACTGGGGATTCAACAGCCGCAGCCCCCTAGAAAATTGACTGGAAAACCACAGTGGGAAATCAGGTTGGAGTTGAAAATCAAGAGCCTGCGAACATATGCAAGCAACTTGAAGAATTTGCAGGAGAAAAAGCTGAAGTACAGCAAGATCAAGAAACATCTGATAAAAAAATACAGGCTCAGCACAAGAAAAATTGATGAAGCATTGGACATTGTGAAGCAACAGATAACAGCAACAGCGAGAAAAATCAAAAGATACAAAGCCAGAGTCATCCAGTACAAACAAAATCAATTGTTCCAAACAGACCAAAGACGGATCTATCAGAGTCTGAATCAGACGGGGGATACAAAAATTGAAAAACCTGAGAAAACGGCAACTACTCAGTTTTGGAAAGACCAGTGGGAGACTGAGAAATGTTACAACAAAAATGCTGGGTGGATCAGAGACTTTGAGATGAAATTCTCCAAGAACAAAATGCACCAACTGGAAATAACTATTGAAATGATAAGTAACAGAGTGAAAAAAGTCAAGAACTGGACATCGCCTGGCAATGATCAACTGCATGGCTTTTGGCTCAAATACCTGACCAGCCTGCATGGAAAAATGGCTGAACAATTCAATGAGAGGCTGCAGATAGGAAACATCAGTGAATGGTTGGGAAAACCTACTTGATACAAAAGGATCCAGCAAAAGGGGCAACACCTGTAAATTACAGACCAATAACGTGTCTGCCAACCATGTTCAAGCTACTGACTGGCATCATAGCTTACAGGATCCAGGACTACCTAGAAGCAAATAACATCTTGCCAGTAGAGCAAAAAGGAAACAAACGAGGAAGCAGAGGTACAAAAGATCAGCTCCTGATCGACAAAATGATTCTAGAGAACTGCAAAAGCTGAAAAACAAATCTGCATACAACTTGGATTGACTACAAGAAAGCATTTGATTCACTACCACACAGCTGGATCATTAAGTGCCTGGATGTCATCGGAATATGCAAGTGCATTTGTACTTTCACTGCAAATGCGATGAAGCACTGGAAAACAGAACAGTTTATTGGAAGTGAAAGCTACGGACTGATCAACATCAAAAGAGGGATTTTCCAGGGTGATTCTTTGTCACCTCTGCTGTTCATCATTGCCATGACCCCCCATCAACAATTTTACAGAAAACTAACCTGGGTTATCAAACTACTAAAAATTCACAGAAAATCTCTCACCTGCTGTACATGGATGATCTGAAGTTATACAGAAAATCAGAAATTGAAATCCAGTCACTGACCAATACAGTTCGAATTTTCAGCACTGACATCAGCATGGAGTTCAGCCTGGACAAATGCGCCACAGTGGCACTGAAGAAAGGGAAGATCATAGAAAGTGATGGAATCGAGATGCTCAATGGACAAACCATCAAGTGCCACCAACCCAAAGCCTGTAAATACCCAGGCATACTGCAACTGGACAATATCAAGCACGGGCAAGTAAAAAATGTGGTCAGCAAAGAATACTCACAAAGGATCAGAAAACTTCTAAAAAGCAAACTGAATGGCAATAACACCATCAAGGCTATAAACACTTGGGCCATACCAGTCATCAGATATATTGCTGGAATCGTAAACTGGACACAGGCACAGCTGGACAGCCTGGATAGGAAAACATGAAAATGGATGACCATGCACTATGCAATGCACCCGCGTAGTAATGTTGACAGGCTATATTTGCCCAGAAAAGATTATGTGAAAGATAGTGTTGAACCAGCTTTGATGGAGGTCAACAAGAGGAAGTTGCTCAAAGTACATCAAACCAAGAATCAATATAGGAAAAAAGGTGATGCAAACTCGGGCTGACAGCTGGTGTAACAAAGCACTGCATGGACAGTTCCTTGAAAAGATCACAGGAAAAGTAGATAAGGAAAAGACCTGGTTATGGCTGACTAACGGAACACTGAAGAAAGAAACAGAAGGCCTGATTATTGCAGCCCAAGAGCAAGCCATCAGAACGAATATAATCAAAACCAGAATTGAAAAATCTGCTGATGACCCCAAATGCAGACTCTGCAAAGAAGCAGATGAAACCATCGATCACATACTGACCTGTTGCAAGACAACTGCTCAGACTGACTACAGACAATGTCACAACACAGTCACTCAGATGGTCCACTGGAACTTGTGTCACAACTACCATCTGCCTGTAGCAAAGAACTGGTGGGATCATAAGCCTGAAAAAGTGGTCAAAAATGAGCATGCAAAACTACTGTGGGACTTCCAAATACAGACTGACAAAGTTTTAGAACACAACACTCCGGATATCACAATTGTGGAGAAGAAAAAGGTGTGGATCGTTGACATTGCCATACCTGGTGACAGCAGAATTGACGAGAAACAACTTGAAAAAGTCACCAGATATCAGTACTTAAGAATCTAACTGCAGAGACTCTGGCATAAACCAGTGCAGGTAGTTCCAGTGGTACTCGGCACACTGGGTGCTGTGCCTAAAGACCTAGGCAAGCACTTAAAAACAATTGGCGTTGACAAGATCACTATTGGTCGGCTGCAGAAGGCCACCTTACTGGGATCATAATCCGCCGATACATCACACAGTCCTAAACACTTGGGAAGTGTTCGACTAGTGATTTATTTATTTATTTATATTTTATTTGGTTTGTCAATTGCTTACAAGATAGGTATAAGTAAAAACATAGTTATGAATATATGGATACATATAAGAAAACTAAAATAAACAATAGGACAGGGATGGTAGGCACGTTGGTGCGCTTATGCACACCCCCTAGAGACCTATTAGGAAAGGGGTGAGGTCAATTGTAGAAAGTCTAAGGTTAAAGTTTTTGGGGTTTGGGGAAGAAACCACAGAATCAGGTAGAGTATTTCCAGACATTGACCACTCTGTTGCTGAAGTCGTATTTCCTGCAATCAAGTTTGGTGCGATTAACCTTGAGTTTGTATCTATTTTTTGCTCTTGTATTGTTATGGTTGAAGCTGAAGTATTTATTGACAGGTAGGAAATTGCAATGTATGATTTTATGTACTATACTTAGATCGGACTGAAGGCAGCATAGTTCTAGGTTTTCTAGGTCTAGAATTTTGAGTCTGGTGGCATAAGGTATTCTGGAACAAGTAGAGGATTTGTGATAGGAAACCCAGCATAGTTATCTCATTTGCTGTGTATACTGTCATTTTTGTGTATAATTGATGATGATGATGATGATGATGATGATGATGATGATGATCATCATCAGCATCATCATCATCATCATCATCATGATAATGATCATGAACTGGAAAAATCTGGACTGGAAAATGGGTAAACTTTTGAATATTTACCAAGCTTTACATCCACGAAGTGAAATTGACAGGTTACACCTGCCAAGAAGAATAGGGGGCAGAGGGCTATTGCAAATTCATCAGACTGTAGAAGAAGAAAAACAAAGTTTGAATGATTATGTGAACCAAAGTACAGAAAAATTTCTTCAGGCTGTGAAAACAGAGAACATTATAAAAACAACAGAAACAAAGGCAGAATATAAGGAAAAACAGCTGGATGATAGATTAAATAGATGGAAAACCAAAGTTTGCAGGGACAGCACTTGAAAAACATTGAAGGAAAATGTGATATCAACTTGACATGGGCATGGCTTAAGAGAGGAACCATCAAGAAAGAAACAGGAGGTTTAATATTTGTCGCTCAAGATCAAGCACTACAAACTAATGTCATGAAAGCGAAGATACAAAAATCCACTGACAATCCAAACTGCCAACTTTATACTGACAAAGTTGAAACTGTTTCACACTTAATAAGTGAATGCAGCAAAATCGCGCAAACTGACTACAAAGCTAGACATGATCAAATTGCTAAATTAATCCACTGATCATTATGTAAAAAATACACCCTACCTGTATCCAAAAAGTCATGGGAACATAAAGTGGAAAAAGTGGTTGAAAATGAGATAGTGGAGATCTTGTGGGACTTTTGAATACAGACGGATCACCATTTGGAATACAACATGCCAGATATTATGGCTGTTGAAAGCTGAAGTGTGTAATTTATTGATATCACTACACCAGGAGACATCAGAGTCGAAGAAAAAGAACTGGAAAAAAAAAATCACGAAATATTGTGATCTGCCATCGAAACTACATGGTTATGGATGAAACATGTAACAGTGATACCCATTGTCGTTGGGGCACCATGTCTGCAAAAAATTGTGCTACTCGGAACATCGTATATTTTAAGAAGATACTTGGTTGATACCTACGATGTTGGCAGCAACCTGTATTGACCATTAGTCCCAGTCACTGGTATTTGTGATATATTTTTAAATGTTCAATTGACTGTTTTATGTTTAATGAATAAAAGAGATAATAATAAATATTAATAATAAACCTTTGGGATGAAAAAGAATAGGTTTTCTCTTTCTTCTGCATGGCATTCTTCAGATTTTTGAAGAACACTTCTACCTTAATCTTTTCTGCTTAAAAATAAACCTACTAACTTCTCATTCTTTCTTCATAGACTTGGCTTTCAGTGTGCTGATTATCTTTATAATTCCTTTTTGAATCGACTCCAGTTTTCTGAATCCTCCACAATCTTTCAGAGACATTGTCTGGCGAGCTATCTGTATTTAGCTTTCCATTTTCCTATGGCTGTGCATTATAAAACTAATGAGCATTCAACAAATGAATTCCATTTATTTTAGTTATAGAAATGGATGGGCATTTTAATGAAGGAGTGCTGAACAAAAATCCATTTATTTATTTTTTAATCCATTTTAGTTTGAATCTTAGCATTGGAACACTCTCTACAACTCACAAAATGAAATTATGGAAAATAGGGAAGTGGGTAGGATTTTTAGCATTGCTTATAGAATCCTATTTGTTTGAATCTTCAGAAGTATTTGGAAGTGGAAATATTTTATATTTTGCACACAAAAACCCCCCAAAACAGATAATATCAAGGGAAGATTCTGAGTTTTCATTAGAAAGCAACAGGAAGCAAATATAAAACATTAAACAGAAGCAAATGATTTCTAAATCAGCTTGGAAAATAAATGAAAAACAAAGTAATGAACAATAAAGCACATAAAACTTGAAATAAATAAACAGATAAAAGAACGCAATCTCTGGATGGCAGCAAAGAAACACAGGGAAGAAACACTTGTCAAGTAACAGTAGTTCAAATTTTTGGTTCAAATTTGTAACCCATAATTAAGGTGTACAAACTTTTTTTTTTAATAAACAACACTAGAAGAACAATAAATATTATCATCCATACATTCTCCCCATAAAATAATTTTGGATTATATATAGCTAACATTATTTAAAATACATTTTAAAATCGAATTTTCTCTTACATAAATATTGTTATTTAGTGTGGTATATGTAAGTTCTGCATGAATGTTTCTCAAATATTCTTCATCAGATATATTTTGGAAGGAAGGAAGGAAGGAAGGAAGGAAGGAAGGAAGGAAGGAAGGAAGGAAGGAAGGAAGGAAGGGAAACGAGAGGGAAGAAATGGAAAGAAAGGAAGAAGGGAGGAGGGAGGGAAGGGGAAGGAAGGAATGAACAAAGGAAGGAATGAACAAAGAGAAGGAAGGGAGGGAGGGAGGAAAGAAAGAAGGAAGGAAGGAAGGAGGAAGAGGGAAGGAGAAATGGAAAGGAAGGAAGAAGGGGGATGGAGGAAAGGAGGAAAGAGGAGAGGAATGGAGGGAGGATGTGGAGTTTGAAAGCTCTAACACTGCATTAAAGATAGGGATAAATAATCACCAAGGGCCTTCCTCCTCTCCCACTCACCATCTTCCAGCTTATAAAAACAAAAGAGTGGCAAATGGCTTTCTCGCTCTCTAGTTGCATTGGAACAGTCTTTACAACTGTTTTGAGCAAATGTTAGATCAAGAATGTTAGATCACAGATGCCAAATAAAAGAAAATTTTGTCACCACAGATGCCCTTCTGGCAGACCATGCCATATCACTGGGATCTCAAAACCCTAGCAGCTTTCTTCTCCATCTCTTCCCACAATAATTTTCACCTGTCCCCAACGTACAAACTTGGAGCAATATTCTTTGGTTTTGCTCCTCTTTCCTCACTATTCTGTGTAGTGTTTTTTTTAAAAAAAAATTCCCCGTGGTCCAGGCCCTCTTAGATTGTAGCCTTTCTTTTTTCAGCCACATAGCTGTGACCACTTCCATTCTCAACAGATTAAACATGTGGAAATTATTTCAGAAGTGTTTACATTCATACATATGATTTGCAACTGAAGAGAGAGGAAGGAAGCCAGTTGCCACTCTACTGTTTTTGTAAGATGGAAGGATGGCAAACAGGAGAGGAGGCCCTTTGTGATTTTACTCTCCCTTCCATCCCTCCCTCCTTTCTTTCCATTTATCTTTCCCTCTCTCTGTGTCTTCCCCTTTCCTTCCTTCCTTCTGTCTGTCCTTCCTCCATCCCTCCTACCCACCTTTCCTTCTTTCCATTCTTCTTTCCACTGTCTGTCTTTCTTCCTCCCTCCCTTCCTTCCTTCCTCCCTCCCTTCCTTCTTTCTATTCTTCTTTCCCTATTTCCCTGTCTTCCTTCCTTCCTTCCTTCCTTCCTTCCTTCCTTCCTTCCTTCCTTCCTTCCTTCCTTCCTTCCTTCCTTCCTTCCTTCTATTTTCTAACACATATTACTCACTGAGGTCCCTCATTCCTACCCACTACTTAGGTAACATATTGACATATTATGAGGAATTCCCCATAGCACTGCAAAAGGGAAAAGAATCAGGTAGGAACATGATTAGATAATAGCATAGGATGTTCACCAAATAAGTGATCTCCATAACATGTCATTCATGCTTTTCAAGATGATGACAGGATATCCTTTTCAATATGGTAATTAATTATGGAGAGTTGACTGAGGTGGAACTTATTTGCCAGTCAACTGACAATTATGGGTATCAGGTTCTATTGTGAAAACTAGTTTATTAATTGTAGGGAGTTATAATGTTTTATTCTTGCATTTATTGTGTTGGGTATTATAAAACTAATAAACATTTAAAACTATGAACATCTCAGTGTCTTACAAAATCTAGTAAAACTAATAACATTTCAATGCCTTACTTCAAAATGGTGTAAACTTTTAAGAGGTGGGTACTGGCTTTTTTAAAAAGTCAGATTGCAGAAGGGTATGTTTTTAAGAATAGATTTGCATTCATGAAGCCATGCTCCAAATAGCTGGTCATTTGTTTTCAAATTTTAAAGTGTACACCTGGTCTTTCTTATTGTTCCTTTTAAATAGCCAAGGTATTTAATTATTGAAAGGGGCACGATGGCTTGGCGCTAAACTTGTCAGCTGGAAAGCTGGCAGCCAGGGTTTGAGACCTGAGCACCTCAAGAGATGGGAGGAGCTTCTGTTCTTGCCCCTACTCCTGCTTAACTTTGAAAGCATGCAAATGTGAATAGATAAATAGGAACTGCTTTGGATGGAAGGTTGCTGCATTCTGTAATTTCATGCTGCCCATATGACCACAGAAGTGTCTTTAGACATCACTGACAATCAGAAATGAGCACTGGTCCCTTGAGTCAGTCACAGTTGGACAGGAGAAATCTTTAAACTGTTGTTGTTGTTGTTGTTGTTGTTGTTGTTGTTGTTGTTGCCAGGGTTGTACAACCATTTTCAGGATGACAATCAAACTTGGTATTTAGAGAGGATGTTAAGATCCCATTCCAGAAAGTGGACAGAATCAGAATGATTAAAATGCATAAAGATACTGAAACGTGGTCAGTATAGCTCCTTGCTATACGTTGATATTATTTTTCCTTTATTACATTATTCATTATAATCCAAAGACAATTTTTAATTAAAGCTTGCAAGTATCAACAATCACATTTTTTTTAGCTTAGATTCTTTGTAAAAAATATGGCCTTAGCTTAAGTTAACAATGTAGAAGTTTGACAATCATTCTGATATTTTTTGTTGGTATTATGTAACTGAAGTTTAAAGTTTTGTATTATGTAACTGAACTTTAAATTTCAGTTACATAATTGCAGTTGCAATTGAATATCATAAAATATTTAGTTCAAATCTTGTAATATGGGATAATCCCTTTTTTATTAGATAAGAACTCTCTTACCTGCATACCTATAAAAACATATGATAATTAAATATAAAAACCTTATATATAGGGAAAGTATTTTTCCCCAAAATAAAGGCTAGAGATAATAATTGTTTACACAAAGCATATACTTTCCCTACATGTAGGTTTTTTATTATATTTAATTGATGTTCAATATAATATTAATAAAATGGCAAAACAATTGATTAAAAATAAAAGAAATTAAAAAACGAAGAGAAAAACATATATAAAATCAATAGATAAATATTTGACTTTTTGATTTCCCACTTCTTTGTTCTCGAATACATTTGCAGTATCGATTGGTATAAACTTTAGTATCTATTGGTATAAACCATGCTCTAAACCAGTGGCCCCCAACCTTTTTTGTGCCACGGCCTGGTACCGGCATCACAAAATGATCCGCGGCCCTGTACCAGCATCAGCACACATGACAAGGCAAGGTGAGCCGAGAGACCAGCCAGCCAGCCGTCCCCCGCTTTTCCCTGCCACCTTCAACTCCTCCTTTGTACCTTTTTTGTGCTTTTTTGTGCTTTCCTAATCTCCTCCGCCATCGGGACGGCTCTTCGTTCGAAGCCGCCCCCCCCCTTCGATGAAACTAAGGTGCAAGGATTCCTTCAGGACCCAAACGCCGCTTTCCAACTGGAAAAGCTCACCCGGAAGCACTTTCTCGTTGAAACAAGATGGCGGCGCCCAGCAAACCGGTGGCCCAGTAGAAAATGATCCACGGACCAGTACCGGTCCGGGGCCCGGTAGTTGGGGACCCCTGCTCTAAACCAAGGGTCTTCAAACTTGGCAAGTTTAAGACTTGTGGACTTCAACTCCCAGTATTCCTGAGCTAATATGACAGGAGGAGGAATTCTGGGAGCTGAAGTCCACAAGTCTTAAAACTGTCAAGTTTGCTCTAAATACTTGAATTTGCCTTGCTATATAATATAAATTCAAGCAGCCATTCTTGCTTGAATTTCTACAGGCGGTCCATGATTTAAAACAACACTTGGGAGCAGAAGTTCTGTTGCTAAGCAAGGCAGTTGTTAAGTGAGTTATTCCCAATTTTACAACATTTTCTCCATGACTATTAAGTGAATCACTAGGCAATTGTTAGATAAATCTGTTGCATTTGTTAAGCGAATCTGATTTCTCCCATTATAAGAAGGTTGAAAATGGTGATCACATGGTCTACAGACATTGCGACCGTTGTAAATATGTCAGTTGCCAAGAGCATGAACTTGGATCATATGACCAGGGGGATGCTGTGATAGTTGTAAATAAAAGGGCTGGTTAAATGTCAACTTTTTATGAATTGTAGCTTCAAACAGTTGCAACACCAATGGTTATACCTGAGGACTGCCTGTATCTTGTATGAACACTGTGTGTTTCCTCATTGTTGGGCTTTCTCCAAGTTTAAATTCCCAATCAGAGATTATCGGGCAATGACTTTTTTTTCAATATTGTGCAAAATTTGTCCATGATGTACTTAACTTGTTTATGTTCATTTGAAACTGTTGTGGTGTTAGGATTCCCATAATTACCCCAATTAAATCATTAGTCTCGAGCCAACATTCCAAAACTTTAGAAGGATTTATTAGGAATTAACATGTCCGGCACTGTCTGGGTATAGCCACATCTGAGACGCATAATTCATTGTCACCCTTGACCCTGGTTTTCTCCCCACCCCCTGGGTGTATCATAATCAGAGGTGGTATTCAACCAGTTCACACCTACTTGGGAGAACCGGTAGCAGTTATTTGGCATGGGTCGCCAAACCGGTGGTGACCCCTGCCTCGCCACGCCCCCAACTTGGTTGCCCGGTCGCTCACTTGCAATTGTTCCCCTAGCTTTCTGTTCCCCTTTCTCCCTGGGGGAAAGGAAGAAAGGCATGGACGCTGCAAGTATCGCTTTCCCTGTGTGAGTTAAAGTGTCTGGAGTGAGAAGGAGTCCGGTCTGACAGAGGGAGTGGGGGTGAATCGAGCCTTGGAGCACTTTTGCAATGTAAAAGAAATGCATTTCAGAAGCAGCAGGTCCTTTAAAAACTTCTCCAAGGATCCCCCATGGACAGTGCAAGTATTGCTTTCCCCTTGTGAGTTAAAGTGTCTGGAGTGAGAAGGAGTGCGGTCTGACAGAGGGGGTGGGGGAATCCACTGTAGCCTTGGAGAAATTTAAAGGAGCTGCTTCCAAAATGCTTGTCTATTAAGTGCTCTCTCTCTCTCTCTCTCTCTCTCTCTCTCTCTCTCTCTCTCTCTCTCTCTGTGTGTGTGTGTGTGTGTGTGTGTGTGAGAGAGAGAGAGAGAGAGAGAGAGAGGAAGGGAGAGAAAGAAAATAAAAATAGGAAGAGAGAGAGAGATAAAACTCTGTGCTATTATTTTTAATTGTTCCATTATTTATCATGTGTTAATATTTTACACTGTCCCTACACCTAGAGTGATTTTTCTGCCTTTCTTTTGCCCAGGTCTACCACATATTTTACTACATGCATTCAATGTTAATAGTCCAGAGCATAAAATACACATGTTTAATAAGAGTTGAAAAGGGACCTTGGAGGTCTTCTAGTCCAACCCCCAGCTCAGGTACGAAAACTGAGGATGCCAAACTCTGAGTAGAAATCCTGGGAAAGGTGTCAGAATAACACTTAGAAGGGACCTTGGGGGGAACCCTATACCATTTCAGAGAAATGGCTGTCCAGTCTTTTCTTTAAAACTTCCAGTGATTGAGCACCCAGAACTTCTGGGGACAGGCAGTTCCACTGTCAGAAAGTTGTTCTCACTGTCAGAAAGTTTCTCCTTAGTTTTAGGTTGCTTCTCTCTGTTCAGTTTCCACCCATTGCTTCTTCTTTGCATTCTGCTTCTTTGGAAAATACATTGTCCCCCTTTCTTTGTGGCAGCCCCTTAAAAGCTTGTTGCCTATCACACTCTTGGGTAAAGCATGTGAGCCATTTCCTCCTTTCAGTGGTCCATGAAAGTACATCTATAGTATGCAGATAATAAAGTCAAAAAAGGTGAACAACATTTTTACAGAACTATAGATAAGTTGAGACTGGGTGACAAGGAATGGCTGGGAGGGGAGGGGCCAGGTAAGGCACCCCTTGATATGAGTGACATTGAATTGGCCACGCCCACCCAGTCACCTGACCACCAAGCCATGCTCACCCAGTCACATGACCACCAAGCATGCCCACTCAGTCACATGAGCACAAAGCCACACCCATCCAGTCACATGACCACCAAGCCATGCCCACCAAATAAGCCACGCCCACAGAACTGGTAGTAAAAAAATTTGAATTCCACCACTGATCGTAATTCATATTCTCCAATAGGACACTAGACAAGAGTCAATAGACAAGAGTCATCAATCATCTTCTCCAGTTAGAATTTTGAATGTTAGAAACTTCAGTCACCTAGTTAATATCTTTAAAAACTATTTATGGATTTCACTTTCAATTTCCAAGCTGCTGCACTACTCCCACTCCTTTTCTGTTGGCAACTCTAAAAAGACCATAGAATAATTTTATGAGTTAACATGTGGAATATCTGTCCAGACAGATGTATGGATAGTTGTTGTTGTTAGTCATGTCCTAA
This sequence comes from Notechis scutatus, assembly GCF_049901735.1. Taxonomy (NCBI): domain Eukaryota; kingdom Metazoa; phylum Chordata; class Lepidosauria; order Squamata; family Elapidae; genus Notechis; species Notechis scutatus. The sequence goes on along the minus strand of NC_142025.1, from coordinate 15,339,939 downwards.
GGGTCTGCAACCCCATGGACCACAACACACCAGACCTTGTTGTCCTTCACCATCTGTTGAGTCTGCCCAAACCCATATCTACCATGTTCATGATACCATCTAACCATCTTATCTTCTGCCATCTTTTCCTTTTGCCTTCAATCTTTCCCAATATCAAGGCGTTTTCCAGTGACTCCCCTGTTCTTATTTGGTGGCCAAAGTATTTAAGCTTCAGCTTCAGTATCTGACCTTCCAAAGAACATTTCCTTAGTCTAGGTACATCTTGCATACTCCACTGCAACATCCTTTTGTACAGCTATGGAAAGTGCTGAAAATTGTAGCCTCAATTAGAAAGAGATTCATTTTAGATCAGTCTAATATGTTAGATTTTGAACATAGCCCCTTTAGCAATTTCTTCCCAGTTTTCTCATTTATTTTGGTGCTTTGTTTAAAATATCAGCACCCCTAATGGTCTTATTGAATCTACTGATAGGTTTATGGCACATCTTAACAATTCATACCTTTCTTTGCCATTTCCCCCCTCCTACATCAATAAAATATTTTATTGATGCTGCATTAGATCTCCACCAAAGCTGCTGGTGCCTTTCTGATAAAACTGGTGATTTATTGTGGAGAATCAAAAGTGTATTAATCATCAGAACTGAGGATATGAAATAATTTTTCATGTTGTCCAGCAAACTTGTCCAGTTAAATTTGCCCATCAATTGTGAGTGAAGGCATATACACGGCCTCCCTGGCTGCAGACACAGTTTTAATTTTAAGTGAACTGATTTTGCAATGCCCAGACAGTGAGTTATGAATTTTCATTTCATTATGAGTTTTTGTGCAATATCAGGTCTGAAAATCTCAGAAAACAGACAAACACAGACAAACAGGAGTGAAAGAAAACTAGAGGTTCATCTATTTCAGCTGTCTGCTTCTAAGGCAGATATTCTGCTTAAATGCAGAGAGAGGATCTAGGACCTTCTTTAAATAGTTTATTTCTTAAACTGGATTCTATTTTTTTAATAGCTTTAATATATGACGAAAAGAAAAGAAAAAAAGTAATAAGAAAAAAGAAGAAGATAGAGATGTGAGTCAAATCCTAAAATCATAGCAAGAAGGAAAACTAAATTATATTACATAGAACACCATTCAGCTTAATTTTTAAAGATTCCAAGGCTTGACCACCTAAAGGTAATATTGATCAATCTCTCCATTGCATTGATAGATATATTGTAAACATTTTATATACATACACCCCCAAGCCCCACCCCCCACACATTCAATAATTCAGAATTGTAACTTTAACACTGTACTGTCTTTCCAGCTTTAAAGAGTGATATTTTTTTTGCTTTTCTGTTTGATAAAACCATGATTTCATTTACAGTGATAAATTTCAAATTGGGATGTATAATTCATGTACAAACTGATGCTTGTACCATCATTGTACATAATATGGATATCCTCTCACCCATTTTTTATTCCCAACACAATATTATTAATTGACTCTTTAAAAGCTTCATCTGAGTGTTCATTAAATGTGAAAACAATATTTTATTCAACTAGTTTAATCTTAAGATCATATGAAATGTAATGTTCTTTGAAACTCCTAGTTATTGATAGCAGCATTCCAGTATTTGAGAGGTTGCCACAAAGAGGAAGGGATCAACTTATTTTCCAAAGCACCAGAGAGCAGGGCAACAAATAATGGATGGAAACTAACCTAGGAGAGACGCAACCTGGAATTAAGAAGAAACTTCCTAAGAGTGAGGACAATTAACAAGTGGAACAGCTTGCCTTCAGAGGGTATGGGTGCTTCATCACTGGAGGTTTTTAAGAAGAGACTGGACAGTCACTTATCTGAAATGGTATAAGCAGGGGTGGGATTCTACCAGTTCGCACCTATTCGCTAGAACTGGTTGTTAACATTCTAAGCAGTTCGGAGAACCGGTTGTTAGAAGGAATTACTGGCCTAATCCTGTAAGGAAGGCAGGAAGGAAACATTCTGGTGTTGCTTACAGAAACTGCCTCTCTGTTAACCCTTATTACATTCTTGACAGGACTAGACTTCCTGTCTCAGGAACGTCTCTGGAACTATTTTCCCCCTCCTTTGCTGGTACTTTGCTTGTGTGGAGTGACCATTCAAAGTTACAATGGCACTAAATAAAGTGACTTACGACCATTTTTCACACTTACGACTGTTGCAGCATCCCCACAGTCATGAGAGGCCAGGCGAGGAGATGTGTGCCTCGATGTGAGTGATATTGAATTGGCCACACCCAGCCAATAACATGACCACCAAGCCATGTCCACCCAGTTAGATGACCATCAAGCCATGCACACCACATAAGCCATGCCCACAGAACCGGTTGTTAAAAATTTGAATCCCACCCCTGGGTATAAGGTCTCTTGCTTGAGCAAGGAATTGGACTAGAAGGCCTCAAAAGTCCCTTCCAGCTCTATTCAGATTGATTGATTGATTTTTAAAAATGTGATATTACAATTCTTTGTTCCAAATTTGAACAAGTCTTAGGCACAAAGCCAGTTGGTGATTTTGAGCCAGTCACTCTCTCTCTCTCTCAGCACTAGGAAGAAAGCGATAGCAAAACATTTCCTCAAAATCTTGCCAGTAGAAATACATAGACATATCCCAGACAGTTGCCAGGAGTCAAGATTACCTAGAATGCATCGTCATCATCATCATCATCATCATCATCATCATCATCATCATCATCATCTAGTATTAGAAGAATTATCCTACTTCAGACACATTGTGTAGAGACACTTATAATCCTGAGAAAAGAAGACATAAACAGAAGAGGACATTTAGCAGCAATGAAGGTTCAAATGAATTGATTATGTGCTATCAAATTAATGCTGATTCTTAATGATCTTCTTCTGTTTATTTCCTCCTTCACCATACCTGCCCATGATTTTTTTGGGGAAAAAATACTAGCTATTTTCAAACAATCAAGGTAAAATTAAATATATCTTCTAAGCATTCTTGCAACTTGTAATATAGGAAATGTATTGTACCCATTTTGTAACCCATGGGGATTCCTTTGACTGTATTGCTAAAATTTGGGTGTCCAATATTTTCTGATAGAAAAAGCAAAATTGTAGTATAAGACTACTATGATTATAAGGTTAGTACAATTATACACAGCTGTCCACATTTAGTGGCTACAATTAGGACTGGCAACTCAGTAGCTAAGTGAAGCAGTTGCTAAGTGAATGTGTCTTATTATCTTACTTTAGCTTTGCTTTGCAGACTTGCAGAGCTCATAAATTCAAGGATTGGTTTAACTAACATTAGTTTTTCATTATCACCATAATTGCAAACAGCTGCTAAATGAGAAAGTTACTAAATAAGGACTACCTGTAACAAGAACTCTGTTGTAAATGTCCCTTCTCTATTGCTCTCCCTCCATGGATGATTTGACCTTGCACACATTGTATTGTTTTACCTATCTCTTAAGCTCTTGTTCCTCCAAGAGATGAAGTATGATGTCCTACCATCCAAAGGTTCCTACTTCCTCTGGCACTGCAATCACATTCCTCCTTCAGATAACTAACAATCTGAATTGGTTTCTCTACATGTCATCCTTAGTGAAGCATTCGAACCAGCACCTGCATTTCCTGCATTGGATAAGGAGAGCACATCTTTCTCCTTCTGTCCTGGCTATTTTTTATAGAAGCACAATTGAGGGCCTTTTAACCAACTTCATCACTGTTTGGTTTGGTGGCAGCAGTGCCTCAGAAAGTCCATACAGAAAGTGGTAAGGACAGCCGAGAAGATTATAGGAAGTTCTTGTTATTCAGCATACTGCTTATAAGTGCTATGTGCTTAGAGTTCAAAGCACTGTTAGAGACCCCACACACCCTCTTTCAGGTCTGTTTCTGTTGCTCCCCTCTGGGAAGAAGTTTTGAAATATTTCTAGCAGGACTTCCAGATTCTATAATGGCATCCCTCTGGTAAACTGACAAGATTCATTTTTCTTGCTGTGTACATGTCTGTATCCGAACTGGACTGTGTTATTTCTCTGTGTCATATATTATATGTGAGTATATACAGAATTTTGTATTTATTTATTTTGTCATGTTTATGTAGTGCATATTGGAGTTTGTGACTTGCATGCAAAGAAATTTCATTTTAATGTATGCCGATTAGTGTACATTCAAAGTGACAATAAAGTTTCTATTCTATTCTATTCTATTCTATTCTATTCTATTCTATTCTATTCTATTCTATTCTATTCTATTCTATTCTATTCTATTCTATTCTATTCTACTCTACTCCATTCCATTCCATTCCATTCCATTAATTCAAAGCTATCCTGTGCTTCTTCAGATTTCACAGCCAATTGGAAATACAAACTCTCATTTTTAACAATCTATATTTCTATCATAAGCAAAAGTAGAAGTCCAATCCATGTATTGCCTTCACTTCAAAATAAATAGGGATCCATCCAGGTCTACAATACATGTGTTGAGGGCATTCTTTCTTGGATGTGGTTATGGGACTAAAAAGAAGATTCCAGTTCCACCCCATGGTATTCTGTTTGTTTTTAACTTATTCTGTTTATTTAATATTTTATACCTTTGTTTTTATGATGTTTGTAAGCCTCCTAGAGTCACTTGATAGTGAGATGGTAAGCATATAAATTTAAACAATCAAAGGCTTCATTCTATGTTTGTCTTAGTAACAAACAATATTCCTGAGTACCATGGAGATCATTTTAAATTATTCTTTAATTGTTGCACAAGATTATCATATGAAGGGAGAGGTGGCAGTTGTCATCACCACAAAATGAAAAAGGGATTGTCCTGGTAATGTAGCAATCTAGTTCACCAGGTTTAGTGGGATTTCTGTGCTTCGTATAAAATTCATGACAGCCGTTAAATATGTCTTAGTTTGTAATCCGTGTTTTCCTCCTATTCTCTCTAAAATACTGGAAATCAATTTATATCTGCAAAGAAAGAATCTTTTATAAGTGTACTCATTCATTTAATAATTCCCAGAGGCAAAAGACAAACACCATTATCCACCTGCTTTCCAAAGTGACAATTTTAATGGGTGAAAACACCATTAGTACCTAATCCAATCTAGACCTGATTTGGCTATTGTAAAATGAGGATGAAGGCAATCAATTAAGAATATTGCTTTACACCGATTGAATTAAGGATTTTTTTTCCAGACAGGCTGATTTGGATTATTCTTTTTGAATGACAACATTGAAAAGGCCTTGGAGAATACACTATATTAGTATGAAGCACTCAGAAAAGACGTGTTTCAGTTAACTTCCTTCAGGCTTTCTTCATCAAAACTTTGGATTTATGGTGATAAATCAGTTTCTCTTTTAAGTTGCGTTCATGTACATTTATGCAGTCCTTTGCAAATATAAAACAAAGGATCAGCAAGAGTATTTGCATAATGAAGTTTCAACTTGATTAGGTAGTATTATTCAGGTCAATTAGTGCCAAGAATATTCTCTGAATATCCCTGAGGTGGATCAATTCTCCAATAGAACCTTTGCCAAGCAGCCCCTTCTGACCACAGTTAAATACAACATAAAACCCTTGAATAAAACTTCCTACATTCTTATTTTTAGGTTTTGTCTCTCTGTGTTTGTTTATGTGACCATCAGATTGCAAATTATTCCTTCTTCTTTCTTTTTCTTCTTCATATTTTATGCTACTAATAACACAACATTAGCCATGTTGAGGCCTGAAGCAAAAGATCATATAGCACAGGGATGTCAAACTCAAGGCCCAGGGGCCGGATCTGGCCTGCAGGGTGCTTAGATCTGGCCCATAGGGCTGCCCTGGAAACAGCAAAGGACCGGCCCATGATGCCTTTGCCAGCGAAAACAGAGCTCAGGAGAGTCACACATAACCCTCCCGAGCTCCATTTTCACTGACAGAGCACTCAGGCCAACACAGGTGCCCCAACACAAGTGATGTCAAACTGGCCACATCCACCCTGGCCATACCCACCTGTCCCCCTGAGGTCAAACACCAATCTAACACAGCCCTCAATGAAATTGAGTTTGACACTCCTGGTATAGCAACTTTCCCTTCCCTTGTACAATTGAATTGATGGACAAGATTGGGCTCAGAATTCTCTCCACACCCCCAAAATCAAGCTAGTTCAGAGGATATAGACTACAAACTTGAGATGAGTTGGGGTTACCGAACTCAGGTTACCCATAAGCCATCCAGAATTTTTTTGAATGGTAAGTAAATGATGATGGTAAATTTGATGTATTTATGTTTGTATATTTTTTTGTTTGTATGTATCTTTGTATAATAAATATATAAATAAATAAAGGTCATGCTTAAATTTTCCATATGAATGTATATTTATGCTCTGAAAATATGAGCTTGGGAACTTTTGTATATAGTGAAGGGATTGCTTTAAAATAAATGGTTTCAAATTAGTCATATTTGGGTATATCTGTTTTTGAAAATAACAGCAATTGGATTGCTCTCTTCTACTTGAAATTTTGTTTGGCCTTGATGCTCCTTCTTCACAGCACTTCCATTTTCTCATGCACCTATCCTTTTTCTTCCAGATGGAGAAAGTATGAACCAATGGGTGTTGGAAGCATAAAAGAGAAACTTTCTGACAGTGAGAACAATCAACCAATAGAACAGCTTGCCCTCGGAAGTTGTGGGAGTGCCATCACTTGAGACTTTCGAGAAGAGATTGGACTGCCATTTGTCAGAAATGGTGTAGGGTCCCCTACTTGGGAAGGGGGTTTGACTAGATGACCTACAAGGTCCCTTCCAACTCTGATTATCTGTTAAACTAGAGGGAAAAGCAATACTATTGTTGCTTAATGAGACATATTCATTGGGAAGTTAACCGTATATTTTTCCATATAAATACTTCTGTATTGTTCTGTAACCATACTAGTCAGTATTATTAATAATAACTTTCTTTCCTACCACTACTACTACTATAATGTTGAATAGTTATGACATCTCTGAAGGATTGCTGGTTTCCCTAGTCAATATATGACACTAGTTCCTTGACTTCAAATGTTCTTATCTACACTTTGAAATATTATCTTAAACCAATCAGCCAAACTCAGTTTTCATACTGAGCATCCTATATTTCACTAAATATTGTACAAATGTTTCTATTTTAAATATTTTGCTATGCCTCCAAACTCTCTGTTTGTAATTGCTATTGGAGCTACTATTAATAGAAAATCTAATTAAAGAATTTCTAAAATATGTGCTACAGCCCAGGTCAAGTAAATACATAATCAGGGAATTATTAATGGAGCTGCAATTAATTATTATGCTTCCATTGGAACCATTAAAGCTGATTAATGTTCTAGCATGTACACACATACAAAAAAAGAAAAAGAAAATGTAGTTAACAAATCAGTGACCCAAGAGACCAATGTACATCCTGTGGAACCATTGCATGCTACCATATCAAAGCCTCATTACAGAATTTTTAATGGAGCAATTGTTCTCTCTTAATAGCCTATGGTTAGTTCAGGTGATGCGTCATTCAGATGAAGAATTTGTAGAATACAGTGGAAGTAGTCTGCTCTTCATTTAATAGTTGTAAATCAATGGAAAGTGCCATTAGAGGCCCAAGAACAGAATTAGACTGCTGTTTGCTTCACCAAGATTGTTGGAGCAAAAAGAACATGTTTCATTGGTCAGTAGGAATTTGTGTTTCTTTCATAAAGCAGTGTGAAATGATTTACTGAGATAATAATATTCAGAGGAGACACGACTATGTTTCCATAAGATATGAGTTCTCTTTCACATGTGTCAAATCGTGCTTCTCATAAATATGGGCCAGAGTGGCCAGGCTTGCTAAGGATTATGGTGGAATTCAAGAATTGTACATCCATAATAATTCCCCATCAAGTTTGAAGAAAACTTTAAGTGCAATATCATATGGTCTGTTCTATGTTGTATGCTGCTAATCCATTTATAAATAAGCCAAATAAAGGAGTAGAAAATGTGATTTATCATACTTTCAATTTACAGAGATGGGATGGGGAGTAATAAACTTTTCATAGACACTATCAAGATTGAGCAAGATCTTGTAGACTGCAACAATGTGTGAAAACCAACAGAACCACATATTCAACAAATGTGAAGCCATACATTCAGGTGAAAAAAAAAATCAAAACATGAAAATAGATAGTGACCGAAATTGGGCAGCACCATATGTGAAAAGGATCTAGATGTCTTGGTAGATCATAACACACGTGAGTCAATGATAAGATGAAGCTTCAAAAAAGCAAATATTAACATATGCTGCACCACAGAAGCATGATACTAAAATAGATGAGTCCTTGTTCTTTACTATTCTATATTGATTAGACATACCTAGAATATTATGTCTAATTTTTGGCACAACATTGTTGACAAACTGGCTTATGTTCATAGGAGAGCAGTTAAGATTATAAGTGTCTGGAAAGAAAAGCTTCTGAAAAACAGTTGGAAGTCTTAGTTAGATTAATTTAGCCTTCATAGGCATAATAGTTGGCAGCCTATTACTAAATATTACAAGCTGGCATGTAATATTTAGGATATAATTGTTCCAAAAGATGAGAAGAAACAGGCTCAAAGTACAGTGGGATAGATTGGAGCTGGACATTAAAAGATAAAGTGGCATGAACTGTTGCATAATGGAACAAATCTCCTTGATAGGAATTAGACTGTCCAACATTGGAGAAATTGACACAAAAGGAGTGATGAAGTCTATTCTATATCTTTATAGAATTTATAGTTTAGGATGCTAATTTAACTTCTGTAGAACAGCAACAGAAAATACACTGCTAGATGTTCCAAGCAGTACTGTCATTGATAAAAGTTTGACACCTCTGGAAATGTCTGTTTTGGGGAGAGAAGCTATAGGCAAGAGACTCTGGAAATTTATTTATTTATTTTTATTTATTATGATTTGTCAATCGCTTACAAGATAATAGGTATAAGTATATACATATTTATGAATACATGAAATGGGTACATATAAGAAAAATAAAAGAAACAATAGGACAGGGACGGTAGGCACATTGGTGCGCTTAGGCACGCTCCCTACAGACCTCTTAGGAAAGGGGTGAGGTCAATAGTAGACAGTCTAAGGTTAAAGTTTTTGGGGTTTGGGGAAGAAACCACAGAGTCAGGTAGAGTATTCCAGACATTGACCACTCTGTTACTGAAGTTGTATTTCTTGCAATCAACTTTGGTGCAGTTAACCTTGAGTTTGTATCTATTGTGTGCTCTTGTGTTGTTATGGTGGAAGCTGAAGTATTCATTGACAGGTAAGTCATTTCAATGTATGATTTTATATACCATACTTAGATCAGACCGAAGCCGGTGTAATTCAAGGTTTTCTAGGTCTAGAATTTCAAGTCTGGTGGCATAAGGTATTCTACAACGAGTAGAGGATTGGAGAACTCTTCTTGTGAAATATTTCTGGACTTTCTCAACTGTGCTAATATCAGGTACATAATGTGGGTTCCAGACTGATGAGCTGTATTCGAGTATTGGTCTAGCAAATGTTTTGTATGCTCTAATTAGTAGTGTGATATTACCAGAGAAAAAGCTACATAGGATTAGGTTAACAACTCTTAATGCCTTTTTGGCTATGTAGTTACAGTGGGCACTTAGATCATTAGAGATGAGTATTCCAAGGTCCTTGATAGAGCTTGGATCATCAACAAGGTCTTGACTATTCAGCTTGTATTTTATTTTCTGATTTTTTTGCCAATATGTAAGACAGAGCATGTATTTGTTGAGATTTGAAGTTGCCATTTGTTTGACCATTCTGATACATAGTCAAGATCTTTTTGAAGGGTAGCAGTATTGTCTGTGGTATTGAACAGCTTTACATCAACAGCAAAGAGAACGCAGTTGCTCTTAATATGATCAAAGAGGTCATTTATGTAGAGTATGAAGAGAGTTGGTCCTAGAACACTGCCTTGGGGGACACCACTATCGACAGGTACAGAATTTGATAGGACGCTCCCAATTTTTACCATTTGTTGTCTGTTTGACAGGAATTGGACAGATCTTATTTAATGTGATAATTGGTGTATTCAGTCTTTATCTGGTGGCATACATTTTTGTATCAGCTTTTGAAGTTGGCAAAGTGACCAGAGTTGTTATTGGTACATATAGTTTGATGACTCTTTTGACTTCAAATAAAAATATGTTGTAATGGTCTTCAACAGTATTACATCCAGTGAATAGAGATTGCCAATCGAGGGATGAGAGATTGTTGTCTATCATATCATAGTTGCCTTTTTTGAGGTTATAATTGGGGATTACATCATTGTGATGATTTTTCTGTGGGCGTATGTTGAGACAAAAGTCAATCATATTGTGGTCACTGTTGGAAAAGGGTTCTTTAGTTTGTATTCCATAAATTAAATTCAAACTATTGCAGAAAATGAGATCGAGGCAGTTGTTAAATCTAGTATTGTTGGTTACTAGTTGTTCCAGTCCCAGATTTGTAACAGCATTGTAGAAGTTTGCATGTATGGGTTCAGTTGTACATTCGTTTAGGGCCCAGTTAATATAAAGTAGATTGAAGTCACCAAGAAAGATAAAAGCATGTGGGCAGGATGTTACCCATGTTAGTAGTGAATTTAGCTTGTTTACATGTTTGATGTCATAATCAGGTGCTCTGTAACATAGTAAGAATCTAAATGTGATATTTAAGGATAGTTCACAGATGATGGTCTCAGGAAGCGCAAGCTCCTGGGTAACTTGGATGTTTTTTAGATGTAGGGACTTTTTATAGAAGATAGCAACACCACCTCCTCTATGAATTTCATGATCTGATCAGAAAACATGATAGTCTCTTACTGTGGTAATGGAGTCAGGGAGAGATGCGTTGAGCCATGTTTCTCAGACAAATATGATGTCGAATTTAGCCATATTTAGTAAGAGGAGAAATAGTACAGAAAAGAGCAACAAAGATGATTGAGGCTAAAACATGAAGAACGGTTGCAGAACTGGGTATGTCTAGAATTGGGTATGTCTAGTTTAGGGAAAGGAAGGACTAGGGATCACATGATAGCAGTGTTCCAATATTTCAGGAGCTTCCATAAAGAAGCGCAGGTCAAACTGTTTTCCAAAGCACCAGGACGCAAGACAAGAAGCAATGGATGGAAACAAATGAAGGAGAGAAGCAACCTAGAACTATGGAGAAATTTCCTCACAGTGAGAACAATAGTAGAATGGCTTGCTTTCAGAAGCTGGGGGTGCTCCATTACTGGAGCCTTTTTATAAAAGAATGGACAGCCATTTATCTGAAATGGTATAAGGTCTCCTGCTTGAGCAGAGAGTTGGACTAGAAGACCTCCAAGGTCCCTTCCAACTCTGTTATTCTGACTTGACTGTAAGTACAGTATATTTTCCCCATATTGAGTGATGGAGATGTCCCCAGTCCTGTCCTCAGGAGAGAATGGTGGCTCATAAATCCAGTGGTAAATAAGACTAATGTTAAAAATTGGATTAATTCAGTAAGCTGTGGGTCCCATGAGGTAGATACAAATCACATTACCATCCTTCTCCTCTTCTTCCTCCTCTTTGTCCCCTTCTCCCTCCTCTCCCTTCTTCTCCACTGCTCCTCGGTTTTCTTAAATATAAGAAAAGGATAAGTAAATAGCTGGACATATGCATACATGCTCACCTTCTTATTGTTTTTTTTTTTTTTGCTTTAATATATATGTAGTTAATGAATACATATTTAGAATGAAATGTGAAATGTGTATCTTAAATATTTACATATTTAAACTCAGACAAATCAGCCATCAATAGACACATAGAGATAAACCACATTTACACACTATTCAAAAGAGACAATTAAAAAGTTAAGAAAGAAACAAAATGACAAGAATAGAACTGCTAGAATAGGAGTTCCCAATTCCTGGCTGCAACCCAGTGCTGGGCTACAGTCTTTTCAGAACTGAACTGCAGAAGTGGTGGGTGAGTGAGCACAAAGCTCTATTTGTGAAAACAGTGCATATGCATGTACAAAATAATCCATTCTCCCTATCCACACTGCCGCCGCTGCCTCCATCAGTCCACTGAACCAGAAAGGCTGGGGAATGCTGGACTACAGCAACCAAAATCCAGACCAGCAGGGATTAACACCAAATAATCAAACAGAAAACATTAATCAAGGAAATATCAAGGAGAAAATTACAGCTGCACTAACATTGGCAGGGCAAGTTACTGTTATATAAAATGAGAGCAAACTCCAGAGAGAGTAGCACTGATAATGTTATCTAGTTGTGTAATGAAATGTCTACAAATAGCCAAGCTCAGAGAACACCAAGGACTCCACAATTTGGTTAGTGTATAAAAATGGGAATATTACCCTGTTTAGCTAAACCTTAAAATCAAAGAGGCAGTTTTGAACAAAATTGTAGCTTTATTAAGTGACATATAGATTTATTAAGCAATATGGCTTCTGAATGAAGCAATTCCAATCAAATCAAGAGAATTTTTAATGTTCCAGGAATTATAAAAGTGCAATAATTTTTTAAGAAATCACACTTCATTTTCTGAAAAAGCCCATAGGAAACAGAGGAGGAAAGGACTGTAAGTGGATAAAAGCTACTTTATAATCACAGGGAAATAGATAATTGTCCCACGATCCTTCATTCTGTGCATTCTTTTTCCACCATAAATAAGGTTACATTAAAAAGGATGGTAAATGCCCCAAAGTAACTTAACGGCTTGTTGCAAATGGCTATAGGAAAACAATGACAAAGCTAAAGTGAACATTCTCAGAATGTTTGTTTAAATAATTGTATTTTTTTTAAATAAATGGACTTTAACTTTGTCCAAGAGCAAACATATACACACATCCACACGAGTAACATTTCTTACTAAACAGCTGAATGGAGAATTAATTAATCCTTCTTTTTACAATTTTGAAAGACATCTTTTTCATAGTATTTTTTTTTAATCACCACACCTTAATAGAATTCTTCTCTACAAGAGGACCAAGATAAGCTTGCCAAAAATCATCCAATTTAGTTCATATGAGCAAAATTACAGTCACATTGCTACCTTAAACAACAACAGAATTTAAGCAATCTAAATCCCAAACTCACTGCACTTCTTTTCTCTGAAAGCAGATAGTAATAATCCACTCAGAAATATTTATTATTCCTTCAAATTTCATCTTACTCAGTTGAAAAATAAATTAAATTGTTTAGGCACACTTGTGTTTTCCCCACCAATGGGAAACACAACTCTTCCTTTGCTTTGGGCAAGTTGAATATTGATTGCCACATGAGCAAAACAATTCTATTTGCATTTTATTTGAGGTGGGATTGGGTTAAATTATTTAGATGGACAGTTTTCTTGAGACAATCCAGCTTTACTGATAGAAGTATGCAGCTGTTATTCATTTCTGATTTCTGCTAGGATAGGAACCAATGCATTTCTCTCCCCCCAAAATAGTCAGATTGGGCTTTGTATTTTTCAAAGATGCATGAGTGTATATATGTGTTTGAGGCACAGAGAACAGAGGGTCATTATTCTTTATCTTTAATGTTGGATGCTGCCTGACTTTGATAACACCGGGGTTCACTAATGCATCTGGTTGACAGTTTTTACCCTGAGGCTGGAACATAGCCTTTTTTATTTATATGTATTTAGGTGACACGCAACTCCCACACAACTCATTCATTGCTAAACTTATGCTTCACATTCTTCCATTAGGACTGCATGATGTATTGGAGGATTATGCAGCAGATCCCAGTAAGGTGGCCTTCTGCAGCTGACCAATGGTGATTTTGTCAGCGCCAATTGTTTTTAAGTGCTTGCCTAGGTCTTTAAGCACCCAGTGTGCCGAGTACCATTGGAACCTCCTGCACTGGTTTATGCTAGAGTCTCTGCAGTTCGATTTTCAAGTCCTGATATTTGGTGATTTTTTCAAATTGTTTCTCGTCAATTCTGCTGTCACCAGGTATGACAATGTTGACAATCCACACTTTTTTCTTCTCTACAATCGTGATATCCAGAGTACTGCGTTCCAAAACTTTATCAGTCTATATTCGGAAGTCCCACAGTAGTTTTGCATGCTCATTTTTGACCACTTTCTCAGGCTTATGATCCCACCAATTCTTTGCTACAGGCAGATGGTAGTTGTGACACAAATTCTAGTGGACCATCTGAGTGACTGTGTTGTTTGTAGTCAGTCTGAGTGATTGTCTTGCAACAGCTCAGTATGTGATTGATGGTTTTATCCACTTCTTTGCAGAGTCTGCATTTGGAGTCATCAGCCCAAATGCAGACTCTGCGTAGATTTTCCTATTCTGGCTTTGGTTGCATTCATTCTGGTGGCTTGTTCTTGGACTGCAAGAATCAGTCCTTCTGTTTTTTCTTCAGTGTTCTGTTGGTCAACCATAACCAAGTCTTTTCCTTACCTACTTTTCCTTGGATCTTTTCAAGGAACTGTCCATGCAGTGCTTTGTTACACCAGCTGTCAGCCCGAGTTTGCATCGCTGTTTTCCTGTACTGATTCTTGGTTTGCTGCATGAGTGTATATATGTATTTGAAGCACAGAGAAGGGAGGATTATTATTATTATTATTATTATTATTATTATTATTATTATTATTATTATTATTATTATTATTATTATTATTATTATTATTATTGCTACTGCTGTTATTATTGTTATTATTAATATTATTAATATTATTATTAATATTATTAATATTATTATTAATATTATTTTGCAACAACTTACCTGGTATTCACTTCTAGAAAACTTGCATAAGCTCATCTTGTTTATTTAATTGAGCTTGGACTTCACAATGTCTCATAGAGTTAAACAGAACTGACTCTGCTTCTTTAGTTTTGCCTTTTGCAGTGGGGGTGTGCTGGAAGATTTCGGTGTAGAGAGGCCCTGATTGGGAAGTGCATGGTTAGGTCTTTCTGCAGGCTTCTTCTGTTTCTTGTTTAGCAACCAAACTAATTAAGGGCTGGAATGCAAGGCATAGTCTGGGTGGTTAAGGCACAGATTTTTTTGACCATACCCTGGAGGGGAATGTAACAAGGAAAAAAAAAGAAAGAAATGTAAGGCTCCCAAATACTTTGAACTCTCATCCTTCTGCATCTCTCCACAGCACTATCCTAGAATTGTCTGCAATATTAATTTTGCTCTATTCTATGGTTGGAACCTTTCACAGATAAACTCCTGTTTGACAGAATGTAGGCAAGGCAGCAGATTTGAAGGCATGTGGAGGAGGAACAAAAAGGAAGAATGTTAAGCAAATCCATGTGTCAGGAAAAACAAGATGGAGGCCCAAAACAGAAGATTGTCTGTGGAAATGACTTCTTTTTATCTCATTCTGTTATGCTTATGGTTCAAAAGGTCTAACTGCCATCCTGACACTGCTTTTCACTGCACAGAAATTCTTTCATTTATACTGGAAATGAGCCAAATATCTTGGATAGAAATTAGCAAAAAAAAAAAAATCCACTATCCTCAATCCTGCAACTATGCTGAGTGCCTATTTCCCATTAACTACTTTATGCTATTATCAAGCCAAGGAATTCTTTCATCTGGATTGAAAAATGATGCCATCATAACCAAATTGGGACAGCAAATATTACATGGCTGAAGGTATCAATTTATGAGCGGAAATGGTTTCTTCAACTTAAACTAGGATGTAGAAAAGCAAACAAAAGACTAGTGATGCTTTAATTCCAAAACACAAACAAGGAACTACACACCAGTCTCTGTACTGAAATCCATGTAAATTATTTCATTTTGGGCAATCGGTGAATCTGGATTGTTTTATTATCGCGAATGAAAGAAATCATGACATATTTGACAATCATAATTCTGCGTTGATATGCCCAACTCTATATTATCACCAGAGGTTTATTTGCATCTATAAGGACTCTTCTTACATTCTTTTTATTTGAGATGTGACTTCTCATACTAGAAGAATGTTTGCCTTGGATATTTCTTATTATTGGTGTTCCCTACCAAAGTTCTGTGTAATTTGTCCTTGACTGTTACTTAGCAACTCTTTGAAGTTGCCATAAATCCCCCCAAATCTACTTTTGACCCAGTTTTGAACTTCCCACATTACCACCTCCATAGTCACATGACTGCATTTGGGGTGGTTGGCAACTGGCCAATATTGATAACCATTTGCAGCACTTGGCAGTCATGTGACTGCCGTTTACAACAGTTTTGCTGGAAATCAATGTTTACTTCTGGTTTCAGGCAAAAGCTACCCCATGAAAAAGGTCATAAATTAGGTCCAGTCATATTATGATTCATCTGATGATCATCATGACTTAGGAGTCTAATTGCCAGGATCAATTATGCAACTCCAGGATTACTTGTGTATAAATACAAATATTCAATTTTTTAATAATTACCATCAAGTTGTAGAAATTAATTACGAGAAGGATTTGTATTGCTTTTGACCATTTGTTTTCAGTAAATGAGTCATTCTCATTCATCACACACAGGCCATGCCCACCCCAGCTCCACAAAGGGAAAACATTGTGATACATTACGTGATGGCAATGTGATGTGGTGAGTTTGACACCTGCGCTCTAGAGCCTTTCAAAAAATGTAAGGACAAATAAAGCCCCTTCTCCTGCATCATGACAATGTTTACAAGAAACAGTTCACTCGCAAGGAAGTCAAGGTAATAAAATTAGTGCATTTGTCAAGGTATTCTAATGTAGAGAAGTGACTAGTCAGCATTTCAAAAGATCAACAAAATCCCCTTGTATGTATAAAAAAATGCAAAATGTAACCTTATGAGACAAAAGTATAAATTAAAACAATGAGAAATGAACACATTGTTCTATGCATGTATTTAGAATCATGTTTAATCATTTAGAAATAAACATTCCACTGCTGATACCTGTTCCTATAGAATAGATCCAAGGATTGCTGTTAAATACATGTTTCTATTTAGCCATTGGTTTTCCCTACTCATTGGGTGTAGAATTGTTATTCCACCATGAAGATTGTAAACCAGCTGAAAACAATGATTACCTGAAGTTATTGTTCTGTTTGCTTTTTCCAAGGGAGCCCAAAAGCATTTCATGCCCTTTTACTGCAATTAACAGCTGATTAAAAATCTAGGCGCTAATCTGTTGTAAATGAATGAGTCAATCACCATGATTAATCAATTTTCTTTCGACTCTAATTTACCTTTTGCAATGGTCTAAGAGCTAACCTAGGGAACAGAAAAGGGCAGATATTTTCATGATTGGTTTTAGTTTTAGTTTTTTTTTGCAGGCAGTTTAATGATATATGAATCACTGCCATCCAAATGAAATGTTAAATACAAATACTTACCTTCGGTTGCCTGCAAAAAAACTAAAACTAAAACCAACAATGATTTCTATTCAGTTAATTATTGTTTGTGTGTGTGGGTGTATATATATATATAGACACACACACGTACACACACACACACACACACACACACACAGAGAGAGAGAGAGAGAGAGAAGAATAGAATAGAATAGAATAGAATAGAATAGAACAGAACAGAACAGAACAGAACAGAACAGAACAGAACAGAATAGAATAGAATAGAATAGAATAGAATAGAATAGAATAGAATAGAATAGAATAGAATAGAATAGAATAGAATTCTTTATTGGCCAAGTGTGATTGGACACACAAGGAATTTGTCTTGGTGCAAATGCTCTCAGTGTACATAAAGGAAAAGATACATTCATCAGAGTCAAGAATCATAAGGTACAACACTTAATAATAATCATAGGGTATAATAAGCAATCAAATCATACTAGGAAACAGTCAATATAGATTGTAAGGATACAAGCGACAAAGTTACAGTCATACAGTCACAAGTGGGAGGGGATGTGTGATAAGGAGTGATGAGTAGGTTAATAGTAATAGTAGCGCAGACTTTGTAAATTTTGGACAGTGTTGAGGGAATTATTTGTTTAGCAGCGTGATGGCTTTCGGGAAGAAACTGTCCTTGTGTCTAGTTGTTCTAGTATGCAATGCTCTATAGCGTCATTTTGAGGGAAGGAGTCGAAATAGTTTAGGGCCAGGATGTGAAGGGCCTGTAGATATTTTCACAGCCGTCTTTTTGACTCATGCAGTATACAGGTCCTCAATGGAAGGGAGGTTTGTAGTAATTGTTTCTTCTGCAGTTCTAATTAGCCTCTTCCTCCAGTCATGTTAGCTCAGGAATTCTGGGAGTTGAAGTCCACAAGTCTTAAACTTGACAAATTTGAAGACCCTTGATATAGATAGATATAGATATGAATAACAAAATATTCCAAGAATTCATATTTACTCTAAAAGCATGAGTGTATGACTTAAAAATTTAGTATCTGAGATGTATTTTTGAAAGTAAACTCTAAATTTCTAATAGACAGCTCTTGATCCAAACAATTACAGTAATATCCATTATTGGGGACACTTGTTTATTCTGGATTATAAGAAGAGAGACAAGAAAATAATGGCTGCAATGATTTGTTTAACAACCACAAAAAGCTCACAAAATTAGTCATGATTCACTTAACCACCAACTTGCTTAGAAATGGAAATTCTGGTTCGAAGTCGAGGACTGCCTATAAGTGGTTTGCCATTGGATCTTAGTCTTCTAAAATCAGTAAATACATCTGTGGACATCAAAACCTTGACTACTCCTGTTTGCTATATCTGGGTCTCCCACTTTTTGCACAATTGAAAACACATCTACTTGGGCACAGCAAAAGGCAGGAAAAGGGCTACAAAAAGGCTGACAGGGTCAATATTTAAGGTTCTCTGTTTAGCTCTAGCTGCAGTTGCTGAAAGCTGGGTCCTAATACCATAATTCTCTTGCATCTGTAGACTAAAGTTTGAGTCATACATTTATAGGTGAAACTTGAAAAATTAGAATATCGTGTAAAAGTTCATTTATTTCAGTAATGCAACTTAAAAGGTAAACCTAATATATGAGATAGACTCATTACAGACAAAGCAAGATAGTTCAAGCCATGATTGTCATAATTGAGATTATTATGGCTTACAGCTCATGAAAACCCCAAATCCACAATGTCAGAAAATTAGAATATTGTGAAAAGGTTCAATATTCTAGGCTCAAAGTGTCCCACTCTAATCAGCTAATTAAGTCATAACACCACTCTAATCAGCTAATTAAGTCATAACACCTGCAAAGGGTTCCTGAGCCTTTAAATGGTCTCTCAGTCTTGTTCAGTAGGAAGCACAATCATGGGAAAGACTGCTGACCTGACAGTTGTGCAGAAAACCATCATTGACACCCTCCATAAGGAGGGAAAGCCTCAAAAGGTAATTGCAAAAGAAGTTGGATGTTTCCAAAGTGCTGTATCCAAGCACATTAATAGAAAGTTATGTGAAAGGGAAAAGTGTGGAAGAAAAAGGTACACGAGCAGCAGAGATGACCGCAGCCTGGAGAGGATTGTCAGGAAAAGGCCATTCAAAAGTGTTGGGGACTTCCACAAGGAATGGACTGGGGCTGGAGTCAGTGCATCAAGAGCCACCACTCACAGACAGATCCTGGACATGGGCTTCAAATGTCATATTCCTCTTGTCAAGCCACTCCTGAACAACAAACAATGTCAGAAACATCTTACCTGGGCTAAAGAAAAACAGAACTGGTCTGTTGCTCAGTGGTCCAAAGTCCTCTTTTCTGATGAGAGCAACTTTTTCATCTCATTTGGAAACCAAGGACCCAGAGTCTGGAGGAAGAATGGAGAGGCACACACTGCAAGATGCTTGAAGTCCAGTGTGAAGTTTCCACAGTCTGTGTTGATTTGAGGAGCCATGTCATCTGCTGATGTTGGTCCACTCTGCTTCATTAAGTCCAGGGGCAATGCAGCCATTTACCAGGAGATTTTGGAGCACTTCATGCTTCCTTCTGCAGACGAGCTTTATGGGAATGCTGACTTCATTTTCCAGCAGGACTTGGCACCTGCCCACACTGCCAAAAGCACCAAAACCTGGTTCAATGACCATGGGATTACTGTGCTTGATTGGCCAGCAAACTCTCCTGACCTAACCCCATAGAGAACCTATGGGGCATTGCCAAGAGAAAGATGACAAACATGAGACCAAACAATGAAGCAGAGCTGAAGGCCGCGATTGAAGCATCCTGGTCTTCCATAAGACCTCAGCAGTGCCACAGGCTGATAGTTCCCATGCCACACTGCATTGAGGCAGTCATTGCTGCAAAAGGGGCCCAAACTAAGTACTGAGTCCATATGCATGCTTATACTTTTCAGAGGTCTGATATTGTTCTATGTACAATTCTTGTTTTATTGATTGCATGTAATATTCTAATTTTCTGAGATTGTGGATTTGGGGTTTTCATGAGCTGTAAGCCATAATCATCACAATTATGACAAATCACGGCTTGAACGATCTTGCTTTGCATGTAATGAGTCTATCTCATATATTAGTTTCACCTTTTAAGTTGCATTACTGAAATAAATGAAATTTTGCACGATATTCTAATTTTTTGAGTTTCACCTGTATAGATGAAGCTTCTTAGCATGTCTTGAGTATATCCATATTTCTGCTTCAGTTACATTGAAATTATGTCAGAGATACTTTTTTCCAGAAGGATAGTCAGCTTGCAGCAAAAATAGGAAAAGGCAACGTCTTTTGTCATTTATCAATAATTCAGCTTATTATGTTTCATTATCAATTATCACTTGCTTCTCAATCTTTGTACTTTAGATGAGCCATCAGTGTCCATTTGGTATTCCAATATCACACCATCAATATGAATGCATCAGTTAGTTCACCCTTGTATCAATGACATTAAATTAGTCTGGCATTATTAGAAAAGGTATAGATACAACTATTCAAAGATACCAGTTCTATGGAGGCCTAAAGAAAAGAGAAATGCAAGCTTATTATGAATGGCTGTATTTGGTTAAAATATCTTGGCCTAAGAAAAATAACAAGAAAAATATGTTTTCATTTCATAACCCTATTTTTTTTTCCTTTTGAACATTAGAATATTTTATATAACTTCAGAACAGAAGGGAGGCATTGTTTATATGTTCCTACAGTCTCCTTTGCCCAGGATCCAAGTCAGGGGAGGAATATATTCCATAGACATATTTTCATGAGTTTGGAAAAGTTATTTCCAGAACCCCCAAAATATTGTTAAAATTCCCATACGTTTTTCATTAGTTTTCTAATTAATCACAAAAATGGGGGGGGACCTATTTTCCAAAGCACCAAAGGCAAGACAAGAAACAATAGATGGAAACTAATCAAAGAGAGAAGCAACCTTGAACTACAGAGAAATGTCCTAAGAGTGAAACAATAAACCAGTACAACGGCTTGCCTTCAGAAGTTGTGTGCACTCTATTACTGGAAACGTTTAAAAAATAAAATGATCTACCACTGATTTTAATTTAAATTTGTTTTAAATATTTGGAGGAATGGATTTTAAAAGTAACATTCAACTGAACTCAGTTGGTGCTGACTTCATGGAAATATATGTGCCAATTTGTTCACAGTAGTATGGATGTGGCTTGCCTTTACCTTGCGGAGTTTCTTCAATCTCTTAATCTAGTCTAAAACCCTGACATCTTCACACCATTTCTTTCTTGCTAATTTCTCATACTTAGATTTTCCCATGCTGACATATAACTAAGTCTTTTAAAGTAGTCCTTGAATTATGACTATTCTTTTAGCAACCATGCAAAATTATGATGGCTCTGAAAAAAGTACTTATGGTCAATCCTCACTCTTATGACTGTTGCATTATCCTTGTGGTCATGTGGTCACAATTCAGATGCATGGCAAGTGGCATTGTGTTTTGTGACCACTGCAGCATCCTAGGGCCATTTCCTATCTTCCCAATTGGCTTCCAACAAGCAAAGTCAATGGTAAAGTCAGCAGGGAAAATTGCAAATCGTAATCATGTGATGATCACGTAACAATTGCACTGCTTAATTACATTTTCTGGGCCAAATTGTGGCCATAAATCAAGGACTCCCTTATATAATCAGAGATGCATTGACTGACAAGCCAATTAGTCATTTCACAAAGACAATGTTCTCAAGGTAGCTAAGTTTGAATCTATTAAGTCTAGCTATTTATTAAAGGGAGTTATGAATGATCCTTTGCCTTCAAGCACAACCCATCAACTTCTCTTTTATATGCATGCAAAAAAATATCAAACCAACAAGCTTCTAATCAACTATTTATTTCTTTATTTTCAAAAATGCCACACTAATCAGCAGTTTGGGAAAATCATTATATTAACTTGACTTCAGTATCAGGTGATGACATGTTGACATTCAGTCACAATCTTCTTTTAGCATCATGGCTGGGAAAATAAGACATCCATTTTCAGAATCTTCCATTGAATTCTACAACTGCAAATGGAGTTGGGCAGGGCAACATATCTCACTTTAGACCAGGGTGTCCAACCTTGGCAACTTTAAGACTTGGACTTCAACTCCCAGAATTCCTCAGCCAGCAAAGCTGGCTGAGGAATTCTGGGAGTTGAAGTCCACAAGTCTTAAAGTTGCCAAGGTTGGACACCCCTGCTTTAGACTCTCAGGAAATATGATTTCTTTCAGTTTTTATACTACAATATGAAACCCATGGACAAGAGACATCTATAAGGATTCTGTAGGATATTCCTGCTTTCATTTCTGCATGTGTGATGGCACAATGTATTCAGAAAAGAGGTGGGATTTGGGTGTAGTTATCTGGGTCTGCTCCCATTGCCCTGCCTGCAGTTGGTATTGTTGTAGTAAAAAGTCTATATCCACAGAAAAAAATCTTGACAAATACCAGTATGAGAACTGGACCCAGCTGCCTGAGGGCTACAAGAGCATTGCTTGACAAGTCTAGTGGAGGCAAAATAAAGAGATCATTTCTTTCTGAAATGACCTTGAAAGTTTAGACAATGTTTTTCAACAGGGCAGCTTTAAGATGTGTGGAATTGCTAGCTGGGGAATTTTGGGAGCTGAAGTCCACACATCTTAAAGTTGCCAAGGTTGGAAAACACTGGTTTTAACTGCAAAATCCTAACTGCCCTGAGAAATAATGTGATATTAACCTAAAACAAAAGCCAATACAATGTCATCATATTTTCTAATGGCTCATTTTATAAATGGCACATCAACTTGCAGCTGTCCCAACTTTTCAGGTTTCCAGGAAATTAAATGGGCCATTTAGATTTCAGAAGCAAAGGTGTAAACAGAGGTTTTTTTTTTTTAATTTATATTATTTATTTATTTTTTATTTATATATATATATATATATATTTAAGTTTTTATTGTTTTTTAAAAACAAACATAAACAAACAAAACATAAAAACATCAAGCCATCTTCCATATGTATACATACAGTGTGCCGGTTGGTTTACAAATTGTTTTGTGCTTCCATTTCGTAGTCTTCAATTACAATTACATTGCATATAATCTCATATTTTCAATCAAAAATTAAATACCTTAGTATCATTATTAATCAATCATTTGACTATACTTTTATTCATTCATGTTTTACAAGATAATCATAATTTACTTAATTTGTTTTATAACAGTTCATATTATCATCCCAAATCTATCCTAAAATCATTTTGTAGATATAATAAGAAAGAAGTACATCTTTATATATTTATTATTTTCTAAAAGTCTACATATTTCATTACTGTATTTTATTGTCTAACCATTGATAGAATAGATCCCAAATTTTATAAAATTGTTTATCCTCTTGTTCTCTAATTTCAAATGTCAACCTACTCATTTCAGCACATTCCAATATTTTCTTAATGATTTCCTCCTGTGATGGTGTTTTCTCATTTTCTCATTCAGAGGTTGATTACTGATTACCCACATTCTGGGCATTTTTCTCATTGTAAAGAGCACTATTTGTGCTGCAATGGGCCATTAAGCAGATAGAAGTGAAAACAAACAAGAGCTCCTCATACAAAGTAATCACAGGAGGGCAAAGAATGCAACAAAAATATGTTCCACTTTGTCCTAGAAAATACTGGTACTGCTCTACAGGGCTTTATTCTATCTAGTATTTAAGATATTTCTGTTCATTATGAACAAGTACTTGAAAGGTTTCCTGATTTGTTTTTTCTTCCAGGCATTAATCTCAGTGAAACTAACCAGTACAACAGGGAAAGTTAAAGGAACTATGAGATCATTAGCATGAAGAACAGAAAATACATACACTCCCAAGTGATTTCTGCAAAACTTCTCAAAGATCAGCTCATTTGACACTGGCCCAATGGTGATACTTCACTTCACTTTGGCACTGAATTATAAACTTCCCATTCAGTGGCTAGAATTTTTGGTTAAAGAGCTTCAAATTGAATTTACTGAGTTGAAACAAACAATATAAAAGAATGATTGAATAAACAGAACTCCAGTGATATTTCCATTTAATTGGTGGATAGAGAAAGTGCAATCCACTACCATTTCAGGTAAAAAAAAAAAGTGTCTTGTTGATGAATCACAGCAGCTCTTTGGTAATGAGGATCATATTGTCAGTGCAATATGAAGCACCTTGTTGAGACTTCGTAAATAGTAACAGGAACAGTGGTGGGATCCTACCTTAGTCGCTACCATTTCGATGGGTGATCGCAGGTGTGTGCACATGTGCACCCCTAACACATTCATCCCTAACAAACCAATCAGATGAGAGGATGAAGAAATGAAAAGCTAGGAGCGACCTTCTACCCTCCCAGGCACTTTTCAGTCAGAGACCTGTTTTCCTCCTCTCAGCTGATAGGAGGCTTTTTTTTAAAATTACCAGTTCGGCCAAACCAGTAGCATACCACCACTGAACAGGAATATCTTCTTTAGACACAACAATATGCTGTAATAGTAAGCAAATAAGTCTGTACAGTTGAATCAATATATCTCAAAAGCAACCAAGAGAGAGCGCACCAAGGGTTTCTCATTAGAGAAACCCTTGGTGCGCTCTCTCTTGGTTGCTTTTGCGCAAGACTTTTTATTCCAACTAAAAGGATATCCATGCAACTTCATTAAAAAAAGTGCCTGACCACTCAACTCAACCTAGCACAATCAATGCAAGCTGTAAAAAGGGTAGCACTGCCCTGTCAAAAACATTTCAGAAACCATCAACTATTATAACCAAATGGAATCAACATTTTCAGACAAATGAACTAAAGCCCTCCAAAACATCTGAAGTAAACTGAAAGACCCAGCAGCCCCAGAAGGAAAAAAACCAGGAGTCATATACATTCTACAAGTTACTGTGTAATAACAGTAACAGCCACCGTATAGGACAAATAGGCAGATTAGCAGAATGTATCTACAAACACCAACCAGCAGTCAGAAGAAATGATGAAAACTCTTTAATTTCACAATATATGGAACAGACCTAACCCAGTTTCAACTGGGAAACTGTAACCATTCTAGACCGAGCCAAGTCCAAAGTCCTGGAAGCCTGCAATGGCCAGCAATAGACACAGAGACATAGACAACATCTACCTAGTATACAAAAGAAACAATGAACAAGCCAAAAAGGAAACAAAAATATCAAAATACCTCCCCACCAGATGAACACAGAATAACATCAAAATTAACATCAAACTAACAATCCTATTCAACTCTTGGATTATCTTTCATCAGAAGAAAAAACAAACTTTATCCAAGTATATCACTGGATTGCCCCCCCCCTTCAATGTGTGTGCCAACATGCATGTTTCCACATAGAATGTTAAAATAATAAAATAAAGTAGTGATATCCATTTAGAGGTTGTCATATACCACAAATAGCTTTCTGTCCCTTAATGATTATGGTAACCCTACAGAGCAAAAAACCTATCTTTATGCCTTTACCAGCTCTTTATTGAAAAGAATGGGAAGGATGAAAATGTATTTTCAAAACTTGCATGACAATAAAAACACACCTATTTTTACTGAGAACATGAAGACAGTTTTGAGGAAAAAATGATAGAAATGTTAGAAGCCAAGGAGTGCCCTGTAAGCCAGGCCAAGAACATCTGTAGAATATCTCAAGTGTATAAACATGATGCAGACATCAAGTTCTATTGCCAGTCCATTGCCCTCACCTTTTTCACATTTTAAAGTTTGAACTACAACATTTTTAGAGTGTTGATTTTTATGCAACAGGTATGCAACTTACACTTTTTAAAATAAACAATCAACTTGACCTGAATTATTCTCTCCTGCTTTTCAGGCTTTTAAAAATAATTTTGAAATTCTTCTGACATGAAAAGCATTCATGAAAACTATAGCTTTCTTTTTCTAGTAAGCCCCAAACCTGACATTATTACAAAGCATGGTAAATGGAAGCTATAATTAAGAAATGCCAGCTATCAATATGAAAGACATGCTTTACCTATTCTCAGACAAATGTGTAAATATAAAAACATCTGCTTGCATAGCTTTTGGAGTTATTGGTAATATGCTCTGACAAATCTCTTTGAAAAGCAATATGGAAAGTTTAATACCATAATTATACATAAAAAATGATATTGCTGAAACTGCTGCTTTTGAAACTAGTTGAAATTAAAGCAATTTTAAGAAATAGTAAATAATGAAATGACTGCAATTTTCTAAGATCAATGATATAACACATAATGTTTGTACTAAATGGAGAAGTCATATTTCTTGCTTATCTTCTCTCAGAGACTTCCCATCTAATTAGCAAACTAGATGATTATTAGAATTTACATCCTTCTGCTCTACAATTTCCTTAATTGATCTGCAATATCAGATCTATACCAGGATTTTGGCACTGGCTTCCACTTCCGTGAAGAAAAGTCGAAGTAGATAAGCCATGGTATCACCTCAAAGCCTTATACCTTTTATGTATGTCAGCATCACATTTACATTCAAACCAGAGGTGGTATTCAGCAGGTTCTGACCAGTTCTGGAGAACCGTTAGTGGACATTTTGAGTAGTTCAGAGAACAGGCATATACACCTCTGCTAGGCCTCGCCCCATCTATTCTCTGCCTCCTGAGTACCAGCTGATCGGCTGGGTCTTCTTTTGTTGCCCTGCAGAGGAGAATGGAGCTGGAAAGCAGGTTAGTGTGGTGGGGAGGGAATGGAGATTTTGCAGTAACCTTCCCCTAGGAGTGAGGAGGGAATGGATTTTGCAGTAACCTTTCCCCAGGTGTGGGGAGGGAATGGGGATTTTACAGTATCCTTCCCCTGCCATGCCCACCAAGCCAAGCCATGCCACCAAGTCACGCCCACAGAACCGGTAATAAAAAAATTTGAATGCCACCACTGATTCAAACATCTGAATTCTAATCAGAATTGACTAACTATCATCCTGTGTTAAATACCAGCAACCAGAGCCACTATCAAATAGCTGAAGCAAACAACTTTATGGACTTCCATCTATATTAGAAGAATTTTAACAGGCTGTTTGCCTTTTTGTGGGAGTAGATAAGGCTTTATGGATCATGGGAAACTTAAGTTAATGTCTTTTGCAACTGTGCTTAGATGCTAAACTAAACCCCTGCTTGACTCTTGCTTTCAGCCTAGTTGGCAGTTTCCCAACATCCTGCATATTTTGACACTTCCCTAAAAATATCCTGGTTGTAGAGAAAATCCAATCATTCTTTCCTATTCCTATTGTCTAAAATATTACCAATATCCCATGGATAGCTTAAGAATATTTAATATTGACTTCAATATTAATGAAGATTAAAAAAAGAAAGAAAATAGCTGTATGCCAGACCTTGGATTAAATATGAATTTTTGAAAGCAAAGAAATGTTCAGTGAAGAATTTGGTTTTTCCATCATATGCAATGATCCTGAGTATGGATAATACATTGAAAATAGTACAGGATGATACAAATTCTATTCAATATCTACTTTGTTTCATTATTTCTACCTTTTTCTCACCAAGTCTCATCTTTCATAATATGGTTTGAAAGATAGTAAACACAGGAAATTGAAAACACATGGGTTTCAAGAAGTCTGTGAAAACTCTTTTTGGATGTGATTTCCAACTGAGTTCAACAATATAGCCTTTCCCAATCTTTAACCATGTGCTGTACGAAAAGCACATATTTTGTTCTAGTTTACAGTAAATTATTCCACGGTGGATTTCACTACTTTAATCTAGGATGATAGTGCTAAACTTTCACCCCATCAATCAAATAAATGGATAAGCCTTACTTAATGTCATCTTTAGGCTGGCAAAATGCCACAAATTCTGCACCTAGCATACAAAATATTTCAGTTCTACAAGAAAGATAATTTACACATATACATGTACTCCCATTCAATCTCCTTACTAAGGCATTCAGAAAGATAGAAGATAGAATACTAAGCTTAAAAAAAAGGTTTTAAAAAACCCTGTCCTGATTTGTAAGAAAATCACCAACAAAAGAAATGAAGAAAATACAGTTGAATTTGAAAAGCTTTGTCTTGATTTATTCATCTTTTATGTTATGATGGCAACAAATAAAAAGACTGTTTAAAAAAAAATTAAATGCAGTGAATTTAAATTATGAAGACTTATTAAAATTCAGACATACAGCAACAAAAACAATTCAAAAATATATTTAAGAGATAACTAGAAACCTATTACCCCAAGTACAGATTATATTTTTACTAGTTCCTTTGTTTTATTCTGATATAATAGTCCTTTTATTGATTCCTGTTTTGAGCATGGTGTGTTGAAGCAGGCAGAATTTTAGATACTAAAATACAGATCAAATGTAGAACAATTCAAACATTATTTTTAAATATGTAAAACATTGTAGAAGTTTAAAACCCAACAGATCCATATACACATAGTATGATGCTCAAGAAGGAGTTGAGTGAAGAGATACCTCTTTCACATCAATTGTGCCTTTCTGAAGAAAAATCTAGTAAGAATGGAGGAAAAGTTTTCCATTGCCAATAAATTTTGGACCTTGAGTGTAAAATAACGATTTACAGTTCCAATAGAAGAGTGTGTATGTATATATATGTGTGTTTTCTTAAGTTTTCGCGGGTACTTACATGTATGGTATTCAGCTTTGTTCGGGTATTTTCCCACGTCATAGTAGTGGTGCTTTTAAAGTTGTAGCAACGTTTCAGCAGAATCTCATCTGCCATCATCAGGCTTCTGTATTGTGTCCGTCTGTGAGTCAGACTTTTACAGTGGTTTCAGATTTAAATTTGGGGCAGCCTATTACTGTGCCAGAATGGTTTTTTTCTTCATCCTGATTGGTTGGGAGTCTTGGTCTGTGTTTATTGGTCTCGGAGTTTGCTGTGTTCTGCTTGATTGGTGTCTCTAATATCTTCTGTCTGTTTTTTTGGCTCTTTTTGTATCTTGATTGGCTGGCAGCATTGTGTTGCTTTATTGGAGGCCTTTAGTGCAGCTTGCCGGGTAAATGGATGGCTATCATTAGTTATTCCTGATATTCCTGATAACTAATGATAGCCGTCCATTTACCCGAAGCCAAGCTGCACTAAAGGCGTGGGAAAATACCCGAACAAAGCTGAAGGCCATACATGTAAGTACCCGCGAAAACTTAAGAAAACAAATATATATATATATTTGAAAGTTGAATTGTGGAGCCCTCAGTGTTCTCTGATTTGACTGCTTGCAAATGTTTAATTACCTGACTATATAACATCATCAGTGTTAGTGAATGTGGCTTTGTTCCCTATTTATATCAGTAGTTTGCCCACAAGTGTTGATGGTGGTGTTTTCCCCCCTTGATAATTGCTTGAATAGACTATAGTTTTCTGCTTACTTGTTTGGATTTTAATCACTGTTTATCTGGGTGTTGGATGTTGGGGATGATGTGTTCTGGTCTTTTTGTTTCCTTTTTAGCTTTTTTATTGTCTCTTTTGAATAATGTGTAAATGTGGCTCATTTCTTTGTGTCTATTGATGGCTGATTTATCTGTTTAGCTAAGCTTCCATGAATTCCCTAATATTTTAGCATTCAACTTGATCTAGAATGCTCAGTTTTTCAGAAATGGGTTGAATCTGTTTTGTGAGATTAAGGAAATTTATCATGTCTTCTACCTACAATCAAGTGTTCATTGATCCACTAACCAAGCTTTGTTGAAAAGTTGTATTGCAAAATAAAGAAAAACGATCTTATGGAAAGAAGCATCAACAGCCATTAAACAAACACATGTGAATCCTCTTAAAGCAAATACATGAATTTCTAGTCTACTAGTTTAAAGGCAAAAGGCAAAATCCCACTTTACATCTGCTCACAATGACCTGCTGATTTCTCACAATGCCCCAGTCCCATGTAAACATTTGCAGTAAGTCAACCTGCAGTTTTTTTCCTTTTGTTGATGAAATGAAATCCCACTTCACTCTTGATCTTCTGCTCTCTTCCCATAATGCTTCAGGCTTATGCAAATGAAATTGATGAGGGTCTGATTTCTCTGTTTCAAAAAAGTCAGAATTATGCCTTGTAGATATTCTTAGGTTTATTTATGTCATGCTTATTTCCATGTTTATTATTCTTGGATATTCTTCAAGAATCTGGCAATTTCACAAGTCAGAGAAACAACTGGTTGAATTTAGTGTCCTGGATTCCATTTGCAGAATATACAGCAAATACAGTACCCACTTAAACAGATATTAGTGATTCTCAGATTAGAAATTGCTCTCCTCAAAATTCAGAAAAGTAATGTAGTTTGTCTGTATAACTATTTGGCAATTAGGAATTTCTTCCCCACCAATAGCACTGAACAAATCCAGATAAAAATAGTGGGGAATTATTTTGAATAAACTGCATAGTTATGGACTGGCTCTGAATATCTGTTAAGTTTAAACAATGCTAATTAAGTAACAGATTGAGGATGTGCAGTTACAGTGTGAAGTCAGCTAAACCTCCAGGATGGATTGTTCTCTTAAGAAAAGTCCAAGAAATTATTCTGCAAATTAAGACATCTATCTTAATCTACATTAAATATTTTAGGGCTTCCTTCAGAGCCTTTTCTGGTCAGTCCAAGAATCTAAATTTAACATCAATCTAGCAATGCAAAAACTTTGCCCTTGCAGATCAGGATTATTTGAATACTAAAACATAAAATATTACAATGCAAGTTTTACATTTGTGGCTACATAACTTAAGAGCCAAATCCCAAGAACTAAAATGCTTGACTGCCTCATTTGTTTGTCATGTGTGTGAGTGGGCATAAATATGCCCACATATGTGTGTCTTCTAATCACTGTTGATTCCTGGTAACTGCCTGGATGTGTCCCTGGCATTTTTTTTGGCAAGGGTTTCTGGAAGTGATTTGCCCTTGCCTGATTCCTTGGGCTGAGAGGAAGAGAGTACATAGACCAAAGTCATCTGGCTTTGTGCCTAAGGTGGGATTGGCACTTCTGGTTTTTAGCCTGGCCCTGAATTTTTGGCTAATAGAAACCTAAAAGTGACCTAAATAGTTGCCTCCTAGGATGTAGGACTTACCATAATACAAGAATTCCAGTGGGAGTTAGCTAACATGTGCTTATTCAAAATTCTATTTCAATATATTTATCTTCTTTTATGTCCTGTTTTATCTATGGAGTACATCTTAAGATGGCAATAATATGGAAACAGAAATGGATCCTGGTAGTTCTAGGGATAGGGAGACCAGGAGACAGCTGGATGACGTATGATTAGTGATGTCCTCTCATTTCAAATTAGCATTAGGATTTCCAACAAACTGGCTGAAAATCAAAGCCTCTCATTGCCTCAGGCCAAAAAAACAAGTTCTGATACACTGAGCTTTTTAAAAAATAAGAATAAGGCAAGAATATTGCAACTAAGTGAAAACAATAAATGTAAATTCAGATAGATATAGACATCAATCTTGCACTTTAAATATTCTGATTTTTTCCACACCAGTATTCATTCAACTTGGTCAGCCTTTTGACACAGGCCAGACCGAGAAACAGCCTCCACAAGAAATATTGGAGCTGTATTATACTGCTGTAGTTTATAAAAACAGGATCTTGAATGCCTGATCACATTTCCTACCCTTATTCCAAAAAAGAGTCAGGAGTTTTCCATGTTTTAAATCACTTTAAAAAGTCAACTTAAGTGGCCTTAAGTTCCCTGCCCCCAAGGCTTTGTTCTCTTGTACTGAGCTCATGATTTGGTTTTAGGATATACAATTGTCTCATCTCCAAGATCATCTCTGTGTTCCTGTATGAATTCAGTGCTGAAAGAGAACTGGTTTTCAATATTGATTTTGAAAAAGATTATTCAGACCAGATTTTTATGGGTGGGGGGTAGGGTTCCTGTACCTCCTTGGCCAAGTAGGATTTGTGAATAACTTGTACAAAATTCATTCATTCATTGTACAAAAATCTCTACTGCAATCTTTCTTCTCCCACACCTCCCTGAAGCTTCTCATGCCATTTTGTTACATTATATGCGATCATCTGCAGATATGTAAGAGCAGGCCTGTCTGAGGGCCGGATGTGTCATATGCTGGCCATTCTCATGTGGTTTAGTGAAGGGGAAAAAAATCTTGATATGACACATGATGCCACCATAATGGCATGAGTTTGATACCCCTGTGTTAGAGGTAACATCCCTTGATTGGCAATTTCTATTCACTGGATGCAATACAATTTTTACTTGAAGTCAAAAGAGTCATCAAACTATACGTACCAATAACAACTCCAAAACCCAGAAAAAACAGATTACCCATAACAATAAGGAAGCATCAATCCAAAAAGAGATCACTTTGGCGGAAAAACAAATCTGGTCACGTTGCCAACTTCAAAAGCCAATACAAAAATTTATGCCACCAGATAAAGACTGAATGCACCAATTATCACATTAAACAAGAGGAAAACATTCTACGCACCAATTCCACCCGTGCTTTCTACAATGTTGTAAACAACAAACTAAAAGACTCAAGGTTCATCCCACCCCTGAAAAGACCTAATGGTAAAGATTGCAATGATGACACCATTAAAGCCAACCTTTTTAACACATTCTTTGGGTCAGTATTTGTAAACAGCAATGGATCATGCCCAGTATTTCCTAGTCGAATCACAGACAACTACAATGATCTAATACATATCTATTTTACAGAAGACAATGTTGAAAAATCACTACTCAATCTAAAACCATCTCTATCTATTGGACCAGACGGAATATGTGCCTACTTCTTAAAAAAGCTATCCACTGCCATAGCCGAACCTCTAAGCATAATCTTTGAAAACTCTTTCAGGACCAGCTCCTTGCCTAACCTATGGTCACAAGCCACGGTCATCCCCATCTTCAAAAAGGGAGACCCCAGCCTGGTTGAAAATTACAGACCAATCTCCTTATGCTGCGTCACCTGTAACATAATGGAATCAATTATTAACCAATCCATCATCCTCCACTTAGAAACAAACAACCTACTCTCTAATAAACAATTTGGTTTCAGGAAAAAAAACTACCCTGTAATCTGCAACTCTTACACTGCAAAAACATATGGACTACACAACTTGATCAGGGCAAAGTAATATACGCAATCTACATAGACTTCTGTAAAGCCTTTGATTCAGTGGTACATGACAAAATACTCCTAAAACTAAAATCTTATGGTATCTCTGGACACCTGAATAACTGGATAGAAGCATTCCTGTCAAACAGACAACAAATGGTCAAAATTGGGAGCGTCCTATCAAATTCTGTACCTCTCAACAGTGGTGTCCCCCAAGGCAGTGTTCTAGGACCAACTCTCTTCATACTCTACATAAATGACCTCTGTGATCATATTAAGATCAACTGCATTCTCTTTGCTGATGATGTAAATCTATTCAACACCACAGACAATACTGCTATCCTTCAAAAAGACCTTGACTATGTATCAGAATGGTCAAACAAATGGCAACTTCAAATCTCAGCAAATATATGCTCTGTCTTACATATTGGCAAAAAATATATCAGAAAATAAAATACAGGGTGAATAGTCAAGACCTTGATGATGATCCAAACTCTGTCAAGGATCTTGGAGTACTCATCTCAAATGATCTAACTGCTAGACCCCAGTGTAACTACATAGCCAAAAAGGCATAAAGAGTTGTTAACCTAATCGTATGTAGCTTTTCCTCTGGTGATATTAGAGCATACATTCCTCTGGCTAATTAGAGCATACAAAACATTTGCTTGGCCAAGACTTGAATACAGCTCGTCAGTCTGGAACCCACATTATGTATCTGATATTAACACAGTTGAGAAAGTCCAGAAATATTTCACAAGAAGAGTTCTCCACTCCTCTGTTCGTTGTAGAATACCTTATGCCACCAGACTTGAAATTCTAGACCTAGAAAACCTAGAACTACACTGCCTTCGGTCTAATCTAAGTATAGTATATAAAATCATACATTGCAATGTCCTACCTGTCAATGAATACTTCAGCTTCAACCATAACAACACAAGAGCAAAAAATAGATACAAACTCAAGGTTAATCGCACCAAACTTGATTGCAGAAAATACGACTTCAGCAACAGAGTGGTCAATGTCTGGAATACTCTACCTGACTCTGTGGTTTGTTCCCCAAACACTTTAACCTTAGACTGTCTACTATTGACCTCACCCCTTTCCTAATAGGTCTGTAGGGGGCGTGCATAAGCATACCAACATGCCTACCATCCCTGTCCTATTGTTTCTTTTATTTTTCTTATATGTATCCATGTATTCATAACTATGTTTTTATTTATTCCTATTACCTTGTAAGCAATTGACAAACCAAATAAAATAAAAATAAAAATAAATAAATGCAACATGAAGAGGTTATGTCAATATTAGTTTATTTATTTATTTGATTTGTCAATCACTTATAAGATAATAGGAATAAGTATAAACATGAGTAAGAATAGAGGAAATAGGTATGAATAAATGGGGACAATACGACAGGGATGGTAGGCATGATGGTGCACTTATGCATGCCCCCTTTAAGGACCTCTTAGGACTGGGGTAAGGTCAATAGTAGATAGTTTAAGGTTTAAAAAGTGGGGGGTTAGGGGATGTAATAACAGAGTCAGGTAGTGCATTCCAGGCATTGACCACTCTGTTGCCATGGTTATATCATGGTGGGTTAAAAGGGGCTACTTTCAGAATGTTGGTGATGTGAAAGCTTTGTTGAGACCTGGTTTATAAAGTTAGTCCATATAAGAAGCCCACCAGAGGCTTCAAAGAACTTTTGTACACAATGACTATGAAAAAAATCAATTCTGCTCCTCACTTTTTCTATACATTGAAAGACTATTTTTCTCTAAAGCATGTTTTCCTTTCTCCCTTTTTAAAATACAAGATAAAGATATCTCTCAGGGTTCAATCAATTCAATGAGGATGAGACCCACCCCAAGTCAATAAAAAGGGGGCTGTTTTTCCTTTGTTCACATCTGGTTTGTTTGTATCATTACTCTTTCTTATTGTCTTCTTGTATTTCATGTTTTAAATCATTTTAAAAGTTCCTGGGAGGAAAGAGGAGGAGGAAGAAGAGGAGGAAGAGGAAGCGGAGGATGATAAACATTTAGAAATATTTGTCATCACCCCTCAAAATGTTTACTACTTTTACCAATCAGCTGAAGATTATGGCATCGTTTACTTTTCCTTGTTCTTATGATGGTGTCAAAATCATTCCATGCAGAATTTCAGACATATCATCGGGGAGTGTTTCCAAGTTTATCTAATTTGATCTTAATGGATTGTAAAATGTGACATCTGGGTTCCAGTCTCCAGAGATTTTTGTTTTTTTTAATGGCAACATGTATTGGTGGTCAGAGAAAGGAATACTTTAACCCTTTGCCCTGGATATTTTTTGTAATTACATTTGATCTTCTCATGCTGAGGGACAGGGATGAGGTAATAAAACTTTAGTGGTGACATAAATTAAGAAAATTGTTTTGAGGGAAAGGATAAGAATCAATTCCCTTGTCTTGTTCCACAATTCCCATCTGAATTCCCTCTACCATGTTTCCAGTTAAATATTTTATTTCACATATAATCCTTTGGAGATAATAAAGCCAAAGGGGCATGTGCTGAATCTGTACTTAAAGAAGAGCTACATTTTTTTATTCAATATTTTTTTAAAAAAATAAATAAATAAATAAAAACAACTGTTTAATAGCATTACATTTTCCACAGGGTTTCCCTCCCCCTCTCAGCTGGAGTCTTTGTACATTATTTTGATATAAGTATCTATTTTGAGAAACCATGCTGCAGAAAAAAAAAATTGGTTTGTGAGGTATGTTTTGTTGTTTCCCTTTGAAATTCAGTGTTGGACTTGAGGCCTGGAACAATTCATTCTGACTGCCATTCTCTTCAGACAAATCCTTCCCTTCCCTTCCGTTTCCTCCCCTCCTGTCTTCTTCTTTCCCCTCATCCTCAATATGGGTATGTGAATCCTTTCTCTGTTTAACAAAACATAACCAATTAAATGGCACCGTTCAGTTTTCAGTTTAACAGATGCATCCTTTTTTAAATGGGAAAAAAAATATCTCCCTGTTCTCAGATCTAAAAACCATTGTTTTGATTGCACATTTACTTGAAGTTGATCAGCTTAACAATTCTGAGCCTGTTCCATGTTGCGCTGGAGAAAAAAAACAAATAAACATTGGTTTCTTTTAAAGCTGATATGATTTTGTAGGCCTGGCCTGGTTTTCTTGAAATTCTAATTTACTCTGGAATTATTATCTTGATTTGTAATTTTGAACCTGAGCCTCTGAAATTCCATTCTTTTGCTTTCCTTTTTCACAAGAAATAACATAGATTTGGATTTGATTAAAAAAAAAGAACTATTCAATAAGATACTGAAATTCATGGCTTGCAAGTCCTTACATATAGTAGAATTTTGTGTTGCTCATCATAAATTAAACTGGATTTTAATGTTAATATTGTTAGCAGAGAGGGCGAGATGGCTCGGCTACTAAAAACACTGAGCTTTTCAGCCCAGGTTCAAGACCTGAGATCTGTATAATGGGGTGAAAGCAGGGGTGGGATTCAAATTTTTAACAACTGGTTCTGTGGGTGCGGCTTAGTTGGTGAGTGCGGCTTGGTGGTCATGCGACTGGGTGGGCATGGCCAGCTCGGTGTCACTCATGTCGAGGGGTGCTTCGTCTTGCCTGGCTTCTCGTGACTGTGGGGATGCTGCAATGGTCGTAAGTGTGAAAAATGATCAGAAGTCATTTTTTTCAGTGCAATTGTAACTTTAAATAGTCACAAAATGAACTGTTGTAAGTCAAGGATTACCTGTACAAAAATACAAAAAGATTATTTGCTTGCAAAAAGTTGCCCTAAATGTCAATCATTAGATTAAAACTATCTGCAAGCTGGAGTTACAAATCAGGCAGGGTGCCAGAGCACCTTGAGGAATTAAAATAGTTAAAAAACAATGATAACTATCAGCAGTTAACTCTTGCTCATAAAGTGAAAGCCAGAGGTCATTTAAGCTCTCCAGAAAGAGCACACCCAGGAAAAGCAATCCTTAGAACCATTTGCATCACTTAAAGATACTAGCTGGTCTTACTCACCTCACAAAATATCGTAAAGAAATCATCCCGATTTAAGGAAAGGTCACATGCCCCCAGAAAGGCAGTAAAATAATCAGTGCCAAGCTTGTATCCTGCCTCTTAGAAGTACTCCCCAAAAGGACAGTGCCAGATACCACTAAAGCAGTGAAGGAAGACCCCCTCCCCAGATAGAAAAAGAAACCATGAGACAGAAAAAAATTAAAATACAATACAAATAATTAAATCACAACAGTAGCTGTTGCTTGTTAAACCAATTACCAGAAAAAAATAGACACAGGAACTAGCCAAATTTCTCAACCCAGTTTATTTTCAGGAACAGAGATTAACCTTTTTCTTTCCAAACAAAGCTGAATAGGGAAAATTATCCCATCAATAAACACAGGATTAAATATCACCAAGGACAGAATTAAACTTCACCAAAAACCAGTTTTAGACCAAAACTCAGAAAGGGTTTGTAAACTCATGTTTGAATCTTTCTAGCTAGCCAAGAAGCCTTGCTGAATGTCACTCATCTTGGTTCCTTGTCATTAAAAGCTCCTTTCTGGTTGTTCAATTATTTCTTCAAAGTGCTGATTGTTGCATGTGACTGGAAGTATATCCAGGGGAGTATCTCCTCCCAAGAGCAGTGTAAAAAGCTTAAAATAACCCTTCCCCTTTAAGAAAAAAAAAAACCTTCAGTAAGTCTAGGCATACTGCCAAGAATGTAATAAGGGTGGAAAAAAACCAAGGGAGATTTCTTCTAACTACCAGTTCTCCAAATTGCTTAGAAAGTTAACAAGGAGTTCTATAGAACTGGTCAGAACTGGTAGAATCCCACCCTTGGGTGAAAGCACGCAAATGCAAGTAGACAAATAATGGAAAGGTAACAGCATTCTGTGTGCTTTTAGCATATAGCCATACTGGCCACATGATCACATGAAATTGTCTTCAGACAAGGCTGGCCAAGCAATGAAGATGAGGACCATGCCCTAAAATTGGATATGGCATACAGAGTAACCTTTACCCTTTCATTGTTAATGGAGGTTACCAACCTTGACCGATTAACAGAGTTGGAAGGGACATTGTAGGTCATATAGTCCAATCCCCCTCCCCAGATCAAGCAGGAGACACTACACCATTTCTGACAGAAGGCAGAAAGCTTCTGCTTCCATTGACAAAGCCTGCACAACCTTGGAAGGCAAGCCATTCCATTGGTTGATAGTTCTCACTGTCAAAAAAGTACTACTTATTTCCAGGTTGAATCTCTCCTTGTTCAGTTTCCATCCACTATTCCTTGTCTGGCCTTCAGATGCCTTGGAAAATAGCTTGACTCCTTCCTCTCTGTGACAGCCCCTCAAATATTGGAAGACTGTATCATGTCTCCCCTGGTCCCTCTCTTCACCTGACTAGCCAAGCCCAGTTTCTACAACCATTCTTCATATACCTTAGTCTCCAGTCCCCTAATCATCCTGGTTGCTCTTCTCTGCACTCTTTCTAAAGCAGGGGTGGGCAAACTACGGCTCGCGGGCCACATCTGGCCCGTTGGTCTTTTTAATCCGGCCCGCTGAAGATTGGTCCATATGTAACGCGGGCCACTTTTCGGCTGCTTTCAGGCGCATTGAGAGGAGGCGGTTGAGGCGGAGGCGGGCGGCGGAGAGTGAGCAGGGCGCCTGGTGGGCTTGTCAGGCGGAGCAGGAAATGGGGGCAGGAGCCAGGCAGAGCGAAGAGAGCTGAAACCTGTTGAGGTCTCGCCGCAGTCCCTTGCGCGGGAGGCGCAGCCCCGAGCCGGGGAGGAGCACGGGATGCTGCCAGCTCGCCTCCCCGCCTCCGTCGTGACTGTGGGAGAAGGATCCCCGGCGCTGCCCTTGCGCCACCACGATGGAGCCCAGCTTGATTTCGCCTGAGCCCGCGTTTGATTTGGAAGGGCGTGGGAGGCAGCGCCAAAGGAGCGCTCTGGGGTTCAGCCAACCGCCCGCTGAGCAGCTCGGGGATCCCCACCGCGCCGGCAGACCTTGGGGCTGCGCTCGGAACCCAGCGCCATGGGACGGCGAAGCGAAGCCGGCGGCGGGAAGAGCGTGGCGTCGAAGCTGCAGCGGCTGGCTCAGATCTGCTTGGATTCCCGGGACCAGAGATCTGAGCCGGCTGCGCTTCGATGCACGCCTCTCCCGCGCTTCGGCTCAAGTGGAGCCCGAGCACCGCCCGGCGGCAAAGGCACGAAGCACAACAGGGCCACGCGGGAAGAGCTGCGCCCCAAGGAGGCGACTGGTGGCCGGAGTGGCCAGGACTGGCAGTGGCGGCGAGGCCCGACCTGCACGGGGTGGGGCTGGGGTGGTTTTCTCCCATGCCTGGCTTGGAGCGGCCCGCCGTGCACTTTTGGGCATCTGGCTCGCTGTGCCCTGGGCGCACCTTTCCCCGCCTCTCAGCCAGCAGCAACAGCAGCTCCGCCGCCGCCACCTCCTTCCTCCCCTAACGCCCACTGTTGTGATGCGTATTCCGTGAGACCCAAGCACCAGCAGGTGCTTCACACCTCCTCCATGGCCTTCCTCTGCGGTAAGATGGGAGAGAACAGCGGCGCCCTCAGCGCGCCAGTGCCAGGACCACGCAGCCGGACCGAGGCGTGCTCGGTGGTGGACATCCTGGCTGGGCGGAGCGGGCAGGTCCTGGGAGAGCACGCAGATGTTTTCTGCCGAGGCGGGCTTCCCAAGTGCCGGGAGGACTCGCAGTTTAACGGCAAAAGCGGTGGCGGATGCTGGGCTGGGCGGGGAAAGGCAGGCGAAAAGCCCCACACACACACCTCGGCAAGCGGTTTGCAGGGTTAGCCAGCAGTTTCTGCAAGAGACTGAAGGCCGGTCTGCTCCCCCAATTGAGCGTTGGTTCAAGAGGGAGGGTCAGCCCTGCTACTAATTTGTGGTTCACAGTTTATCCGTGGGCACCGGAGGAGTTATGTTTTGGGGTGTGGCGTTTATTTATTTTTATCTTATAAGTGGCCAACTTGTAAACTGAGGGAGCATTCATACACACACACACACACACACACACACACACACACACAGTCGTTTATTCGTAGCGGAAGACTCTGTCTATCTATAATGGCCTTTTATAAAATTGGTTTGGCCCTCGAGCATGAATCTGATTTTCCATGTGGCCCCGACAGAAATTAATTGCCCACCCCTGTTCTAGAGTCTCAACATCTTTTTTATAGTGTGGTGACCAAAACTGGATACAGTATTTTAGGTATGGTCTTACTAAGACTTTATAGAGTGGTATTAATCATACTTGAGCCTTATATATATTGATGAAAATAAAAATTAAAACACAGAAAATTTGATTGAAGGAAGGAAACTGCAAAGGTAGATTTTGCATAGTTGAATTGGGGAGGGACAACGGGCATGAGACTGACAAAAACAGCAATGGGGCATCATGATCCAAGCTCCTTTTCTAAATGTGTCATGCCATTGCACACATCCTCTGTGTGGGACCTTGTACTGTAACACTGCAATGCTACTTTTCTCATCTGATGAAAGCAACCACTGATTTTGCAGCTGCCACTGGTATCCCTATTTTTGCATAAATCTCCAATTTCAGTTTTGCAAGGATAACTGGTCATCAACATTGCCTGCCAAGCCAGTGCTTCATAGCAGCTGCCCAAGAATATAAACTACTGTCATTAATTTCAGTCTCTTTTTCCCCTTCCATTTCTGATTTGCTAATGTCCAGAAATAGCTTAAGATGATAAGCTTCTGTGGACTTGTACATTTGCCTGACAAGACAGAGGCAAGCAGCTAAGAAAATCAACAAGCAATATTTAAATTTCTCTACAAGATGGCAAGAGTGCTACCTAATTTTTGAGCTTCGGGAGCTTCAATGGAGATTGAACTATTGCAAATAAAATTAATGGATGGCAAGTTGTTCCATTGCAATTATGATTCAGCTAAAGGACCATTTTTATGGAGTCAGGCACAGAGCTGTTTAGAAATTCCAGACTTCAGTAATGGATCAGTGCAATACAATCTTCAGAAACGAACTCATAAACTAATAGAAAGTGCTGCATATTGGCTGCAGTCCTTTGTCTAAAACAAATGTCAGTTTCAGATGGCTGTAATTGAAATTGTGAATATTTAACAAGGGGGCAGAAGGGAGCCAATGAACAATGTTTAATGGTTTGTCTAAAGTGCATTCATTTTTCTAAAAACCATTGTTTTTGATTGCACATTTATTTGAAGTTGATCAGCTTAACAATTCTGAGCCTGTTCCATGTTGCGCTGGAGAAAAAAAACAAATAAACATTGGTTTTTAAAGCTGATATGATTTGTAGGCCTGGCCTGGTTTTCTTGAAATTCTAATTTACTCTGGAATTATTATCTTGATTTGTAATTTTGAACCTGAGCCTCTGAATTTCCATTCTTTTGCTTTCCTTTTTCACAAGAAATAACATAGATTTGGATTTGATTAAAAAAAGAACTATTCAATAAGATACTGAAATTCATGGCTTGCAAGTCCTTACATATAGTAGAATTTTGTGTTGCTCATCATAGAATTAAACTGGATTTTAATGTTAATATTGTTAGCAGAGAGGGCGAGATGGCTCGGCTACTAAAAACACTGAGCTTTTCAGCCCAGGTTCAAGACCTGAGATCTGTAATGGGGTGAAAGCAGGGTGGGATTCAAATTTTTAACAACTGGTTCTGTGGGTGCGGCTTAGTTGGTGAGTGCGGCTTGGTGGTCATGCGACTGGTGGGCATGGCCAGCTCGGTGTCACTCATGTCGAGGGGTGCTTCGTCTTGCCTGGCTTCTCGTGACTGTGGGGATGCTGCAATGGTCGTAAGTGTGAAAAAGATGATCAGAAGTCATTTTTTCAGTGCAATTGTAACTTTAAATAGTCACAAAATGAACTGTTGTAAGTCAAGGATTACCTGTACAAAAATACAAAGATTGTTTGCTTGCAAAAGTTGCCCTAAATGTCAATCATTAGATTAAAACTATCTGCAAGCTGGAGTTACAAATCAGGCAGGGTGCCAGAGCACCTTTGAGGAATTAAAATAGTTAAAAAACAATGATCAACTATCAGCAGTTAACTCTTGCTCATAAAGTGAAAGCCAGAGGTCATTTAAGCTCTCCAGAAAGAGCACACCCATGGGGAAAAAAATCAACTTTAGAACCATTTGCATCACTTAAAGATACTAGCTGGTCTTACTCACCTCACAAAATATCGTAAAGAAATCATC
The DNA here is from genome assembly GCF_049901735.1 of Notechis scutatus. Taxonomy (NCBI): domain Eukaryota; kingdom Metazoa; phylum Chordata; class Lepidosauria; order Squamata; family Elapidae; genus Notechis; species Notechis scutatus. The sequence goes on along the minus strand of NC_142025.1, from coordinate 15,297,286 downwards.
CCGATTTAAGGAAAGGTCACATGCCCCAGAAAGGCAGTAAAATAATCAGTGCCAAGCTTGTATCCTGCCTCTTAGAAGTACTCCCAAAAGGACAGTGCCAGATACCACTAAAGCAGTGAAGGAAGACCCCCTCCCCAGATAGAAAAAGAAACCATGAGACAGAAAAAAATTAAAATACAATACAAATAATTAAATCACAACAGTAGCTGTTGCTTGTTAAAACCAATTACAGAAAAAAATAGACACAGGAACTTCCAGCCAAATTTCTCAACCCAGTTTATTTTCAGGAACAGAGATTAACCTTTTTCTTTCCAAACAAAGCTGAATAGGGAAAATTATCCCATCAATAAACACAGGATTAAATATCACCAAGGACAGAATTAAACTTCACCAAAAACCAGTTTTAGACCAAAACTCAGAAAGGGTTTGTAAACTCATGTTTGAATCTTTCTAGCTAGCCAAGAAGCCTTGCTGAATGTCACTCATCTTGGTTCCTTGTCATTAAAAAGCTCCTTTCTGGTTGTTCAATTATTTCTTCAAAGTGCTGATTGTTGCATGTGACTGGAAGTATATCCAGGGAGTATCTCCTCCCAAGAGCAGTGTAAAAGCTTAAAATAACCCTTCCCCTTTAAGAAAAAAAAAACCTTCAGTAAGTCTAGGCATACTGCCAAGAATGTAATAAGGGTGGAAAAAAACCAAGGGAGATTTCTTCTAACTACCAGTTCTCCAAATTGCTTAGAAAGTTAACAAGGAGTTCTATAGAACTGGTCAGAACTGGTAGAATCCACCTTGGGTGAAAAGCACGCATAAATGCAAGTAGACAAATAATGGAAAGGTAACAGCATTCTGTGTGCTTTTAGCATATAGCCATACTGGCCACATGATCACATGAAATTGTCTTCAGACAAGGCTGGCCAAGCAATGAAGATGAGGACCATGCCCTAAAATTGGATATGGCATACAGAGTAACCTTTACCCTTTCATTGTTAATGGAGGTTACCAACCTTGACCGATTAACAGAGTTGGAAGGGACATTGTGAGGTCATATAGTCCAATCCCCCTCCCCAGATCAAGCAGGAGACACTACACCATTTCTGACAGAAGGCAGAAAGCTTCTGCTTCCATTGACAAAGCCTGCACAACCTTGGAAGGCAAGCCATTCCATTGGTTGATAGTTCTCACTGTCAAAAAAGTACTACTTATTTCCAGGTTGAATCTCTCCTTGTTCAGTTTCCATCCACTATTCCTTGTCTGGCCTTCAGATGCCTTGGAAAATAGCTTGACTCCTTCCTCTCTGTGACAGCCCCTCAAATATTGGAAGACTGTATCATGTCTCCCCTGGTCCCTCTCTTCACCTGACTAGCCAAGCCCAGTTTCTACAACCATTCTTCATATACCTTAGTCTCCAGTCCCCTAATCATCCTGGTTGCTCTTCTCTGCACTCTTTCTAAAGCAGGGGTGGGCAAACTACGGCTCGCGGGCCACATCTGGCCCGTTGGTCTTTTTAATCCGGCCCGCTGAAGATTGGTCCATATGTAACCGCGGCCACTTTTCGGCTGCTTTCAGACGCATTGAGAGGAGGCGGTTGAGGCGGAGGCGGGCGGCGGAGAGTGAGCAGGGCGCCTGGTGGGCTTGTCAGGCGGAGCAGGAAATGGGGGCAGGAGCCAGGCAGAGCGAAGAGAGCTGAAACCTGTTGAGGTCTCGCCGCAGTCCCTTCGCGGGAGAGTAGCCGCCGAGCCGGGAGGAGCACGGGATGCCAGCTCGCCTCCCCGCCCCTCCGTCGTGACTGTGGGAGAAGGATCCCCGAGCGCTGCCCTTGCGGCCACCACCGATGGAGCCCGCTTGATTTCGCCTGAGCCGCGTTTGATTTGGAAGGGGCGTGGAGGCAGCGCCAAAGGCGCTCTCTGGGGTTCAGCCAACCGCCCGCTGAGCAGCTCTCGGGATCCCCACCGCGCCGGCAGACCTTGGGGCTGCGCTCCGAACCCAGCGCCATGGGACGGCGAAGCCCGAGCGGCGGGAGGCGCGTCGAAGCTGCAGCGGCTGGCTCAGATCTCTTGGATTCCCGGGACCAAGAGATCTGAGCCGGCTGCTGCAGCCGCTGCGCCCCTTCCCGCCGCCTTCCGGCTCAGGTGGAGCCCGAGCACCGCCGGCGGCGAATAGCACGAGAAGCACAACAGGGCCACGGGAAGAGCTGCGCCCCAAGGAGCGACTGGTGGCCGGAGTGGCCAGGACTGGCAGTGGCGGCGAGGGCCCGACCTGCACGGGGGTGGGGCTGGGGTGGTTTTCTCCCATGCCTGGCTTCGGAGCGGCCCGCCGTGCACTTTTGGGCATCTGGCTCGCTGTGCCCTGGGCGCACCTTTCCCTCGCCTCTCAGCCAGCAGCAACAGCAGCAGCTCCGCCGCCGCCACCTCCTTCCTCCCCTAACGCCCACTGTTGTGATGCGTATTCCCGTAGACCCAAGCACCAGCAGGTGCTTCACACCTCCCTCCATGGCCTTCCTCTGCGGTAAGATGGGAGAGAACAGCGGCGCCCTCAGCGCGCCAGTGCCAGGACCACGCAGCCGGACCGAGGCGTGCTCGGTGGTGGACATCCTGGCTGGGCGGAGCGGGCAGGTCCTGGGAGAGGCACGCAGATGTTTTCTGCCGAGCGGGCTTCCCAAGTGCCCGGGAGGACTCGCAGTTTAACGGCAAAAAGCGGTGGCGGATGCTGGGCGGGCGGGGGAAAGGCAGGCTAAAAGCCCCCACACACACACCTCGGCAAGCGGTTTGCAGGGTTAGCCAGCAGTTTCTCGCAAGAGACTGAAGGCCGGTCTGCTCCCCCAATTAGACGTTGGTTCAAGAGGAGGGTCAGCCCTGCTACTAATTTGTGGTTCACAGTTTATCCGTGGGCACCGGAGGAGTTATGTTTTGGGGGTGGGCGTTTATTTATTTTTTATCTTATAAGTGGCCAACTTGTGTAAACTGAGGGAGTACATTCATACACACACACACACACACACACACACACACACACACAGTCGTTTATTCGTAGCGGAAGACTCTGTCTATCTATAATGGCCTTTTATAAAATTGGTTTGGCCCTCGAACGCAGATCTGATTTTCCATGTGGCCCCCGACAGAAATTAATTGCCCACCCCTGTTCTAGAGTCTCAACATCTTTTTTATAGTGTGGTGACCAAAACTGGATACAGTATTTTAGGTATGGTCTTACTAAGACTTTATAGAGTGGTATTAATCATACTTGAGCCTTATATATTGATGAAAATAAAATTAAAACACAGAAAATTTGATTGAAGGAAGGAAACTGCAAAGGTAGATTTTGCATAGTTGAATTGGGGGAGGGACAACGGGCATGAGACTGACAAAAACAGCAATGGGGCATCATGATCCAAGCTCCTTTTCTAAATGTGTCATGCCATTGCACACATCCTCTGTGTGGACCTTGTACTGTAACACTGCAATGCTACTTTTCTCATCTGATGAAAGCAACCACTGATTTTGCAGCTGCCACTGGTATCCCTATTTTTGCATAAATCTCCAATTTCAGTTTTGCAAGGATAACTGGTCATCAACATTGCCTGCCAAGCCAGTGCTTCATAGCAGCTGCCCAAGAATATAAACTACTGTCATTAATTTCAGTCTCTTTTTTCCCCTTCCATTTCTGATTTGCTAATGTCCAGAAATAGCTTAAGATGATAAGCTTCTGTGGACTTGTACATTTGCCTGACAAGACAGAGGCAAGCAGCTAAGAAAATCAACAAGCAATATTTAAATTTCTCTACAAGATGGCAAGAGTGCTACCTAATTTTTTGAGCTTCGGGAGCTTCAATGGAGATTGAACTATTGCAAATAAAATTAATGGATGGCAAGTTGTTCAGCAATTATGATTCAGCTAAAGGACCATTTTATGGAGTCCAGGCACAGAGCTGTTTAGAAATTCCAGACTTCAGTAATGGATCAGTGCAATACAATCTTCAGAAACGAACTCATAAACTAATAGAAAGTGCTGCATATTGGCTGCAGTCCCTTTGTCTAAAACAAATGTCAGTTTCAGATGGCTGTAATTGAAATTGTGAATATTTAACAAGGGGGCAGAAGGGAGCCAATGAACAATGTTTAATGGTTTGTCTAAAGTGCATTCATTTTTGTTAGTAATGCAATACTAATGTTTATTATAAAGTTAATGGGTAAATCAGTCATCAGTTATTACCAATGAACAATTCACATTAGAACTGCTTTTTCCAGCACTACTAGTTACCCATAAAAATGTGCATTGAATCTATTTATGAAGCAACGGATTGGGCACTCTTTAGCATAGGTCTACAGTCATCAGAAGATGAAGAGCTTTTCTCCATCCTTTTTGTTTAAAGTATTGAAAGATAAAATTTGGGCTTCATTTCCACACTAGTGTCTCTTACATATTATGATGAATCTAATGGAAAATTAGTTGGAAGGAACCTTGGAGGTCTAGTCCAACCCCTTGCTCAAGCAGGAAACCCTATACCATTTCAGACAAATGGTTGTCTTAAAAACCTCCATTGATGGGGTACCCATAACTTGTCATGGCAAGCCATTTCACTGGTTAATTATTCTTACTGTTAGGAAATTTAACCTTAGTTCTAGGTTACTTCTCCTCCTTGATTAGTTTCCATCTGTTGTTTGTTGTCTTGCCTTCTGGAGCTTTGGAAAATAAGTTGACGCCTCCTCCCTTCTTTATGGCAATCCCTTAGATATTGGAACATTGCTATCAGGTCAACCCTAGTGCTTCTTTTTTTTAAATCTTTTTTGTCCATATTGACCTAGGCTTATTCCCAGTATTATTTTGTCAAGTTTCTTGTCTCCTGTCTTCCGCATTCTAACTGAAAACAACAGCAATAATGTTTCTACCAGCGTTTATGTTAATAGTCCATTTTTCTACTGATAAGTTCATGGCAGACTACATTAATATTAACTGTTTTAAGTAAAAAATTGCTTTTTTACTTAATTGAAAATTGCTTCCACTGAAAGAGATTGGGAACCAATACAAAACTTCAGAGGAAATCAAGGGATACATCCCTCTGTATATAATGAGAGTTTATCTAAGGTTGACACAAATAAATTATCTTTCACTTTGGTAAGCTCTTGATGGTACTAAGGATGCTATTTGCAAGGAGGAGGAGCAGTGTTTTATTCAAACAATTCATATATAATCAGGCCCTCTAAACACCACATCATCATCATCTTCATTTAATGACCCCATTCATCCCTTGCAGGGTGGAGTCTAGGCAACTGAATGGACTTAGCAGAGTGTTTTAATGGCTGGATGCCCTTCCTGTCACCAATACAGAGTTGTTGTTTTTTAGCAGATATATTCTAAGTGTGCCCAGAGAGAGAAATATCTGCCTCTACGTAGGATTGAACTCACAGCTTCCTGGCTGTGAAGTGAGAGCTTAATTTCTAGGCCACCATTTCTCTTTAATACCACATGCTTTTGGAAAATTGTTGTTGAGAATAGAATAGAATAGAATAGAATAGAATAGAATAGAGTAGAGTAGAGTAGAGTAGAGTAGAGTAGAGTAGAGTAGAGTAGAGTAGAGTAGAGTAGAATAGAATAGAATAGAATAGAATAGAATAGAATAGAATAGAATAGAATAGAATAGAATAGAATAGAATAGAATAGAATAGAATAGAATAGCAGAGTTCCAAAGGGTCTTGGAGGTCCAACCACCTGTTCAGGCAGGAAACCCTATACCATTCAGACAAATGCTTGTCCAATCTCTTCTTAAAAACCTCCAGTGTTGGAGCATTTACAACTTCTGGAAGCAAGTTGTTCCACTGATTAATTGTTCTCACTGTCAGGAAATTTCTCCTTAGTTCTAGCTTCTCTTCTTGATTAGTTTCTACCCATTTCCTCCTCCTCCTCCTCCCCTTCTTCTTCTTCTTCTTCTTCTTCTTCTTCTTCTTCTTCTTCTTCTTCTTCTTCTTCTTCTTCTTCTTCTTCTTCTTCTTCTTCTTCTTCTTCTTCTTCTTCTTCTTCTTCTTCTTCTTCTTCTTCTTCTTCTTCTTCTTCTTCTTCTTCTTCTTCTTCTTCTTCTTCTCCTCCTCCTCCTCCTCCTCCTCCTCCTCCTCCTCCTCCTTTGCACAGTTAGCCAGATATTCAGGCTGGTTAGGCATTTTTATCCATTTATCAAGTTCTTCCAGAGAAATGATATTTCTTGCAGATATTGTTTCTCCATTATTATTATCGGTTCAATGTTAAGTCATCATACCTAGTATTAGCCTTCATATACATTGAGTTCTTCCCAGAAACTTGGATGCTTTATCAATGGAGGTTTTTAAGAAGTGACTGGACAGCCAGTGATAATGGTATAGGGTCATCTGCTTGAGCAGGAGGTTGGATTAGAGGGTCTTCAAGCTCTGTTATGATTGATTGATGTTGTAATGTATCAGGTAGTACCTGTATGGATACAAGCAGTGTGACAATTTGCAATTTGACAGATAGAAATGTTGTCAATGAGTGGATTTTCTAAATGGCATCTAAGATTTTATGTTAGGCAGCCAATGTGTTGATAACCACTGGGGTCATCACAGCTGGTTTATGACATGAATTTTGATTTTCAGTTATTGATACAATGTATTTTTCCCCAATTCTCTGTGTGCTATTCAACTCTCTCAATCTCTTAGTATTTACCCTTGTTTTTTTCAACCATAATTATATCTGGGGTGAGCCAAGACTTTAATATTTAGTAATACTTCACTATCATTATGTTGATGATGATTGGCAGCATGCTTAATAATTGCAGTAGAAGCAGTGATGGGATTCAAAAATTTTTTACTACTGGTTCTGTGGGCATGGCTTGGTGGGCATTGCAGGGGAAGGATACTGTAAAATCTCCAGTCAGAGGTGGTATTTGCCGGTTCTCCAAACTACTCAAAATTTCCGCTACTGGTTTTCCAGAACTGGTCAGAACCTGCTAAATACTTCTGTGTTGAAGGAATGGTAATCAAAGAGAAAATACAGCAAATTTACAGCATCAAAATGCTCTGTTTCCCAGCTGTGGTTTTTTTTTTTTTTTTTTTTGCTTTATTAGACTAATTCTTTCAAGGGTATATGAAAGAAATAAAGTGATAATCCACCAAGACTTTCTCCTGGAATATGTAGAGCTGAGAAACTGATCTGACCACACTAATTACCTTAGCTATTCTCTTTTATGCAATTTGGACAGAATTTACATAGATTATATGCTGATAGATAGATATAGATATAGATATATAGATATAGATCCCTCACAGACGGACACAATCAGAAGCCTGATGATGGCAGATGAGATTCTGCCGAAACGTTGCTACAACTTTAAAAGCACAACTACAATGACGTGGGAAAATACCCGAACAAAGCTGAATGCCATACATGTAAGTACCCGCGAAAACTTAAGAAAATAGATAGATATAGATATAGATATAGATATAGATATAGATATAGATATAGATATAGATATAGATATAGATATATAGATATAGATGGTAGATAGATAGATAGATAGATAGATAGATAGATAGATAGATAGATGGATAGATAGATAGATAGATAGATAGATAGATAGATAGATAGATAGATAGATAGATATAGATAGATAAATAGATAGATAGATAATCTGAATTTGACTCAGTGTTGTTCATATCCACCCTTACCACTCTGATCTAAAATACAATTTTCTTCAGATTGTGCCAATGAATTGACCTTGAATCTCATTTGTTAAAGTCTGTGTCTCTGACGTTTCTTAATAATTTATGTGGATTTCACCATGTAGATATTTATATTTGGTGACTTATGGCATCATTTTTTATTGATATGGGACTTTAAATATTTATAGCCTATGCTGCAGGAGGAAACTGATTTAGTTCAAATATATTGTAATCAATAAGCTGGGCATTAATACGCAAATCACACCTTACAGCAAAAGTACACAATAATGACACTTTCTTTCCTCTTCACTAAACCTCAAACAGGATCTAGATTTAAGTTGTAAATTGAAATTGACATGATCCCCAGGCATGCTTAACACACCTACTTCCTTTTATTAGGATTCATTTAACCCACAATTAAACCTAAAAATATTGGATTTTAAAAATATTTCTTCACTAAGAAGAACTGAGGCAAGGCCAAGGAGCAAAGCCCCTCTGGTATTATAGGTACGTAGGGAAGTAGGTAGGTAGATAGATAAATGGATGGATGGATGGATGGATAGATATAATATGTGTGTGTATATATATATAGGTCTAGGTGTGTTCGGGTCTTTTCCCATGTAAGATTAAGAGTATCTTGGCAATGTTTTGGTGAGATCCCACTCACCATCCTCAGGCTGGTGCTTTCGGCTTTGTGCCAGTCCAAGCAGTGTGTGATCGGAGCTGCCGTCTCTCTCTATATACTGGTGGTGGGGGCTGGTGTGCTGGGCTGGTTGGCTGTGCTGCTGCCTCTTGATTGGTTGAGGGAGTTGATGTTGGTATAATGGGCTGTGTGATGGCCTTGTGAGTTTTGTTGTGGAGATATCCTGGATCTTGTGCTGTAATCTCCTGGGTCGTTTGTTTTGTGGTGATCTTTTTTCCATTAGCCTCTCGTGTTTTAACAGCTTGGGTAATGGGTTGTATGATGGGCTTGTGAGCTCTTTTGTTGTGGTATCCTGGGTCCTGCGTTGTAATCTCCTGGGTCTTTTGTGTTTTGATCTCTTTTCCATTAGCCTCCTGTGTAGTAACGGCTTGGTGTTGGTTTTCGTGGCTGGGACTCTTATGTTGGTGAGGGCTAGCTTCCAGATGTCTGGTAGGCGGGAGGTATCGTCCCATCTGTTCATGTTATGGGGGTGTTTCTCTATCTCGATGGTTTTCCTGATTATTCTCTTGCTGGAGTGTTCATTGTTGGATATTAATTTGGTTCCTTCAAAATTAATTTCATGTCCTGTGGCTTTAAGGTGCTGGAAGAGGGAGGAAGTATTTTCTTCTCTTCTGACTGCGTTTTTGTGTTCTGCAATGCGTGCAGACATCTGGAAGCTAGCCCTCACCAACATACGAGTCCCAACCATGAAAACCAACAGCAGACCCAAAACAACATGGGATACCACTGTCAATCCCCCTCATCAGACCCAGGCTCAAGCCCATCCTATAAACGAAGGACAACCACCATCCAGAAAACAGACCACGGCTGCTTCGCCAGCTGTTTTACCCCACGACCCCAAAACCAAACAAGCTGACACACACCAAGAACACAGACCCAGACCCCAAACTCAAAGCCAGACTAAAACCCAGAATGCTACATCACAGCCACCCGCTCAGGACATCACATCAGAAAACTCAGGAAATTACACCACAAGAACTCAAGAAGTTACAGCACAGCAAATGACCCAGGATATCACAGCACAAGACCAAGGATATCGCAGCAATAAATCTCATAAGGTCATCACACAACCCATTACCCAAGCTGTTACTATACAGGAGGCTAATGGAAAAGAGATCAAAACACAAAAGACCCAGGAGATTACAACGCAGGACCCAGGATACCACAACAAAAGAACTCAGAAGCCCATCACACAACCCATTACCCAAGCCATTAAAACATGAGAGGCTAATGGAAAAAAGATCACCACAAAACAAATGACCCAGGAGATTACAGCGCAAGATCCAGGATATCTCCACAACAAAACTCACAAGGCCATCACACAGCCCATTATACCAACATCAACTCCCTCAACCAATCAAGAGGCAGCAGCACAGCCAACCAGCCCAGCACACCAGCCCCCACCACCAGTATATAGAGAGAGATGGCAGCTCCGATAACACACTGCTTGCACTGGCACGAAGCCGAAAGCACCAGCCTGAGGATGGCGAGTGGGACCTTGCCGAAACGTCACCAAGCTACTCTTAATCTTACATGGGAAAAGACCTGAACACACCAACAGACCTATATATATATTGTATTCAGCTTTGTTCGGGTATTTTCCCACGTCATTATAGTTGTGCTTTTAAAGTTGTAGCAATGTTTCGGCAGAACCTCATCTGCCATCATCAGGCTCCTGTATTGTGTTCGTCTGTGAGTCAGACTTTCACAGCCGTTTCTGTTTTAAATTTGGGGCTAGCCTACGCTGTGCCAGAGTGGTTTTTTTCTTCATCCTGATTGGTTGGGAGTCTTGGTCTGTGTTTATTGGTCTTGGAGTTTGCTGTGTTCTGCTTGATTGGTGTTTCTAATATCTTCTGTCTGTTTTGTAGCTTTTTTTTTTTTGTCTTGATTGGCTGGCAACATTGTGTTTCCTGTATTGGAGGCTTTTAGTGTGGCTTGGCTCCGAGTAAATGGATGGCTATCATTTATTAGGAAGCTAGGTTTCATTTGGGTGCCTGGTTGGGGTGTGTTTGAGCTGGAGGTATCAGGGGGGATCTGTTTGTGCCCAGGTGTTTGCCTGGCTTATGGTGTGGAGATTTTTTTTGTTTGAGAGTGTAGGCTTCCAGATAATTGACAGTCTGGTGGAGTCATCTCTTCTATTCAAGCTTTCATGTCTTTTTTCAATCTCTATGGCTTCATTGATAATTCTGTAGCTGGGGTTTTCTATAGTGGCTAGGGTTTTGGTGCCATTGAAGTTGATGCTATGACCTGTGACTTTCATGTGTTGGACTAGTGAGGAAGTGTGTTCCAGCTTTTTTACTGCATTTTTGTGTTCATCTAGGCGGGTACTTATTCTTCTATTGGTCTGTCCAATGTATGTGGCAGGGCATGATGCACAGAGGACATCATATATGGCTTGGTTTTCCAGGTCAATTTTATCTTTGGGGTTTCTTAGGATGGCTGCTATTTTTCTGTCTGTTTTGAAGGCAGTCTTGATGTGATGCCTGTGTAGTATCTTACTGATTTTGTCTGTAGTACTTCTTATGTAGGGCAGGACAGCTGTTCCAAAACTTTTATATATATACATACATACATACATACATACATACATACATACATACATACATACATACACACACACATACATACATAATATACATACACACACACACACATGATACATACACACACACACCCGCACACACATACACACATACACACATGCGCACACACACACACACACACACACACATATATATACAGAGTACTATATATATATAAATGAATAATTGAAGATGGATTGACATTCAAGCCAGGTTTCACAAAAATAACTTTTATACTTAATACTTAAAAGTATTTGGACAAGAAGTTACAGAAAATGTTGTCATGGTACTTGTCACTGTCTTCATTTCCTAGAACGGCATGTTATTCCATCGTCCAATTTCATAATGACAATTTCAGGAAAGTAGCCTAAAAACTTTGAGGCAAGACATTTTTACTGCTCTAGATGTGTCAGAATTTTTTTTAAGTTAAAAAATCCAAGAGGTTTAAGTAAAATTAGCCACATTCTCCTACTTTTCTTTGAACTTCAAATAATAATTTTTTTCATAACCTTTGAGAAGAGGATACTGCTAAATGGACACCTTCTTTTCCTTCCTCAAAAACTGCTAATGATGGCGATCATCTATGGAAATTCTCAGCAGTTTCGAGAAGGCTCCACATTCATTTGCACTATTCAGGTGACTGCGAGGGCCACTGATAAAACTCCAAGTAGTCTCAACAACTCTCAGAAAAAGTGCTAACGATCAGATGACTGCAAGGAATATAAATCATTCCATCCTGCATCATTCAGTCAGAACTGAAGAAGCTTCTAGATGAGAAGTGAAATGTCTTCAAGGAAAAACAAAGACCAACTGCTTTTTGAAAAAACAACTTTGGGGCAAAAATGGTGATCTATTCTAGCTAAAGAAAGACTGACCATCATTTAATTTATAATGACTGTGAATCAGAGGTATGTTCTGCATTGAAACATTTTTTTCCAAGATCTTCATAAGAATGTAATGTCAGCATTCATATGATTTTCAGAGAAGCCAGTCATTTCCATGGAAACAGCCATAAAATCCAAATCTCACCATTTCTTTTCTCTCAATTATTTTGTGATCATAATTAATTATGTCATATAGCAGCTCTTTTATGAAATGTATCTGATCCAAAGTAGAAAAGCAATTAACAGTTATTATTGTTGTTGTTGTTAAATTAGTGTAAGTGGAATTTGAAATAGAAAGGAATGCCCAACACTTTCTGCTTCCTGGTGTCACCAAAAATTACCAAATTAAAAGATAATGGTTTTTAAATCAATTTCTGATAAACAAAAAATCTTTGGGATATTAATCCTCCAGACATTAATCAAGAGGAAAAAATCTTATGTATATAAAATACAGTTAAAACAGTTAATGCCGGGAGGTATAAGTTTCTTGTGAATGAATGAGAATGTGAAACCTATTCCACCACAGAAGAAATACTCCATGGTAAACAAGTTTTAGAAGAGAAATGAGGGAAGGAAACAGATGTGGAATGGTAAGAAGCTTGTTTTGTTTGGAGAATATTGGTGTTTTGCCTGCGGGTGGGGGGGAGGAATAATTGTTTGATGGAGAATCTGTCTGATCATTTTCTTGTTATACTGCACTGTGAATGAGCAAAACAAGATTTTTGCACGTATATATCTCCATTATTAATGATTATGATGTTCATCCATCGTGTTCAAAGAGTACCTTGACATCTAATGGATTTTGAGCTGTCCATGGTGTGTCCACAGGTGGCTGGTAAGGCCTATATGGGCACAGAATGTTCTGCCACATGCTGGGCAAACATGTGTAGGCACCATTGTTGCAGCAATGGTGCAACAATTTGTAGCTCTGGCTTTGCGGAGTGCTCGCTTCTTTTGTGCTGTAGTAGTTCTTTAGTCTTCAAATGTCTGGTAGCCTTGGTGGATCAAGTGCTCCATGGTGCCCCATGTTGCCATATCAGTCAATCTTGCACCAGGGTTTCCCAGGAGGGGTGTTGATGTCCAGGGACTTGAAGCTGCCTTTCAACATGTCTTTGTATTGCTTCCTTTGTTCCCTCCCCCCTGTATTTAGTATATGGTATACAATGTCAGAGAAATCTACACGTTAGACACAATACAGTCCTGATAGCATAGTTCATTCCTTTTGGGCCTTGTTGGCTTTACACCAATTACTGTAGCTAACAGTGCTCGGTTGCTAACTTTTTCTGGCTTCTCTGTTGTTTTTGCCTTTCCTCATATTGTGATAGCTCACATCTGGCCAGGTCCAATTCTGGCTTCTGCTCTCTCTGCACATTTTCCACTCAAGTGGTACCCATTTATCTACTTGCAATATTGCATGTGTTTGAACTTCTGAGTGGGCAGGAGCTAGGAATCGAGCAATGGAAGTTCACTCCATCTAATGGAGCCAGGCTCAAACTGGTGGAGTGCAGACCATTCCTGGCCAGCAATTCCAGTGTCATTAATCCTCTGCCCCATGGCATCATGCCCATGAGAAGCTCCCATGCCCAACATAATGAGAAGACAATCCAGGGAAGCTATAGAATGATTGAAATATAAGAGAAAACATCATCTATATTCTCCTCTTTTTCTTATTTCACCTCCTTCTCCATCATCTTCAAAAATGAAGAAAATCCAGATGTCATCGACAGAAATTTTCAAACTCCCTGAAATGATAGAAAAACAGAAATTTCTTTCTCAGAACACCTGATATTTGGACATATTCAGAAGCATTTGTGGAAAGGCATGAAGCAAGACCAATGACAGCTTGATAAAAGACATAATGATTTTCATCCTGACAAAATCAAGTTCCTTGGATGCCACTGGATGCAACATGAATTCAAACTGCTGGGAATAAGGATCCCTCCTTTTCCCATCAGGAATATCCATCATAAGCTCAAATAATGAAGTAAGTTCAAAAATACCTTTAAGACAAAATTTAAAGACATTCTCATATCACTTAAAAATAAAGTAGTAAAACATAAGTCACATTTTACAATGGGAAGAGAGCCTTCAAGACATTGAAGATTGATTTTGCTGTAGCTTTAATCTATTTGGCTATTTCCTGTTACCCACTGTCTAAGTATCACTAATACGCAGGCATTTTGGCAGGAAAAAAATATTCACGGGGAATATTTGTTAGCTGTTCTGATTGGATGGATTCTAACTTCAAATATCCTCACTACAAATTATTTTGGGAGTCTGAAGAAGTGAGAGAAATAAGATGTCTTTTTAATCTGTGGTTTACTAAAAGTGGATGAGTGATTTAGTAATATAAATTTATCTTTAGAAATGAGTTGTGCTGCTTAAAAATTTAGTCTATATGTTTATTAAGTGTTAGTATGTACTATTAAAATCTTCTTTAAAATGTAAAACACTGATGAAAGCTATCTTTTCAAATAGTTACATATCATTAAAATTAAGTGTGCTAAAATATCCTATGCACATTTCACAGGTCTTACCTTTCCTTTGTAAAATGAGGCAACAAATTTCAGGCACTAGATGCTGGATCTCATGAAGAAGAAGCAGATTAACATTAATTGTTAACATTTTACTGCTAATGTTAATTTACTGCTAGGACAGGAGCTAAAGTAGTAACTGAAGTAGAATGGACAGAGTTTAAACTGGTTTATATTAGTACCACTTTATAAAGCCTTGGAATATTGAATCAAATTTTGGTCACCACAATATAAAAAAAGTTGTTCAGATCCTAGAAAGAGTGCAGAGAAGGAAAACAAGGATGATTGGGGGTTGGAGGCTAAAACTTATGAACAATAGGAATTGGGTATATTTAGTCTAGTGAAAAGAAGGACTAGAGGCAACATGATAGCAGTGTTCCAATATTTGAAGGGCTACCACAAAGAAGAGAAGGTTAATTTATTTTCCAAAGCACCAGAAGACAAAACAAGAAGCAACAGATGGATAGATAATCAAGGAGAGAAGCAACCTAAAGAGAAATTTCCTAACAATGAGAACAATTAACCAGTAGAACAGCTTGCTTTCAGAAGTTATAGGCGCCCCATTGCTGAAGGCTTTTAAGAAGATAGTGGACAACTACTTGTCTGAAATGGCATAGGTTTTTTGCTTGGACAGGGGGTTCGACTAGAAGACCTCAAAGGTCCCTTCCAACTCCTTTTTTCTATATTTTTAAAATGTTCAAATCTTCAACTCTCAATTTGTGTGGTATGTTTGGGAGTATGAGATGACATTTTTAAAAATGGAAAATTATCTCTTGGGGGCTTTTGGAGGCCAAGTTACCAATTAACTTTTTAGCATGATCTCAGTGGTTCCAAGATTCACAAAACAGAATCTGGGTGCTTTATATAGTTCCGAGGCTTGCCTACCCTTTCCATGGAGCAAAGTGCAAAGTATTCTTTGAATACTGAAAAAGATCTGCATCAGGTTGTTCAAGTGGCTTCTGATATGTGGATTTTGGATTGAATAGCAAAATGATTTGGCGCTACACCCCATAGAACTTAATGAGTACTTAGGATTTATTATTTATTTATTTTTAAGCAAATTTATGTAGCTGCCCATCTCCCCCAAAAAAGCAATTCTGATTTGTGTTGCATGGTTAGCTGTCTAATACAGTCATTTTGAGCTGATGCAGAAACACACAACATATTTATTATGGTAGATAGGGGCGTGTATAAAATTGTCATGGTGCAATTTGTATATATAAGAAAAGAAAGGCTTATCCTGGCAGGTACATTTGCTTATCTTGATCAGTGACAATGAATTAGCAGTATATCTAATTCTAAAAGCAGCACAGTTCATTAATTTAACTTGAATTATGTGTATTTGTTGCAGGCATGAATTTCATTTGTTCATATACAACTGCTCCATTGTAGCTGTACGTATAGTTTGTTGCAGTCTGTGATCTTGACAATAAAACCATAAAAGTATGTACAATAAATCCAAGTTGAACAAATATATTGATTGCTTAGACTCATGAGACTGGCAAGCATTCACTAAAAATACATTGCTTTCCAAGGCTCACTTTCCACATTATAAAACCATCACTGAACTACGTGTGTTCCTGAAGGAGGGGGCAAAAAAATCTGCTCTAGAAAGTTAAAATGCAAATAATGCATTTTTAAAAGAGCACATTGTGGTATTTCATAAATCTAATCTCTACATGTTAAATTTCATCTCTAAAATATACATACAAACATGTGTATGTTTTTATAATGTAGGTTTTATTAATACATTTTTTATTATACATAAAAAGTTCCATATCTATCTGAACAGCGTGTTGTCTGGGCACAGTTAGTTTTAAGTAGAGATTCAACAATAATCATAATAATAATCATAATAAACATATCAATATTAATTACAAATATTAATAATTCAATTAGTTTTCCGTCTTGAAAATTTTTCAGTATAAATTTGTTTTTATTATCTTTTTAATCTTTTTAGTTTCTAATCTCTGTTTCTGTTAGTTAGGTAAAGATAAAGGTTCCTCTCACACATACGTGCTAAATGTTTCCAGCTCTAGGGGGCAGTGCTATTCTCCATTACAAAGCCTAAGAGCCAACGCTCTTCCCACTGCTAGGTTGGCAGAAGGTGGGACAAGTAACGGGAGCTCATTCCGTTACGCAGTGCTAGGGATTCAAAATACCAAACTGCCGACCTTTCTGAATGACAAGCTCAGCATCTTAGCCACTGAGCAACCATGTCCCTTTTATTAGTTAGCCATTGGTAAAACAAGTCCCATGTTAAAAAGTATTCTGTTTCTTCCTTTTTTTATTTTAAGTGTTATTTAACTTCTAAGTATACACACAAAACTGTGTGTATGTTTGAAGAGATGGCATACTGCAATGTGCAGTATTAAAGGTAGTCCTCAACACACAACCATTTGTTTAGTGACTATTGAAAATTTGGCACTTAAAAAATGACCTACAATCAGTCCTCATGCTTATAATAATCACATTGCCAGAGTCACAAAATTTGGGTTCTTGGCAACTAGCATATTTTTTTTAAATTTGTCAATTGCTTACAAGATAATAGGTATAAGTAAAAACATAGTTATGAATACATGGATACATATAAGAAAAAGCAGAACACAGCAAACTCCGAGACCAATAAACACAGACCAAGACTCCCAACCAATCAGGATGAAGAAAAAACCATTCTGGCACAGCAATAGGCTGCCCCAAATTTAAATCTGAAACCACTGTAAAAGTCTGACCCACAGACGGACACAATACAGAAGCCTGATGATGGCAGATGAGATTCTGCTGAAACGTTGCTACAACTTTAAAAGAACTACAATGACGTGGGAAAATACCCGAACCAAGCCGAACACCATACATGTAAGTACCCTTGAAAACTTAAGAAAACACACACATATATATATATATATATATATATATATATATATATATATATATATATATATATATATATATATATATATATATATATATATATATATATATAAAAAGAAACAATAGGACAGGGACGGTAGGCATGTTGGTGCGCTTATGCACACACCCTAGAGACCTATTAGGAAAGGGGTGAGGTCAATAGTAGACAGTCTAAGGTTAAAGTTTTGAGGGTTTGGGGGAAAAAAAAACCACAGAATCAGGTAAGTGTATTCCAGACATTGACCACTCTGTTGCTGAAGTCGTATTTCCTGCAATCAAGTTTGGTGCGATTAACCTTGAGTTTGTATCTATTGTTTGCTCTTGTGTTGTTAAGGTTGAAGCTGAAGTATTCATTGACAGGTAGGACATTCCAGACATTTTATATACTAAGAATAGTATATAAAATCATTGTATGATTTTATATACTATACTTAGATCAGACCAAAGGCGGCGTAGTTCTAGGTTTTCTAGGTCTAGAATTTCGAGTCTGGTGGCATAAAGTATTCTGCAATGAGTAGAGGAGTGGAGAACTCTTCTTGTCAAATATTTCTGGACTTTCTCAATTGTGCTAATATCAGATACCTAATGTGGGTTCCAGACTGATGAGCTGTATTCGAGTATTGGTCTAGCAAATGTTTTGTATGCTCTAGTTAGTAGTGTAATATTACCAGAGAAAAAGCTACCTAAGATTAGGTTAACAACTCTTGACGCCTCTTTGGCTATGTAGTTACAGTGGACTCTAGCACTTAGGTCATTTGAGATGAGTACTCCAAGATCCTTCACAGAGTTTGGACCATCAACAAGGTCTTGACTACTCAGCCTGTATTTTATTTTCTGATTTTTTTGTCAATATGTAGGGCAGAGCATTTATTTGTTGAGATTTGAAGTTGCCATTTGTTTGACCATTCTGATACATAGTCAAGGTCTTTTTGAAGGGTAGCAATATTATCTGTGGTATTGAACAGCTTTATATCATCAGCAAAGAGAACACAGTTGCTCTTGAGGTCGTTTATGTAGAGTATGAAAAGAGTTGGTCCTAGAACACTGCCTTGGGGGACACCACTATTGACAGGTACAGAATTTGATAGGATGCTCCCAATTTTGACCATTTGTTGTCTGTTTGACAGGAATGCTTCTATCCAGTTATGCAGGTGTCCACTGTAAGGTTTTAGTTTTAGGAATAGTTTGTCATGTATCACTGAATCAAAGGCTTTACAGAAGTCTATGTAGATTGTGTCTATTGCTTTCCCCTGGTTGAGTGCAGTCCATATGTTTTTTCAATGTAAGAGTTGCAGATTACATGATAGTTTTTCCTAAAATCAAATTGTTTATTAGAGAGTAGGTTGTTTGTTTCTAAGTGGAGGATGATGGATTGGTTAATAATTGATTCCATGACTTTACAGGTGATGCAGCATAAAGAGATTGGTCTGTAATTTTCAACTAGGCTGGGGTCTCCCTTTTTGAAGATTGGGATGACTGTGGCTTGTGACCATAGTTTTGGCAAGGAGCTGGTCCTGAAAGATTTTTCAAAGATTATGCTTAGAGGTTCGGTTATGGCAGTGGATAGCTTTTTAAAGAAGTAGGCACATATACTGTCCGATCCAATAGATAGAGATGGTTTTAGATTGCGTAGTACTTTTTCAACATTGTCTTCTGTAAAATTGATATGTATTAGATCATTGTAGTTGCTTGTGGTTTGACTAGGAAATACTGGGCATGATCCATTGCTGTTTACAAATACTGAGCCAAAGAATGTGTTAAAGAGGTTGGCTTTAACAGTGTTGTCATTGTAGTCTTTACCATTAGGTCCTTTCAGGGGTGGGATGGACCTTGAGTTTTAGTTTGTTTTTAACAACATTGTAGAAAGCACAGGTGGAATTGGTGGGTAGAAGGTTTTCCTCTTGTTTAATGTGATAATTGGTGCATTCAGTCTTTATCTGGTGGCATAAATTTTTTGTATCAGCTTTTGAAGTTGGCAACGAGACCAGATTTGTTTTTCCGTCAAAGTGATTTCTTTTTGGATTGAAGCTTCCTTATTGTTTTGGGTAATTTGTTTTTTCTGGTTTTGGGAGTTGTTAATGGTACATATAATTTGATGACTCTTTTGACTTCATGTAAAAATATGTTGTAATGGTCTTCCACAGTATTGCATCCAGAGAATAGAAATTGCCAATCAAGGGATGAGAGATCATTGTTTATAAGATCATAGTTGCCTTTTTTGAAGTTATAATTGGGGATTCCATCGTTGTGATGATTTTTGTGTGGACAAAAATCACAAAAGTGTGGACAAAAAAAATGTTGAGACAAAAGTCAATCATGTTGTGGTCACTGTTGGAAAAGGGTTCTTTAATTTGTATTCCATAAATTGAATTCAAACTATTGCAGAAGATGAGATCAAAGCAGTTGTTAAGTCTAGCATTGTTGGTTACTAGTTGTTTTAGTCCCAGATTTGTTACTGCATTGTAGAAGGTTGCATGTGTGGGTTCAGTTTTCCATTCGTTAAGGGTCTAGTTAATATGAGGTAGATTGAAGTCACCAAGAAAGATAAAAGCGTGTGGGCAAGATGCTACCCATGTTACTAGTGTATTTAGCTTGTTCACATGTTCAATGTCATAATCAGGGGCTCTGTAACATAGTAAGAACTGAAATGTGATATTTAAGGACAGTTCACAGATGATGGTCTCAAGAATAGCAAGCTCCTAAGTAACTTGGATGCTTTTTAGATGTAGGGACTTTAGAAAGAAGATAGCAACACCACCTCCTTTATGGATTTCATGATCTGATTGTTAAACATGATTTATTTATTTATTTTTATTTATTTATTTGATTTGCCAATTGTTTACAAGATAATAAGTATAAGTGTATACATAGTTGTGAATACATGAAATGGGTACATATAAGAATAATAAAAGAATAAGAGAAACAATAGGACAGGGATGGTAGGCACGATGGTGCGCTTATGCACGCCCCTACAGACCTCTTAGGAAAGGGGTGAGGTCAATAGTAGACAGTCTAAGGTTAAAGTTTTTGGGGTTTGGGAAGAGACTACAGAGTCGGGTAGAGTATTCCAGACATTGACCACTCTATTGCTGAAGTCGTATTTCCTGCAATCAAGTTTGGTGCGGTTTACTTTGAGTTTGTATCTATTGTGTGCTCTTGTGTTGTTATGGTTGAAGCTGAAGTATTCATTGACAGGTAGGACATTGCAATGTATGATTTTATATACCATGCTTAAGTCAGACCGAAGACGGCGTAATTCAAGGTTTTCTAGTTTTAGAATTTCAAGTCTGGTGGCATAAGGTATTCTACAACGAGTAGAAGAGTGGAGAACTCTTCTTGTGAAATATTTCTGGACTTTCTCAATTGTGCTAATATCAGATACGTAATGAGGGTTCCAGACTGATGAACTGTATTCGAGTATTGGTCTAGCAAATGTTTTGTATGCTCTGGTTAGTAGTGTGATATTACCAGAGAAAAAACTACGTAGGATTAGGTTAACAACTCTTAATGCCTTTTTGGCTATGTAGTTGCAGTGGGCTCTAGCACTTAGATCATTAGAGGTGAGTATTCCAAGGTCCTTTACAGAGCTTGGGTCATCAACAAGATCTTGACTATTCAGCTTGTATTTTATTTTCTGATAAATAAATATATAATAAATAAATAATGATGATAGTCTCTTACTGTGGTAATGGAGTCAGGGAGAGATGCGTTGAGCCATGTTTCACAGACAAATATAATGTTGAATTTAACCATATTTAGTAAGAGGAGAAATTCATGTATTTTATTTACAAGGCTTCTTGCATTGAGTAGCTTGTATTTTTAAATTTTTAAATTTGTATTTTTACGATGGTTGCAGCATCCTGGGGTCATATAATCACCATTTGCGGCCATCCCAGCCAGCTTCTAACAAGCAAAGTCAATAAGGATGCTGCATCTGCTTTATGACCATATGTTTTACTTAACAATTGCAATGATTTACTTAACAACTATGGCCGGAAAAAAAAAGGTTGTAAAATTGGGCACAAGTCACTTAACCTTGCTTAGCAGTGGAAATTCTGGCCTCATTTGTGGCATAAGTTAAGGACTACCTTTTAAGAGTTTGTTGGTGGAAACAGAATAAAAATAAATTGTAAAAGGTGCACGCTGTAGATCCAGCATTAAGTCAAACAATTCTTGTAATTAAACTGAATATTTAAGAGATATTGATGAGAAGTTTAAGAATAGTGTGAGCATTAACACTAGTCTAGTTTCACAGAACTTTCAATTCTGAGCACTGTCCAGCCATCACATAGTTGATTCTTGATGTAGATATTTCTCACTTATAAACTATTACAGCTTCTCCTAAAGTTTGGTCCTGTAGTAGATTACAAATTTAGATTACAAATCCCATCAGTCCAAAGCCACCCTTGGTCATAGAAGGACCAATCTGAATGCTCAGGACAATAATTGCAACAGTAAATCTATCTATCTATCTATCTATCTATCTATCTATCTATCTATCTATCTATCTATCTATCATCACCTATCTATATCTGTCTATCTGTCTATCTATCATTCATTCATGCATCCATCCATGCATCCATCCATCCATGTGTCCATCCTGTCAGGATTCCGGCAGTTACTCCAATTAAATCATGAGCCTTGAGCCACACTCCCAAAACTAAAAAAAATTATTTGAAGGTAACATTCTACGTCCAGCATTTTTCCAGCGGTTAGTCCAATTAAATCATAAGCCTTGAGCCACACTCCTAAAACTAAAAAAAAATAAAAAAATATTTGAAGGTAACATTCTACATCCAGCATTTACCTGGGCGTAGCCAACTCTGAGACATGTAATTCACTGTCACCAAGAGTCATTAATCATGCTCTCCAATTAGATTTTTGCGTGACAGAAGCTTCAGTCATCTAATCAGTGTTTGAGGAAAATATGAATGGAATGTACTTTCGATTCCACACTGCCGCCTGCTCTTTGAAACTCCCCCCCTGTTTCTCTTGTCAACTATAAAACGTGTATACAAAAATGTTTTATGAGTTGACCTATCCATCCATCCATCCATCATCTACCTACCTATCTATCATGCATCCATGCATCTATCTATCTATCTATCTATCTATCTATCTATCTATCTATCTATCTATCTATCTATCTATCTATCTATCTATCTACACACACACAAATGTCCCAGTTGATGAGCCAAGAAAATTTAACTCAAACAATTAGAAATATAGAGGATCTTCTTCAAATTTTAAAATTGGTGGTAGTGGTGGGTTGCCAAAATATGGTAGTCTCCCAATTTTTAGAATAATGTTTCATTCATAAATGACATCTAGCTACTGAAGCATTGTATATTAATTACTATTGATTGCAGAATAATTCTAAGGTTGGAAACAACAACATGAACAATTAAGCAATGTGTGTCCAAGTCCCTTTTTCTGGCGTTTGCAATACTTCAATCATGCCTGGATAAGGAAAAAATAGTTAGTGAATCTTTCTAGGTCTCAAGTGATTTTTAAGCTATATTTGTAAGTCAGTGCCCCTTAAGCCTCCCTAGTATATAAGGATAATTTAGATTTGTGGCTTTGCAAGAACAGTCCAGTATCCATCTGTAAAGTATCAATTTAAGAAGTTGAGCTTGCGATAAGACATTCAATTATCTTGAAGTCAGGTTTTGCAGACTTGCGTCTGTTCTAGAGGAGGGAAGATGGCCCTAACTCATCACCATCCTATGATGTCAGATTGGTGCCCAATAATGTATTCTTCCTGATATGCATTTGTCATATATTATAGGGATTTACTGCTGTTAGATGAATTGATGCTACTGAACAGTAACCTCAAAAAAAGATTAACACTCTTCAGGAGCTGTGATGTGGAACATGAAAGAGGAGGAAGGGGGGCGGGGAAGGAATCAAAATTGCTAGCCAGGCTTGTCAGCATATAAATTCAGTTGGTCCTGAGAAAAATCTTATGCTTGTCTCCCTT
This sequence comes from Notechis scutatus, assembly GCF_049901735.1. NCBI lineage: Eukaryota > Metazoa > Chordata > Lepidosauria > Squamata > Elapidae > Notechis > Notechis scutatus. The sequence continues at coordinate 15,274,029 of NC_142025.1, read as the reverse complement.
ACCAGACCCATAGCAGACCATAACTTGCCCTGAGTTAGAGAACATGTCTGAGAGCTGTTCTTAAAAGAAGTTGATAAGGTTTTATCATTCATCCAATTCTGCTTGTTATTTTCCACATGAATATAGAATTTTTCCACATTTTCCTCAAACAATGAACATTAAAGTACATTCACATGCTAAACTCTCAAGGCTAAAGTTTTTACAGTTGTATAAGCATTGTCTAAAGAAGCCCATTATTTATTTATGTATTTGTTTGTTTGTTTTTCTACCATTATTTTTTTATAAATAATTCAAGGCAGAGAACATACCTAATGCTCCTTTTTTCTCCAGGTTTTCCACAACAACGATCCTGTGAGGTTAACTGGGCTGAAAGTATGTGACTCGCCTGGAGTCACCCAGCTGGCTTTCAAGATAGGGCAGGATTGGAACTCACCATCTCCTGATGATTGGCCCAAAAGTCACCTAACTGGCTTTCATAACGAGGGCTGGATTAGAATTCAGCATCCTGCTTTCTAGCCTGGTGCCTTAATTACTGGATCAAGTACTGTAGGCTACTTCTGCTGACTGCCGGCTGACTGCAATTTGGCAGTTCAAATCTCACCAGGCTCATGGTTGACTCAGCCTTCCATCCTTCCGAGGTGGATAAAATAAGGGCCCAGATTGTTTGGGGGCAATATGCTGACTCTGTAAACTGCTTAGAGAGGGCTGTAAAGCACTGTAAAGCGGTATATAAATTTAAGTACTATTGCTATTACACAACACTATAATGTTATCTTATGATATTATGTTTTATTATGTTATTTTATATGTAATTATGTAATAGTATAATAATATAATAATATGTAGTAATAATAATATGATATATATCATATCATATATCATATTATTACATTAAATTACATTATTTTCCTTTTTTTTAAACAAAGTTTTTTATTTTTTACAACGAACATACGAACAAAACATAAAAACATAAAACCCTCTTTCAATTATATACATACAGTGTGTCAGTTGGTTACAAACTTTTGTGCTATCCTTTTTTTACCATTACTCACAAGTTATATAAATTCTCACTTTATCGATCTAGCTTGTGCTTATATAATATCAATTATTAAACATTCATTTGACTATTTTTCCATCATTTTATATGAGATATTCTAATTTTCATTATGATTTAATCTTATACATTCATCCAATGGTTATATATTTTATATTGTATTCTATATCAATCTATTAACTTTTATTGGAAGGCTTACTAGTCTATTTCTTTATCATGTCTTTTAATCTAACCATTGATAAAATAAAGCCTGTATCATATAAAATTGTTTATCCTCTTGTTCTCTAATTTCAAATGTCAATTTACTCATTTCAGCATAATCCATGATTTTCTTAATAATTTCCTCCTGCATAGATATTTTTTCATTTTTCCAGTTCTTATCAAATACAATTCTAGCCACTGTTAAAACTTTTACAATCAAATATTTCAATTCTTTACAATATATTTCTGGTATAATTCCCAATAAAAATATCTCAGGTTTAAAGTCTATGTGTTTTGTCATTTTTTCCAACCATGTGTGGGTTATAGTCCAATATCTTTTTGCATCTGAGCATGTCCACCACATGTGGTAATATGAACCAGGTATCTGATGACATTTCCAACATTTATCCGATTTATTCTTGAACATCCTCACAATTCTTGTCGGGGGTAAGTGCCACCTGTAAAACAACTTATACAAATTTTCTTTATATGCAGTTGACATTGTCATTTTATAATTTTGAGACCACAATTTTTGCCATTTATCTAAATTAATCCCATATCTGAAATTTTTCCCCCACGCAATCGTTTCTTTTACTTGTTCTTCCTCTAATTTAAACTCTAGCAAATGTCCATAAAGTTTTTTGATTACTTTTTCATCAGTACCTGTCAAAATTTTATCTAAATCAGTCAACTTGTCATAGATACCTTCTGTTTTAACATCTTTATCAATTCTAGATTGTATTTACAAATATGAAAACCAATTCATTTTTACACCTTGTTCTTCCAATGCTTGCATAGATTTAAGTTCACCCTTTTCATTCAATATCTCACTATATCTAACTGTTTGTTCCTTTTTATATATTATTGGATAGGAAAAAGCTTCAATAGTAGATAACCATAGTGGAATTTTAAAATAATATTGCTTATTTATCTTTTCCCAGTTTAGAAACAATGCTTCTCAAATATAATGTCTTCTAAAATACCCCTGTGTTTTAGTTCCCTTATACCAGAGGAAGGCATGTCACCCTAACAGCAAGTCATGTCCTTCTAAATTCAAAAGTCTAGTATTCCTTAATGTTATCCACTCCTTTACCCACATCAGACTTGTCACTTGGTAATATAATTCCCAATTGGGCAAAGCAAATCCTCCTCTTATTCTTGCATCTTGTAACAATTTAAATTTTATTCTCGCTTTCTTCCCTTGCCAAATGTATTTTAGCACTATTTTGTTTAAATCTTCAAAAAATTCTTTCCCTAATCTGATTGGAATTGTCTGGAATAAGTATAAGATTCTGGGCAATGTATTCATCTTAATTGTAGATATTCTCCCAATCAATGATAATTGTAAATTTTCCCATTTTATCAAATCTGTCGCAATCTGTTGTTTAAGTTTGAGATAATTGTCCTCCTTAAGTGTGCTACATCTTGGTGTTATATGTATCCCTAAATACTTAACCTTGTTTGTGACCTGGATCCCCAAAACTTCCTCCAATTCTTTCTTTCGTCTTACTAACATGTTCTTTGCTAAAATCTTTGTTTTATCTTTATTTATTTTCAAACCTGCTACTTTCCCATACTCTTCTATCTTTTCTACCAGTTTAGGTGCAGACTCCAATGGATCCTCTAATATAAATACCAGGTCATCTGCAAAAGCTTGTAATTTATACTATTCTTTTTAAATTTTCATTCCTTTCATTTCTTTTTTTTCTCTGATGTTCCTATTCAGCACTTCCTGTGTTAACACAAACAACAGAGGTGACAGTGGACAGCCTTGTCTGGTCCATTTTCTTATATCTATAAAGTCTGTTAACTCTCCATTTATCATAACCTTTGCAGTTTGTTTATGATATATCGTTTCTATGGCTTGAGTAAATTTTTTACCAAAGCCCATTTGGTCCAATTGTAACAGCATAAAACGCCAATTCACATTATCAAAGGCTTTTTGTGCATCTATAAACATCAGAGCCATTTGTTTTTCAGGATGTGCCTCATAGGTATTCCAGTGTATCTAAAATTATTCTCATATTATCTTTAATCTGTCTCTTTGGCAGAAATCCATTTTGATCAGGATGAATAAAATTGTTTAAGTATCTTTTCAGTCTTTCTGCCAGAATTGAAGCAAAAATTTTATAATCTGAATTTAATAGTGATATAGGTCTGTAATTTTTAACCTGCTGTGGGTCTGTGTCCTCCTTCAGTACAAGTGTGATATATGCTTCTGACCATGTTTTGGGTATTTTCTTCTTTGTCATAACTTCATTCATAATTTCTAATAAGTGAAGATTCAATGTTTTCTGGAATGTCTTATAAAATTCCCCTGGCAAACTGTCCGGACCTGGTGCTTTCACAATGTTTTGCTTTTTTAAAGCTTCTGTTAATTCCATCATTGTTATATTACTTTCTAACATTGTTTCAATATCTTTGGGTATCTGGGGCAAATTTGCTTCCTGTAAGTATTGTTGAATTCTTTCTTCCTGAACATTCTCTTGATGGTACAGTTTTCCATAGTAATCTTGAATGATTTTTTTTCCTCTCCGCATTTCAATAGCATACATGTCCTTGTTCATTTATCAATTTATTCTTCTCGAGTCTCTTTCCTTTCTCAATTTATATGCTAGCCATCTGCCTGGTTTGTTTGCATCTTCAAAATAGTTCTGCTTAGCATTTTTAATTTTTTGTGCTATTTCTTCTTTTTCCATTAACCCCATTTTATGCTTAGTTATGTCCATTTTAATTTTTATGTCCTTTTTTGTGGAAATTTCTCTAGTTCTTTTTCCAACTTCTTGTAGTCATCTTCCAATATTTTCAAGATTTTTTTCTGTTTTATATTTCTTTTCCTTGTATAGTCCATTATCAAACCTCTTGTATAAGCCTTCATCGTGTCCCAGAGGTTCTGTAATGATGTATCCTCTTTTGTATTTTCTTTAAAGAAAAAAGTCAATTCTCTCTCAATTTTCTATTTAAAGTCTTTTTCCTTTAATATCGTATTATTTAAAGTCCACCTAGATTTCCTTTTTTGTCCTTTCCATACAAGTGTTACTGGATTGTGATCTGCCCAGGTACTTGCTTCTGTTTCAATGTCTTGTATGTTAGAAAGCAATTCTGTTGACATCCATATCATATTTATTCTAGACCATGATGCATGTCTATTTGAATAAAAGTTATATTGTTTATTTTCTGCATTTCTCTCTCTCCATGTATCTTTTAAATTTATCTCATCTACCATTTAAAAGAAGGATTTTGGCAATGTCTTTCTAGTTTTCTTTGCTGTTTTTTGTATTTTATAATCCAATTTGTCATTTATTATTCCATTAAAATCTCCCATCAGACAGATGGGACAGACCACTCTTCTTGGTACTTGTTTCAGTACCACTATTTCTTTATCTTTGTACTTTAGTGTTTTTTCTCTTGCCACCTGCAGTATTTGTGATTTAATTATTTTCTTAGTAAATCTGATATGAACTTCTCTTGGCAGTTTATTTCTCATTGAATATCTTGTATAGACATGAAAAACCTCATCCATTCCATCCATCATCTTCTCTTTAGTTACCTCAAGTGCTTCTGCCAGGATTTCTGTCATCATTTCAGCAAGGTTTTCACCCTTTTCTTCTTCTATATTTTGAAATCTAAGATAGAATTCTGATCTATCAATTTCCCATCCCAATGATTGCAGAGATCTGCCCTTATCTCTTTCCACTTCACTCAATCGGGTATCCATGTCTCCAATCTTCTTATCTCTTTGTACATCTTGTTCTTCAATTTTCTTAATTCTGTCTTCATATTGCATCATCATCCATTGAATATTTTCAATTTTTTCATCTGTCTTTTCCGTTCTTTGCTCAATATTCTCTGTTCTCTTTTCAATATTATCTGTTTTTACTTGTATCTTTTGAATTCCTTGCATAATCATCTGCAGTGTCACTTCTTTCTCCTTCTCTTGTTGTAACATCACCTGTATTGATCGTTGTCCTCCAGATGGTGAGGAAGAAGAAGTCGGGATTGAAGAAGCTGAGGCTGGTATTTTTCTGCTCATCTTAGAGTACTTAATAGAAAAATTGAAAAGAAAAAGCAAGAGCAGCCAATTGCCACTCCAGTAAAAAAATATAAAAAAAAAATAAAAGCAAAAGATAAAAATAAAAAAGGGAAGGGAAAATTTTTTCAGGCACTTGAAAACCTTAATCCAATTGGTTCCAATTATGTAGGGAAAAAAGGAAAAAAACTATATAAAATGGAAAAAGGATGAAAAAATAAAAAAAATAGGAAAAAAAAAAAGACAGAAATCTGTATATTCCCCTTGCTAAAAAGGTAAAACAAAGGGAGGAAAAAAAGTAGTCCTATACTTGCATCAAAGGACTCAAGTCCAAATATAAAAATCCAACTGGATGGGCGGATAGAAAAAAAAGGAAAGAGAAAATGCAATTCTGTCAATAAGCAAAGCACTGCCACTATATGTTCAAGGCTCTTTACTAAATCAAAAAACAAAATTTCCAGTTTTGGAAATTTTTCAGTTATGGTCATTTCCAGGTCTCTTTTCAAGGTCACTTCAATTTTCTTTCTTCAATTTCAAATCCAGACTCCAGCTATCAGTAGTTCCACAGAAGAGCACCTGCAAACAATTTACATGCTCTTCCCACTATCTTTTCAATGAAAAGCACAGTCTTTGAATGTAACACCAAATGTATCAACAAGAAAGAAAGGAAAATAATGTATCCAAGCCTCCAGGTGGCAGCACTACTTATTTCCCTTTCCTTTCCCTTCCCCTCTAATATTAAAGCCAGGAATAAAAAAATTTAAAAAATCTAAAATTATTAAAAAGAAAAAAACAAGAGGAAAAAAAAACTTTTCCAAAGAGTTAGTTTGAAAGGAAAAAATAATAATTAAAAAGGAAAGACCAGTCCAGTTGAAAAGTTGAAAAGTTTTAACAAAATCCAAAGTTCCAATAAAAAGAAAGAAAAAACCTTCAGGTTTAATTTGTGCTTAATCTCGCTGCTTAAGCACTTTTATCTTCACTTTTAAATTTAATTTTTAGTCTTTTAGGGTGTTCTGTCCAGAAAAAAATAAGTAGAAAATTATCTCACCAAACTGACACACTTTCTTTCCAGCTTTCTTCCGTTCCAGAGCTGTCCCAGCTTCAGCAGCTTTAATGGCTGCCTCTCCACTGTGGGAAAAAAAGGCTTCTCCTGGATCTACCAGGGACTTTGCGATGTCCCTGGGATCTACAGGATGTGCCCTCCTCTGTCACCATCTCTATAGGATGGTTTAGGTCTGTTGGGACTGTCCTGCAATGGAGATATCAGCAGCAATCTTAGAGCTTAAAGATCGCATGCTGTACTGCTGCAACGCCAGCGATGCCCTCTCACATTATTTTCCTTTGATGGTTACAGAAATCAACCTGCCTTTTGACAAAAGACAAAATGAAAAATGTGATGAATTTGATATACATTGAAAGTAAATATACAGAAGTTAGGATAGGAACCACAATAAATTGTGGTTCAAATTCCATCTTGTGATATTTATCCAAAGAGACTGTTCCAATTTGTGTTAAGTGTCAAGTAGGTGAATCTTGAACTCTAGTTTTAGTACTGTATTTTAGTAATGTACTTGAGAAAGTCATTGAAATTAATGCAAAAGGCAGATTCTTTAAGGAGTAATGCTCTTGTAAACATCTAGGACTATCTGGTTCTGCCCCTATGGTAAATTTTATGGGAAGGTTTCCATTTTTAATTCAAGAGGCTTTGGTTTAGTGAAGACTAACATGAATTGCTTGTCAGATCTAAAATTATTTCATAGATCTCTAAAGGAAATTTAGTAGCAACTTGGATTCCCATCACATTTTGGTGACATGATCTGCAGAAAATACCATTGTGAATGTAATATGTCCAGAGGATATGATTAAAAAATATTAATATGGTGGCTGATATGATGAGGTCAAAACTTTGTTTTTTATGTGCATTGTACATGTAGTTACATGAACAAACACAGTAGAAATCCCATTAATTTGGGATCAGTATTGCAAGAAATGGCTTTTTTCAATCTTCTTTCCCAACATTCATTATGTGTTTGTGGGTGTGTGTATGTGTGTGTGTGTGTGTAATTTTTAAATTATTTTAAAATATACATCAACATCAATACATGAAATATGTGGCATCTGGGTATTGTTCATTTTGATACAATAATAATGTTAATAATATTTGTTCCATTAGTCAAATTTATGTAATCCTAGTGTTAATACACATGTTTTTATTGAGATAGTTATTCAGTTTCAATGTGCCATTCTTATCCCAGTAACAATATTATTTGAGCATGCATAGTTGTTGTGACTCGGAGGGTTGAGCCTGCTCTGTTAGAAGACACAGACTCGAGTAATGAGGAAGAGGAGGATTTGGCCTTGAGTTTTGAACCTGCCTTGCTGGAAGTTTCAGAATCATCTCCCTCCCCGGGACCTTCCTCCCTGGTTGTGCCTCAGGTGTCGGCAGATAATCAGGAAAGCGTGCTGGAGTCCTTGGCTGAAGATCAAGCCAAGGAATGCTGGTTGGATGCAAGGCAAAGACACAGGCAGAAGCGTGAAATTCAACGTAAAAGGAAATGTCAAATCAGGAACTGATTTGAGAGACGGACACGCCCTTCAGGACATAAAAGAGGGCGTGTTAGCTCTGAATCTCTGTTCGGGACAATTTGTTTATTCGTGATAGCAGCTTGGGCAAACTCTCTCCATGTAGCATTTGCTTCTTGATTTATGGTCTTGTTTGTTATCGGACTTGGCAGGCAGCTTTTGGAAGACTGCCAAGGATTCCTCCAGTCAAAGGAATTTAACTCTGTCGTTCCTGGTCCTGTCTGTTTGTTTGTTTTCCTTTGAAAACTTGGACTCTCACCTCGTGGTCACAGGTGAGACAGAACACATAGTAATGTCATCTTTCAACTTCTAATCTTTTCATCTAATTATTGCTTTTAATCTATTATATAAAATGTGTATATTAATATTCCCCCTGTTGTGGTTCACCAGCAGCCTGCGCAGACGTCAGCAGAATCAGACAGTGGGGGGAAAAGGGGATCAGTCCGGGAGTCTGGAGAGGACTTGGATCAGGATCCTGCGTCCGATGCAGAGATGGGGCTTAGGACCATCTGGTAGTGGAGCCTTCGGAGTCTGGCAGCAGCAAATCAAAGGACCCAGGGGAGCCTGTTCCCAGTCCATGTGTGTGCAGAGCTGCTAGAAGTCAAGAGCAGTTGAAACAAAAGGGGCAACTCAGAAGTAAGGCTGGGAGGTGATTGTCCCTCCCATAAGGTATAAAGGACAGGCAAAGATGATGAAACCTTTGCAGGTAGCAAAGTCGTTTGATTGGTTCAGATTCATTCTTGAAGCTCTTTGTACTTTGGTTGGTTTTTTTTGTCTAGTTCAGTGGACATTTCTGTTATTGGCAGCACTTCACAGAAAAGAAAGGTGGGTGCTTATCTTGAGGGACTGTTTGAGAATTCATTACTGGCTGGGAATGAAAATAATTCCCAGCATTGGAATAAAACCAGACTTGTTTTTAAAAGAAGTGTGTGTGTAATTACAGTCTCAGAAGCCTTGGTCAGAACACCCCCTATTTCTTATTTCTACCTCTATTCTAGCTAATAATCAGGCTACCATTACTAATCCCAGTGTTAATACACATGTTTGTATTAAGATATAATCTTTCATAATTTAATTGTTCAATATTTAAATGCACCATTCTAATGCCAATCACCATAATATTTAAACATACATAATAATACCATCTTTCAACCTCTAATCTTTCCATTTAGATATTGTTTTTATTCCTTTATATAAAAATGTGTATTCTTATTTCTACCTCTATTCTAGTTTTTAAATCAGGCCAGCCTTATATTAAAATACATTTCCTTTCTATCCATCATCTATTGTTCATTTTAAGTGTTCAATTCTTATTCATTTTTTAGCTTGCCTCCCATACTCCTCTCTTGGATCTTTGTCTTTATCTACATCTATATCTTTACTATTTAGTCTAAATATTTCTCCCATCTCTATCTTTCCATGGTGCCAGGCCTCGAGAGTGTCTGCCCAAGCCCCTATCTCCCTGTCAAAAGCATCTTCCTGCTTATCCGATTCCATTTTTAAATCTCTTAAAATACTTTCCCCTTGATTTATTTCATCAGTCATTATCTTTATTGTCTCCTCCTTCTTGTCTTCTTGCTCTATTTTCTGATTTGTCTGTTCTATCTTTTCCTCCATTCTTTCTGTTGTCTCTTCCCTTTCTTGGACATTTTGATCTTTATTCATTGTCACTTATAGAATATTTTCTCTTTTCCCATCTATGCCTTGCATAGGTTCTTTATCTCCCTGTGATTCTTTGTCACAATGTCATTAATGCTTTGGAACATCAATGCCATTTTTTAAAAATTCCACTTATTTCTCCCCAATGGAGCATTTTGTCTTATTTTAGTAAGTCCCACCCTTGCTCAATAGTCCAAAAAATAATATATTCATATATATTCAATATATTCGATATATAATGCTGCTCCTTAGAAAGTACAATGATCATAGTTCTTTATATTCCAGGATTATTCAATCAGTTCCATTTAGATAGTCCAGAAAGCTTTCCAAATATCTCCTTCCATCCATTCTATATATTTAATAATATATCTTAACATTCAAAAATCACTTTACTTAGGTATCTTCCTTGTTCTCACAATTGTGTCTCCAGTAATCATAAAGCAGATAATTATAGAACAGTAGGTATCACTGTAGTCCTCTAGATAAATGTTGTTCATTTCTCTTATCAGAAATTTTTCCAGGAATATGGTATATTCTCCATTCATCAGTAGGTGGCACCCTCAGCTTGGGTTTCAGCATTGTCTCAAATCTGACAGGAATTAATCCAATTTTAATTCAATTTATGGAAGCAAAGCCAGTTTTTTAAGTAGATAGTTCCAGCATTTTAAAATGCCTTTCCAAAATAGTGCCTACCCAATTTAAAAGTCCAGTTCTCTATGTTTTAATTTTTTTTTTTACTTTTCTCCCCTTAGTTCCTTTCTTTCAAATCTTGGATTTTTTTCTGTGTAATTGTTCACCACTTTAATAAGTAGTTCTAAGAGTCTCTTTTCCTAGATTTTCTTTTTTTCCTTTTAAAGTTAGATTCTAGGTTAAAAAAAAAAAGGTAATAGTCTTATCCAATTCCAGTCACTATTCATCTACACCACTCCTGCACTTTCTTTGTTGCCTTGGCTGACTCCAGCTTCATGGCAGCCATGATGGCTGCCTCTTCTCCTTGTTGTGGATGAGAGGGAAGAAGCCCAGGGTCAAGTGGAAGAGTTGTGGCTCTCCACAACCTGCAGAGCACCCCTTTTTTCTTCACCCACACCTACAAAGTGGCTAGTGCTCCTTTTGGAGCCCTCCAACAAAGAGAAAGCAGGAGGAGTGCAGAGACCCGCTCCTCACATCCGTTCTCACTGCAATGTCAGCCAGAAGTCCTATTTCACAACGTTCATTGAACAGTCTTCAGGTCGGGTGTTTCCAGGATTATCTGAATATGTCATGAGCCCCCAGCTTGGAAAATCTAGGAGCTGTAGACTTTCTAGCTTTGGTATATTCTGAGATCCAGGCTGGAACCACTGTGTCAGGCTGAAAAATATTCTGCACAGCAAACTTTCCAGGACTCCTGTGTCTGAATGGTGCATTCACAGCAAGGTTCATCCCCTCCATTCAAACATTTGACATGAGATTCCAGGCTGAATATCTTTGGCATATATTACCAGATTCCCTGTAACATTCACAAAAACATCTTCAAAGACACCTGGTGTGCACTGAGTAAAATCTGGTATGTAACTCAGGCATTGGTAGCCCCACAGTGTCCAGTGCAACTGTTTGGCCTTGGTCATTTGGCCTCTGTCATCCTTTTCCCATGTCATGTGAAAGAACGCTGGACATGACTCTCAAACAGGGTGAAGGGAAATAACATGGTGTCTTCATTTTGAGAAGAAGGGTGCATTGTTCTACTAAGCAACTTCAAGGATGTGCTTCACCTGCATCTTTTTCAAAATGAAAATCCTGTTGACATTTTGCACAGTCTGTCAGACTCCCAAAACCTAGAAAGACACACTTAGAGATACTTCTAAACAGTTTCTTTTATTGTTCCTTGCCTATAGAGAGAAATCTTATCAAATTAATGCACAGCACCTGCGCCATTGAACATATACTCTGAGAACTCCTTGGGAGAAACTGTTTTAAGACCTTCCCCCACCTCACAAATCTAAATTTTCCTGAGTCTTGCCTGTCCAGAATACATCCCCTCCCACCTGGGAATCCAGACCACATTCCACAACATATCACTGGTAGAAATCTTAATAGGGAATTCTCAACATCGTTATATTAAAATCAGAAAATCCTGTGGGATAAGTCATAAGATTTAAAATATTGCAAAGCTGGCTTTATATGAGTGTTATGATCAGAAATCAGGCTGAAAATCGATGACTGAAATCTCACAATAGACCAGATTAAAATGAGGTTGATGAGTTTCCAATTCAGTATGGTTGTACAAACTCAGCCAGTTGATTAGCTCATAATTTAGTGAATCCAGAAAATAGGCTTGAATAGGTCATGATTAAGCTAATTTATCCATGGATAATACATATTACAAAGTCAATATTTACATCAGTTGTATAGATGCTAGTAGAATTTACTAGAATTGCAAATCTTTGACTAGACAAAAGAAAAACATCACAAGTTCTGACTTTTGAAAATGTACATGGATTTTAAACAACTCTATCATATTCAACAATGTAATGTCTACTCATTGTGTTGTTAAGGATAACAAGATAGATGGAGAGAGAAAAAATCAACTTATTTGAGGAAACCCTAAAGATGAGAGCTCCCACAGAGCATAGTTTTCTTCTTATCATTTCTGTAAAACTATCAGAAAGACTCCCTAAGAAACAAAGATTTTTCTGGTCTTGTTAGGAATGTAAGTCACCTAACAATTATTTGGGTTAGAAATATATAAACCAGGATAGACATTTTAATACTGTCTCTTTAAGAGAATCCTAAAAGTATAATTGGGTGTGGTTTCTCAAACGGCCATACGATGGAACCAGAAACCTGGGTTGTCTTAGTCTTAGAAGAGAAGAAGTCTCAGTGAGTCTCTCTGTTTCCTTCTGTTGGAGAGTTTTGCCGTTCCTGTATTGACTGTTATTCTTGGATTTGATGTAAGTCTGATACTGAACTGTTTATGATACTGGACTTTGTTATTGGATTATCCCTGGATTGAACACTGACTGATCTTACCTGTGAATGACTTTGGACTGCTTGTTTGAACTTTGCTTAACATTTCTGGAAGTAAAAACCAACATTTACTGTACAGTGTATCTGTGTGCTGTGTGTGTATTATTCAAACACTACTCTCAAAATATGTCTCCCTGTATGCACTCATTCTCCTAATGGGGAATTACCTCAACAAGTCTCCTCTCTTGAAGAACGACATATTGAAATAAAAAATGTAGGCAGCATTTTCATGGATATTTTTTTATTCCAGGAATTTTTTCTCAAGTGTTTCTCTCAAGTTTGGGTTTTACCTTTTAATCCTTATTAGTTCTTGAAAACAGGTTTTTCTTTTTACTTAAAACAACTTTCTTCCATGAAAGCTCCTTGTGCCTTGTTAAATAAAATTTAATACTTTTGTGACATTGTTTTACACACACACACACACACACACACACACACACTCATTCTCTCTCACTCACTCACACACACAAACACACCACTTTTTGATTGACTTACTTTGGGTTCCATGCTTATAAATTCCCAGTGCCAAACTGTGTTCAAGCTTCAAGAACAATTAAAACAAGGGAATTTTATGTTTCCCTAAATGATGTCAGAAAGGGGTTTTCTTGCAGTTTCTGAAGACCAAAAATATATGCTTCAGTAATATCAAAGTCACCATAAAAGGTTAAAGCCATAAAAGTCACAGATGGTTAAAACTGTGACAGAAAACTGCTGGCTATTAAATGTACAGGCTGTTGAAGGTGAGGAAGGAGGAGGAGGAGGAGGAGGAGGAGGAGGAGGAGGAGGAGGAGGAGGAGGAGGAGGAGGAGGAGGAGGAGGAGGAGGAGGAGGAGGAGGAGGAGGAATGAGACACGTTAAAACTCTTGAAATAGCCCTGTAACCTTGATATACCTCCCAGAATAACTACCTCTTGTCTTTCTTTTCTTCTCAGGCTGAGAGATATAACTATTTTCTCTCTTTTTAATAACTTTTTTTTGGAGCAGATGCTCACTTGCTCCTTTCCTTCCTTCTCAGGAGAAAAGAAAAAAAAACCTTCTTAAATATCTAATAGCTCCATAAGCATGCCTTAGGGTGGTCAGAATGTTGTCCGAGAATAGCCTTTGTGTCCTTTGAACCTCTGAGTTAATACCTGGATGATCAATTAATAGGCACTTTGGCTATTAATGAAAATTGGGCAGCTAGAAAGATATTGTGTGCTGTAAATTCAATGCTATGTTATTGCTACACATTTAGTCTCATTTAAACTTAATCAATATCGGAGGCTCCTGCAATATCATTTTTATGGCATGTCAATAGACACATCTGGAGAAATTTATTTATTTATTTATTTATTTTTGAAAATTGTATCTATCTTGTCTTTTTGTTAGACATACACATAACATTTCTTCCTGTTTTCTCCCAGAACCTCAATCCAATGACATTTGCTGAGCTGAGAGATTGTGACTGACCCAAAGTCACTCTATAAAGCTTTCATGTTTGGTGTTGGATGAAAATCTGGTTATATTCATTTCTAGTACAATACCTCAACCCATATATCACACCAACAATTAATTCCCATCTTCAGACTGAAAACATATTGTACATCTTAAATTACGACTTCTATCATTCCTGAGTTGGTAAGGTGGTGGTAATTGTTGTTTTATCCTCTGGTGTTTTTATGTCAGGACACCAAAATAGCAATAGCCATAGTACTTAGGTTTATAAACCACACTCTAAGTGGTTTAGAGAGTCAGCATATTGCTCCCAATAATCTGAGTCCTCATTTTACTGACCTCAGAAGGATGGATGAGTCACTCTTGAGCTGGTGAGGCTCAAACTGCCAAATTGCTGGCATTTGGCAGAATTAGCCTGCAATACTGCATTATAACCATTGTGAGTCCTGAAATCAAGAAAGGCATGTAGAGCTATCTCCAAGCAATTGCCCATTTTTAAACAGAAAACTAGTCAAACTAAAGCATCTACTTGCATCATTGATAGTATACTCTGAGAAATGCTAGGAAAGATCCTTCTTAATTCTCTTCCTTGCAAGAAAACTATTTAAATTTTGCTACCTCTTGCTTCTCTGGAATGGAAGAGCCCCTCCCTCCAGGAAAATCAGACTACATTCTACCACATTTTTAGTCCAAATCATAATGAGAACACCAGACTTCTAAATGCTATTGTAATATATAAGGGGTGACAACAAATGTAGTATTATGCTTTTATATTTATTGAATTCTTATATTTTTCTTTCTTTTTCTAGGGAATGAAATGCAATCCTATTTTTATGAGACCATTTGGTGCCTTTCAAAAATACAGCAGGATTATTGTGGTATTTGCTCTGAGGAGGAAAGAAATTTCTCAGCAATGATTGTGCAAGTCATTTCCCATATTTTAAGGCAAAGTGGCTGGATTTCTTTCTCTTTTAAAACACAATGAAATTTCATTAGCTAATCACTCCTCAAATTCATTGAGAGACTACCTTCTATAGTCTCCTAAAATTTGGCCTCTGGAGTTGCCAGCTTCATTACCTTTGCTTCACATAGCAATGAAAGACATCACTCTTTTCATGGCTTCATTGTAAAATTCATGGGGGTCAGCAAATCCTGATTTCTTCACTTACTTTTCCATTTCTCTTCAGAAATTAACAATTCACAGATGCCTGTCTCACAGGAATCTTGCCAGATCATTCTCTCCATAATCCCCTAGAAACAGATGCAGGGAAGGCTATCACAAATATTAGATAATTCCTCAGCATTCTTATAATGTGAGCTCTGATAGCAGTGTTCCAATATTTGATGCTATCGTGAGATATCAGTGTTACAATATTTGAGGGGCTGCCACAAAAAAAAGGGAGATCAACTTATTTTCTAAGGTGCCAGAAGGCAGGACAAGAAGCAATGGATGGAAACTAATCAAGGAGGAGAAGCAACCTAGAACTAAAGAGAAATTTCCTAACAGTGAGAACAATTAACCAGTGGAAAGGCTTGCTTTCAGAAGTTATGGGTACTCCATCATTGGAGGCTTTTAAGAAGAGCCTGGACAGCCACTTGTCTGGAATGACATAGGATCTCCTGCCTGAGCAGAGGTTTGGACTAGAACACAGGTGTCAAACTCATGGCATCATGATGTTTTGTGATGTTTTTTCCATTCGCGGAGCTGGGCTGAGCATGGCCTATGACACATCCAGCCCCCGGGTCACTAGTTTGACACCCCTGGACTAGAAAATCTCCAGGGTCCCTTCCAGCTATATTCTCTATTCTATTCTATTATGTATCCTGTTGAGTTTCTCCTCAGAATTTTACGAATCCAAATAGATTTCTGGAATTATTTTGACCTCTTCTGAAAGGTTCAGAAATAGTACATGTCTATTGTTTAATTCTCTGTACCATAAAGCTGGGTCATATTGGACTTTGTACAAATTGTTGAGAGATATACGACAAAAATTAGATGGGGCCAAGACCCAGTGTGGCTTGATTGAGTAAAGTAAGATTATTTAAGAAATAAAATAGGGTCTTTAAGTAATCTTAAAATACCTTTTCCCCATTTTTAAATAAATCCCTGATCATGTCAATAGTATAGGCCAACGTTTCAGTTTTACCTTTAATATCTCTGGGGGCCATGAAAAGGATGATTCAAAGCTAGTTATGACACACACAGGCTGTATTATTTACATACCTGTCACAAAGCAACTGTTCATATCATAAATCCCACACAGAAATAAACGCAGATGTTTTTCTTTTAATATTACCTTAACTAGGTCACTATGGGAACCAGATCCTCTCTCAAACAGAAGGTTGGCTTTTTAATTACTAGACCACACTCTGTATCATTAAAGTATCATGTCTCTATAACTGTTCAGGCATTTACCTCTCAGTTTGCTGTGTTCTTGACAATGTGTATGGATTTATTCAAGTTTTAAGATTAAAGATATAGAGCTTTCACTTTGATCCCTTGTACTTTCACTGATGTCAGGAAAATGCCAAAGAAATAATCTTCTTGATTTTCTGTATTGCACCCTTCACACAAATCAAAGGGCAGGGTCTTTTTGGTCATGGCAGCTTTAAATATTACCCTGTTTCCAGGGAAGCTCATAGAATTAGAACATAGAATAATAGGGCTAGAAGGGACCTTGGATATATTCTAGTCCAACCCAGTGCTCTATACCAAACTTACCATCACATGACTTTTTTCCCTTTGCTAAACCAGGCAGGGATGTGGCCAGCATGTGACATATCTGGCCCATGGGCGGGGAGTTTGACAGCCCTGCTCTATACTATGCCAGACAAATGGATTTCCGGTATCTTATTGAAAACCTTCAATGATGGAACACTCACTTCTTCTATAGATAAACATTCCACTGATTAATTATTCTCCCTGTTAGGACATTTTTCCTTAATTATAAGTTGAATCTCTCCTTAATAATCTTCCACCTATTACTTCTTGTCCTTCCCCCCTTTTTTTTACAGCCCTTCACATACTGGAAAACTGTTATCATATTACTCTTATTCTCCCCGTCCTTAGACTAGGCATACTATTTCCCACAATCATTTATTGTATGATTTAGTCTTCAGACAGTAATCATTTTAGGGTCTTAACATCTTTTATGTATCATGGTGATCAGAACTGGACACAGTATTTTAAGTGTGGTTTCACCACCGCAATATAAAGCAGTACTATCACTTCAAATGATCTAAAAACTATGCATTAGCTTTTTTTTTTTTCACAGCTGTAGCACACTACTGGCTCATATTTAAATAGTGTTCTACTATTACACCTACATCATTCTCATAATTTCTAATGTTGACTCAGGTACCACCTATTCTATATCTGAGCATTTGGGTTTTTTTGCCTATGTATAGGACCTTCCTTTTTTTTTCACCGCTGAACAAAACAACTCAACAAAACTACCTTTTCATTCAAGAACAGTTGGTCATAATAGCCAAGGTTTCTTTTAATCTGACTTTTTCATTCATGAATGTGACAAGGACCATGTTGAGGACAAAGCTGATTTTAACCTTACAATATTTTATCAATATCTGACTTGATGTTCATTTATTGTGCATCTTTTCCATTTTTTTCTCCCTTTCCTGTTCCAAGACACTGGCAATTAAGAATTACCTTATTATGCAATTATTTAGAGCATTAACTACACATCTTCTCTTATTATTCCATTGATGAAAGAGTCATACATTTCCTCCTTGTTGTGGCTGAATGGTAATAGCACATTTTGCAAAGGAAGCTGAAAATGTGGTTCAAGGCAACAACAGAAGGTCTTGCGAGAATTAATATACTTTTTAAAATCCTCATTTCTTTTCAATCATTCTGTGAGTTTTGTGCTCTGCCATTTGGAACATTTAACAAGGCCTGCCGAGAGACTGTCTTTATAAGCCCACTGGCTAGACAAATTGCAATTTCTGGCAGATAAATCTCACCTAGAGCTGGGATGAAGGAATGACAATTAAACAGCTTTCCTGTTAGGGGAGATTTGTCTCTGGTAATGATTTGCCTTTGAAATAAAAGAAATGATGTATTTTGTAGACAGATCCATCTGTTTTAGAACTTTGCTTCTTGATAAACTGAAACCCCTGGTTTTACCCATTGGAGTAAATCATAATATGCTTCTTCTGTTTTTGGCTTAATGTATTTTTTAAATAGAAAATGTGTATATCTATTGTAATTAACAAACCATGATTCAACAAGAGAGCTGAAGAAGCTTCTCAGATGAGAAACGAAACATCTTCAAAAAAAAACAACAACCAAAAAGTCCAGTTGCCTCTTGAAAAAACACCTTTGGGACAACCATGATCTGGATGACTGAGAATCTCCACAGACCTGGTTTAAAGAGTTTAGTATAATGAATGCTTTGTTTTGAAATATAGAAGTAACTCCATTTTATTACTTAAACTTAATGTCATATAGAAAACTTTGGATAGACCCTGTAGAACTGGAACACCATTTGATTCCATAATGGCAGCACTGCTAAACTTTTTGCCAAAATTTTTAAAAACCTTTTGAGGAAAATATCCAAGGGTTAGCTTGATATCTACAAATACATTTGGGTCACAGCCAATTGCTAACAAACCAGATCAATGAGGATATAGAAAGCATATTTGGTATGCTCTATAATATTTGTCTTAAGCCAGTAATGATATAGCTGAATCTGACAGTCATTTCCAGAGTTCAGTCATAAGTCATGACATGGGACACTTCCTGTCCAAAGCTCAATTCCTTTCCCACAGAGACTGTTATTGTCCAAACCTCTCCCAAATTGCAGTAATATTGATACAATGAAACTTACTCTTGACTTCAGAAAGGCAGAACATCCAAAGCTTGACTGACAAAATGCCAGATATGTTTGCTCTAAGAAGACCCCCCCCCAGTGGTGGGATTCAAAACATTTTACTAGTGGTTCTGTGGGCATGGTTTGGTGGGTGTGGTGTGGCTTGGTGGGCATGGTTTGGTGGGCGTGGCAGGGGAAGATATACTGCAAAATCCCCATTCCCTCCTTATCCCACTAATCTGCTTTCCAGCTCTGTTCTCCTGTGCAGGGCAACCTAAGAAGACCCAGCCGATCAGTTGGGACTTGGGAGGCAGAGAATAGATGGGGTTGGCAGGGCCAATCAGAGGTGGTATTTGCCGGTTCTCCGAACTACTCAAAATTTCCTCTACCGGTTCTCCAGAACTGGTCAGAACCTGCTGAATACCATCTCTGGACCCACCCACCCCAAAATTGTGGAGCCTTTGCTATAGATGTTGATGTGTAAATTCTAACATCCTAACTTCCTTGTGCTGTAGCAAAGGCAAAGGGAATTCAAAACTCAGTAGAGAAAGGAAGGCAAAGATATTGTAGGTCCCCATATGGGCAACTTCCTAGGAGGGAAAAGGAACAGTTGGACCTTATTTCTTCCTGCTGCTTTCATTGTTGGCATCATGTTCTTCCAACAGCTTAGAAGAGATTGAAATATGGTGTCTTAAAAATCAAGAGACAAAGGATGCTTTGTGCCTGCAACATGGAGTGGGCCAGTAGCATGGATTCATTAGAGCAGTGCTGAGGTTACTTACTTCTCCTTGTCATATAGGTTGTAGTGTTTGCTAGATTAATAAATAGTCCTGAAATACTGAAAACTTTGTTATTTAACCCATAACTTTGGGATGATTAAGGGACATTGATTACGTCTTCTTCAAGTCTAATTTGATTCCTGGTGACTTTGTGGACATGCCCATTAGTTTTCTGGATAGTGGGACAGACGTCATTTGCCTTTGCCTTCTTCCAAGTCTTCTCAGTCTAGGCCAGCAGTCCCCAATTTTTGTGCTTTTGGTGGCCTGGCTGGGGGGAGAGAAGAACCTGGGCCATGCAAGAGGCAGTCTGGCGTGCTTGTGCATGCATGTGCAACTTGACTTTCATGAGTGGGGGGTTGTGCACATGTGCATGCACACAGCTCAACTTTTGCAAATTCAGGTGTGTGTGCGTATGTGGCTCACCATTCACACAGCCTGGTTCCAAATAGGCCATAGTTCAGTAGTGGGCTGTGGCCCAGGGTTGGGGATCCTGGCCTAGGCTACTCTTGATTGCTTGAAGGAGTTTCATGTAGGTACTAATCAGGTTCAATCCTATTTCACTTTCAAACCAACCAAGATTTAATAGCTGGTACCCCTCTACATGCTAAGATTGCCTTATCCATCAGATTTTACACTTCTCAGTTGTTCTGCCTCAGCAATTTAACTATGAAATGTTATACATGTCTCTCTAGCATCAAAAACAAATCCATGCTGAATTCAACAGGGCTCACTCCCAGGTATGTTTCTAAGATTGCAAGTGGTTAGAATAATTCTAACAACAATTCTATCAATCCGATCAATCTAAAAATGGAAAGCTCTGAACTTTCCCGGACTGAAACAATGAAGGGCAAGCTTTCCTCTAAGAATTTGTATTTTAACTGCTTTTGCTAATTATGTTGTTTGATCTCACAATGTAAGCATTTAAAAATCCTTCTCTTTTAAGAGAGAATAAATTTAAATGCTGAAACTGAGTATGAGAACAAGAGATCCAATATTTTCTTCCCATTTAGGGAAACCTCTGCAAAGTTATTTACTTATTTGTTAGTGTATTATTTCCTGCCTTTAATATTTTTAAAAATAAGTCAAGGTGGTGAACATATTCAACACAACTTCTACCTTGTATTTTCACCACTACTACAAGCCCGTGAGGTGGGTTGAGCTGAGAAAGAGAGAGTGAGTGGCCCAAAGTCATTGGAACTTTCTCTCACTTTCTAGCCTGGTGATTTAACCACTAAGTATTTTTTCTGATGGCTTCCTTACTGGAAATGCAAACTTGGTGGGACTGATTCTTCAGCACCCTGTAATCTGGTGATCTTAATAAGCAATGGGGAAGAAAGTTAAGAATTGACTCAATGTTCCCTTTTTGTCACACTATGTACTCTTGATCTAAGAGATTGATGATTAGAGGCTATTTCTCAAACATACTCAAAATATAAGCTGACTTTTCTCTTAGTAGCATATCGTTAGCTAGGTACTAGACTTTGTCTATCTCTGTAAAGAAATAAAGAAATTTCTTTTCTGCTATACTTATAAAACCTGTTTTTTTTAAAAAATTGCCATGTGGGTCATTCCTTCTTTTCAGATTAACAGAGTTGGAAGGGACCATGTAAGTCATCTAGTCCAACCCTCCACCCAGCAGAAGACCCTACACCATTTCTGACAAATGGCAGTCCAATCTCTTTTTGAAAGCTTCCAGGGATGAAGCTCCCACAACTTGCAAAGGCAAGCTGTTCCATTGTTGATTGTTCTCACTGTCAGAAAATTTCTCCTTATTTCTAGGTTGAATCTCTCCTAGATCAGTTTTCATTCTTATTCCTTGTCTTGCCTTCAGGTGCTTTAGAAAATAGCTTGACCCCTTCCACTCTGTGGAGCCTCTCATATATTGGAACAATGCTATCATGTCTATCCTTTTCTTCATAGACTAGCCATGCCCAATTCCTTTAACTGTTCTTTATATGTTTTAGTCTCCAGTCCTCTAATCATCCTGGTTGCTGTTCTCTTTTTCCGGAAAGTTCTGTATATACATAATGCTTTTTCTGCTTCCAGAATTTCTGAGATTGGTATTCTTAGAGATTGGAATATGGCATTTTTATAAGGCAAAAGTAGAGGTAGAGGTCAATTCTACCTTCTAATTTCAAGTGTCTCTTGTTACTATGGTAGGGGAAGAAAACCAGTATATTTTAAAAATTAAGATGCTTCTCAGGGATTGAAGTATGGTGAGAAATGGCAAAGCACTTCTTCGAACATGTATGGCCCATTTGCCTACATAATATAAACAAAACATATAGAAATTAAATGAATTACTATGGGAAATGGCAGAAGAAAAATCATTTATGTATTGAAGTATCTAAGAAGGTCTAAGATGAATAAGATAAGATGGATAGAACTTGAGCATATGGAAAAGTGATTTGAAAATTTAGCCAACCCTACTTGTGACAGGCCATTAGACTTGAATACAGCTAGTCCTCAATGTACATCCATTTACCCACTATTCGAAGTTACAGCACTAAAAAAAGTGACTTATGACCATTTTTTACACTTTTGACCATTTCAGCATCCCCTTGGTCATGTGATCATAATTCAGGTGTTTGACAATTAACTCCTATTTATGACAGTTGCAGTGTTCCAGGACACCTTTTTGTGACTACTGACAAGCAAAGTCAATAGGGAAACAAGATTCACTTAGCAACAGTAATAGTAACTTAACAACTGCAGTGATTCACTTAACAACTCTGGCAAGCAAGATTGTAAAATGTGGCAAAACACATTTAACAAATCTCTCAACAACATAAATGTTGGACTCAGTTGTGGCTGTAAATCAAGGACTACCTATAATCTGGTAAGTGAAATTCAATCTGCTTTTGTGATATAGCTTGTGTGTCACCAGTGTGAAGCTGAAGATGATCCAATTTGTTTTTAAAAATGAGAAATCTTAGTTTAACTTTCAGTGAAATATAAGGCAGAGGGATGGGAGAGACAAGGTTGTGAGTAGATATGCTGCCATGTGGTAATTTTTTTGGGTAGTTTGCTTGTTGCCTAGGAAACAGCTTTTGGTTCAAATTCCAAGGGCTATAGGATAGAAATAGATTTTGCAAATTCTAGGAATGTTGAATGGAGGGAGAAAAAGATCCTTTTCTGACACTGACATCTATAACCTCCAGTTACATTGGGCCCTGCTGCCTAGGAAGGTACCAGATTTGGGGCAGTTTCCCTAGATCAACCAGGATTTTATTTTTAAAATATTATTTTATTTTATTTCTGCACGTTAGAGACATTTGATAAGCAAAATTAACTTACCAAATAAAATTAATTTTATTAAGTAATAAAATTACTAAGTGAAATCTTTAGAAGAAAAATTAAAATGGTGGAAAAGAAATCTATCTATCTATCTATCTATCTATCTATCTATCTATCTATCTATCTATCTATCTATCTATCTATCTATCTATAGTTTTCTGAGGTTTTCGCAGGTATTTGTATGTGGATCTTTGGTTATTCGGGTTTTCTCCCACATAAAATTGGAAGTATCCTGGCGATGTTTCGACAAAATTTCATTCGTCATCTTCAGGCTTGTGTCTTCGGCTTTGTGCTTATCGGAGTAATGTGAGCTTAAATCTGCTTCTTCCTTTTAACTGCTAGTGGGGGTGTGACTTGATTGGGTGGGGGCTTGGCTGTGTTCTGATTGGATGCTACCACCACACTTCCACGTAGAAAGCAGACTCACACCCACACAGATGAGGAGACATGACCATGGACTAGAAGCCGTACCGCAGCTACATCACTACCTGCTTCAAACCCCTCTGACCCGTACATGAAGCGACCAGACGCCCATCATGAAGATGTGGCACAACCACGAACGTGAAGCCAAACAACAGGATCACAGCTCACCAGCTCAAATCCCCCAGCAACTAAGACTAACCTGAGCACAACCAAGCCCCCACTTGAACAGAACACACCCTCAGCCAATCAAAACACAGCCAACCCCCCACCCAATCAAGTCACACCCCCAATAGCAGTTAAAAGGAAGAAGCAGCTGCAAGCTCACATTACTCCGAGAAGCACAAAGCTGAAGACACAAGCCTGAAGATGACAAATGAGATTTCGTTGAAACGTTGCCAGGATACTTCCAATTTTACATGGAAGAAAACCCGAATAACTAAAGATGTTCTGATTGGTTGGGGGGTTGGCCGTGTTCTGATTGGCTGGAGGTGTGTTCTGTTCAGGTGGGGGCTTGGTTGTACTCAAGTTAGTCTTAGTTGCTGGGGGATTTGAGCTGGTGAGCTGTGATCTTCTGTTTGGCTTCGAGTTCATGGTCGTGCCGCATCTTCATGGTGGGGGTCAGTTTGCTTCATGTATGGCTCGGAGGGGTTTGAAGTGGGTAGTGATGCAGCTGCAGTGTGTCTTCTGGTCCATGGTCGTGTCTCATCTTCTGTGTGGGTGTGAGTCTGCTTTTTACCTGGAAGTGTGGTGTTGGCATCTTGTGTGGCCCTCGTGGGTGTGGGTCTGGTGTCATTCTTCATGTTAGGTACTCGTCTGTTCATGAGGGCGGGTTTCCAAATGGCTGGTAGGCGGGAGGTGTCATCTCTTTTATTCACATGAATAAAAGCCTCCCCCATCAGTGAAGAAATCCAGCAAAGAATCATACCCAGAGAGAAGTCATCCAGATGCCCTAAGCTTTATGGTCTCCCCAAGATACACAAAGAAGGAACCCCACTTAGACCAATAGTCAGCTCCATAGGCTCACCTTTACAAAACCTAGCCAAATTTCTCACCAAACAACTACAGCCCTATGCAGAATCCATCAACTCACATGTAAGAAACTCATTCCAGTTCATCGAGATCATAAAGAAACAAAACTTACAACCCAGCGACCTACTAGTGAGCTTCGATGTCATATCCCTCTTCACCCAAGTGCCAATAAAAGAAGCCTTGACAGCCATCCAAAACAAATACAACCCCCCCAAGCACATCCTAGATCTGACCAACCACTGCCTATCCAATACATACTTCACCTACAACGGACAAAAATACAAACAAATAGAAGGAGCACCCATGGGATCACCCCTCTCACCTGTCATCGCAAACCTCTACATGGAACACTTTGAAACACAAGCTCTAGAAAAATATGATCACAAACCCAAACTCTGGCTGAGATACGTAGATGACACCTTCATAATTTGGCCACACGGGAAAGAAAAACTGAACAACTTCCACACACACCTCAACAGCCTACATCCCAAAATACAATTCACCATGGAAACAGAAGCTAACAATCAACTTCCCTTCCTAGATGTCTTGGTATACAAAAAATCCAATGGCTCCCTAGGACACACCATCTACCAGAAGAAAACACATACAAACTGCTATCTACACGCACTCTCACACCACCACCCAGCACAGATCAATTCCGTAGCCGAGACACTCATCTCCAGAACAAAATGCTTAGCCGACAAACAACACTATAAACCTAACTACACACTCTCACCAATGTACTAACAGCCAATGGATTCCAAAGAAAGAAGATTACCCACCTAATCCAAAAAGAAACCCCAACCAAAATCCAAGACAGAGAACAAGAGAACGGCAAAGCCCTCCTCCCATATATAAAAGGCACTACAGACAAAATCAGCAAGATCCTCCAAAAACACAACATTAAAAAAGCATTCTGCACAAACAGAAAAATATCCACCATCCTAAGAAACCCTAAAGACAAAATCGAGTTAGAAAACCAAGGAGTATATGAAATCCCTTGCACCGCCTCCCCCACCACATACATTGGACAAACTAACAGAAAAATAAGTGGACGCATTGAAGAACATAAGAACTCAATCAAAAAAGAAGAACCGACCTCTTCCCTGGTCCAACACCTCAAAGCCACAGGACATGAGATTGACTTTAAAAATACCAGAACTATCGCCAAAACCGAATACTTCAACAACAGAATAATCAGAGAAGCCATAGAGATAGAAAAACGCCCACACAGCATGAATAAAAGAGATGACATCTCCTGCCTACCAGCCATTTGGAAACCCACCCTCATGAACAGACGAGTACCTAACATGAAGAATGACACCAGACCCACACCCACGAGGGCCACACAAGATGCCACCACCACACTTCCACGTAAAAAGCAGACTCACACCCACACCGAAGATGAGACATGACCACGGACCAGAAGCCGCACTGCAGCTGCATCACTACCCACTTCAAACCTCTCCGAGCCATACATGAAGCGAACTGACCCCCACCATGAAGATGCGGTACGACCACGAACTCGAAGCCAAACAGCAAGATCACAGCTCACCAGCTCAAATCCCCCAGCAACTAAGACTAACCTGAGCACAACCAAGCCCCCACCTGAACAGAACACACCTCCAGCCAATCAGAACACGGCCAACCCCCAACCAATCAGAACACAGCCAAACCCCAACCAATGAGAACACCCCCACCCAATCAGAACACAGCCAAGCCCCCACCCAATCAAGTCACACCCCACTAGCAGTTAAAAGGAAGAAGCAGCTGCAAGCTCACATCACTCTGAGAAGCTCAGAGCTGAAGACACAAGCCTGAAGATGATGAATGAGACTTCATCGAAACGTTGCCTAGATACTTCCAATCTTATGCGGGAGAAAACCTGAATAACCAAAGATATATATATATATATATATACATACACACACACACATACATACATACATACATACATACATACATTCATCCATTCATTATATATATATATATATATATATATATATATATATATATATATATATATATATATATATATATATATATATATATATATATATATATATATATATATATATTTTGTTTTCTGAGGTTCTGCGGGTATTTGTATGTGGATCTTTGGTTATTCGGGTTTTCTCCCGCGTAAGTCAAAGTATCTGGCAGCGTTCAGCGAGTCCCACTCGCCATCTTCAGGCTGGTGCTTTCGGCTTAGTGCCAGTGCAAGCCAGTGCTTGCACTGGCACTAAGCCAGCACTCAGCCTGAAGATGGCGAGTGGGACCTCGCCAACGTTGCCTAGATACTTTGAATCTTACGCGGAGAAAACCCGAATAACCAAAGATCCATATATATATATATATATATATATATATATATATATATATATATATATATGTATGTATGTATGTATGTATGTATGTATGTATGTATGTATGTATGTATGTATGTATGTATGTATATATATATATATACATATATATATATATATATATATATATATATATATATATATATATATATATATATATATATATATATATGTATATATATATATATGTATGTATGTATGTATGTATGTATGTATGTATGTATGTATGTATATGTATGGCATTCAGCTTTGTTCGGGTATTTTCCCACGTCATAGTAGTGGTGCTTTTAAAGTTGTAGTTTAAAGATGCCTTTTGAAATTGATTGACAGGGATATTCAAGTAATGTTCCAGAGGTTTTGCGATTGCACCCAAGGCACCCATCACTCTTGGTACTATTATTATTATATTTTATTCATTAAACATGAAACTCAGTCAACTGAACATTTAAAAATGTATCACAAATATTAGTGACTGGGGCTAATGGTTGATACAGGTTGCTGCCAGATCCTAGGTATCAACCAAGTAGCTTCTTAAAATATACGATGTTCCTAGTAGTGCAGATTTTTGCAGTTCCACTAGTGTTATTGCAGGAAGCTGCAATTTCTTGACATATTTTGTAAAATTCTTGGACATGGTACCAAGTGCCCCAGTGACAATGGGTATCAATGTTACATGTTTCATCCATAATCATGTAATTTCAATGGTCGCAATATTTCATGATTTTTTCCAGTTCTTTTTCTTCGACTCTGGAGTCTACTGGTACAGTGATATCAATAAATTGTACACTTTGGCCCTCGACAACCATAATATCTGGCATGTTGTGTTCCAAATGGCGATCTGTCTGTATACAAAAGTCCCACAAGATCTTCACTGTCTTATTTCCCACTTTATGTTTCCATGACTTTTTGGATCCAGGTAGGGTGTATTATTTACACAATGACCATTGGATTAATTTGGCAACTTGATCATGTCTAGCTTTGTAGTCAGTTTGCGTGATTTTTCTGCACTCACAAATTACATGTGAAACAGTTTCAACTTTGTCATTGCAAAGTTGGCAGTTTGAATTGTCAGTGGATTTTCGTATCTTCGCTTTCATGGCATTAGTTTGTAGTGCTTGTTGTTGAGCAAGCAAGTATTAAACCTCCTGTTTCTTTCTTGATGGTTCCTCTCTTAAGCCATCCATGTCAAGTTGTTATTGCATTTTCCTTCAATGTTTTTCAAGTGCTGTCCATACAAAACTTTAATTTTCCAACCATTTAATCTGTCATCCAGCTGTTTTTCCCTTATATTCTGCCTTTGTTTCTGTTGTTTTTATGATGTTTTCCATTTTCACAGCCTGCAGCAATTTTTCTGTATTTTGGTTCACATAATCATTCAAACTTCATTTTTCTTCTTCTACAGTTTGATGGATTTGCAATAGCCGTCTACCCTCTATTCTTTTGGCAGGTATAACCTGTCAATTTCACTTTGTGGATGTAAAGCATGGTACATATTCAAAAGTTTATGTGTTTTCCGGTCCAGATTTTCTAGTTCAGACACAGTCCAGTTGATGATTCCAGCTGGGTAGCATATCACTAGAACTACCCATGTATTAATGGCTTTAATTATGTTTCCAGAATTCAGTTTTGATTTTAATATTTTGCAGATCCTCCTGATATATTCCTTTTGCATTGACTCTTTGATTTTTCCATTCAAGATATTATCTGCTTCCAATATGCCTAGGTATTTGTAACAGTCACCCTTTGCTAATGCTTTCATTATGCTTCCATTTCCGAGTTCTGTTCCTTCTATTTTTTTTCCATTTTTTCTTGCTGCATGGATAGCATAGCACACGTTTCCAGTCCAAAGTTCATTCTGGTGTCATTGCTGAACAGTTGAACTGTGCTGAGTATTGATTCAAGTTCTGTGGGGCTTTTCACATAGTTTTAAGTCATCCATGTATAATAGATGGTTTATCTTGTCATGTTGGATTGAGATTTGGTAGCCCATTTTTTTGTTTTGTAGGATTATTGTTAGTGGAATTAATGCAATATTGAACAGTAGTGGCAAAAATGAGTCCTCTTGGAAGATTCCTTGTCTGAAGCTGACTTCGCCGATGTTCTCCCCATTTGCTGTTAGAACTGTTTTCCATTTTTGCATATTTGCTTTCAAAAATGTGCAAATATTTTTGCTGGTTCCAAAATTTTCCAGGCAGACATTAATCCAGCTGTGGTGTAATGAGTCAAATGCCTTCTTGTATTCAATCCCTGCCATATTTAAATTCTTGTTTTGAATTTGTTAACCATTTTTTGCTTCTTGCATTTTGAAGCATTTCATCAAATTGAGTGGTCATGCAATGATGGAGGCTGGTCAGTTGTTTTAGACAATATCCAATGCAGTTTGTCCAGGCCAGGTGCACTCTTGACCTTCTTTACTTGTTTTGTAACCATATCAGTTGTTATTACAATATTCTCCATTTTGTTGCGTGTGACTTGTTTTTTAATATCTTTGATCCAAGAGGCAGATTTATTGTAAAAACAAAACAAAACAAGCCACACAAAACAAAATGGAGATGATGATGATGATGATGATGATGATGATGATGATGAATCATTGCACAGTCAGCTAGATGTTCAGACTGGGTTTGGTATTTTTGTCTACCTATTGAGTCCTTACCAAGGCCCTGGGATAGGCAGATGTGGATGTTTGATAATGTTGTAGATATTGTCACAAGATAGAAGCTGCTCTAAGTAAAGCAGCCTTCTGCAATTGACTGGTGGTGAATTTGTCAATGCCAGTAGTGTTCAAGTGGTGCTTCAGGTTCTGGGTTTATGTGGTGTCTGTCTGAATTCTGAAGTTCCAGACCAAATTAACTTATTATTATTATCTCTTTTATTCATTAAACATGAAACTCAGTCTACTGAACATTTAAAAATGTATTACAAATACCAGTGACTGGTGCTAATGGCTGATACAGGTTGCTGCCAGCAAACTAGGTATCAACCAAGTATCTTCTTAATATATATATATGATTAAAATATTATTATTAATTATTAAGGGGGTGTTACTGTTGACTTTCTTTCTAATTTATCTTTCTGTCACCTTAGACCCACACTTTCAAACTGGAAAGTTCACTTATAGACATTCCTCATGATTTATTTGGAATTTAATGGAAACATAAAGCTAGACAGGCTATAGATTACTAACAAGCTGGTTGCTTATCAGAAAAGACATTCACACATGCATTTTGTCATAAATTAGAGGAAGAACACTATACTGTATCTGGGATAATATATCAAAATTCTCTCATTCTATAAACTAACAGCAACTGCAACTGCTGTTTCATTAAATTGAATGAGAAATAATAATTTTTTTTTCCTGCCAAACTCTCTTTTTAGCATCTATAATGGGATTTTCACATTCATGGAAACAGTAACTCCATAATTTCTTATTAATTTCCCAGCTATTAATTACAACTATGAAGTACACCAGTTCTTGGTCTGGTGCAAGACAGAAGCAAAGAACTGTTTTAATCTTTTAGCAACAAACCCAAAGGGATAAACTTGGGATAAATATTTAGACTAATTTGTAAACAATATATGGTAAAATAACCAATATTTACAGGCAATAGAAATTCAGTTTCTTTAGAAAATATTAGACTATGCTAATGAAGATCAAACTTCTAGCACATCATGATAAGATTTTGATGACCTTTTAAACAAAACCAATCTAGCGATCAAGATATGATCTTGTCTTTGATGTATGTAAATAAAACTAGTCACATTTGACTTAAACAAAATAAATGTATGGCATGATGCTTTTTCTAGAAATTGTAATAATCCAACAAAG
The DNA here is from genome assembly GCF_049901735.1 of Notechis scutatus. NCBI lineage: Eukaryota > Metazoa > Chordata > Lepidosauria > Squamata > Elapidae > Notechis > Notechis scutatus. The sequence goes on along the minus strand of NC_142025.1, from coordinate 15,243,514 downwards.
GTTTGTTTGTTACCAGAAATGACAGTGATAGGCATGGTTGGGTTAGTATAACCTGGGCTGGAAAAATCTATGTAGGAGAAAATGTACTACCATCTAGCAACCATCTTGATTACTGCAGACCAAACAATGACCCTAGTATTTCAGCAAATAATACTTTCACAGGCAAGTTATAATTTGAGCTAAGAAATTGAAGTGATAGAAGCAGTACTGAAGTGGTATAAATCAACCTCTCTCTCATGGTAATTTCATGGTAATTATGTACTGGACTAGACCAGAATATAAAATAACTGCTTTTTCAACAGAGAGGAGAGGAGAGAAGGGGAGAGGGAGAGGGAAACAGGGAGAGGGAGAGGGAGAGAGACAGACAGAGAGAGATCACACACTAAGCAAGCCTGTTTAATTCACTTCATTCAACCTGGGCTTTACTTTCCAGTAAGTAGATTAGATTGCAGGGTTACTTCAAACTACTTTGCAATGCATTTTTATAAATGAAAGCATCTGTTCAATAGGCTACATATGGCAAATAAAGACCACAATCAAGGTTATTTATTTTATTCTTAATTTGCAGTTTAGCATCACTAAAATCAATTACAAAGGCAACTCCCATCCACAATAAGTTTTTTTGCAATTAACAGTTGAACTTGAAGTTTCAGCTTTACATTATGGGTAGAGATAGGCACTAAATCAGGGAATAATGTTTGCATCAGAGCCAGTCAATTACACAAAATCTCCCATTGTTTTTTTTTACAGTAAATACTATATTTAATAATGCATATAAGCAGTAGGTAGGCCAAAATGTTATATTATAGCAGGTGAGATAAGGAAGCAATCTGCTTAGTATTCAAATAGATAGAATTGCCGGCTTTTCTATGGCTCCATTTTAAATAATAATTTTCCTTATAAAGCAAATATCTTAACAAAGTTAGCATGACATTCATGTTGAAATAAAGATCAGGCCTGACAAGCATAGTAGTTCTTCAAAGGCATTATTTGACTGAGAAAAAAATGCTTGCAAAAAACATAGGTCAGTTCTGATGACCCTTACTACAGCATTTTCTTTTGCATGATGATAAGGATTCATAAACTCACACTGTGAGGTTCATGAATTTTAACCAAGGGCAAAAAATTGATTGAATTTTAACTAAGGGCAGGGTGATGATAACATAAGCAATTACCAGTGCTGAATCCCAATATGCAGACCCTAGGTAGCGACAGTGGAAAATTATCCACTTTTTAATTCCTGAACCTATATATATAGTCTGGAATATACTTATATGCCCAAATCCTTGCTGTTTAGAATTTGGCAATAGAGTAAGGCACCAAATAAATATATTTTATAGGAAGAGCATAGAAATGCATGTGTCCGGTAAAGGGTAAATGCATGTGTCTGGTAAATGCATGTGTCTGGTAAACTAACATTAAAGTCAAGAAAATTGCTTACATAAAATATGCCTTTTAGGCTAAGCACAGCTACAGGAATGTGTGTATAAAGAGAAACATTCATGAAAACATATGGATTTTAAGACAAGAGTGTTGAGGTATTCCCTGTTAGGAGAATGAGTGCACTCAGGGAAACGTAGTGAGAGTGATGTTGAATAACACACCACCAGCATACAGATACACTGAATAGTAAGATGGTTTTACTTCCAGTAAATGGGTAAACAAAGTCCAACAAACAGTCCAAATCATACACGGTTAAAGCAGTTAGTATCAGTCCAGGGATAATCCAAAAACAAAGTCAAGTACCATAAACAGAGTTCAGTAAATGGAGTTTGCTAACAGTTGCAAGACTCACAGCAATCTGAGCAGAATGACGATCAGGCAATACGGCAAAACAGGAAATACAAGAAGAAAGAAGCTAGGTTTCTGGTTCCATCTTATGGCCATTGGAGGAATCTCAGCCAATCACACTTACAGCATTCTCTCAAAGATACAGTATTAAATTACTATCCTGGTTTATATATTTCCACCCCAACTGTTAGGTGACTATCATTCCTAGCAGATTCTAACAGATTTTAAGACAGATTCTCAAATGGATATGGAAACAAGATAGGATAAATTTAATAATAGAAAATAAATCAAAGCAAATGTGGCAACCTGGGTTTGGGAGGTGACTTATAACATCATTTTCATTTCTAATAGTTATTCAAATGTGGCAGCTATAATGCAGTTAGTCCTCAATTTATGAATATAATTGAGTCTGGAATTACTATTGTAAGTCATGTTGATCATTAAATGGGGGATTGACCCAATTGCACAATATTTTTTTTTAGTGGTCATTAAATGAAAGCCATGGACGTAAAGCAAACATTGTGGTTAAGCAAACACCATGGTTATTTAGAAATAAACACTGACTTCTGGCAAAATAAAAAAGTAAAGAGCCTTGGTGATGTGGTGGTAAGAGTGCACTACCAGCTGCCTGCAATTTGGCAGTTCAAATCCTGCCAGGCTCAAGGTTGACTCATCCTTCCGAGGTGGTAAATTGAAGACCCAGATTGTTGGGGGCAATATGCAGACTCTGTAAAATTGCTTAGAGAGGGCTGTAAAGTACTGTAAAGTGGTATATAAGTCTAACTGCTATTGCTAAATTGTGGTCACATGATTGAGGGATACCATAAAGAACCATAAACATGGGCTGGTTGCCGAGTGCTGAAAATGCAAACATGTGAGGTGAAGAGCAGATGTCAGAACTTTGAATTTGGGCTGTAAGTCTTTTTTGGGTATCCTTGGTAACTTTGAGAAGTTGTTAAACATCAGATTGTTAAGTGAGAACTACCTATAGACCAGTATAATACTGAGTCAAATTATTTCACTTTTTTTCACTTTAGAATTAGTTCTCATTCATTTTGATGTAACAACCTTTCAACATTCTCATGGGTGAAGTTTGGAGTTTGGAGTTCTTCTATTTGGTTGTAATATGGTCCCAGATTGTGTAAGCTTGATAGAGCCATATGCAGAGAGGTGTCCAATGGGTTCAAGATGTCTGCCAGATCAGGAGTTGCCAACCTTTTGGACCTCAGGGACCACCAAACTCATAATTTTAAATCCCAGGGACCACTAACTGGTTCTGTGGGTGTGGCCTAATTTGTGGATATGGCTTGGTGGTCATGTGACTGGCTGGGCATGTCTTGTATGTAAATATTATAAATATATAAATATTGAATTTTTTATAAAAAAGAGCAACTTTTACCCAAAATCAGGCAAAGCAGGCAGGCAGATTGAGTTGCTCACAGAATCACAGATACACTCAGAGATCTATCTATCTGCCATTGTCTAGCTCAGTCTGTCACATAAAATTTGCTTTCAAGCAAACTCATACAACTTGCTAGCAAACAAACTCACAAAATTAACTCACAACAAGCCATGATTGTAAATATTGAATTTTTTTTATAAAAAAAGAGCAACTTTTACCCAAAATCAGACAAAGCAGGAAGGCAGATTGAGTTGCTCATAGAATCATTCAATGATCTATCTATCTGCCATCGGCTAGCTCAGTCTCTCAAATTTGCTTGACGTGAATGTGCGCTGAATAATAGAACCTTCAGTCCTAAGGGAGGTTCGGCTGTGCTTAAAAGCAGAGCCAAAGATCTAAAGACTAGCTAGAAAGCAAGAAATCCAACCATTTCCTGCTTCCTAGCTAATTTAAATCTCCCAGCACAGCAAAACAAAAGATGGTTGGAAAAAGGAAAATAGCTATTTAGCAGGCAAGTTTGCTGGGTAAGGAGTGAGTGGGCGGGGAGGGTTTCTGCGGCCCATGTGGGCTGGGCAGCCTTCTGTTTCTGCACAGCCTGGATTAATTGCTTTGGGGGGGGGTGCTCTGGGGGTGAGATTTCTCTGCGGCCCACCAAAATTTTCTCATGGCCCACCAGTTGGTGACCACTGCGCCAGATGATTGGAGCCTTATACCTTGGTGCATCACTTGAATCCCTCAGCAGATGACCTTATTTCTTCAGCAACTTGCAGGAGACTTGACACAATACAGTTAATCCCAATAGAATATATTGTGAGGAATGCCCCCCTCCCTTTGCTTTGGGCATTTTAAGACTATAGAAAATAGTTGAAGAATTTGTCCTTCTTCTGAGAATTTCAAGAAATTATCTATGCAACTTTCAGGCCTACCCAATTGGCTGACAATTTTGAAAGTTGAATTGTGTTTTATTCTTTCTTTATCTCCTTTGATGCTGTTTCTTGAACTTAGTTTGTTTGAATTGAGACAGAAGTAGACGGAACAAGAGATTATCTTGACAGATTTAGTATAGTCATCTTTTGCAAAAGGAACTTTTTGTGATGCTAGGACAGTCTATGTATGATTTTAGCTTTAAAATGAAGTGATGAATCCTTCTTCATAGGATGTTTTCAGGCAGAATCTGAGTAGTCTTCTGTCAAAGGTCTGCAGAGATTCTCAATCATTCAGGTCATGGTTGTCCCAAAGGTGCTTTTTTTTCAGACTATAGGAACAAAGAACACAACTCAGGTGGCACTCCAAGTGCTTCAATGGCCCTCAAAAAGGATGCTAGCTGTCTGCAGGGAGTATAAATCCTCCTATTACCTACTGTCCTGTCAGAACGGAAGAAACTGCATTAGATTAGATTAACAGAGTTGGAAGGGACCTTTTAGGTTATCTAGACCAACTCCCCCCAAGCGGGAGACCCTACACCATTTCTGACAAATGGCAGTCCAATCTCTTATTGAAAGTCTCAAGTGATGGCGCTCCCACAAGTTCTGAGGGCAAGCTGTTCCATTGGTTGATGGTTCTCACTGTCAGAAAGTTTCTCCTTATTTCCAGGTTAAATCTCTCCTTGTTCAGTTTCCATCCATTATTCCTTATCTGACCTTCAGGAGCCTTGGAGAAAACCTTGACTCCCTTCTCTCAAATATTGGAAGACTGCTATCATGTCTCCCTTGGTCCTTCTCTTCACTAAACTAGCCATGCCCAGTTCCTGTAACTGTTTTTCATATGCTTTAGTCTCCAGTCCCCTATCACCCTGCACTTTTTCTAGAGTTTCAACATCTTTTATATAGTGGGGTGACAAAAACTGAATGTAGTATTCTAGGTGTGGTCTTACTAAGGCAGGGGTCTGCAACCTTAAACACTCAAAGAGCCATTGGACCCATTTCCCATAACTCAACTTTACTCCCACCCAGTCACATGAAACCCCTTTCCTGCCTACCCAGGTTATGTGGCTCCTGGTGTTTTCTGTGGGAAATGGGTCTCTTTCTCTCCCTCCCTCCCTCCCTCCCTCCCTCCCTCTCATTTCTGTTTTTTGTGTTTTACCTTCTCAGACCAGTCAAGGAGTGACTGGGAGGGGAGGGTGAGGGACGGGGCCACCCAGTGGTGGGATCACCCAACAGGGAATCACAGCAGAGGGCCCAAAGAGCCACATGTGGCTCCAGAGCCATGGGTTGCTGACATCCATACTAAGTCTAACTAAGCTTCTTGGATGAAAAGCAAAATGTCTTCAAAGAAAAAACAAGAAAATCCAGTTGCCTCTTGAAAAAGCACCTTTGAATCTTCTGTCAAAGATGCTGAAGTGGATCAAGCACTAAGCTGGGGTTTGAATTAGGACCTCCAATTCTTCAGTTTTATAATGGATGCTATATATTCTGCTTAAAGTAATTTTTTCTATCACCAAATTGACTTGGGATTGATTAATAAGAGCTACAGTAGCTCGGGTTGGGTTTTTTTGCATTGCTTTTATGGATGCTTGAAGGCTTGATCTATGTTTTAAGTTTAGCAGTGAGAAACATCACATTTAAAGGATGGTAAGACATTCATCTCTTGCTGCATTTGGTTATCATGATCTGGAACCCTACTGTCAGGCAACCAGATTGAGGATGAGACAAACTGTCTCAGCTTCCATCAGGTTGGATTCACCAACCTACTTCTTGGCTGGGTTCACCAATGCTCTTCTTAAATCAGAACTGCACTTTTCAACTGTTTGTGAAGAATTTTCCACATTTTCTTAAGTCTTGGGATTGAGTTGACAGAATTGCAATCTAGAGTCATTAAAAGATGGATGCTTTATTGTAGTTTGTTGAATCCAATCTATAATTGATGTAGAATTACAAATTAAAAACATATCTGAGAAATGGTTGTCAGATCTCTTTTTGAGTATTCCCAGAAACAGGGTTTCACTTCACTTAGATCATTGTTTTACTGTTTAACTGCTCTTATCTGTCTGTTGACAGTTTGTGTGTGTGTGTCCGTGTGTGTGAGGCATGCAATCAGAGTCTGTCTTTCTATAACTTTAGACAAAGATTCCATGCTTAGCACTTTGGGCTAATAAAGATCAGATCTGATCTTTTGGGTGATAACCCATCAATTATATGAAGGGTATTAGCTTATCTCCTTTAAATTACTATATTTTCTCAAGGCTAAACTTAGCCAATTCTCTTACTATCTGTCTTGAGAACTACTTCAAGTACTTCTGAATTATTTTCCATTTGTGGAACCAGAACCATTTCTAAAACTGAGTTCTGACCAATGATCTCTTCTTGGTTGGGAACCTTGCCTTTAATTGGAAACTTACCATTAATAAGGAGAGGCAATTGTGTCTATTGAACTCTGCAATAAGAAACAAGCATCTACATTTGCAAAGAGTGAGTGAATTGGCAGATCTGACTGTTCCAATTACTCAGTTTGGTTCACCTCAAATTTGTTCTCTTGTTTCCACATCATTTGAGATTTAAAAAAAATTCCTATACCAGATGTGTTCGTATACTTATGCATATCACTCAACTAATGATTGTAGTAGCATACATATGCCTCAGTAAATAAGCATAAAGGTAAAAGTAAAGATTCCCCTGCACATACATGCTAATTGTTTCTGGGTCTAGAGCAGGGGTCCCCAACCACCGGTCTGCGGACCGGTACCGTCCACAGAACAAGTCCTACCAGGCCGCTGAGCTTGCTAGGCGCCGCCATCTTTTTGATGAAAAAGTGCTTCCGGTGAGCTTTTCCGGGTAGAAAGCTCACCGGAAGCACGCTCATCAAAAAGATGGCGCGCAATGCTTCCGTGAGCTTTTCCGGGTAGAAAGCTCACCGGAAGCACGCTTTCATCAAAAAGATGGCGGCGCTAGCGCTTCGGTGAGCTTTTCCAGGTAGAAAGCCATTTCTACCCGGAAAAGCTCACCGAGCACTGGCGCCGCCATCTTGATGAAAAAGTGCTTCCGTGAGGTCACTGAAGCACTTTTTCATCAAAAAAAGATGGTGGCGCCCAGCTGATGCCGGTACCGGGCCGCGGCGTAAAAAAGGTTGGGGATCACTGGTCTAGAGGGTAGTGCTTATTCCGTTACAAAGCTAAAGAGCCAGTGTCTGAAGACATCTCCGTGGTCATGTGGCCACCATGACTAAACCCCGAAGGTGCACGGAATGCTGTTACCTTCCCAACAAAGTAGCCCCTATTTTTCTACTTGCATTTGTACATGCTTTTGAACTGCTAGGTTGGCAGAAGCTGGGACAAGTAACAGGAAACAAGTAACACTCTGTTACGTGGTGCTAGGGATTTGAACCGCTAAACTGCCAACCTTTCTGATTGATAAGCTCGGTGTCAGCCACTGAGTCACAGGAGTCTCCCTTTAAAAATAAGCATATGACAATTAATTTAGCCTAGTGGCTAAAGTTTTGGATTAATAACAGGAAAACTGAAATTCTAGCCCTATTTTAAGGACAAATTCAGCTGGTGAACCTTTGGGTAGTCATTTTCTAGTTGTTTTCTAGGAGAAAACAAGGCCATGGCCAAACCATTTTTAAGCATGTATCCTAGAAGTCTTTATGAACATGTAGTTACAGTAATTAAGTGTTTCTCAAAATAATAAAGATACTTTTTTATATACCAAGCTGATTTTTAAAGGCATTTTTCATAATTGTGAAAATAAATATATGATGTTTCCTTCTTTTCTTATCTTTAGAAAATGGCAGTTGTGTTTTAGATATGTCAAATTTCTTCACAAAAAAATATTTGTGATACAGAGTAAGGGTGGATAACTCTACACTGTCTTTCTGACAAATCTGTTTGAAATCCAATCTAATCTCTGGCTGAATTCATTTTTATTTCATGTATCTTAGACATAGTGACCTTTGCTTATATACATTTTGTGTGTTTCTTACAAAATGCTTGGAAAATGCAGTTCAAAGCCATCAAGCACAATTCTGATTTTTGTTTATTTATTGGATTTGTATCCACTATAATCTAGAAGAAACCTGGTGGCTTATGATACAGCCTTAAAAATTTCAATACAAACTTGGTGGCTTATGATACAGCCTTAAAAATTTCAATACAATAAAATATCTAAAATATAATTAAATGAATAACTAAAAAAGGAAAAAAAATAGTTCCAAACTTTTCTAATTTCTCTGCTTAGCTATAGTCAAAGTAAAGTCATCCTTGATAAAAAAAAATAGTCTGCCTCATGAAGCAAATTTTCAAACACTGTCCAAAGTAAGTCACCTATCAGTAGATTCCACTACTTAAGAGAAAGCATTTATCCAACCTTGCGTGTTTCTAGAAAAAAAATATTACTTTGATGGGAGATTTGTGAGTTTCATTGGGAATAGGAAAAAAAATCCAGAAAATTTCATCTTTCATGGATGAGTAGATATATATACTTTAGCCTCCTCTGGCCTTGCCTAAGTTCAGAAGATAAGCAGGAATGGACTGGTTACTGTTTGAGTGATAAAACCAGGGGGAATTCCAGAGTTGTAATTCAGTCTGGACGAAATTCAGTCTGGACGACTGAAGAAAGCAATGGATCATTGCCATTCAACTGTGAAGAAAACTGCATGAACAAAATCATTATGATTGAAATTGACCTTAGAAGACACTTCACTTAAAAACTTATCAACATTCAGACTAAATTCTGAACAATGGCAACAAAAGCAAGACAGCACTGTCTGGTATTTTAAGACATCCATGCCTTTTTAGAAGTTTAATTTTTTTTTTATGAATCCCAGAGCTAGCCTATATATTTTATTTATCCCTCTTATTATTTTATAATTAAGCCTCCAGTTGTATCAACTTTTCTTATTTTACTTTTTTCTCAATCACACTATTTTTCAAGTACAATCTTTGGTCCCCTAAATCAAAAGTGATGGCAGGTTTTGCCCTATGATTATTTTGCAGAATATTTGGATAACGTTCCCTAATCCAGGAGAGATAGTCCTAGACTTATAACCACAGTTGATCCCAAAACTTCTGTTGCTAAGTGAGATAGATGTTAAGTGAGTTTTGTGTCATTTTATGACCATTCTTTCCACAGTTGTTAAGTGAAGCACTAAAGTTGTTAAGATAGTAACACGGTTGTTTAGTGAACCTGGCTCCCCTACTGACTTTGCTTATCAGAAGGTTGCAAAATATGGCGAAAATGTACCAAAAATATATCACCCATCAAGATGAACTCAAGAACACGGAGGAGAGAGGCAGTTGAATTGCTTCCATTGCATTTCAAATTCCCAGAGGTTGTGGGAGGAGCTGCTGGCTGCTTGTGAAGGAAGCAGAGGGTGCATAGAAAGGAGAAAGATATTGGCCCGCACGCCTAATGGCGCACGGATCATATAACTATAAACCAAGAATACCAATAATACATTTAGGGTAAGCGCGCTTGCGATTGTGATTTTATTTTATTTCAAAATGACCGGCTTAGTTCAGTGTAATACCTGTTTTTTTTTTTTAAAAAAAAGTTTTATTAATTCTTCAAAACATACAATACATACATACACAAAAACACAAAACATAAAAGCATAAAAATATCTTTTCTGAAAGTTGCTTAGTCCCGGGTTATAACTCTTGGTACAGACACAAATTCAAATTCATATTCCTTTTATATACCATTTCATATCTTATTAACATTTTCAATTTTCTATATAACTTCTCCTCTATTTTAAATTTTCTCAATTTTATTTTATTTATCTCCTCTCAATTCAGATCATAATATTTATTATTCTTTGTCTGTTCTATTTCCAGCCATCCATTTATTTTTCTTCTTTAAAAAAGAAGAAAAACTTCTCCTGTACACTATATGGAGTATGATACCTTTATCTCTCTCTCCTATATTTATAATACTTAATATAAAACACATAACTTACATTGGGATTCTGTCTGGTACATTCTAAAATTATACTATGTTATCAAAAATGATACAAATCTATTCATTAGTATTGATATTCATTTATATCTTGAACGTTTAATACATTACTTTTCAATTAAATCACATACTTTTATGGGAGCCCTATTTTCCATAATTATTCCCCCCCCCCGCATCACATATTATAGCTCATTATTTCATTACAATGTTCCTCCTTCTTCTACTTCAAATCTCTCATTTCACAAAAAAATTCGCTAATATACCATATTCTGATCATTAATATTAACAATCATTTATATCTTAAACATTTTATCCATTTCAATTAAATATCATGCCTTTGTGGGAACAGTTATGCTTTCCAAAAATTATTACCCCCCCCCCCCAGATCACAATCTTAAATCATATTTCATTGCAGTACTCCTTTTTTCTTAGCAAAAATTTCACTAGTTTATGTTAAATATTTTATCATATTTTAAATTACATAGTATTTCCAATTTTCTATGGTTATTTCTAAATACAAATATAGAAATACAGTCTTATGTACCTTTCTAGAATCCCTTTATCAATAAAGTTTATCCATTATCTCTAAAAAAAAAAATTGCTTCTTAACATCTTGCTCCCCACCATTAGGGCTTCTCATCCCTTCCTTTCTCCCTTGCTTCTTCTTCTCCTTGTCCTCTTTAACCCCTTGTCTCTCCACCTCCCTTTTATTCTGTTTTCCCCCTTTCTGTTGTTTCCTGACATAATGTCCCTTTTTCACCTTATTCTTCTCTTTTGGGTTGTTTTTCCAGATCTTAGAATCCTCTTTTCCTTTTTCTCTTTCTTTTTCCCTTCTCCAACCAAAGTCATTTTTTCATCAAAGATGGCTTCTTCTTTGTCCCCTTCATCCTGTTGTTCATTCTGCTTCACATAAGTATAAACCGCCATTTCTAAAAATTGAAAAATAGTGCCAAGACCATCTTTCCCTTCTTGTTTTTCTTTTTCATATTTTTAATATACAAGTTTCAATCCATCCACAAGTGATGCCATTGTGTAGAGAAAAAGTTTTTCCAGACAACCACCCAGATGTTTTGATCAGAAATAATTCTCAAAAGTTCCAAAATCACCAAACAATCCAAACAGGCTGTTTCTTTTAAATACCTTCTTCTTCTTCCCTTCCTCTTTCTGGAGTTAAAGTTTAATCACAAAGTTCCCTTTCAAATATATATTTTTGGAAGTCTTATTGATGTTTAGTAACTCTTTAAAATTCTAGGCAATCTTCTCCTTATTTTCAAATTTTGCTTCAATTTTTTTCCCTCTCCCTTCCCACTCACAGCCAAAAGGATTTTTTCCCTCCGCTGTCACTTTAGGAAGGAGAGTGGAACAAAGAAAAAACTTTTCCTTTTAAAATATTTGCAGCTTGTAACTCTCACTAGAGACAATACATACTTAGCAGCCTTCAAGTTTCCAGGTCACTTTCTCTTGTCTTCTCCCGGTTAGAAGCAACTTTCACTATTCTTCTGACTTTCTCCCTCCTGCACCTGCTTGTCCGGCTGCAGATTTCTTCGTGGCGGCCATTGCTGACCGCCGTTCATCCGCCTCGGGAAAAGGGGGTTTAGCCGGCTGGGGAGGGGGTCTGCGACACCCCCAAACCCCTTTCCGGATCCCTCCTGTCTTCAGCTGCCTCTATGGGGCAGTTATATCCCCCAGATCCAAACGGATCGGGGGAACCTTGGCAGCGAACGCAGCAGGGATCGCGCGGTGTCACGAATCCCTGCTGCCGCCGAAAGCTTGCAAACCAGAAGTCCAGTGTAATACCTGTTTTACAGCTGTCTTTCACAGTAGTCTTTTCAAACATGGATACTGTCCTCTTTGTAAAAAAATTACCAATCTACATGGACAGATTATCTATCTACAATCTCTAATCTGTGCTCTCCAAGCAGAAATTAGGTGCCCTGTCTAGCTATCTATTGAGCTGCCATGCTACCAGCCCCCACTACCCCAAAGATCCTACAGGAAAAGGGCAGTATGGACAACCATGGGATCTGGCAGGGTGAGAGCTGTGGACCATAAATACAAAGATTTTGCTGTTTCCCAGCATAACAGATACAATGCCCTTGCTGACCTTAATAGGGACACTAAAGTGACAGGTCAAGGTAGTTGTGATAATGATAACTCAAGTAAGCTGGGGATCATGGTCCTAGAAGAAGAACTTACTTTGGAAATGAGAAAGTGTGAATCAGGTATTATGCACCAGACACACAAGAAGAGCAAGGCATCCAAAAAGAGAAGCCACCTTCTGGTTGGGGACTCAATTGTAAGGGATGTAAATTTAGGAAAGGATACTGAGGTTTTGAAAGACGTCAAGTGTCTTCCAGGTGCCACTGCCTGCAGAGACAAGAAGCATATTCTTAAGGTAGTCAAGAATGCCAGCAAGGACTGTGATGTTGATGCTATTATACATTTTGTACAAATGATCTGTCCCAGAAGGATGTACTTTCTGTTCAGAAAGACTTCCAGAGCTTGGGGTATGAACTTAGCAATATGGGCTGTAGGCTTATCTTTTCAGAGTTCTACCAGTATACAAGGAACAAAAAGGGAAAGGGCAGCATGTAGCAGAGTTTAGCATGTGTGGCTAAAGGAGTGGTGTAAAAGGGAAGGCTTTGGTTTTATTAGTCATGATGTCTGCAGCTGGTCCAATGAAAAACTGTACAAAAGAGATAGTTTGCGTCCATCAAAGAAAAAGACTGAGTTAATTTGCATTAAATTTACAGATTTCCTGGATAAACATTTAAACTGAACAGCAGGGACAGAGAATTAATGGATTCAGAACATTTCTGTCCCCAGCAACCTAAAACTAATAAGGATACATGCAAAATAGATGTTTGTGCAGGTAAGATTATCAACCTTGATGCCAACCAAAACCAAGCATTTAATAGTGAGTGCCATACCAAGTGCATTAATCAAACAGGTGGCAAGAAAGTAAGGGCAGGCAGGCACAACACAGGTTATGGAGACAGTAAACACAGTGTCAGACATAAAGATCTCAAGTGCTTATATACAAATGCACAAAGTCTGGGGAACAAACAGGGTGAACTCAAACTACGAATACATGAAGGTAAATATGATATAGTTGGAATAACAGAAGCTTGGTGGGATGAAACCATGACTGGAACATACTGGTAGAAGGAAACAAACTATTCAAAAAAAGAGACTTCATAAAAGAGGAGGTGGAGTTGCACTGTATGTAAAGGACCACTATGTTGCTACAGAAATGCATGAAACCAAAGATGAAAACCTCTTAGAATGCATATATAAAAAAAGAATGACATGGCATTAGGTGTATATTATAGGCCACCCAATCAAGCAGAAAAAAATAGATGTCCTTTTTCCCAGCCAACTAACAAACATATGCAGGAAACACACAACAATAGTAATTATCCTTATCTCAATTGGAAAACTAATTCTGCACCAAGTGAGAAATCAAATAAGTTCCTAACCAACCTAGCTGACAACTTTGTTGTCCAAAAGGTAGAGGGTGAAAATAGAGGGACAGCCATACTGGACTTAATTCTTACAAACAGAGAAGAAGTGATAGAGGGAGTTGAAATTGCAGGAACCTTGGGTGAGAATGACCATGTCATACTAGAATTCAACATAACACAAACACAAGCAACAGAACATAATGACACCAGAGTCTTTGATTTTAAAAGAGCTGATTTCAATAAACTCAGAGAGAACTTGGATAAGATTCTATGCATGAAAATCCTAAAGGGGAAAACAACTCAAGAATCTTGGGAAACTCTAAAAAGTATGATCATAGAAGCCCAGACCAGCACAATACCACTGAGAAAGAAAAACAAGAAATCCAAGAAGAAACCAGCATGGCTGCACAAAGATCTCTCTGGCAAATTGAAAGAAAAAAAGGACAAGTACAAAAAATGGAAAGAAGGACATACAACTAAGGCAGAATATCAGCAGATAGCCAGAATCTGCAAAGACGAAGTCAGGATAGCAAAGGCTCAGAACGAACAAAGACTTGCAACAAAAGTCAAAGATAATAAAGAAGTTTCTTCCAACATATAAATAACAAAAAAAATCAAGGAAACAATCAGTCCATTGAAGAGAGAAGACGACAAGGAAGTAACAGGCAACAGAGAGAAAGCAGAATTGCTTAACTCATTCTTTGCATCTGTCTTCATGCAAAAAGAAACTATAACCACCAAAAACATAACTGTAAAAGACAGACCAGAAATAAAAGTTAAAATAAGCAAGAAAATAGTAAGAGAACACCTGTCCGATCTTGATCAAAACAAATCACCGGGGCCTGATGGATTACATCCCAGAGTTTTAAAGGAGCTGGCAGAGGTCATCTCAGAAGCACTGCACCATATATTTCAAAAATCCTGGAGCACCAGGGAACTACCACAGGACTGGAAAAAAGGCTGATGTGGTTCCCATCTTCAAAAAAGGAAAAAAGACTTCTGGTTTGAGTCTCTTTGGTGATAGACCGAAATCCGCGATCGTGCGTAGTTTTGATCTGTGCTTGCCGCCAGAGCGTCCCGAGCTGGCTGGTTTCGGGGCTAAGCCAACCCATAGAGATGGTGAAGAAGAGGGAGACTGCCAGCAGGGTTGAGGAGAGCTGCATCTCTCTTCCCCAGCTGGCCATTACTCCCTTTCCCGAAGGCGGTTGCAGCGGTGGTCAGAAATGGCCACCTCAAAGAAGAACTGAACCGGAAAAGAATGTGCAGGAGGAAGATAAGAAGAGAAAGTTTTGGTTGACCAGGTTAAATCAAAAAAGCAACAACGTAAGGTACCCTGGAATTTAAATTTAATAACATTGTTCCCAAAGAAGATTTTGAAGCTGCGAAGGAGAGAGAGAAGGGAAAGGATTAGGTTTTCTTTTCTTCCCTTCCTTATACTGACAGCTAAGAGACTTAAGCAAGAAATTGAAAAAAATCCACTTTGACATTAATAGGCATCTAAGCTGAAAATAAAAGTCAAAGGGATAATAAAGATTTCTGGATATTTAAAAGTTTTTAAAAGCAGGAAAGGAGAAAAAAAAGAATAAAAGGGCAGGATCTGGAAAAATGGAGGAGACTGCCTGGAACTAAGGAATGGAACTGTAACTAAAAGGAACTTACAGTGAAATTTTAACAAGATTCCTCAAAGATACATTTTAACTGAAACTTGGTAACAAAATAATAGAACCCCAGGAAGAGATAGTGGAAAAAAGAAGCAAGAAGAAACAGCCTTGGATTATTTGGATTACTTGGTGATTTTTGGTTTTTGCATCTAGATGACTAAAATTAACCAGGTGGTTGTTTAAAAGTCTTTAAAATGGTATCACTCTTAGAAGAACTGAAAATGGAACTTTAAAAATGGAAAGAAGATGCACAAGAAGGAGAGGTTCTTTTCGCCAGTATTTCAATTCTTAGAAATGGAGATCTGGAACTATGAGAAACAACAAGAAATGCTTGCTGAACAAGAAGATTGCCATCTTTAATGATCAAATAATTTTAAGTGGGGGGAGAAAAGAGGGAAAGAGAGTGAAAGGTTTAAGACTAGAAAAACAACCAAAAAGAAGAAGAAGAATTTGAAAGATAAGTATAATATTAGAAAGCAACAGAAGAGGGATTACAGATGAGATAGTTAGAAGAAGAGAGACGAGGGGTAAAAGGGGAGGGAGAAGAAGAGGGGAAGAAGGCAAGGAAAAGAAGTTGTAAAGACAGAAACAAGAAATGGAGAAACAGGAAAAGATATAAGGATTGTAACCATAAGCTTGTTTAGAGATAATGGGTGAAAATTTAATTGCAAAAGGGATTCTGCAAAGATACATAAGATAGCATTGTTATATTACAAACAGAAATAATTTTAGAAAATATGATTAAAATGATGGATAAAATATTTACTGTAATGTAGTGGAATGTTTGTTAATAAATAAATGAATTAAAGTGATTGAGAGAATTAAATGGGAACATTTTAATTATTAGTAATGATTTATAAAAAATATAAGTGAGAAATATGGGGAAAAAAGAATGAACTATGAAAAGTTTATAATGTTCCCAAGGAAGTATGATATTTAATTGAAAAGAAATGTTAAAGATGTTAAGATTTTAATGAATATTAATGATAGAATTGAATTGGAATGTTTTATTTACATATATACATATACATATACATATACATATACATATACATATACATACACACACACACACACACACACACACACACACACACACACACACACACACATATATATATATATATATATATATATATATATATATATATATATATATATATAATGTTTCTTTTTAAGAATATAGTGTGTATTTTAAGAATGTACCAAGCAGGTAAACTTCTGGTTTGCAAGGCTTCAGCGGCAGCAGGAATCCATGATCGTGCACTGTTTCTGCTGCGCTCACCGCTGGAGTGCCCCCGATCCAGCCGGATTTGGGGGCTAATAGTTACCCCGTAGATGTAACTGAAGACAGGAGACATCTGGCAGGGGTCCGGGGGAATCGCAACCCCCCTCCTCAGCTGGCTTAACTCCCTTTTCTGAAAGCGATGGAGCGGCGGTCAGCAATGGCGCCACAAAGAAGCTTTAATCCGGATAAGAATATGCAGGAGAAGCTGAGAAGTGAAAGTTTTTGGCTGACCGGGATAATAAGTAACATTTAAATACCCTGGAATTTAAACTTCATTAAAGATACATCGTTCCCAAAGAAGATCGGAAAAAGCGGCAAATGAAAGTAGAAAGGGAAAGTTTGTTTTTTCTCACTCTCCTTCCTTACAGTGATAGCAGATGGAAATCGGAAAAACCCGTTTTGGCAGCAGCAGGTAATTAAATTTGAAAATTAAAGCCAAGGGGACATTAAAGATTTCTGAACATTGGAAAAAAAATTTTTTTTTTTGCTATAAGTGGGAAGGGAGAGGAAAGGAATTAATATTAAGATTTTGCTGGAGGAGGCCACTTGGAACTTATAAGACTAGAGTTAAATTGTAACAAGACTTCTAAAAGATATATTTTGGAACTTTGCAACTGAACTGTAACCTCAGGAAGAAAAAGTATAAAAAGAAGAAAGTGCTAAATGAAACAGTTTGTGTGTATTTGGATTGCTTGGTGACTTTGGGACCTTTGGAAATTATTATTTGAAAGACTAAAAACATTTGGGTTGTTTAAAAAATTTTTCACAATAGCATTACTTGTTGATGAACTGAAAATGGAATTTAAAAAGCTAAAAGAAGAGGAACAAGAAGGGAAGGGCTCTTCTGGATCTGTTTTTCATTTCATAGAAATGGTGATTTTTACTTATCAGAAACTACAAGAACAAGAGGATTGAGATGAAGAAGAAGCCATCTTTAATGAACAAGCAACTCTAGCTGGGGAAGAAAAGGGAAAGAGAGGAAAGAGAATGGAGAATTTAAGACTTAAAAAAACAACCAAAAAAGGGAAAAATAAGGTGAAAAATTGATACAATGTCAGAAAGCAACAGAAAAGAGGAATACAGAAGAGGGTGGAGATTAAGAGGGTGGAGAACAAGAGACAAGAGGGTAAAAAGGCTAGATTGGAGAAGAAAGGAAGGGAAAAAGGGAAGAGAAGTTACAAAGGTTTGAAGCAAGATGTAAAGAAACAGGATTTATTCAGAGATAATGGGTAAAAATATAATTAAAAAAGAGATTCTGCGAAAGTACATAAGACTGTATTGTTGTATTTGTATTTGAAATAATGTTAGAAAACTGGAACATTATATGATTATAAAATGGGATAAAATATTAAAAGGAATGTGTAAAATGCATAAGATTTAACGGTAGAGTTTAATTTGCTATGGATTATTGTTTTAATTATATTATAAACTTATTATCTTCCTATTTTAAAATATATATACGTACGTAGCTTTAGAATGTACTAAGCAGAATCAGAATGAAAATTATATATTATTTTAAGTGTTAAATTTAGGGGAAAGATATAAAGGCGTCATACTTCAATCAGTGATTACAGGAGAAATTTTGTGTTAATGAGAAAAGATAATAGATAATTGAAATAGAACAGACAAAAGATACAAGCATAATGATTTAAATTGAGATGAAACAAATAAAATAGAATTAAGAGAGTGAAAAGAGGGGAGAAGCTATATAGAAAATGTAGAATGGTAAATAAGATATGAAATGGTATATAAAGTGAGCATGAATTTGATTTACGTCTGTACAAAAAGATGTAACCCGGGACTAAGCCGCTTTCCAAAAAGAAGTTTTATGTTTTTATGTTTTGTGTTTTGTTTGTGTATGTTTGTTTATTGAAAATTAATAAATTTTTTATTAAAAAAAAAAGAATGTACCAAGCAGAATTCGATTGGAAGTTATGTATTATATTGAATGCTATAATCTTAAAGGTATACATTGAAGCTTAAATAAGAGTTTGAATGGATAAAATTAAAAGATATAAAGGTGTCATACTCCAATTGGTAATTACAGGGAAAATTTTGTTTAATAAGAAAAGATAATATAAAATTGAAACAGGACAGACAAAAGTATAAATAAAATGATTTGAATTGAGATGAGATAATTAAAATAAAGTTGAGAAAATTAAAAGAGGGGAAAAACTATGTAGAAAATATAAAACGGTAAGATATGGAATAGAATATAAAAATGAGCATGAAATTGAGTTTTGTGTCTGTATGAAGAAGTGATAACCTGGGACCATGCTATTTTCAAAAAAGATGTTTTATTTGTATTTTGTTTTTGTGAAAACCCAAATAAAATTTTCAAAAAAAAAAAAAAAAAAGGAAAAAAAAAAACCAGGAAACTATAGACCAATCAGCCTAACATCAATACCCAGGAAGATACTGGAAAAGATAATAAAAAACAGATCTGCCAACATCTAGAAACCAGTAAAGTAATAACTAGCAGTCAGCACGGGTTTGTTGAGAACAGTTCATGCCAAAGCAATCTTAGTGACTAAAGTAGTAGACCAGCAAAATACTGTGGACATAATATATTTAGATTTCAGCAAAGCATTTGACAAAGTAGACCACAACCTACTTCTTAGTAAGCTAGAAAAAAGTGGAATAGATAGCACCACCACTAGATGGACTCGCAACTGGCTGGCAAACCGTACTCAATGAGTAGTCCTAAATGGATCTAAATCTACATGGAGGGAAGTAAGCAGTAGGGTGCCACAAGGTTCCGTCTTAGGCCCAGTACTCTTTAATATCTTCATTAATGACTTAGATGAGGGAATAGAAGGGGAACTTACCAAATTTGCAGATGATACTAAGCTGGCAGGAATAGCTAACACCCAAGAAGATAGGCTCAAGATCCAGATGGATCTTGACAGACTAGAACACTGGGCCATATCTAACAAAATGAAATTCAATTTAGAGAAAAGTAAAGTCCTACACTTAGGCAAGTAAAACCAAAAGTACACATATAGACTGCGTGAAACCAGGCTCAATAGCAGTAACTGTGAGAAGGATCTTGGAGTCCTAGTGGACTACCAGCTAAATATGAGCCAGCAGTATGCAGCAGCAGCCAAAAAAGCTAATGCAATCCTAAATTGTATTAACAGAGGGATACAATCAAGATCAAGGGAAGTACTAATACCACTCTATAAAGCCTTAGTAAGACCACACCTAGAGTACTGCATCCAGTTTTGTTCACCACATTATAAAAAAGATGTTGAGACTCTAGAAAAAGTACAGAGAAGAACAACCAGAATGATTAGAGGACTGGAGGCTAAAATGTACAATGAACGGTTGCAGGAACTGGGCTTGGCTAGTCTAATAAAGAGAAGGACCAGGGGAGACATGATAGTGGTTTTCCAATATTTGAGGGGCTGCCACAAGGAGGAAGGAGTCAAACTATTTTCTAAAGTGCCTGTAGGTCAGACAAGGAATAATGGATGGAAACTAAACAAGGAGAGATTTAACCTGGAAATAAGGAGAAACTTTCTGACAGTAAGAACAATCAACTAATGGAACAGCTTGCCCTCGGAAGTTGTGGGAGCGCCATCACTTGAGATTTTCAAGAAGAGATTGGACTGCCATTTGTCAGAAATGGTGTAGGGTCTCCCGCTTGGGTGGGGGTCTGGACTAGATGACCTACAAGGTCCCTTCCAACTCTGATTATCTGTTATCTGTTATCTGATCATATTATCATATATGGTGGAAATGTAGAAAAACCCAAGAGTTTTGGCATAGAACTCAGAGGTGACTTGAGGAGATGACAGGGCAAAAAGTGGAATATAAACCAGAATTTTTCTTACTCAGAATTATAACTGAAAAATACAAAAAAGAGGTGATCTACTTAATAATACATGATCACTGCAGTAAGGTTAGCTTTTGCTCAAAAGTGGCAAGATAAAGAAATTCCCAATGAAGATGAAATATTAAAAAAGATTTGGACTTGTGCCAAGATGGATAAATTATCTTTAGAAATAAAAGACAAAGACGAAATAGAATACTACAAAGTATGGGATAAATTTTATCAATGATGGGAAAAAGAAGGATCTAGAATCAAAAGATAGGAGGGTTGGCAGAACTAGAAATAGAAAACGTTGCAAAAACATATATAAAACATGTACCTTATGCCATAATATGTATGACAAACAGGATTGTCAGGATGATCACATCACGTCCAATGTTTTTGACAATTTATTCAATATTTTTTTTGTAAAAAAAGTTGCAAAATATTATCACATGATCCTGGGTGATGATGATGATGATCATCATCATCATCCAACATGTTCAAAAAGGACCTTGACACAATCAGATAGAACATCTGGTTGCAAATGCTTCTGTTCACGACCAAATCGGGTGAAGACCAAATTTTTTTTACCTCTGGTCATGAACAGGTGTTCAGGTGGTGATCAAACACAGCTGTGGTGATTTGTCTTTCTGAGCCGATTTGCTCTTCTGCACCACACCATTTTTTTTTTTACATGCATGCGCTTCTGGTGAAAATTGAATCAGATGATGATCAAATTCTTGGAACAGATTACGGTCATTACCTGAGGTTCTACTATAACAGGTTGTACGCTGCCCACGGTGTGTCTGCAGATGGCTGGTAAGGTCTATATGGGCACAAGATGGTCTGCCACATATCGGGCAGAATGTGTAAGCACCACTAATTGCAGCACTGCAGCTCTGGCTTTGCGGAGTGCTCACTTCTCTTGTGCTATGGTCTTCAAGTGTCTTCAAGTGTCTGAAGTGTCTGTCTTCAAGTGGATCAACGTGCGCCATGTCGATCTATGTTATGCCAGGATTTCCCAGGGTTTCAACGTGTCTCCATATCACTTCCTTTGTCCGCTGTGTGATTGCTTTCCTTGAGACAGCTCACCATAGAGGAGCTGTTTAGGGATCTGGTGGTCTGGCATCCTTGCAACATGGCCTGCGCAGTGTGTCTGGGCTTTTATGAACAGAGTGTGAACTGATGGCAGGCCTGCTCTGGAGAAGACTTCTGAGTCTGGCACACTGGATCCTCAGATGTCTGCGGAGGCAGGTCATGTGGAAGTGGTTCAATTGCTTAGCATGTCTTCTGTATACAGTCCAAGTCTCACTGTATACAGTCCAAGTCTCAGGCTAGTTAGCACTACTGGTCAGTAGACTTTGAGATTTGTACCAAGGCTTATTCCATGGCAGTCCCATATGTTGGTCAGTAGTCCACCAAATGCAGTGCTTGCCTTGGCAATTCTGCACTTAACCTCAATATCAATTGTAATGATCCTGGATAATAGCAGTAGCACTTATATACACTTTTATATTGCTTTATAGTGCTTTGCAGCCCTTTGAAAGTAGTTTATAGAATCCCAAAGATGCTTTTTCAAGAGGCAACTGGACTTTCTGGTTTTTCTTTGAAGACATTTCACTTCTCATCCAAGAAGCTTCTTTAGCTCTGGCTGGATGGTGGGGAAAGGAATGATTTATGTTCCTGCAGACAGCTGGCCATTTCATCCTTTTATTGCATCATTAAGGCCACCTGGAGGTTTATCTGTGTCATCAGGGCCACCTGAGTGGTGCAAGTGGGTATGGAGCCTTCTTGGAACTGTTGAAAGGACTGTGTTGTAGACAGTAGATAGATGGTGTCATATCCCTCCCTCTCTCTAGAGAGGGTTGTTCAACTTCGACACAGATGGCCTCTTTGACCCCTCTTTCAAACCAGTGATCCTCTCTGTCCAAAATGTATACTATGAAGCTTCTTGGATTAGAAGCAAAATGTCTTCAAAGAAAATGTCCATTTGCCTCTTGAGAAAGAATCTTTAGGACAACCATGACCTGGAAGACTGAGATTCTCTATAGACATTTAGTTTACAGAGTCTTAATAAGTCACTTTTTCGGTTCTGTTGTAACTTTGAACAGTCACTAAATGAATGGTTGTAATCAGACTATTATCACATTTATTCATTTGGAAATGTACATGGTTATCCATTTTAGCAGAATAACTGGGTGCCTAATATTTAGACATTTGGGACTTTATACATAAATTCCCAGCCTTATAAGCCTTAGTTGAACAGATTTTCTTGGCTTCATTTCACTCTTATTCCTCTTGTTCTTCTGTCACATTGATTTCCTAGCCACATGAATTTTAGCAAAAATTTGGAATTTGGTAATAGCTTTTGCAAAAGTGTTTTGCCCTTGCATTTCTAGCAAAATTTGGCAAAAAATAAAACCACAGAGAAAGCACTATCACTGCACAACAAAAATGGAAATGTTGCAAGAATCACTTTGGAGGCTCTTAGAAGTAGGATGATTCTTTTTCTAAAGAAATATGTTTTATTTTGTAAATTGATATGTTTTATACTTGAGGAAAAGGGGGGAATAAGAAGTTTATTCCAGTTAAATCTAAAAAATATATAACTCTGGAAGATGAATTACTTCTGATATTTTAAATTCACTTCTGATAAATAAATCAGATAATTTAATGCTTAAACCATCTGAAATAGAAAATGCCCAAGTATCCAAATGCATCTTTAATATAAAGCATATTTCATATTCTAATTTTCCCATGATAACACTTGCATTTCTATAGCTGTATTTATTTATTCATTATTTATTTATTAATCAAATTTGTAGGCTGGTGCAGTCACAAGACTGCATTTAATACAATAAATAATACAATCAAACAAAACAATAGAAAAATGAGGCCAATAAAATCCAGAACAATACATCCAGAAAATCTCTGTCTATAGCTTTTCCTAAAGGTCAAAAATTATGAGGACCAAATGAATTTCCAACATAAAATCATTTTGCAGGCCAGCGCCATCCCTGGGAAAAAAACTACATCCCATGTCCCATAATAAGAACACCAGCAAATTTTATGAAGCAAATGGCAAAAAAAAATATATCTTTTTATAGCACTTATGTTTGTAAGAACTACATGAAAACATTCTGGGATGGTGGCTTTGTTCTAAAATATTCTAAATTGCAGACTTGGAATAACTTACCTGTTATTACTATTATGTACTGTTCTTTAATTCAACCAAGTAATCTCCCCACTATTTAATGTTAGTGCTTGGGAAATAACTTATCAAAAAACCTGAAGCAGCTTAATTATATCTAAGATTAATTGGCCAACCAGAAAGCTGATTCCTTAAAAAAACAAAAAGTAAAAAAGAGAGAAACATAATTATATATTTTGTCCAACAGAGGGTGGCCAAATTATAACCCAGGAGAAACATATAGTTATTAAGAAGTACAGCTCCCAGGCAGTTCAAAGAAAACAAATTAAAGTGAGATAAATATCTCTAGTGACACTTTCTGCCAAATGCTAGAAATAAAGGCATAGTGTTTCTAATGTTCCCAAGAGAAGCAATAGTTCCACCTCTTTCCTCTCCCACTTCAAACAGCGGTAGGACAAAAAAGAAATGAAGAAAAAGGAAGGAAATATCATTCCTGTATTACATGACATTGCTCCAATGATTGTTGCAATTTATCATATTGTAAGTTTTATTTTATTTTGTAATTTATAGATAAGGAGAATTAATCAATTGGATAGTTTGTAGGGAATATCCATTGATCCAGAACCCATATTTCAATCTGCCTCAAGCCAAAAAAGTGCTTAAAGACACTGAACTTGTCAGCTATAAAGCTGACAGACTAGGTTCAAGACTTGATAGCTGCTTGATGTGATGAGTCCTGTTATTTGACCCAGCTTTTGTCAACCTAGCAGTTTGAAAGCTTGTAAATGCAAGTAAATAAATAAGTATCATCAAAGGTAACATATTGGCAAAAAAAAATATCAGGAAATAAAATACAGGCTGAATAGTCAAGACCTACCTTGTTGATGATCCAAACTCTGTCAAGGATCTTGGAGTACTCATCTCTAACGATCTAAGTGCTAGAGCCCAGTGTAACTACATAGCAAAAAAGACATTAAGAGTTGTTAACCTAATCTTAGGTAGCTTTTTCTCTGGTAATAGTACACTAACTAACTAGAGCATACAAAACATTTGCTAAACCAATACTCAAATACAGCTCATCAGTCTGGAACCCACATTACGTATCTGATATTAACACAGTTGAGAAAGTCCAGAAATATTTCACAAAAAGAGTTATTCACTCCTCTACTCATTGCAGAATACCTTATGCCACCAGACTTGAAATTCTAGACCTAGAAAACCTAGAACTACGTCGCTTTCAGTCCAATCTAAGTATAGTATATAAAATCATACATTGCAATGTCCTACCAGTCAATGAATACTTCAGCTTCAACCATAACAACACAAGAGCAAACAATAGATACAAACTCAAGGTTAACCGCACCAAACTTGATTGCAGGAAATACGACTTCAGCAACAGAGTGGTCAATGTCTGGAATACTCTGCCTGACTCTGTGGTTTCTTCCCCAAACCCCAAAAACTTTAGACTGTCTACTATTGACCTCACCCCTTTCCTAAGAGGTGTGTAGGGGGCGTGCATAAGCACACCAACGTGCCTACTGTCCCTGTCCTATTTTTTCTTTTTCTTTTTTTTCTTTTTTCTTTTTCTTATATGTATCCATGTATTCATAACTATGTTTTTACTTACTATCTTGTAAGCAATTGACAAACCAAATAAATAAATAAATAAATAAACTGTTCTATATTTGGAATATAGTCATGCTGGCTACATGACCTCAGAAGTATTTTCAGACAACACTGGTTCCCTGACTAGGAAACAGAGATGCACACTGCTTCCTAGAGTCAGACACAACTGGACAGGGGAAAACTTTACGCTTTAAAGCAAAAATGTAGAAGAAAAAGTGTATTATTTAGTTCAGTCGATAAAACATGGTTAGACATAACATGGTTTACTCTGATTTGTGCAAATCTGGTGGCAACATTCCAAGCTTTCCGCAAATCTGGCGGCAACATTCCAGATTACCAAACTTCAGATGACTAATACAGTGGTCCCCAACCTTTTTTGTACCAGGGACCAGTTTCACGCAGAAACACTTTTCCAAGGACCGGGTAGGGGCGGTGCAGCCCGAGTTTGGTGGTTTGCTTGCAGACATTTCATTACCTGACTAGGTAACATCTGATATTGTTACCTAGTCAGGTAATAAAACGTCCGCCAGCAAACCACCAAGTTCAGGGAGCGCCAATGCCTCCTCATTGCAACCCTAAGCGACAGATATTCTCTTCTATTGGGACATTTAAAACGGAGGGTTTCAGCTGCAGATTCAGGAACTGCGCCTGGCTGAGGAGCGCCTTCAAAACTGAGCGCTGGGTGGCAGCGACCCCCAGCACTGGCTTTCTTGCTGAAAGTTCCCTAAACTCTTGGCTCCGGAAGTGCCAAATATAAACTGCACAGTAAAGCAAATCAGAAAGTCCAGAAACTGAGTTGGGGGGGAGGGGGAACAGGAGAAGATTGGCCGAGCAGGGTGAATTCCACACATCTAACCTAGGCAGAGAATTGTTGATGTGACTTTTGAAAGGCATTCGTGGCTCACCCCCACCCCACCCCAAAGAGTTTTATAAGAAAAAGTAGGACAGTGTTCTGAACCTTGCACACCAAACTATTTCCCTCCGGGGCACCTTTAGGGCCAAATTTTCCCTAAACGACTTCGACCATTTAAGCCGAGATAGCTACCAATCGGAAGGTATGAATCTGCGTCCGACTCTCTCGCCTAAATTAAGGGGTCGCCAGGCTCGAAGCACGTGCCATGGTAATTCTGTCTCCGCTGCTCCGCTGTGGGGGTGAACAGGTGCTTCGGAGGAGCTGCGACGACAGGAAAAGCCACCCTGCTGGCTTCTTTGAAGCAGTTTCTTCCTGGGCTGGTGGAGGAGCGAGAGAGCGACTGAGAGAGGAACGAGGCGGGAGGAAACTGAAGCCACTGAGCCAGAGAGCAGGAAAGGCTTTGGTTGCTAGAGGGCCGACAGGTACTTCGGGGGCCTGGCAGCAATTGGGGGGCTGATCTGAAACTATGGCTTCCTCCCTCCCCTTCTTTGCGGCCCAGTACAAAATGATCCACGGACTGGTACCGGTCCAGGGCCCGGTGGTTGGGGACCCCAGGACTAATAGCAGCCTTACACAGGTAATGTCACTTTTTCAGGTTTCGATAACCTATTTTTGTTTGGAAAGTCAAAATAGACTCTGCTTGGCTTCCTGCAAGGGAGCTTCATATATACATATACATATACATATACATATACATATACATATACATATACATATACATATACATATACATATACATATACATATACATATACATATACATATACATATACATATACATATACATATACATATACATATACATATATATATATATATATATATATATATATATATATATATATATATATATATATAAAGTATTTATTTGATTTGAATAAAAAACAATAGGACAGGGACAGCAGGCATGTTGGTGCACTTATGCACACACCCTACAGACCTCTTAGGAAAGGGGTGAGGTCAATAGTAGACAGTCTAAGATTAAAGTTTTTGGGGTTTGGGGAAGAAACCACAGAGTCGGGTAGAGTATTCCAGACATTGACCACTCTGTTGCTGAAGTCGTATTTTCTGCAGTCAAGTTTGATGCGGTTTACCTTGAGTTTGTATCTATTATGTGCTCTTGTATTGTTATGATTAAAGCTGAAGTATTCATTGCAGGTATTGTGAAATATTTCTGGACTTTTTCAATTGTGTTAATATCAGATACATGATATGGGTTTCAGACTGATGAGTTGTATTCAAGTATAGGTCTAGCAAATGTTTTGTATGCTCTGGTTAGTAGTGATATAACCAGAGAAGAAGCTACGTAGGATTAGATTAACAACTCTTAATGCCTTTTTGGCTATGTAGTTAGAGTGGGCTTTAGCACTTAGATGATTTGAGATAAGTACTCCAAGGTCCTTGACAAAGTTTGGGTCCTCAACAAGGTATTGACTATTTAGCTTGTATTTTATTTTCTGATTTTTTTTTCTGCCAATATGTAAGACAGAGCATTTATTTGTTGAGATTTGAAGTTGACATTTGATTGACCATTCTGATACATAGTCAAGGTCTTTTTGGAGGGTAGTAGTATTGTCTGTGGTGTTGAATAGCTTTACATCATCAGCAAAGAAAACGCAGTTGCTCTTAATATGACCACAGAGGTAATTTATGTAGAGTATGAAGAGAGCTGGTCCTAAAACACTGCCTTGGGGGACACCACTGTTGACAGGTACAGAATTTGATAGGACGCTCCCAATTTTGACCATTTGTTGTCTGTTTGACAGGAATCCAGTTATGTATCTATCCAGTTATGTAGGTGTTCAGGGATACAATAAGATTTTAGTTTTAGTAGTAGTTTGTCATGTACCACTGAATCAAAGGCTTTACAGAAATCTATGTAGATTGCGTCTATTGCTTTGCCCTGATCGAGTAGTGTGGTCCATATGTTTTTGCAGTGTAAGAGTTGCAGATTACAGGATAGTTTTTTTCTGAAACCAAAATGTTTATTAGAGAGTAGGTTGTTTGTCTCTAAGTGGAGGATAATGGATTGGTTAATAATTGATTCCATGACTTTACAGGTGACACAGCATAAGGAGATTGGTCTGTAATTTTCAACTAGGCTGGGGTCTCCCATTTTGAAGATGGGGATGACTGTGGCTTGTGACCATAGTTTTGGCAAGGAGCTGGTCCTGAAGGATTTTTCAAAGATTATGCTTAGAGGTTCGGCTATGGCAGTGGATAGTTTTTTTTAAAGAAGTAGGCACATATTCCGTCCGGTCCAATAGATAGGGATGGTTTTAGATTGCACAGTGCTTTTTCAACAATGTCTTCTGTAAAATTGATATGTATTAGATCATTGTAGTTGTCTGTGGTTTGACTTGAAAGTACTGGGCTTGATCCATTGCTGTTTACAAATACTGAGCCAAAGAATGTGTTAAAGAGGTTTGCTTTAATGGCGTTGTTGTTGCAGTCTTTACCATTTGGTCCTTTCAGGGATGGGATGGACCTTGAGTCTTTTAGTTTGTTGTTTACAAAATTGTAGAAAGCACGGGTGGAATTTGTGCGTAGAAAGTTTTCCTCTTGTTTAATGTGATAATTAGTGCATTCAGGTTTTATCTGGTGGCATAGATTTTTTGTATCGGCTTTTGAAGTTGGCAACGTGACCAGATTTGTTTTTTCGCCAAAGTGATCTCTTTTTGGATTGAAGCTTCCTTATTGTTATGGGTAATCTGTTTTTCCTGGTTTTGGGAGTTGTTATTGGTACATATAGTTTGATGGCTCTTTTGATTTCTAGTAAGAATATGTTATAATGGTCTTCAACACTATTGCATCCAGTGAATAGAAATTGCCAATCAAGGGAAGAGAGATCATTGATTATAAGATCATAGCTGCCTTTTTTGAAGTTATAATTGGGGATTCCATCATTGTGATGATTTTTGTGTGAACGTATGTTGAGACAAAAGTCAATCATGTTGTGGTCACTGTTGGAAAAGGGTTCTTTAATTTGTATTCCATAAATTGAATTCAAACTATTGCAGAAGATGAGATCGAGGCATTTGTTAAGTCTAATATTGTTGGTTACTAGTTGTTCCAGTCCCAGACTTGTTACAGCATTGTAGAAGGTTGCATGTATGGGTTCAGTTGTACATTCATTTAGGGTCCAGTTATTATGAGGTAGATTGAAGTCACCAAGGAAGATAAAAACATGTGGGCAGGATGCTGCCCATGTTAGTAGCGTCTTTAGCTTGTTTACATGTTCAATGTCATAATCAGGGGCTCTGTAACATAGTAAGAACCGAAATGTGATATTCAAGGTCAGTTCACAGATAATGGTCTCAGGAAGAGCAAGCTCTTGGGTAACTTGGATGTTTTTTTAGATGTAAGGACTTTTTATAGAAGATAGCAACACCACCTCCTCTACAGATTTCACAATCAGATTGGTAAACATGATAGTCTCTTACTGAGGTAATGGAGTCAGGGAGAGATTTGTTAAGCCATGTTTCACAGACAAATATGATGTCGAATTTAGCCGTATTTAGTAAGAGGAGAAATTCAGGTATTTTATTTACAAGGCTTTGAGTAGCTTGCATTTAAGACCAGTTGTAGTTTGAAATGAGGTAGTTGGGGGCATGCGTGCCTAGTCTTGGGCGATGGTGGATTGGTTGAAGAAGGTTTGGATGCTGATTTGTGGGTTGTGTGACTTTCTTTTGATACAGTCTGCACGGTAATCAATGTACAGGTCCTTCTCTCCATTATCTAGACGATTTTTGAATTCTGTGCATAGTATGCAGGAGCGGGCACGTTGCTGTAAGGTTAGGTCAGGATGAGATCAGAGGTTTTTATGGTTGGTGTTGTTTTTGGCGAGTGAATTTATAGTATAAATGAATTTACGTTTGCTTAATTCATTTTTGCAAATGACTCTGCAGAAGCATGGAGCCACAGAGTCATCTCTGTTTTTGAGCTCTCGGCCAATGCGAGAAATGTCAAGTATTTCATCAAGGGAGATGGTTGATGCTTGATAGTCACTGATGATGTTCCAGACAATTGTGATATCATCATTGTTATTGATGTCCTCTAGAGCAAATAAGATGGTGTTAGGATGCTTTCATTCGCTAAGGAAGAAAAGTTCTCTTGAATATTTCTCTACTGATCTTTCACTCGGTTTTAGTTAACAGAATTCACTTGAGAAATTTTTTTTTTCAAAGAAAGACAGAATTACAAAGAAATTGTCCTGGGTGGAAAGTGATATTTTCTTGTGTGATGATCAAGAATGGCTATGAATGGCTGGCCTTTCATTGTGTAATAATCTCTTTCATACTTCCATAGAATCTAAATGAAGGGAATAGAAACATGCCTTTCACCTCCAATTTTAGTATCCATTCTCAAAGTAAGAAGTGAAAAACAGTATGTGAATGAATTTCTTTCTTCCCAGAGCAAAATGGGCTAATGATTCATTCAATTAAGCATTGTCCTTGGAAAATATGTGACTATTTTATATTTCTAATTGAGCAAGAAAAAAGAAAGTATTTCCTTGTCCAACATGTCAGAAGCCTTTTCTGATCCAGCTGCTCTTGTCACTTCTCATGCTCCACTCCATTTCTCCTGGATATTGGCAAACTCCGTTTTTGTGCACAATGATGGTAATCAAAATAGAGTGGCTTTGTACAACTACACTCTAATGAGACTGTTATTTAAGAAAACAACAACAATACACTGAATAAATGACTTGTAAAACCAGAACCCTTTAGTCACTGCTTTATGAAGCAAATGGCAAAATGCTATTACATAAGCAATCTGTTTGCTGATACACTTTCTTTGTGAGATGAAACAGTAGAAGTATCTTTACTACTTTTTAAAAGTATATTAAAAGAAACACCAGTATCTAAGCTCAACAGCTTGTAAGAAGGTAATGAAATCTGCACATATACATGTAGATAGTCCTTGATTTATAACTACAGTCGAGCCCAGAATTTTGGTTATGAATCATTGTAGTCATAAGTTAAGCCACTATGTGACTGGACTCAATTTTATAACTGTTTTTATGATAGTTGTAAAGCATATATATGTTATGACTCCCCTTCAAAATTCAAGCGAGCAAAACAGAAAGCAGCCGTTTCAAAAGTAAATCAAACAGAAAGAAGTCTCACAAGATAACGGCTGTCATAAATCACAATCCACAGCAACAATCTTTGCTCTGTTCGGCAAACCAGTCCTGGCAAAAAATCTCAAGCCTCAGAGCTTCTGCTGTAACGTCTTCACGCAATAAGTCACTTTGTTCCTGGCAAATTTTACCAGTCCAGCTGTGTCCTTTTATACTCATTGAGGCAACGTGCTAATTTACTTAATTATTGACTCGCCCTCCTCCTTCGTTCTAACTGGGTTTGCCTCCTTAATCGTCTTCTGTTCCTTACATTTAACCACAAGTTTTCCAAGTTCTCATCTCCACTAGAAGACTCTCTCAAAACTTCCCTGTCAGCCATTCCCGGCTGTTGATCAGATAAGGAACCAGAGGAGGTCAAAGGTCCTGACAATTCTAATATTTCAGGTCTGTCTTCCTTTGTCACATCCATCTCCTCATCCTGGTTACTATTCCCATCACTTGAGCCCTGCCGGCTCATATTTTTCTGCCATGTCCTCCTCACTTGAACTCATATCAGCCACAGGAGCTGAATCCAAGCCCAGAGCCACAACACTATCCCTCACCGCAGGGCCCTTCCCCCGGGTCTGACGATCCGGATGCGGTTTCGAAGGGAAACGTTCATGAAAGTACCGAGTCATGTCTGGAGCATGAACTGCAGACGCATCCATCCATGAGCAAATCTCCAAGTCATCCACTCTCCTCCCGACTAAATACTGAAAACGACCCTTGAGCCAACGCGAATCAGTAACGCTGACCACCGTGTCATCAACAGCAGCCTCCTCACGGGGCGTCGATGGGGAAGTCGTACCAGTGGGAGCATGCAGAGGACACTCCTGGGAGTCAGGAACCAAAAGAGAGTGATGGAAAACAGGGTGAATACGCATGGAGCGCGGTAAGGTGAGTCGGTATGCCACAGGGTTGATAACCGCCTCAATCGGGAATGGACCGATGAAACGATGGTCCAACTTCCTAATTGGGCGATCGATCTGAAGGTGTTTTGTGGATAACCACACCTTGTTACCCACAGCTAACGGAGGTGTTGCTCGACATGATCGGTCGGCAAACCGTTTATAATCGTCTTTCGCTCTTTCGAGTTGTTGTATTACTAAATGGTGGACCGCTTGTAGTTCCTCCAGAAAATCTTGGGTCTCAGGAACCGGAGAATCCATCAACGTTAATGGGAAGAAGCGCGGATGATAACCTACATTCGCGAAAAATGGTGTTACCCGAGTGGAGGTGTGCTGTGAGTTATTAAAAGCGAATTCTGCCAATGGGAGGTATTTCGCCCAATCACTTTGTTGCTGATTAACAAAACACCTCAAATATTGGGTAAGAATGCCAATCACCTTCTCAGTCCCGCCATCAGTTTCCTTAGCGCTGATGCTAAGCACACCTGAACTTGTAGCGCTGCCATTAACTGTTTCCAAAACTGCGCAGTAAACTGAACCCCACGATCAGAAACCACTCTATCCAGCAGTCCATGCAGATGAAAGATATGCTGTAAAAATAGCTGAGCCGTAGTGCGGGACGATGGTAATCTCCAACAGGGAATAAAATGAGCCATTTTAGTCAGCATATCAACTACCACTAGCACCGTCGTGAAGCCCGATGAGGATGGTAAATGCGTGAGAAAGTCCATGGAGATCGCTCCCCATGGTCTGCCCGGAGTCGGCAATGGTTGGAGGAGTCCAGGGGGCACACCCGACGCCGCTTTTGCTTGCCTACACTGGACACAAGAAGCGACGTAAGAGAACACATCATGACGAACCCGAGGCCACCAAAAAGTCCGGGTGACCAAATGCAAGGTTTTATAAAATCCAAAATGGCCAGCAGCGGGTTTATCATGACATTGTGTCATGATGAGAGCTCTCAACGACCTGGTAGGTACGTATAATAAACCCCGATGTCGGAGCAAGCCCTCTTCAAAGGACCATGGAGAATCAGGTCCGACGTCCCCCCGTCTCTGCTGCGTCCACGCATCCAATCGTTGCGCCTCCTGTAGGCGAGCCCGCAAGTCTACTGGATCTTGCAGTACGGCCAAGGATTCTGGTGGTAACACCGTTCGTAGAGGAAGAGGATCCTCGGGACCGATATACTCGGGTTTCCGAGACAACGCGTCTGCCCTCCGGTTCTGTCCACTTGGAACATAAGTAACGGAGAAATTGAACCTGGCGAAAAACAATGACCACCAAATCTGGCGTTGGTTCAATTTCTTAGCTGTGGTTAAATGTTCCAAGTTTCGATGATCCGTCCGAACCTCTACCTTGTGCCGAGCCCCCTCTAAATGATGTCTCCAGGTCTCAAAAGCAGCCTTAATGGCCAACAACTCCTTTTCCCAGATGGTGTAGTTGCACTCTGAAGGTGTGATCTTCCTAGAATAGTATGCGCATGGGAAAAGAGGCGCACCATCCTTTGAAGCTTGTAACAGTACCGCTCCGATAGCGACATTAGAGGCATCGGTCTCGACCACAAATGGACGATTCGGATCAGGATGCCTCAATATCGGCTCGGCTACAAATGCTTTCTTTAAAATGTCAAAAGCCTGTTGTTGCGGGGGCCCCCACACAAACGGGACCTTCTTACGGAGGAGCTGAGTTATGGGGTCCATTACTTTAGCAAAGTCCGGGATAAAAGTCCGATAGTAGTTGGCGAATCCCAAAAGACGTTGTACGTCCTTGACTCGACGAGGGGCTTCCCAACTACACAATGCCTCAACCTTTTAGGGTCCATAGCAATGCCCTCGGGAGAAATGATGTGCCCTAAAAACTCTATCGACGACTGAAAAAAGAAACACTTCTCCAGTTTCGCGTAGAGTTTATGCTCCCGAAGATGCTGAAGCACTTGGCAAACCTGCTGAAGGTGGTGATCTCTGGACCGGGAGTAAATTAAAATGTCGTCCAAATACACCACGACAAACCTATCCAGCATGTCCCGGAAAATATCATTCATCAAATGCTGGAATACAGTGGGAGCGTTGGTCAGACCAAATGGCATGACGGTGTACTCGAAATGACCATAACGAATGCCAAACGCCGTCTTCCACTCGTCCCCCTTGCGCATCCGAACCAGGTTGTAGGCCCCACGCAGATCGAGTTTAGTGAAGATAGTAGCCTCCCACAACCGCTCCATCAATTCTGGAATGAGCAGCAAGGGATAGCTATTCCTCACGGTGATAGAGTTTAGTCGTTGATAATCACAGCAGAGACGAAGTTCTCCCGACTTCTTCTTAACAAAAAGAACGGGAGCTGAAAGAGGGGACGACGAGGGTTCAATAAATCCCTGAGCTAAGTTTTTATCTAAAAACTCTCGGAGTGCAACCAACTCGGGCTCCGACATGGAGTATAATCTCCCCTTTGGCAATGGAGTGTCCAGTATCAGGTCCACGGGACAATCATAAGCACGATGTGGTGGTAATTGGTCTGCCTCCTGTTCGCTGAAAACATCGGAGAAGTCCGACAGCTCCGAAGGAATTGAGACAGCAGGAGCGGCGATATCTTGGCCAGCGCAGACATGCCTCAGGTGGTCCACACATTGTAGGCTTGGAAAAGAAATGGCGTTCTGCACCCAAGCCACCAACGGATCGTGCAAACGCAGCCAGGATACTCCGAGCACCAAAGGGAGATGGAGGTTCGAGGTGACATAAAAACTTATCGCCTCCTCATGATCCCCAATAAGCATACGCACTGGCTGAGTGGCGAAGCGAATGGGTCCCGACTTGAGTTCACGCCCATCTACGGTTTCCACCTTAATGGGTGGATCCACAGTAATCAAGGAAATTTCAAAATGTTTGACAAAAGCCCAGTCCATAAAGCTGGTTGTAGCCCCTGAATCCACCAGCGCAACAGCGGGAATTCCCTCCTTCTGGGACTGCAAAAAGATACGAGTGTCCAAAAGTAAATGCCGAGGAGGGCCAGGATTTACTTCGGCAATTTGGGATGGGGGTATAGGATGTGCCTGACCTAGGGTTTTCCCGAGGTCGGGCCTACCCCGTTTCCCGACGGGCCAGGAGTGGTTTCGGGCACAGGTCTGCGAGTTCCTCTCCGAGTGCAGGAATTTGCAAAATGTCCCGGACCCCCGCAATAAAGGCACAAGCCTTCCTGGAACCTTCTCGAACGTTCTCGCGCCGTAAGCGAGGCGGAGTGCGCCTAACTCCATCAGCTCCTCAGCCTTAACCGTGGGTTGGAAAACTCTCGGTGGCGTGGGTTGTGCATGAGAAAACGAAGGTGGTTCCATAATGAGCCGTTTGCTTCCACATTGCTGTAAACGAGCTTCAATACGTAAGCACTGGACTATCAATGCATCCAAAGTTGAAGCCCACTCTGCATGGACTAGCTCATCCTTGATGGCATCAGACAAGCCTTCCTGGAATGCAGCCATATGAGCCGGTTCGTTCCAGTTAGAGTCCATACACAGCAAACGAAATTCTGCAACATATTCCTGCAGGGGACGTTTCCCCTGATTAATGTCCCGTAACAGTCTGTCCACTGTTTGTATCTTAATTGGGTTCTCAAACATCACTCTCATTTGTTGGAGAAAACCCTGGAAATTGTCCAACAATGGGCTATCTTGAACTAACAAGGGAGTAGCCCATTTGGCAGCCTGCCCAGTTAATAAACTGATCATAAATCCTACCTTAGCCCGGTCGGTTGGGAAGTCTTCAGGCCTCAGAGAGATAAACAATTGGCACTGACCCATAAATGCCGGGAACATGTCCATTTGCCCAGAAAATTTCTCCGGCATGGATACCGGGCTTTTCCTCAAGGGAGGGGCAGGGGGAGCAGCAGCAGGGCTTTGTAAGCTGGAAACATAATTCAGCAGTTGTGTTACCTGATTCTGAAGTGTCACATTGTTTTGCAGTAGCTGATTTATTTGTTGTTGTTGCTGCTCTACCAAACGCTGCAGTTGGTTTGAATCCATCTTGCTTTAAAGATGGTTTGTTTGTGGCCAGGAACAAAAATGTTATGACTCCCCTTCAAAATTCAAGCGAGCAAAACAGAAAGCAGCCGTTTCAAAAGTAAATCAAACAGAAAGAAGTCTCACAAGATAACGGCTGTCATAAATCACAATCCACAGCAACAATCTTTGCTCTGTTCGGCAAACCAGTCCTGGCAAAAATCTCAAGCCTCAGAGCTTCTGCTCTAACGTCTTCACGCAATAAGTCACTTTGTTCCTGGCAAATTTTACCAGCCCAGCTGTGTCCTTTTATACTCATTGAGGCAACGTGCTAATTTACTTAATTATTGACTCGCCCTCCTCCTTCGTTCTAATTGGGTTTGCCTCCTTAATCGTCTTCTGTTCCTTACATTTAACCACAAGTTTTCCAAGTTCTCATCTCCACTAGAAGACTCTCTCAAAACTTCCCTGTCAGCCATTCCCGGCTGTTGATCAGATAAGGAACCAGAGGAGGTCAAAGGTCCTGACAATTCTAATACTTCAGGTCTGTCTTCCTTTGTCACATCCATCTCCTCATCCTGGTTATTATTCGCATCACTGAGCCCTGCCGGCTCATATTTTTCTGCCATGTCCTCCTCACTTGAACTCATATCAGCCACAGGAGCTGAATCCAAGTCCGGAGCCACAACATACATACATACATATACATACATACATACATACATACATACATACATACATATATATATATATATATATATATATATATATATATATATATAGAGAGAGAGAGAGAGAGAGAGAGAGAGAGAGAGAGAGAGAGAGAGAGAGAGAGAGAGTCCTCGACTCATAACAGTTCATTTAGTGACTGTTTGAAGTTACAACTTTACTGAAAAAAGTGACTTATGACCATTGTTCACTCTTATGACCATTGCAGCGTGTGCTCAAAATTCAGATGCTTGGTCATGTGCTCAAAATTCAGATGCTTGTCAACTGATTCATATTTATGGCAGTTGCAGTATCCCAAGTTCATATAATCACCTTTGGTGACCTTCTGACTAGTAAAGTCAATGGGGAAAGCAGATTCACTTAACAACCACGTTGCTAACTTATCAACTGTAGTGATTCACTTAACAAATGTGGTAAGCAAAGTTGTAAAATGGAGCAAAACTCAACAAACAACACATTTCTCATTTAGAAACATAAATCTTGGTCTTAATTGTGGTCTCCCTGTATATGGTTGCCCATTCACTGTCAGTGACTCTGGGCTACTTAAAATAATAATAAAAAGGTACTAATAAAGGAGAATATTTGTAGCTCAAGGTTGACATGAGGGGTCCTTGAGCTCTTTGAGTTTGCTTGATTTCCTTCAGATGTTTCATTATCCACACTAGGTAATATCATCAGTGCTGCATTGATTTGGGTTATGAAACATCTGCAAGAAAACAACCAAGCTCAGAGACCACCAAGGACCTCTAAAATGTATTAAAATTTAAATTGTATTATTAAAATTTAATTTCATTTAAAATTTAGTAAGTAAAGAAATAAATCCTGCAGGTAATTTGCATCTAATTCATGTATAAGTCTTTATATGGCTCAATGAATTCATTGGATTCAGTTAACACCTGGCAAAAGGTACAGCTAATTCACTGTGGGGATTCTGAACTGTTAGCCGCTACTGCCTTTTTCTGGATCAGCCACAGTTTGCACTCAGTTTTTAAGAGCTGCTGCGAAGAGTTTATTGCCATTGGGATAGAATATTCACCCAATTTAGAAGATAAAATTAGAATACTAATGGATTTAGTAGGTTAGAACCTTTGGGGATCTGAAACAGACAAAAAATAATAATGCTTAATAGAAGAACCTAACAAATAAGATAATCTAATGAAAATGCAAGATTCAGTATTGTAGAAAGAAGACAAAATATATTCCATGTACGTGCCTGTCTCTTTGATGTAAATGTTAAGATGAAGAAATTAGATTGGAAAGTCATCTCTCTCATAAAGTTGAAAATAATAATTTAAGTCATAATTTTTCAATTTGGCATTTGCCAGGTGTGGTGGCACCAAAATCCTACCTTTTCTGCAACTGGGCATTGGAGGATCTAAGAATTATCAGTGTAAGCTATGCTTGCCATGGCACCACAGTAGTCATCAATTTTTATTTTTATTTTTGATCTCTTGGTTCCTGAAGAGGCGTTCTGAGCATTTCAGGCTGTTAAAGACAATACTATCTACGTACTGTAGTGCTTTAGCTAATTTAATATTCCAGATGATAATACAGGAAGTTTTTGATTTACAACCATTAATTTAGTGACCATTCAAAGTTATAATAGCACTGAGCAAAGTGAAACCAGTTTTCACACTTATGTCCATTGCAGCATGGACATAGTCATGTGATCAAAATTTGGGCACTTGGCAACTAGCATGTATTTATGATGATCTCACTTTCCCTGGGGTATGTGATCACCATTTGTAACCTTCCCAGATGGGTTCTGACAATCAAAATCAATGAGGGGAAAACAGATTCACTTAATGACCACATGATTCCCTTAACAACTGCAGTGATTCCCTTAAGATTTGTAACAAAAAATATCTTAAAATTGGGCAAAACTCATTTAACACCTGCAATGGAAATGTTGGGCTCAATTGTGATTGTAAATCAAGGAACTACCCTGGGTTGACAAAAGTTAATAATAATAACATGAAATGTGCTATTATTTTTAATTTTTATAAAAAAAAATAGAACTCTTATTGTGTTTTTTAGTTATGCCATAGTTCCCATGATATATATTGTATGTATTTACAATATATTATATTTGTATATTTAAAAAATAATAATCTGTAGGAAAAAGATCAAAAAGCATGCCTAAGATTATGATTTTATTTTGATTGTATAGACAGTCCTCGACTTATGACCACAAATGAGGCCAAATTTTCTGCTATTAAGTGAGACATTTGTTTAGTGAATTTTGCCACATTTTACAACCTTTCTTGCCACTGTTGTTAAGTGAATTACTGCAGTTGATAAGTTAGTAACCTTGTTGTTAAATGAATCCTATTGACTTTTCTTATCAGAAGTTCACAAAAGTTGGATCGCATGACCTCAGCAATGGTCATAAACATGGACCAGTTGCCAAACATCTGGATTTTAACCACAAGATCATGGGGGTGCTGCAAAGGTCATTACTGTGAAAATAAGTCACATTTTTCAATGCTGTTGTAACTTTGAACAGTCACTAAATGAACTGTTGTAAGTTGATTACTACCAGTGGTGGGATTCAATTTTTTTTAGTACCGATTCTGTGGCTGTGGCTGGGTGGGTATGGCAGGGGAAGGATACAGTAAAATCTCCAGTCAGAGGTAGTATTTGCTGGTTCTCCAGACTACTCAAAATTTCCACTACCGGTTCTCCAGAACTGGTCAGAATCTGCTGAATACCACCTCTGATTACTACCTGTATTGTCCTATTTGTATGTGTGTGTCTGTGTGTCTGTCTCTGTGTGTGTGTGTTAGGAGTCAAAACTGGTATCTAGAAAAACTTTTTTGTTTCTATGTTGGCAGTATTTCAAGGAACAAAATGTGTATCTTAAGATTTTGAAAAGCTGGAGCTCTCACATTGCCCCTTCAGTAACCTCAACTCCTCCAAGCTATCTTCCAAACCAGTGTGACATTATCAGTTGTAACCCCTACAACCCTCAGAAGTTTAAAATAAATATTTTAAAAGTTCAACTCCTAGGAGTTAAAGCCAACATCTGCCTACCATATGTATTATCCATCAAACTCTGGATTTGCTCCATATTAATGAGAAACTGTGTGCAAGAGGAGTGAGGGAAAATGAGGAATACAGGTTCTAAGTTAGAATGACTGGTTCTGAGATAGGATTCAAAGGTCCATGATATGTAAGTCTCCTCTGAATTCAGAAACCATATCAGCATTGATTTACAGTATGGATACTCATTCTGTGCTTTTACATAAAATTCTCAAAAATGTGATGTAATGGTAAATGTTGTATTGTATTAGACTAAGGAAGACCCAAGTTCTACTCCATTCTCAACCATTCTTGGCTAACTTTGGGTCATTCTTTCTTGACCTGCTGTATCTCACAAGGGTTTTACGGTGGGGAAAAATGAAGCATCTGGTGGTATGGAGACTACTTCTTCTCTTGAAGGGAAGGTGGGATATAAATCAAATACATATGTATATACATACCGGGATCAACTACAGGTAGTCCTCGACTTACAACAGTTCCTTTAGTGACTGTTCAAAGTTACAATGGCATTGAAAAAAGTGACTTATGACCATCTTTCACACAGGACCATTGCAATATCCCCATGGGCAAATGATCAGAAATCAGATAATTGGCAACTGATTCTCATTTATAATGGTTGCAGTGTCTTGGGGTCATGTGATCAGCTTTTGTGACCTTCTGACAAAGCAAAGTCAGTCGGGAAGTCAGATGCATTTAACAACCATGCTACTAGCTTAACAACTGCAGTGTTTCATTGCACAAGGGTAGTGTCAGTTTTGGAATCGTTGTTAAAAGCTGCCACATAGTTGCGGAGGAATGGAGAGGGCTGATATTATTTGAGGAGGTCTCAGTA
This sequence comes from Notechis scutatus, assembly GCF_049901735.1. NCBI lineage: Eukaryota > Metazoa > Chordata > Lepidosauria > Squamata > Elapidae > Notechis > Notechis scutatus. The sequence goes on along the minus strand of NC_142025.1, from coordinate 15,202,893 downwards.
GACAAAATAAATTGTTTAGTAATTCAAGGTCATTGTAAATGGCGCACGAAGAATTGGGACTGAAGGGGGATTATTTCACATGATGTACGATGTGGGAAAAAGGGAATGGTTTATAGGTTGGGTCCTCGTGGGAAGTCCGGGGGAAACTTTAGTTACGGAATTCCACAGAGGTGCCAAGTTTCTATTCTAATAAACGTACTTTGATATTATGTTTGTCTTGGAGTTACTGGCTAGAATGGATAATCTTTGGAATGCTGGCAGGTAGTATAAAATGTACTATTTACACCACTTTAAAATGGGGTAAAACTCACTTAATAAATGTCTCACTTAGCAAGATCATTTTTGGGCTCAATTGTGGTCATAAGCCAAGGATTACCTGTATGTAATTAGGATAGCAAAAAATAAAATGGATAACCATTCCTACATTGGCCCAGAAACTTTGGGTTTAAAAGTCTCTTAGTCCTTAATCTGGTAATAAAATGATAGCAATCTCAGGACTTTAAAGAACTGATATAAAAAGGAAACAGCAAATGTGAGGTTCGATATCCTCCCTCTATGATTTCCTGCCAATTAAAGCTTAAAGAGAGCCTTTTTCTAACTTTTGAAACTGGAAAGACATTGAGGAGAAAATCTATTGTTGATAGTTTGGTTTGCAACAATTTGAAGGAACCAACCCCCCCCCCCCGCCCGCCCCGAGGTGGGCGTCACATAATTTAACAACCAATGAACCTAGTGCAGAACCGAAAATGGGAGCACTTGTGTGTGGCTTCAATCACATGGCAATTTCATGCATGCAGCTTCTAGCACATCTTCTCAGGCAGTCTCAGTGAGTAGAGTGGTTGAGGCATAGAAATCAGCTGGGCTGCATGGGCAGGGCGAGCAAGCCAGAGAGTGAGATATATAGGACAGGATAACACCGGGGTGGGGGGGTAGGCCCAGCCAGTGGTCAGAACTACCGGTATAGGCTGAACCAGCAGCAGCCGACCTCTGACCCCGCCACCCTAAAAAAAAAAAAACCATTGTGATGGCCTCTGAAAATCTTTGTGCTTCTCACAGGGCACAACCAAAGACAAAAGTAGTTTTTTAAAAAAAAAAATTCCTTTGTCAATCACAAATATTAAAAAGCACTAATTTTACAACTTAACATTTTAGTTATGATCATCAAATAGTCAGAAAATTCAGATCTGTTAAAGGTGAAAAATTAAAAATACGACGGAAGATCCTTGAAGCTCAAAGAACGCAGATTGAAAATAAAAAGATTTAACTCAAGATATAACCTTAAATTAAGAGCAACGGAATCAATCAGAAAAGATATATTATATAAGAATGATGTAAAATTAATCCTATATATTAGTCTGTAAAAAACTTGGTTTCTAAGAATAATATCAATCTTGTTTGATAGGAATGATATAAAATTAAGACAAATATGACTGTAACGAGTGAGACCTAACTTCAACCACAGAAACTAATTGATCTCTCTTCCTTGTTCATCTTGTAGGATTTGCAAAATAAAAAATAAAATGAGTGAAGATGTGCTATCTCTCTGCCTCTGACTTTTCAGAGGAAATATTGGTGTCAATCTAATAAGTGAATAATTAAATAGTTTCATGAATTTAGGAAACAAACATGCAACTGAGTTATTTACAAAGCAATAAAGGCAGGATAAAAATTCTAATCAAATAAATAGAACCTTTAGGGATAATTTTTTCAATCCATCCATCTTCTGGATAGCTGGTTGAGAATCTGGAAGTTATCACATTACTGGAGATTAGCATATATTATGCCTTGGACAGGGGAGGCGCTGGCAAACATCCATTTTTTGATTATGCTTTTAACGGTAACATTTAATTCTATTGTGAGTATCGGAGAATGATCTTAATGCAATATCGTGCCGGGTACGATTATGTCTATTAAAATCAATAGGCCTAATCCATGTAAAGCTGCTGTATTATGGTTAAAATGCCCCTTTTTTCCCCCAATGCCCATATTTTCAGGCATCTGCTTGCAATGCAAATGTTTCAGCGCATCAGGATTGGCTGTCCTTCCCTCCCCTGTGTATCCATGGCAGAAAAAATGATATCTCACCACCACCATCACACACACACACACTCATAATGCAAAGTGGAAATCAGCTCATTTGCAAAAGCAGCTTTTCGCCAGACAGTGACTGAGCAACTGAATGTGATCAAGAGATGTCTGCTCCAGAAATTTTAGGACAGAAGAAAACAAACAAGAGATCTATGCTGTGTTATTAACTGTATTGCAAACCTGAGTTTCTTCCTTTCTCTCCTGCCCTCAAACAGCTGTTTGCTTCAACTTTGGAAGCACAAGTTTGAATCTTACATCTGTGAGGTAAGAATTTAGTGACAGAAAACTTTTGAAGGTCAGGATAAAACAAAGCACAAGTGCCTCTCAATATTTTCCAGAGAAAGGAACGAATGTGCCACCTCCCATTTCTATTTATTAAGAAGCTTGCAGATGAGGGAATAAAGAAAATTGTATTTTAGTGATTTGTGTACACTGTGAAGACAGAAATTTGCTGCTTTTCAGAGCAGCCAGATATATTGTCAAGCTGTTGTAAATTATCACTTTCTGGATATAGTATCCTGGACTCTCTAAGCTGCCAAATGTAGCTCTTGATTTCCCAAACCTGACTCTCTATGGACTGCCTGCTTAACTAGGGCAAATCCTTTCTGAAATATCTCCCTTCGGTTGTAGGATTGGATTTTCACATATTCTTACCTACGTAGATGGCCAAAGCATAGAGATGGTATGATTTAACTCAATCAGTGATCTGACATTCAGATGGTTCATCTGCAACTTGATGCTATCCTGCTTTAATTACTTTGTATAGGAATACCATATTTCTTTAATAGATTTTCCATTCCATCCGCAGTGGAGAAATGTGATAAAATCATCCACTCAATTGCTTTCTCTGAATTTGATGGACAAATCCCCCTTGGACTTTCATGAAACCATGGAAAGTTAGGGAAGCTACAGACTTCTTGAGATGAAACTACAATCAAATGCAGGGTATTCTGATTTCCCCCCTCCCCCCAGGTAGATTACAAGATCAATAAATACAAGATCATCACCTTTACTACTGTGACAATTTTTCTGAAATCCTCCACTTGATAGAAATTTGCATTTCATCAGTTGGAAGATAATTGCTGGGAAAAAGAATTTATCTTCTTAGGTCAGGGGTCTTCAAACTTGACAGCTTTAATTCTTGTGGACTTCAACTGCTAAAATTCCTCCTCCATTTATGTTAGCTCAGGAATTTGGGGAGTTGAAGTCCACAAGTCTTAAACTTGCCAAATTTGAAAAGCCTTGTCTTCCTAGGTCTTCCATTCTTTATTTTTTGTCGGTTCCTTCTCCAGAGTAAATAAGATGCTGAAAATCTAATTCATTTTCCCCATAACGGAAAAAAGGAAATCTTGTAGACAGGTTACTCTACATCTTAAGAGAGTCTAGTGATGGCTTTTTGGTACTAGTTAAGTTATCACCTCTCTATCTATAAGGGTCTCTCTCACATTCCCATCATCTGTTCCCTTCAATGGTACAATTCAATTTAGACTTTCAGTGATTTCAAAGTTTGATCCCAGTTTAATTTATATAGTACCTAAAAGCAAAGTCTTCACTCTGAAATACAGCTTTTCCCAATTTGACATCTTGCTAGTACAAGATGCTGTGTACAGATAGTTCTTGACTTACAACCATTCATTTAGTGACCATTCAAAATTACAACAGCACAACTAAAAAAGGCAATTTACAACTAGTACCTCTCACTCATGATTGTTATGGCATCCCTAGGCTTATATGATTAAAATTCAGGAACTGTGCAGCCGACATTTATTTACAATGGTTAAATCATTTCAAGATCATGTGATCACCATTTGCAATTGTCCCAGATGATTTCTGACAAGTAAAGTTGGAAGTCAGCTTCTCTTAACAAGTGATTCACTTGAGAACCATGGCAAAGACAAGGTTCTAAAACTCACTTAACAACTGCCTTGTTTAGAAACAGAAATTCTGGTCCCAGTTGTGATCAGAAGTCATGGGTTATATTTACATGTAATTAGCCCCAGTATAATTCCCACCCAATAAGATTTTAGCCATCTGTTAAGATTAACACAAAAGAGGACACCATAATGGAAAAGTCCATCCTAACATGACCAAAGATAATTCTCTGAAATGATGGTTCAGATGTGTGGAATTTCATTCCTATCATCAGTAGCCAGCATTGGAGAGAGAGAAAAAAGAAATAGAACAAGATAAACTGATAAATGCATTATAAGAGTGAGAAAGCTGGTGCAAAGAGATATCAATTCACCAACCAGTGGATTAAAAAAAAAGCAGTTACATTCCATATCTCCAAATATAGACCTTTCTATTCCTCTGTGTCAGTAAAGGAATGATGTTAAGTAAATTATTTTGAAAGGCTCTCCTTAAACATATGCAAGCTATAGCTGAAACAGGTAGGTACTATTTTGAACAGAGAAATGCAAGTCAGTTGCAGATGAATTTCTTGAGTTTATCACACTTTTCTGTTGTAGCAACAGTACAGAATTGTTGTTGGTTTCTTCTTTTTTCCATCCTGCTAAAACCAGTGGATGATTCAGAACATAGACCAAAATAATATGCCATAATTATAGCATTCAGAAACAGAATAGTTTTTGAAGAAATTGACTCAGAGCTAAATTCCAGCCAGTGGCCGGCTCATGGGCGAGTACCAACTAAGCTGCAAAGAACTGAACAGATCTTTAATTAAAAAAAAAATACTTTTGGGATGAATCACTTTTCTCAAAAGAGTTCTGGAGTGTGATGATTACCATGGAAACAGTCAGCAAGAAGGGAACTTAATAAAAAGAAGAAGAGATACTCCTGAGTGAGAAAATAGCTCTGTATTCAATCAAATCCTTATATCTTAAGCCACCTGTCATACATTCTGTACAAAATGGCTGTAACAGTTAAGAGCGAGGTTCATAGCATTTGTCAATAACAAGCTTGCAATACAAGTTGTGACAGCAATTTTTTTTTTATTATGAGCTGAGTTTCCTTGCCTTTGCTTGAAATTCTTCAAAATGGGCAAACCCACTGACTGTACCACTTGAACACCTCAGTATTGCACTGTTGACTTCCGGTGGCAAAGACAAAAAGTTTTAGTAGCATAATTGTTCCTGCTTTATTTATTTACTTATTTCCTGCAATATTGATTGCAATAACAAGAGAAAGATAGGTGCCTTTCCCCACATATCAATATAACTTTAGTCACTGTCTATTCACTGCAGGATGAAGGCCTCTTCCACATGTTTCCAACCAATATGGTCCTGAGCTTTCTTTTGCCAACTAGGCCTGCAAAACTTGGTGATGTCATCAATCCATCTTCTTTTAGGTTTCTTTCGTGGATGCTTTTAATCAAATAGGATACATTCTATGACTGCCTTGGTCCACCTGCCTTCAATTCTTCTTGCTTTGTGACCAGTCCATTTCCATTTCAATTCTTTTACTCTTTTTGATGATATAGTATACTTTTGTTTGTTCTCTAATCCATGTGCAATTCTCTCTTGTCTTGGTTTGTAATATCAAGCATGTATCTTTCCATGGCTCTTTGAGTCACTCTTAGCTTTTGTATCAATTGTGAGGTTAGTGTCCATTTTTCACTAGCATATGTTAGAGCAGGTAGCATATACTCATCAAAAACTTTTCTCTTCAGGTTGTTTTTGAAAATTATGCTTAGTTTGCTGAATGTCTGCCAACAACATTTAACACGTTGAGTTTCCTTTACTGAATCACCTTCCATTGAGATTCATTGGCCAAGGTATATGCAGTGGTCTACTACATCTAGTTCTTCTCCAAATATATATATATATATTTCCCTTTCTTTGGTGAATTAAACATAACCTGGCTCTTCTTCAGGTTTATTTTTAAGCCAATTGATTCTCCTGCTTTGTGCAACTCTTGTATGTGTCTTTGTAGCTCTTATGTATCAATATCTATCTATCTATCTATCTATCTATCTATCTATCTATCTATCTATCTATCTATCTATCTATCTATCTATCGTCTATAAGATCAGTGGTGGGATTCAATTTTTTTTTACTACTGGTTCTGTGGGCATGGCTTGGTGGGCATGGCAGGGGAATTTGGTGGGAATTTGGTGGCTTGGTGGGCATGGCAGGATACTGTAAAATTTCCATTCTCTCCCCACTCCAGGGGAAAGATACTGGAAAAACCCCATTCTCTCCTGATCCCACTATCCTGCTTTCCAGCTCCGTTCTCCTGTGTAGGGCAACAAAAGAAGACCCAGCCGATCAGCTGGGACTTGAGAGGCAGAGAATAGATGGATGGAGAGCCAGTCATAGGTGGTATTCTGAACTACTCAAACTTTCCACTACCTTCTTTATGATATTTAGGTTCTTCCTAGTGCTTTAGTTCTGTCCCCCAAAATATTTATTTCTGCAAGCCCCAAATCTCTTTCTAATCGCTGATTCTGCCTTTTATATGTGGTGAGCGTACAACTAATGGCAAGTTCATTTGTAGCATAAAAACTAATCAGTATCATAATTAAGATGTTGCATTAGAACTAGAATTCAAATCCACCCTCAATTTTGTAAACTCAAAATATGTAGACAAACAAGCATAGCTGGGTGTGCAGAGTTAAGCATGTCATTAGCTTACAATTATTTTTCCACAAGCGCTCCAAGTCTAAACACTCCTGAATGGTGCTGAACTTTATCTGACATCAATTTAGTATGTGTTGAACTTTGTTGACCAGATGCTTCTGTACAATCTTGAATAAATCTTCTGTGCTGCAGATTTACAAATTGCTTGCTGTTTTGCACCTGACAAAATAGGACTTAAGGCTGGTCTCTTCTCACCCCAAAGTTTCAGGGCTGTTGGAGAAATTATAGGAAGGAGAATCATGTATGCTTCCTTGAATTCTTGAAGAAATACATTCATTTCTGTCCTTTGGGCAACATAAACAAATTAGTGGAAATGAAACTCCAGATAATCTTTATTGGGTTCTGATTATTTTTTGATAGAGATGAAGCCCAGATCATATAAAAAAAATAGGATGGGACTTGACACTGATGATTTTAGTTCCTTATGATGCCTGATACTGCTCTAAATGAAGAAAGAAATCAGACATTTGCAGTATTAAATGAGCATGGAAATGTTATTGAATATAATTAATTCACATGCAAGAAAGAACAATTTATAAATTGGAGCATTTGCTGAAGCTTCACCCTAACGTGTTTCAGATTAAATTGAGAGGCTAACCGTTATAATTTATATTTGCAGAATGACATGAGTGGAATTGTCTCATTGGTAGTTAAATCTTTATCTTGACTCTTTTTTTTTTTTTGGCTTGGCATATCTGAAACTTTTCTTCTTCTTCTTCTTCTTCTTCTTCTTCTTCTTCTTCTTCTTCTTCTTCTTCTTCTTCTTCTTCTTCTTCTTCTTCTTCTTCTTCTTCTTCTTCTTCTTCTTCTTCTTCTTCTTCTTCTTCTTCTTCTTCTTTTCTTCTTCTTTTCTTCTTCTTCCTCCTCCTCCTCCTCCTCCTCCTCCTCCTGCTCCTCCTCCTCCTCCTCCTCCTCCTCCTCCTCCTCCTCCTCCTCCTTTTTCAGGCTAAAACACACATTCTTTCATATCTTTTTCACTTCAGAAAAATAATCTTATCCCATTAGTCCAGGGGTGGGATTCAAAATTTTTAACAACCGGTTCTGTGGGCATGGCTTAGGTGGTGGACATGGCTTGGTGGTCATGTTATTGGCTGGGTGTGGCCAACTCAATATCACTCACATCGAGGCTGGCATCTCCTTGCCTGGCCTCTCATGACAGTGGGGATGCTGCAACAGTCGTAAGTGTGAAAAATGGTCATCAGTCACTTTTTTCAGTGCTATTGTAACTTTGAATGGTCACTCCACACAAGCAAAGTACCAGCAAAGGAGGGGAAAAAAACTCCAGAGAGGTTCCTGAGACAGGAAGTCTAGTCCTGCCGAGAATGTAATAAGGGTTAACGGAGAGGCAGTTTCTGTAAGCAACACCAGAATGTTTCCTTCCTGTCTTCCTTACAGGATTAGGTCAGTAATTTCTTCTAACAACCGGTTCTCTGAACTGCTTAGAATGTTAAGAACCGGTTCTAGTGAATAGGTGCCAACTAGTAGAATCCCACCCCTGTATTAGTCCAACTATTTTCAAAAGTATTTGCAATTAGCTTTAATACATTTGCTGCTCTTTTGTTAATAACATTATTTTCTATATTACCTTTAAATGAATTTAACCAATCAAGCATCCCAGGTTATAACATATAATGTATATATTTATTCATTTTTACTTTTAATGACCCACTAATCCCTTCCATTAGGGTGGATCCAGGCCAACTAAATGGAGCTGAGTGTTTACTGGCTGGATGCCCTTCCTGTTGCATGCATACGCGCATACACCACACACATATTTTATGTATGTAGTATATATTTATAATATAAAAATATTATAAATATATATTAATATTGTGTCACATGAGAATGAAGGTAGTATGTCTTACACTAGCAGATTAGTGGCTAAAGTTAATATGGGGTCATTTTAAAGTTTCAACAACTCTTGAAAAATCAAGGACTTTGCAAGATGGAATTTACAGTTAGTCCTCAGGTTATGACTATTTGTTCAGTGACCAAAGTTATATTAGCACCAAGTAACAGGGATTTATGATAGACCATCAGAGTTCTGGCCATCACAGTCAATAGTTACATGGTTGCAATTGTCAGTATTTTCCAGTATTCACAAAGTCAATGGGGAAACCAGCAGAAGTTGGAAATCATGGTCACATGAAGTCGTTAGTTAACAATCCACATGGTCCTTAATGTTAGCAACTAGTACAGAAGTTCCATCACTACACAACATGGTCATGTGACAGTGTATCACTAAACTATGGAGTTCCTAGTCTGAATTGCTATCATAACCTACTTGTACACACACAAGTAGTCCTCACTTAACAATAGCAATTGGATTAGACAACGATTGCTAAGCAACATGATCATAAAGCACAATATTACACGACTCTAAGTTGCAACAGCAGTTGTAAAATCACAAATTAGGAAAAAAAATAATACATTTTGATTTTTTTTAAAAAAAAATTATCTGCAAGTTGAAGAGAAAAAAACACGAAAGTAATATAGCTTGGGTGGAGGCATTGAACCATATCTCCCCCTGAGCTTCCACAATAGAGTAGAAATGCATACTTCTGCCTCCTTGTCTGGGCTTAGAAAAGATATTTGGTCTGGGCAGAACCTGCATGGATGAACAGGGAAGTCCTAGGTCAATGGTGGCTAACCTTTTTGGGCTACTGTGCCAAAAATCGCATGTTTGCGCTTGCACTCATGTACCAACACCCAGAATGCAATGCGCCCTCCACCCCCAGTGCATGTGCACACAATCCCACCCTCGTGCCACCCCCACCCCTTACCTCACAGTTGATTTTTTGGCTGGTTTGAGGCCTTTTTTGGCCTCCCAGAGGCTTAGAAAAGCCTCTGCAAGGCTTTTCAGGGTGAATAATATACCTGTTTCATCACTTCCTGTAATACCGGGCCTATTTCCTGAAAAGCTTTCTGGGAGGCCGAAAAAGGCCTCAAACCAGCTGAAAAGTCAGTTGTGAGGCGCGTGCATGCGCAGTGAGGTAAGTTTGCCTGTGTCTCATGTGCTGGCACAAATGGCTCTGCGTGCCACTTGTGGCACGCATGTTATAGGTTTGCCTTACAGTCCTAGGCACCTCCCGGAATCACTGAAATCAAGTAACCCTCAATCTATGACAATTGGCTTAGTGACTGCTCAAAATTACAATTGCACTGAAAAAAGTGACGTACGGCCATTTTTCATACTGATGACCATTGTAGCATTTTCACAATCATGTGATAGGAATTCAGACACTTGGCAACTGGATCATATTTATGACAGTTGCAATGCCCAGCAATCAGGTGGTCACCTTTGGTAACCTTCTAATGAATGAAATCAATGGGGAAGCCAGATTCACTTAGTGACCATGTTACTAACTTAAGAACTTCAGTGATTCACTTAACAACTGTGGCAAGAAAGGTCATAAAACACCTAACAAATGTTTCATTTGTTACAATCCAACAAAAATTTTGGCGCTCAATTCAGAAGATGTACTTTCCTCTTCTAAACTCTTTACCCTAATCCAATCTTTTAACTGTTTGACCTCATTGAAAAGATAAAGTATTTTAGGAAATTTTAAAAGAACAGGAGTAGATCACATATAGTAGATTCCTGACGTGAAGGAACAAGAACATCATGGACCTGTGTTTCTCTGAAAATAAGATTCTGGGACTTACTTTTAGGGTAGGTAATATTTTCAGGTAGATCTGGACAACAGGGTAGGTCTAGACATTCTGTGCTAAAATATTTAACATAAGAATTAATCTGGCCCTAAAAGCAAGGGCTGTTTGGGGATTGCAATGCGTAACGTTTCAGCAAAATTTACAATTTCAAATGTGCACATTAGTGCAGACAGTTCTGATCCTCTGAGGAAGACTTACACAATCTGCTTTTATTTGTCATATTTATGAAGATGCATCAAGAGAATTGCCTGTCAAATAGAATATTATGTAGAAAGCAAATGGAGTATTTTCTTATAATTGCTTACATTTAAGACGCTCAGATATGCCCCAGAATTGTTGTGATAATAAAACCAATTACTTGGTTCCCTCAAGAAATGGATGGTATGGATGGCAGGGTTAATTTGCATCAGACAAGAACCTCCAGAGTTTCATACAACAGATAGAACGAATGCAAAAGAAGCTTTTATACAACATAAGTTTAGATTAAAGCCATCCAAAAATATTGAACTGCAATACAAAAATAAGAGCAAAAATGCTTTTGCTGATAACCAGTTATTTGGTGGATCAGCAGAATATTACTGAATATTATTTATAAAGAGTTTTTATTTTTAAAATGTGTAACTTACTTTTCATTGTTCACACTTTTACTCTCTCTATCCTTTTGCAATTCCTCACAGCTCCAGGATAGCCCTGAAATATATCTGACTTGGCTCAATTATCTAGCAGTTTGTTTATTTGTTTGCTCATTTGTTTGTTTATTTATTTATAGGACAACGTGTAATCAAAGAACAATGGTTGAATTCTACCTAATATAGTCAGTTTTGCATCCATCCAACCAGCTGAATGGACGCAAAACTGTAATGATTGAATCATGAAGGCAAGAGTTTCAGGGAAAAAAACCCTCAGATTTGAGGAAGAAGAAAGCACGAGGAAGAAATTTAAAATAAACTTGTCTTGACTGTAATTAGTGTAAGATGGAACAGACAGAAAGTTTTATGGGTTTTCAAGATTCTCTAATTTTACCACACAATAACAGTAACATCCCTCTATGTCTGCTTCTTAACCTTGAATACCTCAAAAGGTCATCACTGTATTTATTTGGGCTTCTGATTAATTTGAATTTCATGACATGAATAGCTTCCTTTCTTCTCTGCCAAAATCTAGTTTACTAGATCTGAATTGCACAACCACTAGACAGCAGCAAAGAAAACATTGATCATTGATTGTTGTGGTACTTATCTTCTGATCTGGGCTACTTCAAAAGGCTGTGAGTCTCACATATACCTATCCAATTAGAAATAATTAACATTTTTTAGGACGTGATCACCTGTTGTCCACATTAATGCACCTTTAATACACTTTAAATTATAAATGACCAAAACACCTTGTATCTTTAGTCCTGTAAGGGTGGGTGATACCCACTTGGTTGGGGTTTCTTAATAAATAAGTTCATTTAATAGGTCCATATTATTACTGTTAAGTTTGGAGAATAATGGAGACCAGACATCTGAACAGTGACTTCAACTCTTTAATAACAGTAGATCGAACAGAACAGAGCAAGGCTATGGGCAGCAGTAACCCTTTTATAGGGTTGGCTGCTACCCTATTAACCAATAATATGTGCAACAAGTTCAACTAATACCCAATAAGAAGTGCCCTAATATTGGCCAATCAGGGACTTGTTATGGACCAATCCTTGTTTGTTGTTTAAGGACCAATCAGGTGTGCAGGCTTTCAAAACCCGTTTTGCATTTGGCTTAGTTACTTTTTATTGATTCACAACACCCCTCCCCTTGGGCTCCGCTTTGAGGGGAGCTGTAACAAAATCTCAAGATAGACAGGCCATTTGGTCTGTCTGGATGATTTCCGTGGTTCCACCGGTTTGGCCTAAAGTCCGTTTCCGTGGAGCGTTTGGATGATCTCTGTTAAGCTCCGCTTTCGCTGCACGGAAATTCTGTGCTGCTTCCGTTGTGGTTGTCCCCACCAATCAGTGTTTCTTCGGGGTTTGCAGTTCGGTTTCGTGTTAACGTCCCATGGGAAAGTCAACTCCCTCCTGCTTCGATTCCTGGTACTTCGCTGGGCCGTAGGGTTTCCATTGGCCTGCTATCTGTCATATTGAAGTCAATTTCCTCGATATTTCCTCCCCTCAGTTGGTGAACCCGGGGAGCCATGGGCGCTGGGTGGTAATCTCGAACGGAGTTGGTCTATGTGGCATTTCCACACCCTCCCATCGCCTGTTAGCAGGCGGTAAGATCTAGGCCCTGTGAGGTGGGTGACGGTTGCGGGTATCCATAAAGGGTTGCCGGAGAAGTTTTTGGCAAAGATTAAATCGCTTACCTTAAATTCCCAGCATTTGCTGCTGGAGCCGAAAGGCTTTTCGGTGCGTATGCGGGTGGAGCCGGTCAAGGTGCGATCGTAGTTTCCGCCCATGAGAAGTTCGGCGGGCGTTTTGTTGGTAACGCTGTGGGGCGTGATGTGCTGCAACAATAAAATTCGATTGATTTTTTAATCGATGTCGCCGAATTCCATTTTTGTGGAGGGTCTTTTTACAAACTGTACCATGCGTTCTGCACGCCTGTTCGCCGCAGGATGCGCGGGCGAGGTTAGCGCATGGCGGATGCCCCGTCAGCAAGATATTGTTCAAATGGTAATGCTGTGAATCAGGGCCGTTATCCGAGACCAGAACGTCCGGAAAACCATGTGTGGCAAATAGCCTGTTTAATTTGTTGATAACTGAGTCCGTTGTAGTTGTGTTCATTCGATGGATCTCGAGCCAATTTGAATAGGCGTCGACTGTAATAAGGAAAGTGTGCCTTTGTAGGCCCCGCAAAGTCAATATGAATACGGGACCATGGTCCCCTCGGAGTTTCCCATTCGGTTGGGCTTGCTTTAGGTGGGGCGTTGCTGACGCCCTGGCAACGCTTGACAAGTAGCGACCCAGGCCTCGATTCTTTGTCGATTCCCGCCACCAGGCGTAGCTCCGTGCTGAGTGCTTTCATTCGCACGATGCCCGGATGTCCGTCGTGCAATACCGCTAAAACAGTTTGTTGCAGTTTGCCTGGAATTACGACTCTATCGCCCCACAAGATGCAACCCTTTTGGGAAAACAGTTCGGTTTGGCGGGCTTTGAAAGGCGCCCATTCAGGTGATAGTTGTTCTGTTGGCCAACCACGCTTCAACCCAGCGTAGGATGTGTTGCAGGACCGGATCTCGCTTTTGTTTCGAGAGCAATGTCTCTCGCCGTCAATGGCGGCACGTGTAGAGCCTCAATTTGCAGCGTTGTGATGGTTGGGGCTGGATCTTCAACCGATTCTGGGAGTGGTGTTCTGCTCAATGCATCAGCGTGGAGAATTGATTTCCCGGTGGTGTTGCAAGGTGTAGTTGTACGCCGCCAAGAATTCAGACCAGCGGGTCATTCTGGGGGACAATATATACGGGGTTGGTTTATTACCCGCAATAATCCCCAGTAGTGGTTTATGATCAGTAATTATTGTAAACGCACGCCCATACATATATTCATGAAATCGTTTAACTGCAGCCACAATAGCTAAAGCTTCTTTATCTAGCTGACTATAATTTCTTTCAGCTTTAGCTAAAGTTCGCGAAAAAAACGCGACGGGAGCTTCTGCTCCGTTCGTAATACGTGGGCCAGGATTGCTCCAACCCCAAAAGGTGAGGCGTCACAAGTAATAGTTAACGGCAGAGTCTCGTTGTACTGCATAAGTACAGAATCAGAAGTTAGCAATTTCTTTACTTGTTGGAAAGCGTATTGTTCACATTGTCCCCAAACCCACGTTGCTTTTTTGTCTAAGAGTCTATGTAATGGTTCAGCTACCGTTGCTTTATTGGGTAAAAAGACGTTATAAAAATTGATAAGTCCAAGGAACGCCTGTAGATCTGCCTTGTTCCTTGGAGTGGGGGCCTTCTTAATTGCCTTTAATTTGTCCTCAGTGGGATGGATTCCTTGACTGTCCAGGAGGTATCCCAAAACTCCACCCTTTCGGTACATAACTGGCATTTATTTTTTTGACTTTGAGGCCAGCGTCTTGGAACCTTTGTAAGACCATTTGGAGTCGTTTTTCTAGAATGTCTCTGTTAGGGGCGGCGATGAGTACATCGTCGAAATATGGTACGACCCCTCTTATTCCTTGTAACAGCCTTTCCATTAAGCTCTGAAAGATTCCTGGAGCGACGCTCACCCCAAACTGGAGCTGGTTGCATTTAAATGCGCCGCTATGCGTGATGATAGTTTGTGCCTCCGTGGTGGCCGGATCTACAGGCAATTGTTGATACACCTGCGCTAGGTCTAATTTAGCGAAAACTTTCCGCCGCCCAGGGAATGGAGCAGGTGTTGCACTACCGGCACTGGATATGCACTTTGCTGAAGTGCGTGGTTTAGGTGGCCCGGTAGTCTCCGCAAATTCTCAGTGACCCATCAGGCTTGATAGGCGTCACTATTGGGGTTTCCACCAGGCGTGGTCGGTGGGTTCCAGCACGCTCTGTGCTATTAGCTTATCGAGTTGTTCGCGATTTTAGGTTTCAGGGCAAACGGCACCCGACGCGGCTTAAGGCGGATGGGTGCTACCTCAGGGTTCAAGTTAAATGAGATCGGGGTCCCCTTGTACTTGCCTTAGTCCGTTCGCGAAAACGTCTTGGAATTCTTGCACGAGGGCTTCCTCCCAATCGTTGCTCTCAGCACGGTGGACTCCGGCAGTGATTCCGAGCGGTCTGAACCATTGCAGGCCTAAAAGACTAGGCCGGTGACGGTCAACGACAGTCAGTGGCAGTGCGACGGTGCGGTCCTTGAAAGAGACCTGAATCGGCGGACCCGACAACGGGAATTCGGTTACCCTGGTAATCTTTGAGTATAACCCTTTGAGGGTTGAGGTCTTGGCGGCGAATCGTCGGAACGAGCTGTTGGAGCGTCTTCCAGGACACCATCGAGAGAGATGATCCTGAGTCTACCTCCATCACACAAGGTTTGTTTTCGATAGCGACCTTCACTCTGATTTTCCCGGCATCTAGGGATGTAGCGTGGCCTATGGTAATTGTCTGATGGGTCTCTTCCGCCTGGTTTCTTCCCGCCTGGTGGAAGTGGTGGACGGTTTGTTTCTGTAGGAGTGGCTTCCCCATTGGTGTTTCAGTTTGTCTCGGGGTGTGCCGATGAATCCTGAAGACTGGCATTCGGCCTGTCGGGTTTTGAGTTGCAGTTTTGTTTGCTTCTGCAAACCTTTGCGATGTGACCTCTTTTCCGCAAACGCGGCAGAGTGCATCGAGGAATTTACAGCTGGATCGTGGGTGATTCGCTCCACATCCTGCACAAGGTCGAAGTGAGCATTGTGTGAACTGGTCTCGCTCAGTTCGAGTCGGTTGACCTCTTCCTCATCACTTTCTGACGGGGATTCTAGGTCTTCGTGGTGAGTCGATACCGGTGTCTCTCTGAGCGAGGCGAGGTATCATTGGCGAGTTGACGTAGCGGCACGCTGGTGCGGCGATTCGGGCTGCCGACTTCTTGGTTGATTCTGCCGCAGTGGCTTCTTTAGGGCATCGGTGAGGCTGATGTCCCCTTAGCCATGATTTTGCTCTGGATCATGCAGTCTACTAGGCCCAGAACTAGGCGGTCTCGGAGGGCTTCTTCTAAGTTAGAGAATCCGCAGAGGCCTCCAAGGTTTCGGAGGTCTGCGACGTAGTTGGCAAGGCTTTCGCCTTTCCGCTGGACCCTCTGGTAAAATTCGTGCCTTCTGACTAAGGTTGGCACGGTGGGCGCGTAGTGGGCCCGTAGCAAAGGCTCGAGGACGTCCCAGTCCATCGCTTTTACTTCGGCTGGCTTGGCAAGTGATTTCGCCATTTTAAACACGGTAGGCCCGCAGTGGGTTAGAAATACAGCTCTTTTTTTGCTGGCTGTTGCATCTTTCAGGTTGTTGGTCTCCAGAAACATCTGGAACCTATCCATGTACGACTCCCAGTCTTCGGGTTTCTGGGTCGAATGGAGCGGGTGGTACAGCACCGCTGGCCATGTTGCCGTTGATAGTGCGTGTTCGACCACGTGCTCTGTTGGTTGCTCTGTAGATCAGTCAGCTCTTCGGTCTCCGCATCCCATCCTCGTCGCCAGTGTTAAGTTTGGAGAATAATGGAGACCAGACATCTGAACAGTGACTTCAACTCTTTAATAACAGTAGATCGAACAGAACAGAGCAAGGCTATGGGCAGCAGTAACCCTTTTATAGGGTTGGCTGCTACCCTATTAACCAATAATATGTGCAACAAGTTCAACTAATACCCAATAAGAAGTGCCCTAATATTGGCCAATCAGGGACTTGTTATGGACCAATCCTTGTTTGTTGTTTAAGGACCAATCAGGTGTGCAGGCTTTCAAAACCCGTTTTGCATTTGGCTTAGTTACTTTTTATTGATTCACAACAATTACCAAGCTGAATTTCTAACTGAGGGGAATGTTTGTGCTTCAACAAGAACATTTATTGTTTGAGGGTATGCTACAGTTTTGGTTGTGATGAAAACCTGCTTGATACCAGGTTATTTATTGCTTTCAGAAGGAAGAAAAAAATGGTAATTTAACAAGAAAGATTTCTTGGCCTGTTAGTGATAAAACTCATTATAATAGAGATTATGTTTATCATTTGTGATTAAGTAACTACACTTTTCAATGGTTCTATTTTGGTCCTAGATACAGAAAATTGAAAGGTGATTATTTTCCACCCTCCTATCTAATGCACAAACACCTCTATTTTATCTTTCCAAGTGAGGAACAATTCTTCTATTCCTGATGGGGGAATTCTGGGAATTGAAGTGCACATATCTTAAGGTTGCCAAGTTTGAGAAACACTAATACCCCTGAGCTAATTTAGAAACACAGCCAAGTGCTGGTTTATTGAAGTGAAGCACTGAAAACCTGTATCTGAGAAAAAATGCAGTACAACTCCGTGTTATTACTTTACAAAAAGAATAAAATTATAATCACAGAAAAACACCGAATGAAGTCCTTATGAAAGCAAAGAATCAATTCCCCAAGGACAGAATCCTCCATCAATTATTCACAACTTCACTGCCTTTCTTGCTATCTCACTGTGAACAGGACTAAAATAGGCATTTGGGAGAAATCGTAGGCCAATACCCTTCACTGAGACTGTGCCTATATTTGGGCTAATCTCTTCTCCCTCCAAGGATTTTTCCCACATAATGTAGGATTCATCCTGATTTAAGTGAAAGGAATAGGTCAGTGGTTTATAGGTTGCCAAAAATAGCATACCCATAAAAATGTGATGGTGCAGTGATTAGAATGCACTACAAACAGGCTAACTCTGCATTCCCACTGCCAGGAGTTCAATCCTGACTGTATCAAGGTTGATTCAGCCTTCTATCCTTCTGAGATTGGTAAAATGAGGAGCCTTAGAGAGGGCTGTAAAGTGTTATTGCTATACCCTATTTCACAGCAGGTTTAGGAGAACAGCTGTATGGATCTCAGATAATATCTGAAGTCTTGCTTTAATAGGAGAAACTTTGCAATATTAATTAAATGGACAACAGACTGAGTCGTTTTGGAGACTGTGTGTGCATTCTCCTTTGTTCGTTCACCACATCATTACAAAATTATACTGAAACTTTTAAGATTTGATTTCTTTCTTGCGAAAAGCAGAATGAGTTAAAGTTGTTCATGAAATGGTTTAATCACATGTAAACACTGGGAGAAGACCTTCCCTTGGAATTACAGACAGATATATCTGCAGGAATCATTTAGTCAACCCTGGTTGAAAAGTACAAGTACGTTACTACTTAGGTGACACTCTGCTAAGAGAGCCCAGTTCTGTAGAGTAGATGGAAACTTGAAACAAACATCTTGAAATAAGGCAGTAAAAACCACCTCCACATAATTGTCAAGAAAACAACAGTCATATTTAAGTACTCAAAATCAAGAAAAGTGTATCTTTGCAGTGCACCATCTGCATCTAATATATTAGCTAAAGAGTATAACAACAAAATAACAAAGTTGGAAGGGATCTTGGAGGTCTTATAGTCCAATCCTCTACTAAAGCAGGAGACCCTATACCAGGGGTGTCATAGTCAAGGCGAGATCTGGCCCATAGGATGCTTATATCTGGCCCGTGGGGCCACTCTGGAAACAGTGAAAGTCTGGCCTGCAGTACCTCTGCTAGCAAAAACAGCGCAGAGGGGGACTCATTTTTGCAACAGAGTGTTGCAGGAGGTCATCCTGGCCAAAAATGGAGCTATGGAGCCAGTTTTCACTGGCAGAGTGCTCAGGCCACAGGCACCCTTGACATGAGTGACGTCAAGCTGCCATGCCCCCCCCCCATCCCTCCAAGGTCAAACAGAACCCTGAAGTGGCTTTTAATAAAATCAAGCTTGTTACCTGTGCCCTATACCAGTGACCCCCAACCTTTTTTATGCCGCGGCCCGGTACTGGCATCAGCTGGGCGCCGCGTGACCCTGTACTGGCGTCAGTTGGCGCCGCCATCTTTTTGATGAAAAGTGCTTCCGGTGACCACCGGAAGCACTTTTTCATCAAAAAGATGGACGCGCTAGCGCTTCGGTGAGCTTTTCCGGTAGAAATGGCTTTGTACCCGGAAAAGCTCACCGAGCGCTGATGCCGCTATCTTTTTGATGAAAAAGTGCTTCTGGTGAGCTTTCTACCGGAAAAGCTCACCGGAAGCACTTTTTCATCAAAAAGATGGCGCGCCCAGCAAACCAGCGGCCCGGTAGGACTTGTTCCACGGACCGGTACCGGTCCGCGGACCGGTGGTTGGGGACCCCTGCCCTATACCATTCCAGACAAGTGCCTGTCTTGTCTTTTCTTAAATGACTCCAGTGGTGAAGCATCTATAACTTTCCCTGATTAATTGTTCTCAGTTTTTGGAAATTTCTTCTTAGTTCTAGATTGCATCTCTCCTTAATTAGTTTCCATCCAAATACTGGACTAAAATTCGCATGTGGTTGGAAAAAATGACATAGACTTGAAACCAGAGATCTTTTTATTGGGAATCTTACCTGATACTTATACTAAAGATTTGAAATACCTGATTGTAAATGTATTAACAGCAGCTAGGATTGTATTTGCTAAAAACTGGAAAAATGAGAAAATACCATTGCAGGAAGAAATTATTAAGAAAATATTGGAATGTGCTGAAATGAGTAGATTGACATTTGAAATTAGAGAACAAGAGGATAAACAATTCTATAAAATTTGGGACCTTTTCTATCAATGGTTGGATGATAAAACACAACAATAGAATATTTAGAATTTTAGATAATAATGAATATATAAAGAGATATTTTTTTCTCTTTTTTATTTGATATCATATTTATAAAATGTTTTCAGGATAGATTTGGTATGATTATATGATTTGTTATAAAATAAACTAAGTAAATTATAGTTATCTCGCAAAGTATGAATGAATAAAATCATAGTCAAATGATTGTTTAATAGTGATACTAGGGTATATAATTTCTGATTGATAATATGAGTTATTATGTAATGTAACTGTAATTGAGACTACGAAATGGATGCACAAAAATTGGTAAACCAACCGACACACTGTTTGTATATTTATGAAAGAAAGCTGGATGTTTTTATGTTTTGTTTGTTTTGTTTGTTTTTAAAAGCCAATAAAATTGTTTTAAAAAAAAAAAATTAGTTTCCATCCATTGTTTCTTGTTTTGCCTTCTGGTGCTTTGCCAAAAAGTCAATCCCATCTTTTTTGTGACAGCCCCTCAAATATTGGAACACTGCTATCATGTTACCCCTAGTCCTTCTTTTCACTAGCCTAAACATGTTAAATTCCTGCAACCATTCTTCATGTTTTAGCCTGCAGGCCTCTTATCATCTTTTTTGCTCTTCTCTGCACTTTTTCCAGAGTCTCTACATCTTTTTTTATAATATAGTGGTCAAAACTGAATGCAGTATTCTAAGTGTGAGCTTATGTACTAAGGCTTTATAAAGCAATACTAATACTTCATGTGACCTTGATTCTATCCCTCTGTTAATGCAACCTACAATTGCACTGGCTTTTTTGGCTGCTGCTATAGACTGCTGGCTTCCACGATTGTCCAGTAGGACTCCAAGATCTCTTTCACAATTATTGCTATTGAGCCAGCTTTCACATAAAAAAGAAAACAATGAGGGAATATTGGGAGCAATGTAACATGAAAATAAACCATAGCAATATCAATTGTTCCATAGAAGAAATTGGATATTTGGCCAGCCAGCCAACCAAATTGTTTGTTAGCCATATTTCCCAGTCTTCTTATTAGACAATTTCAACAATGGTGAAACTTGGACCATGCGATGGTAAAACTAAAGCATATGATTACATACTACCACTTGCTTATAAGGCTGGCTTACTAGATTTTGAATCCAGCTACACCTTTAAAGCCAGATTCTCAAATCTGTTCTGAAATTCTTCAGTTTCCATTCACACACATTTAAATCTGCACACCATGTTTAAATCTTTTCATTAAAAACCATATTGTTATAGCATTGAAGGCACTGGCTAAAACTAGAAAAATTATGTGTTCTAGTCCTGCTTTAGGGGGAAAAAATTAGCTAAGTGACCTTGGGCCAGTCATTTTTTTTTTTTTCAGCCCTAGTTAGATGACAAGAGCAAACCACTTCTGAAGCATCCGACCAAGAAAAATACAAAAAACTTGTTCAGTCAACAGGCAGTAGTCAATACTGGCTTGAACGCAACATCATCATGATATCATCATCCAGACTTCCAAGCATCCAAAACACAATCCAATACTGATAGAAGCTTGGAAGAATTGTCTTATTTCAGAGACATTATGCTAAGTAAGCAGAAGAGGACAATTAGCAACCTTGAGAGTGCATCATGAAGAAGATTGGATCAACCTATTCTCCAAAGGACCTGAGGGCAGGACAAAAAGCAATGGATGGAAGCTAATCAAGGAGAGAAGCAACTTAGAACTAAGGAGAAATTTCCTGACAGTTAGAACAATTAATCAGTGGAACAACTTGCCTCCAGAAGTTGTGAATGCTCCAACACTGGAAGTTTTTAAGAAGAGATTGGGCAACCATTTGTCTGAAAAGGTATAGATTCCCTGTCTAAGCAAGGGTTTAGACTAGAACATCTCCAAAGTCCTTTTCAACTCTGTTATTCTATTATTGAAAAATTGAAGGGTCTAAGTTGGGGACAGATTCTCCTAAGAAAATTTATCTGTGTGGTCAGTAAAAGTATCAGCACTTATTTGATAGTACATAATCAATCAATCAGTCAATTAATCAATCAGAAATGCACTTGGACCAAATTGAAATCATATACTCTAATTGAGTATACCACTATTTCACAAAACCTTGTCCCCAAAACTGCAGGGATTTGTTCAAATAGTTGCCAGAAGTCAAAACTGATTTGAAAACATACATACATAACAGTTGGCATTTTACCTGAAGGAGAATTTGCCTTTAAATTAATTGAAAATGAGAAACTATAAGAAAGAGGCTGTAAAACATGTTGTGGAAAATAACTAGAATCAGTGTACTGTATACATTTTGTATTGTCAAGTTGTCACTATGGCAATTTATAATGACATCCATGTGTTTGATTCTGCCATCACTTTTTATAGCAGTGCTTCCTTTGAATTACAGTGACAGAATTAAAATGAATGCTAATCTCTTCTGACTCTTATTCAATAAGTTATTATGTGCAAAATGTGCTTTTCAGACAAAATAAAAGAACTGCATTAAAAATAAATTTCATAAGGAGGTCACTTTTGTTAAACACTCAATAAGGAAATATAGATTTATATTCTGGACAAGATGACATCTGAAGGTGCTGTTAGTCCCTCCCTCCTTTCCAAGACATGCTTCATTTTAGGTATCTGCTTGGTTAATTATTTTACAAAGCCCATAATCCAAATAGGATCTTCAACTATTTGCGGACTGAAATAAGGTACTTGACAGATTCTGTAACTTTGAGAGTCCTTGCTGAATGAAACCGCTAGGTCTTAATTCATCATGAGTTTGCCAACCCAGTTCCAATCACCAAATTAGGTGATTTATTTAAAAAATTAACTCAGGTTTTTTTTAAAAAAGAAGACATATGTGAGCTTAGCATATTCCTAAGCAAGAATATGAGATTTAGGGGGAAACAAGGGAGAAAATATTTGCCCTAGGCACTTATTTTGTTGCCTTAAATTTTATAAACAGATGGAAAATATTGTAAATTAACATCCCTTTCGATGCATGTATATTCAGAATTTATCCTACTTTCAGTAGGGAATATTTGTTTGTACATTTCTTTCAACTTTCACCTTAGCCCTCTAACCTGATTTCTGATTGATCTCAGGATTTCAATTCAGCCCATATTAAAAACAAAAAATAAAATCACTTATGGCATGGATTGGTGCACTAAAAATTAGCCCAGTAGTGAATCCTAAAGAAGAATAAGAAGAATAAAATTGATAGAGTGTGTACAATTGGAAACAAAAAGACTAATGCTCTGAAAAAATGTGTTTTGCTGTTAACTTGTGAGAGTAAATACATAGTGTTCAATTCTGAGAAAAAGGTAGAGTGCCTGTAAGAACAGTGCTAATATAGGGTTATTGTTTTTTTTAATAGTATATGGAGATATTTGGAGCAAAATGAATTTAGTGGGAAAGAGAACAGCGTTTCCACAGTCTTCTGTCCACAGTGTGCCTAGTTCAAACACCCACTTCCAGAATCAACATTCATCAATGAAAATTTTATCTCAGAACAAAATGTCTTCACCCCCATATTGAATTAAAGTGTGAATTATAATGGTGTTAAATACTGCCTTAGTTTCATTGTTGTGGTTTATTTGCTTTCTGGATGGCAACCCAAGGGCGGGTGTAACTCCAAACTTTGTTGGACTGCAACATCACATAGGCTCTTCAAGCCCTTATACCAAGAAAAATTTGTGGCTCGGGGTTGAACTGAAGAGTCCCTGGTGTGCTCTGAGCCTGGTTGTTTGCTTGCAGGAGTTTAACTCCCAGATTAGATTATCTGTTCAATGCACTGAAGATGTTACCTAGTTTGGTAATGAAATGTCTTCAAGTAAACAACCAAGATCAAAGAGCACCAAGGACTCCACATGTCCACATACTCTAGGGATCTAGAAGTTTCAAAAGGATTTGACAAGACTCTTAAGCTGGATATAGGAACTCCTTTACTCAGATAGGGATATTTTCCAAGGAAGGAAGGAAAAGAGGAGAAGGGAGGAAGAGGAGAAGAAAAAGAAGGAGGAGGGGGAGGAGGAGGAGAAGGAAGAGAAAGAGGAGCACCCGAAAGCATTGCGTGATTTTACAGCACTACTCAGCCAATATATAGTCAACTACATAAATTTCAAAAAAATATCTGCAATGATAGGGTAAACACATCATCTTGAGAACTGAAAAGGTAAATTCCAGCAGTCTTATAGGAATCCAATTAAAATAAAGTCTCTTTGAAATGTTCCTTTCACCCAGCTCCCTCCTCTGGGCTATGCTGTCTCTTTTCCACTTTCTGAATAACAACCACCCCTCTCTCTCCTTCTCCCCTGCCTGATTCACACAGTCTCTGACATTAAATGGGCAATCATAGAGTAGCATTCTTGCCTTGGGCACAGAATAAATGCAGAGTTCAATTTTGATTATATTTCTTAAAAAATGGAATTGGATCTATTATTATTATTACTTAATATTCACAACAACATTGATAACATTTATATTTTTAGGATATTTATAGTTTTAAAAGTATAATTTTAGTTTTGAGAGTTTCAAACACCTTCACATATATCATGCATTTTATTTAATTCACTCCTCCCCATCAGTATCTTTAATGTCAATAATACATTTCTGTTTTAGCTGAAACCTGCGCAAATAGGTTTTGATAATGATAGAGAGAAGTAACATACAATTATTACTGCCTTTCACTTACACTAAAAGAAAGATTACTTTCTTTCTGAGGGGTAATTATGTGGTCATTATGTGGAATTGGAAGCACTAGCAAATATTCTCAATTAATGTACATTCTGACTCATGAGAAATACAGAAATTATTATCATAAATCCATTGGCAGGACCAACACATTCATTAAGTATATCTTTTGCCTCTGGTGGTAATTTGCATTCTAATTGTGTCTAGAGAAGTAAAGAAACAAGTCTCCCACAAGCTGTGTTCCCACCAAGAACATAGCCCTTTGCAACAGTTTTCAAAGAAAAACATTGAGTTAGGCATGTAGTGTAATTGTACTTTTGGCTTTTAGATAGCGTGGCTAGAGAAATGCTCTCTGGAGGATATTGGGGAGTTACCTTTTGTCACAACTGATTCAGTTGATTACATGAACCAAAGTTAGTCTCAAAATGAGGAATTTACATTCATCCTGGCAGTGTTACATTCATCCTTGCAGAGTTACATCAAACAACATGGATACAGCTCTGTATCTAGCGTGATAGAAAATTATAGATATATAGGAAATTCAGTTGCAATTACCAGAAAAGATTTATTCATTTGAAACCCCCAGTTTCTTATTTATATCTCTTTAATTTGAAAGGAGAGCAATTTCAAGTTCTCTCCTTTTCTTAGCACTGCCATTTTATTTCATTCTTTTCTGCTGCTTTGGTTTCTTTGGACCCAATGAAGGATGAGAAACAGAGTGAGACAGAAAGAAAGAAAGAAAGAAAGAAAGAAAGAAAGAAAGAAAGAAAGAAAGAAAGAAAGAAAGAAAGAAAGAAAGAAAGAAAGAAAGAAAGAAAGAAAGAAAGAGGGGGGGGGAATCAAAGCTTTGTCTACAGTCCTTGCCTTACAATCATTCATCAGCAGCATTGTAAAAAATTGAAAAAGATTACTTGTAACTGGTCCTTGCATTTATGACCATCGTGGCATCCCCATGTTAATTTGATCACAATTCAGGTGCTTGGTGATTGGCATGTATTTTTGATGGTTGCAGTCATAGGATCACCATTTGAAATCTTCTCAGTTGGCTTCTGACAAGGAAGGTTAATAAGGAAGCCAGATTTGCTTAAACAACTGCATAATTCACTTAAGCACAACAATGATTTGCTTAACAACCATGGCAAAAAAAAAGGTTGTAAAATGAGGTACGACTCACTTAATAACCATCATGCTTAATAACAGAAAGTCTGGTCCCAATTGTGATCATAAGTTGAGAACTACGTTCATCATCAATTATAGCTTTGGAAGAGATGGTACAAAACCCACATGGCTATTTGTTTTACACTTACAAAAAAACGAATAAGCAATTGAACTCCCATTAGAATCAAAACATGTAGTTTACCCTTGCCAGCTGTATTATTTATGAGGAACAACAACTGTGACATTTTTGTGTAGATGTTCATAGCATCAACAGTGTGAGGGGATCCTCAATTTATCTAGGGCTGTGTTTCTCCATGAGCAGTTCATCTATGAAATGGATCTTAACAGAGAAAGATGACATTAAGTAAAATCCCAAAGGTGCTTCTTTTTCAAGAGTCAACTGGACTTTCTGGTTTTTCTTTGAAGATATTTCGCTTCTCATCCAAGAAGCTTCTTCATCTACATCACCTGGATGACTTAGAATCTCCATAGACATTAAGTGAAATATTTTTATTTATGGCCTGAATCAAGGTATTAATTTCATATAAGCAAAACTAATGCAAGATATTGGAATTCAGCCACTCTGAATTGGCATAAGCTATTTTGCACATATTTCTAAGTTCTTTCATAATTGTCATTTTGTAACCCAGACATATCATTAGGTGGGGTCCTTGGTGCTTGTTGAGCTTGGTTGTTTTCTTGCAGATGTTTCCTTACCAAACTAGGTAACATTTTCAGTGATGTTACCAGTTGGGTACCGAAACATCTGCAAGAAAGCAACTAAGGACCCTAAGGTTCATTCCTAAATACAAATATTATCTTTTATTAATACTTCTCATTATTTCTATTTTTCCTCCTTCTGCACTAATGCCTGTATGGGTAGGACAGCCAATTTAGCATTGCTTTCAATAGAATCGTATGGGTGGAATCTTGTAGATCTTCTAGTTCAATCTTTTGTCCAAAGCAATAGTCCTTATACTAAATAGTTGTCCAACCTTTTCTTGACAATCTCCAGTTATGGAACATCCACAGCCCAGAGCCCAGAAGGCAAATTGTTCCATTTATTAATCATTCTCATTATTATAAATTATTTATTATTTCCAGGTTGAATCTCTCTCTGGTGAACTTCCACCCATTACTTCATGTCCTACCCTCAGGAGTTTTGGAGAATAAATCAACCCCGCTTCTTTATGATAGCTCTTCAAGTATTGGAAGATTGCTATAGCTCTCCCCTAAGCATTCTGTTTATTAGGCCAATTCCTCATGGAATTTAATTTCCAGGACTCCCTTATCAAAGATGCAGATCCTTAGAATGTTGCAGTTATCCAGATAATGAGTTTCATTCTTACAACCTAACATGGCATTGAGTTTCTGGATTGACTGGAATGCATAGTCATCAGAAGAAAGACAAGGAAGCACTAAGGATTACATGTCTATCACAACATCATGATACAGACTCCATTCTTCATTTACTTTCATGTGACATTATTATGCAAAAATGAAAAGGCAAAGCTTGCATCATGGCATTGTGTTATTTCATCATTTTAAGATGGCAATGGTTGAATGACGCAAAGAAGATAACATATCAGTGTGATTCTTACATGACTGTTGCAGGAGGGAAAGTCTGTAAGAAAATATTGAAGAAACTGATTAATCTGGAAGACAAAAAAAAAAAAAAAATAGAACAGCTCATATTCTAGAGAAGAATGCAAGGAAATGTTGGTTTTTACTGCCCTAGAGAACATTTTACAATAATTGGCTAAATTAAAAGAAAGTAGATTTCTTTTAAACATTGTGAGGCATCTCTTGATAGTAAGAATAGTTTAATGTTAAAATCTCTGCTCTATAAAGGGGATAGGCTTTCTCCTGATGCAGAGTAGAAATGGTAGGGGCATTTGTAAGGGATTCTCTAATTTTTTAAATGGGAGGGAGAATTGTGTTTGACAAGAGTCCCAACCTGACAACATTCAAGAAGCTACTGAAGATCTGGTTATTCTGTTTTGTTTTGTTTTGTTTTGTTTTTGCTAGAGGGATAGTTTCCATCTGTTTCTTGCTTTGATAATTGTAATGGCTCCCCTGAGTGCCAGCTCAGATGAGGAGGAAGAACTGGCTCTGGGGACATCAGAGGGAGACACTGAGGAGCATCAGAGGGATCTGGAAGGCTCTATGACAGGAGTGGATGTTTAAGGTGAGGCATGTCAAGGGAATCTGTGATTGAGTAACCAGATGAATGGTTGGACATGCAGGCAGAAGGAGAATCACAGCTATAGCAAGTGAACATAGTTGACCAGTTGGCTTTGCAGGAAGAAATCACTGGTGAAGTCACTGGTGAAGAGAAGCTGACTCCCCTCATTCGATCCTAGGTGCATAGAGCCAAGGTGAGACTACTCACAAAGAGGTGATCTCACCTATTCTTATGAGGTACACTGGGCAGCACCCATTTAGCTCAGCTTTTGGAGCCTAAGGTTGTCAGAGGCAACCATTCTCAATCCATCATCAATGCATACTCTTGACTTCTTGTCCCTGGACTCCATTGCCTTTGTCTGGACTCCTTGTTCCTTCTCTAGTGTCTTCATTGACTTTTTATGCTTTGACGTTCCTGGATTTCTGCTGACCTTTAATGAATTTCATTGTGCTTGTGCATACTTTGTAGCTGAAGGATTGGGATGATTTACATTGCTCAAGCTGACCCCTTTCCCTTGTACAAAGTTAGCATCCACTCCTCTCCTAGAAGAATGAAATCTTTTGAGAAATATTAAAAAGGCAGAATATTATATTTCCCTAAAGGAGAAACATGCTCCTTTAGGGAAAGCACCTCCCACCTTTCTAATAGCCCCAGCAGGACTTGGCCACCTTATCTACAAGACAAGCTCCAAGGTGATGGGATTAAGACATGGTCTCCATAATAGGACCATTTAGCAGAAGACACAGAGCCCACTCCTAAGGACATTGCATCACTCAGCAAGCTTCAATCAAACCTGGGGACTCAGACAACCTCAGCTATAACCCTGCATAGCCCCATGAGAGTCTGACAGCAGCCAATAGAATACACGTTCTTGCACAGGAACAGGAAGCTCAAATTCAAAGCTCAAGAGAAGGTATAAATAGCCCTCACTCACAACTCCATGTGGTCAACCCACATATGGTTGATGCTATCTCATGGTCATTTGGATTTTTGCAGCCCAGATATGTTAAATCTATAGTGAAAATAAATGCATCCATCAGTTCATCTGGTTGATCATTATGAAATAACAAATGCAGGTGAAGACAGAGTCTTAGCCTGATCCAGCAGAGCTCCTCATGTTGTGAAGTTGTTTTTTATGAACATGTGTGTAATTTGTAGCTAATTTCCCACTGGAGCCCAAAGGGATGGAGTTTTCCCTTTCTCATTTTAACGTGCCTGGCTTTTCAAACAAAAATATGCAAAGCATGTTCAATAATGCATGTAGTCCAAGACATTTTGTACTCTGCTGGGTGAAATACCAGAAATCATGCAAGTAGGAACAACTGTTTTGGCAGGGAGCATCCTCTTTAACCTCCAATAGCTATTTATGTATCAGGAGTGGCAGACCATTCGCCTTTTGTACAAATTGGAAAGAGTGAAAAAAAAAAATAAAGCATGCCAAACTTGAGCCAAATTTAGTCTGAAAGAAGATTTGTCAACAACATTTCAATGCTGGTTTTGATAAAAAGAAAAACCCTCACTTGACCTGCGGTAATGTTTTTTTTGCTTTTTGTTTCCTTTGGGTGAACACACGGAATAAGATTCTTCTTACATATGAAATCTACTGTCTACTTCTAGACTTTTTCCTGTCTCCCTTTTGGCATCATTAATTCTTACAAGGAGGAGGAGATACAATGACAGTCAAGGGTGTTTATAAGCAGTAAAGAGGCTATTTGAATAGATAAGGAGTAGGAATTGTGACTTTCATTTTTGTTCTTCCTTTTCTTTAGTGGGCTTGTTGACTTACAGTATTTGAATGATTTGCATGTTGCTTTGCTTCCTCAAAAGGATAAATAATGTATCCTCTACAAAACCTTGTAGTTTGTGTAATAAAGTGCATGTACACAGAGAGAGAGAGATAGGGAGGGAGGGAAAGAGAGGGAGGGAGAGGGAGGGAGGGAGGGAGGGAGGGAGAGAGAACTATTCAGAAAGAATAGTTTATACAAGGACATTAAGCCCAAATATTTTCCCCTTAATTTCCAGACGTAAACAGCGCATCTTTTTACCCATTGGTTATGTAAAATCACTAACACATTTCATAATGTACAGCAGCAGGAATTAAAACAGGTTGATTTATACATCAGTTCCGAGAGTGAGATATTATTAAAGATGCTGCTTTCCTAAGAATTTATTAATGTGACTTTATATCTTGTAAAAAATGAGTTCAGGACATGCATCTTTTCTGACATATACAGATTAGTCAATGCTCTTGACTCCAGCTGCTGTGCTTCTACTCTGACTCTAGAGCACCAGGTTCAAATCTCCTCAATCAATAAATTTCCTAGGTTAGCCTGAACAATTGTTTTTTCAGTCTAAATTATATTGCAGAGTTGTTCTTGAGATAAGGAAGCAGAACAATAGAAGGAAAATCAGGTTTTCTTTTATCAGAGAATATGAGATATAGGCTGATACAGTAATAATCCTGAAAATAAGTAGGACATCCAGAACCTGAAACATTTGTTGTGTCCCTATGTTGATTGGAGAGGAAAATCTAAGGCTTTCTAAACCTGAGACTTAGATGACAGAATCACAGATTCAAATCCATCTTTGTCTGCAGAACTCAAGAATTGGGTAGAATCATAGGGTTGCTCCAAAGGTGCTTTTTCAAAAGGCAACTGGACTTTCTATTTTTTCTTTGAAGACATTTCACTTCTCATCCAAGAAGCTTCTTCAGAAGGAACAATTATAACCTGGATGACTCCATAGATATCTCATAGGGTTATTGTGCAGGAATGTGATGAAGGGTATGAGCAGCCACCTTGATGACCTGGAAGAAAGGAGAGTTATTATCATCATCATTGCTTCCCTTTGCAATGAAGCTCATAGGTCAGCAAGTTTCTTCCAAAAGATCCAATTGATAAATTGTGGTGTCTTCAGAATTTTCCTCTTTGATGTCCATTGTCCATAAGTCATACTTTAATATGTGACACCAAGTTTTGGATGGTCTATCCCATCTCCACTTTCCCTTTGGCAGCTCCCATCATATAGCATTTTTCAAATATCAGTGTTCTGGCAAGTGATGAATATGGTTAGCTATACACAATCCATCACAATGGCTTGCAACTTTCTGGCTCTACTAACATAAACATAGAAAAGGATGTGTCTTGATTACAGCAGGAAGGATACACTATTTCTCTTTGCGTAGAATGGAAAACATATGTTGTGCTGGCAATTTTAAATACACATATTTGGGATCGCCCTAGGACCAAAGACATTTTAAAAGCCCAGTTTGAATTACAGTGTTAATATTTTGCACTGGTACTTCTTGAAAAATACAGCATAATAATTTCTTTGCAGCTTCCTTTTCCTTAATTCACCCTAAGATGTTTGGAGAGGAAGTGGGAAGTGGGTTCTTCTAGTAGCAGAACACAAAAACTTAGTGTTTTCTTTTGGATATACTAAACTTTAAAATTGAATCAGCATTAAAAGGAGTGACAGGAAGAAGGGTATGCAATTTTGCATTTCAAAACAGTGTAGTCAGCAAAACTGGAGCCTTTTAAGAGTACAAGTAGTTTTTCTGGTATATGTTAAAAAAATAGTGTTCTCAGCCTCTTTGGGAATCAAAATAAAACTCCTGGCATGCTTGCAATTCCTGCCTCTCCCTACCTCCTTATGCTCAGTATGTGTGATGTAATTTTGGCAAGAGCTGTGCTATTGTTTCATTGAAACTCTGAAGTGTTCCTTGTGTACTTGCATCATATAGCTGGTGGAATCAGATGGGAATCACATAGAAGACAGATTCTCAGTTTCTTTTCAACCAAATATCAGCAGCTAGAAAATACCCACAGGATGCAAGCTTAATTCAGAGATCTTCCTGTTACTACTTAGTTCCCCCCTCCCACCATCTGGTTTTCTTGTTTTTCCCCTCTTTTACCTAGTTCTGCACTATGGTAGTTTACAACAACTTCCTCAATATCTCTTTTTCCCCATAAATTGTTTAATTGTTGGCACTGGAAGATGAACATACCAACCTTTGGAGAACAAAGCAAATTTGTTTCTTTCACTCAGAGGTTTAAGGACAACAGTGGAAAGTTCCCATTGTTTTGTCATTTTGCATGGGTTACAGATGGGATATCTTGTTTCAAAAGGGTATTACAATGTGCTTGTAAGGAAACACATTTTAAACAGAAAATAGAGAAAGCAGAGCTAGTAGAAAGAGCATAGTGTAAATGCCTGCAAGCAAATGGCTTATTTTTTGTGTGCATGCATTTGAAAGTTACAGGTTATATGAATAGCAACAGTAGAATTAGCAACAGTATCATTGATGAGGATGATGGTCTTGTTTCATTAGAAGGAAAGTCCCAAAGGTGCTTTTTCAAGAGGCAACCGCTCTTTCTGGAAAGTCAGAACCAGAAGTCTAGTTGCCTCTTAAAAAAAACACCTTTGGGACAGTTATGACCTGGAAAACTGAGAGTCTCCATAAACAATTAGAAGGGAAGCTTGGAGATAATTTTAATAAATGGGAAATTGGATATAAATGTTTGTCTGGAGAGAATGAGCCCAGGAAACAATTCCTGTACTAATGTTTCTAGAGAAGATTCTCACAGTCCTTATTCAATCAGACTAGTTGGGACCAAAAACTCTGTCATTAAACATTGCAGTTGTAAGTTGAAAAACCAAGTGGCAGTGCTACTTAGTAATAGCAATTCTGACAGTCTTGGTTACCATTAAGTGAGGATAGTGCAGATTGTTAAGCAAGGCCTCACATGGCCATGATTTTTGACTTCCTGCTGGCTTCCTCACCAACTTTACTTCAGAAATGTCACAAATTGATATCACATGACCACAGGACACTGTGATGTCATAATAGCATTCCAGATACCAAGCAACAGTTGCAAATACAAGGTCCTCTTCTAAATATCAGTCAGCACATCAGAAGTTTGAATGATCACTAAATGAATGGTTGTAACATGAGGATTACCTGTAGTGAAGACTTCATGCCTTGGTTCTATGAAGGACCTTCCCATTTTTGTGTGTGTGTGTGTGTGTGTGTGTGTGTGTGTTTGTGCTTTTAAGTCAATGTTGACTAATCCCTGCAGTTTTGTTGATAAGGTGTTTTGGAAATTAATTGCCCTTGCTTTCTTCATAGGGCTGAAAAAGAGTGACTGACTCAAGATTATCTAGCAGGCTTTGTGAGTTAGGAAATTCTGCAGGATTAGAATTCACAGTCTCTTGGTTTCTAACCTGTCACTTTAATCACTAAACAGGCTCCATCTTTTTGTAATTAATTAATGTAATTAATGAGCACTTTTAGGGCTTTGCAAAAAGCATTACAGGTAATCCGTGACGTACAACCACAACTGATCCCCAAATTTTCACTGCTAAGCAAGACAGTGGTTGAGTTTTGGCCCATTGACAGTGGTTGAGTTTTGCCCCATCCTTATTTGCCATAGTTGCTGAGCGAATCACTGCAGCCATTAAGTTAGTAACATGGTTGTTAAGTGAAACTGATTTCCCCAGTGATTTTGCTTGTTCGGAGCTGGCTGGGAAAGTTGCAAACAGTGATGATGTGTCCCAGGGTCACTGCAACTTTCATAAATACTTGCTAGTTGGCCAAGTGTCCTAATTTGGATTACATGACCATGGAGATGCAGCAATATTTGTAAGTGTGAAAAATGATCATAAGCAGGAGTGGTATTCTACCGGTTTGGCACGGTTCAGCTGAACCGGTAGCTCCAAAGATCATCTGGGAGCAAACCGGTTCTCTCTGACAATCAGCTGCTGGACCCACCCGCCCATCCTGGCTCTATACTGAGCTTTATTTCCTGCTTTTGATGCTCAGCTGCATCGTGCAGCACAGCAGTTTGCCATGTGTCAACTGTTGAAGAGACAGGGAGAGTGCAGGAGAAGGTCAGTAGGAAAGCCTCCTTGTGTGTGCAAAGCATGCATGTGTAAAGCACACCCATGAAGCTATTCCCACAGAACCAGTGGTAAACTAATTTGAATCCCACCACTGATCATACGTCATTTTTTTAAAGTGGCATTGCAACTTCAAATGGTCACCGTACAAATAGTTGTAAGTCGAGGACTACCTGCAACATGGTAGCTGTATTAAAAAAAAAAGAGCAAATAGTGAAACAATAATGAAGCCTTTGCCACTAAAATTTGAATCTGCAAGTTTCTTTTCCCACAGAATCCTATTTTTCACATAACAAGTCCAAATGTCTAAAGGATTAATAAGTTTTTTTTTTAAATTCTTTAAATATGTTATTTCCAAAACAATACATTGTACACTGTAGTTTCTACATGAAACAATCCTAGATGAATAAAACAATCCTAGTCTGCTTCAAACTCTTACTTAAAGCATGTATCTACTGCCAGAAATCTTTCTAGATTGTTTCACAGAATAATAATCACAAGAAATTCCCTGCCTTCTGGTTTAAAGTCTTAAAAATTATAATACAATAAAGGCACCAAAATGGTCATGGGATAGCAGAAAAAAAAATAGCACTTGGTAACTGGAAAAATTCCTCAAACATATGGTAGAGTCCTTCTCTGGATATATTCAAGCAGTGACTTAATACCCATCGTTCTGGAAAGTTTCATTATGAATTTCTTTCCTGAACAAATGTTTGGACTTGATAGGGTAAGTGGAACTCTCCAACTCCATGATTTTCTAGACGAATCAAAAGAGGAAAGGATTAAGATTCCACTGATTGAAGATGAATCATGGCTATGAAATTCACCTCTCAAAAATAAACCAACATGGCAACCCCTTCAGTGGGGAATGAAATTCTGAGATGAGGTTGCCATCCGCTTATAGCAAGAGAAAAGAAGAAGAAAATAACTGAGTAATTCTTAGTCTGACTTTCCTCTTGTGGTTTGTGTTATTATTTGGAGACATCTCAGAAAATGCATTCCAGATGTTTTAAAAAATTTGCAACTCATTTTCCATCCACCATATATCATTACTCCCAGCAATGTCATTTTCTCTTCACAATGCCTTTGCTATTTATCCTCTACTCATTTTCATTTGAGTTTGGGGTTTTTTTTTTTTTTGGCTGCTTTTCTATGAAGAAGAAATTGACAAGAGATTCCTTATCGATCTCAGTTGTCATTCTGTTGTTATAAAGTCTCTAGTGAATTTATAGTTATTCTGGAGGATAATAGAAAATTTCCTGTTATCCTTCACAAACCTTAGGTAGCAACATCAATGATCAGATTGTGGGAGATGTAGTTCATAGAATATCAGATTACTTATTTTAAATGTAGAACTTCATCCTTCTGTGGTGAATCTCAAATTATATCTAGCCTTTTTCAACCTTAAATTTACTGCAATCTCTCTTTCTGAATCAGTTTGTCAACTTTTAAAAAACAAATAAACAAGTAACTCATGTTCATTTCTGTTTCCATTACTTTCATAACTTTTGTATTTTATAAAAAATATTTTGGTAAATTATTTCTTCTAATTGGATGCATTGTTACATCCTTGCATCCACTGGGTGCAAAATGTATATCCTTTTTAAGGATGTACATTTGTGTCCATTTGTGTGCTTGAAAGATATAGATTAAAATCCATAATGGTTACAGATCTCAAGCTATAGGGTTTTATAATATTTTCACAACAAATAAAGTCAGTTTCTTAAGTTGTGCATTATATTTGAAGAAATTGTGAAAGTTAGTCTTCATTTTCCAGAAATGGGTGGAAAAATCTTGTGAAGATTTTTTTTTTTTTTGCTGATTTTCTATGAAGAAGAAATTTATGAAAATTTTCTCCACCAAAACCACAGCATAGCTCTGTGAACTATAAACCAATAGGCTTATTTTCATTCCATTGAATTGCTATTTGAAGGATGCAACTTTATAAATTATTGTAGAACATAACAAGTTGTGAACCTATCTGAATTTATCTATATTCCTTCCCACACATTTTTCCATATATTGTGATGGAGATCTGGCTTGCTCAAATATATGATCTGAAAAATATATTGGGAGATTTGTTTTCTTTAAATCACATGCCCTTGTGTCATGTGATTGCCATTATGGTCATAATGCATCGCTCTGTGCCTCATCTATTTTTTTAGCTTCTTGAACAGCAGAAAGAATGGAGGAAAAGAGTTTACAAGAGAATAAACAATCACACAATGAAGAATACACATTAAAAGCAGTGCAATGTCATTGGCAGAACTGAGTATACTATGCAAATAGCCCAGTGATTTCCCTATTATGTTCTTGCTTACTCTTTTGTAATTCTTTCCTTTCTAATTTCTCCACTCTGTGACCAGAAGGGGGTTGAAGAAAAAACGCAAGCAATCATTATAGTCAATCATTTTATGCTTCACCTATTCCATTCTGTTCTCTGAGTGAAACAATTGGAGATAATGGATTAAAAGAGAGAAAACAGGAACACAATGGGGAATGCACATCAAAAACAATGCCCAGGCATTGACAACTATGAACATGCTATACAACTAACCAAGTGTATTCTCCATTGTGTGCCTGCTTCTTCTCTTGTAAACCCTTTAGCTCCAATTGCTTCACTCTGAGACCAGGGTGGAACAGGTGAGGCATAGAACAATTGGCTACAGAAATTGCTTGCTTCCTTGTTTGTTTGTTTCAAACCCCTCCTGAAGAAAACTCCACATATAGAGTTACAGTGTGGAGAAATTAGAGAGGAAAAGATTACAAAAAGAGTAAGTAGGAACATAATGGAGAATTCACTGGGCTATTTGCATAGGCATACTCATGTCTGCCAAATACATTGTATTGGGTTAGATATGTATTCTTCATTATATGCTTGTTTACTTTCTTGTGGTCCCTTTCTCTCCATTCTCTCTGCTCTTCAAGGGGCCAAAAAAAAAAACAAAAAAAAAAACCAAGACAATACATTATGACCATAATGGCAATTATATCACTGAGGGAGACTGTAAAGTTGTTAAAAGTGGACATTCATCATAAAGTTATTTTTCTACCATTGGTAGTACCATTGTAGTTGCTAGTGGTCACTGAACAAGGCAGCTGATAAGCAAGGACTACCATATAGAAATGAAAAAAGAAAGAAAGAGAATTGTGGAAGTAGTATGAACTGAGATAGATTTTACATATTTGATGAAATCAGATCAATAAATCACTCAATTTAAATAAAGATATATTCTTTTAGTTCATTTTCTTTCAATGAATCATTGAGTTTAGTATCCCCTGTTCTGTTTATGTGGGAAAGGAATAATCCCTGAATTTCTTCTCCTTGGCTGGTACTTTAACAGAAATACTCAGTATCATTATCCAGCTAACCTCTTCTAAGAAGGAGCAGAAACCAACTCTCCCTCCCTCCCTCCCTCCCCCCTTCTCTCCCTCCCTCCCTCTCTCCCTCCTTCCCTCTGTCTTCTTCCTCCCTCCCTCTCTTTCTTGTATCATCCATCCATCCATCCATCCATCCATCCATCCATCCATCCATCCATCCATCTATCTAATTTATCATTTATCATATATCTATTCTAATGAGCTGTAGTGGTGCACTGGTTAGAATGCAGTACTGCAGGCTACTTCTGCTAGCTGCCAGCAGTTTGGCAGTTCGATTCTCACTGGCTCAAGGTTGACTCTGCCTTCCATCCTTCCAAGGTCAGTAAAACGAGGACCCAGATTGTTTGGGGGCAATAGGCTGATTGTGTAGACAACTTAGAGAGGACTGTAAAGCAATGTGAAGCTGTATATAAGGCTAAGCGCTATTGCTATTCTGTTCTTTCACACAACTCCATACAATTTGCAAAGCAATAGTAATTATGGGTACAAACATAATGAGAACTTGATGTAGGAGAAACATTTTCCCTTATCTAACCTTTTGAAGGCTAAGGGTGGTAGAAAAGCCATCCCTTCATCCAGCTAATTTTAAGAGATGTCAATAAGTCTATCTTCCTAAAGCTTTATTTGGTACTTTATTTCATGGGAAGCTTGCCAGTGGAAAAGGAATTGTCTGTCCCCACTCTACAAAAGAATCATAGAATCAAAGAACTGCAAGGGACCTTGAAGTCTTCTCGTCCAGGGGTCTCCAACCTTGGCCACTTTAAGACAAAGCTGGCTGAAAAATTCTGGGAGTTGAAGTCCAAAGTCTTAAAGTGGCCAAGACAGGAGACCTTATTATATCCTGGACAAATGTCTGTCCAATCTTTTCTTGAGGACTTCCAGAAAGCTATTTAATCCAGTAACATCTCCAGTGATTCTTTATCACTGCTTTTATTTTTATTTTTTTCATACTTTCTTTGCACTGGGTCATCCTTTTCTGCTCTCTATGAACTAAATTCCACAATGGTTTAGCTCTACTTTAGAGGCTCCACTTAGCAATGGAATTTTCTTACTTGTTCATAAGGGCATTGTTGTGGCTCTAAAGAACTGATGGGAAAGTGCTGTTAAGGTCTGTTATTACTGGAACAAAATCATGTGAGAATGACTCAGAACTTCACTGGGATATCCAGATGCTCACTGAGGAGAAACAGATTTTTAAGAAACTTCTTCACAGGAATTAAGGGCCTTTGTTGATATTTGCTTGGTATCAAGCAGTAAAACTTCCTTCTGTTTTTATTTCTCTCAAACACTGTTAACTATTCATTCCAAAGTCTATTTCATAATACTTGAAGTTCTGTATTAGATTAAGGTGACTCTGCCTCTTTCACAGATGGTAGAAGCAAAAATGATGCTGATTGGGGGAGGGGCGGTATAAAGCCTGAAGGAGATCTGCCCTCTTGTAATTGAATTCTCCTAACGGACTTTACTTTAGGAGAGTCCACTAGAGCAGGGTCTTTTAGATATTATTACTATAACAAATGTGGAATATATTCCAAATGCTACTTTCATACTACCTAGAAGACTGGTGGTCATTAATGAACATTTATTTCATGGAAGTTGCAAATTAGTTGTAACCCCATTGTGGCTTCCTTAGTAAGTCAAAAGCTCTTGAAAAGTGGCTCTATAATAAAGGACTTTATGGGAGGGGGAAACCCTCAGAAGAGCACACAAGGAAGCAATATTCAGAGTTGCTTCGATTTGTTCTGCGTTTCCCATGTCCTTCCACTGTCAACCGGTTCATCCTTTCCCCATCTGTTTCTTGTCTTCCTCATTCTTTCCATGATTCTTAGGAGAATCCCATTATAAAGAATCTAACAACGATGCCTTATTAGTACATTTAACCACAGGAACTGAAGATCTAGCTGTGCTTCTCAGGCAGAGGTGTGCAAAAACATAAGATTATATATGAATGCAGTTTTAAAGAGAAGCCTTTTGAGTAGAGAGAACTGTTGGAAAAAAATGGGAAGGCAGCAGTAATGGTATTCAATTTTTTTTTATTACCAGTTCCATCGGCATGGCTTGGTGAGCATGGTGTGGCTTGGTGGGTATGGCGTGGCTTGGTTGGCGTGGCTGGGGAAGGATACTGCAAAATCTCCATTTCCATCCCATTCCAGGGGAAAGATACTATCAAATCCCCATTCTCTCCCCACCCCACTAACCTGCTTTCCAGCTCCGTTTTCCTGTGCAGGGCAACAAAAGAAGACCCAGCCGATCAGCTGGAACTCGGGAGGCAGAGAATAAATGTGGGTGGGGCCAGTCAGAGGTGGGATTTGCTGGTTCTCCGAACTACTCAAAATTTCCACTACCGGTTCTCCAGAACTGGTCAGAACTGGCTGAATAATACCACCTCTGGAAGGGAGGGAGGTATTTTCTCTGTTGGTTTTTTAGCCACTTCTATTTCCTTTTCCTTGGATATTTTGTCTTATGAATGCTGAGTTGTTTATTAATATTTATTGGATTTCCAGAATTGACATCTCATCTTTTGGAGCAAAACCCTCTCAAACATATTCCCAGAAATAATCCACAAAATTCAATTAAAGCAATCCACTTACAATTGCAACTTTAAAAGGGAAGCCTACATATTATGGTATGATGTAAATGTGGGCTTCATTGTAAAATAATAATTAAATACAAAAGGACTATATAAACTTATAACAATGCCTCCCTCCCTCCTTCCCTCCCTCCCTCACATATATAAATAGAATGATTATCATATTGTTAGTGTTACTTTTCTTTACAGTGTCCTCATTATGACTTCTTGCACTTTATAATACATCATGATGTCTGCTCATGTCTAGCTGAAATCAGATTCCTCCACAGCCCCCCAGTATCTTATAGACACCCATAGCACACATAGTATATCAAATGGTTCAGTGGTTACCCAGGTCTTAAGAAACAGGAAATGAAAGCAGATATGTTGGTGACCAAGTCTGCATTCTCATTGCTTCTGCTCACCTCAGTCCATTCATCAAACATCTTATCGTTCATGATAATTATGTTTCTTCTGCATCGGTTACTTTGATGGATCCTTCAAGAGGAAAAATGTGATGGTTCCAGACATGTCCAGCATGAACATAATTTGTTACCATACAGCCTAGATTTGCTGCTTGTCAATCTGAAGCTTGCTCTATGGAACCTCAGAATAAGCCCCAGCAATTCTTCTATGTATTAAGGCAAGAAATATATACCTTCATTTTTTTTCTCAGTTGATTTGTTGGTGTGTTATTTATGAAGTTTGTAGATGTAGATAATTGGAGGCTGAAATGAGCAATTGCTTATGCTTGGTTTTCTTTCCAATATTGTTCCTTTTGGAGATGATTTTAAATCATTATATTCCCTTCTGTATGTTTAGCACACAAGATTTTAAATAAAGAGAACCAAGGACTTCACAGAAGGATTCTGCACACAAAGCTAACAAGGATGAGCAAAAAGGGATAATCAGGCCAGAATATACATTCTCATTGAATAGCATCAAGCAATTTATAATCTCTGTCTCATGCCTTCATTATTCATCCCTGGGATGGTAAGGAAGGAATAAGGAAGGCATGAGACAGAGAATATAAATAAAGGAAATAGAAATGTAAGGAAACCATAGAGGTTGGGAGGATGGCAGCTGCAATCCAAACAATCTAAGAAACTTGAGTCAACATTAACTGGTTCTGGGAGGCATGATGGGTATCAAAACATATGAGTGCAAAATAAACCAGGTGACTTACCAGGTGACCGTTTGTTTTGGCTCAGAAAAAAGTTCTGCTTGACCTTCCCACCATGGCTGACTTTCTGTCCACCTTCTGTGACTGTCCCCAACTTCCTTTTACAGCATGCTGAATACCAAAGAAACTACAAATTCAGGGACCATATTTTCACATCAAAATGTGTCAAGTACCAAATTCGCTGAGTTTTGAAGCAAAGACCTAGGTATCACTGTAGGCAAAGATTTGGTTCTCTCTCTCTCTCTCCCTCTCTCTCTCTATCTCTCCATCCCTCCCCCTCTCTCTTCCTCCCTGTCTCTCCCCCCTCCCACTCTCCCTCTCTCCCTCCCTCCCTCTCTCTTTCTCTCTCCCTCCCTCCATCTCTTTCTCTCCCTCCCCCTCCTTCCCTCTGTCTCCCTCCCTCTTTCCCTCCTCCCTCCCTCCCCCTCCTTCCCTCCTTCTCTCCCTCCCTCTTCCTCCCTCCCTCTCTCCCCTTCCCTCTCCCTCTCTTCATCTCTCCTTCCTTCCCTCCCTCTCTCCCTCCCTTCCTCCCACCCTCTCTCTCTCTCCCTCTCCCTCTCTTTCATTCCCTCTCTCTCTCCCTCCCTCCTCTCTCTGTGTTCCTCATCCTCCTGTTCTTTTGTGCTATGCTCATTGTTATACAACCTGTCTTCTTATTTCCTAGAAAATCTTATTGTTTTCTCCAGAATCGGCCTATCTTTTTGCCATTTAAATTACCTGTGGCCTTCCTCAGTCAGCTGACCTATCATTCAGTGAAATAAGGCAATGGCTTCAAGGAGCAGAGTGGACTAAGTGGTGGACAGAGATGCCCCAGAAGACTACCATTCCAATTATTTCTCACTACCACTACTTCTAATGAAGTTCCTCTAGAGAGGCCTTCAGAATCATAACTAAAGGGCAATCAATTGATGTGTCAACAAAAGTTCAGCGACAGTGATGCAGTCATGAGAGAAAAGGAGCATGGATAGATGGACCAACAGGAGGAGAGATGCTGACAACATATACATAACATCATAAAGCCTGAGCTTACCAAGGCAGAAGAGGTTCGAATAAGAAATTGATACTAATCCACTTTGACATTAATAGGCTATTTCTAGCTGAAAATAAAGTGTCAAAAGGATAAAGATTCTTGGATAATTTAAAAACTTTCTTTAAAAATAGAAAGAAAGCAGCGGAGGGAAAAAGGAAAAAAGAGGGTGGAATCTGGAAAATGCAGGAGACCACCTGGAACTTAAAAAAAAATTGATAGTGGAATTTTAACAAGGCTTGCAAAAGATATATTGTAGCTAAAACTTTGTTACAAGAGAACAAAGCCCCTGGAAAGAGAAAGTGAAAAAAGAAGCAGGAAACAGTTTTGGATTATTGGATGATTCCTGAAACTTTGGATGGAGGATCCTAATGAAATAAAATAAAATCAATTGGGGGGTTGTTTAAAATTTTTTAAAATGGCATCACTCCTTGAAGAGTTAAAAATGAGACAAAGAACAAAAAGAAGCACAAGACGGAAGAGGATCTTTTGGCTTCGTATTTCAATTTTTAGAAATGGAGATCTTGAACTATGAAAAACAACAAGAAATGATGGCAGGACAAGAAGGGCGGGACAACGAAGAAGCCATCTTTAATGACCAAGCAATTTTAAGCGGAGTAAAAAAGGGAAAGGGGGGGAAAGGGAGTTAAAAACTTAAGCACTGAAGCAACAACAACAAAAAAGAGTAATTTGAAAAGTAATCATAATATCAGGAAGAAGCAGAAGGGTGGATCACAGAAGGGAGAATCAGATAGAAAAGGGAATAAAAAGGGGAGGGAGAAGAAGAGAGGGAAGAGGGAAAGGAAAAGAAGCTACAAAAGAAAGAAACAAGATATAGAGGTACAGGACAAATGTACAAGAATTAAAGGTATAAACCTATTTAAAAGACACAGAGACAATGGTTAAAAGTTAACTTAAGGAGAGGATTCTGCAAGGGTGCATGGGATAGCATTGTTATATTAAAAATAGAAAAGGGTTAGAAAATATGTTAGATTATTAAAGTGATAGAAAAAATTACTATTGATGTGTAGTGGAATATTTGTTTGTAAAGAGAATAAGGCTCTCAATGATTTAAAAAGAATGTTTAAAAAAAACTGAAAAAAAAACATGGAAGATTTTTATCAGTTGATAAGACGAACTTGAATAAGAATAATAACTTCATTGACTACTGTTAATAACTATTGTTTGTTTTTTTATTTAAAGACAGTAATAAGTAAAAAATGAAATATAGACGATTAAAGTGAAAGACAGGTAATGTTTTACAGGTAATGTTTGTTAAAAGAAATAGAAATGTAAAAGATTGTTATTAATATTAATGGCAGAGCTGTACTTGAATAGAATAATTATTCCATTTACTATTGTTACACAGATATATATATATATATATATATATATATATATATATATATATATATATATATATATATATATATATATATATATATATAATATATACATATATATACTTTTTCTTTTAAGAATTTAGTGTGTATTTTTAAGGGAATGTACCAAGCAGAATTTGATTGAAAATAGGTATGTGTTATAAAATAGAGGTTAGAAATTGAATGTTATAACTGTAAATGTGTAACTTAAATTTTTAAATAAGATTTGAAAAAAGATACAAAGGTGTTACACTCCAGTCTAGTAATTACAGGGGAGAATTTGTTTTATGAGAAAAGATAATATGAAATTGTAAACAGAACAGACGAAAGTATAAAAACATTGATTAGAAAGATTTTAAAAATTAGAAAAAGATATGTAATTGAATTAAGAAAGGAATGAGATAATTTAAAATAAGGCTATAGGAAGTAAAGAAAGGGAAAAGCTATTGAAAAAATTGTAAGATATGGATTAGAATGTATAAGATAAATATGTATTGAGTTTATGTCGGTATGGAGAAGTGATAACCCGGGGCCGTGCTGTTCTCAACAAAAGATATTTTATTTGTATTTGTATGTTTTGTGAAAACCTAAATAAAACTTTTATTTTTTAAAAAATAATGTTGCATATCTTCTTCAAGACTCTCCTGTACTCCTGTACACTGAACCTACCTCTCCTGGGAGAAAAGAGTCTGATGACATAATGATTAGAAGAGTATTTTGGCACTGAATTAACAAGGAATGTTGTGTTTTGTGGTTGCTGACACATATCACACAGTATTTTAGAAGCAAGAATATTCATTTGGCAAATTTAGGCAGCTTAGGCAAATAACAGCAGGCAGAAATATGATTCAAATGCCTTATGAAGAGTGCTTGCCTGAAAGGAAACCAGTACAATCCAATAAGCAATAGCATAGCCCAAAACATTGCCAATAATCATGAGATCCCAAATTGGGAAGTCAGTTGTTCCAAGGGTCAAGAACCACAAACAAGGAGCAAGAATATGTTTCAAGAGCTGGACAGCTGAATGGTTGTGTCCAACAAGGACTGCAAGCACCTGAGTGAACTAAATCTGTCAACAACCAGTTGGCTGCAATTATTCATGCCTTGCCTTTGTTTCTCCAGAAACCTCACTGAGGAATAATTCTTGGTTTGCTTCTATATGCATCAAGACTTGGGAGTTGAGTCTCATCATCTGATTTCATGGGAGATGCCTGTGACTGATCAGCCTAAACAGAATCCTGGCTTACTGATTTCCGAATGGATAATTCTAAAGTATCATCCCATTCTAGATCAGAGTCAGACTCTGAACCATGACTTATAACAAGGTTATAAGTGTAAAAGACCTTCTTTCATTGTGTAATTTTCACTTCACCATCCCGAAGCCTCATTAACTTTCCTTATTTCAGATAAGTTCCATAAAAAAATCATTGGAGAATATAAATAGGTTCAGACAATTGGGAAGATTCAAAACAGACACAAGTAATATAAATAGAACATATTTCTACATCCATCAATGAATTAAATGCAAAACAATAATGATAATAAATTAGAAAATAATTCTGAAGCACCTCGAGAGAAAGGAAACAAGCAGAAATATTCCCCCCCTGAGAATGGGGTAGACTTTTCAGAAATTGGAAGGCAAGCATTGCCACATTAGTTTCAAGTAAATGTAGGTTTCCATTTCAATCTGATACCATATTTTCTAGAGGTAAATATTTGTCTATTTTTTCCATCCTTATTATTCCATGAATAAAATCACTTTCTAGGTCTTGTTAAATGGGACTTGAAATAAATGAGAAAAATGCTTTAGGAAACCTGCCATTTTCAAGCCAGAGCATATGATTAGGTTAGCAATAAAAGTTCAAGCTGTCAAAGTCTCAACAAT
This sequence comes from Notechis scutatus, assembly GCF_049901735.1. NCBI lineage: Eukaryota > Metazoa > Chordata > Lepidosauria > Squamata > Elapidae > Notechis > Notechis scutatus. The sequence goes on along the minus strand of NC_142025.1, from coordinate 15,157,944 downwards.
TCCCCATGAATCCAAAGCTATTTGTGGGAAGCTGTTGTCTTCACATTCTTATACTGATCTCAATCCAAAGTGCACAGACTTTTTCTAAGGAACCCTCTTCTTAGCAGCATGATTTTAGAAGTCAGTTTTGAAACAGTCTCCCTGCTGATCTTAAACTGGGAATTCTGTCTGCTGGTGACGATGGTGCAACTGATTTGAAGATTTACCATCTGCAACATTGCTTCTTTATTTGTAACTTCTGGAATAGATCGATGTATTTTTTGAGACATGTCTGCTTTCCAATATTCACTACTTTTGGGGAGCTTCAGAAAAGGAGATTTAAAAAGGGGCTATAAAAGTATTAGGGTGTGCCTAAACATCCAACACTAACCTTGATTATTATTCCATAGGTTCTATAGATGCAATCTAGGGTGGTATGTATAACCACTATTGTTTGCTGATTTGTTTTGGGGTTCAATTCCAGATATTAGTTATCAACTTTAAAGCCTTCATGGCATAGAACCAGGTTTATTTGAGGAACCACTTTGTTCCAGTGGGATTGGTCCACCACACTTGTGTCACAGACACATCTTTTGAATCTGTCACTCAAGGAATTTCAACTAGGAGGATCAAGGGGAACAACTTTATCTGCCATGGGCCTGCCCTCTGGAATATCTTCCCTCTGAAAGTGAGATCTGTTTCTACCCTTCTGGCCTTTGGTTCACCTTGGACAATGAAATGGGTGGCATATATTTTTAATAAATAGATAAATAAATAATTTGTTGAGAACTTCAGTTTTGGAACCCAAAGAGAACGGGGTCAGAGAATAACAGTTTAAGGAGGAAATTCAGAGCAGAAGGGCCAAAGTCTTCTTCCATTATTCCCTATCAGCCTATATTTAAAACACACTGTCTTCAATTCTCGAAATATAGTAATATATAATTGTGATGGACTACCCAGCAGACTCTGAGAACCTAGAGGAAAGAGGAGCAAGTTATATTACAGAAGAGAAAGTTAGTGCAATTGAGAACAGAACATGAGAAAGAATCGGAGAATCAATTCTGACATCAATTAATGACATCAGGTGTAAACCGATCTGGAGAATTGCTTTGGCAGGATTTCAATATTCTTTATATGACTCTGCTAGCAATAAAGATCATTGTAGAAATTGAAGTGATTCTTTGAAGTTTGAAATAAAAGTTATAATTAATTTTAAAGAAACTGTGTGATGGAATATATAAGCTGAAGTTTAGACAAAATAGGAGCATAGAATACATCTAATCTATTCTAGACGTTTAGTTTCTTCTAGTTTAGAAGAAACTAAATGAAAAATAAAACAATCATATCCCAAAAGAACTTTTAGCAAACTAGTTCAAAAGAGGCCAGAAAGCTGCAACATCATTCATAGAAAAATCTCATCAAGCTTCTTTAGGTCCATCTAGTTGCCAGACAACATTCATACAATGCTCTAATTAGGCCTGCATCTTGGTTGTCCTCTTTTTTTTTTTTTGTAATCTTACATTATTTCTCAATTTGATATCCACTATTATTATTCCAATCACATCTACGCATCTTTTCACTTAAATAATTCTCGAAGTGGCTGACAAGTGACAGGTCTGGGGGCCAATTAAAAATCTAATTTACCTGTTGCTCCTGGGGGTGTCTGCAACAACCTCTGTCCAGCCACAAAGGACAGGAAGGGACTTGAGTATAAAGTAAGTGGTTGGCAGCAAGGAGATAGACATATGGTTCTGTAAACTATGTATGTGAAATATAATAACTGAAACAGAAAAAAACCCATATCAATGATTATATAATAAAAATGAATACATAATTATGATTAGAGTGAGCTAGAATAAAAGTATCCATTTTAATGCACATATGAAAATTAATTCAACAATTAAATCTTGTTGTTCAGTTCCTAAGTTGTGTCCAACTCTTTACAGTCCCATGGATCATAGCACGCTGGCCATCCATCCTCCTCTGTTTGCTGGAATTTGCCCAAATTTATGTCCATCTAATTTGTTCTCCAAGGGTGCCTCTAGCATCTATTATTAAATCTACTCCATATTAAACATATTGCTGCACCTTCTCAATTTTACAATATAAAGACTTTTCAAAAATCATTTGAATTTACTGTTTAACGTCAGGAGAGTAAATTTCATTCTACCTGTTTAGAATAATTTACCTCCAGTTTTGACAGGCCAGTTCTTCATAAAATTTGTCTTATAATTTAGGAATGTAATTCAACATCACATTTACAACATTAATTACTGTATTTTACCTCAAAGTACAGTAATATTAACACATGTAGTAGCATGATGCTAAAAAAAAAAGAACCAGAAAAGGACATGACCAAACCATATGAGTCAGAGGAATCTCTGTTTCTGTAAACTAAAAGCATCAGAACCCCAACTCCAGTAATTTCCTGCTTGGAATTTGAGTTCATATTTTTCTGTTTTTATGCCAAGGCTGGGGATATACAAGGGTAAGACTTAGAATGTTTAATATAATACAACAAAAGAATATTTTTAAATGTTCTTACAACTTTCCACTATGGAAGATAAGGTATTGGTGGTATATCTTTACTTGTTTAAAGATATCCCACCAGTAAAGTCATGAAACTTTGATGTGTATTCCCAGAACACAAAGATTTTTCCTTGGTTAGGTTGGAAGGAAGGAGATGTAATTTATCCAATGAAATTGCACAGCACAGGTACAATGCACTAAAATGTTCATTTTATCCTATCTATAGTCACAAGGGTAAGAGAAGGGAGGGGGATAACCTTTCCCCCCCAAAACTGTATTATAACTGGAAATTCTTGATGATTGAAATCCAGCAGCAGTGATATGAAATTATCTCGGTGCATCTGTACATGAGACTGTTCCTAACAATAAATCCAGGGAGAATCCTTGTGTGGTGCACCTTGTATAATGGCAGAAAATAAAATTCTGTAAAAGGGAACATGTTATATTATGTCAGTTCAGTTATATTTCACCCTCTGGTCCAGCCTGTCTTTTGAAATTTTGTAATGAACCTTTCAGTTACATGTCATTTAATATAGATCACTTAATAAACTTAATAACTTCATCTTGTCTATCAAAATTGCAGGATCTATTTCACCCAAATTATTTAGATGGAAATTATACAAAAAACTTAAGGATGCTGAGAGGGACATGGTGGCTAGTGGCTAAGATGCTGAGCTTGTCGATCAGAAAGGTCGGCAGTTTGGTGGTTCGAATCCCTAGCACCACATAATGGAGTGAGCTCCCATTACTTGTCCCAGCTTCTGCCAACCTAGCAGAAGTATGTAAAAATGTAAGTAAAAAAATAGGCACCACTTTGGTGGGAAGGTAAACAGTGTTCCGTGCATATTCAGCATTTAGTCATGCCAGCCACATGACCACGTAGATGTCTTCGGACAGCGCTGGCTCTTGGAGATGAACCCTGCCTCCTAAAGCTGGAAACAACTATCAGATATGTGCAGGGAAACCTTTACCTTTAAGAATGCTGATGACCATCAGGTAGGGGTAGGATTCTACTGGTTCTGCAAAATGTAAAATCACCAAATCAGTAGTTACATCTGTCGGATCCCACCCCTGCCATCAGGGGACACAAAATTATTTCATTCTCCCCTCCCACTCCAAGAATGTTGGGGGTTGGGAACATGAGAAACTGAACATTTGGAGAAACTGGCCATTTGCATCTTCCAAAATGCCACAAAACTGGTTTTGTTCTGAGATACTGTATTTGAAGGAAAAAGAAATATAGCCTCCCCCTTTTTAAAGAGAATATTCTGGGGGGGAAATGCCTTTCAATGGCATTTTTATATAACTGAGAAAATGATATTTTCTTATATGTTTTTGGAGAATTTCAACTCTGCTTTGTCTGTATTTAGGTACAACAATTGGGAATGTTAGGAGCTGAGCCTGGATCTTGTTACATATATCACTTACATGCACCCTGCGGCATTAAGGTAATTAAACCAGACTTAACCCTAATTAAGGAGTAAGCAACCTAGTGAGCTTGATTCAGTAACATCTGCAAGAGGCTTAAAAAAATCACTGTGGTCTCTCCAACTATTGTGATGCCCAACCAAAGAGAGATGGTGTATCAAATACACAGCTGCAGCCATTATCTTGAGTGCACTCCTTCCCACAGAAACCTGTGAGTGCTCCAGGAGTTTGGAATTACAACTCCTGCCATTCTTGAGGTTAAAAGAAATTGGAGTCAGACAGACAAGGCAGGAACCATATTACCGGAATAATCCTAATCCTCAAACCTGCTGATGAGTTTCCAGCAATAAATGACTAGGTAGCATTATTCAAGTCAAGTCAGAGTGACTTGCAGGGCTCAAAATATACAGTGACCTTCTCTGACTGTAGCCTTCAGATTAGGTTACCTGATTGGCAGCACTGATGAGATTAGAGTCATCTTTTACTGTAAAACATGTGGTGTGTAGGAGGAAGGGCTGTCCTAGAACTCTATTTCTAGTAGCAATATCAACAAGAGAAAGAAATAGCAGCTGGAATAGTTCTTCCAAGAAAAAATACCATGGCCCCAAAAAATCTGGTTAAACAATGTTCCCAATTCTTGTTGAGAAAAGAACAGTGAGTTCTAGATTCATTTTTAGATTGGCTGGCTACCTTGGCTTCCTTTTGAAGAGGAGTATGTGTTGGCATATTTGTTAATCAGAGGATTTAGAAAGAAATCCTTGTAGATGGAAGCAAGCTGAGGAATGAACATCATTGGCTTGGTATCAGGATTCCTCAACTGCAGAGGAATCTGCTGCTCTATAGAGAACTGGATTGTAGTTCTAGTGAATACACTGATCAAACTGGTTAAATCAGTGCTTTTTTTTTTTTTTTTTTCAAATTTGGCCACTTTAAGACATATGGATGTCTAGTTCCAGAATTCTGAGATGATTAGGAAACATGGCTGGGGAATTCTGGGAGTTGAAGTCCACATGTCTTAAAGTGGCCAAATTTGAAAAACATCAGAGTAGAGTTGGAATTATACAATTAAAAATATTTTTATTGTTTTATATCATACATTTCCTTTCTATGTTGAGCAGTCTGCTCTCTAGGTATCCAAGGTGTTAACAAACATCATCATGCAATAATATATATAAAAATATAACAACTAATCATATTATAATATGTTATCTTCCATTATAGTATTGATTATATAACCATCAGAAATATTTACTCATCTGTTTTTCTTTCTCCTGTAAACCATATTTCACTCCTTTAACTTCAATATCTGTCAATTAACCATTTATAGAATAGTTCCCAATAGTTATGAAATAGTCAGAATCTTCTTTTCCTTTAACTTTTAACGTCAACCTATCCATCTCTGCACATTCCAGATTTTTTTTTATTATATTATCATCTGCAGGGATATTTAATTTTTTTAAAAAAATTACGTTTATTGTCAGAGTACATGTGTACAATGACATTGGCGGGTTTTTCCAACATTGTTCATTTGCAATCCTAGCTGCTGTTAAGATATGTAGAACAAAATATGTGTTACCTTCATTGTAATTTCCTAGAATTATATCCAACAAAAATGTCTTGGGTTTCAGGTCTATTTGTTGTCTTACCATATTTTCCACCATGTGTGTATTTTCTTCCAATATTTTTTGGCTTGGGGGCATGTCCACCACATATGGTAGTATCAACCTGGTGTCTGGTTGCATTTCCAACATTTAAACGATTTGTTTTTATACATGTTCGCTAATCTTGCAGGTGAGTAATGCCAGCCGTAAAATTTTGAAGGGAGGAGAACCATGGGGCTTAGAAAATGGGACTCCATTTTCCCTATGGTCCCAATCAGGATCATAGCAGTTGGGATCAATCTTCCTGAGTTTTCTTTAGGCTGAAGGACAGAAAAATGCAGGAGGACCCATGCTGAGTTCCAAGTTTCTAAACCTGATATGGCCTGTATTTGTAAATCCAAATCTATACAGTTAGTCCTTGACTTACAACAGTTCTTTTAGTGACCGTTCAAAGCTACAATGGTACTGAAAAAGTGACTTATGACCATCTTTCACACTTATGACCATTGCAGCCATCCCATGATCATGTGATCAAAATTCAGTTGCTTGGCATTTGACTCATATTTATGATGGTTGCAGTGCCCTGAGGTCATGTGATCACCTTTTGTAACCTTCTGACAAGCCAAGCCAATGGGGAAGGCAGATTCAATTAGCAACAATGTTATTAACTTAACAACTGCTATGATTCACATAAATGTGGCAAGAAAGGTCATAAAATATGGTAAGACTCACTTAACAACTGTTTCACTTAGCAAAATATATTTTGGGTTCAATTGTGGTTGTAAATTGAGGATTGCCGGTATTTTACTCACTCAAAAATGTCTTAGTAAGCTAATGCTTCTTTGTTGCTTTTTTTAAAAAAATAGTTGATCTGATTGATCTATTATTTAACATTTCACGGGATAGCCTGTCTTTCTCACGTCCTTTGTGGTTGATACTCTGTCTTTAAAAAGGGTATTATTTTAATTCAGGAATTTTAATAGGAGTATGTTCCTTATTCTGTTTGATTTGCTGAGGAATCCTAGAGATATTATTTTCGATCACCCTTAGTTACATACACATATATACAGTTACATTTCTTTTTACTTCTCTTAGCATGGAATCTCCCTCCCTCTCTCGCTGCCCCTCCTTCCCTCCCTCCCTCCCTCCCTCCCTCCCTCCCTCCTCCCTCCCTCCTCCTTCTTCTTCTTCTCTCTCTCTCTCTCTCTCTCTCTCTCTCTCTCTCTCTCATTACATTTATAGATTATATAAAGATAATCGTCCACTAGGAATCCCCACTTGGGATTGAAATACAGGAAAATGATTAGTAATTTCCTGTTTTTCTCTTCCTCTTTGACATGAAGATGGAAAGCCTGCTTAGTTGAAAAGAGGAGGAGGAGGGAGGAGAGGGAAGAGGAGAAGGAACTGGAAAAATCAAAAGATAGAAAGTCCTGCAAATAGAACAACTATGGCAAAAGAAAGAAAAGATAGTACCAATAAGATAGGCACCTTGCTATCCCAAAACAAGTGGAGCACCATTTGAATATAATTGGCATTGACAAAATCACCACCAATCAATTGCAAAAGGCAGATTTACTGTGAACAGCTTACATTCTTACATCAAAAACAATATCTGTCTATCCCAGTTCCTTAGTAAGGATTTGATAGATGGATAAAAATGCCAAGCCAGTTTAAATATTGTTCAGAGTTTTGCAGCATTAATTCAGCACCAGAAAAATAAACATAGATGGCTGAGACTTCATTTAACTTCTTTATAAACATATGAAGTAATTTTTTTAAAAAAAAAAACAGTTTTAGATTTCTCCAACATGGAGCAAACTCAAATAGCAGCAAACATGTTACAAGTTCAGAGCTTCAGCAGCAACTTCAGCAGCTCAGAAACAGATATCAGTTTCACTTTAGTTCAGCAGGCAAGCATTATACACAGCAGAGGAGAGAAGCAGTTTCATTTCCAATAGACAGACTCAGAGCTCAACAAAGCTGCAGAGTTTAACATAGCTTCAGAGCTGCAGAACTTAATATAGAGCTACACCTAGGCTACTTTTAGTTTCAGTTTCCAGCCTAGGCGATTTCTAGTTTCAATTTCCAAACAGTCTGCATTGGTTGAATTAGTTGCTAAGCCTATTCATTGACTGACCTTGTTGCCATGCTCTATTCCAGTTCATGAATATACTCTGACAAACATCTGGCTGATTATGCCATTAACCATAATAATAACAATTTCTTCTGCATTTCCGTCATGCCATCACTCAATTTGAGACTGAAATAAAATTGCATTTTATACATGTTTCCAAATACAAAAATGCAAGTGACATTCTGAAAGGTGGAACACTTCAATTTATTTTAGTTACAAGCAGAGTCAAAATTTGTATAACCTAATGATTAGAAATAGAATGTTTAATAGAGTCTATTTTATTGTCTGATGCAATTTTAGGAATGCAGAAGCAAGTATGAAGCACCACACCTGAAAAAGCAGGTACCTTTTGTTACGTCCAGCAGAGCTGAGCGGGAACTGAAGTTTGTTCCCATTGGCTGAGCCGTCTGACAGCGAGCCATATAAAGGGAGCTGTCAGACCGCGTCAGCTGTTTCTCGTTTCTGTCAGCCAATCCATACATTCAGTGGCTACCATGGCAACCCGTTAGCAGTTAATAGTTAATAGTTAATAAAAGGTTAATTTATCAAGATCGTGGATGTCATCTTTTTGCCTTCACAAAACTTGTGACAAGGATGGGATCGACGCGATGAAGGAACACAACATTCCTGAAGGATTCGAAGTGCTCCGTAAAATTACCTCAGCCGGCTGACGAGATGTCTTCCCCTCCATCGTTCCCATGCTTCCATCCTACAACGGAGATGTGGTATTCTTACATTAATCAGTTTGAGTATTTTCTAGATGCTGCTGACTTGGCAGACATATTGAATCACAGAAAAAAGCTTATTTTCTAAGTTTCTGTGGGGCGGCTGTCTTCGACACTGTCACCGCTTTATTGGCACCACAATCTGTGAAAGAGGTTTCCTGGGAAGCCCTCCAGGAAATCCTTAGTAACCATTATGCCCCCAAGCCCTCTTGAATCACGAGGTGACATGCTTTTAGGTGGTGGGCACAAGCGGAAGGGGAGACCATTAGTATGTATATGGCTGTGCTCCGAATGGCAGTGTTGCAATGCTGTTTCAAAGATCTCGATGACATGCTGCTTGATCAACTGTTTTGCAGAGTGAGAGACCTCAGATTTCAAAGACGTCTGTTGGCAAAGGGTGACCTCACTTTAAAAATGGCCATAGAAGAGGCTCAAGCTGCAGAGATGTCCAATCTCTCTGTGGCTGAGATCCAAGGCACGACTAGCAGTCCAGTGGCAAAGCCAAATGCATTTTGAAGAGTTTACCCTTGATGAGTTTTTGGACTATGGTGAAGATATTAATTGCCTCACAAATTGCCAACAACTTCCACAACAAAGAGGCTGGAACCCAGGGAACAAACCACAACAGTTTCCTACAGCTCAAATGCGGGGGTAATCATTTAAGACCCACCTGCAGGTTTAGGAATGCTATTTGTTTAAACTGCTAGCACAAGGGCCATATAGCTAGGGTCTGCAAATCTGGAAAAAAAATGTCATAACCACAGCCTAAGCCACCAGTTAGGTACCAGAAACAAAGAGATGAATGTTTTACTGTTACCAGAGCATCTCCCACTGAATCTCTAAACAGTTTATCGCAACAGCTTCACATTAATAAAATTCATGTGACCATCTCGTTAGACGGTAAAGAGTGTCTAATGGAGATAGACACCGGCTCACCTCTTTCCAGACTTTCCTGGAGCACCCTGAAAAGGCTGATTCTGACTATCTCTAAGAAGCGACTTCAACCTTGCAGTCTATCACTCAAAGGCTATCAAGGACAGAATATACCAGTCATAGGAACAGGCAATTTTGCAATTAATTTCCAAGACTTCAAGGGCCATTTACCCCTTACTATTGCAGAAGGCACCTTACCTAGTTTGCTAGGTTTAAACTGGTTTGACGCTTTGAGTCTTAAAGTGACTGGGATACATTGCACTCAAAACCAGGACATTGAGTCACTATTGACTGAGTTTAAAGATCTTTTCAACGAAGAGTTAGGTCATTATGTGGGCTCCCCAATTTCTTTTGCATTAGACCCAACAATTACACCAATTAGATTGAAGCCCCGAGGTGTCCCTTTTGTGTTAAAACCAAAAGTGGATAAAGAGATTGACAAATTGATATCCCAAGGCATCCTGGAGCCTGTAGATTATGCACTATGGGAAACCCCTATAGTGACCCCAATTAAACATGATGGCTCCACCAGATTTTGCACAGACTATAAGAGCATATTGAATAAGGCCTTGCTCATTAACACATACCCTGTGCCTGTAATTCAATATCTCCTCCATTCAATGGAAAAAGGCTCCCTCTTTGCTAAGCTTGACATGGCCCAGCCTTATCAACATCTGCCTGTCAATGAAACAACTGCTATGGCCCAAACCATTGTGACGTGCAGGGGTGCGTTCAAATGTAAATGCTTACAGTTTGGGGTATCTGTGGTTCCTGGCATATTCCAATGTCTTATGGAACGTTTGATGCAGGGTATCCCTGGGGTTATACCCTATTTTGGTGACATCATCATCTCTGCACAAAACAAACAAGACCTTCTAGTATCTATTAGACAAGTCCTAAATTGTTTCCAGACCTCAAGACTCAAATTAAAATGGGACAAATGCAAATTTGGTGTTTCCCAAGTCGATTTTCTGGGCTACTGCATCAATGCTCAAGGGATTCATCCTACAGACTCTGAAGTTAAGGCCATTAAAGAAGTACCTGTTCCTAAGAGCAAGAAAGAACTACAGGCCTTTTTAGGTCTCCTAAATTTCTATGCCTTGTTCCTTCCTCACAAGGCTTCTATTGCGGAACCGTTGCACAGGTTGTTAGATACACAAACTCAGTGGGCTTGGAGACAACCACAACAGGACTCTTTTGATGCTGTCAAATCGATGCTTTCATCCAACAGTGTTTTGATACTATTTGACAGCCAATTGCCCTTAATTCTATTCTGAGATGCATCTCCTTTTGGTATAGGCTCTGTCCTAGCTCATGTATTGCTAGGTGGAGTGGAAGCCCCAATAGCTTACTTTTCAAGAACTATGTCAACTACAGAATGGAATTATTCACAAAGCGATAAGGAGGCTTTGGCGGCTGTTGCCTCAGTTAAACAGTTCCATGAGTTCCTCTATGGCCACCACTTCCAGTTAGTGACAGACCACAAACCTCTCCTTGGTATTCTGTCTGGTGATTGTCAAAGTCCCCCTGTTTTGTTCCCCAGGATGATCCACTGGACATTATTCCTGGCTGCATATTCCTACACCCTGTCATACAGGGCGGGCAAGCACCTTGGATATGCAGACACATTAAGCCGTTTCCCCTTGCCAGACAAAATGGAAGACCACACACCTGCCTCATCGATACTATTGTTTGATGATCATCAATTACCTGTCATGGCCGCAGACATTGCTAAAGCCTCATCTAACAATCTTATTCTCTTACAGGTATTGGACTGGGTGAGGAGCGGGTGGCCAGAAGGTCTTTAGATGCCCCATTTCTGCCCTTCAAAGCAAAGAAGCATGAATTGTCCACCCTGCAGGGCTTCCTATTGTGGGGATGCAGGGTAGAAGTTCCAAGCCACCTGAGACCTAGGATACTAACTAGTTTGCATGAGGGCCATCCAGGAATGGCCTGCTTGAAGGCTTCAGCCCAGAGCTATGTTTGGTGGTGTGGCATAGACTCTGACATTACCACAAAGGTTAGAACTTGTCAGGCATGCCAAGCCTCTACAACTGCCCCTCTAGCTGCTGTCTCTGGTGAATGGGAGTCTGCTAAGTCTCCATGGGCTAGGCTCCATATCAACCTCACTGGGCCATTCCAGGGCCGCACCTTCCTTATCCTTATGGATTCCTATTCTAAGTGGGTAGAGTTGACCCTCATGCATTCTACCACATCAGATATGGTTATCAAAGTTAGATCACCTTTTTGCAACCCATAGGTTTCCTGACATCCTAGAGTCGGACAACAGTCCACAGTTTACCGTGGCAAATTTTGAGTTATTCCTGGCACGCCGAGGCATAAGACATGTGTTTGTCATGCCCTACTACCTGGCTTCTAATGGCCAAATAGAGACAACTGTAAGGGCCGCCAAGGAAGTGCTGGGGCAGTTAGATGGCGAGGACTGGCACTCTAAGTTGGCAAAATATCTGCTAATGCAACATGTTACCCCTAGCACAGTTACCAATTGTTCCCCAGAAGAGTTGTTAATGGGGCAGAAGTTGAGGAATCATATGGACACACTCCACCCCAGTTATGCCCCAACTGTTCCATTAGACTCCTTTAGTGGAATTAGAGTTTTCTGGGTCGGGGATTTAGTTTACGCCTGGAATTTTGTGGGTAATCCATTGTGGCTGCCAGAGAAAATAGTGGCAGTCACTGGGCCTAAATCATATAAGATAAGTTTGTCAGATGGCCAAGTATGGCGCCGACATGTAGACCATGTGAGAGGGCATTGGGCAGAGACCCTGGGTGACCCAGCAGATAGTGAGCTGGCTGGTGCACAACAACACAAACTCAGAGAGGCTGACAGGCCAAGGTGTGAAACAACTGTCAATGAGCCACTGCGAGAGGTCGACCTACCTTCTGAAGTTCCTCCGCCTGATTTCCGAGTCAGGTATGGAGAAGGGTCCAGCGATGCTCCCGACGATGACTGAAGGTCCTGCAAGCGATCATTCTTCGCCGGCCAGACAAGCCGAGTTACGAAGGTCCAGCTGGACCAAACAATGCCCCACCTATTTCAATGACTACGCATGCACCTGACTAGTGAGGAGGGGTGTTACATTTGGCAGAGCTGAGTGGGAACTGAAGTTCATTCCCATTGGCTGAGCCATCTGACAGCGAGCCATATAAAGGAAGCTGTCAGACTGCGTCAGCTGTTGCTTGCTTCTGTCAGCCGATCCATGCATTCAGCAGCTACTGTGGCAACCCGTTAGCAGTTAATAGTTAATAGTTAATAAAAGGTTAACTTATCAAGATCATGGACATCGTCTTTTTGCCTTAAAAAAAACCTTTGGTTGTATGGGGCTTTTAAAAGGAGAAGGAGAAAGCAGTAGCAATCTAGCCCTACCAGAGAAGACAGAACTTCTAACCCTGATTCATTTTGGTGTCTGGGAGAGAGCCAGGAATTCTGAACCTGCAACCCTGAACCTCTTTCACATAAAATGATTTGCAGTGTAAACAATGTCCTTCTCACTCTCCTCTTCCATCCACAGGGCTGATTGATGTTGGAATAATTATCATTCTGGATTCAGTTCCAAGTAGGGAAAAAGACACTGGAAATATGGAGGCTGTTTAGAAAGATGGTTTAATGATGGGCAGGACCACATGGCTTGGAGCTCAAAAGTGAAAAGGAAGGATGATCACATGCTTCAAGGTGAAGGAAGATATCAAGAAGGACTGATATGCTGAGAGTGCCTGGGTTTTATAACCTTTGTTGGGATTTGAATTGGAGCTTGTATTCTGATTGGTTGTCAGACTTCCATGGGGCCATGCAGGGCAACTCTGTAGGCTGTCCTGAGTTCCAGGCTTGGTTGAGCCTTGCTGGCTGATGATACACTGAAAGGGCCTTGGGGCAATTGCTATAGCTTTACCTGGAGATATTTGTTATGTAAACTATTCTGGCCCAGGTCATTAACAAAGGTGGGGGTGAGCTTCTGAGTTCCTACTCTTTTTAGGATTAATATTCTGCCTTTTAAATATTTCCCAGGATATTTCATTTTTCTAGGAGAGGGGTGAGTGCTAACTTCCTACATTAATATGAGAGAGTTCTTGAAGTAGCTTCTCATCCTGGACATTCCATTATCTTGTGAGCAATGCTGAAGAAGTGTCAAAGAAGATTTTAAGAGTAGTAGGTTTCTCTTTACAAAACAATTAATCCACAGGCAATATTCAGTCCCTATTCTTTCATCTGAGTGTGGGAAAGTAAAATAAGGAATTTGTATTGTGTCATAACAGAAGGGTGATCTAAAGTCTTTCCGAAGGCCACTATGTAACTATAGCATGAGTAGAAATATCCCTGGGAGATGTTTTTCTTTGACAGGTCAGGAAATGCCTGGAAAAATAAAGCAACAGGGTGCTTTAAGGCAAAAAGTTTCCTTCCATCACTATTGACCTTGAAGATCACAGCTGAAATGTGGGTTTTTTTTTTCTGTTGAGTGGAAAAAAACCATGTCATTGGTGTATGAATCAGATCTAAAGGGGGGGGGGGGTACTCCCTCTTTCTTTTTGCCTTGCTATCATTTCCCCCTTCTCTCATACATACATTCATACAAATGCTTGCACATCCTCATCCCTTCCTTATTCTGTACCACATCATAGATTCATGGGACAAGTTCTGAATTAACATTTTCTTAAAAACAGCTTTGTGATTTCTCAGTAGATTTTCTTTCCCTGCCAGAAAGGCTTCTCTTCTTTGAAAGACATTCTTCTTTCGGGCTCAATAAGGGGAAAAGGATAAAGGAGTTTTCAGAATAGGACCCAGGTGCGAACTGGTTGTCTTAGAGAAAGATTTTGGCATTAAAAATCACAAGGGATCCAAGGACTACAGTTCACCCATCTCAGTTCGAAAAGAAAGAATTTTCCCAAGAAAATTGTAAGAGACAGAACAACTTCAGAAGGAAACTGCTTCAGATCTTCATGTGGCTCAAAGCTGTCCCTTCTCCATCCGAAATAAGAATCTACTCCCTAAAAAACAAAGCAAAACAAAATAAAACAAAAACCAGTGGCAATTTCTCACAGCTGTTCATTACTTAGCTCAACCACTAAAGGAAAAAACAGATTTTTGTATGTTTTAGATTAGTGTGTTGGCCTTGTGCTGCTGTTTGTTTTTCAGATGGCAAATGATTTCCTCTCCTGAAGTTTTATGTCCAACAAGCCCTATTTCTTTCTTTTGCAGTGCAGCTTACTTTAGTGGAAGTTCTTCAGGAAGGAATTCACATGATTTACCTCTTTGTTCCTCCTTCCCACACCTCTCTGCGTCCACAGATGGTTTCCTCATGACTATTGGACTGACCCTAATTATTGTATTGATGGCATATTGTTGTTCACAATGAAACATTTCACCCATTCTTCTTCCCATTATTTAAGCTTTAGGAGTCTCTATGAATACTATAAGGCATTTATTTTCTTTAAAAGAAACTCTACATTAATTTTTTTTATAAAAAAAATACATTGTGGTGATCATAATTAGAATGCTGCATCCAGTTTTGGTCACCATAACATAAAAAAGATTTTGAGTCTCTAGAAAGAGTACAGAAAAGAGCAACAAAAATGATTAGGGGACTAAAACACTAAGAATAGTGGCAGAAATTGGAAATGTCTAGTTTAATGAAGAAAAGGACTAGGGATGACATAATAGCAGTGTTCCAATGTCTAAGGGACTGCCACAAAGAAGAGGGAGTCAATATTTTCTCAAAGCATCTGAAAGCAGGACAAGAAGCAATAGATGAGAACTAATCAAGGAGAGAGCCAACCTAGAACTAGGGAGAAATTTCCACGCAGATAGAACAAATAATCAATGGACCACCTTGCCTCCAGAAGTTATAGATGCTTCAACATCAGAATTTTTTAAGACGAAATTGAATAACAATTTCTCTGAAATAGTATAGGGTTTCTTGCCTGAGTAAGGAATTGGACTAGAAGGCTTCCAAGCTCTCTTCCAACTCTGTTATTCTGGTATATAAGCTATCTGATTTCAGGAAATGTTGCTCAAACAGATAAAATTTGAGTTGATCTCTTTGGAGTAAACTGTTGACCGGCTTAAAGTCTTTCCTTTCAGTTCTGGTTTGAAATTTCTATGTTTAGGAGTGGATAAGGTTTTTACAGTTTACAGGATAATGAAAACTTCTACAACTAAAGGCTAGACAGTTTTGGAACATTTGAAATTATAAATTACAAATCTCACCTAATACTACAAAGTGCAAATTAAACAAACAAACAGCTCCAAAAACTTATAGAAACCTCATCACTGCTTCATTGTGGCCCTCAAAAGACAGAGACCAATAATAAGGTTAAGAATATTCCATAGAACTCAGCCTAAAAGGATTGCTATCCAATGCTGAATGGAAGTCAGTTGATCAACTTGTCATGTCATTTTAGATCTCAGTGGTAGACAAGTAGCAACTACCTCTGAGCCCATCATGTAAAGCTATTCTGCTTAATCTGAAGGATATAAGAGTATCATGATGGCCATCATCAAACTACCATAGTTGCAAGTTTCTGGGCTTATTCTGGGATTCCTACCACATGAATTGTATTTACCAAAACATGCAGTCATCTCAGCCACCTGAATTATGAAAGAGGTATACCATGTTATCAAAAAGAAGGAGAAATGGGTGGTTAGGTCTTTGATATCTGTTCGCCTTTTCAGTTCATTGGTAGGAAAACATGGAAGTTCCTGGCCTAGGACTGTCCCCAAAGGGGACAGTAGCTGCAACTCCATAATAAATTCATTGGCCTTTTCTGTATGTCTCACATGTAAAAAGATGGCTGGAGTTTTGGTGGTAGGATGTCATCTTGCATTTTTTGCCTTTTCTTGTCCCCATCCACTTTTTACAACATAATGTAAAATCAGGAAAGATTTTTGCCTTTATGCTTATGGCCATTCCCACAATCAGGAGTCAAGGATGCCTTTCTTGTCTTATTCCACTTTGAAGAGAGTGAAGAATTTGGGGCTGATGAAACAGGGACAAGATGTGATTAGAATAAGCATAGGAGTCAGAATCTTGCCAGAATCTTCAGGTCAGAATTCTAGCCTGACATTTTTTCCCTTCCAATTTGATGTTTAATTCATCAAAAGATTTATCTTTGCCTCTATTTGTAACATGCAAGATAGTCTACACTTTCCACATGCTACAGAGCAGAGGTGGTATTCAACCGGTTCGCACCTACTCGGGCAAACCAGTAGTGGTTATTTGGCAAGGGTCGCCAAACCGGTGGCAACCCCTGGCTCGCCACGCCGCCAACCCGGTTGCCCGGTCACTCACTTGTGATCGCTCTCCTAGCTTTCCGTTCCCCACATCCTCCCTGGGGGAAAGGAAGAAAGGCATGGATGTTGCAAGTATCACTTTCCCCGTGTGAATTAAAATCTGTGGAGTGAGAAAAAGTGCAGTCAGAGAGGGTGGGGGTGAATCGAGCCTCGGAGCACTTTTGCAACGTAAAAGAAATGCATTTTGGAAGCAGCAGGTCCTTTAAAAACTTCTCCAAGGGTTTCCCATGGACGCTGCAAGTATCTCTTTCCCTGTGTGAGTTAAAGTGTCTGGAGTGAAAAGGAGTGTGGTCTGACAGAGGGGGTGGGGGAATCCACTGCAGCCTTGGAGAAATTTAAAGGAGCTGCTTCCAAAATGCTTGTCTGTTAAGTGCTCTGTGTGTGCATGTGTGTGTGTATGAGAGAGAGAGAGAGAGAGAGAGAGAGAGAGAGAGAGAGAGAGAGAGAGAGAGAGAAAGAAAAAGGAAGGGAGAGAAAGAAAGAAAAAATAGGAAGAGAGAGAGAGAGATAAAACTCTTATTATTTTTAATTGTTCCATTATTTATCATGTGTTAATATTTTACACTGTCCCTACACCTAGAGGGATTTTTCTGCCTTTCTTTTGCCCAGGGCTACCACATATTTTTCAGGGTTTACATGCGTTCAATGTCAATAGTCCAGAGCATAAAATACAAATGTATTTAACAAGAGTTGAAAGGGACCTTGGAGGTCTTCTAGTCCAACCCCAGCTCAGGCAAGAAAACTGAGGATGCCAAACTTTGAGTAGAAATCCGGGGAAAGGTATCAGAATAATACTTAGAAGGGACCTTGGGGTGAACCCTATACCATTTCAGAGAAATGGCTGTCCAGTCTTTTCTTACAAACTTCCAGTGATTGAGCATCCAGAACTTCTGGAGATGGGCAGTTCCACTGGTTAATTGTTCTCACTGTCAGAAAGTTTCTCCTTATTTTTAGGTTGCTTCTCTCTGTTCAGTTTCCATCCATTGCTTCTTGTTTGTATTCTGCTTCTTTGGAAAATACATTGTCCCCCTTTCTTTATGGCAGCCCCTTAAAAGTGTGTTGCCTATCACACACTTGAGTAAAGCATGTGAGCCATTTCCTCCTTTCAGTGGTCCATGAAAGTACATCTATAGTATGCAGATAATAAAGTCAAAAAAGGTGAACAACATTTTTACAGAACTATAGATAAGTTGAGGCTGGGTAACAAGGAATGGCTGGGAGGGGAGAGGCTAGGTGAGGCACCCCTTGATATGAGTGACATTGAGTTGGCCACGCCCACCCAGTCACATGACCACCAAGCCATGCCCATCAAATAAGCCACGCCCACAGAACTGGTAGTAAAATATTTTGAATTCCACCACTGCTACAGAGCTGTGGACTTAAATTACCCAAGATTTATTTTCTTAAAAAAACTATGTTAATTATACTGCCCTCTGACACATGTGTCATCAGCAGGCCTCTTGAAAATAATGACTTTTGAGAACATAATGTTATCTCTTTGCATGAGACATTTAATTGCATGTATTTCCTGTTCTGCATCCCTTCTCTTCATCTTCTTCCTCCACAAATTCTAAGGGGAAGTCATATTGAATGCTAGCCAAATGTTGCTACTGCAAATCCAGTGTAAACAGGAAAACTAATCCACAGGAATTCCCAATCAATTTTATGGTATTTTCTTTAACTATCCAATTGAAGCATGAGTGAAAGGTGGCACAATGGTTAGAATGCAGTATTGCAGACTAATTCTGCCAACTGCCATAGCAATTTGATTCTCACTGACTCAAGGTTGACTCAGCCTTCTATCCTTCCGAGGTTGGTAAAATGAGGACCCAGATTATTGGGGGGAAATATGCTTACTCCGGACACCACTTAGAGAAGGCTGTAAAGCCCTATGAAGCAGTATAAAAGTCTAAGTGCTATTGTTATTGTTTGCAGATATCTCTTTCTTTCAAACCGATATTAGGAGCTAAACTATTGGTTTCATCTATGTTTCTTTCCATTATTTATAAGCAAACAAGTTGTTGGAAAAATCAGTCTAAATCTCCAGTGCACTTATACTAATAGAAGATACCCAGATACTTTCCCATTCCATAACAAAGGAAATTAACAATTAAGAGAACTTACCAAAAAGTCTTTTGGTAGCTGACCAACTTCCCAGAAAGAAGTAGAAACTAAATTTTGCAATGTTCTCCATTATGAGTGCCTTATAAATACATATTTGTAAGACATAAGCATATCTCTATATACTTCTTTGTCTCAGAGTGTCTATATATCTTAAAAGCAATTTATCAACCTATGGATCAATATTTTCCAGCAATACAGTGAAACAATTGGGAGTATTACAGTGAAGAATATATTTAACATATTCATATATTCTTCTCCTTGTTCATTAGACAGCCTTCCTTTGTCATTTTCTCCTGTTAACTAATATGTTCCAGTCGGTTGCCTTTCTAATTTCCAGATTATGCAGAGATATGGATCTCATGAAACATTTGTAGCAGCTCCATGTCTTATTAAGTTGTGAAGCGTGTTCCAGAGCATGTGACTGAAAGAATATGAACTGAGGATGACACTGACATGTTCTCCAGGAAGAAATGGACTTTCAATTGCTTATTACATCTTCTCAGCCAGCAATGGCCTTATTTAAACATAATCTTTTCTTCCCCATTCTTCCTTTTATTCTTAAAATTTAAGAGAAACATACAGAAGAAGCATGTGATTATTGAAATATTTTCTTCTAAACAGCTCATACCTTTAAAATATCATGTAAGGTTGATTATCTTTTTACTTATGCCAAAGTAGATTTTGGAGGGAGAAAGGGGATTTATCAAAGGAATATATCAACTTTGTATTTTATTGGCTTCTTCTTCACCAGGATTTGGCAATCTTTTGTTGGCCAGACATCTGTGCCTATATTCTTGTAGTGCTCAAGTGTCATACTGGATGTAATGATTATGCTAAGTCTGGAATTTTCTAATTTTAATGGTCCTATCTCATTTTTATTTTTTTAAACATGGCTTAAGCCCTTAGTATACAATTTGTTAAATTTTATTGGGTCATTAAAAGGGGAGTTATTTTTTAGGCGGAAGGGTGTTTTTTTTCACTTCTTATATATTATTTTCCTTTTTATTTATTGTATTGTTTCATTTTCTATTGTTTTCTTACTTTAATTTTCAGTAGTTTCTGAAAGGGGCCTATTTCACCTGTTTTGTTAGTAGTAAGCAGAATCTCTAAATAATAGATTTTAGGGCTATGTGCAACCATACAAGTTTGATCTCCTACCCAACTTAAGTGGTCCAGTTTCTAGTAGGTGGAACTTTTTTAATATAATTTTTTATTTTATTTTTATTACAAACATATCTTCTTCCATTTGACAACCTAGCATCTGGATACAAATACTGTATCTTGTGCAATACAGTTAGTGTTTACAGTCATATCCATTACATAGTGTGATTCTCTAATCTTATCTTATTGTACTTAACATCACTATCTCTTTATCTTTCTCCTTAGATTAGTTGTTTCTATTAAAAATATCTATTATCCTTCAACATTCTTAACTAATCCATTAATTATATCTAGCTTTCATATTTCTTCTCTAACCATTGATAAAATAATCCCCATACCTTATAATATTTAGTTGACTATCTTTCTTTAATTACAAGTGTTAATCTATTCATTTCTGCACATTCTAGTATTTTCCTAATCACATTTTCTTAGTAGGTGGAACTTAAGGCAGAAGTAAGCAATTGTGTTGATGTGTTTTGCACAAATCTTAGAAAGCTGCTAGGTTGCACAGAAAAACACAAGGCTCATAATTATTTGATGCATTGCCTTTGGACTCCTAAAAATCCTGTTTAGATGATAAGCAGCAAAATATCTTGTGATCAGGACATTGTTTCTGATTAGCTGTGATCTTCAATGCAGTCATTTTGAGAATGTGTGCTCCTGAAATCTACCATATTATTTCAATATTCCACATATGCCCTTGGTTTGAAAAGTTTGCTCAACCTGGGGACCCAACATGTTTTGATAAATAAGGACTGACTTTGTACAGTACCCCCTCATCCATTTCTATGTTCATTTTTCCTTGGATAATTCTGTTCATGAAGGATTTTAGTTGAATCCCCAACTTGACCGGAGTAGATATAGGTACTCCTCAACCATAATTGGGCCCAACATTTTCCTGGCTAACCAAGGCAGTTGTTAAGTGAGTTTTGCCTCATTTAGTGACCTTTCTTTGCTATAGTTGTTAAATGAATGGCTGCAGTTGTTAAGTGCATTACGTGGTTGTTAAGGGAATTTGACTTCCCTCTTTAACTTTGCTTGTTGGAAGGCAAAAGGGAAGGTTACAAATGATGGTTACATGTTGCCAGAACAGAGTAACTATCACAAATATATGACAGAGCCTGAATTTTGATCCTATGATCATGGAGACCCTTCAATGGTCATAAACCAGTGTGAAAACCAGTAATAAGTCACTTTTTGTCCGTACTGTTGTGACTTCGAATGACCACTAAATGAATGGTTATAGCTGTTCTGGTCTATAGGTGATTTATCAACTAAGACCCACTGATCCTTACTTGGGTTTGATGTTAAATAGATATTCCTTTATTATGATGTTATAGGAGAGCTGGACATAGTTAAGGTTTCAGTTACAACCTGGAACACTTGAAAATGCCTTTATGATGAAAATAACTTTTTGAAAATTACCTCCCAAGGTTGTAGGACTTGGAAGAAGAGAGAATCCAGTAATGCATTTCTCAGCATTTGGGTAGCTATGTTTGTGTGATGCATTTACCTGTAGTACATATAACCATATTTGTGAAATTAATTAGAATAGAATAGAATAGAATAGAATAGAATAGAATAGAATAGAATAGAATAGAATAGAATAGAATAGAATAGAATAGAATAACAGAGTTGGAAGGGAGCTTGGAGGTCTTCTAGTCCAACCCCGTCTAGGTAGGAAACTCTATACCACTTCAGACAAATGGTTATCCAACATCTTTTTAAAAACTTCCAGTATTGGAGAATTCACAACTTCTGGGGGCAAGTTGTTCCACTGATTAATTGTTCTAACTGTCAGGAAATTTCTCCTTAGTTCTAGGTTGCTTCTCTCCTTGATTAGTTTCCATCCATTGCTTCTTGTTCTGCCCTTAGGTGCTTTGGAGAGTAGCAGCTTCTTTGTGGTAGCCCCTGAGATATTGGAACACTGTTATCATGTCTTCCTTACTCCTTCTTTTCATTAGACTAGACATATCCAGTTTCTGCATCCATTCTTCATATGTTTTAGCCTCCAGTCCCCTAATCAACTTTGTTGCTCTTCTCTGCACTCTTTCTAAAATCTCCACATCTTTTTTATATCATGGTGACCAAAACTGTACGCAGTATTCCAAGTGTAGCCTTACCAAGGCATCAAAAAGCGGTATTAACACTTCATGTGATCTTGATTCTATTCCTCTGTTTATGCAGCCTAGAACTGTGTTGGCTTTTTTGCAGCTTCTGCACACAGCTGGCTCATATTTAAATGGTCTTCCATTAGGACTCCGAGATCCCTCTCACAGTTACTACTGTTGAGCAAAGTACCACATATACTTTGATTTTTCTTGCCTAAATGTAGAACCTTACTTTTTCACCATTGAATTTCATTTTGTTAGATAGTGCCCAATGTTCAAGATCCTTCTGTATCTTAATTCAATTTCACTGATTTGTACAATTCATTGTAGGTAGACTCACATAACAAATTAGATTAATTTATGATCAGAAAGTTTAGTATTCATTGTGCTTTCATAAGCAAAGCTCAAAGCATGCCCCTAAACTGAAAACCAATTCTCTCTTTCCAGAATTAAGACTAGAACTGTATCCTCATTGGCAAAGGTCCATAAAGAGTTCTCTGTCTTTAATGTATAAAGTTTTAGTCCCACATTCTTCCAATCTTTCTTTGCTAACAAGAACATTCTTACCATCAAGATATTTATAATTTTTAATCTTCATTCTTTCATGAGCCAAATTTCTAACTTTTCAAAAAAAAAAAAAATAGGGAAAGCTGGGAAAATATACAATATCTCCTGTCAGGTTTATGATACTTAACTTGCCTCTGGGGAGAGCTCTTGAGCCAAGGCAGTGCTGATCTCAGAACAGGATTTTGAATATCTCTGACCCCACAATAAGCACATTTGAAGAGTTGGCTTGTTTATTACCAGAACTGCCATACCAAAACGGTGACATCACCCTGCTGTTATAGCCACCACTGCACAGATAATTTGAGCTGTGTCACTTCATTCACTGATTGTGAAATCTCTTAATCTGTTTACCACATTCTGTTAGTGATGACCAGGGATTCCCACACTCCCTGGAAACAGGGAATCCTTTTTTCCACTGAACATGCACTGCTGGAATCAAAGAAACAAAATTGTATTCTCCCCCCTTTGTTTCCTTGCAAGCAATTTGGTCGATCAATTGACATTGCATATTCACAATTAAATTTCAGTTAAATTCTTTTACATTGCTTATTTGTCAAGTGATGATCTCTGAAGATAATCCGAAGATTGTTGATTGATGAATCAGTGCTACATGATGTAGAGAAATGATTGTGAAATCTCTTAATCTGTTTACCACATGTAAACAGTGATGACCAAGGGATTCCCACACTCCCTGGAAACAGGGAATCCTTTTTTTTCCTGCTGAACATGCATTGCTCGAATCAAAGAAACAAAATTATATTCCTCCCCCTTTAGCTTCCTTGCAAGCATTTTGGTTCATCAATTGGCATTGCATATTTACAATTAAAATTCAGTTAAATTCTTTTATATTGCTTATTTATCAAGAGACAATCTCTGAAGATAATCCGAAGATTGTTGATTGATGAATTGGTGCTACATGATGTGGAGAAATGAGACAAAGTGCACAATTCTGCTAATGTTCAAAGTCTTTTCAGCCTTGCTGATTTCAATTTTGTAAGACAACTGTGTAGCAAGAGTTTGCATAATGATCCAAGCAGAATTAAGTAATTTGGCTTCGGTGCAAGGAAGGTAAACTTTCTGTTTGATTTGCCTATTAAAGTCAACAAAGCTTGTCTTCTATTGGTGAATCCTGAACTGGTTTGCAATTAAGGCTTCAGGGCTTCTCTCATACGAAGCTTTATTTAGCTTCTCAAGGGCCATACTCCAAAGACGATGGAGCCAAGGTCCCTGCATGAGAACATGGGAGTTTTGAGAAACAAAATCAGCGGTTTAAGTGTTGCAAGAGTTGAAAGGTCCCATTTTCTCTTAATTCTTCTCCCCAGTTCTCCAAAATGGAAAATAGGGGCCAAATATTTGGATGGGTCTGCTTAAGGGGGTTCTTGAGGGCCACAAATGGTTGCAGGCAAGGCCATCTGCATATCAAAAAGGGTAGTGGATTCAATCACTTGGTCACAGCCTCCATCTTATTATTATGATTATTTTGACATGCCCAGGTGTTCCTGTCTGCTGCTAAGCTACCTGCAGCCCTGGATCACCCAATTTACATAACTCCTTTAATAAGCAATAACTTGATGTTAAACTATGATCAGAAGGAAAAAATAATAACAAGTAATATGAAGGTTTATGTGGATCGCTCATTTTTTTGCACTGAACAGCAACTGAACCAGAGGTGTTATTCAGCAAGTTCTGACCAGTTCTGAAGAATCAGTAGTGGAAATTTTGAGTAGTTCAGAGAACCAGCAAATACTACCTCTGACTGGTCCTGCCCCCGAGTCCCACCTGATTGACTGGGTCTTCTTTTGTTGCCCTGCACAGGAGAACGGAGCTGGAAAGCAGGTTAGTGGGGTGGAGAGGGAATGGAGATTTTACAGTGTCCTTCCCCTGCCATACCCATCAAGCCCACCAAGCCATGCCCACAGAACCAGTAGTAAAAAAAATTGAATCCCACCACTGAACTGAACTCAATAGTTTAAATAATCTACTACAGTTCGCTGGTTCCCAAATCTGAGGTTGATTTAAAAACAAACAAACAAAATGTAATATATGAATGTGAAGCATATGGCCCTCTAGATTGTTGTTTGACCCCACATCAGGGGTGAGCTAAAAATACTTCCAATTATTACTATTTTGGCTTTGAAATGACAGTACTGCAATTTCTGAAATGATAGCAGAGGGAAAGGAAGTGAAATCTTTCAGATATCTCCCTTCCTTCTCATTTCCCCCCTATAAAGCAGCTCACCCATTTTAGAAGAAATCTCACTTTCTTTTGTAATGTGCTCCCTATTTTTTTTAAAAAAGAAAAAACATTCAAGGCATATATTTGGGAAGCAGTGACAATATTGGACAGCTGCTATTCTTTATCTTACTCTGCACAATAATTAAATAACAATATCAAAGCCATGCTTCCTCTCATAACACATTTCCCCCCACTTCTCTACCTCTGCAAAGCTGTTGCAACAAACAGGACCAAGGTGCAATGGTATATGAGAATGGCCTTGGGAAATGGAGGAAAGATGCAGCCAAGGGAAGGTAATATAAAAGACATTGTAACTCACTTCAGGAATGTGATGGGAAAGGAGCTCAGAAGGGACCCTTCCTAATTTAGGGAAGTGTAAAGGGGATGGACAAATGTAATTTCAAACTTGCAAGATTGATGCCAACCTTGTGACAGAGGTGGTATTCAGCAGGTTCTGACCAGTTCCGGAGAACCAGTAGCAGAAATTTTGAGTAGTTCTGACCAGTTCTGGAGAACTGGCAAATACCACCTCTGACTGGAAACTATCCTTCCCCTGCTACACCCACCAAGCCATGCCCACAGAACCGGTAGTAAAAAAAATTAAATTCCACCACTGCCTTGTGAGGTAGACCTGCAGGAAAAACAACAGATGTTGTTTATGACATTTGTGAAGCAGGCACATAGAAAATATATTAATAGAAACTTGCAAGTCTGAAAGTCTACTTGCCTTCCGCCCCCACAAACCCTTTGCAGACAAAGAAACTAGGCAGAGATCCATCTGAGCTGCTTGCCCTGTCCAGGGTTACTATGCCTTTTATCTGACTGTTTCCTTGGCAGCAGTCTCTTCCCCTTGTCTCCTAAGGTCACTTCTACATATGATTACAATAACACCCATATTGATTTAACTTTTGTCATATTCTGACTTCAAATAAGGACCTGATCTTAAAAGGCCTTTGCTCTCCTGAGTCAGAAAGGAAAAGAAAAAGCAGCTGCTTAAGCATTGCGGACACTTAAGCTCATCTCATTCTTTAACATGGTGGCACTAGTTCCAGAGCTGACTGCAGAAAAGAATAATTGATAAGAAAGATGGTATATTTCACAAAAGCCATTTATTTGTTTGTTTGTTTTTTTATTTGTCAAATATGTACAAGATAACAAGTATAGGTATGAACATAAACATGAACAAAGGAAGTAAATACAGAAAATGGGACAGTAAGACAAGGACTGTAGGCATGCTGGTGCGCTTATGCACACTCCCTTTAAGGATCTCTTAAGAATAGGGTGAGGTCCACAGTAGACAGTTTGAGATTGAAGCTGTAAGGATTTGAGGCTGCAACCATGGAGTAGCAGGGCATTCCAGGTGTTGACCATTCTGTAGCTGAAGTCGTATTTTCTGCAATCGAGTTTGAAGCAATTTATCTTGAGTTTGTATCTGTTCTGACCCAAACCAAGGAAACAAACACAAAACAGAGGTAACAGCAAACTTTTTAATGATTCTTTATTCTTTTCCTTCACAGTTAAAAGGCTGTTTCAAACTAATTGTCTCTGATAAGAACCAGCCTTGCCAAGGTTGTGCAAGGCTGCCAAGAACACTAGATAAAGTTACTAAGAGATATTTCAAACACAAAGAATCTCCAAACACCAACCAAGATATTCTGAACGTCCACAAGGCTTGAGTGCAAAAACTTCTTTGCTTCCTGCAAAGAACTTTGGTTTCTCAGTTGGCTTTTATCTCTTAAGGGAGGGGCCATTACCTTGCAGCCTTACTCCTGAGTCCCCCATGCTGCTGCAGCTGCTCTTTCCTTCGAGCAGCCCTGCATGCACGTGCATTGGGCACAGGCTCCTCGGGGACCTCTTCATCACTGCTGCCAGCCTCCACAATCTCTGAAGACAGCATTCCACTCTCTGATGTTCCTGGCCCCATCCCTGTATCACACACAGATCCCTCATCTGAGTCCTCACTTTCCAAGATCTCAGCCATTTTGCACCTGCTGCCAGCGAACCACAACAGTATCGATTGTTTGCCTGTGTATTATTGTGATTGAAGCTGAAGAAGTCGTTGACAAGAAAGACATTGTAGCAAACAATTTTGTGTACTATGCTTAGATAGGACCATAGGCAGCACAGTTCCAGATTGTCCAAGACCAAAAAATTTTTTGAAAGCCAACCAAGTCCACAGAATAGACTTCGTTTGTTTTGCTCATGCTGTTATGTTATCCAGGGTGCACCACAGGAGAAGGAGAACTAGCTTCGGACCCCAGACTAAGTGGGGAACTTCAGCTGCCATCTTCAGGTCATCAGGACTAGGGGTTGTCTATTCTACAGCAGAATAATGTGTCCCTGTATGGGTTAAAAGCTGCCATACTGGTAAAATAGCACTTAGACCAGCAATAGAGTTATATACCACTTCACAGTGCTTTACAGTCCTCTCTAAGCGGTTTATAGAGTCAGCATAAAATTGATGCCAGGCTAAACAACAGCATAAACATTATAAGCAGATGTATTAAAACCATTCCGGCTTACTGTCTTCCTGTTCTGAGCCATATAGCATCATCAGCTTTACAAAGGCAAGATGCACTAGTGAGAGAATACAGAAAAATTATGAACAACTCACTCCTACGTTGCATGCCAACCTTCTTTATTTATCAGCCAAAAGGTTTAATCCAGAAAATGCCATGGACACTTGCATAATATCTGCTCAACAACTTCAACATCAATTCCCAACGGAAAGCCAAATGGGTTGCTGAATGCCCAGATATTGGAAGACATATAAAAGACCCCACAAAAAAGGTGTCAGGGTTTGAACATCAGTAATGGACAATCCTGAATAGAATTTCACACCTCACATCTGCCAGGACCCTCTGTATAAATAATATCCTCCCCTCAGTGTGACTGTAGGATCCTACATCAAACCATATCATGATGGGCTGAAAGCTGAAGGGCATATCTAATCCAGTATCTAATTAAAAATAAAAAATAAACGAAGTTGCACTAAAATGGTTAGATGGCCTAGACCCGGAGGGGTGTGTGTGTCAAACTCGATTACATTGAGGGCCGCATCAGGGTTGTGTTTGACCTTGGCGGGCCTGGGTGGGCATAGCCAGGGTGAGAATGGCCAGCTCAATGTCACTCATGTCAGAGGCACCTGTGGTAGCCTGAGTGCTCTCCCAATGAAAATGGGCTCCCAAGTCCATTTTTGGCTACAACAGCAGCCTGCAACCCTCTGCCAGCAAAAATGGAGCTTGCAAGGGCTGCACCCAGCCCTCCTGAGCTCTGTTTTCATTGGTAGAGGCACTGCAGATAAGTCCTTCACTGTTTCCAGAGCAGCCCCACAGGCCAGATCTAAACATCCTGTGGTCCGGCTCCAGCTCCCGGGCCTTGAGTTTGACATTCCCAGCCCAGACCTTGGTATTTGAAGATAGATCTTTTTTAACATTTATATTTTATCGTGTCTTACTAATCAATGTGAAATGTTAATATATATTGGTAGTCCATGAATGATATATCATAGCTAAATAAATAAAGTGATCATAAGAGTCCATAGAAGCAGCTTCAGAGATAAGGAGGAAAACTGACAGTAGATTTTTCATCACAAATGTAAATTAGAAAGGGCTGTATTAGAACTTTGTGCCTCAAACTTCAGAAACGAAAGGTTTGCGGTTAAAGTAGCTTGTTCCTTAGGAAGCATCTGGAAAAAATATTATTCTAAGCTGGGATAGTCATTTAAACCACCTGCACCAGCGACTTGAGGATATCTTGTTGCTTGCCAATTTGGAGGGCGGTGCACCAAGAGAATTGACAGATAAGATCAGCTCTTTGGGAAATGCTCTTGAAACTTTCCCAGGAGGAAGACTGAACCGTTGATTTCCCTCCTCATGTTTTTTTGTTTTTTTTCTGGGGGAAGGATGGGTTTATGGAGAAATAATCACCACAAGTATTGATTTACCAACCTGGTGAATATGTGAACATTAATTTAATGGGACCCCCATAGAAACTTTCGATATTGTTTCAGAGAGGTTAGCTTGATTCCATGGATTAGAATAGATCTGGCAATACAAGATAATGGTAAGGAATAAAAGAAGGTAGGCTGGTAACAAAGACTAAAGGTTAAGAAAATTCAACATCTCAGGACCAAGTTGTCCCAAAGGTGCTGAAGAGCTGAAGAAGTTTCTTGGTGTATGGACATCAGCTTATGGAATTCCACAGCCAGCATATCTATTCTGGGAATTAAAGTACACTCACCTTCATTTTGCTAAGGTTTGGGAAATATTGCGCTAGGCAATATCTAAAGAAGAACTTTGATCACAAAGACATCATATGCAATTTATTGGCACACACATACAGATGCACACACCACTATGCACATTCCTAAAAGCATTATTATTACTATTAATCCTCCCTTCATTTCCTAACCCTAACCTATCTCCTCCTACTTATGACTATATGACCCTAACTTTGTTGCTTGTATCTTAACATTTTTTTACTGTTTCCTAGTATGATGTGATTGCTTATTGTACCCTATGACTATTATTAAGTGTTGTACCTGATGATTCTTGACTCTTGATGAATGTATTTTTTTATATATATACACTGAGAGCACATGCACCAAGACAAATTCCTTGTATGTCCAATCACACTGAGCCAATAAAGAATTCTATTCTATTCTATTTATTTCAATCACAAAATAAATATGCAACAAATAGAAGTAAAAAAACTCCACAGGGGAAATACACTGCTCAAAAAAAAAAAGAGAGAACACAAAAATAAGACATCCTCGATCTGAATGAATGATATATTCTTATTAAATACTTTGTTCATTACATAGTTGAATGTGCTGACAACAAAATCACACAAAAATTAATGGGAATCAAATTTAGCAACCCATGGAGGTCTGGATTTGGAATTACACTCAAAATTAAAGTGGAAAAAAACACTACAGGCTGATCCAACTTTGATGTAATGTCCTTAAAACATGTCAAAATGAGGCTCAGTAGTGTGTGTGGTCTCCACGTGCCTGTATGACCTCCCTACAACACCTGGGCATGCTCCTGATCTCCTCCCACACCTGGACTAAAGCATCCCCCAACTCCTGGACAGTCTGTGGTGCAACGTGGCATTGGTGGATGGAGTGAGACATGATGTCCCAGATGTGCTCAATTGGATTCAGGTCTGGGGAATGGGAGGGCCAGTCCATAGCATCAATGCCTTCGTCTTGCAGGAACTGCTGACAAACTCCAGCCACATGAGGTCTAGCATTGTAATGCATTGGGAGGAACCCAGGGCAAACCGCCCCAGCATATGGTCTCATAAGGGTTCTGAGGATCTCATCTTGGTACCTAATGGAAGTCAGGCTACCTCTGGCGAGCACATGGAGGGCTGTGCGGCCCCCTAAAGAAATGCCACCCCACACCATTATTGACCCACTGCCAAACCGGTTGTGCTGGAGGATGTTGCAGGCAGCAGAACATTCTCCACGGTTTCTCCAGACCCTGTCACGTCTGTCACATGTGCTCAATGTGAACCTGCTTTCATCTGTGAAGAGCACAGTGTGCCAGTAGCAAATTTGCCAATCTTGGTGTTCTCTGGCAAATGCCAAATGTTCTGCATGGTGTTGGGCTGTAAGCACAACCCCCACCTGTGGACGTCGGGCCCTCATACCACCCTCATGGAGTCTGTTTCTGACCGTTTGAGCAGCCACATGCACATTTGTGGCCCGCTGGAGGTCATTTTGCAGAGCTCTGGCAGTGTTCTTCCTGTCCCTCCTTTCACAAAGGTGGAGGTAGTGGTCCTGATGCTGAGTTGTTGCCCTCCTACGGCCTCCTCCACATCTCCTGATGTACTGGCCTGTCTCCTGGTAGCGCCTCCATGCTCTGGACACTACGCTGACAGACACAGCAAACCTTCTTGTCACAGCTCGCATTGATGTGCCATCCTGGATGAGCTGCACTACCTGAGCCACTTGTGTGCATTGTAGACTCCATCTCATGCTACCACTTGAGTGAAAGCACCACCAGCATTCAAAAGTGACCAAACCATCAGCCAAAAAGCATAGGAACTGAGAAGTGGTCTGTGGTCACCACCTGCAGAACTACTCCTTTATTGGGGATGTCTTGCTAATGTTTTCTACCTGTTGTCTATTCCATTTGTACAACAGCATGTGAAATTGATTGTCAATCAGTGTTGCTACCCCAGTGGACAGTTTGATTTCACAGACGTGTGATTGACTTGGAGTTACATTGTGTTGTTTAAGTGTTCCCTTTATTTTTTTGAGCAGTGTATATAAAAAAGATCAAGGTAGCAACTGAGACTGTATGATTGAATCCATAATTTTGGCGGCGCGTGTAGAGTCTCAATTTGCAACGTTGTGATGGTTGGGGCTGGATCTTCAACCGATTCTGGAAGCGGTGTTCTGCTCAATGCATCAGCGTGGAGAATTGATTTCCCGGGCGGTGTTGCAAGGTGTAGTTGTCGCCGCCAAGAATTCAGACCAGCGGGTCATTCTGGGGGACAATATATCACGGGGTTGGTTTATTACCCGCAATAATCCCCAGTAGTGGTTTATGATCAGTAATTATTGTAAACGCACGCCCATACACATATTCATGAAACCTTTTAACTGCCGCCACAATAGCTAAAGCTTCTTTATCCAGCTGACTATAATTTCTTTCAGCTTTAGCTAAAGTTCGTGAAAAAAAATGCGGCGGGAGCTTCTGCTCCGTTCGGTATCGTGGGCCAGGATTGCTCCAACCCCAAAAGGTGAGGCGTCACAAGTAATAGTTAACGGCAGAGTCTCGTTGTACTGCATAAGTACAGAATCAGAAGTTAGCAATTTCTTTACTTGTTGGAAAGCGTTTTGTTCACGTTGTCCCCAAACCCACGTTGCTTTTTGTCTAAGAGTCTATGTAATGGTTCAGCTACGGTTGCTTTATTGGGTAAAAAGACGTTATAAAAATTGATAAGTCCGAGGAACGCCTGTAGATCTGCCTTGTTCCTTGGAGTGGGGGCCTTCTTAATTGCCTTTAATTTGTCCTCAGTGGGATGGATTCCTTGACTGTCCAGGAGGTATCCCAAAAACTCCACCCTTCGGTACATAACTGGCATTTATTTTTTTTTAACTTTGAGGCCTGCGTTTTGGAACCTTTGTAAAACTATGCGGAGTCGTTTTTCTAGAATGTCTCTGTTCGGGCGGTGATGAGCACATCGTCGAAATACGGTGCGACCCCTCTTATTCCTTGTAACAGCCTTTCCATTAAGCTCTGAAAAATTCCTGGAGCGACGCTCACCCGAACTGGAGCCGGTTGCATTTAAATGCGCCCTATGCGTGACGATAGTTTGTGCCTCCGCGGTGGCTGGATCTACAGGCAATTGTTGATATGCCTGTGCTAGGTCTAGTTTAGCGAAAACTTTCCCGCCACCCAGGGAATGGAGCAGGTGTTGCACTACTGGCACTGGATACGCACTTTGCTGAAGTGCGTGGTTTAGGGTGGCCCGGTAGTCTCCGCAAATTCTCAGTGACCCATCAGGCTTGATAGGCGTCACTATTGGGGTTTCCCATCAGGCGTGGTCGGTGGGTTCCAGCACGCCCTGTTCTATTAGCTTATCGAGTTGTTCATCGATTTTGGGTTTCAGGCGAACGGCACCCGGCGCGGCTTAAGGCGGATGGGTGCTACCTCGAGGTTCAAGTTAAATGAGATCGGGGTCCCCTTGTACTTGCCTAGTCCGTTCGCGAAACGTCTTGGAATTCTTGCACGAGGGCTTCCTCCCAATCGTTGCTCTCGGCACGGTGGACTCCGGCTACAGTGATTCCAAGCGGTCTGAACCATTGAAGGCCTAAAAGACTAGGCCGGTCACGGTCCACGACAGTCAGTGGCAGTGCGACGGTGCGGTCCTTGAAAGAGACCTGGAATCGGTGGGACCCGACAACGGGAATTCGGTTACCCTGGTAATCTTTGAGGATAACCCTTTGAGGGTTTAGGTCTTGGCTGCGAATCGTCGGAATGAGCTGTTGAAGCGTCTTCCAGGACACCATCGAGAGGGATGATCCTGAGTCCACCTCCATTACACAAGGTTTGTTTTTGATAGCGACCTCTACTCGGATTTTCCTGGCATCAAGGGATGTAGCGTGGCCTATGGTAATTGTTTGGTGGGTCTCTTCCCGCCTGGTTTCTTCCGCCTGGTGGAAGTGGTGGGCCGGTTTGTTTCTGTAGGAGTGGCTTCCCCATTGGTGATTCAGTTTGTCTCGGGGTGTGCCGAAGAATCCTGAAGACTGGTATTCGGCCTGTCGGGTTTGGAGTTTTGTTTGCTTCTGCAAACCTTTGCGATGTGACCTCTTTTCCATAAGCGCGGCAGAGTGCGTCGAGGAATTTGCAGCTGGATCGTGGGTGATTCGCTCCACATCCTGCACACGGTCGAAGTGGCGTTGTGTGGACTGGTCTCGTTCCGTTCGAGTCGGTTGACCTCTTCCTCATCGCTATCTGACAGGGATTCTAGGTCTTCGTGGTGAGTCGATGCCGGGTGTCTCTCTGAGCGAGCGGTATCGTTGGCGAGTTGGCGTGGTGGTGCGCTAGTGCGCCGCATTCGGGCTGCCGACTTTTTGGTTGCCTCCGCTGCAGTGGCTTCTTTAAGGGCATCGGTGAGGCTGATGTCCCCCTTAGTCATGATTTTACTCTGGATCGAGCAGTCTTCTAGGCCCAGAACTAGGCAGTCACGGAGGGCTTCTTCTAAGTCAGAGAACCATGAGGCCTCCAAGGTTGCGGAGGTCTGCGGCGTGGTTGGCAAGACTCTCGCCTTTCCGCTGGTTCCTCTGGTAATATTCATGTCTTCTGACTAAGGTTGGCACGGTGGGCGCGTAGTGGGCCCGTAGTAAAGGCTCGAGGGCGTCCCAGTCCATCTCTTTTACTTCGGCTGGCTTGGCAAGTGATTTTGCCATTTTAAACACGGTAGGCCCGCAGTGAGTTAGAAATATAGCTCTTTTTTGCCGGTTGTTGCATCTTTCAAATTGTTGGTCTCTAGAAACATCTGGAACCTATCCATGTACGACTCCCAGTCTTCGGTTTCTGGGTTGAATGGAGCGGGTGGTACAGCACCGCTGGCCATGTTGCCGTTGATGGTGCGTGTTCGACCACGTGCTCTGTGTGTTGCTCTGTAGATCAGTCAGCTCTTCGGTCTCCGTATCCCATCCTCGTCGCCAGTGTTAAGTTTGGAGAGTAATGGAGACCAGACATCTGACCAGTGACTTCAACTCTTTATTAACAGTAAATAGAACAGAACAGAGCAAGGCTATGGGCAGCAGTAACCCTTTTATAGGGTTGGCTGCTACCCTATTAACCAATACTAAGTGCATCAAGTTCAAACTAATAACCAATAAGAAGTGTCCTAAGCTTGGCCAATCAGGGGCTTGTTATGAACCAATCCTTGTTCATTGTTTAAGGACCAATCAAATGTGCAGGCTTCCAAAACCTGTTTTGCATTTAGGCTTAGTAATTTTATTCATTCACAACATATCTGTTGTGTTGCAACTGATATAAGCACTAGTAAGACAAGCACCAAGAACTTGAGTCTAAACTACATGTACTGTAGTTTCTGCTAGGCCAGTTTTTTTTGACCTTGCAATTTCTAGGTGTATGGACATCAGCTTCTGGAATTCCTCAGCCAGAATATCTATTCTGGGAATTAAAGTACACTCACCTTCATTTTGCCAAGGTTTGGGAAATATTGCACTAGGCAATATCTAAAGAAGGAGCAGGATTTTGATCACAAAGACAACAAATGCAATTTTCTGACACACATATAGAAACACACACATCACTTTGCACATTCCTAAAAGAGATACATACTGTATTAGAAATGGTCACGCATCCTTTTTCCAGCAGTGGTTTAACCCATCCATTTACTTACCACCTGTGGGTCTCCCCAGGTAATCAGGAAAATTTTGGAAGAGTGGAATTCTTTTGCTGGACTCTTTTGCTAGAACCATTACTTCTCCCTTTCCTTCTTTTCAACAAGGAGAAAAATCAAGGAAAAAAGAAGGAATGTGCCTTTTCTTGTATATATGGATGCAACCCAAAGGTACTTTTTCAAGAGGCAACTAGACTTTCTGGTTTTTCTTTGAAGACATTTCTCTTCTCATCCAAGAAGCTTCTTCAGCTCTGGCCTTCCATTCCCCACCATCCAGTTTCAGCTCAAGAAGCTTCTTGGATGGGAAGCAAAACATCTTCAAAGAAAAACCAGAAAGTCAGTGTCTCTTTTGAAAAAGCATCTTTGGGACAACCGTGACCAGGATGACTGAGAATCTCCATAGACATTCAATATCCCAGGCTGCATATAATCCCCATCTGGGCTTTGCTGGGCCATAGGTTTGTACTATTTGCATTCCACAGATAGTAGAAAAGGCAGTTTTGTTATGTACAATTCTTTTTTTTTCAAAGTAAATTTATTTATTTATTTTCTTATACTTTTTTACATTTACATATCTCATTCTCATCTTTAACAATACTGTGGCATTGTTACCTATACAGATCTCCATACATTTATATACATTTTTCTTATCTCTACTATTCTTAATCCTACTATTCAACCATTCCAATACCAATTATCCCAGATCGTGTAGTACTCTGACTCTTCTTTGACTTTTAGCTTTAGAATGAGTTTATCCATTTCAGCACATTCTGATGCCTTCTGGATTACTAATTCCTCCAGTGGTATACTATCTCGCTTCCAGCATTGTATGAATGTAATCCTCGCTGCTGTCATTATGTGTAATATCATGTATTTGGACTTTTTATTACATTTCCCCTTAAATATTCCTAAAAGGAACAGTTCAGGTTTGAACTCTATTTGATATTTTGTTATTTCTTGTAACCAACTCAGTATTTTTTGGCTTCGGGGCATAGCCACCACATGTGGAAGAAGGTACCCTGGCTCTGTTTACAATTCTAACATCTTGGATTCATATTGGGATACATCTTTGCATTGAAAAAGTTTAAAAACATATTTATTTTTAAATTTTTTAACAAGTCAATTTTTATTAGTAATATTTCCACCATAACACCACATTTCCACTCATTACAGTATTCCAGTATCAGTATTCACTCTTGTTGACATAGTTTCTAATTATATAGGTTACTATTCTAAATATTATAAAATTATTTCTACATTTAATTTATAACAGTATTTACATATAGTGTGAGTGTGTGTATGTGTATGTGTATGTACTCTTCATGTAACAACTTTATGTCTGTTTTCCAACCAATTATACCATACATTCCAGATCTTATAGTATTCCATTTCTTCTCTATCTTTTAATTCCATAGTTAACCTGTCCATCTCACTCAAGAACCTTTTTTATTATTGTTACATCAGAAAGAATGTTGTCTTGTTTCTTATATAATTCTATTGAAAATATAAAAATATAAAATATAAGTGAAAATAAAGGTAATAAGGAAATTTGGAAGGGAAAGAAGTGGAAAAGAGAAATAATGGGGTAATAGGAAGTAGAAGAAAAATGTTAACTTCCAACACTTTTCAGTGCAGTAGAATAAAGGCAATAAAATTGCAGCATTAACCTTTTTCTTTCTCATACTTAATATATGCTAGACATTTTTATGACAATAAACTTATCTAATCAGCAAATATCAGAATTTCATTTTTTCTGTCTCAAGCACAACATCTAGCAGTGTTTTCCAAGTAAAAACAAAGTTGGATGTATTCATTTCTTTGATTAAATCAGTTAATCTGGCTACCTTTTCCAGTTCCATCAGTTTTTTCAGCCATTCTTCCATGGTGGGAATTAGTGTATGTTTCCATTTTTTACAGATAAATTATTCTTACTGCAGTCAGCATATACAGCAACAAAATTCCAGATTTTTTTTTCAGGTTGCTTGTTCGATAAACCTAAAAGAAGAGTCTCTGGTTTTAATTTTATATAGGTAGTGGAGAAGATAGTCAATAGAAATAATTGAATAGATGACCTGGTAATATTTTGTGACTTTCAATTGTGTTGGATTCTCTGAGCCTTTGCACATCTTCTACCACCGAATTAACTATAAAGCTAATAGTGTAACTATAAAGCTAGGAAGCCAAAAAAAGAAAAGAATTGCTGAAATATCAATTATTTTTGTTCTGTTGAGATAAGAGATGGCACAATCCTCAAACCGGACTAGCAGATTAACTAAGTCTTTTCCCAGAATTTAGTGCTGGTTGTAGGTGATGACAGTTATAATAAAGTGATCAATATGACTCATTACATTTGAAAAACATGTTTCTGTTTCTCATTCCCTGTGTTTTAATGGTGTATCATCACACTGCCTATCTTTGTGCTCATATTTTACATTACAGGTTTAATCTAAAAATATGTTTAATTACAGCATGCCTGTTACTGGGGAGAAAAAAATAACCGACAAATTCAGGGAGTTAATTTTAATGATGATTGCTATTTTAATGGGGGGATATTTTTAGCTGAATTTGAAATGCAAAAAAGGTTGGTCTGATGGGCCATGGAGGAGGAAAGAAGCTTTAAAACATCTAACCAGCAAAGCAAACCCCTTTATATTAATTCAGATTGAGAGAAAGATATTTTAAGAAGGGAAAAGGGGTGGACAGGACACTCACATAAATCATACAGGAAAAAGGCTGAAACTCCTTCAAATGAAAATTACCAAGAGCCCGTCTGAGCAGCTTTCACCCAGATTTGATCATTTGGATCTGTCTAGCCAAGAACTGTGAAGATGTTGCTTTGCTCTATTATGTCCATTTGACAAGCATATTAAAGATCTGTCATTTTTCAAGTGGGATAGGCTGTCACTGTCCAGAGGGCTCCATGCAACACCCAATGCACATATAGCTAAGTTCACATCTTCTAAGAGCGGAGGGTGGAATTTTCCAGAGAATGGCATGCTATGAATCACCAGGGTTGGAAGGAAGCATGTTATAATAAATAATTTCTCTTTTGTGTGAAAGGTAGTGTGGCAGTTACAAAAAGCCTGTTCTAGTGGTCTTTGACCCTGGGATCTGTTCTCTGAACTTCATTTGGAAGCAGTTTATTTTCACAGTCAAAATGTTAGATGAAACCATAATATTTACTATTCCACATTTGTTCAATGTCAGGGTAATATATTGCTAAGCAACACCCAGCAATAAAAGGAAAGAAGCGCCAGGCCAGTTCTCATTCACTGTATCAGCTACAAAGAGAATGGAACTGAACAAAAGTATGGTCAAAATCTTCCTTTATTAAGTTGTATTTTCATAACAGAACTGAAAATATTAACAGAGACTTCAATGTGTTCTTCAAAAAATATATATATACATGGTTGTGAAACAATTTAGAAGGAAATATTTGGCATTTGCTAATGTTTTCTTCAAGCAACCACAATTAAACCTATGTAGGGTTTTGATAAGAAACTTAATCCAGAACTACCACACATAAGCATGTGCTTTTGGTTTTGTAGAGTAGGGGTGTCAAACTCAAGGCCCGGGGCCTGGATCCAGCCCATGGGGTACTCAGATCTGGCCTGGGGCCACCCTGAAACAGCAAAGGACCAGCCCGCAGTGCTCCTGCCAGGGAAAACAAAGTTCAGGAGGGCGGCATGTGGCCATCCAAGACTCCGTTTTCACTGGCAGAGGGTTGCACCAAAGGCATCCTGACACAAGTGACATCGAGCTGGCCACAGCCATGCTCACCCCAGACCCCTAAGGTCAAACACAACCCTGATGTGGCCCACAGTGAAATCAAGTTTGATACCCCTGTTATAGAGCACTGGAATTGTTATACAGTACGACTATGTTTACTAGGGTATTATTGGTGGTCCTTAATCTATGACTGTAATGACGCCCATAGTTGTGATCATGAGTCATGTCAATCATTAAGTGGATCACCATGTGACCATATCTTTTTTGCAGCAATTGTTCAGTAAATGTGGCAGTCATAAAACAAACAGCATGGCTGTTAATTGACCACTATAATTGTTAAATGAATCCATTGTCCACAATGATCTTTTTTTTTTTTTTTTTGCAACAATGTTTGTACTCTGAGATATTTGCAGTAAAAAAAATGTTTCATGAAATGTCACTTCTCTTTATGGTGTTTACTAGAAGATTTGCAAAAAATAAAATAAAAATAAGAAGTTACTATTGCCTACTGTTCTTCAACTATTATTGAAAAAATGTGGATAAATAGAACATTTCATTGTGGTTTGTTTATCCATTTCTCTTTATCAGAGTTCCTCTGAAGTCATTCTTGGCCTTGTATTTGCCTTATAGAGTTCACCTGTAGTCTTTTCAAGCTGATATATGTGTATTCTTGTAATAGTGGTCTATGTATCTTCAGACAGAGTTGTGAGGGCACACATATGCCTTTCAACAATTCTTTATGAAATAACTCTGACATGAGCTGATGGAAAATACTAGCAATATCTTGGCTATGTTTTCATCCAACCTTTTTAAAAACCTCCCTGATCTTTTAAACTGAAGGAGGGGGGGGGGAGAAAAGAAAGATGACTAGGCAGATACATTCTCTGCCCTATTTTGCTTTGACAGTAAAGTGATGGATGAGGAAAAGTAACAAATACAGGAAAAAGAGAAGCTGCCATGGGAATATCTTTTTTTTTTTTCAGTGAATTTTTCTTTTCATTGTTTCCTTTTTGGGATAATTTCCACTTGAAACCCATCAGAAATAAATAAATAGCCCCAGGGTTTGAATATAAATTTCCATTAAAACAGAATAACTAAATAAGGATTCCTTTGGATATCACTCAACAGTCATTTATTTTCTCAGCATTGCTCAAGATCGCATAACATTTTTAAAATAAAATTTAAAAAAAAAAATACTTAGGAAATGTCAACTGCTGGATTGAAGTCAATGAGTTACAATTTATTGATTTCACCAAATTCCAACTGAATTTAACTGCAATTATCATTATGGGGATTAGAATGTTGTCTAATTTTAACTAGAAGCCTAGGAGGGATTCTGTCTCAGGGAACAAATAACGCTATGCATCTTGGCTTCCAATTCTTTTCTAAATCCAACTTAAAATGCTGGCATTGACTTTCTGTGCCATAAATCAGATCACATTTCAGCAGCTGAGAGTCATGTCTTTCTCCCCCCTCCCCCATTGCTTGTGCTGCCAAAGAACGATGCAATTTGACAGAAATCAGATTCTCTGGAAAGGGAAGGGAGGGGAAGGGAAGGGAAGTTTTTGGTGTTCATATAGGCTTAAACAGAGTCTATATAAGGTAGTCCAAAGGGGATCTGAGGTAGCATGCAGTACAGGAATCATGAGCTACCCATCCTTGACCTAACTTATGTTGCACAAAAAATATAAATCTGCTGTGGGAATTCTTCTTTCAAAGGATGGTTTAATGTTTAGAACACTGATTGTGATTTCATACAGAAGCTGCTGTAGTCATAGCCACTTTTGCTTCTCTGTTAAGGAACAAGATGTCCTTACACATCCATTTTTCAAAATGTAATTACGTATGAACTTCTTCATATGAAAAAAAACAAATGAGTTTATTTCAATCATTAAGAAACATAGCCCATTGATTCATTTGTGGTTTCTGCAAAATAGGTTCAAATGGTGTTTTTTGTATAATATAATATTCTATATAATTTTAGCATATCTAAAACAAAATCAAGCAATATTTATTTTCTAAAATTGTTATGATTCAATATAAAAATAATGACAGGTAGATTGAGAAATTGAACATCTGATATGGGCAAAGAGGACTATAAAAATAATAAACAAATCAGCTGAAGGAAATCAAACCCATAACAGTGAAATTAGAAAAATGAGAAAGAGATAATTGTTTCTTAAATAATTAGGGTAAAAATAAAAAGACTTCCAGTTATGTAAGGCATAAGAGGTCAAAGAATGAGACATTTGAACAGAATGGAGTGATTGAACAGAACAGAATAGAATAGAATTCATTATTGGCCAAGTGTGATTAGACACACAAGGAATTTGTCTTGGTGCAAATAAAAGAAAAGATACATTCATCAAGAATCAAGAATCATCAGGTACAACACTTAATAATAGTCATAGGATACAATAAGCAATCAAATCATACTAGGAAACAATCAATATAAGTCATAAGGATACAAGCGATAAAGTTACACTCATACAGTCACAAATGAGAGGGGGTGGGTGATAAGGAGTGATGAGAAGATTAATAGTAATAGTAGTGCAAACTTTGTAAATAGTTGGACAGTGTTGAGGGAATTATTTGTTTGGCAGAGCGATGATGTTCGGGAAAAAACTGTCCTTGTGTCTAGTTGTTCTGATGTGCAGTGCTTTATAGCATTGTTTATATAGGCAATTTGTGATATAGAGGTTATAAGAAACAACAATCAATTAATTAGAAGATGAGAGAGAGAGAGAAGGAGAGGGGGACAAGGGGCAGGAAGAGAGACAGAGAGAAAAGGGGAGAAAGGAGGAGAGAGGAGGAAGAGAGAGAGGGAGAGAAAGGAAAGGATAGGGAAAGAGAGAGAAGAGGGTGGAAGAGAGAAAGAGCTGTAGAGGAAAAGAGAGAAGGAGAGGGGGAGGGGGAGAGAAAAGAGAGAGGAGAAAGAGTGAGAAAAGGGGGAAAGAAAGAAAGCTGGAGAGGAAAAAGAGAGGAAAGGGGGAGTGGGGAAGAGGGAGAGAGAGAAAGAGAGAGGGGAAGGGGGAGATGGAGAGAGAGAGAGAGAAAGAAGAGGAGAAAAGAGAGAAAGAGCTTGGGAGGGAAAAAGAGAGAAGGAAAGGGGGAGAGGAAAGAGAGAAAGAAAGGGAGAGAGAGCACAATAAAGGGAGAAAGAACAAAAGAGCTAGAGAGGAAAAAGAGAGAAGGAGATGGGGAAAGAGGGAGAGAGAATGAAGGAGAGGGGGAGAGAGAGTGGAGGAGAGGGGGGGAAGAGGGAGTGGGAGAGAGAAGAAGGGAAAGAGAAAGAGCTGGAGATGGAAAAAGAGAGAAGGAGAGAGAGGTGGAGAGATGGAGAGGGAGGGAGAAAGAGACAGGAGAAAAGAGAATAGAGGAATAGGGAGAAGGAGAGAAAGATTCAACATATTTGAATAAAAGAACAACTACAGTTTAACACTTGAAGCTACTTAATGAACTGTCTCACCCACACTGGCAGAGAAGACATAGTTTGGGACCCATCAGCTTGTGGGATCCAGGAGAAGAGTCTTCTTTGCCATCGCTCCCACCCTTTGGAACATATCCAACATGTCTCCCACTCATTCCTGTGAGGTCAGCTCCAACCCTTTTGTATGAGCCTAAAGTCCTGACTCTTGACAGCTGGCTCGGAAGTCCAATGGAGAAGCTTCACATTGGAAGTGGTTGACAGATTAATAACAGAAATCCCCATCTTCCTTTGAGTCATCCTACTTCCTCTCTCCCCATTTATTAGTTAGAGTTGAGAATTGTATTTTGATAGTATTGTGTGTGTGTGTGTGTGTGTGTGTGTGTGTGTGTGTGTTTTGCAGGGGTGAATCCTAGTGGTTCGGTCCAGTTCTATAGAACTGGTAGCTCTGAAGACCAGCTGACACCAAACCACTGGGACGAGCTTTTGTTCTGCTGTTTGGCCCTCCTGCCTACCCAGGGTCTAGGCTGTCCTTGAATGGCTGCATTTTCCTCCTCAGCTGCTTTGCGCGGCACAGCTGAGTGCCGCTCATCAGCTGGAGAAGGTAAGTGCTTGCCGGAGCCGGTAGCATGCACGCACATGCAGCGTGCATTTGACACGCATGTGCGCGCTCCCCAAACCAGTGGTTATGCCGGTTGGATCCCTTCCCTGTGTTTTGTATAGGGTTGGGGTTACACTTAGGATTAGGGTTTTGTAAGCCAGCCAGATTTGCCTGTAGTAAGATGAGTGACCAATAAATTTAATAAATAAAATAAAAATAAATAAGTAAAAAATAAAATAAAGAACTGCATTCAGGAAGTCAAATGAAACTTAGTAAGCAGTGTACTAATAGAAATTCTATCATGGTCACTTGCTATGAGTATTATGTTATTTCATTGCCCATCCGGAAAGCACTTGACAGGTGGAAGTTGGTCTCTTTCATGCATTGATCAACTTCTATGTAATACTCAATTACATTGCATGGCATTTAAGATGCATCAGAGGTTCCTCCATGAGATTACAGAGAAGATTGCAATCTTGGAAGAGGAATACAACAATATAATTTTCTTCTGTTTTCTCCTGATATTTCTTGCAGTCCTTCTCTGCTGTCTATTATGAATTAATGAGCAGGATTGGTTTTGATATGTGTGGACTTAGATCATCTAATTTATCCTTATCCTGGTAAAAATTTGAACAAATGCAGCAATAGATTTGTATGAATTCCATTAGAGGTGTTGCAAAGAGAGTTTGGTTGGAGGAGAATATACGGAAGAAATATGTTTTTAACCATGAAAAAAGGGAGAAAATATAATTATTAAAAAGATCAGTCAGAGAGAAGAAATTACAGAAAGATGATGATGATGATGCCTAGAGTTGGTTATAAGGTGGGTGACTATCAGTTTTAAATAAATAAATAAAACAAAAAAAATGATGGTAGTGATAATAGAAATAGGAGTCAAGAAAAATATAGAGCCAGACCAGAAGGAAAGGTGAGTCATACAAGGATAAGAAAAGAGAAGCAGACAAAACAATGAGAAGAAATGAGTCAGGTGATAATAAGGAGACATAAGATAGTGAAAAAGGGATAACTAGAGGAAAAGAGAAACAACATGGAGAGATGAAAAAAACAAATGTATGAAATGCTGACAGAAAGAGAGATGGGTACCAGATGACAAGAAGAGTAAGATAAGAGAGTCAACAAGGAGAAATGAGAAATGGAGGAAGAAGAGAAAAATGGTGAGAAGCTAGGATGAGACAATGGGAAAAGGGAGAGGGGAGAGAAAGAGAAGTTAGAGGTGAGATTGAAGATAAAAAGATGAAATATAAAAGAAGGAAGATGAGAAAGAGGAAGGAATGAATTTTTCCTCTCATATTTCTCATAGATCTTTTGCCAGCAAGAGGATGGATTCATTTGAATATCCCAAAATCAGTGTTCTCTTAATCAAGTTATTCTGTCCAAGTATTATCTTTTGAAGATGTTTGCTGAATTAACATTTTTTTCTGGATTTAATTTGTAGTCCTAAATTGCTGATCCTTGTGATTGCAACCAGCATAATCAATGATAAAAGATCTAGCTCTGCTCACAATTACAAAGTGCAGGTTTCCCCTTCTTGACATAGACCAAC
This sequence comes from Notechis scutatus, assembly GCF_049901735.1. Lineage (NCBI taxonomy): Eukaryota > Metazoa > Chordata > Lepidosauria > Squamata > Elapidae > Notechis > Notechis scutatus. The sequence continues at coordinate 15,113,892 of NC_142025.1, read as the reverse complement.
TAGTTCTGTTTCTATATTAATATACATCTAGCTATAAATATTTGAGTGGATTTAATAGCTTAAATGAGTCCCAGATGGATGCTATGTTTGTGCATTTACATGTTCCAAAAACATCTCTTCCAAATAAAAATTGGATCATTACACAGCCCTACAAGAAATGTATGTTAACTAATGAATTTTCATGTAACTATGGAGTGATTCAGTAGAACCATGTTGTTCTGAATATCAAAATAATAACTTAGAAAAGAAAAAAAAATATAAGGATCAGGAATGAATAATGCTAAAAGCTAGGGAGACCATTAGTTCTGGTAAGATGACTGGCTAAAGAAAGACAAAAATCTCCACAAATAATTCTAAATGTGGGCTTTTTCTTAATATTTTGTGCTTTCCGTTGCTTCTATTCATCAGTTATAAATGAGAACTTACTTAGATGCTTCTTATGGTTTGAGATGATTATCAGCTTCTGCAGAAATGTACATCTTACATCTTTCAGTTCTACTCTCTTTTTTATTGCTGTTTCATCAGAAGAACCAGCCAAAATTGTTGCAGGGTTTTAAGTACTAGCATATTGGATGAGATATCTTTAAATGAACTACAAGTGAGAATGCTGTTGGTATTTTAATTCTTCCATAAATGGTATTCAGTTATCTACTTCAAGGATCAAAGACTGTCATCAATCACAGGAGAGATCAAATCAGGCAAATGTGGTCATCTACACCAGGGATCTCAACCTTGGCGACTTTAAGCCTGGTGGACTTCAACTCCCAGAATTCCCCAGCCAGCAAAGCTGGCTGGGGAATTCTGGGAGTTGAAGTCCTCAGGCTTAAAGTCGCCAAGGTTGGAGACCCTGATCTACAACTCTAATCTAACTTCCACAACCGCATATAGTCTATCTTGGGATAAGCAAAGAAAAAATAATCATTTTTGCAACATTTTACCAGTTTAGACCAACTGTGTGATATGTATGAAGAGTTGAAGGTTGCAGGAATTGAGTATGTCTAGTCAGGGCCATCTTAACAGCATTATATTATTATATAGTTATATAGAGCCTTAGTGGCGCAGTGTTTAGAGTGTTGTACTGCAAGCTGCTTCTGCTGACAGCCAGCTGCTTGCAATTTGGCAGATCGAATCTCACCAGGCTCAAGGTTGACTCAGCCTTTTCTCCTTCCAAGGTGGGTAAAATGAGGACCCAGATTATTGGGGGCAATAGACTGACTCTGTAAACTGCTTAGAGAGAGCTGTAAAGTGCTATAAAGTGGTATATAAGTCTAAGTGCTATTGCTATTATGGGCCCCGGGCAAAGCAGTGTACTGAGGCCCCTATGACAACTACTCACAGGAATGAAAATGTAAATGGTCGATAAAAATTAAGCACATATTTGCATGTTAGTATTAATAAAAATGCAGTAAAATGTAATAAATATGTGGTTGTATTTAAATGATACAAGGTACATTGAAGGGTTAACATAGACAGATTAGTATGGGCCCCCTATGTCCATGGGGCCCTTGGGCAAGTACCCATCAGGCCCATGCATTAAGACAGCCCTGTGTCTAGTCTAGTGAAAAGAAGGACTAGGAGTGACATGAAAGTAGTCTTCCAATATTTGAGGGGCTGCCACAAAGGAAAGGAGGATCAACAGGGGTGGGATTCTACCTGGTCGGTCTGGTTCTATAGAACTGATTGTTATGTTTCTGCAAAGTTCAGAGAACTGCAAATTGCTCCACTGGCTTGCCCCTCCCCTTCCCGCCCACTCCTTCCCCTCCCCTCACTCCTTACCTTGCATATATGCCATCCAACTTGCCTGCCTTTGGTAAGTTGCTATTTTTTCTTTTCCAGACCATTAGCTGTTCTGCTGTGCTGAGAGATTTAGATTAGCAAGAAAGCATGAAATCATTGGATTTCTTGCTTTCTAGCTAATCTAAAAGCAGAGCTCAACCTTTCTTAGGACTGAAGCTTCTATTTTTCAGTGCAGACTCAGGTAGGAGACTGAAGAAAGGTAGATCTCTGAGTGAATCTGTGATTCTGTGAGCAACTCAATCTGCCTGCCTGCTTTGCCTGATTTGGGGTAAAAGTTGCTCTTTTTTATAAAAAAAAATCAGTATTTACATAAATACTTAGAATATTTACATATAAGCCATGCCCAGCCAGTCACGTGACCACCAAGCCATGCCCAGCCAGCAAGCCATGCCCAGTCAGTCATGTGACCACCAAGACACACCCATAAATTAGGCAACTCCCACAGATACAGTTATTAAGAAATTTGAAACCCACCCCTGAGGATCAACCTATTCCCCAAAGCACCTGAAGTCAGGACAAGAAGCTTTGGATGGAAACTAATCAAGGAGAGAAGCAACTTAGAACTAAGGAGAAATTTTCCAACAGTTAAACTAATCGGTGGAATAACTTGCTTCCAGATATTGTGGTCCTCCAAAACTGGAGGCTTTTAAGAAAAGATTGGACAGCCATATGTCTGGAATGGCATAGGGTCTCTTAGTTGAGCAGGGGCTTGGGCTAGAAGATATCCAAGATCCCTTCCAACTTTGTTATTCTGTTATAATCTCATTGAAACAGATTCTTGATTTTGATCGTTTAACAAGTTTCTGTAGATTCCTGGTTATTACAATAGTCTCTTACCCTTCCTGTGAAGATCAACAAAGTTGGCCACTGTACGCTTACTTAAATTAAGAGATAAGGATTAAGTAGAGCAATTTTAGTCATATCTGCTCTTAGGAATTATATTAAGGTCAGGACTGGTTAATGCTGAGGCGGAACAAAGATATGAACTATACAGGTCTGCTTCGATGATTCCTTAACTGTGTATAATAAGCAGTTATATAGCAGACTGACACATGTTCATTGGTAAACATTGTATTTTGAGTTAGCGAAAACAAACAAAATGTGAACTAAACTTCTTATTGCAAATATCTCAGAGCATAAACAATTCCTTCTTGTCAAATGCACAGGAAAGTCCAAGTTTTCTGATAAGGGTCAATCAACCTTACTTGACATATTTGATGTTATTAATGAACTCAAGAATAGAAAATGTTAAAGACTGAAAAATCAGTCTAAATCAATATTCTTGCCCCCAACATATTCACCTCGAGGATTCCATAAATTCCATAAATGAATGCAACAATCCTTCTCCATTATTGATCCTCACCAATTGCTGTTTGAATTCTTAACCCATCAAGCTTTGAAGTCCTTTTTTATTTTAAATATATATCATATTGTGCTTGAAGGGATAGACAGAACTTGACTTAGTTCATCTGCTACAATAATCTTACTGTAGATATACTTTCTGAATCAATAGATGAACCAAATTCAGCTGCACTTCAAGTATATTCACAATTTTCTAAATGCACCTGAACCATGGCAAGTAAATCCTGTTAAAAGGGCTCTATAGACCAGCTACGTTGATTTAGTTCCTCTGATCTGAGTGAAGGCAAAAAGTTTTGAATATAGGCAATCCACAATAGCATTCTTTCTAAAATATACATATTGCTATTCCATTTGGTCTCAATCCAGGTGTGCTCTTTCTTGATTTATTTGTGGCATTGAAAAGTTATCCAGGAAATGGTCAGAAGTCATTTGAGGGGCTTCCTGGTAGAAATAGGCAGTCTAGTTATTATAATGACATTCCAAAGGCAACAACGTTTACTTCATTGAACAAAAATCAAAGGGTTTAAATCTATTACTTTCCTGCCTTCTTATGCATCGTTAACTTTGTAATCAGCAATTGAATTACATTATGCTTAGTGACTGACACCATCTTGGCTTAGCCAAAGATTTGGGAAGCCAACTGTTCTTTTAACCCTTTCCAAAAGTCATAGCCCCTATTGGTACTTTATTAATATTTGTTTAATGCTTTATTAATATTTGTTTAGCAAGTTACATTACAGTCATCCTCTTTTCTTTAATCTATTCTTAGTATAGACATCAGCTGATTTATTTATTATCTTTTAAGCTCTAATTTAAAGCTTCTCATTGAATTGCATTTTTTTAAAAAAGTATTTCTATTCTAATTTTTCATCTGCAGGTCCAGACAGTAAGTTTGGGACATAGTATTTTCCCTTTTAAAAAAAATCCCTACAAGACTTTAAAGTAGGACTGAGGGAATGCAACTCACTCAAATTGGATGTATGTCTATGGAGATTCTCAATCATTGCAGAATTGCAGAATCACATTGCAGTGATTGCCCCAAAAGTATTTTCCAAAAAGCAATTAGACTTTCTTGATTTTTTTTTTCCTTGAAAATGTTTCACTTTTCATCCAAGAAGTCCAGAACTCATCCCAAACTGAAGAAGCTTCTTGGATGAGAAGCAAAACATTTTCAAGGAAAAAAATAAAGAAGCCCAGTTGTCTTTTGAAAAAGCACCTTTGGAACACCCAGAGTGGAAATAATAGTTAGACTGAGTGGTGAATGTGTAATGGGATAGAGAGGAGATGTGAAATAGCCCTGCCTAGGGAATTATCTGATAAGAGAGGGTAGAGTCCACAGCTGCATAACAGACAGGGAAAAAAACTCTAATTTCTTAGGCTACAGAAGAAACAACAGGAATTTATATATCAGACTCAATGTTAATGAAATCTTACAATAAAGTAGAATTAGTTCATTCTGATTGTGTTTCCCATCTTGTCCACCTGGGAAGGCTGACAGAATGGAACTTGAGCTTCCCTAAGAATTCTAATAGAATTATCCTCAGGTAGAGGACAGTTCTCTATAACTGGAAGATTTAATACTACCTTGGTTGTATTAACCTGTAATCATTTATCTTGGTGGTTTCATTTATTGACTGGAATACCTGGTTTATCACCCAAAGCTTCTCAGCAATTCTTAATCTGGAGGCCAGTTGAAGATTGCTGAATTACTCAATTGCTGCTTTTGCTTTTTTTTTTTTTGCATAGTGTCCTTCTTTATTGTGTGTGCTGTTCTTTTTTTCTCCTGACAGTTTAATGACAATTAATTAAGAAGCCTTGGCAAAAAAAAAAAAAAAAGAGTGGCATACAAATCTTGTACATCCATACTAAGAGGCTGGCAGAGTGAAACACCTTGAAATATTGGATAATTTCAACCCAATTTGCAATTCCCAAACTAATAGAAGAATCAGAATATCATTATAATCTCTGTGCATTTCTCCCTATTTTGTGATGTCATTCCGAACTCCATGAAATACATTTGAAAAATGCATGCAACAGTTTAGGAAAAATAAATATAATAATGCATATACTTTATCATTAAAAGCCATTGTTATGTCTTTAAAATTAAAATAAATTGATTTTCTGTTAGATATATGCATCACTGAAATGGTTAGAAATAGACTATTTCTTTCATCCAGGGTGGGATTCTACTAGTTCGCACCTATTCGCTAGAACCAGTTGTTAACATTCTAAGCAGTTCGGAGAACCGGTTGTTAGAAGAAATTACTGGCCTAATCCTGTAAGGAAGGCAGAAAGGAAACATTCTGATGTTGCTTACAGAAACTGCTTCTCCGTTAACCCTTATTACATTCTTGGCAGGACTACACTTTCTGTCTCAGGAATGTCTCTGGAGTTTTTTTCCCCTTCTTTGCTGGTACTTTGCTTGTGTGGAGTGACCATTCAAACTTACAATGGCACTGAAAAAAGTGACTTATGACCATTTTTCACACTTACAACTGTTGCAGCATCCCCACAGTCATGAGAGGCCAGGTGAGGAGATGCGTGCCTCGATGTGAGTGATATTGAGTTGGCCACACCCAGCCAATAACATGACCACCAAGCCACGCCCACCAATTAAGCCATGCCCACAGAACCGGTTGTTAAAAAATTTGAATCCCACCCCTGCTTTCATCCCTAATGAAGGTTTTGAAAGACTGGAAACAGCCTGATGCAGGCCCAAGGGTGCTTTTTCAAAAGGTAACTGAAATTTCTTTGTTTTTCCTTGAAGATGTTTCACTTCTCATCCAAGAAGCTTCTTCAGTTCTGACTGGAGAATCAGTCAGAGCTGAAGAAGCTTCTTGGATGAGAAGTAAAATGTCTTCAAGGAAAATCCATGACCTGAATGACTGTGAATCTTCATAGACGTTTGACAGAATGTAGTGTTTCTCAACTTTAGTAACCTTAAGATCTGTGAATTTCAACTCACAAAATTCCCCAGGCAGCCTTGTGTGTAGAGGAGAAACGCAAGAAGTCCCAGAGACAACAAATATTTGAAAAACAGAACAGCTCAAAAGGAGAACACCATGAGAGAAGATCTGGGAATACAACTGTGTGAGTGGAATTCAGCATTTCTTCCACACATTGGGTGTCCGATAAATTTAATTGATTTATACATGGGAGGAGAAAGGGGGAAAACTTTTGGGGAATTGTTAAGGAAACCTTGTTAGGTTATGATTGCTGCAACATAGAACATTTTACACGCGGAAAGTAGAATTTTTAGCTTGTGACTCATGATGATTAAGTTAAGGTTGGGCCTGATTTTTCTATAAAAGGCTAAAATTGAAGTAAATGAAGGATTCATACACCCTTCATCTTATGTTTCCAGTCCTATGATCAGTCCTAAGTTCATTCCAACCTGACCTGGTGGTAAATTAAGGTTTGTGCAGTATTATGTTAAGTCATGGATGAATTCTTGTGATCCTATGAATAAAAACTGTTCTGGTTGACCTGTCTCTCTACCACATCACACAATTCTTGAAAGTATATTCTTATAGTTTCCAGTCTTCAGTCCATTGACAAGCTTTCCTTTTCTATCTTCTTTCCTTCCTTCCTCTCCCCCTCCCTCCCTACCTTCCCCTTTTCCCTCTCCTTTCCCTCTCCTCTCCTTTCTCTTTCTCCTTCCCTTTTCTTTCCCCTTTCCTTCTTTCTTCTTGCTGACATTCTTCTCTTTTCCATACAAGCATCATCCTGCACAAAGTATCCAAAATACAATCATTTTTGTTTCATAATCCTGGCTTCTAATGAGCATTCAAGCTTCATTTACTCTAATATTGAACGGTTAAGCCTTTTGGCTGTCCAAAGAACACAAAACAGCTTCCTCCAGTAACATATATAGAGCATTACATGAAGCCAACTCATCAAATGACTTGAAAAATGAATGTTTTAATTGATTTTAAATGTCATCTTAGAGAAAATGGAGTTAACAGCCCCTAATGTGTGCACAGCCACACAGAATGAATGAAAATGAATGAATGAAAATGAATGAATGGATGAATGATCAAATATCCAAAGTTGTATAAATTTTGGATATATGAGCCTTAAAAATATATGAAGTCATGTACATTTCTCTATGTACATAAGTATTCCTAGATAACATGGTTTATTTACGTTTCCTGAAGTATTCTTACTGCCACTGCAACTTTGTCTACAAACACTATATGTAAATTTAACTAAATGCAACTAAATGTTAAATAAACTGAACTAAACGTATCTAGGTTTAATTCATACTTTTTAAAATACTCAGCTCAATTATACTTTTTGTACATAGTATTTCTAAATATGCAATGCTTATGTACCATGACTATGACTATGACTATGACTATGACTATTATTATTATTATTATTATTATTATTATTATTATTATTATTATTATTATTATTATTATTATTATTATTATTATTATCTATTCACAACAATGTGAAGTCACAGCTCTTAGTTTTTTGGCTGTGTTGGCCTTCAGCAAGTCCTTCCAAAGAACCTAGGATGTCATAATGTATCTGCATAATATATGTATGGATAGTAGCTTTAGCAATTGACCGATAGAAATTTTCTCAATGCACAGATTTTCTAAGTGCTGTCCAAAATTTTGATGTGGCACTCAGTCTGCGAACAACCACTGTGACCACCATAGCTGATTTATGCCATAATGTTATGTGTGGTTAATCTATAGTTAAATTCACAGTCTAAGACTGGTGGAAATTTAATAATTCAAATCATAGCCAAAGACAAGAATTACTGAGATACGATCTAAGAATATATTCAGTTCCAAGCAGGGGTAAGGTTTGTTTGTGGTTTGTTGTTGTTGTTATTGTTGACAAAACTAGGGTGTTCAAGTTTGAAAATTCAACATTTCCAAATAATAAGAAAGTTCTTTAGGTATTGCTCCAGGGCAACCAATGACGATTGATATAACAACAAATTTATTTTTCCGTAATCATTCAGCTTTTATCCGGGAGTTCCAGTATTTCATAATGTTTCCAATAGCTTTTCCTCAATCCTAGGATCACTCAGTATAGAAACATCAATGAGTCAGACTTCTTTGTTTTCAATAATTGTTATATCAGGCATGTTATGAACAATACACCCTGTTTATTTGGATCTTAAAGTCTCACAAGATATCAACCATCTCATTTTCAAAAACCTTCTCAAGTTTTTACTATGTTCAGATTCAAACCTCAAGCAAAATGTCCAATGAATAATTCTGGCAATTCATGACACTGCTTGTAGTTAATTTGTGAAATTTTGCTGCAGCCACTGATCAACTGATCAATTGTTTCAGGAGTTTCAAACCCAATTTCACTGAGGGCAGCATCAGGGTTGTATTTGACCTCAGGGGGGGACAGGGGCAGGGGTGGGATTCTACCAGTTCACACCTATTTGCTAGAACCGGTTATTAACATTCTAAGTAGTTCGTAGAACCGGTTGTTAGAAGAAATTACTGGTCTAATCCTGTAAGGAAGGCAGGAAGGAAACATTCTGGTGTTGCTTACAGAAACTGCCTTTCTGCTAACCCTTATTACATTCTTGGAAGGACTAGACTTCCTGTCTCAGGAACGTCTCTGGAATTTTCCCCCCTCTTTTGCTGGTACTTTGCTTGTGTGGAGTGACCATTCAATGGCACTGAAAAAAGTGACTTACGTCCATTTTTCACACTTGCAGAATCCCCACAGTCATGAGAGGCCAGGCGAGGAGATGCGTGCCTCGATGTGAGTGATATTGAGTTGGCTACACCCAGCCAATAATATGACCACCAAGTCATGTCCACCCAGTCACATGACCACCAAGCCACGCCCACCACCTAAGCCACGCCCACAGAACCGGTTGTTAAAAAATTGAATCCCACCCCTGGACGGGGCAGTGGTGGTATGCTACTGGTTTGGGCCGGTTCTACCCAACTGGTAGCAGCGATGAGCAATGGAGACCGAACCAGTTCTGCCATTCTGCTGTTGGGCCCACCTGCTTACCCAGGCTCCCATATTCACCTTTATCTTCTGTTTTTGAAGCACAGCTTGGCACAGAAGAGTGCTGCACAGCAGCTGCTGAAGCGACCGGGAGAGTGCAGGCTTGCAGGAGGTGACTTGAAATGTCTCTGCACCTGCGGAAACATCTCTGCGCCTATGCAAAGTGCATGCTTGGTGTGTGCGTGTACACAAAGTATGTGCATGTGTGCAAAGCATGCCCACCAAGCCACGCCCACCAAACTGGTGGTAAATGTTTTTGAACCCCACCACTGGGCCGGGGGGGGGGCGGTCATGACCAGGGTAGGTGTGGCCAGTTTGATGTCTTTCATGTCAGGGGCACCTGTGGTGGCCTGAGTGTTCTTCTAGTGAAAACAGAGCTCAAGAGAACCCTATGGCCCTCCCGAGGTCTGTTTTCACTGGCAGAGGGTTGCAGGAGGCCATCGTGCAGCCCTATTGAGCTCTATTTTCACTGGAAGAGGCACTGCAGGTTGGTCCTTTACAGTTTCCAGGCAGTTCTGCTGGCCAGATCTAAGCACCCCTTGGGCTGGATCCGGTCCATGGGCCTTGAGTTCGACACCTCTAATTGTTTCATCTTTTTCACTACAAAGGCAGCATATCCTGTTATTTATTACATGTTGAATTTTCATCTTTGTGAAAATGGATTGCAGTTAGTTGGCAAAACTTGTTCTTAAGCCCCTAAAATGAAACCTTTCAGTTTCTTTCTCTAACAGTCTTGATCTTAATAAACTCCATGAGGTTTTTTTCTTTCTTTTAACAGCTTTCATTGTATATTCTTCAAGTATTAACCCTGCATTGGATTGTTCTTCCAATTAAGAAAACAGACTTCCTTCAGCAGGGGTTCTTGGCTTTTCTTCATATAATCATTCAAGCCATTTGCTTCATCTACAGTTTGTTTCATCTGTAGGAGTCCTCTATCCCCTTCAGGTCTTGGCAAATGAAGATGAACAATATTACTTGTTGGATGCAAAGCATAGTGCATTTTCATTAGTTTTCTTGTCTTCCAATCCAAGTTATCAAGTTCATCTATGTCCAGTCAACTATTTAAAAATATATTGATTAACAGGACTACTAAAGGATTAATTGCTAATGATATTTCACCATTCCATCATCTTATTATGGTTCATCGTATAGCCAGCCAGATGCTTAGACTAGATAAAAATGCTAAATCCAGTCTAAACATCTAGGTGATTATGTGATCAACTATAATAATATAAAAATTAACTGTGGTCTTAGGTTATCTAATGGAGCTAAATGGAATTTGATTTTTATATATCACAGTTTAAACTGATGTGAAATATACAGTATTTACCAGACCACTACATAATTTGGAATGATTTTCCAAACTTCATTAACATATTTATATTCCACCTTTTTTGCCTGGTATTCCTAATTTATTTTTCTCCTCAAAGTTTCAGCAGAGCTTTTGGCTCAAAGAACATACTGGGATTTGGCTTAAATGTGAATGGGAAGTAAAAACTGCATTTAGAAATGTAGAACAAAATAGATTTTTAAAATAAGTTACATCTAATAAGTAATATCACATGGATAGAAAGAAGCTTATTCGTTCATCCCTATAACATCTTTTGAACCTAATGGGTCCAATGAGAAAGGTCCTTAATTAACACAATCTTTTTTTGGGGGGGTGGGAATAATTTTTTTAAAAAAGGAAGCAAAACAGTCCCTGAAGAACTGATGTTGAAAACTTGAAGGTAAAATCCTGGCAAACAAATTGGGCAAGAGAGAATGCCGAGAATGGGTATATTTCAGAAGAAAGTGCCTGCTTTATGCTTTGATAATTAATTTAAAATAGGCTCTTTTATTTCTGCTTCCCTCTTTGTTTAATGAGAAGTGATTTGGAATGCAAGTCTCCAAAGCAGGTGGCGAGTCTATTTTTACCTGATTCCTTTGAAAACATACCCTGGGTACACCAAACTTATATTAGCTTATTTTGTTTGAAAGGAAGTGGATGGTGAAAGAAGCTTTTCCGATAATTGCTTATGAAAAGAATGTCCATGTTATTAAGAAAAACAGAAGCAAAGTGTCTTTAGATCAGACACAGAGCTGTACATTCATTCTTTTATTGTGATGTCTCTGTCAAACTGTTTACTAAGTCTGCATTACTATTACTATTAATCCTCCCTTCCTTTCACCCATCTCGTCCTAGTTATGACTGTATGACCAGAACTTTGTTGCTTGTATCCTAACTATTTTTTTACTGTTTCCTAGTATGATTTGATTGCTTATTGTACCCTAAGACTATTATTAAGTGCTGTACCTTATGATTCTTGATTCTTGACAAATGTATCTTTTCTTTTATGTACACTGAGAGGATTTGCACCAAGACAAATTCCTTGTGTGTCCAATCACACTTGGCCAATAAAAAATTCTATTCTATTTATTTCAATCACAAAATAAATATTCAACAAATAGAAGTAAAAAAAAATCCACAGGGGAAATATGTAAAAAAAAGATCAAGGTAGCAACTGAGACTATATGATTGTATCCATAACTTATATCTGTTGTGTTGCAATAGATATATGCACTAATAAGACAAGCACCAAGAACTTGAGTCTGAACTACATGTACTGTAGTTTCTGCTAGGCCAGTTTTTTTCGACCTTGCAATTTCTAGGTGTATAGACATCAGCTTCTGGAATTTCTCAGCCAGAATATCTATTCTGGGAATTAAAGTACACTCACCTTCATTTTGCCAAGGTTTGGGAAATATTGCACTAGGCAATATCTAAAAGAGGACAACATAGGCAATTTTCTGACATACACATCGCTGTGCATATTCCTAAAAGAGATACATACTGTGTTAGAAATGGCTTCACATCCTTTTTTCAGCAATGGTCTGATCCATCCACTTACTTACCACCTGTGTGTCTCCCCAGGTAAGCAGGAAAATTTTGGAAGGGTGTCCCAGAGACTCTTTTGCTGGAACCATTTCCTCTCTCTTTCCTTCTTTTCAACAAGGAGAAAAAGCAAAGACAAAAAAAGGAACGCACCCTTTCTTGTATATATGGATGCAACCCAAAGGTGCTTTTTCAAGAAGCAACTGGACTTCCTGGTTTTTTTTTTAAGACATTTCACTTCTCATCCAAGAAACTTCTTCAGCTCTGACTGAATAGTAGTGAATGGAAGTCCAGAGCTGAAGGAACTTCTTGGATGGGAAGTGAAATGTCTTCAAAGAAAAACCAGAAAGTCCAGTTGCCTCTTGAAAAAGCACCCTTGGAACAACCATGACTTGGATGACTGAGAATCTCCACAGACATATGGAGGCAACAATTTCTAATTTGCCCTACAGCCAATGACTGAAGACAATTTACAGTAATATATGTTAAATCAAACTAAAATAGGACAATCCCCAATTAACTGCAGCCACAAAGTTATGGAAATAACCCAGATGCAAAATCCATGCCAAAAGCTCTAAGGAACAATAATGTTCTTCCATAAATCATGCAAGGTAATGGCTTTTTGTATCATAGGGACGAGATGTTCCATGGTCTAGAGGCTGCAATCAAAACAGTGCAACTCAGGGCTCTTAATTCCTTCCAGGCAGGAACATGGACGCCTCTAGGATTTACAGGTTAAACCAGTACCATGAATCCTGCTCAGAACTATATTGATATCAATGCTAAAGGATGGTTAAAAAAATGGGGCCAGGTTATTTGAAGGACTGTCTTTTCCCAGTTAACATATCTCTCAGAGTAGTGACAAAATATATGTTATAGATCCCCTGTTAAGGAGATCCAACTAGTGGGACCAAGAAGAAGGGCCTTCTCTCCAAGGTGCCTCCCTGTAGAATACCATCACTGTGAAAATAAAATTGCCGCCCACTCTTTTGAAAGGCCCTGAAAATATTATTTTGTCAGCAGGCAGGGAGACCCCAAGGTGATACAGAGCCCATCAAGTGCTTGGTCTGATTGTTTAGTTGAGGGGGGAGAGAGTACTATGTTTTGTATTGGGGTTTTATTTCTGTAACTACCCAGTGTCACTGTGAATAAGTTGGGCAGCCACATACATTTTTAATAAATAAATAACCAATTTTGATTTCTTCCACTGCTATGCTTTGGACACATTACAGCTTCTTGAGTTATTTTCAAGGACAACCTCTTACAAAGCATCATGCAATATGAAGAGAAGTCTTCAGTAACTCCTTGTCATTAGGATAGGTTTACTTTTAATCCTGAGAAGAAACACAATTTATTGGGGTGATCTAATAATCTGTCCATTTTCTCTTTCGAAGGCTTTTGTTATTTGATGCACAGTTTATGGTGTGTTTAAGAAACCAAAATTTTGAAGATTTGGTTTTGCAATCTTATGATCACTTTGTTGAGTCCCTTATATAAGTTCCAGCTCCAGCTGTTACTTTTAAAATCCATCTTATTTAGATTTAGCATTCTTGAAATCAAGATGAACACCACTGTCTTTGTGAGCAAATTTAAAACACAATAGTGCCACGTTCATCTACAACCTCCCCAGCTCTTAAATGTGCTAAAAAGCTAGAGCAAAACACTGACATTTGCACCCTATTGTTCACCTTGTTCTCAACATTTCAGATTCTGCTATTTCTGTTGGTTTATAGAAGGCTAATTATTGTTTATCTCCTGGTAGAATACAAGCAGTATCTGCTGGAGAGTTGTGTGTTCTAATTAGCCTCTTGCTTCTTAAGGACATGCCTTCTTTTGCCACCCTTGATAAATTAAAAAGAAGTTATTAGATGTAGAGTTTTCAAAAGTAGAAAAGAGAAATAAACAAGAGTATTCAACCCCAACTGCTACTCTTGAAAGTTTAGTTAGTTTACTTTATTGTCATTGCACCTCCTACAATGAAATCAAACACCATCCTCAGTGCACATTATGACCATAAAAACAAACACAAACACACATCCTTCACCCTCCACACATTGAACCGGAAACCCCTGACACTGTACCAACACTGCAGTGTACAGTAGAATTCAAAAGAGCTACTGCCCTGGGATAGAAGCTATTTTTCAGCCAATTTGTGCTTGTTTTTAATATTCTGTACTGTCTGCTGGATGGTAATAGTTCAAAAAAAGGGTGCCCAGGGTGAGATGGATCTTTGAGAATGTTTTGAACTTTATTAAGGTAGCGGGAGCTATAAAGCTCCTTCAAAGAGGGGAGAGGGCAACCAATGATCTTCTGGGCAATGACATTAACACTCTGGAGTGCTTTCCTATCTGCCACTGTGCAATTGGCAAACCATACAGAGGTGCAGTAAGTTAAAATGCACTCTATGGTGCAGCGGTAGAAGGTCACCAACAGTTTTTCATTCAGTTGTTGTGTTCTGAGAAGTCTCAAGTAGTATAATCTCTGCTCGGCTCTTTTGACCAGTGCTGCAATGTGAGCACCCCAGGTCAGGGGGTCTTGCTGCAACATCAAAGTTTTTTCATAAGAAAGAGAATTATCTACTGAAGTTTGTTATGATCCACATTCCTGACTTGAATTTGTTTGCAGTGTTTGAAAAAAATAGGTCTGTTCAGCAAAACAACTGTGTATTTCTTCATTTCAGCTGGAGTCCCAATGAGTTCAGTAAAGCTTTCTCCAAGGTTAAGATGTAACAGGTTGGAACCTAAAACAATGCCTCTCATAAGTGCTGTCCCTATTCCAGGTAGAACTCAGGTACACTTTTATCTATGTGACACACAGTGTAAATCACTCAGATCTTAAGCCATTAATATTTTAAGTCCATAATTAAGTCTGGATATAAGGAATTGAAGATGCTCATAAATCTGATCTTATCTCACTGTTTAATGATGACAAACGTGTCATCAACATAACGTGTCCATATATCCAGACATCCAATTTACGATGGAGGAAGAGACCAATAACACGCTGGCTTTCCTGGATGTGCTAGTCAGCCATAACCCAGATGGGAGCCTTGACACAGGTGTGTAGTGTAAAACCATGAGCACGGACTGCATCCTACACAATGAGAGTAATCACCCCATTGCACATAAAGTCAGTTGTATTCAGGCACTGCTTATAGTGGGTAGGCACTCACTGTAGTACACTGACAGCCAAAACCAAGGAATGGGTATATCTTTATCAGGTCTGCAAGCTCAATGGTTATTCCATGGACTTCATCTGAAGGTGTACACCCAGGGCCCGACAACTATTAAAGGTGCCAGTGGAACAGCTATGTGGAGGGTGCTCCTGTATATATGGGGAGTATCTGAAACTGCTGCATACATTCTCTTGGAGCATGGTGGTGCACAAACTGGACCAAACTCTAAGAATGAGAATAATGCACCCAAAGGAAACACTACCCAAGGAGGAGACGTCTTTGGTGGTTTACTGCATCAACTGTAGAGACTGTGCAAGTAATTACATAGGAGAAACGGCCAAGAAGCTACAGACCAGAGTACATGAACACAAACTGGCTGTCTGGCACAAAGAACAGCACTCTCAGATCTGAGCACATATGAAAGAGCATGATCACACATTCAGTTTTCAAGAAGTTGTTGCCCATGATAAAACTAAAGGAGGACGCCTACTAAAAGAAGCCTGGTTTTCCAATAGCAATTCCATCAATAGGCATATTGAACTATCACTGGCCTACCAGGCATTGAGACACCAGGAGAGACCCTGCAGGAGGAGCAGAGACCACTTCCCATCGGGGAGCAGAGACTGATGGTACTCCCCCACCCCTGGGCATGTGGATTCATCCTATGAAGGCACAGCCAGGCCTGACCAAATACAGAGGAGCCCAGCAGAGCTGCCTCAAGCTATAACAGACAAGAATAATGAAGAACAAGCTGGACCAACTATAAGGTCACAGGCAAAACAACAAATTGCAATAGCTGACAGGTTAACATCACTTCTTAGAGATAAGCAAAAACAAGCTGGGTCTGGTAAAGGAGGAAACAATAGGAGTTAAACCTCCATTGACCAACATGACTGAAGCAAAAACAACAGAGTTAATTACAGGTGGGAGGCGGTTGGAAGGGCCTATTACGTGTACAAGGGCTAAATTGATTAATGATATATAAAGGCATAGATCTCTGTAATGGTAGTTTAATTACTCTGGTGATGTCAGCAGAGACTGACGAAAGAAACCTTCTGGCTAAGCCAGAAGACTTGTTTTAAGATCACTATATGGTGATGAGTAAAATAGCTATGTGAATATTTCTTAATGAATTTTTTGAAATTAGCATGTACACATACACATACCCCAGAAGTCCTTGAAATATTTCTGTGTGGACATTACACTTTAGCACCGGAGAAATAAGAAAGGACAGGGTGTAATAAATAAAAAAAATGCCCAATAAATCCAATTAAATGTACAAAGACTATTAAAAGCATCATATGCCTATTATTTAAAAATATATATTATGCAACAAATATTTATCTACCCATTTCTTTTCCTGAATTATGGAAATCTCTATTTAGTAAGGTGAGATTTATTCATCTTTGCCCAGTTTTAGAAAGATGTATTTGTTTTCCTTAGGCTTTTAACAACTTTTAATGAGGTTGATATATTATTGCTCATTAGGGTTGAACAGTAGATATGCTGTTAATCTGATCTGCTATTTTGAAACGCATCTGATATATTTTTATTCTGCTGTGGAGTTTTGATCTAAAGCCAAAAAAAAAAACCAAGACATTGGAAACGGCTTGACATCAAAATCATTTAAGGAGGAAAAAGAGAATGCACAAATTTAGATTCCTGCTGCACTATTTTATCATTCTCCTATAAATATTGTCAGGAACTTTTAATCACCTACTCTCGCCCTGAATATGTATAGCAATAGCACTTAGACATATACCACTTTTCAGTGCTTTAAAGCCCTCTCTAAGCAGTTTACAGAGTCAGCATATTGCCCCAACAATTTGGGGCCCCATTTTACTCACCACAGGAGGGAACAGGAGTCAACCTTGAGCCTGGTGAGATTTGAGCTGTCAAATTGCAGGCAGCCAGCAGTCAGCAGAAGTACCCTGCAGCATTGCACTCTAACCACTGCGCCACCATAGGTCAAATGTTCTCAGGAGAAACAGTCCACTTTCAGTCTACAAATAAGAATCTTCCACAGATCAGTTGATGAAGTGGGCTGGGGGTAGATCCTATATTATTTCCAATCTGCTACCCAGTACTGTATAACTGTATAAGTATTCTTCTTTGGGATCTGAGAATTTCTACAGACATTCTTGGTGGGAATTCAGTGATCTTTTAAAATTCTGTTCATTGAATAACTATGGTAATAAATGCAACCAGTTGGAGGCCTAACTCTCATTATGGACACAGTGGTAGGAGAGACAAGGAGAAATAGAAAAATAGGATCCATGTTGCTAACAGTTTTATGTAGTTGGCGCTAAGAGGCATCTTGACATAGCAGGATGTCAGAACATTATAAAACAAATACCATGGATCTGAACTTGGAATCACAGGAGCCATTGAAAGAAAACAAGCTGCCATAAATAATCAAACAGATAGATCTCTCTTGCAGATATCACTAAACAGTCCCCAAAGTGACATAATTATAAAGAATCACCAGGGACTTTACAAAGATTTTGTCCCAGATTTGTAAACATTTCTCTCCGCAGATATTTGAAATAAAATAATTCCAGTGCCAGATCAAATTGGTATGTATTATGATATGTACAGAATAACCCTTGAGTAACAAGGATATGCACGTGGAAATGTTTATGAGAGTAGTTATGAATAATTATTCAGCCACACACAGATACATTAAATTAAGTTAAAGTTTACTTTAAGAAATAGCACAGTCCAATAAACGGTCCACGTCATATACGTTTTACAGTCCAAAAAATATCCAATTACAAAGTCTTCTTACCGGTAGCCTTTGTCATTTCCAGTAAACAAAATATCAAAGTATAAGCACAGCATAAATACAACAAAGAACCTTAGATAGCAACAAAATGTCAGAGAGACATAATGTCAGGGAGACATAATGTCAGAGAGACAGAATGTCAGAGAGAGCAAGCTATGATCTCTCTTATGGTAATTTGCAATACAATCAACCAATTGGAATATAGTATAAATCAATACAGTGATTTTGTTGGTTTATATATTGCCAACCCAACTAATTGGTGGACAAATTCCTAACATTCTCCCCTTTGGGTAGGTCAATATATAATACATTACATCTTTAAACCATAATTCTCACAGCACTCTTTATGTTTAATTGCATCTTGAGCTTTCATGAAATGATCTGCAATATTATGTACAGTCATGCAGCATTCTAATGAAATTAATTTATTTTGAACACACTGTCTAATGTTCAAGTATCTTAAATCAGTATGTTTAGACCTTGTTTTAACAGCTAAACTAGTAGCCATACTAATTGCAGATTGATTGTCTTCATAAACAATAAACGAATCACGTACGGTAATTCCAATATCCTTCAACAATTGTTTATAATATATCAATTATGTACACATTAATGATAAACATGAGAATTCTGCTTCCATAGTGGATAAACTAATATGTTGTTGCCTAATAGACTTCCATCCTATTAAAGCATTACCTAACATTACCACTATATCTGATGTTGACTTACAAGTCATTATATCAGTAGCAAAACTTGCATCAGCATATGCAGTTAATACTAATTCATTACTTGGTTCTAAATATAATGAATAATTGATTATGTGTTTTAAAAACCTAATTATTTGCTTAGCTGCTTGCCAATGCCTTTCATTTGGTTCAGCATTATACCTAGCCAATTGGTTTACACTGTAAGATATATCTGGTCTCGACCAATTACTCAGATATGATAGATTAACGATTAAGGATTGATATATTTCCTTATTAAACATAGGAGTTTTGATATCACTATGTGTAAATTCCTTACTCATTGGTCTTAGCAGATTTACAATGCTCCATGTTATAGCATTTTAATAATTGGTTAATCTTCTTGGCTTGTGAAATTTTAAAACCTTTATTCGTTTTCACTATATCAAGACCCACATAATGCTTAATTTCCCCTAAATTTCTAATCCTGAACTTTTTCTGTAATCTATAAACAATCATTTTCTTCTTGTTCAGTTTTAGTTATAATTGCTACGTCATCCATAAATAGCAGTAATAGAGAAATTAAACCAACCTTTTCTCTTCAGAACAAACAAGGATCAGCTATACCAGCTTCAAAATCTATTGAAACTAATTCCTTTACAATACATTTATTCCATTCATAACTGGATTGCTTTAGACCATAAAGACTTTTCTTTAATTTCCAATAATCAGTTTTTCCATCATCCTTTAAACCTAATGGCTTTTTCATATAGATGGTATGTTGTAAAGGTGCATGTAGATGTGCAGTTTCAACATCTACATGGTTTATTTTACATTTATTCTTAGCTGCCCATACTAATGCTGCTCTCAATGTATTTGCTCTCAGACTAGGTGCATACACTTCATCATAGTCCTTATCTGACTGAGCAAATCCTTGAGCAACTAATCTTTCTTTATGGGTAATAGTCCCATCCAGTCTTTATCTTATACACCCATTTGCAACCTATTGCACACTCATGTGGTGGTAACTTTACATCCTGATACACCTCTAAATCCTTTAATGATTTTAACTCCCTATTCATAGCTTTCTGCCAAGCTACCTGATCCTTTGTAGGATACAGTTTTATTTCATTGAAGTTAGAAGATTCTATATTAACCTGACATACAACGCTTGCTTGAAATCTGTCAGGTGGACGTCTCTCCCTAGTTGACCTCCTAGGCAATTCAGTACATGTTGTTGGAATGTACTCTTCCTTTACCTCCCCTATCAAATCCTCATCTTCTACAGTCATAGAGGGTTCTTCTATTGATAATTCCTCCATTGAGGATTCATCCACTATCTTATCATCAATATTATTATCATTATGATTATCAGTAAACAATGGAGTCTCAACAACAATACTATCCTGTATCTTATTATATTGCTGTTCAAGCTTTCTCCAGCCAACATGCTCCAGAAATTTAGCACTTGTACTGCAATATACATTAGTAGTACCTGGCTCCCAAAATCTAAATGATCTATGATTAGCTTCATAACCTACAAAATATAATTGTCTCACTCTGTGTTGTCCCTTTTGCCTTACTTGCATGGCAATATGAACCCATGCTGGGGTTCCAAATGTATGTAAATAACTGAGATCTGGCTTTTTTCCATTCCAACAAGTAAATGGTAATTCACCAGTCATTGAATTCACTACATTATTCAAAACATGGTTAGTACACATTATTGCTTCACCACAAAGTTTCTCTGATAAACCAGAATCCGAAATCATAGTCCTAGCCATAGCCTGTAATGTTTGTCCTCTATGTTCAATATATGAGTTATGTTGTGGTCTATAAGGAGCACAATGCCAGCTTTCCATAACATGGCTTCAAATTTTCTATTGGTAAATTCAGTACCATTATCTGTTACTAAGCTAATAACTTTCTGTTTCTTTTTCCTTTCAGCAAATTTTAGCCAGTTTACAAAATGCTGGTATGTTTCCATCTTCGTTTTCATTAAATAACAGAAACCATATCTGGAAAAATGATCAATTATACTTAATATGTAACAGGCTCCACCTCAACTAGGTTTCTGAAGTCCAATAATATCAGCAAAAACAACCTCTAATGGTTCACTGGTTTTGAATCAATTTTCCCTATTTGCAGGAGTTACCTTGCTTTTTTCTTGATTGCAAGCATTGCAATTTAAATACTTTGTACAAGGGTTTAATTTTATACCATTAGATAACTCAACAGTTTTCTTTAGCATTTTGAAATTTATATGTCCCATACGTCTATGGAGCAGATGAATACATTCATCATGAGGTTTTTTTATTGTCATAAACTGAGTTAGCATTAATTAATGGATTATCATGTATAATAAACAAACCATTATCCAATCTTGCAGTAATGCTTTTAACCTGTTTTTCAATTAAACATTTATCTCCCTGAAAGATTACAACAAATCCTGCTTTTACCATTGCTCTTACAGATAGCAAATGTCATTTTAGGTATATATAACTTCGGTAAATATTCATTAATACATGAACAATATGCAATACCTTCTCCAGATGCTCTCAATTTCCATCCATTAGCTAATGATACATGCTATTTACTCTTTGTCATGTTAACAAACCTCTCTTTACTTTTAGTTATACACTGCGATGCTCCACTGTCAACTACCTATATATCATGGTTTACAGTTGTAGTTGTACTTGATATGGCTAAACTAACATCTTTATTAGCTCTCTGTATATTAATAGTATTCTGTTTCTTACCCTTTTTACAGTATCTGGCTATATGACCTTTAGCCCCACAAGAAAAACATTTCCTAGCCATATAGGCAGTTGAAGACAGTTTTTCTTCCTTTGGTTGTCTTTCTCTCAGTTGATTTCTGTCTTGCCTTCTTCTTGACTCTTCTAACAGTCTTCCAGTTATGCCAGTCAATGTAAGTTCATCTTTGTTTAAAACTTCCAGTGAAGACACATAATCATCATAAGTTTCATCCAAAGAAGAAAGAATGGTGTAAACTTGATGCAACTCTGAGAAAATCAGCTCCTTTTCTTGTAGCTCTTGTAAAGTCCTTTTCATAAATTCTAAATGAGCTAACATATCGCCACCTTTTATAAGGTAGACTCTAAACAGTTTACGTGTAAGGTGTATGTGTGCACCCACACTATCTCGAACATAAATCCTCTTCAAAATTTCCCAACACCTAGCAGCAGATTCTTCACCACGAATATGGACTAACTGCTGATCACTCAGTGTCAGTCCAATTATACTACGAGCCTTTTCATTATCCTGGTTAAAGTCACCTATTTTCTTTTTATCTTCATCATTCAATGGGTCCCAAGCTGTTACATTTGGTGGACTATAAACTACAGTCCATAATCCATCTTTACGCAGAAGTAGGCTGCACTTTATAGACCAGGAAACATAGTTTGTTCCATCCAACCAGGTTATTTGGGATATACTGGTTGACTGTTCTTGTGCCATTGGTAGTTTAACAGTAAACCACAATCAGCTGGCTGAATATGAAACAGTATATTCACACTGATTCTCAATATCTCTCTGGTCCCATAACCAATGTTATGATATGTACAGAATAACCCTTGAGTAACAAGGATATACACATGGAAACATTTATGAGAGTAGTTATGAATAATTATTCAGCCACACAGAGATACACTAAATTGAGTTAAAGTTTACTTTAAGAAATAGCACAGTCCAATAAACCACTGTATTGCTGAAGTCGTATTTTCTGCAATCAAGTTTGGTGTGATTAACCTTGAGTTTGTATCTATTGTTTGCTCTTGTGTTGTTATGGTTGAAGCTGAAGTATTCATTGACAGGAAGGACATTGCGATGTATGATTTTATATAGTATACTTAGATCGGAACAAAGGTGGTATAGTTCTAGTTTTCTAGGTCTAGAATTTCAAGTCTGGTGGCATAAGGTATTCTGCAATGATTAGAGGAGTGGAGAACTCTTCTTGTGAAATATTTCTGGACTTTCTCAACTGTGTTAATATCAGATACGTAATGTGGGTTCCAGACTGATGAGCTGTATTCAAGTATTGGTCTGGCAAAGGTTTTGTATGCTCTAGTTAGTAGTGTAATATTACCAGAGAAAAAACTACATAAGATTAGGTTAACAACTCTTAACACCTTTTTGGCTATGTAGTTACAGTGGGCTCTAGCACTTAGATCATTAGAGATGAGTACTCCAAGATCCTTGACAGAGTTTGGATCATCAACAAGGCCTTGACTATTCAGCCTGTATTTTATTTTCTGATTTTTTTTGTCAATATGTAAGAGAGAGCATTTATTTGTTGAGATTTGAAGTTGCCACTTGTTTGACCATTCTGATACATAGTCGAGGTCTTTTTGAAGGGTAGCAGTATTGTCTGTGGTGTTGAATAGCTTTACATCTTCAGTGAAGAGAACACAGTTGATTTTAATATGATCACAGAAGTCATTTATGTAGAGTATGAAGAGAGTTGGTCCTAGAACACTGCCTTGGGGGACACCACTGTTGACAGGTGCAGAATTTTATAGGATGCTCCCAATTTTGACCATTTGTTGTCTGTTTGACAGGAATGCTTCTATCCAGTTATGCAGGTGTCCAGAGATACCATAAGAATTTAGTTTTAGGAGTAGTGTGTTGTGTACCACTGAATCAAAGGCTTTACAGAAGTCTATGTAGATTGTGTCTATTGCTTTACCCTGATCAAGTAGTGTAGTCCATATGTTTTTGCAGTGTAAGAGTTGCAGATTACAGGATAGTTTTTTTCTGAAACCAAATTGTTTATTAGATAGTAGGTTGTTTGTCTCTAAGTGGAAGATAATGGATTGGTTAATAAGTGATTCCATGACTTTGCAGGTGACGCAGCATAAAGAGATTGGTCTGTAATTTTCAACTAGGCTGGGGTCTCCCTTTTTGAAGATGGGGATGACTCTGGCTAGTTTTGGCAAGGAGCTGGTCCTGATAGATTTTTGAAAGATTATGCTTAGAGGTTTGGCTATGGCAGTGGTTAGTTTTTTAAGAAGTAGGTACATATTCCGTCTGGTTCAATAGATAGAGATGGTTTTAGATTGCGTAGTCCTTTTTCAACATTGTCTTCTGTAAAATCAATATGTAATAGATCACTGTAGTTTTCTGTGGTTCGACTAGGAAATACTGGGCATGATCGATTGCTGTTTACAAATACTGAGCCAAAGAATGTGTTAAAGAGATTGACTTTAATAGTGCCGTCGTTGCAGTCCTTGAGTCTTTTAGTTTGTTGTTTACAAAATTGTAGAAAGCGCGGGTGGAATTGGTGCATAGATGGTTTTCTTCTTGTTTAATGTGATAATTGGTGCATTCAGTTTTTATCTGGTGGCATAAATTTTTGTATCGGCTTTTGAAGTTGACAATGTGATCAGATTTGTTTTTCTGCCAAAGTGATTTCTTTTTGGATTGAAGCTTCCTTATTGTTTTGGGTAATCTTTTTTTTCTGGTTTGGGGAGTTGTTATTGGTACAAATACTTTGATGACTCTTTTGACTTCAAGTAAAAAGATGTTGTAATGGTCTTCAACAGTATTCCTTCCAGTGAATAGAGATTGCCAATCAAGGGATGAGAGATCGTTGTTTATAAGATCATAGTTGCCTTTTTTGAAGTTATAATTGGGGATTCCATTGTTGTGATGATTTTTGTGTGGACATATGTTTAGACAAAAGTCAATCATGTTGTGGTCACTGTTGGAAAAGGGTTCTTTAATTTGTATTCTGCAAATTGAATTCAAACTATTGCAGAAGATGAGATCGAGGCAGTTGTTAAGTCTAGTATTGTTGGTTACTAGTTGTTCCAGTCCCAGATTTGTTACAGCATTGTAGAAGGTTGCATATATGGGTTCAGTTTTACACTTGTTTAGGGTCATGTTAATGTGAAGTAGATTGAAGTCACCAAGAAAGATAAAAGCGTGTGTGCAGGATGTTGCCCATGTTAGTAGTGAATTTAGCTTGTTTACATGTTCAATGTCATAATCGGGCTCTGTAACATAGTAAGAATCAAAATGTGATATTTAAGGACAGTTCACAGACCATGGTCATAGGAAGAGCAAGCTCCTGGTAACTTGGATGTTTTTTAGATGTAAGGACTTTTTATAGAAGATAGCAACACTACCTCCTCTACAGATTTCATGATCTGATCGGTAAACATTATAGTCTCTTACTGTGGTCATGGAGTCAAGGAGAGATGCATTGAGCCATGTTTCACTGACAAATATGATGTTGAATTTAGCCACATTTAGTAAGAGGAGAAATTCAGGTATTTTATTCACAAGGCTTCTTGCATTGAGTAGCTTTCATTTAAGGCCAGTTATAGTTGGAATTGAGATAGTTAGGGGCATGCATGCCTAGTTTTGAGTGATGGTGGGTTGGATGGGGTGGGTTTGGATGCGGAGTTATGGGTTTTGTGACTTACTTTTGATACAATCAGCATGGTAGTCAATGTACAGGTCCTTTTCTCCATTGTCTAGACCAGTGGTTCCCAAACTTTTTCAGTCCACCGCCCCCTTAGTGCTACAAACTCATCTTCGGTGCCCCCCACCCAGGGTTGGGATTCAAATTTCTGTGGGCATGGCCAAATTTGAGAGTGTGGCTTGCTGGTCATGTGACTGGGTGGGTATGGCTTGCTGTCCATGTAACTGGGTGGGCGTGGCCAGGTGACTGGCAAACCAAATACAAGTGGTCCTCACTTAATGGCCGGTTGTTCTAATTTATGACTGACCTCCCCAGAGCTACTTGACCTGTTTTTGGAGTTTTGATAGCTTTAGATCAGGGGCCTAAATCCCACCCCTGCCTGTGTGTGTGAGAGAGAGGGAGAGAGAGAGAGGTTGGATCAGATCTCTCTCTCTCTCCCACCAACTCCAGAAAGCCACCATCAGTCAAAATTCATATTAGTGGTCTCCGGGATTTAAAATTATAAGTTTGGTGGTCCCTGAGGTCCAAAAGTTTGGTGACCCCTGATCTAAAGGGGTGAGCCTGAGAAAGGGAAAGAGAGAGAGAAAAAGAGAGAGAGAAAGAGAGGAAGAAAAGAAAGAGAAAAGGGAGAGAAAAAAAGGGGACAGATAAAGAAGGGGGGATGGAAGGAAGGGACAAAAAGAAAAAGAAATAAAGAAGGGAGGGAGGAGAAAGATAATGAGATATCTATTCTAGTCCAATCACCTGCTCCAGCAGGGTTAGAAGGAAGTGTGTGTGTGTGTGTGTGTGTGTGTGTGTGTGTGTGTTCTCCTTGTAATTTACCAGTACATTTTGGTTTTGCCTTCTTCAGAATTGGCACTGTAATACACTGGGGAAAAGTAATTTTTAGGGTGGAGATCTGGTCCAATGGATCCTGTTTAAAGCCTCAACAAAATGTGAGAGCTTCCTGATAGTCTTGATCATGTTTCATCCACAAAACCTTTAACAGAAGCCAAAGAGGTTTCAGTGTGCTGGTAAAGTTGTTTCAATGTGGAAAAGGGCCTCAGTCTAAACTAGGCCTCATTCAATCTGATTCATCAGGTCTGTTTCTCTTTCTCTCTCCTCTCTCCCTCCCTCCCTCCTTCCCTCCCTGTCAGACTGGCTTTGCTCTACTTTCCCGATGTGCCTGCGGGGCCAGAGCTTCAAATATGGATGGATGGATGGATGGATGGATGGGTAGAGAGACAGACAGGCAGGCAGGCAGACAGGAAGGCAGGCAGGCAAACAGACAGACCTTTTGGATGGATGGATGGACGGACAAACAGACAGAATGCGACAGTGGCGGCACTTTTGGAAAATGGTGGTGGCGGCTTTTCCCAATGTGCTGCCACATTGGAGGCGCCAGGTCCGGAGCAGTGCTAGTCAATGGGTGAACCTGCAGAGCTGGCTGGCTCGAACACCCTCCTGCCACCTCTTAGCATCCCCAAGGAAGCTGGCAGAGGGGTGCTAAGAGGTGGCAGGGGGGTATTCGAGGTGCTGGCTGGCCCTGCAGGTTCACCCATTGACTAGCACCACTCCGGAGCCAGCGCCTCCAATGCGGAAGTGGTGGCACGTTACGTGCTGCCACGGCCACATTCGATGCGTTGCCCCCCTGCCGCCTCTTAATGACCTTATGCTGGCCCCCTTGGGGATGCTAAGAGGTGGCAGGGGGGCCTTCGACGCGCTGGCCCTACAGGTTCACCCATTGACTGTAGCACCGCTCTGGAGCTGGCGCCTCAATGGGTGAACCTGAAGGGTCTGCCGGCGCCTCAAATGCCCCCCCTGCCACCTGTTAGTGCCCTTCTGTCAGCCCCCTTGGGTATGCTAAGAGGTGGAAGGGGGGTGGCGCATTGAACGCGGCCGCAGCGGCACATAACTTGCCACTGCTTCTGCATTGGAGGTGCCAGCTCCGGAGCGGTGCTACAGTCAATGAGTAAACCTCCAGGGCTGGTGTCTCAAATGCACCCCTGCCACCTCTTAGTGCCCCCTGCTGGCCCCCTTCCCTCTTAGCACCCCCTAAGGCATCCCACCCCTCAGGGGGCGGTACTGCCCACTTTGGGAACCAATAGTCTAGACGTCTTTTGAATTCATTGCGGAGTTCACGGGAGCGGATTCTCATCTTCTTCTCCAGCCTTCCCAGTATCTTCTCACTATAACACCTTTGATGTAGTCCATAAAAGAAGAACAGCCATGAGTACTAACTGCATCTCTATTGTAAGGTTACATCAACAGAATCTTTCAAGTCATATGCTGTCACTTTTAACTACCTGGATAACAAGGGGAAGTTCTTCTTAAAGGTATTTCTCTGACTGTTAAGTCACTGAGAATTCTCCCCTTTGTTGTTTGAGCATTCTCTGGGCAGAATCTCCTCCCCTTGTCCCTCAAAGACATTCTCAATTACTATTGCATAGCTATAATAACAAAATCTTGCAAGCTTCTCCCTTCCTAACTTTAGCTCCACTCTTGCTGAGATGTTTTCCCAAGTTATTTTCTTTAACCAAACTCATGCCCTGCTTATCTTTCCATTATATTGGTGATGGTTATTACTCCTGGCTTGAAAGCCATTCCCTATGCATTCTATATTTGGAATTCTAATATCTGTGGAAATTTCCCACCCACCTGGAAAAATATTGCAAAAGCAGAAAGGACACTGGGGAGTGGTTTGACCTTTGGAGAAGAGTGAAGAAGAAGAGCCATACATTGGATAACCAGGAAATATTTCTCTGTCCCCAAGAACAGAGAAATGGGAAAGAACCATCCTTAGTTTTCTAAAGACTAAAAGGAAAGGAGGGGGAAGACTCTGCTTCTTATATGGACTGCCTCAAAGGTGTTATAGTGAGAAGAAACTGGGAAGGTTGGAGGGAATATTAACAGCATCAATAGAGAGATGCTAGGAAGTTGAATTGACAGATGCAGAAGGTGATGCACTTCTAAAGCTTATGTATTTTATTTTACCAGGACTGGGAACAAGATCAGGGATGGGATTCTACCGGTTTGGTCTGGTTCGAGTGAACCCCTTGCTCTGAAGATCAGCTAGCAGCAAACCAGTTCACTGTGATGAGCATGTTGGGCCCACCCGCCTGCCCCTGTGGTTTTCTGTGCTTTATTTCCTTTTTTAGAGCACAGCTGATTCATGCAGCAGAGCAGTTTGCCGCGCCTCAGCTGTTTTACTCACAGGGACTGCAGTAGAAGGTAAGTATTAGAACTTTTAAAAAAGCACACATGCACGATCACCGAACCAGTTGTTATACTGGTGGAATCCCACCCCTGAACAAGATTGTGTTACAACTTGACTTTCATGTATAGAAAATCCTGAGAGGTGAGCATAATGGAATTTCTAACACTGATATAAATTGGTGGTCAATAACATTTATTACCTCAGACCAAGTACATCAGAGCTGTTTTTGGGGTGGTAGGGTTAACATAATTTTGGGCTTTATTAATTTTCTCAGCTTTCCTCTTCTTTAGCATTGGTCCCCCACAATTTTGCTCTTTGTTGTCTATCATGCTACTCCAAACAGGAACAATTGGGAACTGATCTTTTCTTGGAATCTGAGTTCAGTATTTTCTCTTAGGCCAAACCAATACAGAATATAGAATAATAGAGTTGGAAGGGACCTTGTAGGTCATCTAGTCCAACCCCCCCTCAAGCAGGAGACCCTACACCATTTCTGACAAATGGCAGTCCAATCTCTTCTTGAAAGTCTCAAGTAATGAAGCTCCCACAACTTCTCTGGGTTGATTGTTCTCATTGTCAGAAAATTTCTCTTTATTTCTAGGTTGAATCTCTCCTTGATTCCATCCATTATTCCTTATCTGGCCTTCAGGTGCTTTGGAAAATAGCTTGACCCCCTCGTCTCTGTAGCAGCCCCTCAAATATTAGAAGACTGCTATCATGTCTCCCCTGGTCCTTCTCTTCACTAGACTAGCCATGCCCAGTTCCTACAATGTTCTTCATCTGTTTATTTTTATGTCATGTCTGTGTCCTGAAGGGAGTGTATGTTTACTGACTTAACATAAAGCTTCAAAAGCTGCTTATTCTGAGCCAACCTACTTCTCTGTGGCTTGCTGATCTATGGCATCATGGATCCCTGGACCAACAACACTTTTCTAATGCTTCTGCCAACAAAATAACCGACATAGAATATTGTCAGCAACTCACAATTAAATGTAACTAAGATATACCAATGGTTAGGAGATAGTGCCAGAAGATACCAATTTCCCCTAAATCTAAGATCAAGCAAAAGAAAAGAAAAGAAAAGCTACCTTTTGTCACAAGAACATTTTTGGCCATTCTTTAATGTCATATCATGGGGGCTCTGATAGGTAACGGGAAATGTAAAAACTAATTTTTAAAATAGTTTTTACATTTTTATTTTGAAATACTGAATTGATCCAGCACAACTTGAGGCTGCCATGTGTTGCCTTTTCTCATCTTTGTTATTTCTAACTTTTAAAAAATTGTTTATAGGTGTCTGTGTGCAGTGGTGGGATTTCAAAAAATTATTTCATTGGAGACCTGTCATTTATAGAGGTTAATGTCTTGAAAAGAGTTATCATTACCATTATCATTAATGATTGTCATGAATGATTATCATTATCATTAAGTTAGCTGATCATTAAGTTAGCTCATTAAGTTAGCTGCACAGTTAGCCAGATGTTCAGATTGGATTTCACATTTGTTGTCTGCCTATTGAGTCCTTCCAAGGACTTGGGATAGGCAGATGTGGATACAGGATGTAAGCACCAAAGAAAACTGCCTTTTGCAATTGATTGGTGGAAAAGTTGTCAATACCTATGGAGTTCAAGTTTGTCCCAACTGTTTTGGTGCCTATTACTATTGTTATTGCCTTTGCTTTCTTTATAACAGTCATCATTGACATTATATTATTGATATCTGAGAAGATTCTGGAAAATAAAATAAAACAATGAATCTGTGAACACGTAGAAACAACAAAATTTATAAATAGAACCCAACATGGATTTTTCAACAGATCATGTCAGACAAACCTTATTGCATTATTTGACAAAGTGGGTAAATCAGAGGACCAATGAAATGCTGTAGACCTATTATTCTTGGACTTCAGTAAGGCATTTGACAAAGTAGACCACAACCTCCTACTTGGCAAGATAGAAAAAATTTGGGTTAGACAGCATCTCCACCAGATGTATTTAGACCTGGCTGACCAACCAACTTAATGTGTTATTAATGGAGCTACATTTACATGGAGAGAAGCATGCAGTAGGGTACGCCAAGTCTCTCTCTCTTAGGCCAAGTCATTTTTAAAAAAATAAATTTTATTGAATTTTACAATTAAAATACACAAACAACACACAAACAGATTGGAAAGGAAAGAAGAACAAAAAGGGAAAAGGGGTAAACAATTAAAAATGATTACATCACCAATAGTTTGTGGTTCCTTATTTATCTCATTATTTTGTGCCATATTTGCAATTAATCTTTAGTGCGAATATCTAATTACTACTATTAACACTCCTCATTCACTAATAATAATAATAATAATACACACACACACACACACACACACACACACACACACACACATACAATAATAATATATTATTATTATTATTATTATTATTATTATTATTATTATTATTATTATTATTATTATTATTATTATTATTATTCAGTCTATCTTCGATCAATCCACTCATATCAACAGTTCCAACTCATATAGTATCTGATACTTCTTTATTTTTTTTAGTGCTAGAGTTAATTTATCCATTTCTGCACAGCTTGATATTTTATGAATAATCATTCCCTCAGGTGGAGTATAGGGTTGTTTCCAGCATTGTGCAAAAGCCAATCTAGCTGCCATCAATATATATAGTATTATATATTTAACTTTTTGGGGGGAATTGTCTGTTGAGAATCCCTAACAGGAAGAATTCTGGTTTAAGTTCAGTTTGCTCAGATGTAATTTCCTCCATCCATTTTTTTTTATTCTCAGCCAATATCTTTGGGTTTCTATACAAGACCACCACATGTGGTAGAATGTTCCTTCTTTCTTTTTACACTTTCAGCATTTAGGGCTCATGTTGGGAAACATCTTCGCTAATCTTGAAGGGGGTAGGTGCCATCTATAGAACATTTTATAAGCATTTTCTTTATATGATGTCGATTTTGTAATTTTATTGTTTCTATTCCAGATCTTCTCCCATTCTGTTAGAGTAATGCTATGGCCTATATTCCTACTCCAAGCTATCATATTATCTTTAACTATTTCTTCCTCTAATTCTATCTCTAATAGATAGTTGTAGAATTTTGTTATATTTTTTTTTTAATCTGGGCCTAATAGAATTTTATCTAACTGTTGTGGTTTATTATAGATTCCCAAGTCTTTCATGTCCTGTCTATATCTATTCTGGACTTGGAGATATGCCCATCGGCCAATTTGTAACCCTTGTTCCTGAAGGTCTTGCCATAATTTCAAATTTCCTTGTATATCCAATAGATCTTTATACTTTAACAACTTATTAATGTCCAAGTTATTCGGGTGGATCATCACCTACATTGTTGAGAGCCAGATTGGGACTTTTAAATAATATTTTTTCCTTATTTTGTTCCAATTGGCCAATAGAGAATCACTAATTAAATGTCTATGAAAATATTTTTGTTTGGTTTTCCTGATATCCTATAGGAAGGAGTGCCACCCCCTCTGTAAATCATGGCCTTCTAAAATTAGTATTCTTTTATTAGATAAGTTCACCCAATCCTTCAACCATACTAAGGAAGCTGCACAATGGTATAACTCCCAATTTGGGAGGGCCATACCTCCCCTGCTCTTCATGTCTTGCATTGCTTTTAGGTTTATTCTCAATTTTTTCCCTTGCCAAATAAATTTTGCAATTATCCTATTAAGTTCCACAAAATATTTTTTGTGTATTTTAATTGATATTGTCTGAAATGAATAGATGAATTTAGGGAGAATGGACATTTTAATAGTAGCAATCCTCCCTAATAGGGAAAGTTGCAGTTTAACCCATGTCCCTAGATCTTTCTTTACCTGTTGTAATAATTTGTCGTAGTTATTTTCCATTAACATCTTACATTGTGCCATCAACCAAATTCCTAAGTATTTGATTTTCTTCACCACTTGTAGTCCCATCGTCTCTTCTAGTTCTGATTTCTGTTTTTCTGTTAAGTTTTTAATTATTAATTTTATTTTTATTTTATTTATTTATTTATTTATTTATTTATTTATTTATTTATTTATTTATTTATTTATTTATTTATTTATTTATTTATTTATTTATTTATTTATTTATTTATTTATTTATTTATTTATTTATTTATTTATTTGATTTGCCAATTGTTTACAAGATAATAAGTATAAGAGTATACATAGTTGTGAATACATGAAATATATATATGAAATACATATATGAAAAATAAAAGAATAGGAGAAACAATAGGACAGGGACGGTAGGCACGTTGGTGCGCTTATGCACGCCCCTACAGACCTCTTAGGAAGGGGTGAGGTCAATAGTAGACAGTCTAAGGTTAAAGTTTTTGGGGTT
Organism: Notechis scutatus; assembly: GCF_049901735.1. Taxonomy (NCBI): domain Eukaryota; kingdom Metazoa; phylum Chordata; class Lepidosauria; order Squamata; family Elapidae; genus Notechis; species Notechis scutatus. The sequence goes on along the minus strand of NC_142025.1, from coordinate 15,081,207 downwards.
TGGGGAAGAAACTACAGAGTCAGGTAGAGTATTCCAGACATTGACCACTCTATTGCTGAAGTCGTATTTCCTGCAATCAAGTTTGGTGCGGTTTACTTTGAGTTTGTATCTATTGTGTGCTCTTGTGTTGTTATGGTTGAAGCTGAAGTATTCACTGACAGGTAGGACATTGCAATGTATGATTTTATATACCATGCTTAAGTCAGACCGAAGACGGCGTAATTCAAGGTTTTCTAGTTCTAGAATTTCAAGTCTGGTGGCATAAGGTATTCTACAATGAGTAGAGGAGTGGAGAACTCTTCTTGTGAAATATTTCTGGACTTTCTCAATTGTGCTAATATCAGATACGTAATGTGGATTCCAGACTGATGAACTGTATTCAGTATTGGTCTAGCAAATGTTTTGTATGCTCTGGTTAGTAGTGTGATATTACCAGAGAAAAAGCTACGTAGGATTAGGTTAATAACTCTTAATGCCTTTTTGGCTATGTAGTTGCAGTGGGCTCTAGCACTTAGATCATTAGAGGTGAGTATTCCAAGGTCCTTTACAGAGCTTGGGTCATCAACAAGTTCTTGATTATTCAGCTTGTATTTTATTTTCTGATTTTTTTGCCAATATGTAAGACAGAGCATTTATTTGTTGAGATTTGAAGTTGCCATTTGTTTGACCATTCTGATACATAGTCAAGATCTTTTGTAGGGTAGCAGTATTGTCTGTGGTATTGAACAGCTTTACGTCATCAGCGAAGAGAACGCAATTGCTCTTAATATGATCACAGAGGTCGTTTATGTAGAGTATGAAGAGAGTTGGTCCCAGAACACTGCCTTGGGGGACACCACTATTGACAGGTACTGGATTTGATAGGATGCTCCCGATTTTGACCATTTGTTGTCTGTTTGACAGGAATGCTTCTATCCAGTTATTCAGTTGTCCAGAGATACCATAGGATTTTATTTTTAGGAGTAGTTTATTGTGTACCACTGAATCAAAGGCTTTACAGAAGTCTATGTAGATTGCGTCTATTGCTTTGCCCTGGTCGAGTTGTGTTGTCCATATGTTTTTGCAGTGTAAGAGTTTTCTTTCTATTAATTTTAAGTCCTGCAACTATTCCAAATTGTTCTAACTCATTCATCAGTTTCTGTCCTTTTTCTATTGGGTCCTCAATAAAGAACATGTCATCCACAAATGATTGCAATTTATACTCTTCTTTCTTAATCTTTAACCCCATTATTTCTGGATTCTGTCTGATTCAAGTTAGTAGTGTTTCCAAAGATAGTATGAAGACCAGGGGAGATAATGGATATGTCTAACTCCCTTCTCTATTCTTACTGATCGAGTATATTCTCCATTTATTATAATATTTGCCTTTTCTTTGGAATAGATTGTAGTTACAATATTTTCAAATTTAGTGCCTAAATTCATATTATAGATTTGTTGGACTAGAAATTGCCAATTTAAATTATCAAGGGCCTTCTAAGTGTCCAGGAATATAAGGGCTACTTATTTGTCTGGATGGGCTTCATAATATTCCAAGACATCTAAGATTATTCTTAGATTGTTTTTAATTTGTCTGTTGGGGAGAAATCCATTCTGATCTTTATGTATATATTCATTCAAGATTCTTTTTAGTCCATTTGCTATGATGGTAGCGAATATTTTATAATCAGTGTTTAACAAAGAAATTGGTCTGTAATTTTGAATAGATCGGGGATCCAAATCCTCCTTTGGAATCAGCGAAATCAGTGCTTCCCTCCATGAGCCTGGCATTTTAGCTGCAAGTAGAAGATCATTGTAAACTTCCATCATGAGGGGTCCTATTTGTTCTCCTATTGCTTTGTAGAGTTTCCCTGGGATCTCATCTGGTCCCGGTGCTTTGTTGTTTTTCTGGTTTTTTATTGCTATTTCTACTTCAGACCAAGTGATATCTTTAGTTAGTATTTCTTTCATCTCCTCCCCTATTATTTTAGCATTTGTTTCACCCAAATAATTCCTTATCCTATCCTCATCTACTTCCTCCTTTTTAATATAAATTCCCAAAGTATTCGTATATACTTTCTTTTTTCTGCTCTATCCCATGTTGGATATCCCCATTTCTATCTATTAATTTATAAATTAGTCTTTTGTCTTTTTTCCTTTTTGAGTTTGTAGGACAGCCATTTTCCTGGTTTGTTGGCCTGTTCAAAGTATATCTGCTAGTTATATTCAAATTTGCCGTCATTCCCTCTTGTTCAATTAGATTCAATTTATGTTTAGTTACTGTCGTTTGATTTTGCAATCCAAGATCTTTTGGAGTACTTTGTAATTGGATTTCTAGTTCCCTAATTCTTCGTTACAATTTGTTTTGCTGTGCATATTTTTCTTTATTCCTCTTGGTGGTGTACGATATTGTTATGCCCCTTATTACTGTCTTCATGTTATCCCAGATATTTTGTTTCATGGTTGTCTCATTACTATTTTCTTTTAAAAAGTAATTTAATTCTTCCTGAGTCTATTCATAAATTCTTTTTCTTTGATTAACAGAGTATTTAACATCCACCTTTTCTTTGGCCTTTTCCTATCTTTCCACAATAACTGAATCGGATTGTGATCTGCCTATTCATTGGGTAAAATTTCAATCTCTTTTAATTCATTCGCTATTTTTCTATTCATCCATGCCATATCTATCTGAGTCCAAATTTGGTGTGGGTTGTAATAAAATGTAAATTGCCTTTTCTCTGGGTTCAGCTTCCTCCATATATCTATCAAGTTCAGTTCATTCACCATTTCCACACATGATTTTGGTACCTGTCTCTTTTTCTTCCCTTTCTTCCCCCCAGTGCTATGATCTTTTTGATAATCCACAATGGCATTAAAGTCCCCTAAAATACAAATGTTTCTTTTTTTAAATCCTATTATTCTTTCATGTAAGTGTTTAAAGAACTCATTTTGATTTTCATTAGGGGTATAAATTACCACTAATAGCATTGGAATTGAATTGATCCGGATTTGCAAAACCAGAATTCTTCCATTGGGATCCGTCAGGCCAAGTCATTTTCAACATCTTCATAAACTATTTAGATGAAGGAATAAAACTCAACACATTTGCAGACATCAAGTTAAGGGGAAATAGTCAACACTTTAGAATATAGGATCTTGGTGGACCTGACTTCTTGGTCCTATCCAACAAAAAGCAATTCACTGGTGAGAAAAGCAAGGTTTTACACCTAGACAAGAAAAGCCAAATGCACAGATATAAATTAGGTGGTATGTAGCTCATAAGCAGTAACTGTGAAAGGGACCTAGGGATCCTAGTGGACAACCACTTAAATATGTGCTGCAGCTGCCTAAAAAGCTAATGCAGTTTTGGGCTGCATCAAAAGAAAGATAGAATCAATATCACACGAAGTCTTAGTATCACTTATAATGACTTGGTAGGATCACACTTCGAACATTGTATTGATACAAAAAAGATGTTGAAAGACTGAAGAGAAGATAAATAAAAATGACTAAGGGACTGGGGGCTAAAATGTATGAAGAATGGTTTCAGGAAAGTGGTATGTATAACGAAGAGAAAGACTAAAGGATAACATGAAAGCAATCTTCCAATACTTAAGGGACTGTCATAAAGAAAAGAAGGTCATCCTATTCTCCAATATATTTGGAGGCAGGACAAGAAGTAATGGATGGAGACTTATCTAGGAGAGATGCAACCTAGAATTAAGGATACATTTCTTGACAGTGAGAAAAATTAATCAGTGGAACAGCTTGCCTCCAGAAGTTGTGGGTCTTCAATCACTGGAGGGTTTTTTTAAACAAAATATTGGACAGCCATTTGTCTGTAATGGTATAGGTTCTCCTGCTTGAGCAAGAAATTGGATTAAAAGATCCCAAGCTCCCTTCTGACTCTGTTATTCTGTTATTCACAATGGGTATTTTCATCCATTTCTACCAAGACAAGCAGATTCAGGTATCACCTGCGGGCAAATCTTTTTCAAATCAAATCTCAAAGTAGCACAGTTTACATCTGTTTCCCCTTGAGTCTGAAATCACAAGCTTGGATCAAACCATGCCCTCTTCAAATCTCCAATTCAAATTGAATCAAGGCTGATTTGGGCAGAATTAATCAATATGAGAGATGCAATGCAAAAATGAATACTTAGCAATTGGATAAAAATAGCACAGATCCTCTTGCATGTCAAGAATGGGGAAGGGATATAATTTGTTTTTTAATCACTAGAAGAGCTACCCATGGTTTGCGAATCAATTGACAGGGTTATAAAGGATGCTGGCAGAATTATGACTGCAGTTCATGAATCTCCAGTGTATTGGGGAATTAGTAGTGCCTCCAGGAAACAGACACACAAATGGTTTGTTTGATGTCAGTTTTGCACGGATGGCAAATACTTAAGCAAATAGCAAGAGAGAAAGTGATGCATAATTAAAGGTTTATTCCAGTTAAACTCCAGCTTTATGTTTATTTTAGAGGTGGCAGCAAAAGACATTTGCACTCAGGTATGTTTCCATAGGTGTCAATTTCACACATCTGCACAAATAAAGCTTATACACACAATGCATCATTAAGTGGGGGAATGCATTTCAAAGGGACAGAGTGTGCCAGGCCAAAAAAATAAAAATCAAACATTTAATTCGAAGAACATGGAAAAACCCTATGCAGTGAAACCTGGAATAAATTTAAATAGATGTCTTGCAGATGCATGAGTTCAAACTGTTAGCACAAGACTCAGATTCTTGAAATTAACAGAGACATACCTAAACATACTGGAGCAAATTTAAATGTTTCTAGAGTTCAAATCTAATGCCAAAAAAAGAGAGTTTAAGCACATTATATATAAAAGAGAGTTTTTTCAAAGGGTAATCCTGAAAAATCTATGGGCAGCTTGGAAATTGAAGCTGCTTATGAGAAAGAATAACAGAAAACTGAGTTAGAAGGGACCTGTTCAGTGAGGAAACCCTATGCCATTTCAGACAAATGGCTGTCCAATCTCTTCTTAAAAGCTTCCAGTGATAAAGCAACCACAACTTCTGAAGGCAAGTCATTCCACTGATTAATTGTTCTAACTGTCAGGAAATTTCTGCTTAGTTCTAGGTTGCCTCACTTCTAGGTTAGTTTCCATCTGTTGTTTCATCTTCTGGTGCTTTGGAGAACCTAGAACTAAAGGGAAATTTTCTTACAGTTATAACAATTAATCAGTGAAATGACTTGCCTCCAGAAATCCTAACCTAGAGATGTGTGTGTGTGTGTGTGTGTGTGTGTGTGTGTGTGTGTGTAGGTCTAGGTGTGTTCAGGTCTTTTCCCGTGTAAGATTAAGAGTATCTTGGTGACGTTTCGGTGAGGTCCCACTCGCCATCCTCAGGCTGGTGCTTTCGGCTTCGTGCCAGTGCAAGCTCCCCCTCCCCACTTGAAAAGAACTCTGTTCCAATTGCAGTTGCCTTATATTAACACGCTCTGATGCTAAGGAGCTAGACATTCAATCAAGAGTAGCCTGGGACTCCTTCAGTACTAAATGTCAGTACCTCACCAAAATGTCTATGCCTTCCACTGGTTTTGGACTCAAGGCAGCGGGAGCGATAGTCCCTTATGTGTTTCAATCACTGATCACCACTGAGCCAATGGATTGATAGTGGCAGAGATCATATTTATGAGGATTCACTCATCCATGCCACTTGCCCTTTTCAACATATTTTGGGTTTCAGTTACATCAGGCCAAAGAAACATGAATAAAACTAGTGAAGACTGTTGGCACTTGTGTCCTCAAATGACTTGTTGGACTGAGTCATCCTTCATTGCTTGGACATTATATGCTATATCCTGCAGCAAAGGATGGTAAAAAATAATCATTTCAATCTGCTTTTCAAGCTTTTCTGTACTCCAAAATGAAACAATGAGCTATTCTTTAACTACAAAGAAACAGGAGTTATAGCCCAAGCATAACTGACCAACAATTTTAAGACTGTCTTAAAGATGTATACATTTTAGGAAGCTCTGCATTATGTTTCCAAGCATTAAAATAGATTCCCTCTGAAGTTGTATTGGGCATAGATCTATTTTTAGGAAAGAAATTAAATGTGTCCCTTTCTTTTGGTTTGCAGTTGACTACAGTATTCATAATTGTAGGATTCCCTGAAATTCCAAAATTTGACAAAAACAGTTCAATCAAAGCATTCCTTGGATATGAATTTTCAAGTGGATCTCTTAAAATCTTGTTAAAGTGGCAATAAACTTCCAAACATGACTCAATACATTTTGATCAACTCAGTTTGAAGCTTCATATTAGTCCTGATCTCAGGGTTGTCTTTTTTTAAAAATGTTTTAAAATCTTCCTGTGTTATTTTATGCTATTATCGTAGTTTATGGTTGAAAGGCAGAGTAACAACTGAATAAATCCAACAAATAAAACTGGGAATGACAGTGACAGTTTTACATGGCTAGGAACCAATTGAGTTACTTTATATTATGCTGGTCCATAAGGTACACTTATTTTATTTTATTTACTTAATTAAATTTCTGTACCACCCTTGCCACCTAAATGACTTTGGGCAGTATGATCATGTAAGCCAGAGAAAGCACTTTAATAGCAATTTACTAAGCTCATTTCTTGGATTGTCGTTTTGTTCTGCAACCAACAAAGAATGCATAATTTCTCCTTTCTGAGGTGCACAACCCAACAAAAGCTTTGTCTGAGAGTGCAAGGGGTCCAGGTGTGCAAACCCATGATTGTCACTTCTGGTACCAGCAGCCTGCAATTAAAATTCAGTGTTATGGCTCTTCACTGAGGATTCAAAGCCTAGCCTTCCCTGCTTCAAATAGAGACATTTATTTCCAAATATCTTTTTGGCAGCTTTCCTGTTCCCAACCAAACGGAACTCTTTGTTATATTTACTGGAGAATCAACAAGCTAATCAAGACAGCACTTGTCTGGACTGCCATTTGAATGCACAAAAGTCCCCCTGTGTTAGATGTCTAGAGATAATCAGAATATGAAACCAACTGTGTCCACAGGCAATGGCAAACAGAAAAGAGGGAGAGAGGGTGAAAGGGGGGCTATATTCTTTCTTCGTTAGTTCTTTGTTCATTTTTGGTGTTTATCATAGACCATTAAAAATGGGCTCAGTTCCAATAGATAATTACACATTTCACAATAAATAGCTGCCATGTGTAGCGAAAGAGGAAAGAAATGTCCCTTAAAAACAATCCAGAAATTCCTTCTTACATATGTGAATGATCTTGCATGTCTCAAAAGTTTCTGAGGATTCCTCATTTTGTTTTTTTTTTTTTTTTTAGAATTACAGGGGGCATGATGTCTCAGTGGTTAAAGAAGCTAAACCTGTCATCTGGAAAGCTGACAGTCTGGGTTCGGGACCCAAGCACCGTATGACGGAGTGAGCTCCTGCCCATATAGCAGTTTGAAAGTATGCAAAGGTAAGTAGATTAATAGGTACCCTTTTGGTGGAAAGATAACAGCTTTCTGTACACCTTTGGCATACTGGCCAATGACCATTGAAAATATATTTGGAGAATGCTGGCTCCCTCAGCCAAGAAACATAAATGACCACCATTCCCTAGAATCAGACACAACTGGACAGGGTAATATTTTTTTAGAATTACAATTAAATTGAAACGTTGCTCACCATTGGTTTAATTCAAAGAAGAAATTTTGTCACTTGGATCGTGTTGCTCAAACTTGCTGTTATCTGGCACAACGTTAGCTTGTGAAATAAAGGAAGTGACCCATCAGCCATTTCAGGATGGTGTGAGGCTATGAGTTTCATTAAAATCATCTTCATCATCAGACAGGAAGAGAAAAGGAGAAGAAATATGGATGTCTGGTCAATTATTCATTGCTATTTCAATGATATCTGTCAACAGCAATCAATAGCTTACTTGGATATGGATTGGCCAAGGAGACAGAAATGCTGAAGGTTCGATTGCTGTTAATTTCAGAGGCTGTGAACATTTCCTCTCATTTACTGCTAGCAATTATCCAAGATGAATATCCAGCAAGCAAGCCAATTTGAGAAAAGCTGTATGAAATCTCCCAGACAAATATCATTATAAGGAAAACAAATAAGTGTTGTGGTGGCACAGTGATTAGAATGAAGTATTGCAGGCTAACTCCCTGCTCACTCCAATAGTTCGATTCCAAGCAGCTCAAGGTTGACTTAGTCTTCTATCCTTCTGAGGTCAGTAAAATGAGGACTCAGATTGTTGGGGGCAATATGCTGGCTCTGTAAACCACTTAGAAAAGTCTATAAAGCACTATGAACCAGTATATAAGTCTAAGTGCTATTGCTATTAAAATATATCTTCTTTGCATGAGATGTTCAGTGCTTAGAAAAAATTACAAATGCCATCACTCTGCCAAACAAATAATTCCCTCAACACTGTCCCACTATTTATATAAAGTCTGCACTACTATTACTATTAACCTTCTCATCACTCCTTATCACCCATCCCCTCCCACTTGTGACTGTATGACTGTAACTTTGTTGCTTGTATCCTTACAATCTATATTGACTGTTTCCTAATATGATTTGATTGCTTATTGTACCCTATGACTATTATTAAGTGTTGTACCTTATGATTCTTGACTCTTGATAAATGTATCTTTTCTTTTATGTGCACTGAGAGCATTTGCACCAAAACAAATTCCTTGTGTGTCCAATCATACTTGGCCAATAAAGAATTCTATTCTATTCTATTCCCTAGACTCTAATGACATAAATATTAAAATATGATATTGGGCATAATCATTAGAACTAGACGTTAATTAACATTTATTTATTTATGTAAAATATCTATATAATTGCTCATTTTAAGCAACCACACGTCATTGTAGTTGTTCTCTTAAAGTTGTAGCAACGTCTCGGCAGAATCTCATCTGCCATCATCAGGCTTCTGTATAGTGTTCGTCTGTGAGTCAGACTTTTACAGTGGTTTCAGATTTAAATTTGGGGGCAGCCTATTGCTGTGCCAGAATGGTTTTTTCTTCATCCTGATTGGTTGGGAGTCTTGGTCTGTGTTTATTGGTCTCGGAGTTTGCTGTGTTCTGCTTGATTGGTGTCTCTAATATCTTCTGTCTGTTTTTTGGCTCTTTTTGTATCTTGATTGGCTGGCAGCATTGTGTTACTTTATTGGAGGCCTTTAGTGCAGCTTGGCTTCGGGTAAATGGACGGCTATCATTAGTTAGGAAGCTGGGTTTCATCTGGGTGCCTGGTTGGGGTGTGTTTGAGCTGGAGGAATCAGGGGGGATCTGTTTGTGCCCAGGTGTTTTCCTGGCTTGTGGTGTGGAGATTTTTTTGTTTGTGAGTGCAGGCTTCCAAATGATTGACAGCCTGGTGGAATCATCTCTTCTATTCATGCTTTCTGGTCTTTTTTCAATCTCTATGGCTTCTCTGATGATTCTGTGGCTAGGGTTTTCTATAGTGGCTAGGGTTTTGGTGCCATTGAAGTTGATGCTATGACCTGTGGCTTCCATGTGTTGGACTAGTGAGGAAGTGTGTTCCAGCTTTTTGACTCCACACCCATGAGGGCCACACAAGATGCCACCACCACACTTCCACGTAAAAATCAGACTCACACCCACACAGAAGATGAGACACGACCACAGACCAGAAGCCGCACTGCAGCTGCATCACTACCCACTTCAAACTCCTCTGAACTATACATGAAGCGAACTGACCCCCACCATGAAGATGTGGCACGACCACGAACTCGAAGCCAAACGAACACAGACCCAGACCCCAAACTCAAAGCCATATTAAAAACCCAAAATGCTACATCACAGCCACCCGCTCAGGACATCACATCAGAAAACTCAAGAAATTACACCTCAAGAACTCAAGAAGTCACAACACAGCAAATGACCCAGGATATCACAGCACAAGACCAAGGATACCACAGCAATAAATCTCACAAGGTCATCACACAACCCATTACCCAAGCTGTTACTACACAGGAGGCTAATCGAAAAGAGATCAAAACACAAACGACCCAGGAGATTACAACGCAAGACCCAGGATACCACAACAAAAGAACTCACAAGCCCATCACACAACCCATTACCCAAGCCGTTAAAACACAAGAGGCTAACGACCCAGGAGATGACAGCACAAGATCCAGGATATCTCTACAACAAAAGGCCATTACACAGCCCATTATACCAACATCAACTCCATCAACCAATCAAGAGGCTGCAGCACAGCCAACCAGCCCAGCACACCATCCCCACCACTTGTATATATAGAGATGGCAGCTCCGGTCACACACTGCTTGCACTGGCACTAAGCCGAAAGCACCAGCCTGAAGATGGCGAGTGGGACCTCGCCGAAACGCTGCTCTAGATACTTTGAATCTTACGCGGGAGAAAACCCGAATAACCAAAGATCCACATACAAATACCCGCGAGAACCTCAGAAAACAAATATTGCACCTCTACGGGTAGGAAACCCACCATCTGACCAGGACTTATGAAAAACTTGAAGTCCAAAGAGCTTCCATTTTATGTGACCTCGCATTCCTATGCAACTGCCGAGATCAAAATTTAATTCCCACAAGCTTCCAATTGAAATTCCACACCAACACAGCAGCCACCAAACGCATCCTAAAAAGAACAGAATTGGCCCTAATTAGAAATGAACTTCACACAAAAGATTTCTCCTAGACCAAATCAACAAAGATCTTCTTACACTTCACCTCAGACTCAGCAACAAGATTCACCCCTTACTTTGGGACAAATCCAACAACTCGCTGTCTGGAGAGCCGAAACACAGACCACCCTCAAGACAGACACACACACCAACAAACTCAGAAAACTACAACAATGCCAGAAACCAACTCCCCCTCACAGCCACATATGAAACAAACAGTGCACAACATCTCAGACAAGATCCTCACCGAAGCCGAAACCAAGGTCCTTTCAAAAGGATTCAACTTTGCTGTTGCTCCCAAACACATCCCCACAGAAACCATCATATGCGGAGTTGAAATCAGCCTGACCAAAACCAACCCTGATGAGGCTAATAGAATCAGACTCGAAATCACCAACATCCTCTGCACTAGCAAACCACCCAAAAGCAACTTACCCAAAGAAGAACAAACTGCACTACGTAACCTGAAAGAAGACACCAGCATAATAATCCTACCAGCAGACAAGGGCAACGCAACAGTGGTTATGAACACATCTGACTACCAAACCAAGTTAACCAACCTACTCCTAGACCCCACATACAAACCCCCTAAAGACAGACCCCACCACCTACCTAGAAAAAACCACCAGATCCAAAATAAAAGCCTCCCCCATCAGTGAAGAAATCCAGCAAAGAATCATACCCAGAGAGAAATCATCCAGATGCCCTAAGCTTTATGGTCTCCCCAAGATACACAAAGAAGGAACTCCACTTAGACCAATAGTCAGCTCCATAGGCTCACCTCTACAAAACCTAGCCAAATTTCTCGCCAAACAACTACAGCCCTATGCAGAATCCATCAACTCACATGTAAGAAACTCATTCCAGTTCATCGAGATCATAAAGAAACAAAACTTACAACCCAGCGACCTACTAGTTAGCTTCGATGTCATATCCCTCTTCACCCAAGTGCCAATAAAAGAAGCCTTGACAGCCATCCAAAACAAATACAACCCCCAAGCACATCCTAGATCTGACCAACCACTGTCTATCCAATACATACTTCACCTACAATGGACAAAAATACAAACAAATAGAAGGAGCACCCATGGGATCACCCTCTCACCTGTCATCGCAAACCTCTACATGGAACACTTTGAAACACAAGCTCTAGAAAAATATGATCACAAACCCAAACTCTGGCTCAGATACGAGATGACACCTTCATAATCTGGCCACACGGGAAAGAAAAACTGAACAACTTCCTCACACACCTCAACAGCCTACACCCCAAAATACACCACCATGGAAACAGAAGCTAACAATCAACTTCCTTCCTAGATGTCTTGGTATACAAAAACCCAATGGCTCCCTAGGACACACCATCTACCAAAAGAAAACACATACAAACCGCTATCTACACGCACTCTCACACCACCACCCAGCACAGATAAATTCCGTAGCTGAGACACTCATCTCCAGAACAAAATGCTTAGCTGATGAACAACACCTAAAAACCGAACTAAACATTCTCACCAACGTACTAACAGCCAATGGATTTCAAAGAAAGAAGATCACCCACCTAATCCAAAAAGAAACCCCAACCAAAATCCAAGACAGAGAACAAGAGAACGGCAAAGCCCTCCTCCCATATATAAAAGGCACTACAGACAAAATCAGCAAGATCCTCCAAAAACACAACATTAAAACAGCATTCTGCACAAACAGAAAAATATCCACCATCCTAAGAAACCCTAAAGACAAAATCGAGTTAGAAAACCAAGGAGTATATGAAATCCCCTGCACTGCCTGCCTCACCACATACATTGGACAAACTAACAGAAGAATAAGTGCACGCATTGAAGAACATAAGAACTCAATCAAAAAAAGAAGAACCAACCTCTTCCCTGGTCCAACACCTCAAAGCCACAGGACATGAGATTGACTTTAAAAATACCAGAACTATCGCCAAAACTGAACACCACAGCAGCAGAATAATCAGAGAAGCCATAGAGATAGAAAAACGCCCACACAGCATGAATAAAAGAGATAACACCTCCCGCTTACCAGCCATTTGGAAACCTGCCCTCATGAACAGACGAGTACCCAACATGATAAATGACACCAGACCCACACCCATGAGGGCCACACAAGATGCCACCACCACACTTCCACGTAAAAATCAGACTCACACCCACACAGAAGATGAGACACGACCACAGACCAGAAGCCGCACTGCAGCTGCATCACTACCCACTTCAAACTCCTCTGAACCATACATGAAGCGAACTGACTCCCACCATGAAGATGTGGCACCACCACGAACTCGAAGCCAAACGAACACAGACCCAGACCCCAAACTCAAAGCCATATTAAAAACCCAAAATGCTACATCACAGCCACCCGCTCAGGACATCACATCAGAAAACTCAAGAAATTACACCTCAAGAACTCAAGAAGTCACAACACAGCAAATGACCCAGGATATCACAGCACAAGACCAAGGATACCACAGCAATAAATCTCACAAGGTCATCACACAACCCATTACCCAAGCTGTTACTACACAGGAGGCTAATCGAAAAGAGATCAAAACACAAACGACCCAGGAGATTACAACGCAAGACCCAGGATACCACAACAAAAGAACTCACAAGCCCATCACACAACCCATTACCCAAGCCGTTAAAACACAAGAGGCTAACGACCCAGGAGATGACAGCACAAGATCCAGGATATCTCTACAACAAAAGGCCATTACACAGCCCATTATACCAACATCAACTCCATCAACCAATCAAGAGGCTGCAGCACAGCCAACCAGCCCAGCACACCATCCCCCACCACTTGTATATATAGAGAGATGGCAGCTCCGGTCACACACTGCTTGCACTGGCACTAAGCCGAAAGCACCAGCCTGAAGATGGCGAGTGGGACCTCGCCGAAACGTTGCCTAGATACTTTGAATCTTACGCGGGAGAAAACCCGAATAACCAAAGATCCACATACAAATACCCGCGAGAACCTCAGAAAACAAATATATATATATATATATATATCTAAATTCTAGGCTCACACTTTCCTGATGCTTGTGGGAAAAGCCATGTATTTTTGGAAGGCTAGCAGAGTAGAGTGTGTCAAGAGGGAGGGTTTTCAAAGGACAAGAAGAGCCACCTAACCCTTTTACTGTGGCAACATCATTGATTTAACTTTAAAATGTTGACAAACTGCATAATTTTGTGCAAGCCTAGATTTGTACATGTATCACCTCTCTTTTGGAAGCTATCCTGATTGCTTATTTACTTTCAGATCCAATTCTAGGTCCTGGTAGTCATCTTTAAAGCCCTCCAGATATACCTTGGGGCTAGGTTATTTGAGGAGCCATCATTTTTCAGTTAAATCTACCCAATAAGCCAGAGTGGGGAAGCAGGACATGCTCTGGTTCCCTTAATTCATCTAGTGAAACCAAGAAAGGCCTTCTCTGTGGTGGCTCCCTCCCTGTGGAACATCATCCCTGCAGAGATAAGATTGGCATCCACCTTGATACTCTTTTCAAAAGCCCTAAATATATGGTTTTGCTTGCAGGGTAGGGACACAGGTTGTTATGGAGCCCATCAAATGATTGGTTTGATTGTTGTTGCCAGGGAGATGGGCATTTTGGGGGTTTTGTATTTAGAGTTTTATTTCTGTAAGCTGACCTGGGATCACCTTAGGTCAATTGGGTGGCCCTATAATTTTTTTTAATAAATAAACAAATTTGAAGGACTGGGATGCACCCACCTGATATGCTGAGATTTGGTACTTTCCAGTACACCATCTTCGGAATAATACCCCCCCCCCCAATGTATGCGTGCATGTGTACGTGCATGCATACACACACACACAAACACACACACATATACATACGTAATTTTCTCCCTTATTTTTGCAATCCAGTGCACTTTTTTCTCGCATTCCTCCTATGTAAATGAATTATTAAGCCTTCCTTTCTGACATATTTGTGAAAGAATGCATGTTTACATTCTCTGCATTCTTGTTGTGATAAATTCATCACTTGACAGGTAAAAAGGAATCTGAAAGACAAAAAAAAAAATCTCCTTCTAAAACTATGTTCAAATAATCAGACTCTTTTGGTATGTTCCATTCTCCTGCTAAAGATTTACTGGTATCATTTCCAGCCACAGCATGTCCAGAGTTGCACTGCCAGCTTGGCAGGACATCAGATATCCCCAGGTCCTACTTGTGAGCAGAAAATATTTTCTGATTCACAGCCTAATGGGAACACAGAGAAGGTGGCTTTCAGCCAGCCACATATGTCACCACTTTGGAACTGCTTTCTCCCAGGCCTCATTGAACAGCCTTCCATCTGCTAGGTTGCGAAACAGACTTGATAGAGCCCCCTGTGAGGGTCCCACTTGTCCTTATGACTCATGAGTGGTTGAAACAATTGGGTGTGATCCTGTAATGCCTCAAACATAATATGGATCTCGGCAGGAAACTTGTGATGCTTCTGCCTGCAAATTTTCTTAGCTACCCAGATCAATCCTTCTCACCCTTTTAACTTGCAGACAGGAGGGCTGCTTTAACCTCTCAAGGAACAATGTTTTGTGCAGGGAGCTATAGAGTGTGGCAGCAGATAATAGGGGCTCTCCAGCAAAACGGGTAACCCCGCTATCTCAACAATATTGTCCCATTGTTTTTATGAGATTATTTATTTTAATGTGCTAATATCTCTTTACTATGCACTGTTGATTGTTTATTGCCTGGACATTTTACCCCTTGTGGGTTATTTTAAATGGCTTTAGTTATAATGGAGCATTCATTCATTCATTTGTTCCACCTTGCTTAAAAAAATACTCAATTGGAATCTAATTGTTGTATTGAAGCAATGTCTTCCTTACTGTGCTTGATGCTGGACAGCTCCTCGGCTAACCTGAATTATTTCCATTTCGGTGAAACAAATATGAGTCACAAAATAGGCATGAACATGGAGCCACCTCTGTTTGGCATTCAGTTAGCCATGTTTGTTTTATTTTTTATTGATTATGGATATTAAAGAACTAAAATAAGAATCTGGCTAATTTGCTTTTTCCCCAGTAGCTAATGATCTGAACAAATCTACTTAAGGAATGGGTGGAGTTTATGTTTTTGGCCAATGTTCTTGCTGGGAGTCTTAAAAGAAATCAAATCAGATTTAGAAATCAATCTAATAACCAAGGGGAATAAATCTTTTGTCTCCTACAATGAAGTCTGTGCTGTTCAACCAAATGGCTGCTTTTGAAATCTGGCTTCTTTACCACCTGCAGTTCTGTCCAGGGAGACCCTGGACTTTAAAATTGAAGCATTATTGACCAAGACTGCAGCACATTGCTAATTACATTGTTATCTTTATATAGGTTTTATTTGAACATATTGATACACATAGATGCCTATAAATAGTCCAGTGTTTTTCAGCCTCAGGAATCTTTAAGATATATGAACTTCAACTCCCAGAATTCCCCAACCACCAAGTTGGGGAATTTGGGATGTTGAAGTCCCCACATCTTAAAGTTCCTGAGGTTGAAAAACACTAATATAGCGCTATGAAGATGAGGGATAATAACATTCAAGTTAAATGTCAGTCTCTCCAAGTTATTTATGGTTGTAGAGGGAAGAGGGAATGACCTTGAGGGATAGGAGGAAAACCTGCTACAAGAAAATGGTCTGATAAAAGAGGCCTGAGTCCAGAGCCAGAGTGTAGTATGAGTAAACATCTCAGACAAGCCTAGTTCTCATTAAGATAAAGGGGTAGGAGAAGAAAACTATTCAGACTTCCAAGATTTTATTACTACAGCTTTAGAACAGGGGTGTCAAAATCAATTTCATTGAGGGCCGCATCAGGGTTTTGTTTGACCTCAGGGGCCAGGGTGGGTGTGGCCAGCTTGACATCATTCTTGTCAGGGGCACTGGCTCTGCCAGTGAAAATGGGCTCCTGAGCTGTGTTTTTAGCTGGGACAGCCTCCTGCAACCCTCTTCCACCAAAAATGGAGCTCAGGATGGCTGCACGCAGCCCTCACAAGCTCCATTTTCAATTGTGATGGCCTCCTGCAACTCTGCCAGCAAAAACAGAGCTCAGGACAACCATCTATGGTCCTCACAAGCTCCATTTTTGGCTGTAATGGCCTCTTGCATGTGGCCCTCTTGAGCTCCATTTTTGCTGGCAGAGGCACCATGGGCCAGTCCTTCAGTGTTTCCAGGGTGGCTCCTTGGGCCAGATCTAAGCACCCAGCAAGCTGGATCTGGCCCTTGGGCTTTGAGTTTGACACACCTGCTATAGAATAATAAACCATGTGAGATTAGTTTTGAGTCTAATCTACCTTGAATACCTGTTATTAGTAGGCATGTAAATAAACAAGTTTCCTGAAGAGAATCTGGATATTGACTTTCTTTTTGCCAGAAGGAACTCCTGAGCTGCCGTTAGATGAGCTACCATACATTCTTTTAAGCATATGAGTGGATCAGTCTATTTTTAATCCATGGCAGTATCAACACTCATGGGTTCCTGAAGGCTTTCAGATTTAATGGTGAGGATGGGCTGCCTCAATGAAATGATTGATTGTCTTTATTCATAATTGTTTGTTACCAATTTATTGGCTTGACAATAACTTCAAATTATCTAGAGTATCAGGAATTGAGTGGAATACAAAAGTTTGAATGAAGGTTTCTCAATAAAAAAACTCACACAGGACATATTTATTTATATATTTAATGTAATTTATATGCTTCCCTTCTCACTATTAAGTAACTTGATATTGCATTATTGTCATGCATTTCTTTCCACCAAATACATGTTTTTGTGTTTGAATAGCAATATTATTATATATCTCTGAACTGAAAATATGAATTTTAAGCTGTCTGTTTCTCTCTATCTCACTTTCTAGCCTTCTCTCTGTGTGCATGTATATGTATTTTCACATGTATGTGTATCAGTGGTGGGATTTATTTATTTTTACTACCGGTTCTGTGGGTGTGGCTTGGTGGGTATGGCAGGGGAAGGATCCTGTAAAATTTCCAGTCAGAGATGGTATTTGCTGGTTCTCTCTGAACTACTCAAAATTTCCACTACTGGTTCTACAGAACTGGTCAGAACCTGCTGAATACCACCTCTGATGTGTATGCGAACATACACACACACATTGTCAACCTGGAAACTGACCTGGCTGTGGTCATTTTGGGACTTCAGTGCTGCCACAACTGGAGCCATGGGAAAGGGAGGGGGGAAGTAGAGATGACTGGGGTGCTGTAGCCAAAATAAAATACTTTCTCCTGGGAACCAAGGACATTCCCACCAGGTGTCCAGAAGGAAAAGACTGGTGTCTTCTTGCAACTGAACTATATTCTGATTGGATCATGTGACTGATTGGAGAAAGTGAAAGAACTTTTACTTTTAATTAGATGAAAACCACAGGAACAAAAAGAATTTATATAAAATGTGGAAAAAGAACTGACTTTTTCTTTTAAAAAAACCAACAGGGAGGAAATAAAATTTATGGGATATCGTGAAGATCTATGCCAGAGGTCTGATTATAAACTATAGAGTTTATAGAGAAGAAGAAACTAGAGAAGAAGAAACATTAAAAAAAGACAAATGCAACAAATGTCAGAGGAATATTACAAAAAAATTAAGAAAGAGCTACAAAAATATCCACAAAAGAAGAATATTAAAAGTCAATAGAAATAGTTAAACACAAAATGGGGTTGATGGGAAAAAAAGGAACTAGCTCAAAAAATTAGGAGAGCTAAACAGAACTTCTTTGAAAATGCAAACAAACCAGGCAAATGGTTGGCATATAAATTGAAAAGGGAGAGAGAAATGAAAAAGATAATACATGAAGAAGAAAAAAGAAATAGTACAGAAATATTATGAGAAACTATATGATCAAGAGAATATTGAAGAAGAAAAAGTTAAACAATATTTGCAAAAGGCAGAATTACCCCAAATACCTGACCACATTAAGATAATGTTAGAAGGGAAAGTAACAATGATGGAACTGACTGAGGTGATATATAGACAAAATACTGGAAAGACTCCAGGCCCAGATGGGCTACCAGTAGAATTCTACAAGATTTTACAGGAATCCTTAAGTGTTACAATGCTTGAAGTAATGAATGAGGTTTTGTCAAAAACTAAAATACCTAATTCAAGAACAGAGACCTATATTACTCTTATACCAAAAGAGGACACCGACCTGCAGCAAATAAAAAATTACAGTCCTATATCCCTGCTAAATACAGACTATAAAATATTTGCCTCAATATGGCAGGAAGACTTAAAAGATATTTGAACTACTTTATACACACTGATCAAAATGGATTTCCACCTAAAAGGCAAATTAAAGACAACATGAGAATAATCTTGAATACATTGGAATATTATGAAACATATCCAGAGAAGCAAATGGCCTTGGTATTTTTAGATGCGCAAAAGGCCTTCGACAATGTAAATTGGCAATTTATGTTATTGCAAATGGAACTGATGGACTTTGGAGAAAGATTCATTAAGGCAATTGAGGCAATCTATTATAAACAATCTGCAAAAGTAGTGATAAAGGGAGATTTGACAAATAATATTAACATTAAAAAAGGAACTAGGCAAGGATGTCCTCTGTTGCAACTGCTGTTTGTATTGACTTTGGAGGTATTACCGTATTTGCCGGCGTATAAGACGACTTTTTTGCCCTGAAAAAGATGCCTCCAATTGGGGGGGTCGTCTTATATGCCGGGTCGTCTTATACGCCGGCAAATAGTAATTGGGAAGCACTGCGGCTGCCCGCGGCTGAGACACTTTTGCGCACCGTGGAAACGAATCCCGTGAAGCTGAAAGGAGCAGCCAGCCTTCTCCCAGCTCCCAAGGAAACGAGGCTCGCACCGCCCGAGCTCCGCTGAGGTATCCGGCTGGGGCTGTCAGGAGTTGTTACCGCTGGCGCGGCTCCGCACGGCTCCAGTCCTGCATTGCCTCGGGAAGGGAAAGGCAAAACCAGGAGCCGCTGCTGCCATTGCAAAGCGCCGCGGCGGCTCTTCCTTTTGCCTTTCCCTTCCCGAGGCAACGGGACTGGAGCCGCGCAGAGCCGCGCCAAGCGGTAACAACTCCTGACAGCCCCAGCCGGATACCTCAGCAGAGCCCGGGCGGTGCGAGCCTCGTTTCCTTGGGAGCTGGGAGAAGGCTGGCTGCTCCTTTCGGCTTCACGGGATTCGCTTCCACGGTAGACAAAAGTGCCTCAAAAAAAAAAGTGCAAAAGTGGAAGGCGTGCGGAAGAGGGGGCGAGTATATAACAAACTATATTTTGAGTGGAAATGTTGGGGGGTCGTCTTATACGCCGGGTTGTCTTATACGCCGGCATATACGGTAAATAGAAATGTCAGGGATAATAGAGAAATAAAAAGAATGAAAATAAAAACAGAAATATAAATTATAAACATTTGCAGATGATTTGGTCTTCATATTAGAGAAATCATTGGAAACAGTGTCTAATTTCATAGAAAAGATTGAAGAATATGGACAGATGGCAGGATTAAAAATAAATAAAGATAAAACTAAGATTTTAGTTAAGAATATGATTGAAGACAAAGGAAAGAATTGACAGACAGGCTGAATATTCCAGATCACAAACAAAGTAAAATATTTAGGATTACAGTTAACAGCAAGATGTGGAGCATTAAAGGAAAATAATTATTATAAATTAAAACAGATTGTGACAGATTTGAAAAAGTAGGAAAATTTACAACTATCTCTAATAGGTATTTACAATCAAAATGAACATGCTACCAAGGATATTATATTTGTTTCAGATAATTCCAATTAAATTAGGGAAAGAATAATTTGAGGACCTAAATAAGTTAATATTGAAATATATATGGCAGAGAAAGAAGGCAAGAATTAAATTAAAAGCATTACAGGATGCTAGAATAAGAAGCGGCTTTAGTCTACCCAACTGGGAATTATATTACCAGGCGATAACATTGATGTGGGTGAAAAAATGGATTGTATTGAGGAACACTAGATTGTTAACTTTGGAAGGTCATGATTTGCAATTGGGGTGGCATGCATTTTTATGGTATAAAGAAAATAAAGCACATGGGTATTTCAGGAGGCATTACATTCAAGATGCTTTATTGTCAACATGGGAGAAAATAAGGAAACAATATTATATGAAAATACCAGTCTGGTTATTAACTAGAGGCATTTGCGTATCCAGTTGTTTTTAAAATAGATCACATAGTTAGATATAGTGAAATATTAAATGAAAGGGGTGAGCTCAAAACAATTAAAAAATTATATGGATATTTACTTGGAGTGAAATTAGAAGAAGAATAAGTTAAAGAAACAATGATTGCTTGGGGGGAAATTTGGAGGAAAATTTTTGGATACGGGATAGATTTAGAAAATTGGCAGAAACTATGGATTTGAAACTATAAATTGACTATGTTGACAGCATATACAGAGAATTTGTATAAGATGTTTTACAGGTGGCATCTACCCCCAGCAAGAATGGCAAGGATGTTCAAGGATACATTGGTGAAATGTTGGAAATGTCATCAGATACCTGGATCATATTACCATACATGGTGGACGTGTGTGGAAGCCAAAAGATACTGGACTAAAATTCACACATGGCTGGAAAAAATGACAAAACAGCATATAACCTTGAAATCAAAGATATTTTAATTGGGTATCTTACCCGGAGGATATAATAGAGAATTGACATATTTGATTATTAATGTTTTAACTGCAGCTAGAATTGTATTTGCTCAAAACTGAAAAAAATGAAAAAATCCCAATAGAAGAGGAGGTGATTAAGAAAATAATAGAATGTGCAGAGATTAGTAGATTAACTCTGGCAATTAGAGAGCAAGAAGAAAAAGAACATTATAAAATATGAGATTTATTTTATCAATGGCTAGATAGAAAAATGGGAAATGAAATATATTATAATATAAATATAATACAGTAGCAAATATAATAAAATTGTAATGATATGTTATAATTGATTAATATGAAATGAATTATAACATGAAATAGAATTAGTTAAAACTGAGATTTGCTCTAAAAGGATAATGTGAATTTATCTAATCAAAGTCTAATGATGATGTAATAATAACATAACTTGACATGGAAAGTTGATTAATATAAAATGAATATAAATCTAAATCTAAGAGGGAAAGAATATAGATACTATTTTCTATCATAAATATAGAAATACTGTATGTACCAATCGACACACCATATAATTGAAAGAAGGTTTTATTTGTTGTTTTTTGTTTATGTTTGTTTATGTTTGTTGTCAAAAAATAAAAAAAATCTTTTTTACAAAAAAGAAAAGAAAACCACGGGAACATTCAGAGTCAATTTTCACCGGCTTCTTTCAATGTGACATATCCAATAAATTTATTATTCGAGGAATCCAATTGCCTCAGAGTTTTGATTGCTATGGATGTGTTACCTGGAACCCTGACAAAGAATACAGAATATATATTTTTATTAAAACTACAAACATAAATCTTGCAATTGAGCAGTATCCATAGAATAAATGCTTCCCAAATCATCAGTTGGCCAGAGAAGCATGAAACAGGCCAATTTGCCTAAAGTTGCAACCAAATCTTTTTATTCTTTCTTTTGATTGGTTTTCCCATTTAAAATAGATTCATTTACTACAGAAGATCATTTGCATTAAAACAAGGCATATGGCACACGTGGAAAGAATAAGTATAATTATTACTATTATTTTCATGATAGCATCATTTTCATTGCTACTTGTTATGTTAATTTGAATTGGGCTATGAATGCAATATAATACATATTAGTAGAGTGAGAACAATTGCCAAGCACAACTGCTAGGAAACTTAATCTTCTCTGAAACAAGATCATCTCTGCAGGGCATTTTGGTGAGGGACATCCCCCTTCCAATTCATGTCTCCGCCTCAGCTTGATAGGCCTTCTTTTATTCAGAAAGAGGAAGAGAATGATTACAGCCATAATCCTTATTTTTGCTTCCTGAAAGAAGTATTGTTCCTTATTTTTTCTGTATGAAAAAAAAAATATTTTTTCCAGGAAGGCAGGTATTTTTTCAAGGAAGGAAGAAGTTCATAGAAAGGAAATTGGATCGGAATAGAGAAAAGCTTAGTGTGAAAACTGAGTCCTGTTTGATTTGCAGATTGAAGATTTATGATCCCTGCTGCACCTTTCTGGGATGCAAAGAGAATAGGCTTGTTTCATAGATTCTTCCAATATACTTATGAGTGGCGTAATAGTTAAAATGCAGCATTGCAGGCTAACACTGCTCACAATTGCCAGGGGTTCAATTCCTTTGATCCTGGCCAGCTCAAGATTGACTCAACTTTCCATCCTTTTGAGGTCCGTAAAAGTAGGACCCAGTGTCAGCATTCCAAGTAACAACCTCCTTGAAAGAAGACTCTGAGGCTAGCAATTCCTCAAAATTTCATTTTATTAGAGATATATTGACACATCTGGGAAACCCAAATTTGAAAGGTCCGAGTTTCCCCTCCACTGAAAAGAAAGCCAAAATCCAATCCCTGTACCCATAAGTCCATCACCTGATCCAATCACATTGTCATCCCTACTGGGGACTACCCCCAGTCACTCCTCTCCAGGTGCAGAGTAAACACCCTTGACTCCCAGAGAAAGGAATATTGTTGTGGCTAATCTTCCACTGCTCCATGCAATCCCCCCTCCCAATTTCCCAGGCACTAATTGTGGCAGCCTTGAAGCTCCAAAAGAAAACAATGGCTTCCAAGGCTGACACTCAGATTGTTTGGGGCAATATGCTGATTCTGTAAATTGCTTAGAGAGGGGCTGTAAAGCACTATGAAGTGGTATATAAATCTAAGTGATGTTGCTATTGCTAATCTTATATTATTAAAAGATTGTCCAAAGATTTCTAGTACACAGATACTACCATAATGTGACCCAGATACTTGGTTCATTTTTCATAATATGTTACTGAGGTTCAAAAGGTGCTAAGTTGCTATTTAAAGTGGTGATGGACTGGATCAGGACTGTTAAGTTTGCTAGATGTGTTAGGTTCAATTTGTTCTTTGCAATCTTTTCACTAAACAAAATCCTCCAACATCACTGTTTCCCTGGGATACTTAACCTGGACTTAGCCTTAACAGCTTTCTTTCTTCTTATTTTTTCTTAAAAAGCTTATTCTCAATCATGTTCTATCTATTGTTACTTTTGCTCTGTCAGTTTTTATTCTCTCCATAATCTGGGTTTTATTTATTTATTATTTATTTTTTGCTCTTTATGATGTTTTACTCTTGTGTTGGACTATTGTATTTTTAATTTGTTATTTTTATATGGTGAGCTGCCCAGAGAATGTCTTGTTATTTTGTGCCTTATGAATAATGTAAATAAATAGACAAGTAAAGAAACAGCAAAGAATTCAGGAAAATCTCAACCTAGCATGTTATACAAGACAAGGAGACCATTATTTCTTTTTATCTTTCATTTAGATATGAATGCTGCTGACATTTAAATTTTCAGAGGTAATCCTTGGGGATCCCTCTTGAAGGGGATGATGCAGAGAAATTGTAACTCTTGCACTGTTTTTGTTTTAAGAATAAAATTTTTGATGATGAATTGCCCAGGTGATGTTCCATTGAGCAACATATTTTCCAGTGACTAGAGTTGGAAAGTTATTGACTTCACACTTCCCCACACTGTGAAATCAACCATTTTTTAAGTGCATTTTGGAGACTTGCATAAAGAAAAGTGGCAATAAAAGTTGCTCTCCTTGCCAGCATCAAGGTGTCTTTGATCACTGCAATAGGACAAAGGATTAGATAATACCTTGGACAGCATCATATTTTATGCCTGAAGCAGTACATTAATGAGACAGCTTAAGAAAAACGACAAAATTCTCAGCATTTGAAGTCCATAAAGGGATTAACATTCTTGATGGAATACCAAAACCTTTACTCCAATGAATCTCCCTCCCTCCCTCCCTCCCTCTCTCTCTCTCTCTCTCTCTCTCTCTCTCTCTCTCTCTGACTGAATGTTATTAATGATTCTGCTTTGTTGGGTTGCATATTATATTTCTGAAATTTAGTTTCTGAAGAAGTCCAACAGGAAGTGGGGAAGACTCCCCCTGGAGCTAGACATGATGTTCAAGTCTATGAGTCTTATTTGAGGGAGGCAAGTTCATTTCCAAGCCAAAAATAGCAGATGGGCAACCCAAACAGCTACCTCAAACCTAACAGCTCAAAAAGAGCTTATGTTCCTTCCCTTACACATGTACACATGGACACACATAAACACCATGCTTGCAGTCTTTGCATTAGGACTGAATTAGCATCCAAATTATCCATTCAAATCTTAGTGTTAGAGCATCAAACAATAGAACTTTATTTTGGCCAAGAAAGACACTGGGTGCTGGCTCATATTATTATTTATTTATTTTTATCCCACCTTTATATTGTTTTTGTAAGTAACTCAAGGTGGCATACATACCTATTAGTCCTTCCTCTTGCTTTCCTCACAACAACCCTGTGAGGTGGATTGGAAAGAGAGGGGGGGAGGGAGGGAGAGATTGGCCCCAAGTCAACCAGCCATGCATAAGATGAGATTCTATTTCAGAATCTCCTACTGGTAGTAATTAGTCCAAAGTCCCAGCCAGCTTTCAGGCATAAGATAGGATTAGAACTCACAGGTTTTTGGGTGACTGACCCAAAATCATCAATCAGCTTTCATGCATAAGGCAAGATTAGAACTTTCAGTCTCCCAGGTTCAGGTTAAGTCTGGTACCAGAGTTCCCCAATCTTTCCAGATTTTGGACTGGCGGTGACGGGAGAGGGGATGGTTCCACCTGAGCAGTGGGTAAGTGTGCAGATGTGGGATATGTGGATGCACTTGCCCGCCATTTCTCTAGCCCAGTTCCAAACCTTCCAAGGACCGGTAACGGGCCATGGCCTTGCATTAACTCAAAGCCAGCAAATACTTCAATGTGCATATATACAAGAGTTCACACAAAGCCTCTCAAATTATTGAAAGATCATCATCTCTGATGCTAATGTGGTACTTTTCTTCTCAGATTGTTATTTCTGAGAAGGAGAAATAACAATCTGTTGCACCTATTTGAAGGGTGTGGAGGAAGAAAAAGTGCCCAAGAGTGCCCAAGAGCAAGGAAGACACGCAGAACACCATTTCATAAAATGAAGTCTAAATTTTATTCTTCTCAGTGAAAAAAAATGTTAACATTTGTCAATTCTTTTACATGACTA
The DNA here is from genome assembly GCF_049901735.1 of Notechis scutatus. Classification (NCBI taxonomy): domain Eukaryota; kingdom Metazoa; phylum Chordata; class Lepidosauria; order Squamata; family Elapidae; genus Notechis; species Notechis scutatus. The sequence goes on along the minus strand of NC_142025.1, from coordinate 15,055,302 downwards.
ATGCATAAAAAATGATCTGATAATGTCTCCTGACATTGGATTTGTAGTTGCCTTCATGTTCTGGAACTTCCAATAAAGAAAGTTAATATAATTCTAAAGGAAGCAAAGGTTAACAAGATAAAAATGAACTTATGCTAAAAGAAGACATGAAAGGGGAGGGAGAAAAATGCACCTTTCCTGATACATGCAACAGAACTATGAGCACTAATTTAAGTTATTATAGAGGATCAGTGGATTTAGAGATTGGAAAATAATGCTCCCATCAAGCTACTAATGATGATGTACAAGACTTAAAATGAAATCTTCCCTAACTGACCGTGGGCTGAATGATGTTTGAAAGTTGATGACAAATTAATAGGTTCCAGGATGTCTTGCCAGAGACACTTTTTTCCTGCAGGGAAGTCCTTAATTAACTGCCAAATTGCCCATAGCCTGACTCCTGTTGACCACTTTTGCTAATTATTTACCGAGAAACTGTAATTGTTCTGCTTTTATTTGAGCTATTTGGCAAATTTATCTGCTGTTTTAAAACTTCTCTTTGGTTCCTTCCATGAAAAGATCTTGCACAATCATATACTTTGCGCACACTATGCTTATTATTAAGGTATATTCTCTTGCTTTTCCTACCCTTATTAATTAAATTGTCAATTTTTAAAAATTTCCTTGTCAAAATTTGAACCACAAACTCATTAAGGCAAATTCTTATATATATTTTTCCCTGTTATTCTGTAGATAATTAGATCCAAGGACTTCTGGGGATGTGCATTTCAAAATTTGTAAAACGAAACATTCAGACTTGACCTCTTCTGAACACTTGTATGTAACATCACTGCACATTCAAAAGGAGTGACCTTGAATCAGGACAGTGTGCATATTCTGCCTGCCTGCCTGCCTTTCTATTTTTCTATCTATCTATCCATCTATCTATCTATCTAGCTATCTATCTATCTAGCTATCATCATTTAGCATTATCTATTTAACTATTAAACCTATATGTCATTTTCAGTATCTCCTGGTTATAGTGACTCTGGGTGACTTTCAGAATAATAATAAAAAAGTTAAAAGGATAACACAGTACACTCAAAGTTAGGAAAATTAAATATGAAGTTTAAAAACTAAAAGGACAAGTAATATGTCTAGAGAGATTTTCTCTCTAACCCCATCAGCCAACCCCAGCCTAGAACACCCTTATCAGAGCCTGAAGCCAACTTTTTACCTTCTCTAGGCAGTCAGGAGTGCAGGAGCTGACCTCACTTCCAACAGAAGAATATTCCAGAGCAGGGGTCCCCAACCACCGGTCCCCGGACCGGTACCGGTCCGTGGAACATTTTCTACTGGGCCGCTGGTTTGCTGGGTGCTGCCATCTTGTTTCGATGAGAAAGTTTTTTTTTTAAGACTCCAATTTTTCTTCTTTCCTTTCTCCCAAAATGAAAATACGAAAAATGAACTGCATAAAGTTCTGCTACAGCAGGCATTCGTTCCCCCAAAAAGGAACTCACAAATTACAGAACAAAAAAAAAAAGAGAGGTAGGACCAGGATATAGGCAGACGCAAAACTTTATATGCAAAAAATAGCCAATCTGGGCGGTTAGTCCTGAGGGAAGTGTGGGGGCGGGGGGCGGGAATAGTAACAGCCGGCATGCATTTTTCAAAAGAACCACACAGGCTGCTGAGCCCTGGACAGAAAGAGTGAGCCGAGTAACATTTTGTTGCTTCCTGATTGACTAATTTCAAGCTCCCGGCTGCACTAATCGGGCAGGGCCGTGTCGCTCACGTGACCTCCAGGCGCGAGATTAAATTCAAACGGCCGTGTAGGAGGATATCAGGGAGTCGGTTGCGCCGCTTCTGCGGGAGAATCTTTTCATTGCAAGGCAAGCGGGTGGGTAAGCGCCGTGAGGTGTGGGGGGGGTCAGATGGGGTGCCGCTGTTAAAAAAAAAAACTGAGCGAAAACAGATTTAATTTGGATTTAGTGGAAGGACAAGTTTTCCACTTTGTTGGATGGGTTCTAGTTGAACAAATGAAGCCGAAAAGGGGGGCTCTTGCTTTGGGGTCGCTCGGCTCGCCTTGCCTTGTCATGTGTGCTGATGCCGGTACCAGGCCGCGGATCATTTTGTGATGCCGGTACCGGGCCGTGGCACAAAAAAGGTTGGGGGCCACTGTTCCAGAGGGCAGGAGAAAGACAGGATCCAAAGTAGGCCTTTTTTTGCTAGACAAAGTGGGACAGGTCAGTCTCCTTAGATATATACACACAGCAATGCTACTGACTGGATAATGTTATACTGTATTTAAAAAATCTGGGTTTTTTTGTACTTTCTCAAAAAAATGTTTTCATTTTCTACCTTCTTCTTACTCAACATATTCATCATTCACATTTCTCTTGGAGGTACTATTGATGTAAGTGAACTGTTGGAAGTACTACTAGTGTTAATATTCTTTTCTGTTACATTATGAGCATCTACTCACTTTATGGGAGGAATTCCTTCATCTGTCTCCCCACAGAAAATAATAATATCCTAACACCAATGAGAAAAAGTACACAATATTTATAGTGATGACATATTGCATAATACAATAATACAATAACAGATATTTAAGACTAATATATACATAAATAACAGAAAATGTAGTAAACATCAATTATCTACTGGTAGTTTGCTTTGCTTTATTTTTACCGTATAAAAGTTAAGGCTCAGTTTTAGATAGGGCAAATTAGATTAGTGCTAGGAATTGAATTTGGATTTTTCCCCCTATCATAAATAGAAAGGGAGTTGCGTACATTTAAAATATTTTTTGTCCTGCAGCCCTGTGCTGGAGCTGACCATCTATATGTCATCTTTATGAGCATGATTTGTCCACCAGTGTAATTTAATTCTGTATAATCAGATGAAGAAGCATCAGGGAAGACTAACAATTGGGAAATAAATTCAGCTGTAAATTCATAAAATATCATAAGAGTGAACACAGGGCACAAAACTTTTGGAGTAATATTTCAAGTTTCACCAATTATTTCCTCACTTGTGAAATATATATATATTTTTATATAGAACTATCCTATATCACCAGGGATAAAGGCAACATTTACTGACTACAACTTAACTTAAAGGTCATTTAAATTAAATAAATTAAAATAATGTTTGCTATGAATGTCCAAAGTACTGTAAATAATCTTTCTCTTCAGTGAGCATGGAAACTCAGGAAAAGTACCGGTGAAGACTTTTGTTTATATGATAATTTCCTGTATCTATGCTATTTTTAAGAGATTGTTTGAAGAGAAAGAGAAAAAAAATAAACTACCTTCAACTTAAGCTTTTTAACAAGGTGATGTAGATAGAAGGAAAGAGTAAATATTTGTTGCAGGTTTTATCAGTTGAAATTTAACTACAATTTCAAACTTGTATGGTTTTATCACACTAGCTTCCAAAATAGATATATTTCTACGTTCCCCATACATATCAAAAAATATCATACAGTAGTATTAAAGTAAAGTGAGTTTTAAATCAGCAGTGTAATATTAGATTAAATAGATTTTCTGACATATTTATAAATTTCCCCCTACCAAAATAAGTGATGAAGTTAAACAGCTATTTTCTCTGTTGCAACTTCTTCAGGCAAGCAACGAAAGTATAGTAAATACCCCAGCTTTGATCACCAGGAATTAATGAGACCAATTATTAGAAATTCTGTTCCAATAACATAAAGGAATAAAGCAGAAGATTGAAAATGGTGAATTAAGAGAAACAAAATGTTTCTTTACACAATATTTATTCACAGCAATATTTATTCACCAGATTTATTATATTACATATTTTCTGTAGTTTAAGGTCAGAGCTATCATGTCTCCCCTGGTCCTTCTCTTCACTAGACTAGCCAGGCCCAGTTCCTGCAACCATTCATCATATGTTTTACTCTCCAGTCCCCTAATCATCCTGGTTGCTCTTCTCTGCATTCTTTCTAGAGTCTCAACATCTTTTTTATAGTGTGGTGACCAAAACTGGATGCAGTACTCTAGATGTGGTCTTACTCAGAAGAGATCCTCCAGGAAACTAATGGTTCCTAAAATACCTTTCAAATTCTTGTAGGACTGCAGCCTCATCCATGTGTCCCTTAAGACAGTGGTCCCCAACCTTTTTTATGCCATGGCCCGGTACCGGCATCAGCTGGGCGCTGCGGCCCGGTACTGGCATCAGCTGGGTGCCGCCATCTTGTTTTGATGAAAAATGCTTCCGTGAGTTCACCGGAAGCACTTTTCATCAAAACAAGATGGTGGCGCCAGCGCTTAGTGAGCTTTTTCCGGGTAGAAATGGCTTTCTACCCGGAAAAGCTCACGAGCGTGGCGCCATCTTGTTTGATGAAAAAGTGCCCGTGAGCTTTCTACCCGGAAAAGCTCACCGAAGCACTTTTTCATCAAAACAAGATGGCGGCGCCCAGCAAACCAGCGGCCCGGTAGGATTTGTTCCACGGACCAGTACCGGTCCACGGACCGGTGGTTGGGGACCCCTACCTTAAGAAATATCTTGATTCAAAAGCCACATAGAAAAGTAACTGTGTTTGTAACAATAATATTATGAGCTTATGTAGTTTAATTTATATTTACTCACTGCGAAGTTCCTCTGAAGAGCAGGAAGATCAACAAGATATTGTCAGTATTCCATTCAGAGAAGGAACTGGATTATTGAAGGATCTGGCTTTTCTTTGTTATGCACCATACAAGTCCTCATTAATGCTAATCATGTTCAAAGCTGCGCATCGAAGAATAAACCACAGAATGTTGTAATGTGATGCTGTACGTGAGAAAAATACTAGAAGTTTTAATTAGCACTTTAAAAACTTGTTGCCACAAGAACGACTGCATAAATCATGAATACTCTTACTGGGACAATGTAAACCAGTGTTTAGTTTAGTTTATTTTTAATTGCACCATTTGGATAACTGAGTAATTTGTCTTGGGCCTTCTGGGATGCAGATGGGAAGAGTCAGATTGGTGCTAAGGGTTCCAAACCTTGGTGGCTGAATTTTCACATATGTTTCAGCTTTGAAAATGTTGGCCAGCTCTGAAGCAAAAGCATGATGAACTTACCGACTCCCCATATGTTAGCAAGGGTTTAATATCAAGACATCAATAACAGCTGAGGACAAGGGAGATTGAAATTCTGGTGCATATTTCTGGAGATAAAGAAAATTTGGTGCCTAATGTAAGTTTTGAAAGGACAAACATTTGAAAAAAATCTGTGCCCATTTTTTTATATAAGAGCATGTTGAAGAATTAGGGCATTTTCAAACAGCTGGAGACAAGGGATGTAAAGCTGTTATGAGATCCTTTCCATTTTTTGGAATAGTAAATCTTAAAGGCCTCACCCTCAGTCTTACCAGCTCTTTGCTAGGGTACAGCTGAGCTTTTAATTCCCTGAAAGAAAATCCATTTAAATACATGTCATAACAAGAAAACTAATGCTCCACAGCACATTGGAAAGTGGAATTTTTCACCACTGGCAATTGCTATTTTTACGCTTAAACTATTCTCTTTATCCTTCTCCAATGTGCAATGCTGACAAAGTTGGGAATATATGTGTATCATTCCCCCTCCTTCTCTTATTGACCCAGGATGCAGCAGCAATACCATTGGCTGGCATTTAGAAACTTGGATTACAGATGAAGTCTATGGAGATTCTCAGTCATCCAAGGATTCCCAAAGGTGCTTTTTCAAGAGGCAACTGGACTTTCTGGTTTTTCCTTGAAGACATTCCATTTCTCATCTGAGAATCTTCTTCAATTCAGTTATCCAAGTGGCACAAAGTAGAGCTGAAGAAGCTTTTCAGATGAGAAGCGAAATATCTTCAAACAAAAACCCAAAAGTCCAGTTGCCTCTTGAAATAAGCATCTTTGGAACATTACAAATGAAGGATTCACCATTCCCAGACCTGCTTGCTTCAGCCACTTGCCTTTTACCTGTAAAAGAGAATATTTTGTAACTGAGGGTTACATTGTGAGATCCTTGGTGTTCTCTGAGCTTGGAGGTTTTCTTGCAGATGTTTCATTACTCAACAGTACTACTAGCCTGATGATGTTACTTAGTTTGGTAATAGAAAGTATCTCACAGTTAGTTGTCTCTTATATTCTTTGAGGTCCCAGCCCTTCTTAAAATACTGTGTGTAGTTTGAGTCTATTATATGTTATAAAAAACATGTAAAGTATTAAAGTGGATAACTATGTTCCCCATTTGATTTCATTTTTTCCCCTATCGACTAAGTCTCTATGTGTGGATGTCTATCACAATAGTTTTACAGTTCTATACATTTCTTGATATAACATATTAATTTATATTAAAAATTAACAAATATTGAACAATTTCCTCATGAAAGAAATATATTAAGTACATGGTCCACTACGCTTCCAAAAAATAAATGTGAGGAAGGGAGCAAATTAAACATTAATACTTTCCACATGAAATTAAACATTCATGAAGCTTTAAAACTGAGGGGTCATGTCAGTCTAAAAAAAGGAAACTAAGCTTTTATTTTACTCTTGACATTTAAATTGTAAGGTTGGTCTACATACTTCTTTTGAGTTGTCTCTGGATCCGCTAATTGTCATGCTGTAGATTTCTTTCTATCTTTTCACACCTGTCTCTTGTACTAAGTCTGGGAGCTGAGATTAACTTCCCTTTTATAATTTAAGGATGAAGTTATTTTAAGAGAAAGAATTATTCTGAGTCTATTGGGCTCTTCAATTATGTTTATAAAAGTTGGAGATCAGTTTTCCTAAGATGGTGTTGTAAGAAACTTGAGCATAGTCTGACTCAAATGCTTTGCTCATACCTGGTTATGACCCCCATTATCTTTCTGCTTATAATATATGTTAATACAATCTTGAGAAAAATAAGGTAGATGTTGATTTAAGCTCCTAGAATACGAAAGTTGACATTTTATGAACAGTTTTAGGTTTAAGAGCTTAGAACACAGCAAAGTGGATTGTTTTAATGGAAAGAAATGTATTTTCCTGATGGAAAGGAATAAATAGCCATAACACTTACACTTATATACCACTTCACAGAGCTTTATAGCACTCTCTAATCAGTTTACAGAGTCAGCCTATTGGCCCCAACAATCTGGGTCTTCATTTTACCAACCTCAAAAGGATAGAAGGTTGAGTCAACCTTGAACCTGGTGAGATTTGAACTGCAAAATTGCAGGCAACCAGCAGTCACCAGAAGTAGCCTGCAATACTGAACACTAATCATTGTGCCATCAAGGCTCATTTAAAGATATGTATCCTTTATCAACTGTTGAAGTATCTTTGTGGTCTAAAACTAAGATGATAGAACATTATGTTTTTAGATTTAATAAGAAGATTGAGATCATTAATCTTTTCATTCTTTCATTTCTTAACTGAAATTTTAACAAATCAGGACTTTTTTAAAGGAATATCTTCTTCAATAGTGTTATCTTGCGGATCGATTTTACCATGCCACTCAGAACTTGGCTACATCAAACTTGTGTGCCACACATTTCTTATTATCATAGGGTTGGAAGAGACCTTGGAAGTCTTCTATCTAATCTTTTGCCCAAATCCTTATATCATTCAAGAAAAATAATAGTCCAGTCTTTTCTTGAAAACCTCCAGTAGGTTACTTCAGGATTCAAGCTGTTCCACCACTTACTAGCAGGAAATTCCTTCTTATTTTGAAGTTGGATCTCCCTGTGATAAATATCTGCTAAACATTCCTAGTTCTTTTTCTGTTTTTCATATCATTTAGCCTTCTGAACCTTTATCATCTTTCTTGCTCTTCTTTGCATCCTTTCTAGAGTCTAAGCATTTGGGGGAGGGTATTGTGGTGACTAGAACTGGATGCAGTATTTCAAACATGGTCTCACTAATGCAATATTCAGCTGTAGCATAATTTCCTTTTACCTTGATACTAGTCCTCTGTTGATGCAGCCTGGATCTGCTTGGGTTTTTTGGGAGATCTGCAGCACCCCACTGTTTCAAACTGAAGTAGTGGTCCACCAGGACATCTAGATCCCTATCACAGGTACTACTGTTGAACCAGGTACTCTCTGTCTTGTACCTGTGCATCTGTGCTTTCCTGCCAAAGTGTAGAAACTTACTTTTGAATTTCTCTTCTGTCTTTCACAGTGTTGCTTTGGATAGGTTGGATTTTTTTTTTCCATAAAGACTGATGTGAAAAAGAAATTAAGTCGTTATGCCTTCTCCTTTCTGACTGTCACCTTCTTGCCATTTTCTTCCTCTAGTGTACCAATCAGTTCCTTGACTTTCCTCTTGCTCCTTTGATATCAACTTTCTTTGGTATTTTTGGCATTTGTTACAAGTCTTCATTCATTCTGAGCCTTAGCCTTCCTTTAATCCATCCTTGCAGATTTGGGCTATTTGCTGTTATTCTACTCTAGTTAGAGTGATTACTTTTTCCATTCTTTCCCTTTGTCCTTTCAGTCCCTCAGCATCCATACCATCTAGTCAGATGTCTCTTTTTTTCTTCTTCTGTGTCCCAAATGTGCTTTTTCAGGAGGCAACTGGATTTCCAGAGAAAAAAATTGTAGACTACAGGAACACTACTCAGGTGACACTCCTCCAAGTGCTTCAACAGTCTTCTAAAAGGATGCAAATGATGAGCTGTCTGCAAGGAGTATAAACCCTTCCATTCCCCACCATCCCATCAGAGCTGAAGAAGCTTCTTGGATGAGAAGCAAAATGTCTTCAAAAACAAAACAAAACAAGAAAGTCTAGTTGCCTCCAGAAAAAGCACCTTTGGGACAACCATGACCTGAATGACTGAGAATCTCTACAGATGTTCTTCTTCTGTTACATTCTTGTTTGGAATTTTATTATCTCATTTTTCAGAGTTTGTTCAATTATATTTGCCTATATTATGGTAAATTCTACCATATGACATAGTAACTCTCTCCCAAAGTTCCTACCATTTCCATTTCCTCAAGCACTTGATGCTTATAAGTAAGTATAGTTGACCTCTAGCTTTCTCTTATCCACCTTTCTGACAATAAAGTTGTCAGTTATACACATTAAAGAACCTATTCAATGTCCCACTTGCTGTTTTCTAATTGATGTCAGTATACTTAAATTCTCATTTACTACTGAATTACTTCACAGTTTTGATCACTAGATAGGTTTTATCCATATGCATATAATTTTGTACATCCGATTTGTCAGGAAAAAAATGAAGCCCACTCCAGAACATATAAAGAAAATGTAGATTAACCTATGTATACACACACACACACACACACACACAGAGAGAGAGAGAGAGAGAGAGAGAGCAGAAATTTTCAATTAACATATTTTTAAGAAGTGTCATTGTGTTATAACACAAAAAAATAACTTAATATATGGATAATATCATTATTCCTGGCTTTTCTTGGCTTTACTAGTAATATTTTTTAAAAGGAGAATGAGACAGGGTGCAGGTTTTGTAAACCTTTTCATGTATTCCCTCCCAAACTGCTTGTCATTCAGGGAGCCTTTAAACCTGTTTTTAATTTTTTTTAACAATGTGATTAATTTTTTACAGCACCCTTTTTTCCTATCTTAAGGCAGATTGGTGTCATGCATGAGAAATGGATTAATCCATGCTTTGATGAAATAAAACGTAACAGGAATTTTCTCAGATGCTAAGTGTGGCTAAAAATACTAGTATTATTAAATTAAATTAAATGAACATATTAAAATACTATGACTATAAAACCCAAAGAATATCCCACAGAAATTAAAATTATGATGAAATATTAATGGGCCTGTATTAATGTCTTTTGGTTAAATGTTACTTATTTTTAGTCACAATTTCTTCTTATCTCTAAATTCACCCAATAGATATTCTTTTCATTCATTCTTTGTATAATTTTCCCTTGTTTACCAGGCACATAAAGATGTATTTGTCATAGCAAAAAACAAAAATGATAGCACTGTGTACATAATTCCCAGATGTTCTTGAAATAAGACCAATATCAATTATGCTACCGTGTTTCTCACATAATAAGGCCGGGCCTTATTTTTTTTTGAGCCTCGAAAAAACGGCTAGGCCGTCTTTTCAGGGGGAACTTAATTTCCCCCCTTTCATCCTCATCTAGAGAGCCCCGCGGGCAGCCTCGCCACCAGCTGCTCCTAACGGGCGGTCATGGCGAAGCGCAGAGAGCTCCCTACTCCCACCAAACACCTTTGCTGCAGACCCAAGACCTTTGGCACCTGCCGCTGTTGCTTTCCCTTCTGCCCATTCCGCTGCTGTTTGGAATGCCGTTGGAGCTGCTGCTGCCGTTTGGAGCTGCCTCTGCCGTTTGGAGCCGCCGCCGCCGTTTGGAGTGCCGTTGGAGCTGCTGCTGCCATTTGGAGCTGCCTCTGCCGTTTGGAGCTGCCTCTGCCGTTTGGAGCTGCCTCTGCCGTTTGGAGCCGCCGCCGCCGTTTGAAGCTGCCGCTTCTGCGTTTGGAGTACTGCCGCTGTTTGGAGCACCACCGCCACTCCAAACAAGGCGGCAGCTCCAAACACGGAAGCGGCAGCTCCAAACGTGATGGCGGCACTCCAAACGACGGCGGCAGCTCCAAACGGTGGCGGCGGCTCCGCTTCAGTGTTTGAGCTGCCTCTGCCGCTTGGAGCCGCCGCCGCCATTTGAGTGCCGCCGTCACGCTTTGCTGCCGCTTCCGTGTTTGGAGCTGCCGCCGTGTTTGGAGTGGCGGTGGTGCTCCAAACAGCGGCAGTGCTCCAAACGCGGAAGCGGCAGCTTCAAACGGCGGCGGCGGCTCCAAACGGCAGAGGCATCTCCAAATGGCAGAGGCAGCTCCAAACGGCGGCAACAGCTCCAACGGCGCTCCAAACGGCAGTGGCAGCTCCAACGGCACTCCAAATGGCAAGTCCCCCCACCCTTCCCCTATTTTGCATGTTTTAAACTAGGCCTAAATTTGGGGGGAGGGGCTTAATTTGATTTTATGCCTAGAAAACATGCTGGGTCTTCCTATTGGTGGAGGCCGTATTGTTGGAGAAACACGGTAGTTAGGGTGGGTAGGGTTTGAGCCCCCAATTTCCAGAGGCCAACACCATCATAAAACTGATGATTGGAATACATCAGGGTTATCAAACTCATGTCATCATGGTGGCATCACGTGACATATCATGACTTTTCCCCCCTTCCCTAAAATGTGTGTGGGCATGGCCAGCGCATGACGCATCTGGTCCGCAGGCTGCAAGTTTGACAGCCTTGGAGTAGATTGTGGAAAATTCCAAGGCAAGATGAGGTTAAAAAAAAGGAAAAAGAAGAGAGATGTCAAGCTTGTCTCAAAGGTGCTTTTTTCTTCAAAAGGCAACTGGACTGTTTTTTCCCTCAAGTAAGAAAAAGAAAATGTTTTGCTTCTCATCCAAGAAGCTTCATCAGTTCTGATGGCAGGGAGATGGAAGGATAGGTACTGATAGTTGAGACTGGATGATGGGGTGGAGGATGAAAGGATAGGTTCAAATGGGATGGTGAGGAGGATGGAAGTATTGTATTTCTTTGTGATCAGATATCTGGCCATTAGCACTCTCTAGAGGTGTTGAGGTTAGTTGGGTGTTTACCTGTGCCCTCACCTGAATCAGGGTGCTATCTTGGAACTTTTTCTGCAAGGGCTGTGTTGTAAATTGAAGATAAGTGGTGTCTTATTCTTCCTCATATAATGATGGAAAGGTGTTCAATTCTAACATAGATGGATTATTTTACTCTCTTTCAAACCAATGGTCCTCTCTATCCAAAATGTGGACTTTCTTCTTTCTTCTCCATTAAGGAAAAAGCAATCTGGTTGCCTTTTGAAGGAGAAAAAAAAAACGCCTTTGAGACAACTATAATCTGGATGATCGAGAATCTCCACAGACATGATGCCAAGCTTGGTTTGATCTGTCATATAATTTAGCAGCATCATTATATCGTATCTTCTGTATCCACCCCAGCCAATTATACAGAAGCTAACAAAGCTTTTGAGATGTCCAGGAAACATCTAGTCATAGTCTCTTCAGCTATTTTGTGAAGGAACTCATCCATCAAGACAATCAGTTCCATTTCTACCTAAGGCCTAACTTGATTCATGCTCAGAAAGAATGTGTGATGAAATAACCAGACCAAGTACTGTAGCACTGCTATTACTTCTACATAATTTTCCTTGGGAAGAAGATCAAGCTGTTACTTAAATATATTTAAATACATTATTCATACTTCCAGTGATAATGATAAACAATATGGTGGGGGTTTCTGTTAAAAGGCAGTTGCTAGTGCCACAGAGCCCTGTGAGTTAATATGCTAAGGAATGAAATCTATTCAGCATTATTACTGTGTCACGGCAGGACAAATGTGCTATGCTAATTCAGCTGAATGAAAATCTGATGGTTTCGACAGCAAATAATATTGCTGAAGAATGAAAGCCAATAATATTAGAACAGTGAATTTTATATACAGTTGAAAAAAATGCATCCCAGGCTGAGGTTGCATCCCAGGCTGAATTGTAACCTGACAGGATGATTTTTAAAAATGCAGGCTTTAAAAGTCAATAATGCAAAGAAATTAGAATTGTGTTTGCAGTAACGAAATGTGTTTGCATTGCAGAAATTTGAAAAGCCTCGTCAAATTTTGCAATATTTGACCAATTTTGCAAGATTTTGAAAGGGTATCACAAGCTTGGATTTATCTAACTTCTAACATGCACATGTTTGTAAGAAATCTTTATCTATATTAATAGATAGATAGATAGATAGATAGATAGATAGATAGATAGATAGATAGATAGATAGATGATAGATAGATTCTAGATAGATAATGTTATTATTCATCTGATTGATAATAATTTTGTATGCATATTTTCCTAGGTGAATGAACTTATTTGAAAGACAAACTTTGGAAAGTTTAGCTGCAATTGCATTTTGGTTCATGTATTAGTTCAAAATATACACATTACAAAAATCTGAAAACCAAATAAACTATCCTGCCAATGCTACAAGCAATAAGTGCTAAACATGATTATTAAAAAAACTGACAGCCCATGTTAGAGATCCTAGCGCTGTGTGATAGGGTGAGCTCCTCTTACTTGCTCCAGCTCCTACCCTCTCCCACCCACCCACTCGCCAGCTTGCCAGCCCATGCCCTTCAGCCAAGTGCTTTGTGGGCAGCTGCGGAGAGCAGAGTGGTGTGAGCCCTGCAGGCTGGAAGGTAAGGCTGATGGTAGGGGAAGGAGATCTGTTCTAGGCCTGCCGCGCTTGGCTGAAGGGCACAGGCTTGTGGAGAGGTGGTTGGGGGAGGTCCGACTGATGAAAGGGCAATGTAGGCTGTGTAGCCTTGTGGTCCCTGGCCACCCTTCCATCTTCAGGTAGCCATGGCAGGCATGGTACCTCCATTCCAGTCCCCCATCTGTTTTCCCCACAACAGCCAGACAAACCTAGGCAAAAAGCCAGCCAAACAAGGAGTGGCTGGGAGGAGAGGGGTCAGGGGCAGGACCAGCCAATGGTGTTAGCTACCGGTTCATGTGAAATGGTGTGAATGGACTGAATTCCACCACTAGTTCTAACAGTAAGTCAGGATGAGATCCATACAGAAAATGAAGAGGAGAGGCTGGGGAGTTACAAAATGAATATCCTGCAGTTCTTTTAAGAGAGGAGAATCTAAAGTGTGATATGGGGGAAGTTCACCCACCCTCTGTATTATTGCTGATTCTGAACCATCTGTTGAGTTGAAAAAGCAAAGATTAACTACTTTCTATGAACCAGACTAAACTGGCTAAATGGCATCCTTGGCCAGAGTGAATACTGTGCAGGATTCTTCTCTATTAGATAACCTTTCTCTCCCACTTAGATATTCTGTCTCTCTTCACTCTGTGCAGCAGGCAGCTAAAAAAAAGCAAGAAATAATAATTGTCAGATACCTAAATTGGTTGCAAAGGGGTTTCAGAACTAGCTCGAAGTTCTATTTAATTAACTTAAGGGCCATTGGTGGCCCTCAAGACACAGGTTGCTAACTTCAGGAAAGATTTAGGGAGCCCACTGAATTTGAGTTTTTTGCATCCCAAAAGGATAAAAGAAATTATCTGTTTCAGCAGCAAATCACTACCTGCAAGATTGTGGCATTTACTCCTTTAGTTTTCACAACAAACTCATCCTATGATAAAGTCTGTGTTGTCCATGGAATCAAAAGAGGCATGTTAAAAAAAGGACTACCTTTCATTGCACAATTATAGCCAGATTATTTGTTTGTTTGTTTGTGTATGGGGTGCAATGGTTTGTTTATGGGGTGCTGTTTATGAGGCGCAATGGCTCAGACAGGCTGACTTTGAGAGCCCCGCATGGCACAATGGAGTGAGCTCCTGTTGCTTGCCCCAACTCCTACCAACCTAGCAGTTCAAAAGCATGCAAATGCAAGTAGATAAAGAGGTACCACTTCAATAGGAAATCAACAGCATTCCATGTGCCTCAGTGAATAGTCATGCTGGCTACCGAAGCATCTTTGGACAAAACTGGCTCCCTTAGCTAAGAAACAGAGATGAACATTGCCTCTTAGAGTTAGACATGACTAGATGGGGAAAACCTTTACCATTGATTTGTACAAGAATTCCTATCAATTTTTAAAGTGGGGAAATAATAACAAAAGTAATTTTGCTTAGTACTGTGCTAAATCCTCATATTTTAAAAAAGTATAAAAGAAAACTAAATTGAATATTTTTTTAAAGACAGGCTTCAATACACAACCCTACAACTCTTGCTCTCATTTGAGAGAAAGGTCCCTGTTGGCTTAATCAATGGTCAAAAGCTTACACAGAGAACTTATATGTGATATCTTCTCCATCCAACTGATGTAGACTACTACCACTATTATTAGATTGATTTTTATCCTGCCATCTCTCTCTTTCTCTCTCTCTATCTCCTTCAAATATTCATAATTCTCTTGCTAGTTAGTAATTAATTTTATTTTTGCTACAACAGCAACCCTGTGAGGCGAGTTGGGCTAAGTGTGACTGACCCAAGACGATCTTCATGCCTAAGAAAAATCTAGAACTCATAGACTCCTGGTTTCTCCTGGTTTCTAGACTGGCAAATTTACCACTACGCCTAAGTAGCTTTCTTTCTTACACCAAACTATGTGTTCTTTCGTCTATGTATTTTTGTTTGCATTTTTTAAAAAAATCTTCAGCTTGGTTTTAGAAATGTAAAAAGTACTTATAGTAAATACGGTAGCAGTGTCTGACAATACTTCAATTGTAGGTTTCCTTGCCAGAAGAAATTTCTCTAAAGTAAAGAATAGTTGATGTTTGAAGGCTAAATGTTGATAAGCCATGTACAGGAGAACAAATTATATCACACCAAGAAGAAACGAAGAGACATTACAAGAAGAAAAATTAAGCTTTTATTTTCTCTGTTTGCTACTTATTCCTCTTGAGTGTTATATACTTTGAATCAACATGATTTACTTACGTGTTTATATGCTTTGCATCAATTTGTCAGTGGCAGATATTTGGAGAACTGGGAGAATAACCAAGTTTTCACATATCCATTAAAGTGGCAATAAATCCAGAGTTATCATAATATTATGTCTGCAGACATAAACTTCAAATTTCCAGATGTTTACTCAAACTGATAAATAAAATTAAGGATTTGATAGAAAATAAATTAGATCTTTCCCCGGTTGAACTTTCAATGTATGATTAGGATACAGCAAGATTTATTGCAAATAAAACACTAAAACCCATGGCTGCATACTTTTCTGCTAGAATTAAATAAGATTGTTTGGCCCTGAAAGTTTTCCTTGTATTATCTGGATGTGTTTAAATCTGACATTTGACCAGTTTCTCCATGTAGTTTCTTTCATCATAATTTATAAAATATTTAAATATCATAGACAAGGTGCATTTTAATCAATTTATTAATATATACAGACTTTAGATATTATCTAACCTGGTTAATATATTCTACATAGGACTTACCCATTATAGGCAAGAGACTGAAAATTATTACCAAATCTAATTTCTTTCCAATAGAAGATAATATATGTAGCTTAGGGTTTAACTGTGGATTCTTGGTACACTCTTAGCTTGATACTTACTTAATGCGGAGAAGAATGTTGATAAATAATCCACTGAAATAAAAAGCTAAAATTTTCAAGGACAATTCATCTTAAAGATTTCAAGAATAACTCTATGAAATTTTCTTGGTAACACTATTTTTTTTCACTGCTTCCCTCCATGATGATTTTATTATGGTCTTAGATTTTCTTACAGAATAATAGAGTTGGAAGGGACCTCTGAGGCCTTCTAATCTAATCCCTTGCTCAAGCAGGTGACTCTGCATCATTTCAGACAAGTGGTTGTCCAGTCTCTTTTTAAAGCATCCAATGATAAAGCATCCACAACTTCTGAAGGCAAGCCATTCCACTGCTTAATTATTCTCTCAAGAAATTTTTCATTAGTTCTAGGTTGCTTCTTTCCTTGATTGTTGCTTCTCTTGTCTTCTGTTGCTTTGGAGAATCTTCTTGTCTTCTGGTGCTTTGGAGAATCTACCAGTTCGCACCTATTCGCTAGAACTGGTTGTTAACATTCTAAGCAGTTTGGAGGACCGGTTGTTAGAATAAATTACTGGCCTAATCCTGTAAGGAAGGCAGGAAGGAAACATTCTGGTATTGCTTACAGAAACTGCCTTTCCATTAATCCTTATTACATTTTTGGCAGGACTAGACTTCCTGTCTCAGTAAAGTCTCTGGAGTTTTTTCCCTTCTTTGCTGGTACTTTGCTTGTGTGGAGTGACCATTCAAAGTTACAATGGCACTGAAAAAAGTGACTTATGTCCATTTTTCACTTACGACTGTTGCAACATCCCCACAGTCATGAGAGACCAGGCGAGGAGATGCATGCCTTGATGTGAATGATATTGAGTTGGCCAAACCCAGCCAATAACATGACCATCAAGCCATGTCCCACCCAGTCACATGACCACCAAGACACATGTACCACCTAAGCCATGCCCATAGAACTGGTTGTTAAAAAATTTGAATCCCACCCCTGCCTTCAAATATTGGAACACTCTATAATGTCACCCCTTATCATGTCCATATTTTGTTAGGTCTATTGTTCAAGTCTGCCAAGATCTTTTTTGATCCTGAGCTTGTCTTCTTGGGTGTTGGCTATTCCTGACAGCTTAGTGCAGTGATGGCTAACCATTTCGTCATCAAGTACCCAAAGCACACGTGTGCACATCCCCAAAATGCAATGTGCATGTGCCTTATCCCATGCATGCATGTGTGCCCCGCATGCATCACAGAGATATGAAGACTAGCTAGCCAGCAGGGGGCACATATGCATGGCCAGAGAGGGTTCTGCGTGCCACCTATGCCATAGGTTTGCCATCACAGGCTTAGTGTTATCTGCAGATTTGATTAATTCCCCTTCTATTTCCCCATCTAAGTCATTTATGAAGATATTGAAAAGTATTGGGTCTAAGATGGAACCGCTGGATGTTTTCCTTCTTGTACCGTGTTTCTCACAAAATAAGGCCTGGCCTTATTTTTTTTTGACCCCTGAAAAAACGGCTAGGCCGTCTTTTCAGGGGTGACTTAATTTCCTCCCTCACCTAGAGCAGCCCATATGCACGTACCTCTCCACGAGGCCGTTTCTATCAGCCGACAAAAGCTCCCCAAAGGCAGAGTCCCCAGCTGCTTCAGGGCGAGACGTGGCTGCCCATGTCCCCTTGCCTTTAGGCAGTCGCTTTTGGGCAATGGAAGCTCCCCAAGTGCAGTCACCAGCCACTTCGATCAGCTGGTAGAAGCGGCCTCGGGGCGAGCGCACACACACACATACTCCCCTTGCCACGAGGCCACTTCTATTGGCAGACAAAAGCTCCCTTATAGACAGAGTCCCCAGCTGCTTCGGGGTGTGGCGTGGCTGCCCATGTCCCCTCGCCTTTAGGGCAGTCTCTTTCGAGTGATGGAAGCTCCCCAAATGTAGTCAAGAGCCACTTCGATTGGCTGATAGAAGGGGCCTCGGGGCAAGCGCACACACGCACACACACTCCCCTCACCCCAAGGCCGCTTCTATCGGCAGACGAACGCTCCCTTGAAGACAGAGTCCCCAGCCGCTTCAGGGCGAGGCGTGCCTATGCATCAGGTTCCCAACTGCAAACTCAATGCAACCGCAAGCTCAATGCAATGTACATATGCTGTTGTCAGAATAAATATCAGACGACCCCAAGATTCCCGCTGCATTTCTGCTTCCTGAGCCAGCCGCTCTTCTTCATCCCATCAGATAACCCTATCCCCGGCCCCCGCCTTGATTTCCCACTGCAACCATTTGGATCGCAGGAGGCTTGCTAAAGAAGCTTTTGTCTTCTCCTGTCCCACACTTTTAAACGTCTCTCTGCAGCCTTGGAAATCCTCTCCTGGTGACTCCATCCCAGCTCCAACCCTGTTTAGTTTCCATCCTAGACAAGTCCCCTCCCAGGTGCGCTCTGGGAATCCAAGGCTTGTTTCATCCCCCCCCTCATCTCTGATTTGAGCAGAGCAGACACTGGGGTGGGCAGGGAGGGGGCGTAGTGGAGGGGCTCCTGGGTTTTTTGCCTGAGCTGGGTGAAGATCATCCTGGTGGCCCCAAAGGGTGGTCTTTCAGATTGCTTTAATGATTAACAGGACACTTCCCTGAACCCCCACCTCCCTCCAGTGGGGAGGACGGCGTCTTGCTGGCCCGAGAGAGATGATGGCTGCATTGCAGGGGAGAAACACTCCCCCCCCCCAAAAAGCCCCTTGGGGAAATGTAAATGAATGAATAAACTCAAAGGGTCTTGGGACAACCCCCACCCCCACCCCAGGTAAAAAGAAAGAGGTGGCGAAAGAACAGGGACCTTCAGGTTCAGAAACTCGGTTAAGCACAAGCTGCTACTTCTTCCCTTCCTGCCCTCATTTCACATTCCCTTTGATCACAAAGCAGATCTTAATGATAAACAACCCTTTTGTAACTTACCAACTGCATGCCAAATCCCAGCCACCACCCCCAGGGGAACTACAAAGCAACACCCCAATTTATTAAAAATCCACCATTTTAATAAAAATAAATAAACCAAGCCATTTATTCAAATACAGGAACAATTGATTCAAACACAGGAACAATTTATGCAAACATACGTAGGAACAATTTATTCAAAAACAGTTATGTCATCTTCTTCTGGAACATCGTCATAACACTCCAAAACCTGAATTCCACCTGGCATCTCTTGTGATTCCATTGCCTGTAAAAGAATTGGTCCCAATCGCTGATGTTTAGCAATAGAGGTCTCCTTAAAGGAGTATCTCTTGTCCATGTATCCTGCTCGTAGTGCATTGGCAACACAGGTGTCAGTGATGGTATCCCATGCCTTTTTCACCCAACTCACAACCTCTGCCAGGCTAGGCTTCACAAAGTTTCCTCGTTGGTTTCTCTCCATGCGATTCTCAATATAGTCATTGATTTGTACCTGCAGATTATCCTTGAATGGTTTATTTACTGCAATGTCTAGGGTTTGCAGATGTGCTGTCATTCCTGCTGGGTTCATTATTTGATCCACTCTTCTTTGTGCAAGGAAACGCTTCATGTCTTTGGCATGGTTAGTGCTGGCTGCATCCCATATCAGCATGCCTCTTTGGCCACCTCGCACAACAAGTGGCAGTATTAACTCGATCCACTTCCTTATAACAACCTGTGTGCACCAAGCCTTTTCGGTTTCAAGCACATAAGTCCCTGAAACATGTTCAATTTTTTCTTTTTTGCCCTTGGCAATGACAAGAGTGCTACTTTTGTCCCATCCAGGAGAATGGCCAAGATGCACGTAATACGTGCACTTTCATATATCCAGTTGATGAAATGTAAATTGACGAGGCACCCCTCTTATCAATTGTTGTGTGAGCCTCTTGGCCCCAAAAAACTGCAGTCTCATCCATCGCAATCATGTGAGAGACATTATATTTGGAGAAATCAATGGCATCAACAAATGATTTAAAAGCAAGTGCCTGTTTGACAATTTCAGCATCTTCTAGCTTGAAGAGCGAGGTGGATCTCCTCAGAGACAATTCATATCGCTGAAGGAAGCCATCCAGCCAGTGATGAGAGGCTTTGAATTCTCCTTGCGTAATTTCAAACTGTGGTGCCATTGCAAGGGCAAATGCTTGAATATCAGCCCTGCGTACAACCAAAGCCTTTGCTCTCCTGTCAGCAATCCATTGAGGGATGGTGTCTTAAGTTCAGGATGTAATGGATGCCGACCTGATCCACACCTGTGCTTCTTGGCATTTCCCTTCTGCACCTGTTGACTGAGGTTATCATACTCAGCTCTCCATTTTCGGACCATACGGAGATGCAACATATTCTCTTTGCAAAAAGTGGTCAGATTCTTACCACGAGAATCCTCCACGATTGCTTTCTTGAATTCCACAGAGTAGCTCTTTCTTTTTAAACTCATCTTCTCTCTAGACCAAAATAAAAATCACTTTAGATCATTAACTCAATTAATCAATTAACCAAAACACATTAAGCCACCTTGGGGGTGCCTGGGATTTGGCATGCAGTTGGTAAGTTACAAAAGGGTTGTTTATCATTAAGATCTGCTTTGTGATCAAAGGCAACGTGAAATGAGGGCAGGAAGGGAAGAAGTAGCAGCTTGTGCTTAACCGAGTTTCTGAACCTGAAGGTCCCTGCTCTTCCGCCACCTCTTTTTTGTTGGTGCAATTTACCTGGGGGGGTTGTCCCAAGACCCTTTGAGTTTATTCATTCGTTTACATTTCCCCAAGGGGCTTTTTGGGGGGAGTGTTTCTCCCCTGCAATGCAGCCATCATCTCTCCCGGGCCCAGCAAGACGCCGTCCTCCCCACCGGAGGGAGGTGGGGGTTCAGGGAAGTGTCCTGTTAATCATTAAAGCAATCTGAAAGACCACCCTTTGGGGCCACCAGGATGATCTTCACCCAGCTCAGGCAAAAAACCCAGGAGCCCCTCCACTCCGCCCCCTCCCTGCCCACCCCAGTGCCTGCTCTGCTCAAATCAGAGATGCGGGGGGGTGAAACAAGCCTTGGATTCCCAGAGCGCACCTGGGAGGGGACTTGTCTAGGATGGAAACTAAACAGGGTTGGAGCTGGGATGGAGTCACCAGGAGAGGATTTCCAAGGCTGCAGAGAGAAGTTTAAAAGTGTGGGACAGGAGAAGACAAAAACTTCTTTAGCAACCCTCCTGTGATCCAAATGGTTGCAGTGGGAAATCGAGGCGGGGGATAGGGCTATCTGATGGGACGAAGAAGAGCGGCTGGCTCAGGAAGCAGAAATGCAGCGGGAATCTTGGGGTCGTCTGATATTTATTCTGACAACAGCATATGTACATTGCATTGAGTTTGCAGTTGCATTGAGTTTGCAGTTGCATTGAGTTTGCAGTTGCATTGAGTTTGCAGTTGGGAACCTGATGCATAGGCACACCTCGCCCTGAAGCACACCTCGCCCTGATGCATAGGCACACCTCGCCCTGGGGACTCTGTCTTCAAGGGAGCTTTCGTCTGCTGATATAAGTGGCCTCGCGGCGAGGGAGTGTGTGTGTTTGTGTGTGTGTGTGTGTGCTCGCCCCGAGGCCGCTTCTATCGGCCGATCAAAGTGGCTGGTGACTGCATTTGGGGAGCTTCCATCGCCCAAAAGACACTGCCTAAAGGCAAGGGGACATGGGCAGCCACGCCATGTGCTGAAGCGGCTGGGAACTCTGCCTTCAAGGGAGCTTTCGACTGCCGATAGAAGCGGCCTCGCGGCGAGGGGTGTGTGTGTGTGTGCGCTCGCCCCAAGGCCCCTCCTACCAGCCGATCAAAGTGGCTGGTGACTGCATTTGGGGAGCTTCCATCGCCTGAAAGAGACTGCCCTAAAGGTGAGGGGACACCTTGCCCTGAAGCGGCTGGGGACTCTGCCTTCAAGGGAGCTTCTATTGGCTATCAGGGTATTCTAGCCTAGGCTACCTGCAGGCCACTCCTAAAGGCAAGTTTTCTCCCCATCCCCCCACCCTTCCCCCCATTTCTCTTCACCTCGTGTAGTTCTAATGAACGATGTGAGAAATGGCGGGGAAACACATGGTTTAAATAGGCCCAAATTTTGGGGCCGGGTCTTAATTTCACCTCATGCCTATAAATCATGCTGGGCCTTCCTATTGGTGGAGGCCGTATTGTTGGAGAAACATGGTAGATGCAACTCCATTACAGATTAAGTTAGTTGGTCAGTCAATTACAAATTCATTTGGTTGTGGTCTACTTTGTTGAATGCCTTACTGACATCCAAGTATACTATGTCCACAGCATTTCACTGGTCCACTAGTTTAGTCACTTTGTCAAAAACTGAAATAAGATTTCACCTGATCTTTTTTTGACAAACCTGTGTTGGCTTCTGTTTGTAAATTTATATGCTTCTAAGTGATCTTCTTGTGGTCTCCCAACCATTTACAAGCCGATTCCACTTTTTATAAGCCTTTTCAAGCTCAGCTAGGCACTGCCACCTACTGTAACTAAATTTATTTGTATCATTAGAAATAGTAGCTGATTAGAATAGATGAGTGGCACCTAAACTGAATATCTGGGTTAAAATTTATATCTTAAAATTAATACTTTGGCAATGGTATAATTTATATTGTATGTGGCATTTCTTTATATACGCCTGAACTATTTTAATATGCTGAAACTATTCATACAGTCTTCTAGAGTGTTATTTGAGTAATTTCTCTTTTTTTCCATTTTTCATTCAAAAAACTTCAATAGCCAAAGAAGCAAATTTTGATTTTCTAGCTCAGAGTGTCAAACTCAAGGTCTACCCATAGGATGCTTAGATCTGGCCTGGGGAGCAGTCCTAGAAACAGGACAGCTCATTATTTCTCTGCTAGTGAAAATGGAGCACATGAGGTCCATGTACAGCCCTGCTGAACTACATTTTCCCTAGCAGAGGGCTTCAGGAGGCCATCACAGCTAAAAATGGGGCCTGGATGGGCTGCCTGCAGCCCACCCCAGCTCTATTTTTGTTGGCAGAGGGCTAGCTAAACAAAGTAAAAGCAAAACAAAACAAAAGGAGAAATGTTTCCACTTTTGCCTTTCAGCATCCAAGAAGGGACAGGAAAGGAGAAGGGGAAAGATAAAAGAAAAAGAAGGAAAGATGGAAAGAGAGCAAGGAAGGAAAAAGAAGGAAAAGGGGAAGGAAGAAAAAGGGAGAATGAAGAGGGAAGAATAAGGAAGGAAGGAAGGAAGGAAGGAAGGAAGGAAGGAAGGAAGGAAGGAAGGAAGGAAGGAAGGAAGGAGATTATAATAAGAGTGAAGGAGGGTCTGAGGGAAGTCCTGCCTTAAAATTTGGCCACAAGCAGCCCTGCTTCCCTTTCACCATTCTCTTGTCTCCTTCTCTTGACCTCTCCTAATGGTCTCCCATCCTATCACTGAGGATGCTTTGTTTAAAAGGCCAGGTCTCCTCGCATGGAGATAAATGGTCCAGAGGTAGTAGTCAGCCAGTTCTGACAGGTTCTGGAGAACCGGTAGCAGAAATTTCGAGTAGTTTGGAGAACCAGAAAATACCACCTCTGACTGGCCCTGCTTCCATCTATTCTCTGCCTCCCGAGTCCCAACTGATAGGCTGGGTCTTCTTGTGTTGCCCTGCACAGGAGAATGGAGCTGGAAAGCAAGTTAGTGGGGTGGGGAGAGAATGGGGATTTTGCAGTAATCTTCCCCTGCCATGCCCACTAAGCCACACCCACCAAACCACACCATGCCCAGCAAGCCACACCTACAGAACCGGTAGTAAAAAAAAATTGAATATCACCACTGGGGTTGGCCTCCCTCTGACCCACACACTTTACCCTCCTGCACATACTATGAGAAATCTGGCCAAGGACAGTGAAAACAGCAGCAGCAGCAGCAGCCTTGAGGAGTAAGTAAGTGAAGCTGTACACCCCCCCTCAGGGAAGCATGACTGGACTGGGCTGAGTTGTGAGATGGGTGCTCTAGGAGCCCGAGGGCTGGGTTGGACACTTGCCCTCCACTACCTAGGGCCCTGGACAGTCTGCACTGCCATCTGGGGGCCCTCCTTGTGACCTGAGAAGGACAGCAAGGCTCTTCTGGAGGACAAGGGTTTGGCGCTCTCCCTGGTCCCACCTTCTTCCATTGGAGACAATGGATTCCCCAGTCCCACCTAGGCCAACCCAGGTGCCCCTGACATGAGTGATGTCAAGCTTACCATGCCCACCCCAACCAAGCCCACCTGACCATGCCCACCTGGCTTCTTGAGGTCAAACACAACCCTGATGTGGCCCTCAATGAAATTGAGTTTGACACCCCTGTTCTAGCTATACCCCGACATATTTTGAATCGTGTTCTCTTCTTTGAACTGGTAAATTTAGCACTCTGAACAAGTTAGAAGGACCAACCATTAACTTCATCTTCCATTAGATTATAGTTAGGGAAATCCGACATGAACTAACACACCAATTTGATTTTTATGGTTATGTTAAATTATCATATTTAAAAATGCAGCACAGACCAAATATATAAATATGATGTTGTTGATTGATCTACAGCAGTGTTTTTCAACTTCGACAGCTTTAAGATGTGAGGACTTCAGTTAAGTTCACACAAATCAATTAACATCAGCTGTATTTATTTATTTATTTTGGTGTTTTGCAGTATCAATATCCATTTACCAAAAAGTGCAGAGAGGCAATATCTTAATTGGAACATCTTCTGACACCCATATGTGAGTTTGCAGCCATAAATGTTGCAGAACACTTCCTAGAAGAAGAGGATTTAACGTGTTCTTTAAAAAATAATAAGCACATAATCATTATTTATAAATGTTTGATAGAATACATTAAATTTGATGTTCAAGAGCATAGAGTGCATGGAATAAAATTTGGAATATCAGGTATATGAATGATAATACAAGGTCATGTTGCAGTCTGAACATCACATTTTTATTAATTCAAAATTACAATTAATGTAATGAATTGTTTTATGGTCAACTTCTCTGTGTGTGTTTTTAAAAAGAAGATCCAGATTCAAATATTTTAAATAAGTAAATGAAGTTCATTCAACATGTTATTTTTATTTATTTATCAAATGTATTTGCCACTCAATTCATGGTTCAGGCAACTCTCAGCAAAATAATATTTTGCACTGAAATCGATAGCTATAGCTAATTACTGGATATAATGCTCAAAATGCAGCGCTCAAGTTTGTAATATAGACATTTGTTACTCTAATTCTTATTTGAACTGATCTTATTTCAGATATTAATCTATTTCTTTTTTGTGGGGGGAAGACTCTCAAGTTTTTGGTTAGCATTGATTGCCTTTTGATCTATGTTTTAACAGAAAGAGAAGAGAAATGAATATTCTGTGTTTTTTGATTGCAGGAATATTGATACTTCAAGGTTGAAAGGAGACTAATTTTTCAACAGTCATATAAAGTCCTGATTATCACTTCTCTCCTTACATTTGAGCAAACATTTGCTTTATAGGAATCACGTTTAGAGGATTATTTGGAAATTTGATCTACATTTATAATATATATGCTTCATTTTCCACTTCCCCTTACCATTAAGTAAACTAATTTAAATGTTAATAATTTAATTGTGTTATGTTCCATGAATTTTTGTGTTCAGTACATGCAGGATGCATGTTTTAATTAGCTTTTCCCCCTGTATTATACCCCACTTTGCATATAATAATTAAAAAAATAACCATCTGTGAAAGTTATATCATGCACACTTTTCTTAAAGAAATTCATAAGGGAAAAATATATTTTTAATATCTTTTCAAATTACATTGAGAAACAGCACCACGACTGTAAACTATTTTACTACAAGTATTTACAAGCACTTTGTTGTAACTCCAGAAAAATTATCAGGCTCATCCAATCTGGTCATATGATTTGCCACTGCTGTTTACAAATCCCGTATTACTGAATCTATTTTATTTATTTATTTATTTTTATTTATTTATCAATAGCTTACAAAATAATAGGTATAAGTATAAACATGAGTAAGAATACAGAAAATAGGTATGAATAAATGGGGACAATAGGACAGGGATGGGAGGCACGATGGTGCACTTATGCATGCCCCTTACAGACCTCTTAGGAATGGGGTGAGGTCAATAGTGTATAGTTTGAGGTTAAAGGAGTGGGGGTTTGGGGATGTAACAACAGAGTCAGGTAGTGCATTCCAGGCATTGACCACTCTGTTGCTGAAGTTGTACTTTCTGCAATCAAGTTTGGAACAGTTAACATTGAGTTTGTATCTGTTGTGTGCTCTTGTATTGTTGCGGTTGAAGCTGAAGTAGTCATTGACTGGTAGGACATTGTAGCAGATAATTTTGTGTACTATGCTTAAGTCCAATCATAGGTAGCATAGTTCAAGATTGTCCAAGCCCAAAATTTCAAGCCTGGTGATATAGGGTATTCTGTTGTGAGCAGAGGAGTGTAGTACTCTTCTTGTGAAATACTTCTGGACTCGCTCAATTATATTAATGTTCGATATACAGTGCGGATTCCAGACAGATGAGCTGTATTCGAATATTGGTCTAGCAAAGGTTTTGTATGCCCTAGATAGCAATTCAATATTTCCAGAGGAGAAGCTTCGTAAGATTAGATTTACAACTCTTAATGCCTTTTTGGCAATGCTGTTACAATGAGCTCTAGCGCTTAGATCATTAGAAATGAATACTCCGAGGTCCTTGACAGAGTGAGGATCATCAATGAGGTTATATCCGCCTAGCTAGTATTTGGTGTACTGATTTTTTTTACCAATGTATCGGACAGAGCATTTGTTGGTTGAGATTTGGAGTTGCCAAATGTTTGACCATTCAGACACATAATCAAGGTCACTTTGAAGAACAGTAGCATTGTCAGTGGTGTTGAATAGAATCTATCTGTAGCCATCCATCTGTCCTTCCATCCATCTGTCCTTCCATCCATCTGTCCTTCCATCCATCCATCCATCCATCCATCCATCCATCCATCCAGGGAAGCAACCAAAAGTAATAATACTAAATTTCTAAAATATAGCGGGTGCCTTGGATTTACTGCTTTACAAGGCTATCTTCCATTTTGAAGACTTAGTCTATCACTACATTACTGCTTGTCAGTCTTCCCAAGTAAGCTAGATAGAAAATACAGCTAATAAGCTAATTCTATTTTATTATAAGGATACATTAACAGAATCTTGCAAGACTGAAGATGCAAACTTTCCACAATCACATTTAACCCTTTCTTTCTTCTTTCCTTCCTTCTCCCTTTCCTTCCTTCCTTCTTTCTTTTTTCTTTCTTTCTTCACCACCCATCTCCCTTAAGTGACTTTGAGCAGTTTCTAGCAACATAGTAAAACAATATAAGCACATGGCCAAAATCACAGTTAAAAGATTTTTTAAAAAACAAAACAAAACAGAACTAAGCAGAAGGTTTATAAGTTAAAAGTAAAACATCAAAATTATAAAATTCAGAAGACTAAAAACAATCAGGTGAAGATAAATTTCCTGAAGGTTTCAGCCTTCACATTCTTAGACTCCCATGCTAACTGGCAGAGTGAGGTTTTAGCATTTTCCATAAAGCAGGAGATTGGTGACTAGCTCCAAACTGAAAACTTAGCCCAAAGAAAGCTTAAAGTTAAACAAAATTTAAATGGTTAATCCTTTAGGATGGATCCTTACTAATTTCATCCCACTGTTAATCCATTCCTTTTCTCTTGCCTGATTCCCTTTCCTAAGCAGCATCTCTTCCCTTAATTTTCCAAGGTTATCTACACATTCCATTGCACTGGTAGATTTGATGGTGGGCCATTTAAGCAATGGACTGCAGGAAGATAAGTGAGGGAAAAGGCCCATTTTGCTTCCATCATTCTACATGTTCCATCAAGCAAGATAATATGGTACATTTAACCAAGACACAAACATCTGGTATAGACTTCAGAAATAAATAAGCATGGTTTTGTTTGATTCCAATGTTAAAAGGGACCATTTAAGTCATCATGTCCATCTTTGGCTCCACAAAGAGGCCATGTTACAGCATTTCAGAGCCTAGCTGGCACTCTTCAACCTAATCAATAAAAATATTGTACAACATAGAACTTAGGAGTGATCTTTTTTGAAAGCCCATTAAGACCTCTCTCTGATGTACATCCACAGATTCCCCATTGTAAACAACTTCATCTGGATATAAAGTTTCTTATTATTCCATTAGATATAGCCTTAGTCTTTAATCTTATTCAAGGACTTTCTGTGTGAAACCAGCATTAGAGTGCATAGAAGGTAGCATATTAGCATTTTCTTTTCATACTACTTGATTTGCACTTCCCCTTCATTCTGTGAAAAATTCATGCCAATTAAAATCTAATAGAATTCACACTCATTTCAGCTGTTGGGAACTTAGCATACCATTTATATAACTGTGTTACGTCTAGCATACAAAAACCAGGACATTTGATTATTGCTAGGTCTGTGGCTTGTATTTGAGATGCTCTCTTACATGGTTATTATGCTATTTTTGAAAAGTGTGTGAGTTTGAGAATGGCAGGAAGATGGTAAATGGATGAAAGAGGGGAATGGAAAAATATAGATCCACCATTCTACATGTTCTAGGATCCTCCATCAAGTAAGAGAATATGGTACATTTAACATATGGTACATGGATAGTAAAATAATAATAATCAATAGTTTGCAAACTGTAAAAATGTGTATTGATGAGAGGGACCGATGCTATCACTTCACTGTAACATCCGATGGACTGCATTTAGATCCAGTTTTTAATATGAAAATTCAACATGATTCACATACAAGTATCTCCCATTTTTTCCCTGACAACCATCTGTGATACTAGGATCAGACAAGAAGATTCCCAGGGAATTTTGCAATTGAACTCCAACTCAAACTCAAGTCTTGCATCCAAGTCCAACACCTTAATGTAATTATTAATTGGTTAACATTGATTAAAAGTAACCTCCCTACCCCACAGAACATTCTGTGAGCTGAGGTCCGGGTTTACTGTAATTGTGTTGTTGGTTCTTTTTGGCATTTCTCCTGCTTAATTGCAAGGTGTTCTTAATTTTGCACTGCCCTAATTCAGTTAACACAGTCGTTGACATATGATGAAGGGTTGCATTTATCAGCTATTTTGTTACATTGATTTAGGTTGAGAGGTAGTGATTGACCACAGATCACCCAACAGGCTTTTGTGTTCAAGGGGGAACCAGAACTGGATTTTCTATTCCCAATCCAGTATTTTAGCCACTATGCGATGCTGGTTCTTATCCCAGCATATAGGAAATATAGGAAATCATTCCAGAAGAGCTTGCATTTATGTTATGTAATCAAAGAGCTTCATGCATATGCAGAAAAGATTGGACAACCATTTGTCTGAAATGATATAGGATTTCCTGTTTGAGCAGGTTTTGAATTAGAAGACCTGCAAGTTCCCTTCTAACTTTGTTAGTCTGTTATTCTGTTATTTAAGATCATCCAAGTACTTGCAAAGAAGTATTCATCGCTGGAATCCTATGGCCTGGTTATTGTGAACATTCTAATTTAAAAAGGATTCAGACCAGCTAGAAAAAATATTGAGAAAAAAGATGCTTCCTAAGAAATGAGTACCTCACTGGAACTATAGCTTACAGCTAAGCATCTCACTGACATTTGTTATCAAATTTTTTTTCAAATTCATGGGTGGATTGAATAGTGAGGATTGGAGGGGGAGGACTCTGAGTCCAAGTTTTTGAACAGAGATAATAAAAATAAAATATCAACTTCACTTGCCATAGAACAGTTGTAAATATCTGCTTTGGAACATCAGGTACTGCCTTTCAGGGAAGTGCAGAGTTGAATTAAGCAGTATTCCAGCCCTTTGCAGGAATGCAAGAATGTCAAACATCTGCTGGACAAGAGTGGGGGTGATTTGCTTGCTCCACCATGGTGTGGTATTCACTTCTGAGTTTTTCATGCATTAGCATCTTTTTCCAAAGAAGATGTTTGTTTGATATATCAGCCAAGAGGAAGATGAATAGGCCAGTCAAAAAAAGGTTCATCGGGGAGTTTAAATAATGGGTGAGGTGAGCAAGAGAGACTTCGGCAGAAAAACAAGTGTACTGTGGCTCAGGCACCCAATAATTTAAAACATCTCCAATCATCAGAAGAACTTATAGCTGATATCTTTGATAAATTTGTTCATGAAAATCCTGAATGTTTCATGCAGAATAAATATGAAAAAATATTTATATAGGGCAATTCCAACAATCTCTGGTCACAAAAAAATGTATGGAGGGTTTCTTTCAAATGAGGCTCCCTTTTAATGACCTATGCAAGTCATTTTAGAAGATTTGTAGCATTTTGAGAGTAATTTGGTATTTTTACAAGAATAGAACCAGTTGGACATACAATTACTGAGGTAATAATTTGTGATACAATAATAGCTTATGAGGCAATTATTTATGATTTGATAATAGCTTATGTTTACTCATCTTCTCTCCCTCTTTTTTCTATAAACACTGGTTTTGTTGCTGAATTACTGATTTATTTAAATTAAACTTTTCAATTTTACAACAGAAAAAGAACTATGATTTAATATTCTACTCATAATGTTAAACCAGGATCAATTTCATAAATGTTCCAAACTGGTTTGTAATGAGAATAATTGTGCAACATGATATAAAAATGCTATCACCCATTATTTTATTTTTATTTTATTTTATTTTATTTATTTATTTATTTTGATTTGTCAATTGTTTACAAGATAATAAGTACAAGTGTATACATAGTTGTGAATACATGAAATGGGCACATATAAGAAAAACAAAAGAACAAGAGAAACAATAGGACAGGGACGGTAGGCACGTTGGTGCGCTTATGCACGCCCCCTACAGACCTCTTAGGAAAGGGGTGAGGTCAATAGTAGACAGTCTAAGGTTAAAGTTTTTGGGGTTTGGGGAAGAGACTACAGAGTCGGGTAGAGTATTCCAGACATTGACCACTCTATTGCTGAAGTCGTATTTCCTGCAATCAAGTTTGGTGTGGTTTACTTTGAGTTTGTATCTGTTGTGTGCTCTTGTGTTGTTATGGTTAAAGCTGAAGTATTCATTGACAGGTAGGACATTGCAATGTATGATTTTATATACCATGCTTAAGTCGGACCCGAAGACGGCGTAATTCGAGGTTTTCTAGTTTTAGAATTTCGAGTCTGGTGGCGTAAGGTATTCTATAACGGGTAGAAGAGTGGAGAACTCTTCTTGTGAAATACTTCTGGACTTTCTCAATTGTGTTAATATCACATACGTGATAAGGATTCCAGACTGATGAACTGTATTCGAGTATTGGTCTAGCAAATGTTTTGTATGCTCTGGTTAGTAGTGAGATATTACCAGAGAAAAGCAACGTAGGATTAGGTTAACAACTCTTAATGCCTTTTTGGCTATGTAGTTGCAGTGAGCTCTAGCACTTAGATCATTAGAGGTGAGTATTCCCAGGTCCTTTACAGAGCTTGGGTCATCAACAAGATCTTGACTATTCAGCTTGTATTTTATTTTCTGATTTTTTTACCAATATGTAAGACAGAGCATTTATTTGTTGAGATTTGGAGTTGCCATATGTTAGACCATTCAGATACATAGTCTAGATCTTTTTGAAGGGTAGTAGTATTGTCTGTGGTATTGAACAGCTTTACATCATCAGCGAAGAGAACGCAATTGCTCTTGATATGATCACAAAGGTCGTTTATGTAGATTATGAAGAGAGTTGGTCCTAGAACACTGCCTTGGGGAACACCACTATTGACAGGTACTGGATTTGATAGGGCGTTCCCAATTTTGACCATTTGTTGTCTGTTTGACAGGAATGCTTCTATCCAGTTATTCAGTTGTCCAGAGATACCATAAGATTTTATTTTTAGGAGTAGTTTGTCGTGTACCACTGAATCAAAGGCTTTGCAGAAGTCAATGTAGATTGCGTCTATTGCTTTGCCCTGGTCGAGTTGAGTAGTCCATATGTTTTTTGCAGTGTAAGAGTTGCAGATTACAGGATAGTTTTTTTCTGAAACCAAATTGTTTATTGGAGAGTAGGTTGTTTGTCTCTAAATGGAGGATGATGGATTGGTTAATAATTGCTTCCATGACTTTACAGGTGACGCAGCATAAGGAGATTGGTCTGTAATTTTCAACTAGGCTTGGGTCTCCCTTTTTGAAGATGGGAATGACTGTGGCTTGTAACCATAGGTTGGGCAAGGAGCTGGTTCTGAAAGATCTTTCAAAGATTATGCTTAGAGGTTTGGCTATGGCAGCGGATAGTTTTCTTAAGAAGTAGGCACATATTCCATCCGGTCCAATAGATAGAGATGGTTTTAGGTTGCGTAGTGCTTTTTCAACGTTGTCTACTGTAAAATCGATATGTATTAGATCATTATTGTTGTCTGTGGTACGGCTAGGAAACATTGGGCATGATCCATTACTGTTTACAAACACTGAGCCGAAGAATGTGTTAAAGATGTTGGCTTTAATGGTGTCGTCGCTGCAGTCTTTACCATCAGGTCCTATCAAGGAGGGATGGACCTTGAGTCTTTTAGTTTGTTGTTTACGAAATTGTAAAAAGCACGGGTGGAATTGGTGCTTAGAAGGTTTTCCTCTTGTTTAATGTGGTAATTGGTGCAATCGGTCTTTATCTGGTGGCATAAATTTTTATATCGGTTTTTGAAATTAGCAACGTGACCAGATTTGTTTTTCCGCCAGAGTGATCTCTTTTTGGATTGAAGTTTCCTTATTGATATGGGTAATCTGCTTTTTTGTTTTGTTTTTGGAGTTGTTGTTGGAACATATAGTTTGATGACTCTTTTGACTTCAAGTAAAAATATGTTGTAATGATCTTCAACAGTGTTGCATCCAGTGAATAGAGATTGCCAATCGAGGGATGAGAGATCGTTATCTATAAGATCATAATTGCCTTTTTTGAAGTTACAACTAGGGATGACATCGTTGTGGTGATTTTTGCGTGGACGTATGTTGAGGCAAAAGTCAATCATATTGTGATCACTACTGGAAAAGGGTTCTTTGGTTTGTATTCGGTAAATTAAATTCAAACTATTGCAGAAGATGAGATCGAGGCAGTTGTTCAGTCTAGTGTTGTTGGTTACTAGTTGTTCAAGACCTAGATTTGTAATAGCATTGAAGAAGGTTGTGTGTATGATTTCAGTTGTACAATTATTTAGGGTCCAGTCAATATGAGGTAGATTGAAATCTCCAAGAAAGATAAAAGGGTGTGGGCAGGATGTAGCCCATGTTAGTAGTGTATTTAGCTTGTTTATATGTTCGATGTCATAATCAGGTGCTCTGTAACATAGTAAGAATAGAATTGTGATATTTAAGGATAGTTCACAGATGATGGTTTCAGGAAGGGCAAGCTCCTGGGTAACTTGGATATTTTTTAGATGTAAGGATTTTTGTAGAATATAGCAACACCACCTCCTCGACGATTTTCACGATCTGATCGGTAAACATGATAGTCTCTTACTGTGGTAATGGAGTCGGGAGAGATGCATTGAGCCATGTTTCACAGACAAATATAATGTCAAAGTTAGCCATATTTAAGAGGATGAGAAATTCAGGTATTTTATTCACGAGGCTTCTTGCATTGAGTAGTTTGCATTTAAGTCCGGCAGCAGTTGGGATTGAGGTAGTTGGGGCGTGCGTTGCCTAGTCTTGGGTGATGGTGGGTGGTGGGTAGTTTTGGGTGATGGTGGGTGGTGGTAGGTGGTTGAGGTAGGGTAGTGGTTGAGGGTAAAAGTTGGGTATTGGGTTGCGTGTCTTACTTTTGATGCAGTCAGCATGGTAGTCAATGTACAGGTCCTTCTCTCCATTGTCTAGACGGGTTTTGAGTTCGATGCGGAGTGCACGGGAGCGGGCACGTTGCTGTATGGTTAAGTCAGGGCGGCAACGGAGGTTTTTGTGGTTGGTGTTGGTTTTGGCGAGTGAGTTTATAGTGTAAATGAGTTTACGTTTGCTTGATTCATTTTTGCAAATGATCCTGCACAAGCGTGGGGCCACAGAGCCGTCTCTATTTTTAAGCTCTCGGTCAATGCGGGAAATGTCAAGTATTTCATCGCCGGAGATGGTTGATGCTTGGTAATCTCTGATGATGTTTCGGACAGTTGTGATGTCATCATTGACAGTGCTGTCTTCTAGTCCAAATAAGATGGCGTTTGGTCGTTTCCGTTCACGCTCAACAGCTTCTCTGATGAGGATTGGGATATCAATATTTGTCTGGGTTGCGTTTATTTGTGGATTGGGTTTTGGATTGGATTGTGGTTGTTGGGTGGAGATGTGGTTTGTGGCTATTTGATGTTCAGGTTTTTGTGTTGTGTCTTTTTTTTCAAGGTTAGTTATTCTTTCTTTACGGCGTCCAGGGATGCTAATATGGTGTTGAGGGATGTTTTAATGGTTTCGATGGTTGAGGATGTTTCAATGGTTTCAATGTTTGGGGATGTTTTGATGGTTTCGGTGGTATCATCTCTTTTAGACAGATCTAGTTTGGATAAGCATAATTTGCAGAAATATGGAAACTCATTGGATGATTCTAGGTATCGAATCATTTGCTCAGGTAATCCCAAGCAGTCATGGTGGGTGTATTTTTTACACAGAGAACATTTGATGGAGTATTTATTATCTATTAGATTTTTGCAGCATTTAAGGCATGTGCAGGAGTCTTGAGGTTCATTGGTGCAGGAGTCTTGTAGTTCATTGGTGGGGATTGTCTTCTCATTGAGTTGTGGTTTGAGGTAGGATTTTCTTTTTGGCATGGTAATATTGGTAAAATAGTACGTTGATTGAATTAATTAAATGAACAATTTAGGGTAATCTATATAGTCAATATTACATCAAACAATATCAAACAATCTATTGTAGTAATCTCTCAAATCAGATAGTATTTCTAAGCAACAATCAGCCTGGTCAATTAATTACTCTAATCACTAGTCAATTATTTACATTAATCATTACTCACACTGTTCATTTAAATCCACTAAATCAAAGATTTTGCTATTCAATTAAATTGCATGGATTTTGGTCTTTTAAACTAGTCTGTAATCATACTATTTGTACTAAACACTCTAATCACACTAATCAGTTAAAAAAACAATAAATCAATTAAACCATTAATAAAATATTTTATAGAAATTGATAATCTAATCGTTGGTATATGTGATGAGGTAGAAAAGTTGTAAGTTTTGAGGTGATGAGGTAGTATTAGGAGTCTTCTTTGTCTGAGGGGCTCGTCCTAGTTAAAATGGCGTGCCCCTCCACTCTTATTTAAGGGCTTT
Organism: Notechis scutatus; assembly: GCF_049901735.1. NCBI lineage: Eukaryota > Metazoa > Chordata > Lepidosauria > Squamata > Elapidae > Notechis > Notechis scutatus. Next base: position 15,019,994 of record NC_142025.1, on the reverse strand, counting down.
TAGATCGTGAGGAAGGGATTACTGTCCTCGGAGCTCTTCAATTTCTTCAAGGGATGGAGAACGTGGCTACCGAATCGCCCTTTCTCTAGATTCACTCGGGGACTTAGAACCAGAAGGAAACCTCTCCGGAGCGACCCACAACAGGAGACCGAATTGGGAGAGAAAGTTGGAGCGCTCTCACCCAGCGATCTTCCCGGCCGGCGCTTCTTGGGTTTTCTTCCTTCTCTCACCAGTCCACGGGAGCTCACGGCGAGTTGCAGCGGCGGACACAAGAGTCAGAGACGGTAGCTATATTATTATAATGTTATTATTATATTATTATATTATTATTATATTATTATTATATTATTATTATATTATTATATATATTATTATATACTATATTATTATAATTATTATAATGTTCCTTCATTTTCAAACTTGATTACAATAAACAATAAACCATTGGTGTTGTTGCTACTATTATTTGGATAAACAGAGAATACAGTCTGCCAATTGATCCCTTTTCTGATTATTGGGAAATTGAGGTCAACTTTTTTGAAAGAATACTGAAAAGCTGCTGTTATTCTGCTATAATCTGCATATTTGCACAGGGGCCGGATGAGATTTGAAAATAAAAGATAAAATAAGCTTGCCACAGACTGAAATCAATTAGGACAATATCTGTGGGGCTATTGGATAAATTAAAAGAAATATTCTGATATTGGTGAAGGATCACAACATCAGCTTGTGAATAAAATGTGGCAGCCATCACTCTCCAGCCTAGAAGTTCTAGGATCAAGAGGTGAAAACAGAGCAGACTGGAGGAATGGCATAGGCAAATCTCTGGAAACTTGAGATCTTTGAAATTGAAAGCTTTATCAATTTCAATCCCAACATCAAAATTAGAATGGGAACAGATTTAGGATAATGCCTTTTCCCTTTCCCTGTTGGGAATTAAAGGGAAAATGAGACAGAGAAATAAAATACTGATCCTTCATAATATCTGCCCTTCTGATCTTGTGCAAGATTTTATTGAAGCTTAATGTGAGCATTTTCCAGGGAGAGTATCTGCCAATAAGACAGTGATTCATTGCTGACATTTTTCCTTGCCTTTTGCCAGTTGTTTAAATAAAAGAGATCTTAAAAACAGGGTGTATCTCTCTGATGTTCTGTTTCCGAAGAAGCAGCTTGTCTTTCTGGCTGCTGAATTTGGCCATAGCACCTGCCAAATAATGAATCAGTTTATTTAAACAGATATATAAATGTGATTGTTAAGAAACAGCTAATCTGGACCTTTTTTGGCATATGACCCAGGACATAATTTTAAACCAGCCCAAATTCTTGCAGGTATCCGGAAGAAATTCATTTTGTTGCATTTTTAAATGAACTGATTTCCACTGATGACCATTTTTCAAATTAACATTCAGGTTAGAACAGTCTTAGCCTTATACACTCCTGAATTTTGAGGCGCAAGCATTAACAGAATGACAGAAAAACAGAGTTGGAAGAGACCTTGGAGGTCTTCTAGTCCAACTCTCTGTTCAAGCAGGAAACACTATACCATTTCAGACAAATGGCTTTCCAATCTCTTTTTAAAAACCTCCAGAAGCTTTGATTGATGAACAAATATCAGCATTAGGAAAACAATACTAAAAATATTATTCCTGGGAAAGGTTTAAGATGTATGTTTGGACTTCAGGTCCCAGAATTCACACAACCCACAACTCTGCATTAAATGCCTTAAATGCAAGCTACTCAATGCAAGAAGCCTTGAAAATAAAATACCTGAATTTCTCCTCTTACTAAATATGGCTAAATTCAACATCATATTTGTCTGTGAAACATGGCTCAACGCATCTCTCCCTGACTCCATTACCACAGTAAGAGACTATCATGTTTACTGATCAGATCGTGAAATCCGTAGAGGAGGTGGTGTTGCTATCTTCTATAAAAAGTCCCTACATCTAAAAAACATCCAAGTTACCCAGGAGCTTGCTATTCCTGAGGCCATCATCTGTGAACTGTCCTTAAATATCACATTTCAGTTCTTACTATGTTACAGAACCCTTGATTATGACATCGAACATGCAAACAAGCTAAATACACTACAAACATGGGCAGCATCCTGTCCACACACTTTTATCTTTCTTGGTGACTTCAATCTACCTCATATTAACTGGACCCTTAATGAATGTACAACTGAACCCACACATTCAACCTTCTACAATGTAGTAACAAATCTGGGACTAGAACAACTAGTAACCAACAACACTAGACTTAACAACTGCATCAATCTCATCTTCTGCAATAGTTTGAATTCAATTTATGGAATACAAATTAAAGAACCCTTTTCCAACAGTGATCACAACATGATTGACTTTTGTCTCAACATATGTCCACACAAAAATCATCACAATGACGGAATCCTCAATTATAGCTTCAAAAAAGGCAACTATGATCTTATAAACAACGATCTCTCATCCCTTGATTGGCAATTTCTATTCTCTGGATGCAATCCTGTAGAAGACCATTACAACATCTTTTTACTTGAAGTCAAAAGAGTCATCAAAATATATGTACCAATAACAACTCCCAAAACCAGAAAAAAACAAATTACCCAAAACAATAAAGAAGCTTCAATCCAAAAAGAAATCACTTTGGCAGAAAAACAAATCTGGTCACGTTGCCAACTTCAAAAGCCGATACAAAAATTTATGCCACCAGATAAAAACTGAATGCACCAATTATCACATTAAACAAGAAGAAAACCTTCTTTACACCAATTCCACCCGTGCTTTCTACAATTTTGTAAACAACAAACTAAAAGACTCAAGGTCCATCCCACCCCTGAAAGGACCTAATGGTAAAGACTGCAACGATGACACTATTAAAGCCAATCTCTTTAACACATTCTTTGGCTCAGTATTTGTAAACAGCAATGGATCAAGCCCAGTACTTCCTAGTCGAACCACAGAAAACAACAATGATCTAATACATATTGATTTTACAGAAGACAATGTTGAAAAAGCACTACACAATCTAAAACCATTTCTATCTATTGGACCGGACAGAATATGTACCTACTTCTTAAAAAAAGCTATCCACTGCCATAGCCTCTAAGCATAATCTTTGAAAAATCTATCAGGACCAGCTCCTTGCCAAAACTATGGTCACAAGCCACGGTCATCCCCATCTTCAAAAAGGGAGACCCCAGCTAGTTGAAAAGTACCGACCAATCTCTTTATGCTGCATCACCTGTAAAGTCATGGAATCAATTATTAACCAATCCATCATCCTCCACTTAGAAACAAACAACCTACTCTCTAATAAACAATTTGGTTTTAGGGAAAAACTATCATGTAATCTGCAACTCTTACACTGCAAAAACATATGGACTACACAACTCGATCAGGGCAAAGCAATTGACTCAATCTACATAGACTTCTATAAAGTCTTTGATTCAGTGGTACATGACAAACTACTCCTAAAACTAAAATCTTAGGGTATCTCTGGGCACCTGCATAACTGGATAGAAGCATTCCTATCAAACAGACAACAAATGATCAAAATTGGGAGCGTCCTATCAAATTCTGTACCTGTCAACAGTGGTGTCCCCCAAGTATAGTATATAAAATCATACATTGCAATGTCCTACCAGTCAATGAATACTTCAGCTTCAACCATAATAACACAAGAGCAAACAATAGATACAAACTCAAGGTTAATTGCACCAAACTTGATTGCAGGAAATACGACTTCAGCAACAGAGTGGTCAATGTCTGGAATACTCTACCTGACTCTGTGGTTTTTTCCCCAAACCCCAAAAACTTTAACCTTAGACTGTCTACTATTGACCTCACCCCTTTCCTAAGAGGTCTGTAGGGGGTATACATAAGCGCACCAATGTGCCTACCATCACTGTCCTCTTGTTTCTTTTATATATTTTTTATTTTTCTTATATGTATCCATGTGTTCATAACTATGTTTTTACTTATACCTATTATCTTGTAAGCAATTGACAAATACATAAAATAAATAAAAAATAAATAAATTCCCTGCTAGCTGGTTGGGGGATTCTGGGTATGAAGTCCATGTATCTTAAAGCTGCTGAAATTAAAAAAAACCACTGTAATTGAAAAAGCTGCATATAGACATTAAAGACATGTTTGATTGTGTTGCATATTGCAGCTGCATTTAATGTAGATTATTCCGAAACACATTTATTTGTCAGTCCCTTCATACAAATGATGAGTGAGAGAACAGATGAAATCAAAGAACATTTCACAAACAACTCTATTCTAAGTATCTCCCAAATAATGACATAAATGTTCAGGAAACTATAACACAGCATTTGAATGCTATTGCTTCTTCACTCATCTTTCTGAGATATCTATGAATCAGAATTAGCAGGGCCATGTCATCAAACTTCTAAGCAAACAAAATGATGTTATGCTATAGCTGATGGTATGATTTTGTCCAACTGTGGTAAAGCCAATGCAATGAGTCAAATGTCTTGCAATCCAAATTATTTATGCAATGACATCCTAGCCATGAAGTTTAGAGGAAGACAGAGGGCAAGAGAGAACAGCACCACATAGGATGATGGCGAAGATTAGAATCAATGCTCAAAAAGATCTCAACATGCTTTTCATTGAATCCAAAAACAGGACTTTAAAAAATGTTTAATTTTTTAAATAGAAAGACATTTCTATTTATGGGCCATTTCTAAGATTTGACAATGGAAAGACCTATCTGTCGGTGGAAATGCTGGAACCATGCTTTATTATTATTTCATCCATCTGTCTGCTTGCCTGTCTGTCTATCATCTATCTATCTATCTATCTATCTATCTATCTATCTATCTATCTATCTATCTATCTATCTATCTATCTGAAAATAACTTTTTCATTTTGAAACACTAGTAGATCTGAATGTTCTTGTGAATGAAATACATCATCTTTATAAAGCTGATCTGGCACTGTAATCTGCTTTTACGCAACACAGACCAAAACAATTACATTTACCAGTGTATTTATTGTCATACATTGTTTTCAGTTCATGACCTACCTCTTTAAAACTCAAATTGCTTATATAAACTCTTTTATTTGCAACAGCATTAAGTCATTATCGCTATTTTGATCACTCATTCCACAGGACTGACCATTTTGAGATTTTTTTTTATTATACATTTCATGAAAAGAATTGGTCTTATACCAGGCAGAAAATCAAGTTATGGGGGCAAGTAAATGGTTTCTAAAGATTAGTATAGAATAGCAAAAGCAATAGCACTTAGACTTATACACCATTTACAGCCCACTCTAAGTGGTTTACAGAGCCAGCATATTGCCCCCAACAATCTGGGGTACTCATTTTATAGACATCAGAAGGATGGAAGGCTGAATTAACTTTAATCTGGTGACTCTTGAACTGCCGAACTGCTGGGCAATTGGCAGTCAGCAAAAATAGCTTGCAATGCTGCATTCTAACCATTGTGCCATCGTGGCTCTTAGAATATTACCTAACAGGGTATACATAGAGATGTTATCTAAATCCAGCATAGTCTAATTGTGTTAGCATCATTAGATAAGCCAGATTAAGATATCAACTCAACAACTCAACAGGAAGACTTTAATAACAGAATCTTGTTATGTCTGATAATGCTGAGTCCACTTTCTTATACCTTTGTGAATTAGGGAGTGGTCTAACCCTAAGCCATGTATGAACATTGTCTGCCCTACTATGGATCTATATTTTTACTCATCACATTGATAATCAAGTTCATGTATCTCCATCAAAGTCAATTTCCTTTCTCTTTACAAGTAGATACACTATTATATCTCTACAAGATACAACAATGATTAGTCACATTCAAGACAATGATGAATCTGCATACAGACAGGAGGTTGAACAACTAGCTTCGTGATGTGATCAGAACAATCTGGAACTGAACACACACAAAACCATAGAAATGGTGGTAGACTTTAGGAGAAACCCTCCCATACTACCACCTCTTATAATACTAGACAACACAATATCAGCAGTAGAAACCTTCAAATTTCTAGGTACTATCATATCTCAAGACCTAAAATGGACACCTAACACCAAAAACATCATCAAAAAAGCACAACAAAGAATGTTCTTTATGTACCAACTCAGAAAACTCAAACTGCTCAAGGAGCTGCTGAAACAATTCTACAGAGGAATTATTGAGTCTGTCATCTGTACCTCTATAACTGTCTGGTTTGGTTCTGCAACCCAACAAGACAGACACAGACTTCAGAGGGTAATTAGGACTGCAGAAAAAACAATTACTACCGACCTGCCTTCAGTTGAGGACCTGTATACTACAAAAAGAGGGCTGTGAAAATATTTACAGACCCCTCAAACCCTGGACACAAATTGTTTCAAAACATTTGTATTCATACAATTTATACTGATTGTTTATTTGTACCTTATGACTATCATTAAGTGTTGTACCTTATGATTATTGATGAATGTATCTTTTCTTTTTATGTACACTGAGAGCATATGCACCAAAGACAAATTCCGTGTCCAATCACACTTGGTGTCAGCTTTGGAAGCCATATTCCATGCTGTAGGCCTGTAACATTAGAGGAATACCCAAGACTTTGCACGATTGATATGTAATGTCCCTCAGGCTAGACAATGATGAATCAACCCACAGAAAAAAAAAACTACCTGAAGGCCCTCCTAAGAGAGCTGTAGCCAGACAGCCTCTGACCAGACCTGTTGAAGCTGCTCCTACTCAACCCACAAGAATGATAAAGTGCTATCATTGTGGCCAGGATGTCCATAGAGCAGCCAACTGTTTGGCTCCAGCATCTGTTCCACAAGCTCCACAAGCAAGGCCTAGTACAGCCACCAAGGGTTGAAGAAATCCAAGGAAGCCTCCAGACACTAGCCAGTTTGCAATACATACCGTAGAAGGCCCCCTCCATGCAGAAGGGAGCAATGAACCTCCAACCCAAGAAATTCTCCCCAGAGAGGTAGACGAAGAAGATGACCCTATGGTGAGTGCTGCCATCACACCTTTTTCAGTCAAAGTGAAGTTGATGGTGCCTGACACGGGGGAGGCAGGGGAGATAGAAGTTGTAATAGATACTAGTTGTTCTAGATACCTTATTGGCCTCCCCATCATTGAACAATTAGGAATAAAAACTAAGAATCTGAAATGCCCCATCAGGTTTGAACAAGTAGATGGGATTTTAATTGGGGGAGTCCCAGCCACCCAAATGACATCAAATTAGAGATGGGCAGGCACCATGAACTCATACATTTTATAGTGGCTCCAAAGATTTCAGAATCTGTCATATTGGGACTTGCTTGGATAAATGGGCCCCTACCATCAAGTGGGAGGATGGATACTGAAAAATCATTATTGGGAATGGTGCACTGCCTCCCCTTCCTCCCACAAAGAAACTGCCACCTAACAAAGATCCCCAACCTGAAGCAGCAGCCACAACTTCAAACTCTCCTCCAGGTGCATCCCAAGTCCCCAAACAATACAGGGACTTGGCTGAAGTGTTCAGCAAAGAGGAATGCAATGTTTTATCTCCCCATCAAGCCACTGATTGTGCCATAGAATTAGAACCCAGGGCAAAACTGCCAAAACTAAAGATGTATTCCATTACACCAGCTGAAATGACTGAGTTGAGAAAATACATCGATAACAATTTGGACAGAGGTTTCATTGGACCTGCCAAATCTAGGTTGGAGGCCCCAATGCTGTTCAAAGAAAAAAAAAGATGGCAGCTTCATATTATGAGTTGATTTTAGAGGCATGAATGCAGTATGCATAAAAAACATGTACCTCCTCCCCCTCATGAAAGACTTGTTAAATCACCTGTCTAAAGGCAAGGTCTTCACCAAACTAGATCTGAGAGAAGCTTACTACAGAGTCCACGTAAAGGAGGGAGACAAATGGAAAACTGCTTTCAACTGCATTCTGGGTAGTTTCCAATTCTGAGTCATGCCTTTCGGACTCCAGCCCAACCCCCCACCCCCAGTATTTATGCAATTCATCAATGAAGTCTTACATCCACACCTATACAAAGGGGTCCTCGTCTATTTGAATGACATTCATATATATATATATATATATATATATATATATATATATATATATATATATATATATATATATATATATATATATATATATATATATATATATATTTTATTGGTTTTTAAAACAAACATAAACAAACATAAACAAACAAAACATCAAATCCTCTTCCATATATGTACATACAGTGTGCGGGTTGGTTTACAAATTGTTTTGTGCTTCCATTTCGTAGTCTTCAATTACAATTACATTGTATATGATCTTATATTTTCAATCCAATATTAAATACATTGGTATCATTATTAATCAATCATTTGACTATACTTTTATTCATTCATGCTTTGGAAAATAATCATATTTTACTTAATTTGTTTTGTGACAATTCATATAATCACCCCAAATCTATCCTCAAAACATTTTGTAGATATAATAAGAAAAGAATACATCTTTATATATTTAGTATTTTCTAAAAGTCTACATATTTTGTTAGTATACTTTATTATCTAACCATTGATAGAATAGATCCCAAACTTTATAAAATTGTTTATCATCCTGTTCTCTAATTTCAAATGTCAATCTGCTCATTTCAGCACATTCCAATATTTTCTTAATAATTTCCTCCTGTGATGGTATTTTCTCATTTTTCCAGTTTTTAGCAAATACAATCCTAGCCGCTGTTAATACATTTACAATCAGGTATTTCAAATCTTTACTATATATTTCAGGTAAAATTCCCAATTAGAATATCTTTGGTTTCAAGTCTATATGCTTTTTTGTCATTTTTTCCAACCACATGTGGATTTTAGTCCAGTATTTTTTAGCATCTGCACAAGTCCACCACATATGGTAATATGAGCCAGGTGTCTGATGACATTTCCAACATTTTTTGGATTTATTCTTGAACATTCTTGCTATTCTTGTCGGGGGGAAATGCCACCTGTAAAACATCTTATACAAATTTTCTTTATATGCTGTTGACATTGTCATTTTATAATTTTGAGACCACAATTTTTGCCATTTCTCTAGATCAATCCCATATCCAAAATTCTTCCCCCAAGCAATCAAAGTTTCTTTAACTTGTTCTTCTTTTAATTTAATTTCTAATAAATATCCATACAATTTTTAATCACCTTTTCATCAGTACCTGTCAAAATCTTATCTAAATCAGTCAGTTTATCATAGAAACCTTCTGTTTTAAAATCTTTATCGTACCTTGAATGTATTTGCGCATATGAAAACCAATTCATCTTTATAACTTGTTCCTCTAGTTTTTGTATAGATTTAAGTTCACCCTTTTCATTCAATATTTCACCATATCTAACTGTTTGTTCCTTTTTGTATGTTATAGGATAAGAAAATGCTTCAATAGTTGATAGCCAGACTGGAATTTTCAAATAACATTGTCTTTTAATCGTCTCCCAGTTTAACCACAGAGACTCCCGTATATAATGTCTTCTAAAGTACCCCTTTGTTTTAGTTCCTTTATACCATAGGAAAACATGCCACCCCATAAACAGATCATATCCTTCCAATGTCAACAATCTAGTATTTCTTAATGTTATCCATTCCTTAACCCACATCAAATTTGTAGCTTGGTAATACAACTCCCAATTAGGCAAACCAAATCCTCCTCTTATTCTAGCATCTTGCAAAAGTTTTAGCTTTATTCTCGCTTTCTTACCTTGCCATATAAATTTCAACACAATTTTATTTAAATCTTCAAAATAGTCTTTTCCCAGCCTAATTGGAATTGTTTGAAACAAATATAAAATTCTGGGTAATATATTCATCTTGATTGTTGATATTCTCCCTATTAATGACAGTTGTAAATTTTTCCATTTCGCCAAATCTAGCGCTATCTGCTGTTTAAGTTTGATATAATTATTCTCTTTTAGTGTACTGCATCTTGCTGTCAAGTATATCCCCAAGTATTTAATCTTATTTGTGACCTGAATTTTCAATAGGTCTGCCAGTTCTTCCTTTTGTCTTGATAGCATATTCTTTGTCAAGATCTTTTTCTTATCTTTATTTATTTTCAAACCAGCCACCTTTCCATATGTCTCTATCTTTCCTATCAATTTTAATGCTGTTTCTAGTGGGTCTTCTAGAATAAAAACCACATCATCTGCAAATGCTTGCAACTTAAATTCTTCCTTTTTAATTTTCATCCCTTTTATATTCTTTTCATCTCTAACATTTCTATTTAGCACTTCCAAAGTTAACACAAACAACAGAGGTGACAATGGGCACCCTTGTCTTGTTCCTTTTCTTATATCAATAGAGTCTGTCAGTTCTCCCTCTATCATATTTGAATGACATTCTTATATTCAGCAAAACCATTGAAGAACATGTCAGATTGGTCAGACAAGTGCTGAAAAACCTTTAGCCACCAAGTTATATATAAAGCTGTCAAGAAGTGAATTCCACACAGAGTCAGTGGATTACCTAGGCTACCAAGTATCCAACCAGGGAATTGAGATGGACCCTGTAAAAGTGAAAGCAGTGCTAGACTGGCAACCCCCCAAAACAGGTTAACAACTTTTTGGGTTTTGCCAATTTCTATAGACTCTAATTTAATCAATACTCTAATTTATTCCTTCTTTTGCTGAGGTCACCCTCCCTTTATCAGAGTTCTTGAAAACTGGGCCTTCCCTGACCAATACGAATCCCAATCAACCCCTTGCTTGGACAATGGACTGTCAGAAATCTTTTGAATCTTTAAAACGCCTATTTGCCACTATTTGCCACTAGTCCATTCTCCAGCACCTGGACCTGACCAGAACTTTCATAGTCCAAGCTGATGCTAGTGATGTGGCTGTCACGGACATTCTTCTCCAAAGGGACTCTCAAAATCAGCTAATGCCTTGCGCTTATGTGTCCAAAAATTTGACAGACACAGAACATAGGTGGGTGGTTTGGGAAAAAGAAGTGTTTGCAATGTGATGGGCTTTACTTTCTTGGAGGCATTTCCTGGAAGGATCTGTTTGAGGTATGGACTGATCACAAGAACCTCAGAAGCTATCATCTAAACAAGTCCGCTGGGCTCAATATTTCAAGCAGTTCAACTTTAACGTGAAATATATCCGGCGGGGGAATATTGTTGGATGCCCTGTCAAGAAAACCCCAATTTGACAGTCACCAAGAGGAAGTAGTACAAACTATGATATTAGAAGCCCAACCAGCAGGCGAAGTAACCACCCAAAGCCAAGCCAACCACAGCCCCAGATGCCTAAAAGACAAACTGTTGACTGAGTTGACTGAAAACAGCCCTTTTGACTGATCCCTGGATTGTTGAGCATCAAATCGATTTGACAATGAACGAGGGATTGGCTTGGAAAGGGACAAAAATTTATGTACTCAATACTCTAAGACTAATGGTACTGAAGCGTAGCCATGACTCATGGTTGGGGGGACACTTTGGGTTCTTAAAAACCCTGAATTTAGTCAGGAGACAGTTCTGATGGTCAAAAACGAAACCTGATGTCGAAGACAATGTGAAAAGCTGCTCAATTTGTGCCACAATGAAACACAGAACTGGAAAAACCCCTGGCCTCCTTCAACAAGTAGCTGAATCAATGAAGCCATGGGAAGAAATTGTGATGGACTTTATTGTAGAATTACCAGAGAGTGGAGGAAATACAGTGATTTGGACTGTTATTGACTTATTAAGCAAGCCCACTTTACAGCCTGTAATGAACTACCTTTGGCTAAAAAAACTTGCAAAACTGTTCATGAAGCATATCTATAGGCTCCACAGAGTGGATTAATTTCAGACTGAGGTATACAGTTTACTGCTAAGTTCTGGAGGGAGTTTTTGAAGTCCATTGGGTCATCCCAAGGGCTTTTCTCAGTGTTCCATCCTGCATGCAACGGGGCAGCAGAGAGAGTGAACACCATGGTGGAACAATACATTAGATGCTATGTAAATTATCAACAGGGGAATTGGGCAGAGCTGTTGCCATTTGCAGAAGTTGCTTACAATAATGCAGTACATAGCAGCACAGGCTTGACTCCATTCCAAATCAACACTGGCATGAAATTTGTCCCAATGCCGGAATTACATAGGGAACCCCCAACATCTATGTCTTTAACAGAATGGATGGACTCATTAAAGAAAGGTTGGGAGGATACAAAAAAAAGCTTTGACTGAAACTGCTGAAGAATATAAAAAAACAGGCAGATAAACATAGATCCCTCCAAACACAATTTAAAATAGGGAACAAAGTGTTTTTGTCAACTAAATATCTCAAATTGAAACTTCCCAGTAGGAAGTTGTGCCCTAAATTCTTAGGTCCATTCCCTACATCAAAAATAATCAGTCCAGTCATAGTCCAATTAAGTCTCCCCCGACTATTGGGGAAAACACACCCAGTGTTCCATAGTAGCTTATTGAAACCAGCTGTAGGATCAAATCTTAGGCTGATACCAACAGTTCCCCTTTAATCATACAGGATGAGACACATTATGAAATCAAGAAAATCCTCAATTCTAGATTGCACTGAGGGAGATTACAATATTTGGTATTATGGAAGGGTTACCCTTTGTCAGATGCTAACTCTAAATCTAACCCTTTGTCAGATGCTACTTGGGTAAAAGGTTGGGATGGTATATGCAGATAGATTAGTTAACCAATTCCATAACGAATTTCCTGACAAACCAAAGGGTCCCCTTGGTGGGGGGATTAAGGGCATTGCATTAACCCCTGGTTGAAATTTCTTTATTATCTCTTTTAAGAAGCAAATTTTTCAAGGGGGGATGCCTGTCAGCTCTGGAAGCCATATTCCACACTGCCAATAGACTGGGAGAGTGAAAGGGGGATGATTTCAATTAAGTAGCTCTAAGTAGCTCTAAGTAGACAAAATAAAATTATTTTGTTAGTCCAAGGTCATTTAGTATGGTGCAGGTTGAAATAAGGATCTTACTTTTGGATGGATCACAATTGGACCATGTGATGTGATGACGACCGGGGGGGTGGGGGTGGATTTGAAGTTTGAGAAATTATGGAAAGTCGGAAATTTTTTTAGATTCAGGTTTCCACAGATGTGCCAGGTACTATTCTAGTACTTTTGAGATATGTTTCTCTTGGAGTTACTGATTGGAATGGAGGTTTGCTGGAACACTGATACTTGGCCAATAAAGAATTCTATCTATCTAGTGAATAGTAAGCTCCTTGTTTCAGCATTACTCACTGGTTGGCTTAGGGAGATAAGAAAGTAAAGCATTAAAAATAAATTAATTAAAAATTAATTAGGTGAATTCATTACTACATCCAACTAATTGTTCAAATTATTTGAAAATCATTCACAATGCTTATTACCACGACAAGGTCTTCTATTTGGATCCCACATTCGCCTTCATCAAGACGAATGTTGAATGCATTTTGGAGTTTCACTTTTCCACACCACCTCACTGAAGACCCTGCCCCAATAAAGAGGAAAAGAAAAGAGAAAAATAACTTTCTTTTTCAACATATTGAAATAATGGGCCCATTTGGGATGGGGTGAGGTAGGAAGTGTGAAAAACATGCTAATCGTTAAAAAAGCTTGTTTCTTCATTGTAGTAAATTTAGAGGGCAAATATAAGGAGGCTGAAATTCCATAGGGAATCCTTCTGAATACATATGTATATGATTGTGTGAAACCTTTCCACTTATTCTCCTGTATCTGTATATGAAACTCTGGCATATTGGCTTTTAAATTAGACTCCTAAATTCTAGCAGTCATAATCTGCAAAGCTGATTTTCTATTTTCAGACTGTTATAATTTTCATTGTTTGCAAGAATTGCTCTTGTATGTAATTGTTAAACACTGGCAAAACAATCAGCTTAATAAACAACATTTTCTATTTAAACTCATATGTTTTACTTAATGCACATTACTACTTATTCCAAAGCACAAATCTGTTTAATCTCAGCGGTATCCTTTTAGTATTACACAATAGGCTAAACTGCACAATTTGCAAATAATTTTTTTTTTCATGGATTGGTGGAGACTATTTTTAAATCCGTCAATTGTTTAGGACACAGAGAAAATTTATTTGCATTTATTTATTTTTATTGCCTTTTTGAGTCATTAACAAATGACTCAAGAGGCGAACATATTCAACCCAACATCCTTCTCCTATTTTTCCCACAACATTTATACATCTCAACTAGGCTGTGTTGTTTCTCTGTGTCATATAATGTGTGTGTGTGTGTGTGTGTGTGTGTGTGTGTGCATATTTATTTATTTGTCATGCATATGTGGTGTATATTGGAGATGATGACCCTTTGAGAGCTGTATGTAATGAAATTTCATTTTAATGCATGCCAATTAGTGTACCTTTGAAGGGACAATAAAGTTATTCTATTCTGTCCTATCCTATTTTATCCTATCCTACCCTACCCTATCCTAACCTATCCTAACCCTTTGAGGTCAGTCGAATGGAGTGTGACTGGCCCAAAGTCAACCAGCTGGCTTTCATGACTAAGGTGAGGACTGCACTCAGGATCTCTTGCTTTCTAGTTCTTGTACCTTAACCACTAGACCAGGCTTGTCCAACCCGCGGCCCATGGGCCGCATGCGGCCCAGGTCGCCTCGTAATGCGGCCCAACGCCCACCCCAACCTTCATGAAAGATCCAGCGAGGAGGAGGAGGAGAGGCAGGCGCGAGGCGGGGCGAGGTGAGCAACAGAAAAGGTGGGCAGCCACAGCCCAAAAGTCCCGCCCCGCCACCTCCTGCTGTTGCCGCCGCCGCCACCACCGCTGCTGCTTCTGCCCCCGCTGCCACTGCCGCCGCTGCTGCTTCTGCCCCCCCCCCGCTGCCGCCGCTGCTGCTTCTTCCCCTGCCGCCGCCGCTGCTGCATTTCCAGCGAGGAGGAGGAGGAGAGGTAGGCGCAAGGCGGGGCAAGGCGAGCAACAGAAAAGGCGGGCAGCCGCAGCCCAAAAGTCCCGCCCCGCCACCTCCTGCTGTTGCCACCGCTGCCGCCACCACTGCTACTTCTGCTCCCGCCGCCGCCACCTCCGCTGCTGCTTCTGCCCCCGCCACCGCTGCCACCACTGCTGCATTTGCAGGAGGAGAGATAGGCGTGAGGCGGACGAGCTTTCTTCCCCCTCCCTCCCACCCCGCAAAATTTGGCCGGAAAATTAATAAAAAAAATAATTTGCAGGAGGAGAGGTAGGTGCGAGGCAGGCGAGCTTTCTTCCCCCCTCCCCCAACCCCGCAAAATTTGGCCGGAAAATTATAAAATAAAAATAAATAATTTTTAATAAATAATTAATAATAAATAATAAATAATAATTTAATTTAATT
This sequence comes from Notechis scutatus, assembly GCF_049901735.1. Classification (NCBI taxonomy): domain Eukaryota; kingdom Metazoa; phylum Chordata; class Lepidosauria; order Squamata; family Elapidae; genus Notechis; species Notechis scutatus. Next base: position 15,004,637 of record NC_142025.1, on the reverse strand, counting down.
TAATTTAATTTAATTTAATTTAATTTAATTTAATTTAATTTAATTTAATTTAATTTAATTTAATTTAATTTAATTTAATTTAATTTAATTTAATTTAATTTAATTTAATTTAATTTAATTTAATTATGTGCGGCCCAAACCAAATTTTCATCTTCTAATGTGGCCCAGGGAAGGTGAAAGGTTGGACACCCCTGCACTAGACCAAAACTGGCTCAAAATGCAATACACAGAGGCATGTATTTGCCCATTTAGCATCATTCTAGCAAAAACAGATGAACTCTGTCTCGTAATGAAACAGAGAATAGAGAGGAAGCTCAGCAATGATCCCAGGTTAGCAATCTCAGATTACTATGTTGCTCTGACTAATGGATCATACTTAAATCACACTAGGACCACTTACATCACTTACAGATTACAAGCAAACGTGTCTTATGTACTGTGTTTGAGAATGCATGAATAATCACTTAAGGTAGCAGATGACTAAAAATAAAATCATAAGTAAATTAAATAAGTAATGTAGGATTTGATCATTTCAAGGAAACAGGCTGAGCTGACTTTCCAAGATTTCATTTAGATAAATTGGATAAACTTCTCCTAACTGAAAGACAGACTTTGTGCCACAGATTTCCTAAAAACCATTCCTATTTTTTGTTCCTTTGAAAGATGTGCATTCATTACAGGATATTACTGGGGAAATTAACCCTTTATGCATTTCTGTTCACACAACAAAAATTGCTTCTGTAGGGGGGGAAAGCAGTACTCCAGTATTTGAGGGGCTGCCACAAAGAAGGGGGGGGTCAGCTTATTTTCTAAAGCACCAGAAGGCAAGATGAGAAACAAGAGATGGAAATTAATCAAGGAGAGAAGCAACCTGGAATTAAGGAGAAACTTTCTACTAGTGAAGACAATGAGCCAGTTAAGACAATTAGACAATTAGCCAACCCACCCAGAAGTTGTGGGTGCTTCATCACTGGAGGTTTTTAAGAAGAGACTAGATAGCCACTTGTCTGAAATGGTATAGGGTCTCCTGCTGCAGCATAGAATTGAACTAAGATGACATTGAAAATCCCTTCCAGCTCTATTCTGATTCATTGAAAAAGCTGCTTTTAGGTACATCCTCACTTCACTCGGTCACCATGCTGTCCCTTCTCATTTTACTCCTAATGCTTAAATATGCCATCAAGTAATGCAAGCAGGGACAAATTTTTCCTCCTCCTCCTCCTCCTCCTCCTCCTCCTCCTCCTCCTCCTCCTCCTCCTCCTCCTCCTCCTCCTCCTCCTCCTCCTTCTTCTTCTTCTTCTTCTGACATTTAGATCAGACAGAATTGAAGAGACATCAGGTAAAACAAAGGGTGGAGGATTATGTTTATATATCAACAACAACTGGTCTCAGGATATAACTATAATATAGAAGTTTTGTGATGAAAATTTAGAGTCTTTACACATCAACTGCAAGCCATTTTACTCTCCAGTTAGTTCACATTTTGGAGGTATCTCACATGGGTGACCTTTAAAGCTCACTGGCAACCCTTACTGATTCTCTCCTTGGTCCCTTGGTTTGAATTTAGGTTATTGTGGTCTGTGAGGTTCTCTGCCATCTCTATTTTATTCTGTAAGAGATGAAGGAACACGGATAAATTTGTGGGATTGATGAAGAATTCAGTCCTAATAAAGAAATTTAGACTGAGGCAAATAATTTGGCTGAAACAGCATTAGTTTGCCTTCAGAAGTTGTGGAAGCTTCATCACTGGAAGTTTCAAGAAGAGATTGGACTGCCATCTGTCAAAAATGGTGAGGGTCTTGGGTGGGGGGTTGGAATAGATGACCTACAAAGTACCTTCCGAGTCTGTTAATGTGTATCTGTATCTGATAAGCAAATGGTTACTTTGTTTATGTGGGCACAAGGGTTAAATTTGGGTGTGCTAGAATTGCACGATAAGAATGGTCTTATAATGGGACAAAGCCTTAAATGCTACTATTGTGATACACATGTGCAAAGAAAAATATTTTGGGCATTTCCATTTGCTTAAGAATACATAAATGACCAAATACTGTATGCTTATCCATTTGAAATGTCTTGTGTGAAATTGACTGTATAAGCATGTATATTTGGTATCTTTCACCTGGAATATTACTTAACACCTAGTTGCATACCTCACCAAGGTACTGCAGACTCTAAATAGCATTTTGGAGGTTTCTTAATCCATGTCCTGACAAAATAGAGAAATGGATTTTAACCTTACCACAGATGGCAAAGAAAAAGAAGGGTATTTTTCCAACCACCTGTTCCTTCTTTTTGTAAATCTCTACATTGTCTGGATCTTGAGTAATGCTATTAGTTCAAGCTGGAGATGCTGACATTATGAACTGTGCATAGAGAAACATCCTATTATTTGACTATCTGATCACAATTCATGTTGCATTGTGCAATCAGAGACTTAGTTTTTCCATATATCAGAATAGCTACAGTAAAGTTTATAAATCTATCCTTACTCTTTGGATAGACTTGTTCATATCATGTTTGAAGTCTAATCTTTTGAGACTTAGAAAGTTCCTTAAATTATTTTTTAATACTTTTATAAAACTAGAAGAATTATTTTTTTTATTAAAGTACCAGACACCAGTATAAATTGTGGTAGGGCTTAGGATAAATAATGGTATATGCAATAATGATAAATAGATGATAATTAGATAGCTGAATAGATAATAGCTAGATAGACATACGGATAGATTGTATACAATGCTGTGGATTCTATTGTTATCTGAATTTAGCTTGATATAGATGGTATAGGAATACCACTAATATCTACGATATGATGTCTTGAACCTACAATATTCTTAACTAAAATGGCCTCTTTTAAAAAATTAAATAATTTATATCTTTCAAATAAAATATATGGGAAGTCATTAACACCAAATCTAATTCACCATCTCTGCTGATAACACCATTCAATGGTATGTCCCATATACCCCATGGTGGTTTTAAAAAAAATTCGAACAATGCCTCTGACTACAGAAAGTTTGGATGAACTCATTTGAGGATTTTATTCTCAGTAGCTGAAGTACAAAAAAAGGAAATCCAGAATTATTAGAAACATATGTTTTTGCTTTCCTGTAGACAGAAAAGGCAGCATCATTAGAATATGAGAAAGTCAATGGTTTTTGAAGAAGCAAGATAGAAAGAATATTAATTATTTTTCATTTTGGTGTTGATTGGAGAAGATCATGGACATTTAAAAAAAAATATCATCAAAGAAATGGATCATCAAAGAAATCATTCCAGAGTTCTCACTTAGGCACAAGTGACTAGGGTCAAAATAGCCTATTTTGGATTAATTATGTGAAGACTTAATTCTCTGGACAAGGCTATAATGTTAAGAAAGGTGGTAGGAAAGAGAAGAGGATGACCGACAGCAAGATGGATAGATTCAGTTACAGCAGCGATAAGTGTACCACGGGAACACCTGAAAAACCAGGTTAGGAACAGATTGCCATAAATAAAATCTCTATGTGGTTGCTAAGAGTCAACAATGATCCGAAAGCACAAAATCAATAAATCATTCATTCAAAGGAAGCCAAGAGACTGAGGAAAAACTAGCACTGAAGATATTTTTGCGATTATGTAGGAATGGGGATACCAATGAGCAGATTCTGTTTCCTATGTCTGCCAAGTAATTGGCAATGTCACTGCCTAAGGTGGAATGCTGCAATGGATCCTAATCAAGAAATGAAGGAAAACTTTAGAAAATTGTTAAGAAAGCCACAGTCCTACTTTGCCATTGATTTATGTCACAGCTATTGGTAAATATTGATCTCATCACCCCAACATGAAGTACCTTAGTGACAATTGAAAGCATTTGATGGCTGAGTAACAAAGCATCCCTACAGGAAATTCAGCAAGCAGCAGCTTGCGGTCTCTGCATAAAGGGAAAAGCCCTCCCTAGTGTTTATTTTTATAGTGTTGAAGAGCTGGGAAGCATCACAGAATCCCTGTGAATAAAGAAAACATAACAAATTATTTCCCAATATCTCAGGAACTGCAGTTGCCTTTTTAGCAAGCAAAAAATAATGGCAAACTAGGGCAGCTAAGGAGGCTAAAGAAGAAATAAACTGAAGTCATGTGAATGATCATTTTAAGAAAGGAATGACAAAGGGGGGAAATAACTACAAAGAAAATAGATCTTTCTCCTGTTTTGTTCTTGAATGTACACACAAACGTTCACAGAAACATTTTGCTATAAAAACCTAAGAAGAAGTTAAATCCAATTTTTTGCAAGGTTCAGATTTCAAGAATTCCCAATTTTAGTCAACTTAATGTGTGCAATAGATAAGTGGGTAACACATGATATTACCTAGTTTGGTAATGAAACATCTGCAAGAAAACAACCAATGTTCAAAGAACATCAAGGACCCCACAATTTAACGTATTCAAGATTCCCTTCACTTTTGAATGCCAGGCAGTGAGGATGACATTTTCTATTTTGTTGTTGTTGTTTTCTTTGAACACCGGACACAGAGATAGACCTTTTTTAATTTCTAAGTAGTAGAAGTCTTATTTATAACACTGATTTATTGACATCTGTATTTGGTCTTCTGATTAATTCCATCTCAAGGTGATATCTGCAATAAATATACCTATTAGTACATTTGGAATTTAAGGAAACACCATGGGTGACATAAAATGGCAATTCTGGAGTGTGTGACCAGGGCTTGTAGTCCATTACAAAATGTCAAGAAGATGAAAATTATCTTTGGCTAATGAAAATGAACTGTAATGACCTTTTGCATATGGCAATCCACAAGGACCATCATTACATAAATCAGTACATTGCAGAATATGTGCTTGCTATTGCTGAGAATGCAAAGTTTATTTCCTTTCTCTCAATCTCTGGGTGTAAGGAATTCCAGGTCTCCACTGAGGAGATGTAGAAAGGGAGAGCAGACTGCCACTGGTATATTAGGGCTGGTAGGAAAGGGTTATTGGTTTCATGTCCTGATTGGGGGTTTCTGTTGGGACCCAAGAACCAAGAAAGAGTTATTTCTGAGTAGTTTCCTTTGAGAAATCTTGCCATACTGAAACAACTATTTGCATTACTTTAGATATTCATTACTTTTGGAATCACTAGGGAGGAGTCTTCTTAATTCTCTTTCTCCCAACCAAACTACATAAGTTTCGTTATCTCTTTCCTCTCTGAAATGCAGCACCTCCTGTGAATCCAGACTATGTTCCACTACAGTTTCCCATAGACATAATTCTATATAACAGGATTCTGGTTGACTCTCAGGTAAGACTACCTTACGATGTCATATAATATTTCCATTGGTTGTGGTGAGATCCAATGATGCTCTTCCATTAATTCCACCTTAGCCCATTTAAAGTACATTGGATCAAAAATTATTGACCGGTTAAAGGTCATGATGAGAGTTTTACTAGTATATAGATTGTAGCAATGATGGTGATTAAGTTGGGAGTAATCATGTCTGAATTATCTTTTTAGGGTTATTATTTAATGAATTTATTATTTATTCTTTGGTATATTACATGGAAGCATTTTGGCCACTGTAGGGTAAAAAGATTTTGAATGACCTTCTTCAGCATTGATTTATAAGTCTTTGAAAGAGAATTATGTGACCTTTTCATTTTTTAAAAGCAGACCAGTCAAAGGCAAATCTTTCATTATTATTATTATTATTATTATTATTATTATTATTATTATTATTATTATTATTATTATTATTATTATTATTATTATTATTATTATCTTATTTCTGTTTTGGTACAATACTTCTGGATAAATTGAATAAGTCACTTCTACAGTTTCAGAGGACATGTAATGTGAGGCAATGGATCTAAATAGCATCCAGATTCAGGGTGACATATTACAAAGAAATATCAAGTATTCAGTTATTGGACTGGTCAATATCTAAGCTGAAAGTGGAATAAAACTTGAACTTGTTGAATGGAGCCAGTTTTCATACACTGCTATGTCTAACTCTTTAGCTCCGTACACACCCATGATGGCCTCACCCCCCAAAATGTTAGTAAGTCATTATCCCAATTAATTCAGAGGCAATTTGGAAATCTTTTATCTTGAAGTAGGCTGTGACTTTATGTGTATTTCAAGGAAGTGGGGAAAATGCCAATGATTTTGAACTAATTTTGTTCAGGACAAATTATGAACCTTTAAAAATGGAATTGGGGCCATATAACTAAGTTGTCCACCTGGTTTATAAAGAATTGAAGGGGGTGGAGCTGGCGTCTCAGCAGTACAGCGTGCGATCTTGAAGCTGCAAGATTGCTGCTGATATATCTGTTGCAGGATGGTCCTACTGGACCTAAACCGTCCCATAGAGATTGTTAAGTTTGAGGAATAATGGAGACCAGACATCTGACCAGTGACTTCAACTCTTTAATAATCGTAAATAGAACAGAACAGAGCAAGGCTATGGGCAACAGCAACCCTTTTATAGGGTTATCTGCTACCTTATTAACCAATGACATGTGCAACAAGTTCAAACTTATAACCAATGAGAAGTGTCAAAATAGTGGCCAATCAGGGACTACTTATGGACCAATCCCTAGTTGTTGTATAAGGGCCAATCAGGTGTGCAGGTTTCCAAACCCTGATTTGCATTTATGCTAGTAACTTTTATTGATTCACAACAGAGATGGTGACTGAGGAGGGCACATCCTGCTGATCCCAGGGACATTGCAAACTCCCTGGTTGATCCAGGAAAAGCCCTTTTGCCGGCAGAGGAGAGGCAGCCATTCAAGCTGCTGAAGCTGGGACTGCTCCGGAACAGAAGAAATTGAAGGAAAGTATGTCAGCTTGGTGAGATGAACTTTTACTTATTATTACTTGAAGAGAACATCCTTAAAGATTTAAAGTGAAATTAAAAGTGAAGAGGAAAGAGTTCAAGCGGTGAAATTAAACTAGTTAAAGTGAAACTTTTTTTTCTTTTTCACTTTTTATTGGAACTTTGAATTTGGTAAAGTTACTGAACTTTAAACTGGACTGGTTTCTTTTAAATTTTCATCCTTGTTTTTATTTTTATTTTTTAATAATTTTTTGAAAGTCTGTTTTGATTAAGACTCTTCTTTTAGATTTGAGTTGTATTTTTTTTTCAAAAAAAAGGAAGGATTCAATTTTCTATTTTTGTTTCTGGTATTGTATGCAAGAGGGGGGAGTGAAAGTGAAGGGGGGAAAAGTAGCATTGCCATTTAGAGGCTTGGACATATTATTTCTTACTTTCTCAGTTTGTTTATATATTTGCTATACTCTGAGCTTTGCAATGGAAAAGATAGTGGGATGAGCATGGTAGATTGTTTATACAGGTGCTTATCTGTGAAACTAAATAATTAGAGCTTTGAGCTGAAGTTGAAAGAAAGAAGATTGAAGTAACTTTGAAAATACCGGAACCAGAAACATTGAGTTTGATTTATTAAAGAGCCTTGGATATTTAGTGGCAGCAGCTGGCTTAACTTTAGATTATTTTCCATCTCCTTTTCTACTCCACCCCCACCCCCACCCCAGTTTGGATTTTTATGTTTGGATTTTAACCTTATATTCCAGAAACTAGAATGTAGAATTTTTTTTTTTAACTTTTTTTTCATCCAGAAACTAGAATGTAATTTTTTTTTACTTTTTTTCATCTTCTTCCTTTTCTCTTTTTATTAAGAGAAATAATTGGATTAAGGTACATAAGTGCCTGAAGATCCCCCCGCTTTTTGGGAGTGGCAACTTCCTGCTTGTGCTCCTTTTTTTTTCTTTTTTCTTTTTTCCTTTTTCTCTCTTCCTCTCTAAGCACAAGATGAGCAGAAAGACAACAGCACCAGCTTCCTCAATACCAATAGCCTCTTTACCATTCGGAGGACAACGGTCAATACAGACAATCTTACAACAGGAGAAAGAGAAGGAAGTGACATTACAGATGATTATGCAAGGAATCCAGAAGATTGAAAAGAGAATAGAGAATATTGAGCAAAGAGCTGAGAATATTGGGCAAAGAACTGAAAACACAGATGAGAAAGTAGAGAACATTCAACAGATGATGCTGAAATATGAAATATAACAATAATGGAATTAACAGGAGCTTTAAAAACAGAATGTTGGAAAAGCACCTGGTCCAGATGGCTTACCAGCAGAATTTTACAAGACCTTTCAGGAAATACTGAATCTTCACCTATTAGAAGTTATGAACGAAGTTATGTTAAAGAAAAAAATACCCAAAACATGGACAGAAGCATACAGGAGGATACAGACCTGCAGCAAGTTAAAAATTACAGACCTATATCCCTATTAAATTCAGACTATAAAATCTTTGCTTCAATCTTGGCAGAAAGACTAAAAAGATACTTAAATAACTTTATCCATATTGATCATATTGATTCCTGCCAAAGAGACAAATCAAAGACAATGTGAGAATTATTTTGGATACTCTGGAATACTATGAGGCACATCCTGAGAAGCAAATGGCTTTGATGTTTTTAGACACACAAAAAGCCTTCGACAATGTGAGTTGGCAATTTATGTTATTGCAATTGGAACAAATGGGCTTTGGTAAAAAAAATCATTCAAGCCATTGAAACAATATATTATGAACAAACTGCAAAAGTTATGGTAAATGGAGAACTAACAGAATCTATAGATATAAGAGGGACCCAGGCAAGGTTGTCCCTGCTATTTGTGTTAACATTGGAAGTGTTGAATAGGAATATTAGAGAAGACAAAGAAATAAAAGGAATGAAAATCCAAAAGGAAGAGTATAAATTGCAAAAGAGTATAAATTGCAAGCTTTTGCAGATGACTTGGTATTTATATTAGAAGACCCATTGGAAACAGTACCTAAACTAATAGAAAAAATAGTAGAATATGGAAAAGTAGCAGGTTTGAAAATAAACAAAGATAAAACAAAGATACTAACAAAGAATATGCTAGTAAGATGAAAGAAAGAGTTGGAAGAAGTTTTAGAAATACAGGTCACAAATAAGGTTAAGTATTTAGGGATATACATTACATCAAGATGTAGTACACTGAAGGAGGATAAATTATTTTAAACTCAAACAGCAGATTGCAACAGATTTGACAAAATGGGGAAACTTACAATTATCATTGATTGGGAGAATATCTACAATTAAGATGAACGTATTGCCTAGAATTTTATATTTATTCCAGACAATTCCAATCTGACTAGGGAAGGAGTTTTTTGAAGATTTAAATAGAATTGTGTTGAAATATATTTGGCAGGGCAAAAAAGCAAGAATAAAATTAAAATTGTTACAAGATGCAAGAATAAGAGGAGGGTTTGCCTTGCCTAACTGGAAGTTGTATTACCAAGCAACAATGTGGGTAAAGGAATGGATAACATTAAGGAACAATAGACTATTGAACTTAGAAGGGCATGACTTGCTGTTGGGATGGCATGCCTTCCTTTGGTACAAAGGAATTAAAACACAGGGGTATTTTAGAAGACATTATATTTGAGAGGCATTGTTTTTGAATTGGGAGAAGATAAAAAGACAATATTATTTAAAAATTCCACTATGGATATCTACCATTGAAGCTTTTTCTTATCCAATAATATATAAAAAGGAAAAAAACAGTTAGATATGGTGAGATATTGAATGAAAAGGGTGAACTTAAATCTATGCAAGCACTGGAAGAACAAGGTGTAAAAATGAATTGGTTTTCATATTTGCAAATGCAATCTAGATTTGACAAAGATGTTAAAGCAGAAGGTATTTATGATAAGTTGACTGACTTAGATAAGATTTTGATGGGTACTGATGAAAAGGTAATTAAAAAAACTTTATGGACATTTATTAGAATTTAAATTGGAGGAGGAACAAGTTAAAGAAACGATGATTGCTTGGGGGGAAATTTTGGATATGGAATTGATTTAGAAAAATGGCAATATTGTGGTCTCAAAATTATAAAATGGGAATGTCAACTGCATATAAAGAAAATTTGTATAAGATGTTTTACAGGTGGCATCTACCCCCGACAAGACTTGCGAGAATGTTTAAGAATAAATTGGATAAATGTTGGAAGTGTCATCAGATACCTGCTTCATATTACCATTTGTGGTGGACATGCTCAGATGCAAAGAAATATTGGACTAAAATCCACACATGGTTGGAAAAAATGATAAAACAACATATAGACTTTAAACCAGAGATCTTTTTATTGGGAATTATACCAGAAATATACAACAAAGAGTTGAAATATTTGATTGTAAATGTACTAACAGCGGCTAGGATTGTATTTGCTAAGAATTGGAAAAATGTTAAAATACCTATGCAGGAGGAAGTTATTAAGAAAATTATGGACTGTGCTGAAATGAGTAAATTGACATTTGAAATTAGAGAATAAGAAGATAAACAATTTTATATGATATGGGATTTGTTTTATCAATGGTTGGACAAAAAGACATGGTAATGTAATAGACTAAATAATTTTATGATAGAAATTTAATAGATTAATATAAGACATAATATAGACATATATAACAATTGGTTGAAAATATAACATAAATTTTAAGATAAAACTTGGAACATCTCGTATAAAATGATGGAATAAATAGTTTAATCATGGATGATTAATAACTGATAAATATACAAGCATATGTTAGTTCAACAATGTGAAAATTGATATAAATTGTGAGTAAATGACTACAAAAGGATAGCACAAAAGATTTGTAACCAACTGACACACTGTATGTATATATATAAAAAACAAAATTATTTCTCTTGGTGCAAAACTATTACAAATCCTCTGTATTTCCCTTTTGGGTAAAAGACTCAGATCAATCATTTTTTATAAATCACAACAACACTGGGTGTAGATAGTTTTCTTATATTGCCAGAATAAGAATTTTTAATGGAGCTTCATATTAATGTTTATGTTTATTATTCAGTCAAGTCCAAATTCACTAGCCATAATTGTATCTGAGTGAAATGAAAATTGTGTTCCCATTCTTTCTGCTTTCTCTGCAGTACTATCAACCAAGATTTGGGGCCAGAAATTCTATGTAATGTTTTTTTCAATGTCCTGTTCCAAAAATAAAACAGTCCCCAGATAAATTAGATAATGACTATAGAGTAAGCATTTTGAGAGTTTCAAACCTCCTGCTCTGACAACCAGTAATAATGAAAGAAAAATCTCCCAGGCCTGGATTTCTCTATGCAACCAATGGTTAGGAGAGAAAGGAAAACATGTGAGCTCATGTGGTTATCAAACTTAATAAAGATAATATGTCAACAATGTTTTCCAAGTGCTGTAAAGACCAGATGCTGGATACATTTTTTTCCTACTTGGTGACCTCTCCCAGAAGGTTATTTAAATATCCCAAACCACAGAAATGTTTTAAATGCATAGATATGTAAATGTGTGCTTAACACGAACACAAGTTATTATGAAGGTTGCACTTTATCAAACAAAGGTTATGCATTTTGAATAAATCTTCAATCAAAATTTCTAAACAAAGTGCCTTATTTCCAAACAGATCACCATGGGAAAAATATATTCATTGAACGGGGCAAAATGAAGCATGTGCTTAAGTGGTTCTCTGAAGTGAGATTCAAAAGAGAAAAAGAAATAAACCAAATCTGATTGCTTGTTTGGGGCAGAGAATACACAGGAAAGTGTATTCCTGAATTGATTTTTGGGAGAATGCAAACAAATGGGTTGAAAATAATAATAATGTGCTTCTTAATTGTTTTAGTTTTGTCCATCAATGTAGGAGATGACAGGCTGAGGGCAAAGTCAAATGCATCATCAGTCTGGAATCCCTATTCCCATAAAAGGGAGCTAAGTCCACCCTCACAGTTGACTCTTATCTCATGCCAATTTGCCTTGACCATTATTAGATCAGATTCTTGTAGGAACTATGTAGAATAAACTTGTGGTGCTTTTGAATTATGTACTGATTCCTGGTTTCTTATGCCTGCAATTGGTTAATATAATTTATAGCATTGCTTTGCACCAAGACTTTTCATCCTGTCCATGGACATTTCCCATTTCTTGGGAGCCCAAAGAAACTTGTTATTGAACAGCATTATTTCATTTCACCCTGATTGTTCCCTTGATTGTATTTGCACAACTGAGGTCATGGTATAATCTCAGGAAAGTATCTTTTACAACCTTAATATATTCTGCAGCTGTTCCTGAGCAGGTGGGAAAGCATTATACTGTATTTGTCCTAAGAAATGGCAGCTAGGGAGACCTTAAACAATTCATTTCTGTAGAGTTCATTGATTTAAGTAAGACATTGGAATTCAGTTAAAAAATAGATGAAAAAGAAATGGCAGAAATATTCTGAATTAGAAATCCAATAGATATTAGGATAACTTTAAATTGTCCTGATATCGCCCTATTCACTGCTTTTAAATACCCTACAATGCATTTACACCTTTATAAGAACAAAGCTCAACCTGATGTTTGTTTAGGTGTATAATATGCTATTTTAAAAAAGGGATGTGGTGGCTCAGTGGCTAAGATGTTGAGCTTGTCGATCAGAAAGGTCAGCAGTTCAGCGGTTCAAATCTCTAGCGCTGTATAATGGAGTGAGCTCCTGTTACTTTTTCCAGCTTCTGCCAACCTAGCAGTTTGAAAGCATGTAAAATGCAAGTAGAAAAATAGGGACCACTTGGTGGGAAGGTAACAGCGTTCTGTGTGCCTTCAGCATTTAGTTATGCTGGCCACACGACCACGGAGATGTCTTTGGACGGCGCTGGCTCTTTGGTTTTGAAACAGAGATGAGCACTGCCCCCTAGAGCCAGAAACGACTAGCACGTATGTGCGAGGGGAACCTTTTTTTCCTTTACTTTATGCTATTAAAGAACCATTTTACTAGTTTTCTTCCCTAAAATTTTACCAATATTCTGAAAGGACAAGCATAAAGATTGCATCTGGTTCTGAGCATGTTTCCCAAATAATCAAATAAGTAAGTATATCTAAAATCTTGAAAATTAACCAAACCTTATCCTATGAAATAGGGTAGATGAAATTAAGACCTTGGCTTAATTTTTAAAGCCTTCTTCAAATGTAGATCTTTAGTAAGTTGTCAAACCTTTCCTTTGTCAGAAAAAATCCTAGGCATTAGGAGAAAAGGAACATGAGAAAGATCTAGAATAAGTATAATCTTCATCTCTAGGCTTATCTGCCATTTTATTTAGCTTGGTTCATTCTTAGCAGGTTTCTCTTAATTTCTTATTCTTGTGAGAATGGAATTCGGAGTGCTGCGCAGATTGTTAGTGTGCCTATGAAACAGAAAACCCACAATACAAAGATAGTTTGAGATAATCCACTGCAAAAAGAATCAGAAATAAAAAAAGAAAATAGGTGCTCTAGGGTTGTATTGATAACAGCAGTATCTGCCAGGATGAGAAACTATACTGGAATGTAACCTGAAAGGGTTCTGAAGGCACCTGATTGGGTAATCATCAGGTGAGCTTTCTTGCACTCTGGAACTGAATGGCAACCATCACTATTCCTTTTCCACATCAGGAATGGATAATCAACATGCCCAGAACCTACATGGAATTGTAAGTCCATCTGATATCTCTGGCTGAAAATCCATATTTTCTTCTCCTTTTTAAGGCAAGAAATAGATATACTACACAGCATGAACATAAACTAGATTAAAATGCTCATAAAAATAATCAAAAACACCACAAAATTAACTTTCCATCCCGCTCCTGAAAGTGTTCAAGTAAATACACATACACAAACCCTAGTTTTGAACAAATATGTGGCATCTATTTTGCATGATTATCTGTCCAGGCATAGAAAGAGAGCTTGCAAAGATTCTCTTCCCCCATGCAGTGAAACAGATTAACATCACAACACTGGAGATGTTCATTTGTGAAGTTGCAAGCAGCTTTAATTTTTCCCCAGGCAAGTATCTGAATCAGAACACATATCCTTTACATTTCCCATTTTATGATTTTTGCAAGTCGGAGTTCAACAAGCACTTGTCTGATTGATGATTCAGTTAATGTACATTCTTAGCAACCTCACTGACAGATTTTTCTCCAGAATGATCTTTTACCAACCTTAGGTCTCCTAACAGTCTCACTGCTGCTGTTACTCATCTATCCCAGGAGCAACCATTCCCCCATCTACCCCAGCATATGAGATAGCACAGCAGGATTCAAGGGAGGTACATTTATTTACTTATAGCAATATCCCATTTCTCCGATAGGCAATACCAAAATGATTTGTTAAAAGTTTATATCATATAATCCCTACAATTAAAATGTCAAAACATAAAAGCAGTAAAAGCACTATTATCATTATTATCAGAGCAGCTTGAACTTAGAAAAAAAGGTTAGTGCAAAAATCATTCTTCTTAGCATTTAAACTGGCACACAGAAAAGGAAAGTATTTTTCTAATGAAAACAAGGACTCGAGGAGATCCCACAAAAAAGAGAAGGGTCATACAATCTAGATTTGATAAAGATGTTAAAACAGAAGGTATCTATGATAAGTTGACTGATTTAGATAAAATTTGGACAGGTACTGATGAAAAAGTAATCAAAAAACTTTATGGACATTTGCTAGAGTTTAAATTAGAGGAAGAACAAGTAGAAGAAAAAAATGATTGCATGGGGGAAAAATTTCAGATACGGGATTGACTTAGATAAATGGCAAAAATTGTGGTCTTAAAATTATAAAATGACAATGTCAACTGCATATAAAGAAAATTTGTATAAGATGTTTTACAGGTAGCACTTACCCCTGACGAGAATTGCAAGGACGTTCAAGAATAAATCGGATAAATGTTGGAAATGTCATCAGATACCTGGTTTATATTACCATATGTGGTGGACATGCTCGGATGCAAAAAGATATTGGACTATAACTCACACATGGTTGGAAAAAATGACAAAACAACACATAGACTTTAAACCTGAGATATTTTTATTGGGAATTATACCAGAAATATATTGTAAAGAATTGAAATATTTGATTGTAAATGTTTTAACTGCGGCTAGAATTGTATTTGTTAAGAATTGGAAAAATGAAAAAATACCCATGCAGGAGGAAATTGTTAAGAAAATCATGGACTGTGCCAAAATGAGTAAATTGACATTTGAAATTAGAGAACAAGAGGATAAACAATTTTATATGATATGGGATTTATTTTATAAATGGTTAGATAAAAAGACATGGTAAAGAAATAGATTAGTAAGCCTTACAATAAAAGTAAATAGATTGATATAGAATACAATACAAAATATATAATCATTGGATGAATGTATAAGATTAAATCATAATGAAAATTAGGATATCTCATATAAAATGATGGAAAAATAGTTTCGTCAAATGGATGTTTAATAATCGATATTACATAAGCACAAGCTAGATTGATAAGGTGAGAATTTATATAACTCGTGAGTAATCGTAAAAAAAAAAGATAGCACAAAAGATCGTAACCAACTGTCACAATGTATGTATATAATTGAAAGAGGGTTTTATGTTTTTATGTTTTGTTTGTATGTTTGTTGTAAAAAATAAAAACTTTGTTTAAAAAAAAAAGAGGGTCAACCTATTTTACAAAATGTCAGAAGGCAGGACAGGTAATTAAACAAGGAGCGAAGCATCCTTCAACTAAGCAGAAATTTCCTAACAGTGAGGACAATTAACCAGTGGAACAGCTTGCCTTCAGAAGTTATGAGTGTTCCATCGCTGGAATCTTTTAAGAAGAGACTGGAAAGTCACTTTCGCCTTTCAGCCCCAATCCAGAGCCCTTTGCAGACAGTCGCTTTCACGACAAATTATTTTTGTATTGAATTTATATTTACCGACAAAGAAATAAAGGTTTCCCTTTATTTCTTTGTTGGTAAAATATAAATTCAACACAAAAATTTTGTATGCCCACATTCATCTTTCTGAAGGCAGCTGACAACTTGTTGTTTTACTAACCCTTTTTTCTATGAGAACTTGGATGGTTATGAATGTCATAATTCATATTTCCAGCATACTTCTGCTGCTATTGTCTTTTTTCCCTCTCTAGCCATACATGCCCAATTTTGCCAAATGTTCTTTTAAATATTGGATAGAATAACAGCCCTTATGTAAGAAAGATTCTATCTTGGGGCCAGAAAGTTCATTTTACTTCATGTCCCAGGATCAGCTGGCTTTGATGGATATTTTATTTGTTTCTATTTCTCTATGAAGGCTGTTAGGCCTAAATAAAATCCTGAGTTGCTTGCATGCAGCTGTGTCTCAGTTGTAGCTTGAAAGGGCAACCATATGTCCTTCCTCTGATGAAACTTCTACAACTGCCATCTCAATCTATTACAGGGGTATCAAACCCAAGGCCTGCGGGCTGAATCCAGCCCACAGGGTGGTTAACTCCAGCCCCGAGGGCCAGCTTGGAAATATCAAATGACCAGCCCGCGGTACTTCTGGCAGCTAAAATGGCTTGCGTGCAGCCTCCCAGCAGCTTGTTTTCACCCTCCATGGCCCCCAGCACTCTGCCAGATGAAAATGCCCCAAAAATGCCCTGAAAAATGGACCTAAATATGTTCTATCTCGGAGAGTAGGCGCGATAACGGAGACGAGACATCGAATAGTGACTCCAACTCTTTATTAGTGACTTCAGGAAAACAGAGAGAAAAGAATAACAACAGCAGCTCCTTTTATAGAGCTGGCTGCTGTCAAAGTGTCCAATGGTTTAAGTTTGCCGCGCTTGGAGCATCCAATCGCGGCAGCCTGTTAACTAGCCAATCAGATCAGTCCCAAATGACCAATCGCGACTCGCTGTCAACGGACCAATCAAAAGTGCAGGATTATGAGCCTGCTTGAGGAACGGCTAGTCAGGTTTGCAGGCTTACGAGCCTGCTTAGTTCGGAACAAAATAGGCCCTAAAAATGGCCAAAAAACAAGGCATAAACAAGCTAAAAATGGGCCCCAAAACACCCCTAAAACAGCCTGGAAAATGCTCCAGAAAATGCCCTGAAAAATTGGTCAAAATGGGCTGAAAATGGCTCAAAATAGGCCCTAAAAATGCCCAAAAAACGGGCCATAAACAGGCTGAAAACAGCCCCAAAACAGCCCTAAAACTGCTCCAGAAAATGCCCTGAAAAATGAGTCAAAATGAGCTGAAAATGGCCTAAAATGGGCCCAAAAATGGCTGAAAAATGAGCCAAAAACAGGCTAAAAAACAGCCAAAAATAGGCCCCAAAACCGTCAAAAACAGGAAAATGGGCCACATGGCCTGTTTTTAGCTGGCAGAATGCTGCAGGCAGCATCCACCCCCTCCTCCGCCACCCATAGAAGAGAACTATAATGCTGATCCAGCCCTTGAAAAAATCCAGTTTGACCCCTAATCATTAGAAGTTTTCCCTCTTAATACATCTGAAACAGTGGTGGGATTCATTTTTTTTTTTACTACTGGTCCTGTGGGCGTGACTTGATGAGCATGACGTGGCTTGGTGGGCATGGCAGGGGAAGGATACTATAAAATCTCCATTCCCTCATCACCCCGCTAACCTGCTTTCCAGTTCCGTTCTCCTGTGCAGGGTAACAAAAGAAGACCCAGCCAATCAGCTGGGACTCAGGAGGCAGAGAATAGATGGGGTGGGGCCAGTCAGAGGTGGTATTTGCCGGTTCTCCAAACACGCCCCCAACTACCTCAATTCCAACTACTGCCGGCCTTAAATGCAAACTACTCAATGCAAGAAGCCTCGTGAATAAAATACCTGAATTTCTCATCCTACTAAATATGGCTAACTTCGACATTATATTTGTCTGTGAAACATGGCTCAATGCATCTCTCCCCGACTCCATTACCACAGTAAGAGACTATCATGTTTACCGATCAGATCGTGAAAATCGTCGAGGAGGTGGTGTTGCTATCTTCTATAAAAAATCCTTACATCTAAAAAATATCCAAGTTACCCAGGAGCTTGCTCTTCCTGAGACCATCATCTGTGAACTATCCTTAAATATCACAATTCGATTCTTACTATGTTACAGAGCACCTGATTATGACATCGAACATGTAAACAAGCTAAATACATTACTAACATGGGCTGCATCCTGCCCATACCCTTTTATCTTTCTTGGTGATTTCAATCTACCTCATATTGACTGGACCCTAAATGATTGTACAACTGAAATCATATACACAACCTTCTACAATGCTATTACAAATCTGGGACTGGAACAATTAGTAACCAACAACACTAGACTAAACAACTGCCTCGATCTCATCTTCTGCAATAGTTTGAATTTAATTTACGGATTACAAACTAAAGAACCCTTTTCCAGCAGTGACCACAATATGATTGACTTTTGTCTCAACATACGTCCACACAAAAATCACCACAATGATGTAATCCCCAATTGTAACTTCAAAAAAGGCAACTATGATCTTAAAGACAACGATCTCTCATCCCTTGATTGGCAATCTCTATTCACTGGATGCAATACTGTTGAAGACCATTACAACATATTTTTACTTGAAGTCAAAAGAGTCATCAAACTATATGTACCAACAACAACTCCCAAAACAAAACAAAAAAGCAGATTACCCATAACAATAAGGAAACTTCAATCCAAAAAGAGATCACTCTGGCGGAAAAACAAATCTGGTCACGTTGCCAATTTCAAAAGCCGTTACAAAAATTTATGCCCCCAGATAAAGACTGAATGCACCAATTATCACATTAAACAAGAGGAAAACCTTCTAAGCACCAATTCCACCCGTGCTTTTTACAATTTTGTAAACAACAAACTAAAAGACTCAAGGTCCATCCCTCCCTTGATAGGACCTGATGGTAAAGTCTGCAACTGACGACACCATTAAAGCCAACATCTTTAACACATTCTTCGGCTCAGTATTTGTAAACAGCAATGGATCATGCCCAGTATTTCCTAGCCGTACCACAGATAACAACAATGATCTAATACATATCGATTTTACAGAAGACAATGTTGAAAAAGCACTACGCAATCTAAAACCATCTCTATCTATTGGACCGGATGGAATATGTGCCTACTTCTTAAAAAGCTATCCACTGCCATAGCCAAACTTCTAAGCATAATCTTTGAAAAATCTTTCAGGACCAGCTCCTTGCCTAACCTATGGTCACAAGCCACAGTCATCCCCATCTTCAAAAAGGGAGACCCAAGCCTAGTTGAAAATTACAGGCCAATCTCCTTATGCTGCGTCACCTGTAAAGTCATGGAATCAATTATTAACCAATCCATCATCCTCCACTTAGAGACAAATA
The DNA here is from genome assembly GCF_049901735.1 of Notechis scutatus. Lineage (NCBI taxonomy): Eukaryota > Metazoa > Chordata > Lepidosauria > Squamata > Elapidae > Notechis > Notechis scutatus. Next base: position 14,985,392 of record NC_142025.1, on the reverse strand, counting down.
ACCTACTCTCCAATAAACAATTTGGTTTCAGAAAAAGCTATCCTGTAATCTGCAACTCTTACACTGCAAAAACATATGGACGACACAACTCGACCAGGGCAAAGCAATAGACGCAATCTACATAGACTTCTGTAAAGCCTTTGATTCAGTGGTACATGACAAACTACTCCTAAAAAATAAAATCCTATGGTATCTCTGGACAACTGAATAACTGGATAGAAGCATTCCTGTCAAACAGACAACAAATGGTCAAAATTGGGAGCGTCCTATCAAATTCAGTACCTGTCAATAGTGGTGTCCCCCAAGGCAGTGTTCTAGGACCAACTCTCTTCATACTCTACATAAATGACCTCTGTGATCATATTAAGAGCAATTGCGTTCTCTTCGCTGATGATGTAAAGCTGTTCAATACCACAGACAATACTGCTACCCTACAAAAAAGATTTTGACTATGTATCAGAATGGTCAAACAAATGGCAACTTCAAATCTCAACAAATAAATGCTCTGTCTTACATATTGGCAAAAAAATCAGAAAATAAAATACAAGCTGAATAGTCAAGATCTTGTTGATGACCCAAGCTCTGTAAAGGACCTTGGAATACTCACCTCTAATGATCTAAGTGCTAGAGCCCACTGCAACTACATAGCCAAAAAGGCATTAAGAGTTGTTAACCTAATTCTACGTAGCTTTTTCTCTGGTAATATCACACTACTAACCAGAGCATACAAAACATTTGCTAGACCAATACTCGAATACAGTTCATCAGTCTGGAACCCACATTATGTATCTGATATTAGCACAATTGAGAAAGTCCAGAAATATTTCACAAGAAGAGTTCTCCACTCCTCTACTCGTTGTAGAATACCTTATGCCACCAGACTTGAAATTCTAGAACTAGAAAACCTTGAACTACGCCGTCTTCGGTCTGATTTAATCATGGTATATAAAATCATACATTGCAATGTCCTACCTGTCAATGAATACTTCAGCTTCAACCATAACAACACAAGAGCACACAATAGATACAAACTCAATGTTAACCGCACCAAACTTGATTGCAGGAAATATGACTTCAGCAATAGAGTGGTCAATGTCTGGAATACTCTACCCGACTCTGTAGTTTCTTCCCCAAACCCCAAAAACTTTAACCTTAGACTGTCTACTATTGACCTCACCCCTTTCCTAAGAGGTCTGTAGGGGGCGTGCATAACCGCACCAACGTGCCTACTGTCCCTGTCCTATTGTTTCTCTTATTCTTCTTTTATTTTTCTTATATGTACCCATTTCATGTATTCACAACTATGTATACACTTATACTTATCTTGTAAACAATTGGCAAATCAAATAAATAAATAAATAAATATTCAAAATTTCCACTACCGGTTCTCCAGAATTGGTCAGAATCTGCTGAATACCACCTCTGAAAAGCCAAGAAATGGGGATAGCTAATTTACAGGAATTGGAATGAAGTCTTGGAAAATTCCATAGGGAAGAGGGAGAACACAATTTTTTAGAATGAGAAAGTATATCAAGAGCATTCCATCCTTTAGGAAATCGTTTGGACAAATGGCAAACAGGAGGCCTTCACTGGAGATAAAAGCAAAGTGTCAAAACTAGAGATCTCCCATACAGAGATACGAGGCAGTTTTCACATCTGCTTTAAAGGAGCTTCCCCCCACCACTTTCCTTCATACGTCCTTAATTACATCAAAATGAGAAAAGTATGAAAAGTATGAAACAACCTGGAACATATGAGCAAAATGTGGCAGATTAGCAACCATAAAGCCAGTGGGTTGACAGATTCTCTATCCCAGTTTGTGTGAGATTCTTCAAGGAAAGATCACAAATGGTAAAGTATTAGGAGGGTGGAAGATCAAATGTGAAACCTGAAATGGAGGAAATCCCAGAGAATAGAATAATCTTGATACATTTATGAAAGCCTGTTTGGGAAGCAAAGGGAAATTTCAACCTTTCTCAAAGACATGGAAATAGTGGGAAGCAAATAAGGAAAAGGATAACCTGTTTTGCAACAGTGTGATTGCAAGTGAAAAGTGCCTGAGCCTCCTTGATGTATAGATGGTAAAATAGCTGTCTCTATTTGTTGGCCAACCAACTTGTACCAATGTTACAATAGTGGGATTGATGGATAACTTGAATCATATAAAATATAGAAATGCACTACAGGATAATAGAAGCAGAAATGGATTTGGACTCCCTGCCTGGGAAATATATTACAAAGCAGCAGGTTTAACATGGAGTAAAAAATGGGCCAATCTAAGAAACAAAAGAATATTAACTCTAGAGAGGCACAGCCTACAGGCTGGGTGGCATGCCTTCATGTGGAACCCAGGAAATAAGACCCAAGCTTATTTCCACAGACGTATAATTTGAGATTCACTAATGTGAATATGGCAGGATATTAAAAACAAACATTATATAAAAATTCCAGAATGGGTACCTGTCATGGAGGCATTGATGCACCCCAACACCCTAGAAATTGGAAAAATGACTAGATATTATGAAGTTATATTCCCAAGGAATATTAAAAACAAATCAAGAACTCAGGGACCAAGGACTGAAGATAGACTGGTGGCTGTACCTCCAGCTCAAAACAAGGTATAAAAAAGATCAGGAGGAATACGGAATAGAAGTAAAGCCAAATCAATTAGATAATAGAATACTTTATTGGCCAAGTGTGATTGGACACACAAGGAATTTGTCTTGATGTAAATACTCTCAGTATACATAAAGAAAAGGTACATTCATTAAGAATCAAGAATCATAACGTACAACACTTAATGATAGTCATAGAGTACAGTCAACAATCAAATCATACTAGGAAACAGTCAAGTGGGAAGGGATGGGTGATAAGGAGTGGTGAGAAGATTAACAGTAATAGTAGTGTACACTTTGTAAATAGTTGAACAGTGTTGAGGGAATTATTTGTTTAACAGAGTGATGGCTTTCAGGAAAAAACTGTTCTTGTGTCTCGTTGTTCTGGTGTGCAGTGCTCTATAGCGTCGTTTTGAGGGAAGGAGTTGAAACAGTTTATGTCCAGGATGTGAGGGGTCTGTAAATATTTTCACAGCCCTCTTTTTCACTCGTGCAGTATACAGGTCCTCAGTTGAAGGCAGGTGGGTAGTAGTTGTTTTTTCTGCAGTCCTAATTATCCTCTGAAATCTGTGTCTGTCCTGTTGGATTGCAGAACCAAACCAGACAATCTCTTAGAGGGTACAGATGAGAAAGTAATTTCAAAAATGTAGAATTATCTATTAGAGTTTGAAATGGCAGAGGAATTGATGAAGGGCCTGATGATAGCATGGACAGGAAATGTGGGACATAACATTGATTTGGAAGACTGGGAAAGAATTTGGAAATTCTTTGACTACATGATAACAAAATCGGCAGTATATAAAGAGAATCAATATAAAATTTGTTATCAGTGGTATCTGCCTCCTTCGGGATTAGCCAACATGTACCCAATCTAAGCCCAATCTGCTGCAAATGCAAACAAACACGGGGCATCTTCTCCCGTATGGCTTTTCCCGAAAATTAAGAAATATTGGATAAAAATATGAACATTGATAAAAGAAATTATGACCTTTCAATTAGAACTCAAAGCAGAATTTTTTCTATTGGGAATAATAAAAGGTGACTGCACAAAAGAGATAAAATATTTAATTTTGCATATAATCACTGCAGCGAGACTAGCGCTCAGACAGCATTGGAAAGGAAACCTCATGCCACAGAGAGTTTAATAATCCAAAAAGTCTATGGTTGTGCTGAAATAGATAAATTTACTCTAAAATTAAAAGAAGAGGAAGACTCAAAGTATTATACAGTCTGGGAAAACTGGTACAAATAAATAAATAATAGAAACCAGCGAGTAAATAAATAAGGAAGGAATAGTTTAAAGAGGTTAATGTATGAATAATAACCAGAAATATGAAATAGGTATTGGAATAACATTTGGTATATAAGCACCGTCAAATTTATTTATAATGTATACAGTGTTTTAGTTTTAATGACATGTATTGTATTGTATTTTGTATTTATCTTTTTTAATGTTTAATAAAGTATTAAATATTGAAGAAAATATATATATCTCATTGATTTCTAGCCTACTAATGAAAACTTTTATTCTGTTGACCTCGGTTAATAGAATTATTCCCTTAATATATAAGAATATTTTTCCAGTAACTGTTACATTACAGTGACCTAGATTGTTAACAGAGTTCATGGATGGTGATGTTCTGCTGAACAAAATACCTTGGATACACATTATTGTCTAAAACTAAAGTTCAAATCATTACAGGCAATTGTATTTTTACTTTACAGCAGAAATGATCTATCATCTCACCTTTTAGTACCTTCTTGGCTGCAAAAAGGCTGCATTTCCATTTTTCTCAGCTCTTCCTCCAAGGAATTCAAGATGACAAGGTGATTGCACTTCTTTTGACATGCATCTCAATCTTATAAGTCAGTCATATAGTATGTTTATGTACAAGTAGGAATTTGAATCTGTCAAATAAAGTCCAATAAAGCAGGTGACTTCTGGATATTTTGACTATTACTTCTCTGATGCTTGCTGGTTGGTGAATGTGAGCATGGCAGTAATGACTATCTAACAACTACATACAATAAACTTAATTTCTTTTAATAGGTTTGAGTACCAGCATGGAGTTTTGAAAAATGAAATTAAGATTCTGAGAACCATTCTGTTCTTCAGTTCCAAGGTGCAACCAGCCAGGCTAACTATTATAGTAAATACTGTGAGATACATGAAAACACTGTAGTTAAGATTGAATTACCACTTATGGTATTTTAATATGAGGAAAATCGTTTTATTCTCCTCTCCCTCCAATTCACCCTCAATAAACTTTATGCAGAATTTGGCAGGAGAATCCTTACCTGCAAATTTGGGAAGTTCATCCATATTTGGACTCTTTTAGAAAAGATGTTCATTAATGAATATTTCTAAAAGAATCTTAGCTATCAAATTTGGCATTTTTACCCATCTTTAAGAAACTGTTAAATGTTATTTGATTTCTGGGTAAAGTGTTATGGCCAGTTAGATATCTCTGCAAATATCCCAAAGCTTCTCATCCAAGAAGCTTCTTCAGAACTGATGGAACTGGATGAGAAGCAAAATGTCTTCAAGTAAAAACAAAGTCCAGTTGCCTTTTGGAAAAAAAAGCACCTTTGGGACAACCATGATCTGAATGACTCGGAATCTCCATGGACATCTTTTCAAGTGGCTTGTCAATCAGGAAATAGTTCTGGCTGACATATTTTTTTTCTAGAGGAAGGAGAAATTGGAGAATCACCAATCTGCGCTCCAGAAGAGTTGCTCATTACAAGTAGACCACAGTTTCTTGTCATCAATTATGGCTTGAACAGCTTGGGACTTACAACATGCCTTTAAGTCCTGCACTGTCTTCAGAGAGATTTGACTACCAAAAACCTCACCTTCTTAAACACTTTATGATTTAATTACTTTATAACCTAAATGAGATATTCCAAACATTAATAAAGATCAAAGACTTTCAATGAGTGTGTTCTTTTAAGAAGTGTGGAAATATTGAGGTAATTCCCCGTTAGGAGAATGAGCGCATACAGAGAGACATATTTTGAGAGTAGTGTTTGAATAATACACATACAGCACACAGATACACTGTACAGTAAATGTAGGGTTTTACTTTCAATAAAGGTTTAAGCAAAGTTCAAAATAGACAGTCCAAAGTCATTCACAGATTAAATCAGTCAGTTTTCAATCCAGGGATAATTCAATAACAAAGTCCAGTGTCAAAAAACACTTCAGTATCAGACTTACATTAAATCCATGAATATCAGTCAATTAGGAAAAATGGAGGAATGGCAATATTTTCCAACAGAAGGAAACAGAGATACTCACTCAGACACACTCTCTTCTGAGACTAAGACTAAAACAATCCAGGTTTCTGGCTCCATCTTATGGCTGTTTGAAAAACCACACCCAATTGCAGTTTTTGCAATCTCTTAAAGACATAGTACGAAAATGTTTATCCTGGTTTATATATTTCTAACCCAAATACCTGTTAGGTGACTTATATTCCTAACATTCTCCCCTTTTGGGTAAGATAATATATACAATCTTACATTCTAAGTCCATAATCTTCACAGCATACCTTATGCTTTATAGAGCCTTGGGCCTTTGTAAAATGATCTGCTATATTGTTTTCTGACATACAGTATTCTAGCCTAATCATCTTACTTTGCACACATTGTCTCACATTTAAATATCTTAAATCTATGTGTTCTGTTCTTCTTTTAACAGCAATATTTGAAGCCATCTGTATTGCTGATTGGTTATCTTCGTAAACTACAATAGAATCTGTTATATTAATTCCCATATCAATTAATAATTGTTTATACAAAAATAAATCTGTACATAATAAAGACAAACATGAGAATTCAGCCTCCATTGTTGACAAACTTAGATGTTTCTATCTAATAGATCTCCATCCAATCAATGCTTTTCCCAATAATACAGAAGTACCCGATGTAGATTTTCGTGTATTTATGTCTGTAGCAAAACTTGCATCAGCATATGCAGTCAAATTCAGTTCATCTTTTGTCTCCAAATGCATTGTTTGTTTCAGATATCTTAACACATGTTTAGCAGTTTGCCAGTGCCTTTAAGTTGGCTCAGTGTTAAATCTCGCTAATTGATTACCACTGTATGCAATATCTGGCCTTGACCAATTACTGAGATAAGATAAACTACCAATCAAGGACTGATAAATGTTTTTATCAAAAATAGGACTTTGTACATCACTATGGCTAAACTCCTGGCTCATTGGTGTCTTAGCCAGCTTACAAAGTTCCATTTTAAAACTTTTTAGTAATTGGTTAATTTTATCTACCTGTGAGATCTTGTATCCTCCCTTAGTTCTATCTATCTTTAAACCAAGATATTGTTTGATTTCTCCTAACTGTTTTATCTTAAATTTCTTTTCCAATAGTGAAATTATCTCAGTAGCTTCTTGTTCAGTTTTGGTGATTAATGCTATGTCATCAGTAAATAATAACAATAATGAAATCATACCATTACTTTCCTTTTTAAACAAACATGGATCAGCCATGCCAGCTACAAAACCTATTTTAGTTAATTCTTTAACTATACATTGGTTCCACTCATATCCTGATTGCTTCAAACCATAAAGACTCTTTTTCAATTTCCAGCAATCATTATTATCAGTATTATCATTTTTGAGACCTAAAGGTTTCTTTAAATATATAGTGTGTTGCAATGGTGCATGCAGATATGCCATTTCTACATCCAAATGATTTTTAATATATTTCTCCTTAGCTGCCCACACTAATGCTGCCCTTAATGTAGTACCTTCAGACTAGGTGCAAACACCTCATCGTAGTCATTTGCTGTCTGATTGAACCCTTGTGCTACTAACCTGGCTTTATGGGTAACAGTCCCACCCACACCTGTCTTAAGTTTATATATCCATTTACATCCTATGGCATGTTTACCTGGTGGTAACTTAACATTTTCGTATACATCCAGTTTTTTTAAAGATTCTAGTTCCTTATCCATTGCTTTCTGCCAAGCAGCCTGATCCTTAGCAGGATACAGTTTTAGTTCACTATAATTACTTGGAACTGTATTCACTTGGCATACAACACTAGCCTGATATCTATCAGGTGGTTGTGTTACACGGGTTGAACGTCTTGGTATTACAGGGCTAACTGGTGGACTTTCCTGTGCCACCTGCTCCTGTTCTTCTACCTCTTCCTGTGCCTGTTCTTCTACTTCCTCCTGTTTTTCCTCTTTAATGGCTATTTGTTGTTTACTGATATCATCTTTAGGGACTATTTGGGTGTCAATAATAATATCATTGCTGGATTCCTGTTCCAGTTTATTCCACCCAACGTGCTCAAGAAATTTTGCACTAGCATTACAATAAACATGACCTGTGCCTTGATCCCAGAATCTAAATGTCAAAGAATCAGCTTTAATAGTGAAATCAACAGATTCTTCCCCACCCTGTGGGGAAGAAACTCTTACCAAAACAAACTCACCCAAAAACAACTTGTGGTGGGGGGTGGGAGTTGGTTTTTTTTTTTTTTTTTGGTTTTTTTCCCCCAAATTTTGCTCTACTGTACTTTACTAATTTATTTGATTGTTAGTTGTTTTTTTTAAATATGATTTTACATTGTGTAAGCTGCCTCGAGTCACCATGGGCAAATAGGCGGCAATATAAATCAAATAAATCGATAAATTGATAAATAGATAAATAAACTTGCCCAGGTCAACTTGCTGCAGGACAACTCACTCTGAGATTAATTCAACAATTTTATTTAATTATTTGAAATAATTTCAAACATATATTTTTTTTGTCATTCAAATTTCATTTTGTCCCTCCTTTTGCATCTTTAATTATTCTATTCCACCATTTCTTGGATATTATGTTACGTTTCTCCCATGGCAAGTTGTCACATGATGAGCAGTCTCATAGCAAGTTGTCTGTGGCAAGTTGTCATAGATCCCTGCAGAAAAAAACAATTTTCTGACAAAGTGGAAACTTAGTAAAGTAAGAGAGAAGTTATAAATAAGACATGGAGAAAAGTATAGACACTTTATCATTATTGACATTGAGAATAATTTGGCTTAAGATTTACAGATATTCTATAAGAACGTGGAGAGGATATCAGAGAAAAGATTGTTAAATCTTTAATTTCCTGAATTAGGAGAAAATAACATTGACACAAACATTGACAAGGTTTATAGGATTAAATATGTTTACTTTATTTACTTAATTATTTATCAATTGTATACACAATCCATCTCACAAAAAATGATTCTGAATTATATGCAATAATCCAACAAAATAATAAATATAGAAAATACCTAAAATAATTATGTAATTACGAGAAACATTACAAACAATAAAAGCGGAATCATGAAAAGAAGATAATATCATGTTTCCCTGAAAATAAGACCCAGTCTTATATTTTGGGGAGCTCTAAATAAGCACCAGGGCTTATTTGGGGGGAACATCTTATTGTTTTCCTATGTACAGGAGGCCCACTTTTTCTGGTTGCTTGCTCCTGCAACAGGGAAGGAGGTTGAGCAGCATCTGCCAAAAGGCAGGGCAGTGGAGCTGCCCCATGCACCCAGTACTGCCTTACCTCAGGGCTTCCATAGCCAGTCCACCCACACCCCAACAACTGCTTTGTGGCAGTGGCACTGGCAGCCATTTCCAGCAGGACATGATACTAGATTGAAAATTGATAATACATATATAATTATACTTAATTCTAATTCTAATTAAAATACTACAAAGGAGAAAAGAATATTTTTGGGGGGACAGGCAAACTTAAACTTTCTCCTTGAGTAAGTTCTGTTTAGACAGGGAAGTTTCAAAGGGTATTTTTTCCTTTTAAAAATAGAGATTTAGACTGAATTATCTGCAGAAAGCAAAAAAAAAAAAATTAAAAGAAAAATAAAGAAATGGAGGAGACAATGACACATGAGACTAAACAAATGCCACAGCAGATTTAAGACATTGAAGAAAGTTCCATACTAGGTGCTACAGGTACTTTTTCTAAAATCTTTATGAATTATAAATGTTTAATGTGGAATATAAATGAAGCAAACGCCCCTCAAAAGAGAACATATTTAAAAAGAAAGATGTGTTTTGACTACAAGAAACACATATTAGAAAAAAAGTCATAAAATATTTGTTTCACAAAGATTTGGGAGGTGGGTTTATTTCAGCAAAAGAAAGAAAAAAAGAAAGAAAGAAAGAAAGAAAGAAAGAAAGAAAGAAAGAAAGAAAGAAAGAAAGAAAGAAAGAAAGAAAGAAAGAAAGAAAGAAAGAAAGAAAGAAAGAGGAAGGAGGGCGAGAGAGAGAGAAAAGAAAGAAAGGGAGGAAGGAAAGAAGAAAGGGAGGGAGGAAAGAAGGAAGGAAAGAAGGAAGGAAGGAAGGAAGGAAGGAAGGAAGGAAGGAAGGAAGGAAGGAAGGAAGGAAGGAAGGAAAAGCTTTTGGGGGGACTTTAACTTTCAATTTTTTCCTCAAAACAGAAATGAATCAGTTATCAAACATTGCTGAATGAGGCTGCTGGTTTTGCCCTCATACTTTCTACTACCCATTTTCTATGAAATTCTAAGCATGATGGGGAATGAATCATTTATGGGATTTTGATTTAAACCTTTGATCAATGCTGCCTGTTTTAACCCTTCCTTCCTTCCTTCTTCCTTCCCTCCCTCCCTCCTTCCTTCTTTTCTTCCTTTCTTTCATTTATAGACTGCTCATCTTACCTCAAGACAACCCTGGACAGCTTGTCAGTTATTATAATCTTTAATATTATGTTTCGATGTTTCTTTCTTCTTTCCAGGAAAATTTCTTTTTCTAGTTCTCCATTCCCCAAGTAAATGGGGAAGCTAGTTTCACTTAACAACTTTGTTACTAACTGAAAATCTGCACTGATTCACTTAAGAACTATGGCAAGAAAGCTCATAAAATGGAGGAAAATTCACTTAGCAACTGCCTTGCCCAACAGCATACATTTTGATCTCAACTGTCTTCTTAAGTCAAGGGCTACCTATATTAAGAATTAAAGATTGTCACATTTGGAATCCACCAGGCTATAGGGAAAGCTACATTAAAGACATATGAAGCCATCTTCAAAGGGCAGCTGCCCATGTTGCTGTACATTATTTATAGTAGGTGGAAGTTTCCTTTCTTCTGGTCTCTGGAACTGACCAAGACTGAAGTCCAGGCTCTTAATATGATTTATACTAAGTTAACCAGTTTCAAGGCCCTGTGTTGTTTGTTAATGCAAAGGTCAAACCTGTCCATATTTCTTTTCTTATGGGTTTTAAGAGATCATCCAGGTCTGAAGACTTATAGTCCATAATAGCCTATAAAGGTCATTTCACTTTCAAGACAGGAAATGGATGGCTCCAGACTCTGAACTATGTGTACTATGACAGAACTAAGCATCTTACAAGACAAGTGTCAATAATGGAATTGCACAATCTACTAACAGTAGATAGGAGGTGGTCAGCTCAATGGATAGCACAATTGACAGCCAGAGATTCTATTTTATAAATAGAGACCCATACTGGTTAGCTTTTCCCCAACCTTTTCTAAATAAGTATTTTGATCAGAGTGAACATTTCTTATTAAAAACAAAACAAACATGCATATTTCAGAATTGGGTTTATCTATCAACCTCAAGGTAACCCTGCCAGTGAATTTATTATAAATTACAACCATCAGATTTTTTTTGACATTTGATAAAATGCAATAGAATGAGGCTGAGCTTCCCTTTTGTCAACTTCAAAGAAAGATATAAATCTCTCAAGGATGATAATTGTCACCATAAACAAAGCCAAGATTTAGTGGTAAAGAATAAACATTTTAAAGCCATAGACCAAGGATTGCTGACTTTACCTATTACCTTTCCCCCTAGCATCCTTCCAGGGTTGAATAAAGGTGCAATTTTAAACAGTATATCACTTGTCTGGAAGGAGATGCCATGAGATTTTGATTTTTAGATTAATATTTTTGCTATTTCATCAGTGGTAGAGATGGTGACAGTGATTAATCCCTAGTTTCAGTCTTGAATTCCCCGGTATATATGTATGCACACAACACACATGCTCCCATCTCATATTTATCAAGAATATAACTCTCTTGGGACAAATCGATAAGTTTGTACAGGTAATTTTTTTTCACTCACTTGTCTAAGCTCCATCCCGCAGACCCAGGAGTGTGTAACTTACAATTTATGCCTCATGAATTTGAAACATCAGTTAAATGCTTATATCTACACAAAAGAAACAATGATAGAATTATTTTAGAATGTGATATCTTCCTTGCAAATGAATAAAGCACTTAACAAACTCTGGTAGTAATTTGGTAGGGAAATTTGTCTTAAGTTCCAAATCAGAAACTATTGCAGAGACAAGTTTTCAGTTTGGTCTTCTCTAGATAAATGACTAGAAGGATGGAGAGAGAGATTAGTTTCTTGTCCAATCCAGGAAAATTGAAAGTTGGAATAGTTCCATATGGGACTATTTATTACTTAGGACAAGGATGGCAACATTTTGATGGCTGAAGACCACAATCAACATTTGGGAGAAATGCAAGTGCTGTGGAATATAGTATGGAGATAGTAAAGGCAGCAGGGAGGGTGAGGGGGGTAGGATTTTTTCTTTCTTGGTTTTTAGGGAACACTTCTGAGATTTGTTTTTGTCCCCTATAGTAGTTTTCATATGGTTTCCATATATTTCCAGTCTTTAAGGGAGCAGAAAACTACACAAACAATTTTTATAATTTGTCACTAGAAAAGAATGGAATGCATGTAGCCCTGGACCACAGATGTCCCCTCAAAGGCAAAGATAAATTTAGGAAAAGACTTTATATTTTAACTAAATATAAATGCTGACTTCATCCCAAAAAACTGTTGTCTGTGTCAGTTGGCTTCTCACAGTTACATTGTATTTAGAATTCCACATTCCAAAGTCAAGCGTTGTATTTCTGAAGTTTTGATAGTGCCAATACACAGTCAGTTTTCTTTCCTATCCTAGTAAAGCAACAATTGGAAGGACAAAAATATCTAGAACTAATCTAGTTAATTTGGTTTTGATACTGTGTGAATTTTTTGGTCGAAGTATGCTTTTCATTTCTGTTTATGTAACGCTTGGAATTATCAGAAACTGGCTTATTTTGAAAGATTTCCTTTTTAGCATATATCAGTTGATAAAATAGGTTAAAGTATTACTGTTAAATTATGTTTCTTAGTTTTATTTCACATTCTTTTCAAACCATCTCTGGTTTTCCAATGCCACAGTAGAAATTAACCTTATGGGCAATAACAAATATGCTTCAAAAGATGGGACAATGTGTGCCTTAGTTCAGCCATTTTTTTAAAAAAAAAGTTAAATAGTAGAGATTATTAGCCAAAGATTTTCTTAACAAATTAGCTCGAAACTACTTATATAGTTAACTCCTAGTACCATCTATAGAATGGGACATTGCTGATCCCAGTTCTTCTTAATTTTATCTTCCTGCCGTTTGAGTTATGGATATATCTTGAGCAGAAACCATAGCCAAATATTGGTAATGCAGATTAGCTAGCCACATTTTTTTTCATTCAGTCTTTCATTAAGTGTACTTTTTGTATCTATCAAATAGACAATCACATTGCCAGGGTCTGACAGAATAACTGTTTGAGTAGCCTTTCTCACTGATTTCCTAGATTGAAAAATTGGGAGAAAAATTATTAAAATGTTTTCAAGGGAAAGAGAAATGGTTTAGTTTAATTTTATTTTTAGATCAGATTTGGAGAGCACATACCCCTCGCATAGCCTCTCTGGATGTTATTAAATTAAAACATAAAAGCCATATAAGCTTCCAACCTGCTGGAATCAGTTAAAAGAGGAATTAAAAAAATACTGTGTTTCTCCAGCAATATGCCCCCCCAATAGGAAGGCCCAGCATGTTTTCTAGGCATGAGGTGAAATTAAGCCCCTCCACCAAAATGTAGGCCTTTTTAAAACATGCAAAATGGGGGGGAAGGGCAGGAGGAACTTGCCGTTAGGAGCGGTCCACGGACAGCCACACCTCACCACCAGCCGCTCCTAACAGCTGATCATGGCAGAGCATGGAGGGCTCCCTACCCCCGCCAAGCACCTTTGCTGCAGATCTGAGTATGGCTGGCTACAGGCCAGGTCAGCGAGCAGGCAGCGGTGGCGGGAATGTTGGACTTGGCAGTGGCGGGGCACTTTGCATCACTGGCGCTTCCTCCGCTGCCGTCGCTTTCCCTTCTGCCCTTGCCGCAACTTAGGTCGCATTCAGACTGCTGCCATTGGGCAAGATGCAGAGGCCAGAGTCCGTGCTGGACATCGCAGCATGGCAGTAGCAGAGAAGTGGCCCTTCCAGCAGGTGGAGGAATGGTTTGAGTACATTCCTCTGCCAGCAGCATTTTAGCCGCTTCTCGGGCAGGGGAGCTGCCTCCGTAGCTTCCACAGTTCCTGCCAGTGGTGGCGCTTCTCTCGCCAGTGCCATCTCCAACAATAGCAGCAGCAGCGGCAGGACAGACCCCACTGCCGATGAGAACCACCTGCCTTCCCACAGGGGCATCAGTTTGCTTGACGGTGGCTGTGTCAACAACATCCTGCAAGTCGGTGAGTCATTCAGGCTTCGGTGGGTGGAAGCGGTGGCAGAAGGGTGATGCCATTGTTTTTCTCCCCCCCATGCCTCACTTTGCTTCCCATCCCAGAGCTTCAGGTCATGGTCTCATCCCCCTCTCATCTCCTTGAAGGGCAGAAATAGGATGGAAATCCACATCCTGGATTTCTCCTGGCAAATCCCAAAGACACTCTTCCCTCTCTCCCTCCCTCCTTCTTTCCCTGCCAACTTCTCAGAGGATTCTCCCAAAGGATTCACCACAAAGGAGGATTCAAGGAGGATTCACCTTCAAGGAGATGAAGGTGGAGAGTGCATTTAAGGGGGTGTATCCTCATTTGGGGTGGATCCTTTGGGAGAACCCAACGGAGGATTAATGAGAGGATTCCCCCCAAAGGAGGATTCATCAGAGGATCCACCCCAAAGGAGGGGAATGCGTTTAAGGGATGGATCCTCCTTTGGGGTGGATCCTTTGGGAGAACCCAAAGGAGGATTAATGAGAGGATTCACCCCAAAGGAGGATTCATCAGAGGATCCACCCCAAAGGAGGATTCACCCCCTTAAATGCACTTCCCTCCTTTGGGGTGGATCCTCTGATGAACCCTCCTTTGGGGTGGATCCTTTGGGGTGAATCCTCTGGGAAGCTTGGTGCTAAGGGTCTGTAGGATGATTCCCTTTCTCTTCTGTTTGGATTGGAAGGTTTGCCTCTGCTCGAAGGGCAAAGTGGATAGATGGTTCCCTTTTTAAAACTACCGGGGGTGGGGAGAAGAAGCTGCCTGGCCAGTCTGTATTCTTAGGGAACTGACGGAGGGAATGAGAGTAAAGAAAACTTAAAGAGGGGAAAAAAGTCCGGGGCGGGGTTTGGGTGGCTGGGGCAAGAGGAAAGGAGCTGACCATACAGGGGACGAGACCATGACCTGAAACTCTGGGGAAGGAAGCAAAGTGAGGCAGGGGGGAGAGAAACAATGGCAACACCCTCCTGCTGCTGCTGCTTCTACCACCGAAGCCCAAATGAGTCACTGATTTACAGGACATTGTCAATGCAGCCACTGTCAAGCAAAACATCCCTTGTGGGAGGGCAGGTGGTTCTTGTTGGCAGTGGAGTCTGTCCTGCTGCTGCTGCTGCTATTGTTGGAGATGGCACTGGCGAGAGAGGTTCCACTGCCGGTAGAAACCATGGAAGATACAGAGGCAGCTCCCCCACCCGAGAAGCAGCTGAAACGCTGCCAGCAGAGGAATGTGCTCAAACCGTTCCTCCACCCGCTGGAAGGGCCACTTCTCCACTACCGCTGTGCCGTGATATCCAGCACGGACTCCGGCCTCTGCATCTTGCCCAATGGCAGCAATCCGAATGTGGCATAAGCCATGGCAAGGGCAGAAGGGAAAGTGACTGTAGCGGAGGAAGCGCCAGAGGCGCAAAGTGCCCCGCCACTGCTGAGGCCGACATCCGTGCTGCTGCCGCCTGCCTGCTAACCCAACCTGCAGCCAGCCCCATACCCGGGTCTGCAGCAAAAGTGCTTGGTGGGAGTAGGGAGCCCTCCCCACTCCACCATGATCAGCCATTAGGAGCGGCTGGTGGCAAGGTGTGGCTGCCCACAGGGCGCTCTAGGCAAGGGTGCATGGGCGGGGGAGAAATTAAGTCACCCCCAAAAAGATGGCCTAGCTGTCTTTTTGGGGGTCAAAAGAAAATAAGGCCCGGGCTTATTTTCTGAGAAACACAGTAGTTAAAAAGACAGGGGCGAAGTCTTCAAGACACTAACCAACCCCAAGTTTTCATTGCTCCTCCACAAGCCCAAGTGAGTCAAACAATAAATTCTCAAAGTCAAAACTGTACCAAAGATGCTTTTTTTCAAAAGGCAACTGGATTTTGTTTTTCCCTGAGGACATTTTGCTTGTCATCCAAGAAGCTTCTTCGGTTCTAACTTAATGGCGAATGACATTTATAAATTTCAGTGACCATTCCTAAAAAAAAAAAAAAAATCCATGAAGAACTATATGAAGTCTTTTTTGAGGGGGATTTAATGAAACCAGAGAAGATAAAAGAGCAGTGACCATATAAAGATAAGGCATTTATTTCTTCAGCTTCCTCTGAGTAAATGCAGGATCATCACACTATGAAATCCAAATTTCTCACTTTCTTTGAAAGCAATTCTAAACAGCGTCCCTTTTATCAAATTGAAGGAGAATTGGTAGGTAAAAAGGTAACATAATTTCTCTGACAGGCTTTTGATGAAAGGATACCATCAAGTCCCAAACAAGGAAAAGGAGAAGCAAATATTACAGCTGGAGAAAATTAAGAAAGCCAGATTATGTAGATTTCAGTAAGAAATGCTTAATGCTAGTTTGGGATTAGTTTATCATGGAAACTCTGAAAGGAATTTCCCAGCCTCATTTATGATAAATTAACTATTGCAGAATCACTTTGAATAATTTGAAATGCTTATTCCCAAATTTATTTTCATTTGCATTAAGCTGTCATTCAGATAGGTAAACTTTCACTGATACAACTACAATCTCTTGATTTTATTTGGTCTGTTTGCTTTTGTCTCATTCTTCTCCAAGTATCCAACCAAACTCTTCCAATTTTTTTTTTAAATCAGCACTTTAAATAGTTTTTATAGAGTGGAATTTACTTCCAAATGGCATTTTGAAGGTTTTGCTGGAGAACATATAATATCCTGCTTTTTTATAAGACCTGACCAATGAATTGTAATACTCTTTAGGCCTCAGCGTTAATAATCGGCCAAATGTGAATGAAGTCCAAGATAAGATTCTGAAGCAGAGCAGTCAAGAAATTTTCACATTCCCTTAAATATAGGAGTGTCCTCTGTGAAATATTCTGCAAAGTTGTCAAAGCTTGAAGAAAATTTTCTTTGTTCCTTGTTTCAACCATAAATCATCAATATATGTAAACAATAAAGGTTGTCTAGGAGAGTTCTTGAACCACAGCAATAAAAAACAATCACAGCCTCAACATCTTTAACTCCATATCATCTCAGCTCCACCCTCAAGCCACAGTTGGGATTTTCATTGAAACAACTCTGACAATAATAACTCTTTTATTAATTGCAAAAATGAAAACATATTCTGCATTGAAGAAGCCACACCTTATTCTACTTTTCATTCATGTTTATGCTTCAGCAGGAACATCTTCAAATCAAAAGCTTTCAATCACATTGCTTTCTTTCAACATGTTTAATTTTTTGTTTTGTAAATTTCCATATTCAGAGAAACTTATATAGGAATGATGTTACTAGTTTGCTTCCCTTGCATTTCATAGTTCTCAAAATTTTGTCTCACAGAAAGAAAAGAAGATACAGGCTAGATGGCTTTCTAAGGATGGGTGGGGTGAAATACCATAAGGAAATTATCTAAACCAAGAACATTTTGTATGTATAAATTCTTACCCATGTACGTTTCCCTAGTCTAGGGAGACCTATCTGCCCTCTAGCAGATTCTTCCCATACTTTCTCATCACACCCTAACTCTCTCATTCCCTCCCACTGGGGAAAAAGTATGAATAGATTCTTACTCATAAGCAAACACAATGAACCTACTAATAAACTTAAGCAGAAGGTGGTACTCACTGCCTTAGCACATGGTGAAAGAATGTGTCAAGGAGTCCACAGGTTTGTAAAATTTCAATTCACCCTTTTCCGGGAACAGATACCTTGTAGGGAAAAACGCTCCTGTTTGTTGGGTGCCATTGAATCCCTTTTAATTGGACAAAAAAAAGTTTTAGAAATGTAATAAAGAGGAGAATTTCTGAGACATTCTTACAGGTGCAGCGTGATAGTTTTGCAGTTATTAATGATAAAGAAACTAAACTGAAGTAATATTTTGGTTTGTTTGTAAACCTCTTCATAACAATCTGTAGGTTCCCTGGTCTCCTATGTGTTGATTACATCCAAACAAAGGCATTGTGGGGAAACTTTTTAATTGTCTGTTTCAGACTGAGTGAAGGAAACTTTAGAAACTGGTTGTATTTTATATTTTTATGTATATATTTTATGTATATATAGTTATATATTTTGTAGGTCTAGGTGTGTTCGGGTCTTTTCCCATGTAAGACTAAGAGTATCTTGGTGACGTCCCACTCGCCATCCTCAGGCTGGTGCTTTCGGCTTCGTGCCAGTGCAAGCAGTGTGGAGTTGTTGTTGGTATAATGGGCTGTGTGATGACCTTGTGAGACTTATTGCTGTGGTATCCTTGGTCTTGTGCTGTGATATCCTAGGTCATTTGTTGTGTTGCAACCCAGGATATCACAGCACAAGACCAAGGATACCACAGCAATAAGTCTCACAAGGTCATCACACAACCTATTACCCAAGCCGTTACTACACAGGAGGCTAATGGAAAAGAGATCAAAACACAAACAACCCAGGAGATTACAACACAGGACCCAGGATACCCCAACAAAAGAAATTGCAAGGCCACCACACAACCCATTACCCAAGCTGTTAAAACATGAGAGGGCTAATGGAAAAAAGATCACTACAAAACAAACGACCCAGGAGATTACAGCACAAGATCCAGGATATCTCCACAACTAAACTCACAAGGCCATCACACAGCCAATTATACCAACATCAACTCCATCAACCAATCAAGAGGCAGCAGCGCAGCCAACCAGCCCAGCACACCAGCCCCCACCACCAGTATTTATACAGAGACGGCAGCTCCGATCACACACTGCTTGCACTGGCATGAAGCCGAAAGCACCAGCCTGAGGATGGCGAGTGGGACCTCGCTGAAACGTCGCCAAGATACTCTTAATCTTACACAGGAAAAGACCCAAACAAACCTAGACCTACATACCTGTACCCATGAAAATCTACGAAAACAGTGATATATTTTATGTACACTGAGAGCGAATGCACCGAAGACAAATTCCTTGTGTGTCCAACCACACTTGGCCAATAAAGAATTCTATTCTATTCTATTCTATTCTATTCTATTCTATTCTATTCTATTCTATTCTATTCTATTCTATTCTTTCTATCCTATCCCATCTCATCCCATCCCATCCCATCCTATTCTGTCATGGTGAACCTCACTGTCATTTTTGATAACACACCAGTCCTCAAGCCCTTGGGAAGTCACACAAGAGAGCCTGCTTTTGTGCCACCTCTGGAGCCCCTGAAAATCACCCGAGAACAAGACATGCTTTCCTGATCTTATTGAAGGCTGAAAGACCATTGTCCAAAGTTTCCAGGCCTCATGAGAGCTGCCTTGTATAAACATTTATAAAAAAAATAGTTCCAATTATATAAATATGTAGGTATTACATGATAAATTAAAGCAATTTAACTTTAAATAAATGTATTGCTGTTTGTTATGAATTTATTCTTTTTTTGTCGGTGTGTTCGTGTGTGAGAGAGAAGGAGGTGACATGCCAGCAGAGTTAAAATAGGCATTTTCTGAATTTTTGACATGTGAAGCCCAAAAGGTTCATCATCATTGTACTAGATTCTCTGCTACTTCCAACAACAAATTGAGTTCAAAATGTCCAAAAACAATTTTGAAAAAAAAATCAATCATTCCAAGAATACTGTGGAATAATGGTTTTTTTTTTTTTTTCTTTCAAGGAAGAAACTTGGTAAATTACAAGGGAGATTTTGTCCCAGCATTCGACAACCATGAGCCCAATCTTCCATCTCCCAAATGATGTTATTACAAAGTCATCCATAACAATGTCTTCTCCACATATACAATGTACTCTGAAGTCACCTATGTTCTAAACAATTATATGAGCTGTTTACCTATAGCACATTTTGTTCCTTTTTTTAAAAAAACAACTCTCTTTTCATGTACAGCCATTTGATATGCATCAAGGGGAAAGAATTGGAAGCATTTCTTGCATTCAGTGGCCAAAATACAATTGCAGTAGTTTCAATGAGTTATCCAAAAACTTTTAAAAGATCCATGGTAGAGATAAGCTATTCAGAGATATCTTGGATTCATATCGTATTCTCTTACTTGTCATATTGGACAGGATTCCTTCTCTGTGGTGATACCTGCCTTAAAGAATGTCTGCAAGCAATAGCAACAGCACTTAGACTTATATACCACTTCACGGTGCTTTACTTTCTAAGCGGTTTACAGAGTCAGCATATTGTCCCCAACAATCTGGGTCCTCATTTTATCCACTTGGAATGATGGAAGGCTGAGCCAACCTTGAGCCTGGTGAGATTTGAACTGCCAAATTGCAGGCAGCCAGCAGGCAGCAGAAGGAGCCTGCAGTACTGCATTCTAACCACTGCGCCACCATGGCTCTTAAGTCTTTGAAAACCTAGCTGTTATCCCAAATTTAGGGGGTAAGATCTTCTCATGTTTTTTTTTTCTTTTCTTTTTAATTTTGTTAATGTTTTCTATGCATGGTCTTTTCTTCTGGACATTAATAAACAAATAAATAAATAATGCTTCAGTATCTACAAACTGGCTCAAAAGTTTCATGTTGCAAAAGGTGACATTTATTTTTTTCATTTAAAAGTTCTGTTATTATTCAACATAGATTATGAATAAGACCTGGAATCTGACTTTCCCTGTTTGAAATCCATTCATTTCCTTACAATAACCCTCCAGTGATTTTATTCCCCTACTTAGAGTATTTTACTTTTTAATCAACTTCCTTTGTCTTCCTTTAGAATCTGAATTCTGGGTGCCTATTCCCTCACTTTGGAAATCCTTTTGTTGTCTTATGTGCTGGGGAGAAATAAATACAAAGCATAATTTCACTCCTGTGTTAGAATGAAAAGAAAAAAAAAGAACAGTAATTATTCCTTATTCTCTTCCTCCACCTAAACACTTCATTTTTAAAATGGTTTCATATGCTGATAGAGACATGCTGAGCTGTTTGGCTTTGTCCTTTTTTTTTTTTTTTTAAAGAGTGCGAAATACATTTTCATCTGCTTCAAACAGCAACTGATGTTTTTTAAAACACTGTTCATAGCTCACAAATGATATAAAATGGGAATGTAAAGAGAAACCACTTCATTCAACCATCTGTTTGCCTATAGTTTATTCCTGAGCAGTGAGAACTTTCTTGGAGCAACCAATCTTTTCCTTGAAGACTAGAAAATAGGCCGTATTGTTTAAGTGTTGGTTTGATGGCAGGGATGGGATTCAGCCAGTTCAGACCGGTTCGGGAGAACCGGTAGTTCCAGTGATTAGTTGGCCCCACACACTGCCCTTGCCCTAGTCTGTCCTTTATTTCCATGTTTTGCAGCCCAGCTGACTCGCGCAGCACAGCAGATTGCCACACCTCAGCTGTTTCCCTCAGCAGGCCTGCAGCAGAAGGTAAATTTTAGAGCTGAAAATGGGTGGTTTTTAAATGCTGCACGCGCTCATCAAACCAGTTGTTACATCAGTTGAATCCCACCCCTGTTTGATGGGTAGCACAAAAGGCAGCAAACTGTCCTCCTAAGAGACTGCATCCAGAGCAGGAATCCCCAAACTCTTCAGCTCAATAGCCCCTTCATAAAGTTCCAGGTGGTTAATACGGTACTATCTCAAACGTGGTTTTTCAAAAGGCAACTGGACTGTTTCTTTTTCCTTGAGAAAGTCATTTTGCTTCTCATCCAAAAAGCTTCAGCAGTTCTGGTGGGATCGGGGGAGCGGGGAATGGAAGGTTTATTTCTGACAGGATAGGAAGGGGGTGGAAGGATCATTTTTCTTTACAGCTATCTGTAAAATATTTATTTTATGTACAATTTAATAAACACCTCTTTAACTAATAGCACTATACACAATAATAACAATAAACACAAACAGCCCCTGGAGGTTGATATTAATCATTTTGGGGGAACTTTGATCTAGACTAGAGGTGTCAAACTTGATTTCATGGAGGGCCTCATCAAGGTTGTGTTTGACCTCTGAGGGGCAGGGAGGTGGCCAGGGTGTGTGGCCAGTTCGATGTCATTCAGTGTTGGGGCTGCCTATGATGGCCCTAGTGCTCTAGCAGCAAAAATGAGCTCTCCAGCTTCACTTTTAGCAGTGATGAATTCCTGCAACTCTTTGCCAGTGAAAACGGAGCTTGGGATCGGCACCACAGGCCAGTGCTCCACTGTTTCCAGGGCAGCTCTGCAGGACAGATCTAAACAGCCTATGGGCCGGCCTTGAATTTGACATTAGCACAATTGAGAAAGTCCAGAAATATTTCACAAGAAGAGTTCTCCACTCCTCTACTCATTGTAGAATACCTTATGCCACCAGACTTGAAATTCTAGAACTAGAAAACCTTGAATTACGCCGTCTTTCAGTCTGACTTAAGCATGGTATATAAAATCATACATTGCAATGTCCTACCTGTCAATGAATACTTCAGCTTCAACCATAACAACACAAGAGCACACAATAGATACAAACTCAAAGTTAACCGCACCGAACTTGATTGCAGGAAATACGACTTCAGCAATAGAGTGGTCAATGTCTGGAATACTCTACCCGACTCTGTAGTTTCTTCCCCAAACCCCAAAAACTTTAACCTTAGACTGTCTACTATTGACCTCACCCCTTTCCTAAGAGGTCTGTAGGGGCGTGCATAAAGCGCACCAACGTGCCTACCGTCCCTGTCCTATTGTTTCTCTTATTCGTTTATTTTTCTTATATGTACCCATTTCATGTATTCACAACTATGTATACACTTATACTTATTATCTTGTAAACAATTGGCAAATCAAATAAATAAATAAATAAATAAATCTCTGATCTAGACAAGGAGACCACATGAAAATAATGGATTTGAAAAGATGGATATCTGGTTTTTTTTTTATTCTGGAGGTATAAGAAATTAGAGGTTCACTGACCTACATGATATGATCTGATATCCTTTTGGGATTGCATATTAATAATATTTATCAGTAAATGTATGAGAAAACTTCAAATAGTATCAATGCAATAGTGAATTACAGCTTAATTCATTATGGTTGCAATGCTGCAGCTACAATCTTGTCTACTTTAATATCTTATCTGACTCCCATTTCTCTTTCCAACCAGCTTAATTCATGGGCAGCTTCCTTGTAGATGCATGTTCATGATGCCCTATTTAATGAGAATGCTAGGTGGTTACCAATACAGTTACCTTTCTTCCTGTGCAATGAAGGCCTTCCTGAAGCCCCTGGGGTTATTAGAATATCTTCATTTTCATCGTTTTTTGTGTTAATGCATTCACAAACAATTTGTGAATTTTGGTATGTGAAGGTCTTGCAGATGGAGGTGGAGAAGAATATTATTCAATGCATTATAAGTTTTGTGTGTTGTGCATGTATATGCATCTGTGCGTAAAGTGGTGGTGGGGAAGAGAGAGAGAGAGAGAGAGAGAGAGAGAGAGAGAGAGAGAGAGAGAGAGAGAGAGAGAGAGAGAGAATTATTCATCCATCCCATTATTGAACTATTTATATCCATTACAGAATGAAGGATGAATGGATCCTGCTTTCTAATATCTTGATGAATATCTTCTTTTTCTAGCCCAATGATAGTAAGGGATGCAATTCTGACAACACTTAAAATTAACTTTCCAATTACAACATTTTGATCAAAGCACACGCAAGCTGTTTTTCTTGTGGAGAATGGAATCTCTATTAACTCTGAGAGAAATAATATTGAGATAGATCCTATGGGGGGAAATGTTAGCGTTTAGCTTTCTAATTATTAACACAATTAATCTTTCCTCCTTCTGTTTTTAGAATTCCAATAAAACTGTTTAAAAATTTAAATCTACTTCATGTGGGAGAAAAATTATTTAATTGGGTAGGAAGTTCAGATTAACTATACATAACTGATATTCCACATGAAATGTTTTTCTCTTTCTTTCTTTCTTTCTTTCTTTCTTTCTTTCTTTCTTTCTTTCTTTCTTTCTTTCTTTCTTTCTTTCTTTCTTTCTTTCTCTTCCTTCCTTCCTTCCTTCCTTCCTCCCTCTTCCTTTCCTGCCTTCCTTCTCAATTTTACTTCTTGGTTGTTTCTTTTAACCTTTCCTATAGTTTTAATTTCTCTGGTGTTTATTTTCATTGATAGCAAAGATTGTAATCAATTATAACAAGGGTGGAAAGGTTTTTGAAGCATCAATAAAAGTGCTATGGAATTAATCTCCAAATGGAAAGATTAAGAGATAAAGTCTCATTTAAATTAACTATTTTGACACATTCATGCCCTGACTCACTGGAATGTTTTTGAAGATTCCATGCCACAAGGAATTTTAACCAGTTGGTATTGCCAGCTTTACAGCCAGAAATGCAGTAGTAAAATGATATCATGAATGTCATCATTATATAAAGCAGCTATATTATAGCTGCCATAACAAAATGGGATTCCAAGCTTAATTACTTTATAATTGTCAGCTAGCAAATGTTGCCCTATCACTATCTCACCAGTGCAAATGAGGCCTTGTAGCAATTGTCACTCTCAAATTTACAACTCATCAGAATTCTTAAGAAAAGATTGAGAACTTTCTAGGTGTTCAGAGTCCATTTCTGATGATTGCACAGAATAACAGAGTTGGAACCTTAGAGGTCTTCTAGTCCAGCGGTGGGCATGTGCACACACTGCTCATGCAAATGGAGTGTGCACGCATGTGCTCGCCTGTTGCTGGCACACTCACTTGCCACTTCTGCAACCTCGTTCCAAACAGCTCAAGGTCTGGTAGTGGCATGGGGATTGGAGACTCCTCTTCTAATCTATCCCCTCTGCTTAAGCAATAGACCCCATGCCATTTCAGACAAATTGCTGCCCAATCTCTTCACTCAGAACTTTTGGTGGCAAGTAATTTCACTGATTATTTGTTCTATATTGGAAATTTCTCCCTAGTTCTAAGTTGGATCTTGCCAACTTAGTTTCCATTAGTTTCCATCCATTGCTTCTTGTCCTGTCTTCAGGTGCTTTGGAGTATGAGTTGACTCCCTCTTCCTTGTGCCAGCCTCTCAAAAATTGGATCATTGTTACCATCTCACCCCAGTCCTTCTTTTCACTAGACCAGCGGTCACCAACTGGTGGGCTGCAGCCCACTGGTGGGCCTTGAGAAAATTTTGGTGGGCCGCAGATAAATCTCACCTCCAGAGCACACCCCAAAGCAATTAATCCAGGCTCTGCAGAAACAGAAGGCTGCGCCGCCCACATGGCCCCCAGGAACCCTCCCCGCCCACTCACTCCTTAGTCAGCAAACTTGCCTGCTAAAATTGCTATTTTTCCTACCATCATCTGTTCTGCTGTGCTGGGAGATTTAGATTAGCTAGGAAGCAGGAAATGGTTGGATTTCTTGCTTTCTAGCTAGTCTTTAGGTCTTCGGCTCAGCACAGCCAAACCTTAGGACTGAAGGTTTGCTTGCAAGCAAATTCAGTGCAGACTCATGGCAAGCAAATTTGAGAGACTGAGCTAGTTGATGGCAGATAGATAGATCACTGAATGATTCTGTGAGCAACTCAATCTGCCTGCTTTGCTTGATTTTGGGTAAAAGTTGCTCTTTTTTAATAAAAATATTCAATATTTACATGCATGGTGTGTTGTAAGTTAATTTTGTGAGTTTGCTTGCAAGCAAATGTTATATGACAGACTGAGCTACCCAGTGGCAGATAGATTTCTGAATGAATCTGTGATTCTGTGAGCAACTCAATCTGCCTACCTGCTTTGCCTGATTTTGGGTAAAAGTTGCTCTTTTTTAAATAAAGAAATCAATATTTATATAAATATTTATAATATTTACATACAAGCCATTCACATGACCAGTCACATGACCACCAAGGCACACCCACAAATGCCCACAGAACTGGTTAGTGGTCCCTGGGATCTAAAATTATGAGTTTGGTGGTCCCTGAGGTCCAAAACTAGACTACCTCACCCAGTTCCTGCATTCTTTCTTCAAACATTTTAGCATTCGGCTTTCTAATTGTCTTTGTTGCTCTCCTCTGCATTCTTTATAGAGTCTCAACATCTTTTTGATATCATGGTGACCAAAACTGGAAGCAACATTCCAAGTGTGCTCTGACTGAGGCATTATAAAGTGGTACTAACACTTCATGTGATCTTGATTCTATCTGTCTGTTAATGAAGCCTAGGACTGTGTTGTTGTTTTTTGGGTGGCTGCAGCATACTGCTGGCTCATATTTAAATGTTGTTCACTAGGATCCTTCTCTCAGTTACTGCTATTGAGCCAGGTACCACTTATTCTCTACCTGTGCATTTGTTTTTTTCTTGTTTTAGTGTAAAACCCTACTTTTCACACATCCAAATTTAATTTTGTTAAATAGACTCCAGTGTTGGGATCCTGCTGGGTCTTGAGCCTATCTTCTGTGGTGTTGGCTATTCTTGCCAATTTAATCTAATCTATAAATTTGATGAGTTTCCCTTCTATCCCTCACTTAAATCATTTACGAAAGTGTTGAAGAGTATTGGGCATAAGACAAAATTATCAATCTGATAAAGACCCCAATGAGGGACCTCCTTAGCCCTTTAGTTGAATAGCCTCTATAAATATTGATATCAATATGGAAACAAGATTTTTGTATAACACTTTTCTTCTTTGGGAGATATATCTGAGAAAGGTTGCAGTATGTATTCAGTCCTGTATAGGACCCATCCTCTGAAAGTTAGTAAGTCAGGAAATGCATGAAGCAATGGTTAAACAAAATTGTAACCTTAATTTTGATTGTATTAATTACAATTAATAATATTACTTAAATGCAATTCACAGAATTATCCCCTATGCATTTATAATCTTATCTTTATGTCACATTAACAAATATATTTTGTTGATGTGTTTGTCATGCACCTCTGAATTACAATGCAAGTTCTTACAGTATTGATATATAACTAGAGACACCACAAGTCTAACCTTCATCCAGCTATAAAGTGGAAGATCAAATGAGTTAGCTCTAACTCTTGGAGACAGAAATGGAATATAAGTAATAAAAACACATACACCCATAAATTGTATGCATAAAGAAGGTTTTGCGTAGAAAGCAACTAATCATTCTGTATGGATCAGGGAAAGAAATAGAAATAGAATAGAATTCTTTATTGGCCAAGTGTGATTGGATACACAAGGAATTTGTCTTGGTGCATATGCTCTCAGTGTACATAAAAGAGAAGATATATTTTTCAAGAGTCAAGAATCATAAGGTACAACACTTAATAATAGTCATAGGGTACAATAAGCAATCAAATCATACTAGGAAACAAGAAGAGATGGATTCTGTGATCTTGTCCATCTTCTAAGTGTTTCATTTTCCTTCCTTCCTTCCTTCCTTCCTTCCTTCCTTCCTTCCTTCCTTCCTTCCTTCCTTCCTCCGTGCTCAACTTGCAAAAATATAACTCAAGACAGCATATAACAACAAAAACAAAAATACAATAGAAAACAGCCAGAAAATAAATAAATCACAAAGCATACAGTCAGGGTACATCAAAATACAGAATGTACAGGGTACACCTCACAGGATGATCTCATTTAATATCCTGGTCCTAATGTCCAAAGGAATTCCAAGTATTTAAAGCTTTCCTATAGATTAATAGCCCAGTATTGGGGCAGTCAACTCCCATGAGTAAGTGCCATACTAGAAAAGATATTCTCCTATATCCTAAGAGATGACTCTCTTTCAAAAGAGTCACTTGGAGCATGTGGAACAGGCAAAAAACAAGAGACAGAAACATGTTCCTGCACAAGGTATGGTATTATTTCGATGTGGTTTTCAGAATGAAAACTCAATCAAGTCAATGGTTTTCTGATTGAGAACTCAAAGGGAAACTGCTGGGAGGGAATTACCACTATTCACAAAGCAACTCAGATATAAATCAAGATCTTGAGTTCTGTTCAGGTTGCAATGTATGTTTCTGTCAAAAGACATAAAATGTGGAGGATGAATGGGGAGTATAGGAAGCTAGTAGCAGAACATTAAATGGAGAAGAAACAAGTGTGAAATCCCCAGTGTATTCTACAGAATCCAGATCTGTTCCTGGAGTTGACTTTCCGCATAGCTGACATTAATGACTATTTAAATATGCTGAACTATATTTTTCTATTCAATTGTCTATGGAGATTCTCAGCCATCCAGGTCATAGTTGTCCCAAAGGAGTTTTTTCAAAAGGCAACTGAACTTGGTTTTCCTTGAAGATGTTTTGCATCTTGGATGAGAAGCGAAACATCTTCAAAGAAAACAAAGCCCAGTTGCCTTTTTTAAAAAAATAAAGTTTTATTTGGGTTTTCACACATACAAAATACAAGTAAAACATCTTTTATGAAAATAGCATGGTCCCGGGTTGAACTTCTTTATACAGACACAAAACTCAATTTCATGCTCCTTTTTGTGTTCTATTCCATATCTTATATTATTCTACATTTTCTATATAGTTTTTCCCCACTTAATTTTCTCAATTTTATTTTGATTATCTCATCTCAATTCAAATCATTATATTTATACTTTTGTCTGTTCTGTTTCAATTTCATATTATCTTTTCTCATTAAACAAATTTTCTCCTGTAGTTACTAATTGGAGTATGACACTTTTATATCTTTTAATTACATCCATTCAACTCTTATTTAAACTTCAATATATACCCTAAGGTTATGACCTTCAATATAATACATAATACAGAACTTCCAATCGAATTCTGCTTGGTACATTCTTATAATACACACTATATTCTTTAAAAAAAAAAGATTATAAATATATGTAATTATAAACCCTCATTGCATTCCAATTCAGTTCTATCATTAATAATCATTAAAATCTTAACATCTTTAACACTTCTTTTCAATTAAATATCATACTTCCTTAAAGACACATATAATCTCCATAATTAATTTTTCCCTTATTTCTCTTCACATATGTTTTGTAAATCATTAAATATTCATTTTGTTACATTTATTTATTGACAAGCATTCCACTGAATTATGATAGCTATTTTATCAAACATTTTAATCATACATTGTTTCATATTTTCTAAAATTATTTCTGTTTCTAATATAACAATACTATCTTATGTACCTTTGCAGAATCCCTTTTTCCATTAAATTTTCACCCATTATCTCTAAATAGGCCCTGTTTCTCTATATTTTGTTTCTATAACTTATTTTCCTTTCTTTCTTCCCTCTCATCTTCTCTCTCTCCTTTTTACCCCCTTGTCTCTCTACTTCTAATTCTCTCTTCTGCATTTCCCTCTTCTGTTGCTTTCTGATTTTATACTTATTTTTCACTCTATTTTTTTGGGGGGCTGTTTTTCCCAATCTTAAACTTTCCATTCTCTTTTTCCCCCTTTCCTTTTTCCCCCCATCTAAGATTACTTGTTCATTAAAGATGGCTTCTTCTTTGTCACAATCTTCTTGTTCTGCAGGCATTTCTTGTTGTTTCTCATAATTCCAAATCTCCATTTCTAAAAACTGAAATACGAAGCCAAAAGAACCTCTCCCTTCTTGTCCATCTTCTTTGCACTTTTTAAGTTCCATTTTCAGTTCTTCTAAAAGTGGAGCCATTTTAAACAGTTTTAAACAACCACCCGATTGATTTTAGTCATTCAAATAAAATAACCAAAAATCCAGAAATCATCAAGTAATCCAAATAGTCCCAAGTTATTTCTTCTTATTTCTTTTTCCACTTTCTCTTCCTGGGGTTTTTGTTGCGATATTTCAGTTAAAATGTATCTTTTGGAAGTCTTGTTGATATTTTGCTCTAAGTTCTTTTTAATTCCAGGCAGTCTCTTCCCTTCCAGATCCTGCCCTTTTATTCTTTTTCTCTCCTTTCCTGTTTTTGATTATCCAGAAATCTTTATTATCCCTTTGACTTTTTATTTTCAGCATTAAATGCCTATTAATGTCAAACTGGATTTTTTTCCAATTTCTTGCTTGAGTCTCTTAGCTGTCAGTATAGGAAAAGGAGAAAAAAAACCAAATCTTTTCCCTTTTCTCTCTCCTTCGCAGCTTAAAAATCTTCTTAGGGAAAAATGTTATTGTTTTTTTTTTAATAGTTTCAATTCCAGGGTACCTTATTTGTCGCTTTTGCTGTTTGACCTGGTCAACCAAAACTTTCTCTTCTTATCTTCCTCCTGCACATTCTTTTCCAGTCGAGTTCTTCTTTGTGGTGGCCATTTCTGACCACCACTACAACCGCCTTTGGGGAAGGGAGTAATTGGCCAGCTGAGGAGGAGAGATGCGGCTCTCCTCAACCCTGCAGGCAGTCTCCCCCCTCTTCACCTCCTTTACAGGGTGGCTTAGCCCGAAACCAGCTGGCTCGGGGCGCTCCAGCAGCGAGCATGGATCGAAGCCTCACAAAGATGAGGTTTCGGTCTGTCACTGAAGAGGCTCAAACTGGAAATCTCCCAGCCCAGTTGCCTTTTGAAAAAGCACCCTTGGGATTTCTATTCAATTGTGTCCTAATCTCACGGTCTGCCTGGACAAGTCCCTACAGTATTCTTGGCAAGGTATTTTCAGAAATGGTTTGCCATTGCCTCCTTCCTAGAATTGAGAGAAGTGACTGGCCTAAAATCACCCAGCTAGCTTTGTGTCCAAGGCTGGACTAGAACTCTTGTTTTCCATTTTCTAGATTGATGCCTTAACCACTGTACCTATTGTCAAGTCATTCAAAGGTTGGAAATGCTGGAAAAGGGTGGAAAATGTATTATCCTGCATCAATTTCATAATTCATTATTGCTCTCCTAATAGGTAATCAATATAGTTTTTATAACATGACAATTCAATACATTATTTTAATGGGTTTTTTAAATTGTTTCTTGTCTTTAAAGTCAGTGGCTTCACAGCATAGAGCTTGCCAGTGGGTTCTATCAACAGCTGCAGCTTCTAATTCCCTTGGCTGGATGTCACAATGATGTAGGTTTGCTTTTATAACTTTGTAGAACTTATGTGGTCAATCTTGAGATGTCTTCCCAGACTCCAGTTCACTATAGAGCAACTGGCAAGGTATATGATGGACATCCATTCTCACAATGTGTCTCATCTGTGCTCATATAATTAGATATATAATCCTAGTAGATTTTGCACAATCCAAGATCTGCAGGTTGGAGACAGACAGAGTCTTGCCAATGATTTACAATTAGAAAAGGCTTCAAAGAGTAAGTGATGGTAATAGGGACACTCAACCACAACAGAAGCAGAAAATTTGCCTCCCCAAAGAATATTATCTAGCAGTGTCCTCACAAAAATCATTACTGCCTGGACAGGTGAGTAGATTATATATCTTGACTTATGAGTATCCCATTTTAGATACTTATTTGATTTAAGTATATATATATATATTTTCTTAAGTTTTAATGGTACTTACATGTATGGCCTTCAGCTTTGTTAGAGCCACGTCATTATAGTTGTGCTTTTAAAGTTGTAGCAGCTGTTTCAGCAGAATCTCATCTGCCATCAAGCCTGATAATGGCAGATGAGATTCTGCTGGAAACGCTGTACAACTTTAAAAGCACAACTATAATGACGTGGAAACTAACCCGAACAAAGCTTGAAGGATATATATATATATATATATATATATATATATATATATATATATATATATATATATATATATATATATATATATATCTTTTCATAAAGAAACTTTATCTGTCTCATTATGTAGGTGTGCATAATTTTGAAAGTATCATCACTTCGATGTGTAAATTGCAAATATTATGAATGTCATGACCTAGGGAATAGTTTGTTATACTAAAAGACCAGATAGATAGCAAAAAAGAACATCTCTGACCAAGTGCATATACTGAAAGAAATTTGGATTGAAAAGACATTATATTATTCTTGAAAAGCATAAAAAAATACCTGCTGATCCACTTGTGGGTCTATTTTTTATTTTATTTATTTTTTCAAGCAAACACAGTTATGAATACATGAAATGGATACATATAAGACAAATAAAAAGAAATAATAGGACAGAGATGGTAGGCACGTTGGTGCGCTTATGCACGGCCCCTACAGACCTCTTAGGAAAGGGGTGAGGTCAATAGTAGACAGTCTAAGGTTAAAGTTTTGGGGGAAGAAACCACAGAGTCAGGTAGAGTATTCCAGACATTGACCACTCTTGCTGAAGTCGTATTTCCTGCAATCAAATTTGGTGCGATTAACCTTGAGTTTGTATCTATTGTTTGCTCTTGTGTTGTTATGGTTGAAGCTGAAGTATTCATTGATAGGCAGGACATTGCAATATATAATTTTATATACTATACTTAGATCGGACCGAAGGCTGTACACAGTACACCTGTACGGAGAGAAATGATAATGTACCCTGTTTCTCCAACAATACGGCCTCCCCCAATAGGAAGTCCCAGCATGTTTTATAGGCATGAAATGAAATTAAGCCCCTCCCCCCAAATTAAGGCCTATATTAAAACATGCGAAATGGGGGGGAGTGGTGGTGGGGCTTGCCGTTAGGAAGTACTTTTGTTGCACACCCGGATTTGGTGCTGCCTGTGTTGACCCCGATATGAAGTACCCCACCAACGCCGAGGTCAACATCCAAGCCGTCGCCACCCACCCACCCAAAGATGCAAGGGGGGGGAATTAAGTCACCCCCGAAAAGACAGCCTAACCATTTTTTCGGGGCTCAAAAAAAAATAAGACCTGGCCTTATTATATGAGAAACACGGTAGTACACCTGTAATGAGATACAATAATGTAAACAAGTAATATCCATGTTTCCCTTTAAAATTAGGGTGAGCTGGGTACAGTTTGTGACCAGCTGCAGATCATAATTTGCAAGTAGAATCATTGCAATATGATTTTTCACAATTTATTAATAAAAGTGGTGATATTATACCTCATAAGGCTTTATGTATCACATTGTCATTTAAAATACAGGTAGTCCTCAACTTACAACCTACAGTAAATATTCATTTACTGTTCCAGGTTACAACAGCACTGAAAAATCAAGTTATGATCATTTTTCACCTTTACAACTGCTACAGTAATCCCCATGGTCATGGGATCAAAATCCAGATACTCAGTAGCTGGTTGATATTTTTGATGGTTGCAGTGTCCAGAGATCATGGGATCATCTTTTGTCACTTTCTAATGAGCACAATCAAAGGGGAAGCCAGATTCATTTAACAACTGAGACAAGAAAGGCTGTAAAATGGGGCAAAACTCACTTAACAAACATCTCACTTAGCATAAATTTTAGCATAAATTGTGGTTGTACATTGAAGACTACCAGTATTGCAAAAAAAAAAAAAACAACAACAACAACAAAAAACCCCACCTTCCAAAATCTTTCAAAATGACCAAATATTTGGTCTCACTCTTTCACTGCCTACACTCCCAAGGTCCTTGACCCAAATTATTTTAAAAGCCCTCTCCCAGGATAAAAGGAATGCCTAACTGTCCTTTAAAGAGGTTCATTTTGTATTTTTGAATTACTAATATTAATTACTAATTAATATTATGAATTACTTAATTATAATATGTCAGGGTCCCAAGTAATACACCCACAGCAAACAAAACTCTGAGGCAAGTAGATTCCTCAAAAAAAAAAAATAGCTATATCATATTGGCAAAGATCTGGTGAAAACTGACTCTGGAGGTTCCTGCGGTTTTCACCTAATTAAAAGTAAAAGTTTTTTCCCCTTCTCCAAACAATCAATCACATGGTCCGGTCACCTGGTAATGTCACTCCTCTTCTCTATCTGGCTAGGTATGAGAATGTCCTTGGTTCCCAGGAGAAAGTATTTTGTTTTAGCTACAAAATCACAGCTACCTCTATTCCCCACCTCCCTATCCCTCAGCTCCAGTGTGGCAACGCTGAAACCTCAAAATGGCTTATCTTCAGTGTTGACATTATAATTACTAATATTAATTACTAATATTAATACTAATATCATATTCATTGAGTACTTTGTTTGAGCTATTTTTCCTTTCCTGGAAATGTCAGGCCACCACGCAAATTTGTAGATGACACCTCTGTTTGATTGCTAGACAAGTTATACATTGCAATCTTTAAACTTTTAAGACAAGGGGGGGAATCTCTGACCTCCTCATTCTTGAGAAAACTTTTATATAGTTATTAGCATGGGTTTAAAAAGTCATATCCTTCTTTTGATTGGTCTATTTTCGTTTATTTTGGGATTCATTCAGACTTGGCATTATCTAATGACTTCCTAGTTCAAATGCCTCTCACTGCTTAAGAATGAAAGAGACATTTCATAAAACTTCCCCTTCTCCTGTCCCTCTTGAGTTGCAAAGACAGATAGCCTGAGATATCAGAATATCAGATTGTAGGGCACAAATTGCTCTGAACTTGTCTGACTGATTATATTCATAAAAGAATCGAAATAAGTGAAAATGAAACTAAATAAAAAGAAAACATCTATAAACTGGTATGTTATCTTGGGCAATCACACTGCTAAGCTTCAGGCAGATGCCAGGCATTTTTTTTTTTTTTTAGAAAGACAATATAATGAAAGTCTCTTTAAAAAAAACTGCTGGGAGATTTACAGCCCTGCAAACTTTCTCTTTAGGGAATTGCACTAAATGTCGGTTAATTATTCTTGACATTTATACTTGGATCCCTTTGTGAAGGAAAGGATGGGAGGAAAGATTTAGGAAACTAATAATAGCCCATTTAAAATATTTACTGACTCCTATCTTGGGATATGGAAGGGGAGATCTTTTTTTTTCAGCAGCTGAGTTGTTCAGTACCTTTGAGGAAGGAAAGATAATAAGAAGCCGTCAACTCTTTTAATCCTTTGTGGAATGACTATTTACTGTACTTCTCTTACTGAGCAGCTTTTAAGCATCGTGTTCTGACCTATTTTCAGTATCTGAATGCTATAGTGGTTTGCCCTCTTATCTCTGAACTCTGTTCAGTTTTCTTTTTTTGGAAATCTTTGAAAAGAATTTTCCATACACGTTTTATAGTTGTCAGTGAGGTATTTAGTGGGATTTTTTTAAAAAAGGTGCTGCTTTCAGGGAAATATATTGTAACTTAATGACAAGGAGAACTAACAATTACAAAAATGTTCAAATAGACCCAAAGACAGATACCCAAAATAAGACTGGGTGTTATTTTCTTTTGGGTCCCAAAATAAGGCTTATTTTGGGGGGGGTGTCTTATTGTTTTTCCATGTACAGGAGGTCCACTTCTTCTGCTTACTCATGGTGGGGCAGGAGGCCACATGGCATGCCAGTGCCACCACTATGAGGCAGAATGGGATGGAGCTGCCCACACCAGCTAACCACAGGGCCATTGCAGCCACACCACCCATGCCCCGATACCAGCCTCACCTCACAGCTATGACACCACCATTCAGCAGGACCCTGCGTGGCCACTGATCCACTTCTTTTGCTTGGTCACAGCCACAATGGAGCAGGAAGCTGATTAATACACTGGTGCTGCCACTGTGAGATAGGGTGGATGGAGCTTCCCCATGTGCCTCACAGCAGCTTACCTCAGGCCCCCACAGCAAAGCCCTCTACACCCCAACACATGCCTCGCCTCTCTGCTCCATTGTGATTGTGAACAAGCAAAAGAAGTGGGCCAGTGGCCATGTGGGTTCTTGCTGCACATGGCTACTGGTTCTGTCACCGCAAAGCAGGTGTTGGAACATGGATGGCCTGGCTCTGGGAGTCCTTAGGTAAGTCTATGCAGGGCACATGGAGCAGCTCCATCACCACCCTGCCTCACCTCATGACTCCAGCATTGTGAGCAACAAGATGAAATGGACAAGTGGCCAGCTGTGAAGGCTCTTAAGTAGGGCTTATTTTGGGGGGTAGGGCTTATATTAAATGCATACATAAATAACATGCTAGGGTTTATTTTCCAAATAGGTCTTATTTTCAGGGGAACAGGGTATATATGGCTGTTTTAACCCTCAAATTGTATACAGTCCTCACTTAATAACCACAATTGGAAACAGTAACTATGTTGCCAAACAATGCAGTCATTAAGCAAGACATCACATAATTGATAGGTTTTCTACTTCATTTCGTTAAGCAAATTACCCACGGTTGTTAAGCAAGCTGTCACATGAACGTGATTAGTGCTTTTATTGATTAGTGCTTCTCCATTGATTCTATTTGTCAAAAGCAGGTTGTGAAGGCAATCTTGTGACTGTAAGATGCTGTAACAATCATAAATGTTTTCCAATTCTGAAGTGCTCAAATCTCAGTCATTTTACCATGAGAAGGTTGCAACAGATGTTTAGTTTAGTTTACTTTATTGTCATTGCACCTCGTACAATGAAATCAAACACCATCTTCAGTGCACATCATGACCATGAAAATAAACACAAACACACATCCTTCACCCTTCACACATTGAACTGGAAACCCCGACACCACACCAACACTGCACTATACAGCAGAATTCAAAAGAGCTACTGCCCTGGGATAGAAGCTGTTTTTCAGCCTATTTGTCCTTGTTTTTATTATTCTGTACCGTCTGCCAGATGGTAATAGTTCAGAAAAAGGGTTCACAGGATAAGAGGGATCTTTGAGAATGTTTTGAACTTTATTAAGGCAGCAGGAGCTATAAAGCTCTTCCAAAGAGGGGAGAGGGCAACCAATGATCTTCTGGGCAATGATATTGACCCTCTGGAGCACTTTCCTATCTGCCTCTGTGCAATTGGAAAACCATACAGAGGTGCAGTATGTTAAAATGCTCTCTATGGTGCAGTGGTAGAAGGTCACCAGCAGTTTCTCATTCAGTTGTTTTCTGAGAAGCCTCAGGTAGTATAATGTCTGCTGGGCCCTTTTGACCAGGGCTGCAATGTGGTCAGGTCCTCTTTTAGGGTAACACCCAGAAACTTAAAACTGGCCACTTGCTCCACTCGGTCTCCATTGATAAGGGTTGGATGTCTCATATGTTCCTTCTATAATCTACTATAAGCTCCTTGGTCTTATTGGTGTTGAGGACCAAGTTATTGTCTCCACACTATGAAAGCAACCGGTCCACCTCATCTCGGTAGGCAGACTCATCCCCCCTGGAGATAAGTCCCACCACTGTTGTATCATCTGCAAATTTAGCAATAGTATTACTAATGTGAGTGGGAAGTTATAAATTGGGTTTTAGTATTATCATAATTACAAATGGCCACCAAAGAGGGCAATCATTAAGTAAGAAGTCCCTTATTCCCCCCCCGCCGAGAAAAATTATGTTTGATCATAAAAAGAAAAAAAATGAAAGAGATAATTTTTTAAATCATAGTGAATGTAATTTTAGATTGTTGATTTTACATTGGTCCAAGATTATTTCAGTTTATTGTGTTTTTTAATTGCCTTTGTTTCCATGGTTTTAAATCAAAGAATAGATTAAAACCTCAATTGAACTGAGTAGCTGGAAGGTTGAACAAGAACCATCTGTTATTCCCAATTACACTGCAATATTTATGTTTATATCATTTCTTAAATTGGGCAAATGACATCATTTCCTGCCATTTGCATTGTGTAATGATGTCAACAATATATACTTTAGAGGTTTTTTTTTAAGAAAGTGCTTTGAGTTTCAAAACAAAAGGTGGTATATAATTCAAATCAATGGATCAATAATCCATCATTTTACACCATATAATTGTAAATTAAACTGATAAGAACAGATACTATTGTTTTCAATATGTTATGTATATTCTTCCTGAATTAAATACACATTATAGCTAGTGCTATGCAATTTTCATAAACTTTCACTGTGGCAGCGAAAGTGATGCCAAAGACTTGGTGCCAATACTGCATTTTCTCACTAACTTGCAACCTACTTTTTAAAATACATAAAAGATTTTATTCTCATTTCAATTAAAGATAAAACCACTTTCTAGTCAAGTTTAGCTTCTTTTGATTTATGAACAGGTTCATGTTGTTTTCTCATCAACCAGCTGAAGAACCTGAAACACAAGATGTACAAGAAAATCTGTACTTTTCAAAATGTTCCAGCAGGGTGTGTGTGTGCATGTGTGTGTGTGTGTGTGTGTGTGTGTGTGTTTGATTTCAATATAATCATGTAGATGTTAGAGAACAGTTTGCACCAAAATATAACTTAAGGAAATTAATTAACATAAAAAGTGTAGATAACTAGATGCCAATCAAAGGTACATTCAAATAAATGAACATGTGCATAATGAACAAGTTACATTGAAACAAATGAACATGCATAAATATTCATGCAAACATTTTAACAGAAGTGTGGGTGAATAGGACTTCTGACCAGTAAGAGAACATCTATGGAGGTTCTTAGTCATCCAAGTCCAGTTATCTTTTGAAAAATCAGCTTTGAGATGACCGTCAGAGATGACAGTAAGTGAAATGAAACTCCTACCATTGTCTGTCCCACTTAGAAGATATGAGTTTTGAAAGTTCTATACATTTCATACACAAGTGTAATTAATTTTAGATGTGAGGTTAAGCTTAAGATATGTGTTTTGCCCTTATTTTAATATGCTTGTTGGATATAAATACTGTAGTCCTTGACTTAGAATCATTCATTTAGCAACAGTTCAAAGTTATAATGATCATGAAAAAGGTGATTTACAACTGGCTCTCACCTTTATAACTGATACAACCCGCCATGGTGATAACGCAATAAAATTCAGGTGCTTTGCAATCCGCATGTGTTTACAATATTCCTGGGGTCATGTGATTGCTCTTTGCAACCTTCTCATCCAGCTTCTAACCAACAAAGTCAATGAGGGAAGCCAGATTCATTTAACAACCATGCAACTCACTTAACAAATGCAATGTTACACTAAGCTACCATGACAAAAAGATGGCAAAATCAGGCACAATTCGCTTACTAACCATCTTGCTTCGTAATGGAAGCAATTGTGGTTGTATGTCAAGGACTATCTGCAATCTGCAAGATCATTTTACCTAGCATTTTGCAGACATGCTGGGCTGAACTGAGCAGGAAACACATATATGGAACCCTCATTTCTCACCACTCTCACTCAATGTGAGGAAAAGAGGCCTTAAGCCTTACAGGGATGTTTGTCTTTCATGAGAATTGTACGTGGGCCAGGAAAAAAAAATCTCCCTAAATATATACAAGAATGTTTTGAGGTAACAACATGAAAAATAATTAAAGCAGGAAAGAGAGAAAGAATCCAAGAAATAAGAAACTGAATATCCCCAGTTTCTTATTCCATGACAAGATGCAGGTGATAGCATCAGCTGGCATGGTTATTATGAATCTTCCTGGCACACCCAAGTGATGCAAAGATGCCCCTGGGTTCCTTTATGCATAAGCCTAGATCTGCCAGTTATTCCAGCATATTCTTCTTTGCTCATTTTTTTTTCTTAGAGAAAATTAATCAGTTACTGTACCACAAAGGGCTTAGTAACAATTTCCATTTTTGAGCTGCTCATTCAGGAAACAATCTAGTTAGCTCTGCTGCATTGTCTCTATTTCTTGCTCTATCTAATTGCCATTTGAATTAGACAGAGAATACTTCCTAAACATCAGTTCTCTTCCTTCAGCACAATAGGGACAACAGGCCAAAAACAGGTTTTGTGGCACAAAGCCTCATAAAAGCAGGTTTCCTTCTAGCATTTGATCAATCACCTCTTCACATAATGAGAATTTTTATTCACAGTAGCCAAAATAATCATAAGGGAAATTTTATAAATGATTCACCCGTGTGGTGTTCCACCATAATATTTCTGAAGCTATTATGACAGTAGCATGGAAGATGTTTTTTCCATACTATGCAGCATTGCGATGTTGTAACATTTTATCCATTGTTTGAGAATTTTTTCATGGAATTGCTCTTTAGACAGGATGAATGATAGCTATCTAAGAAGAGAAAATAGATTAGCAACATTATGAGACAAAACAGAAAATTTAATGTACGCATTTCTTTACTGAGAATGCCACCATATATTATGTATCCATATCATTGCTCTAGGTGTATCCATCACTGGCTAGGATGCAAAATATATCTGCACCATTCATTATTTAGT
The DNA here is from genome assembly GCF_049901735.1 of Notechis scutatus. Classification (NCBI taxonomy): domain Eukaryota; kingdom Metazoa; phylum Chordata; class Lepidosauria; order Squamata; family Elapidae; genus Notechis; species Notechis scutatus. Next base: position 14,945,319 of record NC_142025.1, on the reverse strand, counting down.
GGATAAAGCATCAGTGGTAGTTGTTTTGTGGGTGCCTAAGCTGAATTTAGATAATACTAGATAACCCATGCCCTTTTGGGTCATTGTTTTGGGTATTTCCTTTCCTAAAAAGAAAAACCAAGACAGGCAAAAAAAAAAAAAAAAAAACCACCAACCAGTAGGAGCAGGAATGTCTTCTGTCTTCCTGCAGAAATGATTTCTGACTTCCTCCAGCTTTCTCACTGTGTTTTCTTGTGGCAATATGGCAGGGAACCTTGTAAATTTTTCTTCTTCCCTCTCTTTGTCTTCCTAGCAGGCAGGTAAGTGGCTGCTGCTGGATGGGGAGGAAAGTGAGGAATTCAAGACTGGCTGGGAAGCTGCCACACACCATTGAAAAGAAAGATCTGAAGCAGCCACAACTTCCCTTAGGAGTCATGAATCCTAAATTTTGAACATATTCTGTACAAAAGAGTTCAAAAAGAGTTGCCCAATGCCATTCCATTTTATTCAATTAAACATCAGTATAATGAGGGCTTTAGTAGTATGTCTATTAAAATTATACAACTGGCAAGAATATAAGAGATCATCTAATTAAGCTGGGGGAATTCTGGAAGTTGAGATCCACATATCTTAAAGTTGCCAGTTTCAAGAAACGCCAATTTAATCCAACTACCTTCTGAGTACAAGAATCCACTATCTTGCTGAAGGAAGGAGTATCACCTTTTCAGGGAGATTTTCCATCATTGAACAAATATGACATTTTTCCTGATCTCCAACTGTAGTCTACTTCCCATTATTTAAATCTAGTGTTGCTTTTTGCTGTCTTATGGAATAACCATGAAAAATTCTAATCTTGCCCTTTACTCTTGTCAATTTCTATGCATTCATTGACAAAGCTATTAAATGATCAACATTCAGTATGAAGTACATATTCTCAGTCTGTTTCAGGCCCATTCATTGTTTCTTGCAGTCTTTATATGGTTATTGCCACATGCTTGTTCCTTGTCCGTTGGTTAGAGGAGGAGGGCCTCCTCTAATTTCCCATTTGTTTTCTGACCTCACGGGTGATATAATGAATGCATGAAACACTATTAGAGAGAGAGTTGAGAAGTCTGGTGCATAATAATTTTGATGTAAATGAAATTAATTCTGGATTTATTAAGCATATAGAAGAACCCAAAATAGAGGTAATTATAGCTAATTTTGCAATATATTTTGCCCAAACCTCCAAAGCAGAAAAATGCCCCAGCTAAGAAGAAATAGATGAAAAAAAAGTCAGAGAAATGAATGTACAAAATACATGTAACATATGTGGAGAAAGTGCATCAAAATATTTAGTGAATATTGCAGGGAAAACTTTCTGTGGCATTTGTAAATTCTGATGCTAACAAGAACTTAGAATCAGGAAAAAAGGTAATTCATCAAAAAGGAAGATCACACATTCCTTCCTACCAAGATGTTTATACATGTGGACTTATCAATATATTTGCATTAATCATCAGGACAATAAATAAATAGAGGCGTTTTCAAATAGAGTGTGCGATTGTTTACCTATTGCTACTGCAACACACTCAGGATCAATCTCTGTAGTTGAGGATGGAAGATGTGAAATCATCTTCCTTTCCCTTCAAATCTCAGAATACCTTTTTGTATTTCCAGCAAACACAAATGAAGACATTACATTGGGGGGAAAAAAGTAATTCATTTGTTGGCTGTAGTTCCAATCCTCTCTGTGTGTCTGGCACTGGTGAGGAATCTTCCAAGAATCTGAGGCCTAAGTGAGTTACAATTTATTTACAGAATAATTAACTAAATCCCCCAAGTATTCTTGCATTTTTCAATTTCCTGGGCTTACCATTAATCTTGAATACGCAGCAGGGCAGCAAAGGGCACTGGGAAGTCCATCTTGACACATACATCTTTTTATATGAGCTTTTTCTAAGGAAGCCTGGCAAGCACAATAGTAAAGGTAGTTCTTGACTTACGAGCACCATTATGACTACCAGAATTTATGTTATTGAACAAGGAAGTTGTTAAATGAGTTGCATCCAATTTTGCAACTTTTTTTTTTGGCCAAAGTGGTTAAATGAATCATTGCATTTACAATTAATCCCCAGGTTAGTGAATGTTCGAAATTACGCGATCAGTATCCCCTAGCATTTTTGAAAAAAGCCCCAAACTACAAATCTTGCAACACCATGGCAATTGTTCGCCCTTACAAACAACCACAAAGGCTCTGTAACATTTATCCTGAATTTTGCCAGCCAAAATGGAGTTTCCAAGAGATAGATCTGCCCTCTGACAATCCGTTGGGGCCTATGCAATTCTCGACTCAGAAGCCCCATTTGGGCATCCAGAGCAGAGGTGTATTCAGCAGGTTCTGACTAGTTCTGGAGAACTGGTAGCAGAAATTTTGAGTAGATTGGAGAACTGGCAAATACCACCTCTGACTGGAGATTTTGCAGTATCTTCCCCCTGCTATGCCTACCAAGCCACACCCACAGAACTGGTAGTAAAAAAATTTGATCCACTGATCCAGAGGCCTCGCCCAGCATTTTGCCAGATGAAATGGAGCTTCTGAGGGGAGGAGATCCTAGTCTCCAGGGAGCTGGAGCTGGCCCTCTGAGACTATGGCCTCCATGGGCCTCCGCCAGCTCATTACAGGCTGAAATGGCTGGATCTAAAACTCTGGGGGCCAGATCCAGGCCTCCCAGACTCGGTTTGGCCCTCCTTGTGCATCCCCCGGCTTGTTACAGGCCAAAATGGCTGAATCTAAGTCTATGGGGTCTGGATCTGGCCCTATGATGCTCCGTTTGGCCCTCTGCAGGCCTCCACCAACCTGTTAAAGGCCTGAAATGGAGCTTCTGGGAGATCCGTCCATCAGAGGCTCCATTTCAGCCTGAAACAGGCTGGGGAAACCCTGTGGAGGCATGAATAGAATTGCAGAGGGGTGCACAAGGCTGGAGGAAGAGACTGATTGCTAGATCTTCACAAGATAAGTGACCCCAGCATAACAGGTTGGGGGGGACAATTTGGGGAGCATCAGATATTGGAGGCCTTGGGTGGTCTTAGGTAGGTGACCTGTTCCATTGGTAGCCCAGCCCCCCCCGTGGCCTTCCCCCCCCCCCCTGAAATGCTTCATGTGCACTTAATGACCTTTGCATTTGATTAGCAAATGTGTGAGCAAAAGGAGGGAGTGATCTCGTTCAAGGCTCACGAGTCCTCGGGTTACAAATTGAATGGGTACACTCCATTGCATTCATAACTCAAGAACTAATCCTGCTTCCCCCATTGACGGTGCTTGTCAGAAGCTGACTGGGAAGATTGCAAATGGCAGTTACATGACCTGGGATGCTACAACCATTATAAAGTCATGCCAATTGCCAAGTGTCTAAATTTTGATCACATAATCATGGGGAATAAATACTATGATGATCATAGGTGTAAGAAGTCATAAGCAGAGGTGATATTCAGCAGGTTCTGAACAGTTCTGGAGAACCGGTAGTGGAAAATTTGAGTAGTTCAGAGAATCGGCAAATACCACCTCTGACTGGCCCCTCTCCCATCTATTATCTGCCTCCCAAGTCCCAGCTGATCGGCTGGGTTTTCTTTTGTTGCCCTGCACAGGAGAATGGAGCTGGAAAGCAGGTTAGTGGGATGGGGAAGGAATGGAGATTTTGCAGTATCCTTCCTCTGCCACACACACTCATCAAGCCACACCACGCCCACTAAGCCATGCCCATAGAACCAGTAGTAAAAAAAATTGAATCCCACCCCTGGTCATAAGTCACTTTTTTTCAGTGCCATTGTAACTTCAAATGGGCACTAAACGAACTAAATCAAAGACAACCTGCACACCACAATATGAAACTCATTTTACTCTAATACTAAAAGAGATCTCTCTTCCTCATATATTAACAGAATAAGCCTAGTCTGGAGCAGCTTATTAAAAAAGATGAAAGATAGTAATGCAAAGCCTATATTCTCTCTCTTTTTCTCTCTACTGGTTTAGCTCACTAAGGTGACCTTCACCATCAGAATCATGATACAAAAAAAAAACCTGTTCCAATTATTTCGTATGTTCATTCTACATTTTCAAAGAGTTTCATCTCTTTACATATTGCAGTCTCATCAGGGAAGGTCGCATCAACCAAATTATCTTTTTTTCTACAGAGTTTCTATGATAGTGTGAATATTTACATCCATGTGAAGCTGCAAGAAAATATAAGAGGAACAAAATTGGACTGGCTAGCTTACCCATACAATCTGAGTGAACAAAAGAGTTCCAGTGAAGTTTCTAGTCTGTTTCAATGTCTCATGAAACTGGGAATTTTCTGTGGGAATACATTGCTCATAGAACTGGGAATTTTCCACGGGAATACCCCTTCTTTAGAACAACTGGACCCAGAAAGCAAGATGGGAAACCCTGCCATGGTTTTCTGAAGTCTTGTAGAGATTTTTTAAAAAAGGTTCTTAAAGATTGATGGTGTCTGAAGTTAGAGGAATAACAGATAAATTCCTGTTATTTTAACATTTTAAAGTTTTTTTAAAATTTATGCTGCATTGAGGTTGTTGCTGTTTATCATGTAGATGGAAGCATTCTATCAATTTTGTAAATAAAGTATTTTTTTCTCTAGTCCATCACTTTAGAGATGAAGTATTTACTGTACAGTTTCAGAACGCCACAAATTCACAAGTCTGAAGCTAATAGATGCATTTTGGGGTTATGGATCAACTAATCCACCCAACAAACGCAGCTTCTACAGGGACTATCATAGATCTGAGGCGCTCCTACTCTAATGAAGAGATAGGACTCACAACAAACAAACAAACGAACACAAACACACACACACAAGCAGAAACTTCCTAAATATAAGAAACGTTATATTTAGTTACCACTTCAGGCAATCCTCAACTTACAACCACAATTGGAGCCCGAAATTTCTGTTGCTAACAGACAATTATAAAGTGAATTTTGCCTCATTTTATGACCTTTCTTACCACAGTTGTTAAGTGAATCATTGTAGTTGTTAAATTAGTAACAAGGTTGCAAAGTCAATCGGGCTTCTCCATTGACTTTGTTTGTTAGAAGGTCAGCAAAAAGTGATCCCATGATCCCATGGTACTGCAACAGATCAACAGATCTACAGAGTTTGAAGGGACCTTGGTAGGTCAACTAGTCCAAATCCCTGCTTGCAACAATCCAACCATCACAAATACAAGCTAGTTGCCTGGCAACCAAATTCTGATCATGATATCATGGAGATGCTGCAACAAGCATGAAAAATGGTCATGTCACTTTTTTCAGTACTATTATAACTTCAAACAGTCACCAAATGAATGATTTTAAGTCGAGAATTACCTGTACGGTAGATGGTTGCAAGAAGCTTTATATCAAAGATGTACTTCAATGAGTCTTTTATTATGGAATGCTCATGTTATTTTTAAGCAACTTGTAAATTTGAAACAATTCCAACCACATGACAGAATTAGGAAGAGAGTTAATAAGTTCTGAATGGTCCTTCCCACAGTATTAGCACTCCTTAAACTATGCAGTGTAGAGTATTTCTCAAGCCTTAAGCCACTGTACAATTGCTTTATAAAACTGTTTAGCCATGACGATTTTACAGTTTTAGATAGATTTATACAAGTCAGATTCACTTATTCTTTTTTTTAAATTAACCTTTATTTTTAAAAAAATATTTTTTGTAAACTGCTCTTTTTTCTTATCATGTTTTGGACTGACTGTGCAAAGTTTCAGGTATTTTGAATGTCTCTGTAAAGATCTCATGAGAAAGATAATAATGATGTTGATAATTAAAATAGAATACTGCTTACCAGGTTTAGTGGACGTATTTATTACTCAGAGGCTTACACATAGGCTGAAACTAATAGATCAATGATTCTGCAAGTTTATACTTTCTTTTCCTTCTCACAATGATTAGTACATACAAGTCAATTTGAACCTTCATGAATAGTGGTTTCAAGATCTTTTAACGTACCTCAGCACAATGTTGTTGGTGGAAACAATTCATACTTTCATTTGTATGAGCCATATCTTGTAGTGACAGGAAGAGGTAAGATTTGATATCATAGCAAAGCATTGCATTTATAACATTGAAATAATTAGCAAACCTTATGTGCCATGCTGGATTTCTGTAATTTGTCATTATGTGGATCATCAGTGACTGATATGTGTAATGTGTATCTAGTTGTCTTCAAGTTTTCCCAACTTACAGGGTTTCTCAACTGGAAAGTTGTTAATTGCTTATTGTTGTACATCTATGTTCTCCAAGACCTAAAGAAAAATCATGTTCCACTTTCTGGATAAGAGTACATCAGATTCATTTTTGGTGACACTAGCTTTCATCACTTTCTTTTTCGAAAGAAGAACTTAGAAACATCTGGTGAGTCAGAGTTTCAGTGATTGTAAGAAAACCTCACAATTTTTTTAAAAAAGCTCAAATCTCTGGAGAACTCTTGGCCTCATTTCTAATAGAGAAGTGTTGATAGCATCACAACAAGGTTATTAATGGACTATCAACTTCTCTCTGTGCATAGTGAATATGGTAGGGAGGGAAAGGGACCTTGGTATATGCCGAGTTTTGCTCTTTTTTAATCAATTGTACCCCTCCATAATTATATAAATGATAACCTGAGTCCAAGAATGAATTGTATAAAACTAATGGGATATCCCAAATCCCAAAGTGGGTTTAAAATTAAAGAAAATGAGCAATTTGTGCCAATCAATTAAATCAATAGTGAGGGGATCTGTATTTATCAAAGCTAAGACCATGACTGTCTACTTGAACTTTGAATGCTGAAAATCTTTGTTCAGTGTTATGTGGAGTATCTTCACTACTGATTTACTTACTAGGTCAGTGACACTGACTGGGAATAAACAATTATTTATGTTATGTTTTAATTAATAAATTAACATATTTTTGCATACATAAGTATTATGAATCTATGAAAGATTTTGATACCAGTGCTCTGGAACATCTGGAGCATGTGAATGTACCACTTGCATGTAACTCATTAAAGCAGCTATGTTGTTTTTCAGAATCACATTAGAGGTCGTATTCAGCAGGTTCTGACCAGTTCTGGAGAACCGGTAGCAGAAATTTTGAGTAGTTCAGAGAACTGGCAAATACCACCCCTGACTGGAGATTTTACAGTATCCTTCCCCTGCCACACCCACCAAGCCATGCCCACAGAACCGGTAGTAAAAAAAACTTTGAATCCCACCACTGAATCACATGCTACTGATATTGGGAGGCTTGTGATATGGATATACCATCCTGGAAACAGAAGCAGCTACATTAATAATTCACAGACAAGTGCACAAAAAGGAGTGGTAAACCAACCGATACACTGTTTGTAAATTTATGAAGAATGATGATGTTTTTATGTTATGTTTTATGTTTTATGTGTTTTTTGTTTGTTGTTAAAATCAATAAAACTTTTATCAAAAAAAAAAAGAAAGAAAAAAAACAAAAAATTTTTTTTTTAAAAAAAATAACTCACAGACAAGTGGTATCTTCATGCTCCTGCAGGTACCAAAACATTTCTTCACATTAATCCAAAGCATTACATAGTCTTAATTGGTATTAAGTCTTGGAGTCCTCTTAGCAAATAGCTTCTCATTAGAGGCCATACAATGACATCTATTTGTTTGTTTGTTTCATTTTATCTATAGACAACCAAATCATATAATATGATGTTTTATAAACATGGAAACAATACCATTCATTTAAACATTTACAAATTCAATTTGAAAATGGAAACAAATGGTAATTTTCTTTGTCAAGTTGAAGAAGTGACAGATATTTTGGGTCTCAATAAGACACAAATACACCTATTAAATGTGTCTGCTGAATATGAACAGATAGATCATAAAAACATCAGCAGACATAGAATCGGTTCTATGTCTGCTGCTCTTCAGAGCTACCAGTTCTACAAAGGTAGACAGAATGGTAGAAACCCACCCCTGTTGATAACATCCAGTTCATTATGGTCATTTCTAATCTGTGTTAGCCCTTTGAGATCGTCCAGCAAGAAGCACATCAAGGATCACATCATTACCTTTATTGTAAGTTGCAAGACTGAAAATATTTCTCCCCTCCTCTCCTTTTATTCTCCAGAAAACTAGAAAACTCCAGAAAGGTCCCTTCTAAATTACTTCTCCTGCTTTGCCCCCATCAAAGGGTGCTTCTTACCAGACTATTGCCGAAGCTGCAGCTCTTCCTACTGTCTCCCAATGTCATTCTCACATACTGTTACATCTGGCACCCTCTTGAGGTATCGTAACCCTAGATCCTGGAATTGTTATCCTTCTAAGAATTCTTTGGCCACATTTCCTTTTTTTTTACTTTAATAGAAAAAGAGTGACAATGTTTTTTGTTGGTTATGGAACTTGTGTAATGTCCTGAAAGCTGCACTAATGGACATGACTGGGGAGAAAAATATGATCAATTGCACTTAAATGAATCTATCAGAGAGAGAAAAAATTGAAAAATGAACCACAGTTTGTTTTTGTTTCTTTTATTATCTTTATTCGTTCTACAAATTCATTTTCTTGTTGCTGATTTGTGCTAAGATGATTAAGGGCCTGGAGACAAAGACGTATGAAGAACAGTTATAGGAATTTGACATGGCCAATCTAGAAAAAAAAAAAGGACATGACATGATAGCAGTATTCCAGTATTTGAGGGGCTGCCACAAAGAGGAGAGGTTCAACTTATTTTTCAAAGCACCAGAGGGCAGGAAAAAGAAACAATGGATGGAAACTAATCAAGGAGAGAAGCAACCTGGAATTAAGGAAAAACTTCCTAATAGTGAGGAAAGTTAACCAGTGGAACAGCTTGTCGTCGGAAGGTGCTTCAACACTGGGGTTTTTAAAGAGACTGGATAGCCACATGTATGAAATGGTATAGGGTCTCAGCTAGAGCTGGGGATTGCACTAGAAGACCTCCAAGAAACCCTCTGACTATATTCTGATAGATTGATCATATACTACAGAAAAATTCCAAATTTTTGGCTTCTTCTTTTTTGAATGCCAATGCATGATCCAGAAATGTATTGATGCAGTTTAGAAATGAGAATGCAAAGAGATTCTAACATGAGTTTAAGAGCATAAACAAATGTCCAGGAAGAGGAAATTTAGAAAGAAAGGAAGAGGAAATTTAGAAAGAAAGGAAGAGGAAATTTAGAAAGAAAATAGAACAAGTGAGGGCCTCTAGAATCACAAAAAGATAGACTTCTTCAAATGGTTGATAAAACAATAAATGGAAAAAAACACCTAATTTAGGACTGAAATGGCATCTACAAAGAAGATTATGCCACTAAATATAGTGTCAGAGATAGCCCTAAAAATCTAGCCTATGATTAAATAGGTTGATGAATCAGAGCACTCGTGGATCTGAAATATGGGCTCATGAGTTGTAACTGTATAGTTATTCAAAGAAGTAGAGCATAAAGCATAATAAGACTTCATAAATGTATTCCTTAATTAAACTGGCAGTGATTAGGATGTGACTTGCATATTCAGTAACACCTTTTCTTCTTGTCTTTGCTTCTACCATCTGATTCTTAGCAGAATTATCCAATTTTTTAAAACATTAAAGGCTTCTCCCCTTAACCTGTCAACTCTTTTTTTCTGTTATGTTCTTGTGATTTTTTTCCCTCTTAATACAGCCTTATATTATCCGTAAGTATATAATGGCATCATAAAGAACAGGTTCATGCTGTATAAAACCTCTCCTTTGTCATCCATTATCCTAGAAGTCAGACAGTGGAAAGCACCCACAAGTATGATCAATACTTTGGTGCTATCCTGGTCACAACACCAGACTGAAATAGGTCCAAATAATGAATATCCTTCAGAGCTTTTAGCAACCACAAGTTTCTCAACAGCTCTTAAGAAAGGCAAGATGGGCAATTGGTTGATAGTTATCCAGAATTTCTGGTTGAGTGATGGCTTTTTGAGATGTGTATCTCAACAACTTTAAGGCAGGTGATAATACTTTCTCTCTCAAGATGCATTTACCATGATCCAAATCTATGCTCTGGTCACCTTCTTGGAGGTTTTCATTAAAGAAGAAGAACAGGGATCTAGACCTCAAGTGGAGTTAATACCACAAAGAATTGTATTCAAACTCCTTAAGAATCACATGTCCATGTTCATCCCAGAAACCTCATAAGATGCAGCCTCATTTACCTTCTGAGAACTTATCCATCTAGCATCCAACTCCAAGCAAATCTGAGTGATGTTATCCTCCAGTACATAGAAGACATTTATTTCACACAATAAGGTCAATATAATTTTATGAAAGTCCAGTGGTAGCAATAAGAACACAGAAATCTTGTTGTCCTATTGCCATAGTGTAGATTTCAATAAGAAACCCTACATGTGTTTGATCTGATTCATATTTAGTCTTCCATCAGTAATGCTCTGGAGGGAGTATCAAACTCGATTTCATCAGGGTTGTGTTTGACCTCAGGGGAGTGGGGTGGGCATGACGAGCGTGACCATGACCAGCTCGACATCACTCATGTTGGGGGCAGCTATGATGGCCCAAGTGCTCTGCCAGTGAAAATGGGCTCCCAAACTCTGTTTCCAGCTGTGATGGCCTCCTGCCAGCAAAACGGAGCTTGAGGGGGCTTTATGTGGCCTTTATGAGCTCTATTTTTTCTGGCTGGTCCTTCTCTGTTTCCAGGGTGGCCCTATGGGCCAGATCTACGCATCCCATGGGCCGGATCCATCAAGTGGGTCTTAAGCTTGCTCTAGGGTCTCTTGATTCACTTACCTATTTTGATTCATTGGCTAGGGTAAAAGAATGAGCATCCTTGGATTGGTGGCAAGAAGACACTGCTTAGGTGCTATCCTGCCCAAGGTTACTTCCCTCTTCCAGGAGGCAACTAGAAACTCAGCAAAACAGCCCAACAAAATCATCAGATCAACCAAAGTGGGGGAAAAAAAACAAATGTTAGTGTTCCCTGACCTCAGATCACTTTGCAACTCCCCCTAACAAAAACTAAATCTGACATGATCTTCCTGGATTTGTGGAATAGCTCCTCAAGACTCAATTGATACTAATGATATCTAAGATTACCAATACCAATACGTCCTTTGCTCTGAGTAAATGGATCAGATCAACCCTGAATTCAGATAGGGTGCATTTCTAAGAGGGGAGGACTGCCTTCATTCCCCTCACCCTAAAAAAGGATTGGTTTGGTAATTCAAATCAAGTCTGCATTCTTGTCGTCAATCAAATTGTGAATAAGAGGGAATTTATTAGAGGCAGTTCTGGCTTTCAGCTGCAACAACCAAACACAAGAACTCTGAGGATATGGTAACCTGGCTCAGGGGGTTGAAAATTTTACCATATCTCTCTTTCTCCATCAATACCATGATTCCCCTTTTCTATATCTCCATCTTATCCCTAATCATGCATTCTGTTATATTCAAAACTCCCACTATATCTACCTCCACAACCCCTCATTTATTTAGGCTGCATTTAAAGAAATCATGTAGCAGTTCTCATCATAATTAACTCATCCACCACTTCCAAGAAAAGAGAATGATATTGCTGTCTTAGCATCTTGAGTTCCTAGAGGGAGGGAGGGAGGGAGGGAGGGAAGAAGGAAGGAAGAAAGGAAGGAAAGATTCTATTACCTATATCTTGAAATAAATTTGTAGATACATTCACCAGAGATTGGTCTGCCCATTAAACTCAAGAGCGTGAATAAAACAATTTATCCCCAAAATAATTCACCCCGAAGGGATTAGAGAAACTCCTTCATTGTAGGTATTTCATTTCATCTATGTTATTGGCTCAGGGCTCAGAGACTTTGAAATAGTGTTGCACAACATGCTTAACCTTGTCAGTTAAAAGACTTAGCAGAAACATTTGCCTTGGCTGATGTCGTTTTCGTTTTTGTTTGTGTCAACCCACCACCTTTAATTAGTTTATAATACTGTATGATTGCAGAAAAAATGAGTCAATTCAATATGTGGATAAAATATTGTATGGCCAAAGCTAGATCTCATCTGTTTGGTTGCTCTGATCTGCAGATTGTTGCTAGGGTTTTTTTTTGTTTGTTTTTTTTATAAAACTTGAACTGTGTATTAGTTTTACATGCAGCAAAACACTATCACCAGCAGACCCAAAAATAAAAGTATCTAGGAAGATCTGGTAAAATTAGTTCAGGATAGCAGAAGTTTGTTAATCAGAAAAACAGATAGATTCTATCTAGGGGTGGGATTCTACCAATTCACACCTATTCGCTAGAACCGGTTATTAACATTCTAAGCAGTTCGGAGAACCGGTTGTTAGAAGAAATTACTGGCCTAATCCTGTAAAGAAGGCAGGAAGGAAACATTCTGGTGTTGCTTATAGAAACTGCCTTTCCATTAACCTTTATTACATTCTTGGCAGGACTAGACTTCCTGTCTCAGGAACTTCTCTAGAGTTTTTTTTCCTTCCTTTGCTGGTACTTTGCTTGTGTGGAGTGACCATTCAAAGTTACAATGGCACTGAAAAAAGTGACTTAAGACAATTTTTCACACTTACGACTGTTGCAGCATCCCCACAGACATGAGAGGCCAGGCAAGGAGATGCCAGCCTCGATGTGAGTGATATTGAGTTGGCCACACCCAGCCAATAACATGACCACCAAGCCATGTCCACCCAGTCACATGACCACCAAGCCACTCTCACTATTTAAGCCATGTCCACAGAACCGGTTGTTAAAAATTTGAATCCCACCCCTGATCCTATCTCTTTATAAGCATCTCCTAGTCCTTTGCCCAAATTTCATTAGAGTTGGCCCTCTGTGGCATTGAGTATATTAAAAACAAACTCTTCCCCCAATTAGACTTGCAGATATCATTAAATATGACAATAATTTATGATCATTATATTCTACTACAGCCCGCCTGGAAGCCTCTACCCATTTATAATCAATATCTGAACATTCATAAAGCAAGCCTTTAATTAACCAATCCGTTATATCCAAACTCACTGTAAGCAGCTCACACATTCTATAGACTTCTTCCTATTAAATGTGGGTGACTCATAATCATCCATGGTCATGGCAATGGCCATGTTGCAGGAGACTTCCAGTGTAACCTTGGAAGCATCTTAAACTTGTATCCACACTGAAAATTAGTAAATAGGAAATAATGTTTGCTGGGGAAAGAGAAGCCGTGGTTAAGGCTTCTAAGGGAGCAAAAGTTTTAAAGCAGTTGAAGCAGCATTGCCATCAAGACTCAACTACTAAAGACTGGAATGTGACATTGATTAATATGACCCTGAAAAAGGGGAGAAAATAAAACTGGATTTTATAATGTCATCTTGCAAAATCTTGACAAAAATGCCAAAATCTTATAAAAGATCTCACCAAAGTTTTATATTCTTTCTAACAGGACTACTGAATCTTTACAGGCAATATTTTGTGAGAAAGTTACGTCCAGTGGTGGGATGCAACCCTTTTTTACTACCAGTTCTATGACAGCATGCTTTATATGTCGTTCCAAATCTAATCCAGAGGCCCCCAAACTTGGCAACTTTAAGACTTTAAGCAAAGCTGGGTGAGGCATTCTGTGAATTGAAGTCCACAAGTCTTAAAGTTTGGGAACCCCTGATCTAGTCTTAGCTGGGCAAAACAGTCTGGAGTTACTGGCAATAGCAGCTCAGCATGAAGAAAAATCATGTATCTCCCCATATTCCTGTCTCCGCGAGCAGCCTCTCGCAGCACCTTTAAACTTAGCGTGCTTCACAAATGAGGAGGAGGGAATAAGGCTGCTCATGGAGAAAAGAATATGGGGAGATGCATAACTTTTCTTCATGCTGAGCTGCTATTGCCAGTAACTCCAGACTGTTTTGCCCAGCTAAGACTAGATCAGGGGTTCCCAAACTTTAAGACTTGTGGACTTCAATTCACAGAATGCCTCACCCAGCTTTGCTTAAAGTCTTAAAGTTGCCAAGTTTGGGGGCCTCTGGATTAGATTATCAAGGAAGAGAGAATAACATGCAGCAGATGCCTAGCAAAATTTAGTAGTACTGCAGATTGGCTGTTTACATTGAAATCAGGTACAAGATAGTGATGGTAGATAAATTATTGGGCAGTTTAGTTTGGTATTTATTTCAGTAGGCTGATTTTAGAAAGCTAAACAGGATCAGACCTGGTAAGTACTTGGCTGGGAAGCCAACACAAAATAGGGTGTGGTGAGGAATGGGGTGGGAAAGAAAGAAGGAAGATAGGATAAGATAACTTTTATTTTCATTTTTTTTACTGTAAGTACACTGGCACACATTAAAAGTGAAATATATATACATACCCATACACATACATAACACACATATACACATGCTACACATACACTCATCAAATCATTGCCCATTTTGAATACATAGCAGAAAGGAAGAAAGAATATTGGATATATATACACAAATGTGTGTGAAAAAAACTGCAAAGAAATAGGATTAAAAAAACAGCTTCCAATCTTAACAGTTATAGATGAGAGAGAAAAAAAGAAATGAGAAACAGAGAGAGGGAGAAAGAGAGATGAGGAAGAGAGAGAAAAAGATGAGAGAGAGAGATGAGAAAGGGAGAGGGAGAAAGAAAGAAAGAAAGAAAGAAAGAAAGAAAGAAAGAAAGAAAGAAAGAAAGAAAGAAAGAAAGAAAGAAAGAAAGAAAGAGAGAGAGAGAGAGAGAGACAGAGATACCTGTTTAAAATAAAATTAAAAAATGGCTCTTTGAGGGTTTAAGGTTGAAGACCCTTGGGTTAGGCAAACACCATGGTCATTAAGTGAGCCTTGTGGTCATTAAGCAAACACTGGTTGATAAACAAGTCCATTTTCCTCAATGGGCATTTTAACCTGGAAACTAGAAGGAATTGTTGGAAACTGGTAAAAATGTAGAAAACCTCAGTCACAAGACTGTGTGGGATGTTGTAACTGGTCATAAGTGTGTGTGTGTGTGTGTGTGTGTGTGTGTGCAAAGCTGTCAAAATACCAAAAACAGGTCAAATAGCTCTGAAGAGGTCAGTCGTAAATTAGAACACTTGCTAAGCAACTGGCCGTTAAGCGAGGACCACTTATATTTGGTTTGCCAGTCACATGGCCACCTAGCCACACCCAATCAGTCACATGACCACCTAGTCATGTCTAGTCAGTAAGCCATGCCCACCCAGTCACATGACCACCAAGCCACACCCACAGATTAGGCCATGCCCACAGAACCAGTTGTTAGAAATTTGAATCTCACCCCTACATACTACCACCTCTTACAATACTAGATAACACAGTATCAACAATAGACACATTTACAGATTCTATTATATCACATGACCTAAAATGGACACTTAAAATCAAAAACATCAACAAAAAAGCACAACAAAGAATGTTCTTTCTGCGCCAACTCAGAAAGCTCAAACTACCTAAGGAACTGCTGATACAGTTCTACAGAAGAATTATTCAGTCTATTATCTGCACCTCTATAACTGTCTGGTTTGGTTTTGCAACCCAACAGGACAGACACAGACTTCAGAGGATAATTAGGACTGCAGAAAAAACAATTACTATCAACCTGACTTCCATCGAGGACATGTATACTGCACGAGTCAAAAAGAGGGCTGTGAAAATATTTACAGACCCCTCACATCCTGGACATAAACTGTTTCAATTCCTTCCCTCAAAACGATGATATAGAGCGCTGCACACCAGAATAACTAGACACAAGGACAATTTTTCCCCGAACGCCATCACTCTGCTAAACAAATAATTCCCTCAACATTGTTCAACTATCTACAAAGTCTGCACTATTACTGTTAATCTTCTCATAACCCCTTATCACTCATCCCCACCCACTTGTGACTGTATGACTGTAACTTTGTCGCTTGTATCTTTACAATTTATATTGACTGTTTCCTAGTATGATTTGATTGCTTATTGTACCCTATGACTGTTATGAAGTGTTGTACCTTATGATTCTTGATTCTTAACGAATGTATCTTTTCTTTTATGCATTTGCACCAAGACAAATTCCTTGTGTGTCCAATCACACTTGGCCAATAAAGAATTCTATTCTATTCTATTCTATTCTATTCTATTCTATTCTATTCTATTCAAAACCACTGATTTTGAGCTTCAAACAGCTGAGGTGTGGCAATCCGTTCTGCTGTGCAAATCCAGCTGAGCTCAAAACAAAGAAAATAAAGGACAGGAAAAGGCGGGTGCAGGTGGGTGGGGACAACTGCTCACTGATGCTACCAATTCGCTAGAACCGTTGCGAACCAGCAGCATCCCACCACTGGTTACATATCTTAATTTAGTTATCCTAAATTCTGATAGGGTTTAGATGAATTTACCTACATCTTGTAAGAATAATATGCTGAGCAAATCCGCATGAAAGCAATTGAGTACTTTTGTTCCCAAGGGACTATACCCATGAACTTAGAATATATCCATATATGATACAGATATCATATATGATATCTATCTATGATATCCTATAGATATTGTACTGTAGATCCTACTTCTTGTGCAGAAAATGTGTGTGTATGTGTCTATATGCATGAAGAGTAGAGAAAGGAGTGGGCTCTGATATCATAGACCAGACTGCAATATTTTACCAAAAATGTATCCATCTACCTCTAAGGAATTTATCTGTGGAATTTCTGTGAACACTTTTTCCCTCCTAGATTACCAAGATAGCTTCCTTGCCAATTGGGCAGTAACTTCAAAACAAAATATTCATTTTTTTATACTTTCAGACACCATTAATACCTTATTAATATCACTTCTAAGCTTTTGGGCTAAGATCAAAATGTATGTACCTCACTGATAGCATTACTTAGAGTTGTCAGGCAAGCAATGAAATGGTTACTTATCTCAGAGACGATAGAGCAAAGTATATATTGGCATTGGGCATTGAGGTAGCAGTTGGTGTGTGTTTTCTTCTGGTATATGGTGTGCCCAATCCCACCATCACCCAGCATCACCCACCACCCACCACCCAGCACAGATAAACTCCATGGCCAAAACACTAATTGCCAGAACCAAACGCCTGGCAGACAAGACACTCATAAACACTGAACTATGCACCCTGACCAAAGTACTGACAGCCAACGGCTTCCACAAAAGCAAAATCACAGACCTGATCCACAAAAACACACTGAGACATAATAGAGACCTAGAAGATGAACAGACCTATGGAACAGCTGTCCTACCCTACATAAGGGTTACAACAGACAAAATCAGTAAGATACTACACAGGCACCACATCAAGACTGCCTTCAAAACAGATGGAAAAATAGCAGCCATCCTAAGAAACCCCAAAGATAAAATTGACCTGGAAAACCAAGGCATATATGAAGTCCTCTGTGCATCATGCCCGGCCACATACATCGGACAGACTAATAGAAGAATAAGTACCCACCTGGATGAACACAAAAATGCAGTTAAAAAGCTGGAACACACTTCCTCACTAATCCAGCACATGAAAGCCACAGGTCATAGTATCGACTTCAATGGCATCAAAACCCTAGCCACTATAGAAAACCCCAGCTACAGAATCATCAAAGAAGCCATAGAGATTGAATAATGACCTGAAAGCATGAATAGAAGAGATGACTCCACCAGACTGTCAATTATCTGAAAGCCTGCACTCACAAACAAAAAAAAATCTCTGCACCACAAGCCAAGCAAACACCTGGGCATAAACAGACCCTCCCCCGATACCTCCAGCCCAAACACAGCCCAGCCAGCCACCCAGATGAAACCTAGCTTCCTAATAAACGATAGCCGGCCATTCACCTGAAGCCAAGCCATGCTAAAAGCCCCCAATACACGAAACACAATGTTGCCAGCCAATCAAGATGAAAAAAAAATGCTACAAAACAGACAGAAGATATTAGAAACACCAATCAAACAGAACACAGCAAACTCCAAGACCAATAAACACAGATCAAGACTCTCAACCAATCAGGATGAAGAAAAAAATCATTCTAACAAAGCATGAGGCTAGCACCAAATTTAAAACAGAAACAGCTGCAAAAACCTGACACACAGACGAACCCAATACAGAAGCCTGATGATGGCAGATGAGATTCTGCCGAAATGTCGCTACAACTTTAAAAGCATAACTATAATGATGTGGGAAAATACCCGAACAAAGCTGAACACACACACACACACACACACACACAGAGAGAGAGAGAGAGAGAGAGAGAGAGAGAGAGTATATGGATGGATTGGAAAGGGAATTTTAAAAGATTTTTTAAAATGGAAATAGTGAAATGTCCTTTTAATTGAGTTGAAATCACAATACCCACATAGTTTCTGGCAACAGTATATAATTGGTTTGTTATTTTTCCTTCTAGAATATTGTTCTATCTTGGAAGACAAATCAGCCATCCTGGTAGTTTCCTATCGAAAGAGATCCAACCCATCTTAATTTTGGAGGCAAGGAAAAGTCAAGTATTGCCATCAGCTGAAACAACCTGGCTGATAAATCTAATAAAACTGGTTCTTCTCCAGTACCCACAGCTACTATGATGGGTTATGCATTCTTAATAATACAATTGTATAGCCATAGGATCATATTTGGAAGATTTCTCAGTGTATTCATTCTGCCAACGATGGATATTTACAGTATAACACTTGTATCATCTGGCCCATATTTTATCATTCTATTTAAGTCTCCGTTGAGTGTTTTGCTGAGATCAAGTTGTGATAAATCCATGGCATTGTTCTAATTTACCAAGTCTTTAAACTTTTTATTAGATTATAGAATAAAATAAAAAAAATACAAAAGCAAATAGGATGACATAGTGGGGAGCAGAAGGGGAAAGAAAAATGAGAGAGGAGAGAGAAAAGCAAAGCTTTGACCTCTGCCTCCCTCTGTTGCAGTAGACTAAAGCATTAACATCAAAGCTCAACTTTTTATTTTTCCATAATAATATAAACTATCCTTTTCTATAACAACAAATTAATCTAATCAGAAAAACATAAAATCAATGTTTCATTTTTTCCCATCTCAAGCACAATGTCCTGTATTCTTTTATTTGATCAAAATTGTCAATTTATCCATCTCTGCCAACTCCTGTAGCCATTTATCCATGGTAGGAATCAGTAGGAATCCACATAGTGCTGCTGCTGTCAACACACAGTATATAAGATCAAAGTTCCAAACTTTTTTCCAACTCTTTTTTTAAATTAACTCTAAAATAAAAGTTTCTGGTTTAATTTTTATCTTTATTTTAATAATTTTTTTGTATTAAAATATGAATCTTATTCCATTTTTTTTTGCTTTATCACATCTACCAAAAATGATAAAAATCATTTATTTACATTTAAGTTTCCAACTTTCATTTGAAATACATTTATACATTCTAGATAACTTATCCAGTGTTAAATACCAGTGGTACATCATCTTATAACATTTTTCTTTTAAATTATAGTTTAGCATGAATTTTAAATCTTTTGTCCATATATTTTCCCATTGTTCAAGCATCACATTATATCCAAAGTTACTTGCAACTGAATCATACAATGTTTACATGTTTACTTTCAAAATTCAGTTTTAGTAACATTGTGTAAACCTTAGCAATAATATCCTCATCACTACCAAACAGTAAGATTTCCAATTCATTTTTAATGAAATCAAACCCATAACTGTTTTTATCTATTTTAAATCTTTCTTTCAGTTGTTGATAATGTAAACCCATGGCAAACATAGCCTTCTAATCCAAGCTCTTCCCCCAAATTTAGGGTAGGACCCACAAAATTAAAAAATATTATTTTACCATAAGTTAACCAGTCTGGCTTTGCCACCATCTCTTTTCTAAAAAAAAAAAAAAAAAGCTTCCTGGTTTATTAAGACAATGAGTGTCAGAAAAAGAGACAAGATAAGCCTGCAATGACTTTTTTGGTAACAAATGCATGTTGACTCATTTTGATTGTTACAGTCTTAAACAAATTCCTACCAAGATGTTGTTTAATAATAACTTTGGCCAGTTTAGATACTAAGCTGCAGATCTATAATTTCCTTCCTTCCTTCCTTCCTTCCTTCCTTCCTTCCTTCCTTCCTTCCTTCCTTCCTTCCTTCCTTCCTTCTGTTCCCTTAAAGTTTTCTGGATCTCACAACTTCTCCTGGAGTACACAAACATTTTGGTTAGTGGTGTTATAGTCACCTTTGTTGCTTCCTTCAGTAACTTGGAATTCAATTTATCAGCTCCAATCATTCATTTTTCTATTTATCAGAAACAATCATGTTTGGAAACTGACAGCAGAAAATCCATTTTAGAAGTTGTGAGTTGACATTTATGTTCCCTCACTCTGAAAGTCCACTATTATGAATATTTCTGAGAAGATGGCTGGAAGATGTCCATCACTGATGAATCAGAAGATGAATGGGGAACATTATTACTATTTAGCTTTCAGGTCAGCAGCATGGGGGAGGGGAGTTTTTCCTGATGTGTCCTTAACATCTAGTTTTCCAACGTTCATTTACATCAGTATGGCTTGCAGGAAATTATTCAATAAAATATTGATTCAACTTTAGGACTTATATTGGTCATTTCTCCTATATCTGTAAATGTCACTCCATGATGCTACTGCTCTTTGCTTTTGATAGTGTAAAATAGAAGGAAGAGGATCATTCCTAAAGAGAAGTGATATTCTCTCTAAGCAGTGTTTCTCAACTTTATAGCAAGTTTAAGTTGTGCGGACTTCAATTCCCCGAAATCCCCTAACCAGCTTGCTGGAGGAATTGTGGGAGTTGAAGTCCACACAGTTTAAAGTTAACAAGGTTGTGAAACACTGGTCTAAAAGTTAACTATGGAGAAGAAAAGTTACAGCTCATCTCCTTTCTCACTTATGTGTCATAGTTATATGTCACCTCTGGACTTGGACTGGGCTAGCAAACCCAATGCCAGCTGTGGTCACTTGATATTTTCCTGAACCAAACCATAAAATACAGTTTATTTGGGAGACACAATCCAAAAGTACCAGTAACTGTTGTTCATATCTTCTAATCCACCTTCTTCTATCAAGTCAAGGCAGGCCTTTTATCTGCCACTAAATGATTGACAGTGAAATACATCCCTGTTTTCTCACACTGATTAAATGCTGGGACTGGCACACGTCCATATAGCTGATGCTACTAGAGTAGAACTGCCCTATAAACCAGAAAAACAGCTTTATATTTTTACTTTGTTCCCATCAAGGCCAAGATACTGTCTCTTTGAGGTTTTGTTGGAGGAAAATTCAGTCGGATATGAAAGAAGTCTAGCATTATTATCAATACCAGAGAACTATTTATATATGATATAAGAATAATGGTAATAGAGTGAAAAGATATATAGGTAGTCCATGAATTAGCACCACAGGGATTTTTGTTGCTAAATGATAAAGTTGCTAAGTGAATCACACCCCATTATACAACATTTTTCAATGTAGTTGATAAGTGAATCACATAATCCTAAAGTAAATTTGGCTTCCTTCATTGACTTTGCTTGTTAGAAACCCCCTGGGAAGGTTGCAAATGGTGATGATATGACTACGGAACTACTACAACCATCATACATGGACACTGATTGCCAAGCATCCAAATTTTGATCATGTAAAGAAAGGACTGGATATAAGTCACTTTTTTCGACATCATTGTATCTGGTCATTAAATGAATTGCTATAAGAAAGTAGAAGTGTTATCCTACTGATCCCCAAGCAAAGAGTAAAGTTTAAATCATCATACCAAAATAGAAATATTATTGTGGTATTTGACGATTAAAGATGCAAGTAATTTCTGGGAGCTCCTTTGTATTCTTTATTAACTCCCAAAAGGATCCTTGGATCCTTCCCTAGAATATTAGCAGAGAAAACAAAGTCTGGCAAACATTCATCTATTACCAGGAAAAAAAAATCCTATTCATCTTTGAAAATATACAAAGCAACTATGAAGTTGGCTTTTGTGTTCTTTTTACTGTAAAAATGACCAAGATATTAACCGCAATATTGAAGGAAGAGAGAATCTCCTCAAGGATTTTTTTTTTTTTTTTTTGGTCTTTTGAGGCATTTCCTGGAATGACCATATGACTCAGCAACATTGCATTTTTCACTGATCATTCCAGGAAGCGTTGGCATGTCATCCTTTTCAAGCATTTAGATGTTAAATAAATAAATTAAAAATGACCAGCCACCTCGAACATTTTCAAAAGCAAACAGTATCCTCCTCCCTTGCCTCTAAATGAAGCTGAGAATTTATGTCTGAATAATCATTAAGCATACAGACATAAATCTGCCCTCACTGGAATTCTGCCATGCAAAGCAGAAAATCTCAGGTTGGATATAAGCCAATCACCATTCCTTGAACTTGATAATAATGAGTGATGGGCAACTGATGTTTCCATTAGAGCCAGGCTGAAATTTCTTAAATTTTTGTCTGAGGACATTATGAGATAATCCTTTTTTTTTTTTTTTTTGTTCCCCTCAAGTCCTATGTGGAGAAAAGGGAAACACTTATAGAATTTAAGCTTTGAACAACTTCCATTGTTATTGTCCATACAAGGAATTCCTCAGAATGATGCTAGATCTGGAGTATGGAGATACAAAATGGTAAGCAAGTTGTGGATACATCACTTGCTTTGACCATCTCAAGTGACATGAGAAAGTAAAACCTAAATATCAAAATATTACAGAAGTTAGAAATTATACTAGAATTTATCTGGAATAATAAAATAAATGTCCATTTTGGTTCTAGAGCTTGTAAATACTAAATTTTATCAACAGTGTAAAATATACCTTCAATAGTATTTGAAGAAGCTGTTTCTGTATAGTCAGCCTACTAAATTTCTGCTCTCCAGATATGCTGTGACCATAATTCTCTCCCAGCCAAGTCCCTCCGACATAGTGGCAGCAGGCAATGCAGTGTGCCTGTACGCCAGCGCATAGAACAGGGCAGTAGTGGTGGGTTGGAGGAGCAGAGCGGAGCCAGAGCTTGGTAATTTTCACTGCAGGAAGCCTGCAGCTGCCATGTCTTTTTTCTGGTGTGGCTGGACTCCAGTCGCACTAAAAAAAACACACAGCTGCTATAGGCATCTCACGACAAGGGGGCCGAGATGCAGGCTGGCAGGAAGCCCAGTGGTGATGATGGCTCTCAGCCCTGACTTGCCTTCCCTGGGAGCCAGCCATGGGAAGAAGGTAATGTTGCAGCCACAGGACAATGAAAGAGGTGGTCGTGGGGGAGGAAGTGGGAAGATTAAGGGCCGTGGCCTCTGATGAGGAAAAATGGGGCAACACATAACCCTTAAGGGAGAGAGGACAGCAAGTGGGCATAAAACCAGGGGGAGGCCGGAGCCAGGGAATTGCGCATTCCCTGACCTGGCTGAGGCAGGCGGCGACTTTGGGGCCTCAGAGAATGGTGCGTCCTAGGGCCCTGGCCCTGACCCAAGGCAAAGAGCAAGCAGGTGGCATGCATTGCTTACCTTTGGTGAGCTGAGCTGACCAGGTGTGGGCAAGGTGACTGGCAAGGTGATTAGCTGGGCCACAGCAGGGACAGAGAATTAATGGATACAGAATAATTCTGTCCCCAGCAACCTAAAATTAATAAGAATACCAGTGCACGTAAAATAGATGTTTGTGCAGGTAAGATTATCAACCTTGCTGTCAAGCAAAATCAAGCATTTAATAGTGAGTGCCATACCATGTGCATTAATCAAAGAGGTGGCAAGAAAGTAGGGGCAGGCAGGCACAACACAGGTTATGTAGACAGTAAACCCAGCATCAGACATAAAGATCTCAAGTGCCTATATATAAATGCACAAAGTCTGGTGAACAAACAGGGTGAACTCAAACTATGAATACATATAGTTGGAATAACAGAAACTTGGTGAGATGAAACCCATGATTGGAAGATACTGGTAGAAGGATACAAACTGTTCAAAAAAACCAGACCCTATAAAAGAGGAGGTGGAGTTGCACTGTATGTAAAGGACTACTATATCACTACAGAAATGCATGAAAGCAAAGATGAAAACCTCCTAGAATGCATATGAGTCAATATATAAAAAAAGAATGACATGGCCATAGGTGTATATGATAGGCCACCCAATCAAGCAGAAAAAATAGATGTTCTTTTTGCCAATCAACTAACAAACACATGCAGGAAACACACAACAATAGTTATGGGGGACTTCAATTATCAAGATATCAATTGGAAAACTAATTTTGCACCAAATGAGAAATCAAATAAGTTCCTAACCAGCCTAGCTGACAACTTTGTTGTCCAAAAGGTAGAGGATGGAACTAGAGGGACAGCCATACTGGACTTAATTCTTACAAACAGAGAAGAAGTGATAGAGGGAGTTGAAACTTCAGGCACCTTGGGTGAGAGTGACCATGTCATACTAGAATTCAACATAACATAAACACAAGCAATAGAACATAATGGTACCAGAGTCTTGGATTTTAAAAGAGTTGATTTTAATGAACTCAGAGAGAACTTGGGAAAGATTCCATGGATGAAAATCCTAAAGAGGAAAACAACTCAAGAATCTTGGGAAACTCTAAAAAGTATGATCATAGAAGCCCAGACCAGCACAATACCACTGAGAAAGAAAAACAAGAAACGCAAGAAGAAACCAGCATGGCTACACAAAGATCTCTCTGGCAAATTGAAAGAAAAAAAGGACAAGTACAAAAAATGGAAAGAAAGACATACAACTAAGGCAGAATATCAGCAGATAGCCAGAATCAGCAGATAGCCAAAAATGAAGTCAGGAAAGCAAAGGCTCAGAACGAACAAAGACTTGCAACAAAAGACAAAGATAATAAAAAAAAAAGTTTCTTCCAACGTATAAATAACAAGAAAAAAATCAAGGAAAGAGAGAAGACGGCAAGGAAGTAACAGGCAACAGAGAGAAATCAGAGCTGCTTAACTCATTCTTTGCATCGGTCTTCACACAAAAAGAAACTATAGCTCAACCCACCAAAAACATACACATATAGACTAGGTGAAACCAGGCTCAATAGCAGTAACTGTGAGAGGGATCTTGGAGTCTTAGTGGACAATCAGCTAAATATGAGCCAGCAGTGTGCAGCAGCAGCCAAAAAAGCTAATGCAATCCTAAATTGTATTAACAGAGGGATACAATCAAGATCAAGGGAAGTACTAATACCACTCTATAAAGCCTTAGTAAGACCACACCTAGAGTACTGCATCCAGTTTTGGTCACCACATTATAAAAAAGATGTTGAGACTCTACATAAAGGGCAGAGAAGAGTAACCAGGATGATTGGGGACTGGAGGCTAAAACATATAATGAACGGTTGCAGGAACTGGACTTGGCTAGTCTAGTGAAGAGAAGGACCAGGAGAGACATGATAGCAGTCTTCCAATATTTGAGGGGCTGCCACAGAGATGAAGGGGTCAAGCTATTTTCTAAAGCATCTGTAAGCCAGACAAGGAATAATGGATGGAAACTGAACAAAAGAGCTAAGCCTTTGCATAATGGTTCCAAAATACTGTAGGATAATTTGAACCTCTGACTTGAATGAGAACTCTAGATTGATTTCTTTGATGATCCATTTATTTTCTTCCCTTCCAGTAGTATTCTCATGAATTATATGAGATTGTTATAGGTATACATATGTACAGGTTGTCCTCAATTTACAACAATTTGTTTAGTGATTGTTCATGGTTACAATGACACTGAAAAAAGTGATGGTTTTTCACAGTTACAACCTTTGCAGCATCCTCATGATCATGTGATCAAAATTCAGATGCCTGGCAATTGGTTCCATTTTTATGACCACTGCTGTGTCCCAAGACAATGTGATCTCCTTTGCAACATTCTAACAAGCAAAGTCAATGGAGAAGCCAGATTCACTTAACATTCAGATTACTAATTTATCAGCTGCAGTGACTGATTAACAACTGTGACAAGAAAAGCCGTAAAATGGGGTACAATTCACTTAACAAGTGCCTTACTTAACCACATAAATCTTGGATTTAGTTGTGGTCGTAGGTCAAGGACTACCTGTATATATTTATGTATTTTCTCTTTTGGCCTTTTCATAATCAACAAAGTCAACGTTTTGAGGAAATCACTTACAGAGCAATATATCATTTGCTACCAATAAAGGAAAATATTTGTAGGTCATGTTTGGAACAAATGCAGTGTCTAGCACTGATGATGTTTACCTAGTTTGGGTAATGAAACCTCTGAAAGAAAACAAGCAAACCCAGACAGCAATATATTATTTGTTTTTTTAAAAACAATCAATTGTTGTATTAGTAATGTTTATAAAGGTCCTTCTTGTGAACTCAACCTCCTTTCCTGGGAATAAGGTGCTCTGAATTTAGTAGAATTTAATGTTTGTTTAAGCATGTGTGGGATTGAAATGATGATAAGTGACATATCGCTTGACATGTCCTGTGATCATAAATTTTTGATATTTTATTTTGTAGCCATTTTTTTCAGGAAAGATTCTATGCATATATTATTGGCTTTCAAAATAATGCAGGGTTGGCACTTCTGTTTTCCAGATAAAAATAAATAGAACAGGGTAAAGATTTGCTTGAAAGGCATGGAGAATCTGATCAAGATTATCTGGAATGTGCAAATATTGGAAGTGTCTGCGCTGCTGCTTTATTGGGAAAAAGTATGTCAGTAGATATGCCAAGAACATGAAATATGGCAAAGAATACAGGTTTACGCTATTTATGTTTATGAAAATTCTCAGGACAGTGTCTGAAATTGTAGTTGAGATATTGCAACCACTCGCTGGCAAGTCATGCTTTTCAGCCACTTTTTCATTTGGTTTTAGAATATTTTGTTTTGGACCTGGATTAGGAAAAAGGAGATCAAATTAGTAACAGAGATCCAGGACGAAGTACAACAGCCATATTAAATCATTCCTGCTATTTTGGCAGAGTAATGGTAGAAGTGGCTAAGTGTCTCTACTGGAGTTCTTCACCACTGCATATTTGTCAAAAGTAGTTGTATAATGAACTACAATATAATATAATAAATGGAGAGTATCTGTTGGGCTTCAAAGAGTTGACTGGTTTATCTTCTGAAGTGAATCCCGACACATTATCTTGATTGGGGAATGAAAGTCCGATCCTGCTGTTTATAATATATCAACTTGATCAGAAAATGTCTCTTACTTTTGAAGATCCCATCCCAGTTTGACTTATCTCATATCAGCATGAACATGCAACCAGGATGGGGTGGGAGAAGGTTTATTACTCCAACTCCTCTCATTACCCAAAACGAAACACAATCATTGGGGAAGTTGCGGCACAACCTGGGAATTGAAACCACATTATGTTTGGTAATTAGTTGTGTTTAGAATTGTGGGATGGAGGCATGTAGGACTAATGGAAAGGACGGATGTTAGTTAGCTGCATAGGGTCGGGCTGCATGATAAATTGTGCTGAGAGATGAATGATCTCAGCACTGACTTTATCTGGTATATCCGTTGTTGCCGTGTTTGAAGGAAAACGAGCGAAAATAAACGTACCTATTCACAACAAATCCTGTGAGTAATATAGTTTATTGCTAGAATTCCTACGTGTACAAATGAAGGCTTACAGAAAGTCAGCGCTCACCTTTATTCTCAAACAAACAAACCTACTTCACTGTGGATAATGGCAGAAGGCATTATGGATGGTGGAGGAAGGCATAGAGGTGGCTGAAGATAATGGTGGAGAGGGCAATGGAAAACGAACGGGGGAAATGGAGAAAGAGGATGTGCCATTGACAGTAGCACCTGTAGTAAAACCTAAAACAACTAAGGTGCAATTAAGTGACCCAGACCCTGCTTTAAGAGAGGGAAAGGAGAAGGAATATAGGCAAAGTGAAACGTAGGTCTGGGTCTGATGAAAGTCAAGGGACATTCCCAGGAAGTGACACATTAGAAATATTAAGGATACAATTCAGAGAGGTGACTTTAAAAGGAACAAAGGAGAGGGGGACCTCGATTCAGAAACAGGTATTACAGTCTGAAAAGGACTCTTTATATGCATCCAGTCCATTAGAGTTTCAGGAGTCTGAAGTCTGAAGCGGATTGGACAGATCGGACTTACGTTCTAGGAGAATGGAGGATAGAAACATAGGGGAAGATGGATATTCCATGAGACCTTGGTCAGTAGAACCTCAGGACCTGGATTAAGGAGCACGCTGGGGAGGTCAAGTACCAGGGAGGTGGGGGCCCCCTCCTCTAACAACCACGTTTGATGGGAATGCAAATAAAGTGGCTATTTTCTTAAGCCAAGTATTAAACCATTTTTATTTATACTCCCATTGTTATCTCTCAAATTGATCAATGGTAGTGGCCATTACTGGAGTGTTAGTGGGAGAAGCATACGAATGGGCATCTGATCTATATCGCCATAGAGCAGAGGAGTTGGGGGATATAGGATGATTTTTGGATGCATTAAGAAATCGATTTGAAGATACATCTGCAGACAAGAAAGCAGAAGAGGATTTGTTAATGATAAAACAAAAAGGGAAAACAGCACAGGAATATGTGAATGATTTTCGATGAGTGGCTAGTAAACTCCTGTTGTTACTGGAGAGTTTATTAATTCATACATTTAAAGAAGAAATGGACCCTAAATTACATCAGGCTTGTTTATATAGAGGTTCATGTACTACATTGACTGATTGGTATTGTGTAGCGATTGAATTAGATGATGGTTTGCATCGTTTGAAGCCGAGGCTGGAAGGATTAATACAACCACGAAAGTTTATAAACACAAGTACAAAACCACAACCCAGAATAATATCAACACAAAATAATAGGAGAATATTTAAATGTTTTCTCTGTGATAGACCAGGGCATCGAGCTATGGATTGTCCAATTCAACCTATGGCAGTGAAGGATCTGTGATCTGCTTCAGAATTGAATAGGACTAAACCAAGTAGATGAGATTGGCATGATCAAGACAGGACAAGGGGAGTAATGGTGAATTCATCAGATATTCCAGTGGAAGATGAAAGATCTGTTATGCAATCCACTACATTGGGAGAAGCTGATATGGATAATGAGATGCCAGATGACCCAATGGTAAGTAAACCCATTCATCCTTTTATTTTACCGGTGGGCTTATGGAATAAATGGACTGATCAGGGAATTAAGGTGGGGGCATTGACAGATTCAGGATGCACAAGATATTTAATAACTCAAGCAGTAGTTGATAAATTAAATTTAAGAGTGTTCCTATTAAATTTGAACAGGTGGATGGATCTATATTGGGTGGAGCTCCAGCAACTCATAGAACTAAATATATTAAAATGGTGATGGGGAGCACTGGGAGTGGATTTCTTTTGTGGTGGTTCCTCACATGAGTGAAGCATTAATTCTGGGACTAGCTTGGCTTGATAAATGGGAACCCACTATACATTGGGAAGGGGGTTATCATAAATTACGTCTAGCTATCAGTCCTAATCCACCATGCCATGATGAGGGCCTGCCTCGCCTTTCAAATAATACAAATCAAGTAAGAGAGGGAACACTTACCGAAAAAACCTATCCAATTGAGTATGAAGACTTAGCAGATGTATTCAAGGAAGATGGGACTGATTGTTTACCATCCGTTCGACCTACGGATTGTGGCATCGAATTGATCCCAGGAGTGGCATTACCCAAACCACGAATGTACTCAATGACCCAAAAGGAATTGGAGGAAATGAGAAAATAAATTGATAAAATTTTTAAAAGAGGATTTATCACTCCAGGAAGATCCCATATGGCAGCGCCCATGTTATTCTGGGAAAAAAAGATGGAGGGTTGCGTTTATGTGTGGACTATCAAGGGTTGAATGCCATCTGTGTAGAACCATTGTATCCATTACTATTAATGAAGGACTTACTAGCCACACTAGCCAAAGGACGTATATTCACAAAACTAGACTTAAGAGAAGCCTATTATAGAGTAAGAATTTGAGAAGGTTATGAATGGAAAACCATGTTTAATTGCCCTCTTGGTAGTTACTACTACAATGTTATGCCATTCGGATTGCAAGGAGCTCCTGCAGTATTCATGCAATTGATAAATGAAGTGTTACATGAACATTTGTATAAAGGTGTTTTAGTTTATTTGGGTGATATTTTAATTTATTCTAATTTTAAGCAAGAACATATTAAATTAGTCAGACAGGTGCTTAAAAAATTATTGAATGCCCAACTTTATGTAAAATTAACGAAATGTGAATTTCACACTAAACAATTAGATTATTTGGGGTATCGTATTTCAGAACGAGGAGTGGAAATGGACCTCCCAAAAGTGGAAGCAGTATTAAAATGGCAAGCTCCAAAAACCAGGAAACAACTGCAAAGTTTCTTGGGATTTGCAAACTTTTACAGACAATTTATTCCATGGTTTGCTGATGTCGCTATACCACTAATGGATTTATTATGAACTAAATCCATTGGTATTAAAAATCCAAAACCAAGTGCTATGTTAAAATGGACTGACCAGCGTCAAACAGCGTTTGATAACCTAAAAAATCTGTTAGCAAAAGAGCCAGTATTGAAACACCCAGATACAACTCTACCATTTATCATTCAAGCAAATGCCAGCGATGTAGTGATAGGAGCTATTTTATTGCAAAGAAATAAAGAAGGTAATTTACAACCATCTGCACATCTAGGAAATTTAGTCCAGCTGAACGAAATTGGGCGATTTGGGAGAAGGAAGACTTTGCAGTCCACTGGGCACTACTGAACTAGAGACATTTACTAGAAGGAAGTTCACAACCATTTGAGGTGTGGACCAATCATAAAAATTTAGAATCACTCCAAAATCCACGAAGGTTGTCGCCAAGTTCACTGGGCAATTTTTTTTAAAAGGTTTAACTTCACGCTAAAATACGTCCCATCAGGGAGAAACTTTATGGCAGATGCTTTGTCAAGGCTTCCTCAGCATAATAATGTACGAGAGAATACGGTCCAACCATTGATACCAACTACTAATAGAATAGAATCTTTTCAATCCACAATACTTACAACTGACTTACCTACAATATTAGTGGAAGATGAATGGTTAATAGATAATAAAAATCAAATAGAAATGAAAGATGGGATCGCTTGGCGGGGAACTAAAATACATGTACCAAACACATTAAGATCAATAGTATTAAAAAAATGTCATTACGTGAAACAGGCAGGACACTATGGGTTCCTAAAAAGGTTACATTTAGCAAAACGATAGTTTTGGTGGCCAGATATGAGGTCACATATAGAGAATTATGTGAAATCCTGTCCTGTATGTATAGTAAATAAAAATAAAATTGGAAAGCCAGCAGGATTATTACAGTGTCTGAACCGATGAAACCCTGGCAAGTCATTGGAATGGACTTTATAGTTGATCTACCAGATAACCATGGCTACACAGTGATATGGACGGTTATTGATCTGTTCTCCAAACAAGCACATTTTGTCCCATGTAAAGGAATACCATCCACTAAGAAGTTAGCTGAGTTATTTATAAAACATATATATCACTTACATGGAGTACCTCGAAAAATAATATCCAATAGGGGAGTACAATTCACCTCAAAATTCTGGCGGGAGTTTATTCAGTTGATTGGCTGAACACAAGGACTAAGTACAGCATATCACCCAGCTACCAATGGAGCGGCTGAAAGAGCAAACGCAACCATCAAACAATATCTTCGTTGTTACGTTAACTATCAACAAAGTGATTGGGCAGATCTGATACCGTATGCTGAAATAGCATATAACAATAAGGTACATAGCAGTACTGGTCATTCCCCTTTCCAAATAGTAAGTGGTATGGAATTTGTACCAATACCCGAATGGCCCTATAATGAAAAAGAACTCAATATAGAGAACACAAATACCTGGGCAGATAAAATACATAAGCAATGGAACTCAGTTTGTCTCGCTTTGAAAAAAGTGCAGGAAATGTATAAAGCCCAAGCAGATTAAAAAAGATCAGCACAAGCACAATATAATATTGGAGATTGGGTATATCTATTGACTAAATACCTACACCTTGGTTTAACTAGTAAAAAACTAGGTCCAAAATACATTGAACCATTTCGAGTTATACGAGTAATCAATCCTGTGACAGTTGGTCTTCGACTTCCCTCTCGATTCAAAAGAGTTCACCCCATATTTCATATCAGTCTGTTAAAACCTGCAAATATGACACAACAAGAGCCTAGATTGCATACCCCAGGACCAGTCCATGATGACCGTTATGAAATCAATGAAATACTCGATTCACATCATAGACATGGAGTATTGCAATATTTAGTCCGGTGGACGGGTTACCCATTAGCTGATGCATCATGGATACCATATATAGATATATTGGCGTCTCGTTTGGGACAACAGTTCCATATAAAAAACCCTACCAAGCCGGGTGGGAGGGATGAAATACGATGTATACATGTAACTAGTAATAACCTTTCTGTTACAGAAAGAACAATGGTAGAGGGGGTTGCCTGTCGGGCTTCAAAGAGTTGACTAGTTTATCTTCTTTAAGTGAATCCCGACACATTATCTTGATTGGGGAATGAAAGTCTGATCCTGCCATTTACAATATATCAACTTGATCAGAAAATGTCTCTTACTTTTGAAGATCCCATCCCAGTTTGACTTATCTCGTATCAGCATGAACATGCAGCCAGGATGCGGTGGGAGAAGGTTTATTACTCCAACTCCTCTCATTACCCAAAACAAAACACAAACAATCATTGGGGAAGTTGCAGCACAACCTGGGAATTGAAACCACATTATGTTTGGAATTAGTTGCATTTAGAATTGCGGGGTGGAGGCATGTAGGACTAATGGGAAGGGCGGATGTTAGTTAGCTGCATAGGGTCGGGCTGCATGATAAATTGCGCTGAGAGACAAATGATCTCAGCGCTGACTTTATCCGGTATATCCATTGTTGCCCTGTTTGAAGGAAAACGAGAGAAAATAAACGTACCTACTCACAACAAATCCTGTGAGTAATATAGTTTATTGCTAGAATTCCTACATGTACAAATGAAGGCTTACAGAATCAGAAGGCCAGAAATCAACCTAGTGAAGGAAATCTATTTGTATGCTCCTGCTTACCAACTTCTAGAAAAATTTAGTCTAAAAGCTACCATGGATCTAGATCAGTGTTTTTCAATATTCAATATTTAAGGTGTACAGATTTCATCTTCCAGAATTTTCTGGCCATCTCACCCTCATTGGAAAATTTTGGGAGTAAAAGACCACATATCTTAAAGTAGCCAAGGTTGAGAAACCTTGAGATAGACATTTAAAGGACTACATAAGAAAACAAAATCTTATCACATATATGTTGTTTATCATCCAGTAGATAATGAAATTATTCTGGAAAGGTTTTTCCCCAAGTTAATTATTTTACTGCAGTCCATTATAAAATCTGAGTAGTACATAGTGTAAGGTTCAGCTATAACTTAAGATCACGCTGTGCCAAAAATGAACCTAAACAGAGGCTTTGAAGAACAAAATCTAACTTTTATTGATCAATAAAAAGGTAAGACTTCTCCTCTCATACACACAGATATGTGAGGAAAGTTACAAAGCATATAGGTAAAAGTAACTTTTCTTATACCTTAAGATTCTTTTAGAAGTAGAGTAATTGCATTGTAAAACACTCTGTTAGATTTACATCTTTCCTGCAAAAAGACAAATGTCCTCCTGGCACTTATTTATCTTTCAGTATCCTTTCTCCTATTGTCTGTTAATCGATCACAACTGACCATTTAAGAGGGCTATTAACAGCATACTTCAAAAGGTGTATATTGCTCCAGATGTAGGGAGTTACGTTCCCAGGGAGTACATTCCATTCAGATTGATTTGGATGGGATAATCATGTGTCTTCTTATGAGAGAGATGTAACTAATTGCGGGCTAGTTTTACAACACAAAGGTTAGAGAAATATCCACAACAGCAAGATAAGAAATGCCTATAGAGATAAATACTTCTATATACATAGGAAAACAACTGCCTAACATCAAGATAAGACATGCTTATAGAGTAACTCTCTCTCTATAATATTTTTTATTTCTTTCCTTTGTTTATTACCCTAACAAAGACCACATATCTTAAAGTAGCCAAGGTTGAGAAACCTTGAGATAGACATTTAAAGGACTACATAAGAAAACAAAATCTTACCACATATATGTTGTTTATCACCCAGTAGATAATGAAATTAGTCTGGAAAGATTATTCCCCAAGTTAATTATTTTACTGCAGTCCATTATAAAATCTGAGTAGTACATAGTATAATACAGATAATGACAAAATATAGTGTTGTTTACACTATAGAAAGTAGAAATAGTTTGCTTTCATGGATTTAGATAAACTTTAAAAATGAGGAAAATGCATCAACATTAAATATAATTTCTAAATGTAAATATTGTAAATAAGGTTGCTTATATTATACAAATAATGTTCAGAATGACACCACTAAACAATTGTACAATGCATTGATTTTTTTCATAATATAAAAAAGGTTAAAATATTTAAGTTTAATACTTTAAATTGTCTCTTGTGTGTTGATATTTATTGTTATTTAAAATATAATAAAAAGGAAAACAGAAAAGGGAAGAAGAAAAAGGTGCTACTTGAAAAAAATAAATAGGTGTTTAATTTCTAACTCCCCCCTTTTTTATACTCTGGTCAAATTACAGTGTTTATAAATATTTATACTCCTTAAAAACCATACTGTAATTGTTAGTAATTGCCTTGCTGTGTGACATATTGTGTGTATAGAATATAGTTAAACTTCTGCAGTGTATTTCTGCTCTTAGTTTCAGCACTGCTGCTTATTGTCTAAATTTAAATTTCCAATCAGATATTCCTGGTGTTGTATCTTTCTTCTAATGTTGAACCAATTATTTGGAGACTTCATAAGGCAAACCAGAGCATAAGAATCTTCTTCTAGCCTTGATTCATGCAACTGACATTTAAGGTCTATAATGCAGAAAACAGAATATAGCCATCAAATTTATTAATCCCTGATAATCTTATGCTCCATGGATTTGTCTAGCCTTCTTATTTAAACTGCCTAATTCAGTGATTATCAGGACATCTGGTACAGTAAAATGGTTTGTTTGGTTGCAGTTTCTTGTCAAAGAAGACCATATAATTTGTTAACATTCAAACAGTAGAATAAGAATTATATATATAAAGTCCTTAGGAAAAGTAGGAAGGAAAAAAAATCCCTCTGTAAGAAGCTAACAATGGCAGTTTCCCTCAAACCGGAATACAGCTTTTTTATTATTCTGAACAGAAATAAAATATGTCCATTCAGCAAAGTAGAGAACAATCAGAATTCTCTCCAAAGTCTTTATTAACCATTTCCTGTTGTCTAAATGGTAGCTGAGAAGAAACAGATGTTTTCCCTGGTGGCAGGATCTTTGTTGTACAAATCAAGGTTCTCAAGGATTGTTTCATTTTCAATTATTCTGTTTCCAGCTGTAGAATTTAGTCACATCAGTTTCTTCAAAGAAATGTATGCTTATCTGGTCAATAATTAGAATCAAGAATCAATGTGCCACCAGGTTAACTTTGCTTATCAGCCCAGATAGATCAAAAGGAAGAAAATATTTCTTCAGCAGAATGTTCCAAAATTGTCAATGAAATTACGATTATGTTGCTAATTTAAATTTATATGGAGGACATTAATTCTACATCTTCTAAGGTAACAACTGCTAAAAATATTAAAGCCTTCATAGCTTGGGAATAGGATACCTGAATAATGAACTCTTCCTAGCTGTTTCTCTCTAATTCAATCTGGAAAATTGGGTATGCTATGGGTCCCATCAGCCAAGGAATGTTGCTTAGTGGGACCTAGGATACATGCCTTCTTTACCATAGCTCCTGGTTTCTATAACATTTTTCCTCCAGCGATTAGGATGGCCCCAATCCTGTTGGCCTTCTATAAAGCCTTATGTTTATGTAACTGGGCTTTTGGTCTTGAGTATGTAAAGCACCCTGTTTCTTGTAAACATTGATATTTATTTACAATTTTTCTCAGCTGCTATGCTTATATATTTTTACATTATGTTTGTAATTGGCTTTAATAGATTTTATGGTTGCTTGCCACCCAGAAGCATTTGTTTTGGATGGGTAGCTATAAAATTGAGTGAAGGAGTGAGTGAATGAATAAATGAATGAATAAATGAATGAATGAATGAACACAACTGCATCAACAGCATTTTTTTAGGTTTAAAACTATTATCTTTTGCCCTAGGTATGAATTTGTGAAAAATTAAATAATATGTTGATGCAAGCAAGATCTTTGATGGAATAGTGCTAATAATTAATTGGTCATTGGAATACCTTATTTATGCCTCCAAACTCAGCTCGCTCTCGTTCTCTCTGTGTGTGTTTTAATCTGGAAAAAAAAAAGACAAACTGTGTGATGTTAATCATGTTTTTTTTAGAAGGAAAGCTTTCAAAATTCTTTAACATTTACTCCTCAGATGCTTCTCTGAAGATTCCAATCAGGCTTGAGTTTTTCTGATTATTCCAAATCGATTTGCATCCAGCCATCTCTACTATCATATACAATGACCACATTATGGCCAAGTTAATAGGCTATCTCTGGGTTTTTTTGGGGGGTGGGGGCTGGTCACTTCAGACAATATGACTTATTACCATGCTTGCAGAGGCAGACATATGGGCCCCTGAAAGGAAGGGTGTTTAGAAACCCGGCCTGTGCTTGTTCATCAAAAAGTACGTACAATTAACATAATGATACAGTGCATGGTCAGCAACACAAAATTTAATCACATCCTCCCCAGTTTTGAGAATGTTGGTAAGTGTGCATACAATTTATGTACATTTTAGAGCTTGAAAATCTACATGCTTTGTTGCAAGATTACTTTAGACGTGCTTATCAATTAAATAACTTGAGTGAAAAGTACAGTTTTGATTTTGATGCTTATGTCTAGCCCTTATCACTCAGCCCAACCTAATTTATTCTTTGATTGCTGTAGGAAAGACTTAGAAGAATAACAGACAACAGAATAACAGAGTTGGAAGGGACCTTGTTGTAACCCCCCTGCCCAAGCTGGATACCCTTAACTATTTCTTGAAAACTTCCAGTGATGAAGTTCCCACAACTTCTGAAGGCAAGCAGTTCCACTGGTTTATTGTTTTCACTATCAGAAAATTTCTCTTTATTTCTAGGTTGAATCACTCCTTGATCAGTTTCCATCCATTATTTCTTGTCTGGCCTTCAGGTGCCTTGCAAAATAGGTTGCCCCCCCTCCTCTCTGTGGCAGCCCCTCAAATATTGGAACACTACTATTACGTCTCCCCTGATTAGAAGAATGCAATGAATATCATGCTGAACACCAGAGAAAACATGGGATATGAATCTGACAAGCAAACTTGCCAAGAATGTTCCCAAGCACAAGGAGAACTTTAATAGAATATACCAAACCTACTTAGAATAATAGAGTGGTGGTGGAAATTTTTGTTCATAAATAAAAGAAAATTATTGACAATTGCATGACCAAGTTCAGTGCATTAGGAATATAAATATAAGCAGAGATATTGAATGTGGATGTAGCTTACCAATTGCTTTCAAGTTTCCCTTTGAGTCATCAATGCTATTAAAAAAAGATTCACCCTTCAAGAATAAATACAAGCTGTTAGTATAATTGCAGTCATAAAAGTTACTGAGAAATTAGAAGGAAATGTTAACTTCCTTAAGAATAGATAGATAGATAGATAGATAGATAGATAGATAGATAGATAGATAGATAGATAGATAGAAAGAGATGGATGGATGGATGGATGGATGGATGGATGGATGGATGGATGGATATGGATAGATATGGTGATGGTGGTGATGGTGATGGAGGAGGAGGAAAAAGAGGAAGAGAAGAAGAAGGAGAAGGAAAAGGAAAAGGAGAAAAAGGAGGAGGAGGAGGAGGAGGAGGAGAGAGTAAATAAATAAATGTGTAGCTCAGGATTGAAATGAGGGGTCCTTGGTGCTCTCTGAGCTTTCTTGTTTTCCTGCAGACAGTTCATTACCTTAACTACATAACGTCATCAGTGCTAGTAAGTAGTGCTCTTTGCTGTCAGTTCTGGTGTCTTGCCTGTCTGTGTGGGTAGGGAGGTCTTAGAGATTCTTTGGTTAGGATGTTTATTAATGGCTCTTTGGCAGTTTCTTGACTGGGGTATTGCTTACTTGATTGTTGGTCTAAAGTTAACCTTGGAGTGAATCTATGCTGATCTGAGAGAGAGAGAAACAGAGAGACAGAGACAGAGAGACAGAGACAGAGACATATGCATCGGAGACAGACAGGCAGGCAGGCAGGCAGGCAGGCAGGCAGGCAGGCAGGCAGGCAGGCAGACTAGATGCTATGTACAAGTTCATTGTCTATACATTTTCTTGCAAAGGTAACATTGCTATTTTCCAGAATTCTTTTTCTTCCTATATAACCTATATCCCCATTATATCCTTCTGGATATAAAATTACCTTAATCATGCCCAACCAGGCAAGGCTGGCTAAATGTTGCTACATACTCAGAGCCCAAGGTAATGTTGCAAGTGTAGAAAAATGGACTGGGGGAGGAGTAACTATATGACAATTAGACCAACAATAATTAGATCTACAAGAGTCTCTTTCCTATTAAACTCAATTTCTTTATTTTATATTTTATTTTATTATTTATTAGATTGTTATCGCATCTTTATTAATTACTATGTTACTCAAGGCAGGTAACATACCTAAATACTACTTATTTGTCCAATTTTCCCCAGAACAAAAATTCAGTGAAATGGATTGGGTTTAGAGAGTGTCATCCAGCTGGCTTTTATGGGACTAGAACTCCCTAGTTATTGCCTCAAAGCCACCCAGCCAGCCTTTATACCTAAGGCAAGATTAGAGCTCACAGCCTCCTAGTTTCTAAACCAACACCTTAACCACTACACCAACTGCTTCTATATAGCCCTACTTGTAGCCTTACTGAATTTGCAAGATTCAGCCTTCTGCAATGCATGTTATAGAGCTGTGGAAATGAGGAAGGGTTGGCATCAGTTTCAGTTTGCATATGCATCCAAATTCATAGTAGGGCAGGCTGCTGTAGAACAGGAACAACATAGATTTCAGCCATGTGTTAGTAGTTTTTTTCTCAGCAGAAGGTCTTGGCATAAACCAACAGTCTTCCATGCCTCAAGAACTTGGCAATTAACTTGCTACAGAGGAAAACAAGTGCAGCAGGGAAGAACAGAAGAACTTTAAAATGCAACAACAGCATTCGCCATCATCAATACCATGAAACAAAGAAGTCCAGCAAACATCTCTAACTTCACCAAGTTGCTAGGCAACATAGATGCTAATCAGGTCTGCCCTCTGAGTGATGCCTGCTGGTATATTTTAAGGTACTGTGATCTTTTTCTATCACTATTCCAAAAACAAGATTCTTTCTCATAGAATATTGGGAGGTGAGGAGTGGATGCCCATCGATAAGCAAATATGCATATAAGGAGATCTTGTTTATCTAAAGAGGAGCCACATATGTTTGAGAAGTTCATGTGCTTTCCAAAAATACTCGAAGCTTTCATCACATAATAAGTGAAAGTCAGAGGTTCTATCTCACACACCACTGTGAACAAACAAGAATACAAATACAGATACAGAAAGACCCCTTGTAATTACTGATATCATGACAATTGTGAAGGGAAAAAAACCCCAGCAATGACATTACCTCAGTTTCTAATGGAGAGGTGAAGTAGGCACAATAGCAAATTTGCTGAGATTTAGGTGTGGCTGGAAAACTACCGAGCCTTAAATGATTATTAGCATTAGCCACTGGAGTCATGACTCCTGCCATACTTGACTCACATGAATGATGTCAAGCAAGGCCTTTTTGACAGGACCTGTTATTTTCTCAAGGAGTTGCCATGTGGGGAAATGATACTTTATCTCTGAAAGAGGAGTTGGCCTAAGAATGAGGTAAGCAGAACCAGATGGGTAGGGCTTCACTTTCTTTTCTTTTATGCTCCTCACCCATAAATGTGTGGAATGTAAGATTTCACAAGTAGAGTTCACTACCCATCTCTTATCCCTAGCTTCAAAAGCACCAGATATCAGAAAAGATGAACCTGAGAGGGTGGTTTTTTTAAAGACTTTTTTTAATGCTCCTTAAAAAATGCCCATTGGAGCTTTGCAACTTGATTATTGAATGGTAATATTGCTTGAACAGCAATTAGTATAAAGAAAGGCAAAACAAAAAGGCTGTTAGCAAACTTTTGGGGCCAATGATATTTTTAAAATTTGAAGGAAATGTTTTTAGTGTAATGAATGTCAATATGAGAGGGTTGTTTGGTTGTTTGTTCACAAGATGACTTCCATATTGAGGTGAATAATCACATGACCCATCTTTCCAGACAAAATATGAGGTTCTGGGGTAAAAAATAATAATCATAGACTGTCAACCATTTTTATTATTATAAAAGACTCGGATGCTCATGACCATAATAAGAGCAATAAATGCTAATAGGGTTCTGCAAATTATTGGAAGGGGGTTATATGTTGATATCCTTTGCAAGCTTATGGACCAAATTGAATGTCAAACAAACATGGCTTCTTCCCTTCTAATGAAGTGTTTCATTTTGCTCTGCTTTACAGTTTCCCAGCAGCACAGTTTCTTCATTCTGAAAGGTTAGAAGGATGACTTCTCCTTCTGTCCTTGCTGAGCCCAGAAGAATCTTCTTTTGGCATGGAAACAGAGAGAAGCTTCGGGACAAGACCAAGTGCTCCATCAAAGTCAATTGTCTTTATGTTGATGAAGAGAATAACCTTACAGGCAAATAACAACATCTGAGTGACTTAGGTCATCACACAAAGCAATGACTTGCATATTTGTGTCAGACCATAGATCACAAGGATATAAGATAAACAATTGCATAATGATATCACCCTGCTAATGTCACCATGGTTTACTTCAGGCACTGTCACTGTTGAGATGAATTTATTTCATGATATTACTAAATATGTTCCCAAGCATCTCCTTCACCTTCTCAGTCATCCAGGTCATGATTGTCCTTTTGAAAAAGCAAATGAAGGCAACTGAAGAACTGAAGAAGCTTCTTGGATGAGAAGTGAAACATCTTCAAGGAAAAACAAGGAAAGTCCAGTTGTCTTTTGAAAAAGCATCTTTAGGACACCCGGTATGGGTTCTTATTCCCTTCCCCCCATAATACATTTGAACAACCCTGGAAAGATGGTATATAATATGTCTGTGTAGGTTGGCTCAAATACATAAACACAACACATACACATTTCACAAAATAGGAATTACCCTTGGCAATATCTTGCTTTGTATTAATGACTAACTTATTTCCTGAAGGGAATGATTCCTGCTTTGTGAATATGAACAGGGTTGCAATGGCTCCTTGCCATAACCACCATCAGCAAATTAAAATAGCATTCCCTCTGCAGCTCACTGCCCTCTTCCAAATAAACATATTTTTTTCACAGTTCTCCTACTTGGAATAATTTTAGCATGCTCACCATCACAGTTTTGCCTGATGAATCAGAATAATTTCTGTGCTTTCTCGCCTTTTATTGTTGTTTTAAATAATAATACATTTTATAGGACCTGTTTACTTCATAGAGCAAGTGTTTCCTTGATCCTTATTATATACATAAAAACAAAAGCATGAATAATTGCTTTCTGTATTAAAAAGAGTAAAACTATAGTCTTAAGTTAGATATTCACCATGGCTGACTATCCTAATAAACTAACAATAGAAACTTTGAATGCAGCTCAATTTTGACACAGTATTTTCAAAGAAAAATAGCTAGGGCAGGTTTATGACTGTAATAAAGAGTTGATTTAAAA
This sequence comes from Notechis scutatus, assembly GCF_049901735.1. Lineage (NCBI taxonomy): Eukaryota > Metazoa > Chordata > Lepidosauria > Squamata > Elapidae > Notechis > Notechis scutatus. The sequence continues at coordinate 14,903,468 of NC_142025.1, read as the reverse complement.
AGTGGCCGTGTGTGTGTGTGTGTGAAGAAACCTGAGGGCAACCTGAGTTCCATTAAATGCTAGATATGCCTTATTTATGATTGTTCAAGATTATTCTTAGTAATGAAAAATGAGATAAAAATGTTATAAACATAAACAAAAAAATCCTCCAAATTATTCATGTTACGGTGTATTTTTTGAATAAATTTAAATCCAAAATTTGCATTTTCTTAATGCTAATCATTTTAATTTCAAACTAGCAGGGCTTCAAGGAGCTTTTATTATTTGTTTTCTTGTATCCCACCTTTGTTATTTTTATAAGTAATTCAAAATGGCAAACATACCTAATATTATTTCCTCTGATAGAAAAGAGTATTTGTAGCTCAGGGTTGAACTAAACATTTTCCTATTTTCCTATTATAACAGTTCATATATATGATAAAACTATGACTTAGCATCATGAGACTTAATCACAACCTATCCTGTCTTCATATCCTAGTAGAGCTCTAGAGGGGGGGGAAAATCAGATTTTGTACTTTCCTGTTATATATGTTGCAATTGCTGGCAATATCAGAGAGTGATATCTTCATTATCATTTCTTGAAACCAACCACCTTCAAACCAAGGTGTTTTCAAACTAACCATATATCTAAACTTATGTTCCATTTGGATTTTTGATGATGTTCTTTACTTCAAAAAGGAACACAATTTTCCATGGAGTTTCATCAAGAGAGAATTGTTCAAAATGTTGAGTCAAAAAAATTTCATCTAAAAGAAATTGTGAATTGATGCTGTTTGTGTGTGTGTGTAAATGAGACAGAGAAACAGAGAAACAACTCTGATTTTGTAAGACATTCATTTTTAGAAGTCAACATTCAGATGTAACAAAACATTATATGATTTTTGAATACCTTTATGCATAAACCCGAAGACAGAAATCATGTTTCTTAAATATGGCAACTTTAAAACATATGGATTTCAATCTCCCAGAATTCCCCAGCCAACAATTCCCCCACCACCATTGTCCTGGATATGTCTACAGATGCTAGTATTTAAAAAAAATCCAAAGAGGATTTTCTGAAAAACCTCCTCTCTCCTGTCACCTTCTATTTGGCAGGAACAAACTCCCTTGTATGCTAATGATCATTCCATATTTTCCAGAGGAGATTCCAATGTTCTTTATGATGTTCAATGGCATTATTCAAAAACTGAAGGGAAAAGAATATAAGGATGTAACCAATTTACAACTCTTTGGAGGGCCTTCCTTCAGGTGCTCATTAATATGGAGCTTGGATGTCATGCTTGGCAAGCTGAAGAGGCAGGAAATAAATCCCAAATGAGAAATATCCTTCCATCCACCCAACCTCCTCTACCCTCCTTTAGGTATTTTAGGCTGATTAAGTAGCCCATGAGGAGGAATGATGAACAGCCAGCCCTGTACTCTGTTTTCTCAATTTCTGCTCTCCTTGTGATTACTATAGTCCTGTTTTGCTGAACTAATGAGATTATGGCATACCTCATTTCAGCATGCCTCATTGTATCAATGACAAAAAGTTGTGCTTCTCCCACCTCATCCCCCCGAAATTTATTCTGACTTCTACACCTGCAATAGGGTTAATAATTTTTTTGATTAATATTACAGTTTATCTTTTGTAAGGGAAAGAAATAGGATGCAGAAGTGGAAGAAAATATCTTTGTTCTTAGGAAGTTCCATTGTTTTATGCACTCAGGAGGAAAAAAAAATACAATAAAAGACCAGATTGCTTTTAGGACTAAAAGACAAAATCTTTTGAGTAGATAGAAGGACTCCTTAGCTCATGCCGTGCAGCCTAAAATTGGGCAAGTGGCCTTAGATAGTCATTCAAGTGACCCAACAGAGAGTGAAATGGAAGTGTTGCTCTGAAATTTGATGGCTGTCATTATCCGGTAGAGAAGAACAGGGGCTGGCTTAATTCTTGGAAGAAGAAACAGCTATTGACACAGAAACCATTTGACTCCAGACAATTTCTATTTTGGCCCACTTCCTCTGAAGCAGCAGGCTCAGAATGTGAGGATATTCCTGAATGGACAATTCTTAGTGGAAGAGGAGATGTTGTCATGAGACCCCATAGTCAGTTTTGGTTGGGATGCCTGTATATAGCCTTTTCTGGAATGGGAGGTGAAAACCATTGTGGGAAGAAATATCTATCTGGTTCCGTTCCAAACTGGGAGAAAGACACTGGAAACATGGAGGCTGATTGGAAAGAAGGTTTAATGACAAACAGAACCACCAAGCACATGGTTCTGGTGCAACTGACCAAAACTGTTAAGAGTGAGGGTTTTTTTAATACCTTCTTTAAGTTTTGCACTTGAGCTTCCTGTTCCTGTACAAGAACATATGTTCTATTGGCTGTTGTCAGATTCCTATGGGATCATTTAGGGGTTATGTAGGGATCATAGCTGGATCTATAGGCAAAATAGGAAGTGCAAATTCTAAGTGTTTGTCTGAGCTAAGTTTGGATGAAGTTTGGACTGCTCTGAAAGGGTGTTGGGCAATTGCTATTGTGGTTTAATGGCTTTTGCTTATGAATAGAGCTATCTAGTTCTCAATAAGCTCTTCATCTCTTAGGTGTTGACATCTTCTGTGGTCTATTAAGGAAAGGTGGGATTTATTTTCTACCTCTGAAAACATGTTTCCCCATTTCTCCCTTTGAAAATATAATATTCTGCCTTTTTTAATACTTCTCAAAATATTTCATTCTTCTAGTAGGGGGGTGGCTTCCCATACCATGTTCCTACATACTTTTGGAGATCATAGTTAAACTAACACAAGTTACAGACAATGGCCTATTCCAGTAATGGCGAACCTTTTTGTTGTGGTGTGCTGAAAGCGTGTGTTCACCGGCACCCACAATGCAATGTGCCCCACCCCCCCTGCGCATGTGTATGCAACATCCCCACCCTGCTCCTTTACCTGAACTGTGCATGCACATGCCTCCCAGCTGATTTTCAGCCCATTTGAGCCCGTTTTCTCCCTCCCAGAGGCTCGAGAGAAGACTTTGCAACCTCGGGAGGCTGAAAAATGGGCCTTCCAGAAATATGGGAAGTGCCCATTTTCAGCCTCTAGAGGGCCTCTGGAGCCTGGGGGAGGCCATTTTCGCCCTCCCAGAGGTTTGAAGGAAGACACTGCAGCCTCTAGAGCAGGGGTGTGCAAACTTTTTGGCTCAGGGGCCTCATTGACTTTTAAAATTTGACAGACGGGCCGGGTCAGCACAAGATTTTTGGGGAATCGCCCCCTCCTTTCCCCCTTCTTCTCCTCCTTCCCTCCCCTTGGAGGCCCCTGAGTCAGGAGTTGCTACCGCCGGCGCAGCTCCGCGCGGCTCCAGTCCCGCGTTGCTTCGGGAAGGAAAGGCAAAAAAGGAAGAGCCGCGGTGGCGCTTTGCAACGGCAGTAGCGGCACCGGAGGCTCAGGCTCAGCGGCTCCTGGTTTTGCCTTTCCCTTCCCAAGGCAACGCGACTGGAGCCGCGGGGAGCTGTGCCGGCGGTAGCAACTCCTGACAGCCCCAGCCGGACACCTAAGCGGAGCCCGGGCGGGACTGCCTGTTGCTGCTGCAGGCATCTGGCTGCCCAAGTAAAGAACGGCACCAGCTCAGGGCAACTGTGAGGAGCAAGAGGGGAAGCCAAGGTGCTCATTTCATAGCAGTCAACTTCGCTCTCTTTTGCTCCAGTTAGGTGCTCCCGGCATGCACAAGGAGCATGAAGGCAGGCAAACACCGCACGGATGCGAGAACTTTGCCCAAGACTTCTTGTGTATTCAGGGGCTACACCTCTCCCAACGATGAGTTGGTGGCGATCTAACAAAACGTCTTCCAGCTCTTAAAGATTGACTTTAAGAGCACCCCCATGGAAGAAGCCAAGAACGAGAACAAAAGTAGAGGCGGCGGGGGCAACAAGGGCATGTGATGGGTCCCTCCACAGTCCCCTCCCAGGTGACAGCCAGGGCTTTGGCACCTACATTTTTCCTGAGAGGTGCGGTGTCTGCCTCCCTTCATACTCCTTGTGGAGGGACACACATGCCCCGTCACCCCTGCCGCCACTACGTTTGCTTGGCTTCTTCCATGAGGGCACTCTTAAAGTTGACCTTTAAGTGGTCTCGGAACATCCGCCCACCTGCCCGGCACCCGCCCTCCCGGAGCACGCTTTCTTCCTTCTCCTGGAGAACGTGCCTCTTCCAGCCCGGCCTGGCCCGGCCAGCCAGCAGGTGACCACATGTCCTGGGGCTTGTCGCGAGATGTCTGCAGCATGCTCTGTTCTATGTGTCAGGCCCAGCAAGCCCGAGCAGCCGGCGCATAGAACAGGGTGGTGCCGGACCATTGGAGAAGCGGAGCAAAGCCGGAGATTAGTAGCTGCCTCTTTCGGCGCAGAAAGCTTCCCCCAACCAGCCAGCTGGTCTTCTTCTCTGCCTGTTTGTTCTGTATGGCCGAGGAGGAGACCAGCCAAGAAGCAGGGCAACACGCCACCGCCCGGCCCTGGCAAGGGAAAGCAGTGGGCGTTCCCCAGGCGGCGACCTCGGTCCCGCCACCAGGGAAGCGACTGCCCAGCTCCGTGTTGTGTGTGCGATTTTTGGCGCGCGGCCTCTTTTGGCCGGCCCCGATTTTTTTTTCAGAGGGGAATTTTTTTTTCAGAGGCGGGCCGTATTAAAATGACCAACGGGCCGGATGTGGCCCACGGGCCGTAGTTTGCCCACCCCTGCTCTAGAGGCTGAAAATGGGCCCGTTTTGGCATTTCTGGTATTTTCACAAAGCCCATTTTTCGGCCTCCCAAAGCTGCAGAGGCTTCCCTTGAATCTCTGGGAGGGTGAAAATGGCCACAAATGCGCCGAAAATCAGCTGGGAGGCATGTTTATGTGCAGTGCAGGTAAGTTTGGCAGGGGCTCACCTGCCCGTACAAATGGCTCTGCGTATCACGCATGGCACACGTGCCATAGATTTGCCATCACGGGCCTATTCTAATAACCATTCAGAAACTACAGCCAATGCAAAAATGCAGCTTGGTACATTTGATAACTTTATTGCAAGAGATAATTGGCTTTGGAAATTAATTCAATCCCTCTATAGCCTGGGACCTGGGACATCATCTACTTCAGGATCTTCTTGTTCAATTCACTCTAATGCAGTAAGCTTGGTATGATCCCTTGCCAAAAGAGATATACAAGAGGAGGATATACAAGCAAGCATTCTTTGTTATGGTTTGTCTCTTTGGGAAGAACTTACCTTCAAAGATTCTGAAATGCAATTGATGCTTTTCTTTCAAGTCTTCAAGAACTGCAGAAGAATGTTAATGTGATATTGTTGTTGATGTTCCTGATAAGTAAGAAAAGGGTACTGGCTTATACCTATCATATATGTTAGGCTGTTTATATATTTATTGATTTAGTTGATTACAAGTAGCTCCCAACTTACAACCACAGCTGAGACCAGAATTTCCATTACTAGGCAAGATGGTTGTTAAATTAATAATGCCAATTTTATCAGCTGGGGGGCAGAGTTAAATATGCCATCAGCCGTCGTCATAGTGTTCCCACAAATGTTCCAAATACAGTTCCTCTTGAATTCCGTTGATCCAATGTGCGTATTGAACTTTAGTTGACCAGATTCTTGTGTGTAGGCTTCAATAAATCAATGCTGCAACCCAGTTGGTGGTTCTGACTCTTTGAGCATGACATTAATTTAATAATGCAGCAATAATTGCTTCCTGTCCTTTGAGTAGTAATATTGAGATATAAATCTATAGCAATGTATTTTTTAGGGCAATGAAGTCCTTTATAATGCTTGAATAGCCCCTCGTGTGAACTCTTCTGAGAGGGGATCAAAGGTGGTATTCAGCAGGTTCTGACCAGTTCTGGAGAACCAGTAGTGGAAATTTTGAGTAGTTCGGAGAACCAGCAAATACCACCTCTGCCTGGAGACTTTACAGTATCCTTTCCCTGACACACCCACCAAGCCACGCCCACAAAACCAGTAGTAAAAAATTTTAAAAAAATAGAGGGGAAGGGCATGTATCTAGAAGATTCTCCAGAGTAGAAAGAGAGTGCATGTCTGTCTTTCTTCTGCATCTGGGGACTATCTAGCAATCTTTATTTGTATAGGTTCCTTTCCCCCTCTAATTGGTTTCTGTTGGCATCAGTGGAGTGAAGGTCAGGTAATAAGTGGAAATCACTGGTAGTCTGCAAAAATTGGTTCAAACTCAAATATCTTCCACCTGAGAATCTATAATAATGCAAGTCTGGAAAGTTTGGTCTTGTGTCTGTGGATCTTCTTGCCTGAGAGGTTCATTCACAATCTGGATACTTGGATGTCTTCCTGAACTATGTCATCAAAGCTACTTCCTTCCAACCCAAATCTGCTGCAATTAATTTGAATTCCTCTGTATATGTCCAGAGTTGTTACTGGTTTGTCAAAGTGTTCACAGCATCTCTTAGCCTTTTATCTAGAAATGAATATTCTAATTTATTTAGGCTAAAATGGACTCTTGCAGTCTATGGTATTCTTTTTTAAAGTATATTTTTATTAAAACATTTAAACGAGAAGATGAAAGTGAATGTGAACTAATAGAAAGTAAGACAGAAAAAAGAAAAAGAAAGAAAAGAAAAGAAAAATATGCAAGGAAAGAAAAAAAGATTAAAGTAATATCAAACAAAACCAACCAAACAAAAAAGTGACTTCTGATATTCTTCTTAGCAGTTTCAAATACAAGTAATCCCCATTCTAAAGTTACATCATATATTCCTCTTTCTACAATCTATCCTGACGAATCATCAAAACAATATGTCACAAGAATAGAATAGAAATAGAAAGAAAAGAATATAGTAGAGTAGAGTAGGATAGGATAGGATAGGATAGGATAGGATAGGATAGGATAGGATAGAGTAACATAGTTGAAAGGGACCTTGGAGGTCTTCTAGTCAAACTCCCTGCTCAGGCAGGAATCTGACATATCACTTTGATTTCACAAGAGCTGACTGGATGAATATCATCACAAAGAATCAAGGCCATTGGTTAGGTTTCAGCACATAAGATTTATTCAAACCTATACACAAGTATCTGGTCAGCTAAAGTTCAACATTAAATTGGCACCAGATAAAGGTCAATAGAATTCAGAAGGGATTGGACTTGGATCATTTGTGAGAATACAATGAAGCTGATGTTTCATTTAACTCCACCCGCACACCCTGGGTCTTCCTGCTATTCTCCTATAGGTTGTTAAGTGAATCATTGCTACTATTAAGTGAATCACATAATTCTTACGTGAATCCAGCTTTGCCCTTGATTTTGTTTCTTGGGAAGCTGGCTGGGAAGGTTGGAAATAGTGATCACATGACTCCTAGATACTAAAACCATCATAATAAATACATGCTGGTTGCTAGATGCCCAAACTTTGATTACATGATCATGGGGATGCTGTGATGGTCACAAGTGTGAGGACCGGTTGTAAGTCGCTTTTTTTCAACACTGTTGTAACTTTGACTGATAATTAATTGAATAGTTGTAAGCCAAGGACTATCTGTACATGTTTGTTATATTTATATTGCATTGGATTGGACTATATAACTGACCTAAAATCATGGTAGTCAAATGCCATGTTTGCAGGGAGAGAAGGAGGGACAGATGGATGGATGGATGGATGGATGGATGGATGGATGGATGGATGGATGGATGGATAGATTGCTCACATCTGGATACTGACATGATTTTTAAAGAACTGGTGGGATGCACCTTTTAATGCAAACAGAAATGGATACATTTGGATCAAAGACCTTGTTATTTAACTCAAATCAAGTTAATGGATTTGAACATTAAAAAACAGAGATGGGAGGTGATGGCTTTCCGTTTATCAGCAGAAGAGCAGGGGGGGAAAAGTAGCATCGCACTGTTGGAGCACATTAAATGTGTACCTTTTGAGCAAACATCAATCAAATCATTAATGTAGAGTACAAGATTTTACAAGCATAATATATAAAAATGAAAGCCGCAAGGGCCAAGTACTAAACTCAGGGGATTCCTAGTGTAATAGGTAGGTGATCGAATTCTCGTCCTAGAAATACAACTGAGATGATAAGAAACTCATGCAGTGAACTGTTTGCTTTAAGCACCAAGGGGTTTTAAAAATATTTCACTTCTGACTGCTGGAAGAAAATTAATGGTGCTTATTTTCTGTTGAAAACATTTTCTATTATACCCTATAGCCTTCTACTACATATACAGTATATATATATAGAGTCAGCCTCCGTTCATAAATGCAAACAGAATGCATATAGCTAAAGCAAGCAGAAGGGAAACAAGCAAGACTACTGGTTTTAATTTTTGTGCCCAAGATTAGTTAAGGCATCATTTACAGTTCACTGGAGAAGGACAGAAGATCATTCAGGATAAAGAATTTCTAAATGCAGCCAACCAATCATGCGAATGATGCTGTGTCATCTCTCTTTCTTTGACATGACCGTGTAAAAAAAATGTAAACCTTCTGAACATTTTTTAGAAAGGTTATCCAGAAAATGATATAATAACATTTACCATTTAAGGGGATATAATTTCCAGTGTTATCCAAGTATAACAGTGTAAACCCGCATAAAATATTGGCCTTTAAGGGTAACCTTCAAGTTTGATATTCCAAACCTTTATTAATAAAACCACATTATCCTTTTCCTACCGGTCTGTATGGGAATCTGTTTGTGCTTTTGTTTTTCTACCCTGTAGGAGCATGTAGAAGAAATTCAGATTAGACTTTCAAGGGGAAGCCAAGCTTAATCTCCCAACCATGAATATTAAAAAAAATATATTAAAAATCAGAAGTTGTTTTCATTAAATAGTTTAGAAGCCAAAATTTGGTGCCAGAGAAAAAGTTTTTTTAATAATTTTATTGAAAGATTTAAAATTAATAAAACTAAAAGGGAACGAGAAAGAAAAAAGGAAGAAATGAAAGCAAAAGCTAGTCAAAAAGAAAAAAAATAAAGAAAAATAGTAGCTTTTCATATTTGCAGCATTTATATGTAATATTGTAAATTTCCCTTTTCTCTAAAATTCTATCATGACTCTTTTCTCCCCCCACCCACCCTGTTTCATGCAAAATGTCCATAAAGGGTTCCTAATCAACAATAAGCATAGATATTGTCTTTTCTTTGATCAAATATGTATAATTTATCTGTCTCCATGAGCTCTATCATCTTCACCAATCATTCTTCCAATATGAAAAATGCCAAATCTTTCAATATTTGTGTGTACAATAATTTTACTCTGCTTATCATGTGTAAAAACAAAGTCCTGTGACTTTTCCTCAACTGTTTATCCATCAGTCACAAGATGTTCTGCTTTCAACTGTATATTACTCTTTAAAATCCTCTGAATCAGTGTATACATTTGAACCCAAAATCTTTTAGGTTGGGTTTTTTTTTTTTTGGCACATCCCCCAAGCATGTTAAAATGAGCCTTCTTGTTGGTGTGATAAAAAGTTTCAGTTTTTATGAGTTGACTAATATCTGCCCCTTGCCTTCCGTTTTGTTTTAGAACAATTGAAAAATATTACATTTATTTATTAGTCACATTTTTAGGCTATCTACTCTAAGTGTAATTCTAGATTAAAAATATAAACCTTTTTTTCTAACTCTTGTTAAACAGAATACAGAATAACAGCCTTGAAAGGGATCCTTCTATTTCAACCACCTGCTCATTCCAAACAAATGGCTGTTTAATCTCTTCTAAAAACCTGCAGTGATGGAGCGCCACAAGTTCTGAAGTTAAGCTGTTCCACTGATTAATTGTTCTAGTTGTCAGGAAATGTATCCTTAATTCCAGGTTGACTCTCTTTTTGATAAGTTTCCATCCATTACTTCTTGTATGGCTCTCAGGTGCTTTGGAAAGTAGGCTGTCCCCTTCATCTTTGTTTCAGCCTTTCCAATATTGGAAGACTACTACCACCTCTCACATATTGGAAGATTACTATCTCCTTAGTCCTTCTCTTACTTTACTGCAGGGGTCTTCAAACTTGACAGCTTTAAGATTCGTGCACTTCAACTCCCAGAATTCCTCCTCCAGTCATGTTAGCTCAGGCATTCTGGGAGTTGAAGTCCACAAGTCTTAAACTTGCCAAGTTTGAAGATCCTTGCTTTACTGAACAAAGAAGGGATCTTTATACAAGCTTTTCTTACTGTGAAAATCTCTTTCAATTCCCTTCCCAGAGCCATATGCCACCCAGTCAAAATCAGATCTCGCAGCCTCATGACTATAGCAGGTTCATGAAGTCAAGTTTTGATAAAAACCTTGAGGTTGTTGTTTATTGGGAGCTTCTGCATGGAACCTAGCATCAGTTATTGTGTAAATTGCTTACCCTTGGATTATCTCTGTAGTTATACAGAAGCTTGTAAGAGATTTGGTAGCACCTTGCTTGTAGGTATGCTTTTAATGTTATGTTTTTAAATCTGTTTGCTTTTACTGGTATTCTTATTGTCTTATTGCATGAAAAAGAACAATTGCCAAGGTACCTGATCACTGCCCAACACCAAACAGAATCCTTCATGAAGTTTCAGATCGTTCATCAACCCCTATCATTTATTATATAGAAATTATTTGATAAATACTACTTTTATTAATACTATAACAGCAACAACAGCCCATTAGATAGACAGTCCTTGGGGGTGCCTCCTTCTGCTCCAGGCTTCTGCCTCTGCCCATTTATCTCTAGCTTTCCTCCTCAGCTGGCCCTCCCCTAGTCATTCACCCTGGCCAATGGGCCTCTGCCCTTCTGCCCCACATCCTTTGGTGCAGCCCATTCACTGAAACACTATTTGTCCTGGCCTTTGGTCCACATGGAACCAGTTAGCTGCCAGCCAATCAGATGGCAGACATAAGCCATGTTGCTCCTGGCTGCCAGGATGCGATCTCAAGGGCTGATGGGCTATGGGGGAGGTGCGGCAGCCAAACAGCCTCAGGTACTTGTTAAGGGAAGGAAGGAAGGAAGGAAGGAAGGAAGGAAGGAAGGAAGGAAGGAAGGAAGGAAGGAAGGAAGGAAGGAAGCTTCCTGCAGCCTTCCATCTCCTCCCCTTCCTTCCTTGGAGGAGAAGGAGGCATGACCTGGAGGATCCTGATAGTCCCATTCCACCTTGAATTGCATCCAGAAGATTATAGGTAACCAAAGCAGCCCATCTAATAAAGGAGTTACATGGGAATACCCGAAGCATGATCATCATTGTTCATGCTGGTGCAGACCATTTGAATCTTTTGAGCAGTGTTCTAGGGTGCCCCACATGAAGTGAATTGCAGTAATCCAGACAAAACTACAATTTTGCAAAAAAGGGCTGTTAATAATTATTGCCAAATAAGAAGTAATATAAAGTTAAAGGTTCCCGTCACATATACATGCTAGGAGGCGGTGTCATCTCCATTACAAAGCCGAAGAGCAGCGCTGTCTGAAGACATCTCCATGGTCATGTGGCCAGCATGACTAAATGCCGAAGGCACACAGAACACTGTTACTTTCCCACCAAAGTGGTCCCTATTTTTCTACTTGCATTTTTACATGCTTTCGAACTGCTAGGTTGGCAGAAGCTGGGACAAGTAACGGGAGCTCACTCTGTTACGTGACGCTGGGGATTTGGACCACCAAACTGCTGACCTTTCTGATTGACAAGCTCAGTGTCTTAGCCACTGAACCACCACATGCCTTATTTCACAAAATTATTTTGTGAATAATTAGCTACAGAGAGAGAGAGAGAGAGAGAGAGAGAGAGAGAGAGAGAGAGAGAGAGAGAGAGAGAGAGAGAGACTTTTTTTAGTTCCTAGCAAGTTCATGGAAGCGAAACCTTGGTAACAGGAAAACAGAAAGGTTTGTTGTACTTTCTTTCTGCTTGTTGTTGTTTTTTACTTTCCAATTTTTCCAACAGCTTTGGGATTTCCAATGGTCTCCCATCTTGTGGAAACTGATGCAACCCTGCTTAACTTTTTAAGCTCTCCGAGGTTGGATAGGGGGTGCTGTATAACTGTGTTTTAATAGCTGTAAGTAAAACACATTTATGCACTTTATAATATAAAGATACTTTTTAACCACTACAGCTATTTTGCTCAGGGCTCTTTGTGCTGAAACCTGGAGCTATCTCATTTGCTACTCACCTACCATTTATAATGGATCTCTGATTATTATTCCAAGCTTTGTTCAGTTGATCTCTGGAGGTTCCAGTAGCCATTTGAGACCCAGAAAAAGTCTGTTGTGATGGCCCAGCATTGCAAAGCTGTCAAGAAAATTTCATTGCATCCTAGAGGCTGTTTCCAACCACCAAACCATTCCTGAACTAGCTAGCATTGTGGAGTATGACACATGACAGGTTAATCAATCTCATTTTTCTTTCTTTTCTCCCAGCTTAACCTGCCATGAACATAAATCATTTTAAATGAATACAGGTTCAGAAATTGTTGCAATATTTACATTTCCGGTGAAGACAAGGTGATACTCATCTGAAGACAAGGCATGACATCTATGAAATGTGAACTAATAGAAATCTGCAGCTTGGTTTTTGTGGAGCTGTTGCTGATTCAATACCTTCCTTGCCATCATGATGGGTTTAGAGTCCCTATTTCCAGGATTGCAAGCTGCTTTATATGAACCACCTGAGAAATTGAGGCATTGGTTCAAGGGTATGACTGAATTCAACAACCAGGCTGACGCATAAATGGCATAAAGCAGATTCAGAGAAGATCCTATAATGAAGTGTGATAGAAACATACTCTGAAGAATGGTATAAAATAGGCATGAAAGCATGTATTCCATATTGACTTACTTGTAGGAATTCAACAACATCCACTTCCCATTAGTTTATTGTACTATGCTAAAAAGGCAATTTTGGCATGTGGCCAGATTAATATGTGAGGAAGTAGAATGCCCATCAGAATAGAAATCAGAAAAAAGGACAGCACATTCTGGTCAACTGATCCTAAAAATCCTTTCAATTCTATCAGGTTTTTTTTTATCTGTCATAATTATATTTCCTTGTGGGTTGGGGCAAAGATATGGGAGAATTGTCAATAAGTAAGATATCTTCTTATAAGCCTCATGCTATAGCCTAATGTAATATAGCAAATTCAGGTACTGCATAGAGCAGGGGTCCCCGAACTTGGCTACTTTAAGACTTGTGGACAGCTGGCTGGAGAATTCTGGGAGTTGAAGTCCACAAGTCTTAAAGTTGCCAAGTTTGGGGACCCCTGGCATAGAGTAATCAGAAGTTCTAAAAATGATTCCATCCAGAGTATAACTTGAGTCATCTGTAGTTCAGATTCCAACTTGGTCATTTAACTTTATAGCATATGCTTGCCATCTAATATGATCCAGCCTGATTTCAAAGGGGTACTCTTTTGAGTAAGCATTGGAAGGGTGCCTTATGACCAAAGGATCACAACAGACAGAAGGTTGTAGATATAGAATCCATATGATGTCACTTTTGTATTTCCTTTTTTCATATGCACACAGGCCCTCAGGGAGTACAATTCCTCCTGTTATGATGCAATGAGATAGGCACTAAGCTTTATACTGTATTTTCTCTACATCAATCTCTTTTTTGTTATAGTTATAAAACCTATTTCACTAATTCACAGATCAGATTCCTGATGTCAGGAATGCTGTGTCACATAAATGCATAATGTGTCACACTCCAACAGTAATCAGGCTTAAATAGAGAAAAGAGTAATACATTCTTCTGATTACAGGACAAATCATAAAGCAAATGACTAATGAAGTTCACATCACACTGACATATTGCAGTCCTCCCCACTTGCAACTTGCCATAATTAAATAAGAACAGCTGATTCAAGAGTGTCTGCAACATTCTCTTTCCCTTATCAGTGTGCTTTATCATTTGATGACCAGAGAGCACATGTTGCAGAACAACAGCAAACATTGTCTCAGTGTTCTAAGGAAACCTTGTTACCTAATCAGATGGTAACTATTTGCTCTTAATCATTCCAAACCAAAGTGATTCTTGTTTTCTTGCTTAGTGTATTTTTAAGTGGGTGCATGCACACCCACACATCCCCTCTTCCCATACATAAACATAAAACATCTTTAATCTCTAGAGATAGTGAAAATAATCAAATCATAGCTTGTCATTACGTTGCATTTATGATACCAGTTGATCAATATGTTCAATATTCTTTGATCCTTTTGTTTTTTAATGACTTGAGCCATGGTGACTCCAGAGGAAAGAACAAGGCATGAATAAATTGCACAGAACACCCCCCCAAAATTATCTATATCTGCTGTCATTGATCTCTCCTGTAATTTCCTAACCAATGTCATTGTTTTTTCATCAACAAAGTAACTCTATGAATCTGTTTTTCTACTAAATACTTTATTGAGGTCAGATAAAATTATAATAATGTTCAAAATAGAAACAATCGAAAGCCACAAGCACCAGTAGGTGTCAATGAATGTCCTGATGATCAATGATGTGCTAGCAGATTTGTACAGAATGGGTGTGATCTTGTCATCATAAGCAAATCCAAGGAGACCTCAACTGAGTCAGCCTCTCTAGATTGGCATTAGTTGGCGTCAGCCAAATCACTATGAAGACAATTTGCAAAACAATTACTCGATATATTGAAATATGTTGAGAAGATATATGTAAAATAACATGGCACAGTGGTTAGAATGCAGGCTACTTCTGCTGACTGCCAGCTGCCTGCAACTTGGCAGTTCGAATCTCACCAGGCTCAAGGTTGACTCAGCCTTCCATCCTTCCAAGGTCAGTAAAATGAGGGCCCCAACTGTTGGGGGCAATATGCTGGCTCTGTAAACTGCTTAGAGAGAGCTGTAAAGTCCTGTCAAACAATAGATAAGTCTTAAGTGCTAAGTGCTATTGCTATTTCCCCTCTCCTTGGGAGGCAGATTGCCCCAGAATTTTATTAGAAAACTTTGAATTGAGAAGTAGCATGCAACTTAAATATCTGTTTCACTAGCAAACTTGGTTTATGAAATGAATAATTTGGCTGATTTTATTAAAACAATTTGCAGATGATGGCAGAAATTCTTATCATGTTATTATTCGTCTTTGGCTATTCCCCATGGTCAATTCACCCTCTGCATTCATTGTTTGGAGATCTCAATCTCTTTCTCTATTGCTGTCTTCCACCCTCACTTTCTTGGACCCCTCTTTCAGTTGATGTAGAGTTTTATCAGTTCTCAATTTTCAGTGGACACAGAGGTTAAGATTCATGTCAAACCTCAATCACTGACATTTCTTAGGAAGCATGCATCTCAAGAAAGACATGATATCAATCTTGGACAGAAATTCATGGCTTCTGTATTTCTTTTTCCTAGAAACTTTTTGCTTGATTATTTTTTCTAGGTTAGAAGGCAGTTACATAAATAAAGCTGTATACCAGAGTTGAAGTTCAAAAACTATTATGTAAGAGGATCAAATGAACACTCAGCAAATAGCAATAGCACTTAGACTTATATACTGCTTTGTAGTGGTTTACAGAGCCTATTGACCCCAACAATCTGGGTCCTCATTTTACTTACCTCAGAAGGACAGAAGGCTAAGTCAACCTTGAGCCTGGTAGGATTTGAACTGCTAAATTGCAGGCAGCCAATAGTCAGCAGAAGTGGCCAACATGGTACAACATTCTAACCACTGCACCACCAAAGCTCTATAATAGCTAATTACAATAGCAGTGAGCAGGTTCACTGTGGAAATAGGAACATTTTATGTCCCAATTGGCGACTGGGGGGAAAAGTGGATCGTGCACATCAAGATGCCATCAGATGTCTGAAAAGTATGGTATTTCCATATTACAATACAAACTACTTTGACTTATATCTTCCAAAACACAAGAAAAACTATGATGGGACCAAATTAAGTAACCATTGGCTTTCCATTTCTCAAAATACTAGCAGTGCTATTTTGGACTTGTGTTTCTTTTTTGTAATGATGTCTGCTTGCTTTTAGAAATAGACTTCAAAATAAAATAAATTTCAGAAAATACGGCTAGTTTGAACAGTTTAAAGAAGTTTAAAAATTAACATACTTGCTCAGCAGTAGCCAATTTTTTGTTAATACATGCACTGAAGTGCAAAAAACATATAATTGTATCAAAACACAAAAATATAAAATAATGTAACAATGGGAAGACATAGTCCTGTTGCACCACCGTGTCTGCTCAATTAGTAGAGTGAATAAAGATGCTTTCAACTTCTCCTGGAACAATAGAATGTTTTGTTTCTAAGGAAGAACATTTCAAGAAAGGGAACTGTCTTCCTAAAGGATGATGAAGAAATGTGTACAGTTTTGTCCCAAAGTTAGTTAGGGTCAGTGGATAAAGAGTTTGAAAGAAAAAGTGGATCTTTTTTTACTATATATGTTGAGTCAAGAATCCCATATGCAAAAAGATGGAAAGATACAAGTAATTCCCACAATGGAAGAATGTATGGTAAAGGTAATAGAGCTGATGGAGATGGCAAAATTGATTGTTTTAATTAAAAAGAAGAATCTATCCTTTGTTGTTTCTACTTGGAAACTTCTATTGGAAAACTGGAAGCTATAAAATTTTGAATTTATGTTTTGAAAACTAGATTGCTTTGTAGTTATAGAAATAGTTTGAAATACATGTAGTCCTCAACTTATGACCATTCATTTAGTGATTGAAAAAAGTAACATGACACTTACAGACATTGCAGCAGTTTCATTGGTCATGTGATCAAAATTCAGATGCTTGGCAACTGGTTCACATGTATGATGGTTGCTGGAGTCATGTGATCCTCTTTTCCAACTTTCTGACAAGCAAAGTTCACAGGGAAGCCAGATTCTCTTAACAACCCTGTTACTAACTTAATAACTGCAGCAATTCACTAAACAACAGTGGCAAGAAAGGCATAAAATAGAGCAAAACTCACTTGACAACTGTCTTGCTTATCAACAGAAAATTTTGGCTCAATTGTGATCATAAGTAAGACTCGTTATAGTTAGAAATGTAAAGCAAAAAGCTGAGGCTGTAACTTTTTTTTATTATTCTATTGCACTGAAAAAAGTTGGAAGACACTACTTTTTTTTTCTTTACTTTTTCTTTACTTTTCCTGACTTTTGCTTCTATTTGATTTTATCTTAAAACAAACTTTAATAAGAATATTAAAACCCAAAGTTAGCAGCTTCCCAATAGTAAGGACTTAGTGGGTGCCTTTCCTCACGTGTCACATCTGTGTTAGGTCTTTCTGTCATTTAGATGTTTCCTTGAGTGACCCAATCTGAATACACCTCAGATAAGATCTTCATAACAACAGCAATAGCACTTCACACAAAAAAGTTGGACCATAAGAAAGGCTGAGAGCCAAAAAATTGAGGCCTTTAAACTTCGGTGCTGGAGAAGACTCCTGCGAGTCCCTTGGACTGCAAGGCGATCAAACTGGTCAGTCCTAGAGGAGATCAATCCTGACTGCTCTTTAGAAGGCCAGATTCTGAAGTTGAAACTCAAAGACTTTGGCCACCTCATGAGAAGGAAGGACTCACTGGAGAAGAGCCTAATGCTGGGAACGATTGAGGGCAAAGGAAGAAGGGGACAGCAGAGAATGAAGTGGCTGGATGGAGTCACTGAAGTGGTCGGTGTGAGCTTAAATGGACTCCAGGGGATGGTAGAGGACAGGAAGGCCTGGAGGAACATTGTCCATGGGGTCACGATGGGTCGGATATGACTTCACAACTAACAACAACCTTTTCTATGGTGGTTGTTAAGCAAATACAGTTGTCATTAAGCAGATCCATTTTATCCAAAGGACTTTTTTTTCCCCCAATCATCTTTGAGGGACACTGCAAATCACCATAAGGGTAAACCAGTTCTTAACATTTCAAAATGAAATAATGTGATTGCCAGTTCATTGGAAATTCAGGTTTAAGTGCCTTTTGGGGGGATGACTGAAATAAATTCTAATGGTCAATAAGCAAATAGTCATTAAACAAGAACTACCTATAAGGAAGAAGGGAAGACTACATACTTCTGGAGAGATGATGGTAAAGAAATATACTGTTTCTGACGATCTTATAAATGAATCAATTCAGGAATAAACTAAAAAAAACAACAGCATTTTCCCCCCTTGATGATTCTAGTTTTAGTATGAGATTTAGTAAGTGGTAAAGTTGGTCCTGTAGCAAATTTAAAGAACTTACTTGTAACCTGAAATATATGAAAAAAACAGTACGGCCCAGCCACAGATCAATTTTTACCATTCTGAATAGAACCTGAATCTTGAATTCCAACTTTTTAAATCTCCTCAGATTACTACAATAGACCTTTGCAGAAAGAGAGAAGCTAAAATATGAGATGCCTGAAAGTATAAGAGATTGCAAAGATTTCTGGCTTGTTGTGGTTGGATATGTTAACAGTTGGTAAGCAAACTAAGTTGCAATTATAAAGCTGGGAAGCTTAAAGCGGTAGTTTCTGAAGGAGAAGAAATCAGAAGTCTTTCAGACCTATAAAAAAATAAAGGTATTCCTCCATGGAAAGAAACAAGATTATAAACTCAGCAGTAAAGGGCAATCCTGTATTGCTTTTACCATTTGTTGTTATTACATTGAAACTCATCTGGTGCTTATTAAGCAATAAAAGGATTCAGCCCTTAAAACTCCATAGCGTTTTAGAATTTAGAATAGAATAGAGCTGGAAGGGTCCTTGGATGTCTTCTAGTCCAGCCCCCTCAAGCAGAAGAACTTATACCCTTTCAGACAAGGGACTGTCTAGTGTCATCTCAAAAACCTCCAATGATGGAGCACCCACAATTTCTGGAGTCAAGTTGTTCCACTGGTTAATTGTCCTCACTGTTAGGAAGTTTCTCCTTAATTCCAGGTTGCTTCTTTCTTTGATTAGTTTCCACCCATTGTTTTTGTCCTGACCCCTGGTGCTTTGGAGAACAATTTTGACCAACGGTGGAATTCAAAAAAAAATTCCTACTGGTTCTGTGGGCGTGGCTTGGTGGGCGTGGCAGGGGAAGGATACTGTAAAATCTCCAGTCAGAGGTGGGATTTGTCGGTTCTCCAAACTACTCAAAATTTCTGCTACTGGTTCTCCAGAACTGGTCAGAACCTGCTGAATACCACCTCTGAATTTGACCCCCTCTTCTTTGTGGTAGCCCCTCTAATACTGAAATACTGCTATCATGTCACTCCTAATTCTTCTTTTCTTTAGACTAGCCAATCCCAAAATCTTCAGCAATTCTTCATATGGTTTGCTTTTAATATTCCAGGGGAAACCATATGTATTATCTTAAAGTCCAAAGAATGGAGTAGCCTGGCCAAGTGATGCTCAATATGAATATAGTTGTCATTTCAAAGACTTCTGCCCAAAGGCCTAAATGTTTTAAAGAAAGACATAGAACCACAACTGTGACTATCTGGAGCCTTTGGGCTGCTGGACAATGCAAGTTCCTGAAGTTGGAGCCAAAGATCTTCTATAATGACTGTTTAAACCTGTCAAAAGGACAGAAAGCAGAGTCAACAAAGGACACCTAAGTGGCGGAGGAAAGAAGGAAAATTGCGAAACTCTTGGACAGAATGTGCTTAAATGAAGAGTTTTTATTTCCCCTCCTTGTGTTTGAATACTTTGGTGACAGGCATTCGAAAAATGTCATAAGCTATTCAGGTGAGATTAGATAGATAATCAGAGCCACATTCTGAGGTTTTGAGGAAACCTAGAGAGGAAGAAAAGCCAATCTCTTCAAGCAAACTGAGCCCTGCCTCACTGAATAAGAGCTAGTTAAAAGAGCATCTTGGGACATTTAATAGGCATGCAATTTTGCTAAAATGGAATAAATAGAGTTTGATGGAATGTGGAAGGATTTGATGGAGCTTAATACAAAGTCAACCAGAGAACAAAGATAGATATGTATTATTTATAAAGATCTTTATATTATTTATTTAATATAATAGATAGCTTTACTAGAAATTCAGAGATCTTTAGTTAGTGAACTGGATGATAAATGATAGATAGATCGATGATGATAGACAGACAGACAGACAGACAG
This sequence comes from Notechis scutatus, assembly GCF_049901735.1. NCBI lineage: Eukaryota > Metazoa > Chordata > Lepidosauria > Squamata > Elapidae > Notechis > Notechis scutatus. Next base: position 14,883,465 of record NC_142025.1, on the reverse strand, counting down.
ACAAACAGATGATAGATAGATAGTTGTTGTTTTTTTATAAAAGAAGGCCAAAGATGGAACCTTTTTTCCTCTAATATATCAGCTCATCCTACCCTGTCATGCAAAAAGGATATGCTGCACCCCCCTTAGTTAAAGCATTCCTAGTGGTCTTAGGAGGAGAGCTTTCTCTGCTATTGTTCCCACTCTGTGGAATGGTATTTTCCCCAGAAGTGAGGCAGTCCCTACTCTCCTACCCTTCCAGAAAGATTTAGAAACATGGCTCTTTGGGGAACATAGAAGAACACACAGCCATGGGGCTTACTAGCATCCTGAAGTCCCCCTTCATTTTTTAGTTAATTTTAACTACAGAGAAAAAGCAGGACAGCTGAGAGGGGGGAAGAGGGGTTAAATGCATTATCAGTGTAGAGTTGTTGCATTCCCACAAATGTTCCAGGTCCAACCTCCCCTGAATTCCACTGACCTTTTTCTAGCACAAATTTTGTGCATAAATAAATTCTTGTGCATACATCTTTTGTATAAATTTTGAATAAATCTTCCGTCGTTCAATTTAACCAGTGCTCCTTGCTTCTTTTAAATTTTAACTTATGTACAGTATATTGTTTTTATCTTGTAATATTTTATTGTATACTGCCCAGAGTTCCTCTTTAAAAGAAATAGGTGGTTCCAAAATGTAATACACACACACACACACACACACAGAGAGAGAGAGAGAGAGAGAGAGAGAGAGAGAGAGAGAGAGAGAGAGAAACACAGAGGATTTGTAGAAGAGAATTACTAACATATTATTTAGTGTCTGCTTATTTTCTACTTATCAGTCAATCCACCAACAAAAGAGACATTTATCTTACTTGGAATAAAAGATAACTACATGAGCCAAAATTACCATGGCTTTATTTTTTCTGACAAGGAAAAAAAATTAAACGAGCAAAGAAAACAAAATAGTGCTCCAATACAAAGAAAATGACATGTTTATTATTCTAGAGATACCAGCATTATTGTAAGAGTAAGAATAATTCTATATATCTATGTTCAATATATGACAGTAAATGTTGCTAATATCATGAAGGATAAGAAGTCATTTGAATATTCATTATATTGGATAACTCAGGCGTAACCTCATGACTGCACAAAGTGTCATAGCCAAGCAGAATACCTATAATTTATGTTTATTTATTAGATAATGCTGAACTTGAAACCACTTAAATGATACACTTGTGAGAATAAGTGCATCAGACACTTTTTTTCTTTTCTAAAAAAAAGTTAGTATTGAAAAGATCTATGCTTTCCTGTTTTGAGTTCCACAGATCTCAGCAGGTAAATTGCAAATGACCTGGCAGGAACCTATAAGAAAGACTATTTTCTATCTTTTAAATAACTCCTGCCAAAAGAAAGAAAGAAAGAAAGAAAGAAAGAAAGAAAGAAAGAAAGAAAGAAAGAAAGAAAGAAAGAAAGAAAGAAAGAAAGAAAGAAAGAAAGAAAGAAAGAAAAAAGAAAAAGTTATAAAAATCCTTTTGGCGCTCAGCTTCCACCTTTCAGATCTAAGAATTAAGCTGGTGAACTTGTACTTATTTTGCTTCAGTCATATTTCCCAAGTATAAGTATTAACTTGTTCCTTAAATATGCATCTACATATTTTCAAATATCCATATATTTTATAGGTTGAGACACTCTGCAGCAGAGAAGGATACTCTGTGAAAAACATTTGACAATCAAAAAAATATTTTGGTTATTTATCATTAAATCTACATCCTGTCCAGTTCTTTATCTGCATATTTGCTTGGGGGTTAGTTTTGAGATGGGGAAAAATGAGGTGCTGTTTAGGTTTTTTTTCTACCTCTTTCCTTTGCTGTGAGTCTTTCTATCAAAAAGGAAGAAACATATTGCATTGCCTTTATTAAAACCACAGTGGCTTGATAGACATCTTCACAAGTGTGTGACCACACTTGTAATAGTCTCTACAATTCTGAATGCCAAACTTTAAAACAAGCATAGGCCAAAAGAACATACCAAGGCAACCAAAATCAATAGGTTCCAATAATAGAAAAGATATGTAACTGAAGGCTGAATTGTTGTGCCGATGGAGATTCTCAATCATCCAGGACCAGGTAATGGTTGTCCCAAAAGTGCTTTTTTTCCAAAAGGCAACTGAACTTTCATTGTTTTTTCTTTGTTCATCCAAGAAGCTTCTTCAGTTCTGACTCAATACTAAGTCCAGTTCCCTTTTGGAAAAAACACCTTTGGGCTGAATTTGTGTTCTTGGTGTTTTCTGGACTTGATTGGTTTTTGCATTTCATTACCAGACTACATAACATCACCAATCATCAACATAACCAGGCCCAGAGAGCATCAAGTACATCAAGAAACTTGAACAATTCTTAGGAATAAAGATTACACTATTCTGAGTTTGATGTAAGAAACATGTGAGGTTCAGGATTCAGACAGATAAAAGAGTCTGCTTTTCATAACTAAACTGTGACATTTTTAACTACTGTGATTGTCTTGCTTACTATGGAGATATACAATATATAATTAATATATAACATATAATAATAATATATAATATATACTATTAATAATAATATAATATATAATAATAAGATATATTCACAAGAAGAGTTATCCACTCCTCTACTTGTTGCAGAATACCTTATGCCACCAGACTTGAAATTCTAAACCTAGAAAATCTAGAATTACGCCACCTTCGGTCTGATCTAAGTATAGTATATAAAATTATACATTACAATGTCCTGCCTGTCAATGAATACTTCAGTTTCAACCATAACAATACAAGAGCACACAATAGATACAAACTCAAGATTCATCGGACCAAACTTGATTGCAGGAAATACGACTTCAGCAACAGAGTGGTCAATGTCTGGAATACTCTACCTGACTCTGTGGTTTCTTCCCCAAACCTCAAAAACTTTAACCTTAGACTTTCTACTATTGACCTCACCCCTTTCCTAAGAGGTCTGTAAGGGGTGTGCATAAGTGCACCAACGTGCCTACCGTCCCTGTCCTATTGTTTCTTTTATTTTTCATATATGTATCCATGTATTCATAACTATGTTTTTACTTATACCTATTATCTTGTAAGCAATTGACAAACCAAATAAAATAAAAATAAAATAAAATAACGATGGCTTTAATTTCAATAGCTTTAAAAATGGATGTGACAATAACAGGAATTTTTCAGTTTAATCTTAGTGTTAACTCTAGTATCAGAGCCAACATATTAATAAGTGCTTGATGTCAATATTCTCCTGTATTCAAGTCAAATCCTACTAGTGGGTTTTTAATAGAATTGAACTGAGAACAGAATAGTTAGACCAGTCTTTAATTTCATCTACCATATCTTATGTGGTGCTTATATTCCTATCTTCAGTGCTGTACCTAACTTTGTCTCTTTCTTGTTTATTTTACTCTATAGTTCAATTCTATTCAATGGCCTTTCAAAATTTGGCCTTGAAAAGAAATAGCTAATTATTTGTCTTGATAAATGGGTAGAATAGGGTTATTCTTAAGTCCATTAAGGTCAAATAGTAAGTCTTGTCTTCTAATTAAATCAGACTGGCCTAGAAGACCATTTGTTAAAGGTCATAAACTATTTGCAACCTCACTGGACCTGCCTTAAATGAATGATAAAGCTAACCTGAGATGAAAGATAAGATGAGCATTTCCTAGGCTCAATTTCATTATATTTTAGTAGAAGTTATTATTTTTTTAACAACTCAGGACAGAATACGCAATCACGATTAATGTTTTATTTCCTTCTCCTTCATATTATGTGCTATGGAGATGCTTTGTTGCTCCAAAATTCATTCTCTCCCCCCACCCCCATTCTCATTGTCATCAACATGCTGCTACAACTGAATTTTCAGTTACAGTGACCTGAGAACCTACATAAAAGAAGTTTGGAGTATATTGTATATCTGTGAACTGATGGCAAAGAAATTCCAGGGAGATGCTGGTGTTTGAAGCTGGGTAAGAGTTTTTGTTCCATTGAGTGAATAAAATGCATAAGAGGCACTACAGTTCTTTGCAGCCAAATTCCATTAATAATCATTTGCCATCAGGCTATGACAAGTCTCTTTTATCTTACTCTCAGTATTTACTACAATGACACTCTCTGGTTTGTTGTCTTGGCATGTGGATTGTCTTTCTGATCAAATTGTAGTATCCTGATGATCCATTAAACATTGTTTTCAACTTTCACATCTTCAAAATGTATAGGCCTCAACTCCCAGTATGGTCCAGCTAGCAAGGTTGTTACTGAGAATTTTAGATCTTGAAACCAACACATCTGGAAGACACAAAGGATGAGAAATACATACTATTTTAACAAATTCTATTTATTTATATTTATTATTCCTTTATTCCACCTGTATGTTCCCTGGTTGCATTATTAATTTACTAGGCCTAAAGGCATTCAATTCTTGGGGAATCAATTTCTTCCAACTTTGAGCAAAAGTATAAGGCATCACTGATAAGGAATGATATTAGTGGGTGAATTAGTCAATTTGAGTCTTCTCCCCTCTCCTCCCCAAACACAAATCAAGAGTGATTCAGCTAATGTTGCTATCACTCTTTGGAAAGACATGGAGCTAATAATGAGCAGAAGCTGGACTCCTGCACAGATAGGGCACCACTGTTCATGTGGTTGTGATTCTTAACTCGTTTACCCAAGAATCACAACCATATGAGCTAATTCTACTTATTGTAAAGCTTCACTGACACCATCTTGCAAGTCTGAAAGAACAACCCTCCCCACATCTACTTTACAGCCCAGTAAACTAAGGAAGGTCTTTTCTGACCCTCTTGCTCCATCCACTGTCCAGTTGTGCCCTATCTGTACCAGTTGTGCCCTATCTGTTTGTGCTCATATCTGTTATGTTCTGGGCATGGGTGCAAGTAATTGAGACGAGTCAGTGACTTAGTGAACTTCAACTCTTTATTAAGAATCAGAACAAGAGAGAGAGCAAACTCTAGGACAGCAGTAGCCCTTTTTATAGAGCTAGCCACTGACCTGTTAACCAATGACCTGTGTCCACATGCTTAACTTTTACCCAATGAAAAGATGTTAACTAATAGCCAATCAGGTTGCTCCGTGATGACCAATCCCAGTTCGCTATTCGTGGGCCAATCCAAAGTGCAGGATTTCAAGCCTGTTTAACATAATGTTAATAAGTTTTATTAAATGGTTTTTTGTTAGTTCATAACAATATCAACCCCATGTCTCCCATGTCTCTGAATCACTTTCCAAAGAGTGTTTCAGATAATGCATTGCCTTTATTTAGACCACAGTGGCTTGATATCCCTTTTCAATTTTTGTATGTGACCACACTTGTGATAGTCTCAAGAATTCTGGATACCGTACTTTAAAACAAATATGTGGCTAGAGAAGATACAGAAACAGACAACCAAAATTAAAAAGGTTTCAATAGCAGAAAGTATATGTAACATCAGTCTTGCAAGTCTGATAGTTCACTCCTCTCTCCATCTTCTTTAAAAGGTAAAGATATCTCTGCCCAGTTGTGTCTGGTGTGGTGCTTGTTAGATCTGGGAGAGTGGCTGCAAGGAACGGAGACGAGGCATCGAATAGTGACTCCAAACTCTTTATTAGTGACTTCAGAACAGAGCGAAAATACTCGGGCAGCAGCAGCCCCTTTTATAGAGCTGGCTGCTGTATCATCAACCAATGATTTGAGTTTGCCGCGCTTTGGAGCGTCCAATCACGGCGGCCCGCTATTAGCCAATCGGATTAGCCCAAAATGACCAATCACGATCTGCTATTCACGGACCAATCAGAAGTGCAGGATTATGATCCTGCCGTGGAAAGAAAACTATTAGAGTTTGCAGGCTTACGAGTCTGCTTAGTTCGGAACACCCCTCCCCTCTAGGTTCCATCTCAAGGGTGGGGTGATGTATTCTCGCAGGTAGGCAGGCCTTTGCATCTGTCTACCTGATTTGCGTTGCTCAACCAGTCTTTGCCCGGACTCTGGTTCCCGTGGACTGTTTGTTGTGTCCCACTGTAAGGGTGACCTGACGTCTGCGCTGGGTGATTCGGGGGTGCCATCACTACTCCCTTCAAGGCTCTTTCTCTGGATCCTCTGGGCTTGTTGATCCCGCTTTGCTGTTTCTCAGAGAGATGACCACCTGCCACGGCTCCTCTTCGAATGGTAAATATTCTGGGCTTGTTTGTACTGATTGTGGGGTTTCGTGTATTGGGTCAGGTGCTAGTTCGTTTTCAACCCCCTCGAGTTCCCTTCCCCCCCTGGTTTGGATTTCAGGGTTAATGAAGGGGGTAGGTGTCATCCTGGAGCGTAGTTGGTCGATGTGGTGCTTCCACAGTTTCCCATCTGTGGTTTCTAAACGGTAGGAACGGGGACCCGTAAGTTGTGTTATTTTAGCGGGAACCCACAATGGGTCACCGGTAAAGTTTTTTGCGAAAACCGGGTCACCTACCTTAAATGTGCGATATTTGCTGCTGGAACCCAGGGGCTTTTCCGGCGTGTAGGCAGGGTGCAGATGGTCGAGATGTGATCTAAGTCTCCTGCCCATCAGGAGTTCAGCTGGGCTTTTGTTCGTGGTGCTGTTTGGAGTAATATGTTGAAGGAGAAGCATCCTGGTGACTTTGTCGTGGATGTTTCCTTGCTCCATTTTGTGTAATGTTTTCTTTGTGAACTGGACCATTCGTTCAGCCCTACCATTGGCCGCAGGGTGAGCCGGCAATGTTAAGGCGTGGAGTATCCCTCGGTCTGCTAGGTACTGTTCGAACGCCAAAGCGGTAAATTGCGGGCCATTGTCTGAAACCAAGACATCTGGTAAGCCATGTGTAGCAAATAGTCTGTTTAATTTTTTAACGACTGCCTCTGTGGTAGTGCTCTTCATCTTGTGGACCTCGAGCCAGTTTGAATAGGCATCCACTGTTATGAGAAATGTATGTCCTTTGGTAGGTTCCGCAAAATCGATGTGTATACGGGACCAAGGACCTCTGGGCGTTTCCCATTCTGTTGGTGGTGCTTTTGGTGGAGCCGAACGTGTTTCCTGGCATTTGTTGCAGGTGGCCACCCAGGTTTCTATTTGTCTGTCCATACCTGGCCACCATGCGTAGCTCCTTGCTAGTGCCTTCATTCGCACGATGCCCGGGTGTCCATCATGCAGTAGTTTCAGGACTTTATTTTGTAGTCTTCCTGGGATGATAACTCTGTCTCCCCACAACACGCACCCTTTTTGGGAGAAAAGTTCTGTCTGTCTGTTTTTGAAAGGTTTAAATGCGTCGTTGGGTTCGCTGTCAGGCCAACCTCTCTCCACCCAGCTGAGGACCCGTGCCAAACAAGGGTCCTTCTTTGTTTCTGATGCGATGTCTTGTGCAGTTAGTGGTGGTGAAGGGAGTGTCTCGATTTGCAGTGTGGATAGGGTTGGAGCTGGATCATCTAGGAATTCAGGTAGTGGTGAGCGGCTTAAGGCGTCAGCGTGGGGAATGGCTTTCCCCGGTCGATGTCTTAATTGGTAATCGTATGAGGCTAAAAATTCTGACCAGCGTGTCATTCTTGGCGATAGGATGTGGGGAGTTGGTTTATCCCCTGCCAAAATGCCAAGCAATGGTTTGTGGTCGGTGATTATGGAAAAGGATCGTCCATACACGTACTTGTGGAATCGTTTGATTGCAGACACAATAGCGAGGGCTTCTTTATCTAATTGGCTATAGTTTCTCTCAGTTTTAGATAAAGTTCTTGAAAAAAATGCAAATGGTGCCTCCGTCCCGTTTGGCAGGACGTGGCTCAGGATGGCTCCTACTCCAAACGGTGAGGCGTCACAGGTGACAGTTAATGGTAGAGTCTCGTTATATTGTATCAATACAGCGTCTGATGTTAAAAGGTCTTTTACTTGCTGGAAAGCCTGCTCTTCTCGACGTCCCCAGAACCAGGAAGCCTTCTTGTCGAGGAGCCTATGCAGGGGTTCAGCAACGGTCGCCTTCTGGGGTAGGAAGATGTTATAAAAGTTAACGAGTCCCAGGAAGGCTTGGAGATCCGTCTTGTTTCTGGGTCCTGGGACATTTTTTTGCAGCCAATTTCTTCTCAGTAGGGTGAATTCCTTGTTTGTCAAGCAGGTAACCAAGGAATTCAACCCTCTCAGTGCATAGCTGGCACTTTTCCTTCTTAACCTTTAGGCCTGCATCTTTAAATTTTTGAAGGACCATCCTTAGGCGTTTTTCTAGTTGGCTTCTTGTGGGGGCAGCTATCAAGACATCATCGAAGTAGGGTACAACCCCTTTTATGCCCCGCATCAACCTTTCCATCAGACTTTGAAAGATGCCAGGTGCTACACTCACTCCGAACTGGAGTCTGTTACATTTGAATGCACCTCTGTGCGTGACTATAGTTTGGGCTTCTGCGGTCTCTGCATCTACGGGCAGCTGCTGGTACGCTTGGGCTAGGTCAAGCTTCGCGAATATTTTTCCACCCCGAGTGAGTGAAGAAGGTGTTGGACCACGGGCACGGGATAGGCACTCTGCTGCAGTGCGTGGTTCAGGGTGGCCTTGTAATCCCCACAGATTCTCAAAGAGCCGTCAGGTTTTATGGGGGTTACAATTGGGGTCTCCCATCGGGCGTGGTCGATGGGTTCCAATACACCCTGGGCTATTAACTTGTCCAATTGTTCATCAATTTTTGGTTTGAGTGCAAGGGCACTCGACAAGGCTTAAGGCGAATGGGTGCAATATCAGGGCAGAGATTAAACGATATAGGGGACCCCTTGTACTTGCCTAATTTCTCGGAGAAAACTTCTTGGAAGTCCTGGACGAGGGCCGCCTCCCAGTCATCACTTACGGTCTGGTTGATGCCTGCCAGCTCGATTCCAAGCGGCACGAACCACTGCAAGCCTAATAAGCTGGGTCGGTCTTTGTCGACGACGATGAGAGGTAGGGTTGCGGTGTGGTCTTTGAAGAAGACTTGGATGTGACTGGAACCGGCGACTGGGATTCAATTTCCCTGATAGTCCTTCAATATAAGTTTCTGCTGAGATCCTGGCGGCGGATGTCAGGGATCAGCTGTTTGAGGGTTTTCCAGGAGACCATTGATAGGGAAGACCCGGAGTCGACTTCCATAACGCATGGGCAATCTTCAATGGTGACCCTTACTCGGATTTTCCTTGCATCAAGGGATGAAGCGTGGCCGATGGTGATGGTCTGGTGCACCTCTTCTCGTCTGGTAGAAGTGGCTGGTGCTCGATTTCTATTGTAGTGGTTCCATGGGTTGCTTGGGCGGTCCCAATTTAATGGTGGGGTGCCTGTTGCCTGCCGGAAACTATTTTCTCTTCGGTTTTGGCTGGAACCTTGCTTGCCCCTGCAGACTTTTGCAATGTGGCCCCTCTTCCCACAGGAATGGCAGAGGGCGTCTAGGAACTTGCAGTCTGACCGCGGGTGGTTTCCCCCGTATCCAGCACACTGATACGGGGGCTTACGACTCCGCTGGTCTTGATGATCGCACTCTGACCTGAGTCTGTTGACTTCCTCTTCCTCACTTTCTGACGAGGATTCGAGGTCTTCATGGTGGGTGGCCGTTGTGTGCCTTTCCAAGGGAAGAGCAGTGTCGCTGGCGAGTTGGCAATTTGGTCCGTTTGCTCGGCGCATACGGGCTGCTGACTTCCTGGTTGCTTCTGCTGCAGTAGCATTGGCGATGACATCTGCGAGGGCGATATCCCCCTTCGCCATAATCTTGCTCTGGGTGGTGAGGACTCTCAGACCCAGAACAATCCGATCTCTCATGGCTTCTTCCAGATTTGTGAAGCTACAGAGTCCACTCAAGTTTCTGAGGTCCGCTACGAAGTCTCCAACGCTCTCGCTTTCCCGTCGGTCCCTCTGGTAAAATTCGTGTCTTCTAATGAGGGTTGGCACCACTGGGGCATAATGGGCCCTGAGGATGGGAGCAAGGGTATCCCAGTCCATCGTTTTGACTTCTGCTAGTTTGGCGAGTGCCTTTGCCATCTTGAAAACGGCGGGTCCGCAATGGGTTAGGAAGACAGCTCGTTTCTTGCCAGGCGTACATCCATCAAATTATTGGTTTCCAGGAACATTTGAAACCTGTCCATATACGAGTCCCAGTCTTCATTGGCTGGATCAAATGGAGCGGGTGGTATGGCGCCGCTGGTCTTTCTGCCGCTATTGGTGTGCTCTCAGCACACCGCTATTGGTGTGCTCTGTTAGTGTTCAGCGAGTGCTCAGTCAGCTCTATCGTCTCCGCATCCCACCTTCGTCGCCAGTGTTAGATCTGGGAGAGTGGGTGCAAGGAACGGAGACGAGGCATCGAATAGTGACTCCAAACTCTTTATTAGTGACTTCAGAACAGAGCGAAAATACTCGGGCAGCAGCAGCCCCTTTTATAGAGCTGGCTGCTGTATCATCAACCAATGATTTGAGTTTGCCGCACTTTGGAGCGTCCAATCACGGCGGCCCACTATTAGCCAATCGGATTAGCCCAAAATGACCAATCACGATCCGCTATTCACGGACCAATCAGAAGTGCAGGATTACGATCCTGCCGTGGAAAGAAAACTATTAGAGTTTGCAGGCTTACGAGTCTGCTTAGTTCGGAACAGTGCTCATCTCTGTTTTTTGGCTGAGGGAGCTGGTGTTGTCCAAAAACAATTTCCATGGTAACATGGCCAGCATGTCTATACACCAAAGGTGCACAGAAGTCTTTTGCCTTCCTACAAAAGTAGTACCTGCTTACATGGGCATGTAAGCCTGCTAAGTGAGCAAGAGCTGGGGCAGGAACGGGAGCTCACTTTGTTGTGCAGCGCTTGGATCTCTAACCTGGTCTATTGCCTTTCCAACTGACAAGCTCAGCATATTTAACCTTGGAGCCCTTGCCCTTTCTCCTTTATAGTCCTTTAAATTAGGAAGGGTCTCTTCTGAGCTTTTTCTTCTTCCCAATGCCCAGTTGTGGGCTATTCTGTCTCCTATTCACTTGGCAGTGTCTCTTGGCTCAGTCTATCCAGCAGCAGATCAGAGTTTTATGAAAGCTCAGCAAGTACCAAGGCTATGTTATTCCACAATCCGATATGTGTCCAAAGTTCAGAAGCTTTTTTTTTTTTTTTACTCAGAATATCTCCTGTTAAATAACCACCAGGCATCTTTCCTGGGCATTCTAAAAATACAGTACAAATGGAAGAAAGCCAGAGTTATATAAGAAGGAAGCATTCATGGTTGTGAGGTTACTAAGTGTCATCAACCATACATAGCATTCATGCTTTTGTCAATGTTCTTGTTGCTGCCTGCAGTTCATGCTGAATCTCATATATCAGGATGAACAGTGGCCTAGAATTCCAGATGTTCAAATTTATTTTTACTTGAAGCAGATAGTTCTACCAACCAGCAGGAACAAATTAAGATGTATCAGAAAGGATAGGCACCTGAGAAACATGTACTTGAAAATTATATAAAACTATACCACAAATTGATTAAGGTCTCTAATGCACAATGGACAATGCTAGATTCCATGGTTTTAACTCATATTCATTGGGGTTATATGTTAAGTTAGATTATGGTTTGCTTTAATCATTTATATCAACTTCAGAGGCTGGATTTGTATAAAAAATTAAAAGTAGATCATAACTTTTAAGCTCTGATGTCAAGGTTTGCATATTATACTAATACAAAATCAAACAAGTCACATATTGATGTAACATGATGCAAGGATACAGCCAAAATTTAAAAACATCAACACTATAAAAATAGTATTCTTTTATTCTCCTAAATAACATTCAAAGCAAGACTACCACTGTTAAGTATCTGTGGAGATTCTCAGTCACCCAGATCATAGTTATCCCAAAAGTGCTTAACAACTGGGAGGGAAGGAGGGAGGAGAGAAGGAAGAAGGGAGGTTTCTGATAATTGTTGCTAGCTTCCTACAAGAAAATTCAATGGGGGAGCCAGCAGGAAGTCAGAAGTCACCCCTGCTCCCAGCCATGGATATTCTGTTTCTCTGTTTAAATAAGGGAATATCTCTGAAATGATGACCCAACAGGGCACAAGTTGTTTAGTGTGGATATCTATATATCATCTATCTCTATCTAGATCTAAATTGCTAAATCTATCTACATCTATAAAGATCCCTCTGATAAACTGAAAAACAAAAAAGGATAAGTACGAAAAAAAATGGAAAGAGGGACACATAACTAAGGCAGAATATCAGCAAATAGCCCAAATCTGCAAAGATGAAGTCAGAAAAGCAAAGGCTCGGAATGAAGAAAGACTTGTAACTAAAGTCAAAGATAATTTTTAAAAAATGTTTCTTTCAACATATAAATAACAAGAAAAAAATCAAGAAAGAAGTTGTTTCACTAAAAAGAGAAGATGGCAAAGAAGTAATAGGCATTAGAGGAAAGCAGAGCTGCTTAACTCATTCTTTTCATCAGTCTTCACACACAGAGAAAAAAAAACCTAACCTACAGTCCAACCTACCAAAAACATAATTGTAAAAGACAGACTAGAAATAAAAATTAAAATAAGCAAGAAAGTGGTAAGAGAACACGTGTCTGACTTTGTTGAATATAAATCACCAGGACTGGGAATCCCAGTTCTGAAGGAGCTGGCAGATCTCAGAACCACTGTATCTTATCTTTAAAAAAATCTTGAAGCAATGGAGAACTACCAGACAATTCCCACCTTCAAAAAAAAAAAAAAAAAAAAAGGGGGGGCACAGATCCAGGAAACTACAGACCAATCAACTTAACATTATCTGTCTGTCTATCTGTCTATCTATCTATCTATCTATCTATCTATCTATCTATCTATCTATCTATCTATCTATCTATCTGAAGAAGATACCATTTGCTACTTCACTATTTAGATTCTCCTCTTTGTTTTATCTCTGCTGATACCATCAATTTTCAATTCCTGTTCTGAAAAATATAGGGTAATTAAATTGCTAGCATAGTTCCAATTACCCCGAGATCTCACTAATAACTCATTTCTCTAATCCATAGGTGGCATAGATGGCTGGATTTTCATTAAATTTTCTAAATAAGAGGAAATAATAGGCTCGACTTTAGGCTGTGCTGGTCACACCTACTTCAAGTACTGTGTCTCATTTTGGCAGCCCATTTTAACAAGGATTCAGACAAGTTCAAAAAATCACAGAAGAGCAAATGAAAAAAATGAGAAGTCTAGAAATTAATTCCTCTTAGAAGAAATTGAAGAAAATGGATATTCTTAACTTTGAGAAGGCAAGGAGAATATAGCAGATATCCTCAATTATCAAAGAACATAATTTAAAAAATTGTTCTTTATCAACCCCCAGTACAGATCTGTATTCCTCAACTTTGGACACTTTAAAATGTGTGAATTTTAACTTCCAGAATTCTCCAATGAGTGTTGGTTTTAGTTAGGAAAAGCTGTTAAGAAAATCTTCCTAAATGGGAGAACAAAAATAATCAACACGGGAACCAATTGTTTAAAGAAATTCTGGATAACAATGAGGAAAAGCCAAATAGTTAATGTGGTTATATTAATAGCACATTAGACTTATAAACTGCTCCATAGTGCTTTACAGACCTTTCTGAGCAGTTTACAGAATCAGCATATTTCCCCCAACAGTCTGAGTGCTCATTTTACCAATCTTGGAAGGATGGAAGGTTAAGTCCATCTTGAGCTAATCATGGTCAAACTCCTGGAAGTGAGCAGTGAGTTAATCTGCAATAGTGCATTCTAACCACTGCGCCACCATAGACTGCTAAACGATTCAGAGTCATGTACGTAAAGTGGGCAATTCTATAAATCAAATAAATAAAACTCATTAATGCTTTAACTTGAATTCAAACACTAAGCAGGAGGCAGATTCAACTGACCATTGTAAAAGGTATCATTTAAAAAAAACCTGTTTATAAATGTAGCTCTCTCATGGTGTGGTATTGCTTTATCAGATGAAAACAGTTCATTTTTATTTCCAGAAATTAAATGAGACAACTTATTTTATTTAATCTACTTGGTTAGGTGTATATGTTTTTCTGCATGTGGATATGCAGGAAAATATCCCAGTGAACTCTAAAAACTCGACTTAACACTCTCAATTCCTTGCCCAATCCTAACTTGAGCTACGTCTCCATATATAGACAATTTTTTTCTCATTTGGCTTTCATGCAAATTCTTCTTTGCCACCCTCCCACAAGCTTGTTCTGTCATGCTCTTCCCCGAATCTTGGTGAGAAAGCAGCTCAGAGCCAAGGTACATGTACATGCAAGCAAGGAATGTAACAAGTTCCTTTTTTCTCCCCAGGGTGAAAAACCAAAAACAAAATACCATTTCCCCCCCACTGGGAGTACACAGATTTCCAGAGGACACAAGTCTTTCAAAATCAGGTGTGCTTTACTGTAAACATTGTGACATGGGAACTTTTTGGTAATTCAGAGGCTATAGTGTAATACTATGAATCTGCATGGAGAGTTGATTCTTATTCACTGGGAGTGTGTGTTTGAAGCAGAAAAAAAAGTTGGAACAGTTATTGAGATACTGATTTTCCGCCTTGGTTTCTTGCTGTTAAAAGCTGGCTAAACTAGAATGCCACAACTCTGAAATCTTAAAAATGGTGGTTTTTTTTTTTTTTTTTGTATATATACTAATATACATTTTATATTAATTGTATATATACTAATTCTTCAGATTAGCGCTAGGAACATAGGAACATCTAGCAGAACATAGGAAACAGGATAGTTCAGCAAAGATTACCAAAGGAAAAGCGTGAGAAAGCCAGAATTAATTCCTTTTCTATTAGGCTTCTCTGACATACATGTAGTCCTTGTTTAGCGACTGCCTCATACAATAACATCTAGCAGAACATCAGAAATGGGATAGTTCAGCAAAGATCACCAAAAGAAAAATGTTAGAAAGCTAGAATTAATTTATTTTTCATTACGATTGTCTGACATACTAGTAGCCCTGTTTAGCAACTGCCTTATGCAGCAACCATTTGCAAAGACAATGAAAAAGTAATTTTGTAGCCAATCCTTTCATTTATGACCTCCATAAAGTTGTAAGCCAAAGGAAATATAAATTCAAATTGTGAGCAGTCTTGGTTGCACATCTAAGTTCCCTGTCCTAATTGTGATTGCTAAATGAGAAATACCTGTACTATTCATCAAATCATGAATCATGTATAGCAGTCCACAAGAGCTTCCTGAAATGAAACATTTGGGGCATAGCAACAGCAATAGCATTTAGACTTATATACCACTTTATAGTGCTTTACAGTACTCTCTTGACAGCTGACATTTGCATATTGCTGATAACAATCTGGACCTTCATTTTACCGACCTTAGATGGATGGAAGACTGAGTCAATCTTGAGCCAAATTAGAATCAAACTCTAGGCTATGAGCAGAGTCTGCCTTCAGTACTGCAGTTTTAACCATTACACCACCAGGGCTCCTGCCATGACTACTCTACTTTCATACTTTCCACTTATTCCACCTAGTTTAGAAATCTGATTTCCAGAATCTTGTTGAAGGGTTTGGAGTTGATCCTTCCTTCAGGCTTCCCTGAATGCATTATGACTGCCACTCAGAGTCAGCCTTGGGGATTTTCAGGTTTATTTCTAGCTTGGCAAGGCTAATTTTTACACAAGGAAGCCTCTCAGAAAGAGATTTGCTACTATTTACTCAGAGCATAAGAAAACAGCTTTCCAACAACATTCCTTTGAATTACACATTACAACTCCATTGACGGCAATGGAGGTGTTCCTTGCATAACATTGTTCTCCTCATTGCATTCAAATGATTTTGCGCAACATGACATTAATCTGGATGCTAAATCTCTCTGATCTTCCTAGCCCATATTTTAAGCATTTGGCAAAGCAGATATTACAAGCTATTTTATTAAATTAATTAGCACCAAAGATCTAATGAATCCATCCAAAGAGTCCTGTGCTATTCCACTTTGCTCTTTATGTTGGACCATACTAAAAAGAAAACAAAACAAAAATGAAATGAAACATTGTCAGCTCACAGAAACTATTCAGACCTAAACTGTGGCTATTCAAGCACAATATGAATCAGCTGTAAATATGCTTCATAAATTTGCTTACATTTAATCATGGCAGTTATTCTTTGGGGCCTTTCTTGTATTTGCATAAAATCACATTTCAGCCTTGCAGAAATAGATTTTAAATATATATTACATCTAATTTTAATAGGTATTCAGTGAGAGAAGGAGAGGGAGGGAGGGGGGAGGGAGGGAGGGAGGGAGGGAGGAAGAGAAGAAATGTACTTGATGAAATACGACAACCACCTTATTCATTTTTATTATTTAGTAACCCCTATTTCAGTGGTACATAGGTCTGATTGCCTAAATCCATGTTCCCGGGTAGGGAATAAAAACCCCTTTCCCCAGTCATATGATATGAATTTATTTAATTATTTGAATGATTTATATGGTTGACCAACTAAAAAAATTAGTTGACTTACAGCAAATGGTCTATGGCTGAAAAAATAGAAAAATAACAAAAGATACTAGAATACAACTCCATAGAACACAACTCAACTGCTTGCTCTCTTGTTCATCTATTCATTTTATTTGAATTATATAGCTGCCTGAGTTTGGGAAGATTACAAGATAAACACATATAAACCCACTAATTATAATAGACACATGCACCAAGGGTCCAAGAAAAAATAATGACGCCACTTACAATCCATAGCAGCATCTACTTACTAAATCCAAATGCATCTCACAAAATCATTACTAGACCAAGTCAACCAATACTCTATTAAGGAGAATCATGAGGTCTTCAAGTCTTTATAAAAGATCATTTGGATCCCAGGGATATACGGTGTTGTAAAGGCCAGGGACTGAGGTGGCCCACTTCTTAGCTCCCATAGGATGATAGAGGATCCGAAGCATTCTCCTCTTGCTGGATCTTATGGAATGCATTGAGAAGCTTATAAAGTAATGATGCTATATGGGCATATCATGATGTGTCCATCACACCCAATGTTACCAATTCTGGACAAATTCTGAATTATCTTTAAGGGTAGGTCCATGTGCATGGTGTTGCAGTTGTCAAAACAAGAGATAAACAAGATGGGAAAATCCAGGAACAAGTGCAAAGGAGGAATTTTTAGCAAAAGTCCCCTTAGACATAATAACTACCTGCTCTTTAAGCAGGTGTTAAGATACCAAGAAAACCTCAAACTGCATTCCAATTATGTCTGAGAGAATGCTACCCAATTCAGAGTTAAAGATGGAAAGTCTCCAGAATCAGAAATGTGCTAAAAACCATAAATACTTTGTCTTGTTTGTACATCTAGACTCCAACTAGCTCCACGTGCTTGGAAAGAATCCTGAGGTTATCCTTTGCTCCGTACATGTTATAAATGCAAAATGGAACCTGACCCTTTCTGATGGTTGTTAGATGAGAGTAAATAGCATAGAGAGTCTTGAGGAAACCCACAAAACAGGACTATATTTTTTATTTGGTACTTGCTCTACCTTGTTCCATGACAATTGTTCGGGGATGATTTCTTGAGGAAAGGACAAACTTTCCTTATGAATTGGAAGAGCTATTTCTTCCTTCAGGGGGAACTTTGAGTCAACCAACACATTGTATCCTGGGAGGAGTTAACCAATTCCTATATGAGTACTCCACTTATAAGAATTCCATCTACTTTCTGAATACTAACAGATAATAATGTTAGATCATCCTCCAAAGGACTTGCGTGCAATATTTTTAATAGGTGTTATCTTTTAATTTGCTTAAAGAATAAAGTAGAAGATCCATCCAAGAAAAGACACATCTCACCTCTGTTTGATTATTTCCCACATTTTCAGACTTCCCTAAATTTGAAAGTCTTGTTTTTCACCTCAGGCATCTCCAATGCACTTTCTTTTGTGCTCTAACAGCCAGTGCCCCAGAACTGCACTCTTCATTCTCCGTTATACTATTTTAGACAGCAATGTAAAACAAGCAATATCTTTTCTTTCTAGGACAAAATGGTCTCTCCTGAATGCCTTCTCAAAGGAGATAATGAGCAACAATGAAATTTTATCTCCTTTCCAACTAATAATACAAAATTCATTAGTGGATTAAGGCTAATCTAAATGCTTGTGAATCACACTCATGGAATCCCTAACCTTGTCGCATGTTATCACATCTGTTGTCTCCTTGGCAATATATTTTAATTACTCTCAAAATAGTAGGATTACATTTCCTCAATTAACACATTAGCTTTATTATTTTTTATATGCATGAAAAGGAAAAAAAAAGATACTTATCTTATCCTGAAGAAGGAAAGAAGGAAGGATAGAAAGAAGAACCAAAATTCATTCCTGGAATTATCATTATGCATTGTATTACTAATTTTTTACTTTTATTTCTAGAATGGCAATGCTTATACCTTGTGATGGTAGAAAGACAATATTTAGGAAATATTTGGAACATTAGTATAAATTTATTAGGTCACCTTCTCAAGCAATATTGGTTTCTAAATATGATGATGATGATGATGATGATGATGATGATGATGATGATGATGATGATAACAATAATAATAGCATAGTTTAGGAAATTTCTAGAAATATTGAGAGAAAGATGATTTAGTGCTTGCTGAGAACGAGCAAACCTATGTAAGCTAAATGAGGGGTGTCAAGCTCAAGGTTCATAGGCCAAATCGAGCCCATTGGGTGCTCAGGGCCAACCAAGAAACAGAGAAGGACTGGACTGCAGTGCCATTGCAGCAAAAACAGAGTTTGAGAACCAATTTTCACTGACAGAGCTCTCGGGCCACCATAGGCAACCCCAACATTGAATTGAGCATGCCCCTAGCCACACCCACCCTAGGCCCCTGAGGTCAAGCACAACCTTGATGTGGCAATGAAATTGAGTTTGACTACCCCGAGCTAAACAAACAATAATATTCATAAAAGATCAAAATTGGTCATTTTGCTACTATATTGTGGGCAGGGTAAAGCAAGGCATAATTTAATGTTCAATTTACCTTTTAAAGAGTCAAACCATCCATTTAAAAAATGTTGCTTAATGTTGAGGTGTTTTTTTTTTTCTGGGATGCCAATGAGCATTTCTAATGACCTTATCAATCCTAGGCTCACTCCTACATCTCTAGATCAAAACTGGGGGAGTTTCTGCCTGGAAACTCTGAGGTGCATTCCCAGCCTATATTATTGAACAAGATGGGTCATTGACTTGCTACGGGAGGTAACTTCCTCTATTCTAAAAGTCTTCAAACTGTTCAGTTTATTGACCTCTTTGTGAAGTTTCATAATGTTTCCTGACTCCAAATGTTTATTATATGAAAATGATTATGTTATATAATAACAACAGCAAGAAGAAGAATTTGCATCCTTTAAAACCTTCAAACAATAACATCTGCTTACCTCAGGTCCTTGGGAAAGACTTGATAGATGAATAAAAATGCAATCTCCAGTCTAAATATGTAGCTAGCTGAACCATAACTGGAACAAAATACAAAATACTGGGACTTGCAGATTGAAGCTGAACATCAATTAAAAAAAATCCAATGTTATGCCAATGGAGTTCTCTAAAGGACTGCCTTGATAGCTGAAAACGTTGAAGTTATTAGACCAGAACATCCTAATTTTACAAAACAACAATAACTACTACTACTACTACTACTACTACTACTACTACTACTACTACTATTACTATGCTTAGAACTGCTGATAATCTTAAATGCTATTCTATAATTTTTAGATCATTGGTTAGGACTTGAATTATTAAGTTTCTAGCAATTTCAAAACTGCAAATCTAACTATAACACACAGAATCATAATCATAACAACAACTCTAGGTGGCACATGACTATCCAATTAACTGTCTCATTGCTAACTACCTCTCTTTCAAGACTAGGGACTGGCATGGAACTCTATAGAGACCCCAAAAGATTAATTGATGTAACCCAGCCTTATAATTTATCAATCACCACAGATTTATCAACTTTTTCATCCCAGCCATTTATCAACCCCTTGCCATCAACCTAAAGGTAGATATTAACTTGGAAGTCTTACTCTATTCCAAGGTCCTTATAAGGCATTAACAACTTCTTCAGCAAATTAAAAACAAAATGGAAGAAAATAAAACCCATTCTTTTTTTAATTGCCTTGATTGGATCAAGCAAACATGTTTCTTTAAGCTATGGTGGCTATCATACAAGACTAACCAAGTTACATGGACACCTGGGAAAATCCAAGCACACCCTTGAATCAAGCACTTAATCAGGTAGATGGGACAATAATAATGTAGTGACAATAATTTAGAACTATACTCACTTTTCTCCTAGGGCTCAAAACCAGAGTGTTTAAAACAGTATTTTAAAAAACTTTATGGAATTCCAGAACTGATATGGTGGTGGGAGTGAGTGAAATTATGTAGGGACACCCAATTTTTTTATCACTACCGTAGACTTTTGCTAATTGATTAGGAGTGCCAGGAATTTGAGATTGTTGATTGTTGTTTTTGTTGCTTGTTTGCAGGGAGACTGTAAAGACAAATTCTAGGCCTGAAAAAGTTTGAAAAGTCTTCCATTGAGCCAATGTTTTTTCAAATTTGGCAACTAATTTGTCCAGCCTTAAAGTTCCAGTTCCTGCTGGTTGGAGATTTCTGGAAGTTGAAGCCCACGCATCTTAAAGTTTCTCTTTTTCCATTTTAAAGACACAGCTCCAAGTAATATATACAGCATTCTTTTTATGCTAGATTGGACCCAAATGAAATGAGTAATGGCAGTGCCAAATATATTTTATATTTTGCCCCATGGAAAGAATAGGCATGACAAGGCAATATTGGAGATATCTGGGAGAGATTAGTGCTTGATAGTAAGTGCAATCTGGCAGCAATGACAACTTTAATATGAGGATTTAATAGAATTTCACCATGAAGTCTGCTCGTAGAGAATTGGGTCTTTCACCCCTATCGGCTCTGCAGCAAGATGACTAGTGCTAATTGGAATAAAGTCCAACTGACATTTATGTTGGAAAAAGCTCAGAGTAGCAGCAATTTAAGGCTACATTTGACTCCCTAAAATACTTCTCATACTTGACAACTGTAAGATATGTGAACTCCAAACTTCAGTTGAAGTCCACACATCTTAAAATTCCTGAAGTTGAGAAACACTGCACTAAATTGTAAAAGTTAACAGTGATCTGGTCTATATTTTTTTTAATTTTGAGGAAGCTTGATATATCACCCTGCAATACTTTTTCTTAATTTGCTGGACAATAAGTCTTCCCTGAAGCCCCTAAGTGGACAGGTAAATATTGGGCCTGTTCTGATCTGCTCATTTCTAAACTTAAATCCATTTATCATAATTTTCTAGCCCTTTCTCATCGTACCCATCTCCACTTCATTCATTTTGGAAGGAATTTAGCAGGTGGAAATTCTCTGAATAACTTAGCTTTTCTTCATCATCTTTCAGTTCTCAACTTTCTTCCCTTCATGCCCTAGAAACACAGTTCTGAAATTCAGGGTGTCATTATACATTATGATCTGGTATTGTATAGGTAATCCTTGACTTACAACCACAACTGAGTCCAAAATTTATGTTGCTAAATAAGACAGTTGTTGTTTTGCACCATTTCATGAACTTTCCTGCAACAGTTTTTTAATTGAATGACTGAATGTTAAGTTAGTAACATGATTGTTAAATGAATCTGGCTTCCCCATTGACTCTTCTTGTCCAAAGTTTGCAGACAAACATAACCATGAGATACAGCAACTGTCATTAATATGAATCAATTGCCAAGCCTCTGAATTTTGATCGCATGACCATGGGGATGCTGCAATGGTCATAAGTTTGAAAAATGGCCACAAAACATTTCTTTTAGTTCCATTGTAACTTCAAATGGTCACTAAATGAATGATTGCAATTCAAGGACTACCTGTAAATTCCATATTCAGCCTGTGTCTGTCTATCCATGTCTGTCTGGATGTGTAATGTAGCCTTAAGTAATTGCTTAAGTAATTGATGGCTGAGACATAAACAAGGAATGCCAAACTGATTCACATGCTTGAAACTGGGACAAAAATCAAAGAAGATGATCCATCTGACTTTGAATATAT
Organism: Notechis scutatus; assembly: GCF_049901735.1. NCBI lineage: Eukaryota > Metazoa > Chordata > Lepidosauria > Squamata > Elapidae > Notechis > Notechis scutatus. Next base: position 14,861,381 of record NC_142025.1, on the reverse strand, counting down.
TTCTGTAGCACCAAAGAATGAAGATTGGGATAACTTTCCCATTTACTATGTTTGCTTAGCTTTCCACAAAACAGATGTATTGTGCTTGTTAATTGGTTCAGTGAGTGCAAAATAAGTTTCCAGGCCTCTAGATTTTGAGAACAGTTTAATTTTTATTTACATCAATGTTGACTTTCTACAATTGTGCACTATTGACCATTGTTCCTTGTTATTTAATTAGAGGGGATTATTCCCATGTTTAGATTATTACTGTGCATCTTGACACAAATGTTGTTATTCCCCAAACCACCGAACATAAATTGGCTTTGATTTCTTTCACTTAATCTTATTAGCAGAACATTATAAACCTCTTGTATCTCAACACTGTATGTTATCACCTAGAGTAATTTGATGCTTTAGCTACATGTAATGAACATGAGTTTTGGCAGAGTGGGAAATCTCAGTGCACCATCAATATATCAGCCTTGGAAATCTGAAAATAAACATAGAGGTAAGCAAATGTTCAAATACATAAGGAGGATAGGACAATTCAGCTATCCTAAGGCTAAATAATATAGAATTACCGAATGTACAGAATAATAAGAGTTAGAAGGGATCTTGGAGATCTTCTAGTCCAACCCCATGCTCAAGCAGGAGCTCTTATACCATTCCAAATAATTGGCTATCCAATCTCAAGTTGTTCCACTGGTTAATTGTTTTTACTGTTAGGAAATTTCTCCTTAGTTCTAGGTTGTTTCTCTCCTTGATTAATTTCCATTCATTATTATTTGTCTTGCCTTCTGGAGATAACAAGATATTTTGGGGGTGAATATATTTTCAGATAAGCATTTAGAATATAATGCATATATGTTCATCATAGAATTACAAGCAAGATTGGACTGTAGCATTAATGGAATCATAGGAAGCCATATATAGGGAGTGCTTGGTTTATGATTGATTGATTAGCAAGAACTTGAAGTTATGATAGATCCCACCCCTCCAAAAAATGTTATGACCTGGTTCTGAAATTCTACTTTATCCTACTCCATAGTCGTATGAACACATTTTGGGCATTTAACTACTAGCCCACATTAATTATGGCTAATTGCAGCACCTCTCAGTCATATGGCTGTGATTTATGTCTGTGCTGAAAACCATCATTTAGTTCCCAGCTGTTATAAACTGGCCAATAGCAAACAATGATTTTGCTTAACAGCTGTAACAATTACTTGATAACTGTCACATTCACTTAATGACCACAGCAAAAAAGGTAATAAAATTGGGTGGGTCATATAATATCCCGCTATATGACATCACAACTTACAACCATGATTGCTAGATTATGGTCACAGGTTGAGGGCTACCTGTTTCTATGCATGTGTGTGTGTGTGTGTGTGTGTGTGTGTGTGTGTGTGTTTGTCAGAAGGGAAGGCTCCTTTGCACTTACATAACATCTGTACGGAGCTCATCTCATTATATTAATAAATCTGAAATCTAAAATAAACCAAGGAATAGCATCAAATCAACAATAAGAGATAGTACCACTTTATTCTGCATTGGTGAGACCCCACTTGTCATACTGCATTCAGTTCTGGTTACCATGATAAAAAAAAATGTTGAACCTCCGGATATCTAATCATTTTTGTTGCTCTTCTCCACACACTAAATCATAGGACCAATAGTTGATGAAGCTAGCCTATGTCAGGGATGGGATTCTACCAATTTGCACCTATTCCGTAGAACCGGTTGTTAACATTCTAAGCAGTTCGGAGAACTGGTTGTTAGAAGAAATTACTGGCCTAATCCTGTAAGGAAGGCAGGAAGGAAACATCCTGGTGTTGCTTAAAGAAACTGCCTCTCTGTTAACCCTTATTACATTCTTGGCAGGACTAGACTTCCTCTCTCAGAAACTTCTCTAGAGTTTTTTTTCCCAGCCTTTGCTGGTACTTTGCTTGTGTGGAGTGACCATTCAAAGTTACAATGGCACTGAAAAAAGGGACTTATGACCATTTTTCACACTTATGACTGTTGCAGTATCCCCACAGTCATGAGAGGCCAAGCGAGGAGATGCGTGCCTCGATGATATTGAGTTGGCCACAACCAGCCAATAATATGACCACCAAGCCACGTCCACCCAGTCACATGACCACCAAGCCACGGCCACCAACTAAGCCACACCCACAGAACTGGTTGTTTAAAAAAATTGAATCCCACCCCTGGCCTATGTCTAACCTATGGGGAAAACAGGGTTGGGGGCAGTGGTGGGTTTCAAAACTTTTTCCTAGCAGTTCAGTGTAAGTTCAGGCTTTGTGCACGCACAGCATATGCAACTCACCTTCTGCTGCAAGCCCTGTGTGTAAAACAGATGGTGTGTGGCAATCCGCTGTGCCACCTGAAGCAACTGAGATTGAAAAACAGGAAATAAAGGTCAATATAGAACCAAGGTGGGTGGGAGCACCCAGCAGCTGATCGTTGGAGCAAACCGCTTCACATATGATCTTCAGAACTATCAGTTTGGCTGAACCAGGCCAAACTGGTAGAATACTATCACTGGTTGTGGAGAGGTATATTAAAGACAGTATTAAAAGTATTAAAAGAAACTATTGAACTGTTTCTTAATACTTGAAGGACTGTCACAAAGAAGAGTGACTTATTTTCTAGGACATATCAGCTAGGAATACTACCATGTTTCTCATATAATAAGGCCGGGTCTTTTTTTTCTTTTTGAGCCCCCCAAAAATGGCTAGGCCGTCTTTTCGGGCGTGACTTAATTCCCCCCCCCCTTTGCATCTTTGGGTGGGTGGGTGGCGACGGCTTGGATGTTGATCTCGACGTTGGTGGGGCACTTCGTATCGGGGTCAACGCAGGCAGCACCATATCCAGGTGTGCAACAAAAGTACTTCCTAATGGCAAGCCCCCCACCATTCCCCCCCATTTCACAAGTTTTAATATAGGCCTTAATTTGGGGGGAGGGGCTTAATTTCATTTCATGCCTATAAAACATTCTGGGACTTCCTATTGGGGGAGGCCGTATTGTTGGAGAAACAGGGTAGCTATGGACCTTCTGCCATTTGTTTGGTCAGAATCAGCATAGAAAAATAACAATTCCTGAGTCCAACCAAAAGCATAATTAAGACACTTTCTCTCTCTTTAAGGAAGTTGAAATCTGAGAATGGAAGCTAAAGTTCTCTAAATGTATCCTGTAGAGTTCTTTAAATGTTTCCCAAAAACTATCTTTATTGTTGTTGATTGATTTGGTTTTTTTCTACAAATTTTATTAAATGTTATAAGCTGAGTATAAAAAATAACCAAAACTAATGCAGATTAAAGAAAAAGGCAGGAAAAAAATAGAAGTGTAGAAAGAAAAGGTAAAAATAAAAAAGAAGTTTCTAATTTCTTTATCAGCAAATACAAGTATGATATAAAAGTTGTCACTTACTCTATTGATTCTAGAATTCTCACTTTTTTTGTATTACCTAATTTTGCCTAACTATCAAAACCACACATCACGTGATTATTTTTGTGTTTCATGTAAACAGTCTATAAGAGGTTTCTAATCTCAGACTTAAATGTAGATACTATCTTTTTCTCTAATCAAGAAAATCAATTTAGCCATTTCTATAAATTCCTTCTTCTTACCAGCATTCTTCTGTGGGATTAGTGTTTCCACTTTTGAGCATATAAATAATCTCAGTGCACATTGTCCTATATAAGAATAGTTTTCATTTGTAAGGAACTACCACACACCTGGGATTATAGCTTTTGTAATGATGGAGGAGAAAATCGTAGGGCCCGCTTATTGGTCCTCATTTAATGCATTTAACTATTACATATTATCAGTTCCAAAATCAATAAACCCATAAAACTGTAATCTTTCCATTCAACTCTTCAAAATACATGGTTCAGTGTGTATAATCAGTGTTCTATAATAACCTCAAATATAACACATTACTCAAGCAGCTACCAATCACTTCCTCTTTCTTCCAATGTATATCTGCATGAAGGCACCTATATTACCCACAAGCAAAAATAGTCATGCTGTAGAATTAAAATTGAACAGAATAGCTCCCATTTTGCTATATTGTACACAACACGATACAATAACAATCACTCCAAACATTCTTTAAAAAAAACCCAAAGCTGTACTACCTATAGCAAGATAGGGAATCTGAAAATTTCTAAGACTGCTGAACCACTTTTCCCATCCCCCCATCATTAATTCTTGATGGCCCAGATAATTATGTATTGTGAAGCTATCATTTCTCCATGCCTGATTTACAGCAAATCAGTTTCCTTAAAACTAATGTGTGACTTGCTTCTGAGTAAACTCCTTAAGGACAATGTATATATCTAATAAATCGTGGTAAGGATCACATAGAAGTTTGCAGTACAATTGATTGATTTACAACCATTCCTGTTCAAAGTTACAACAGTACAGAAAAAAGTGTCTTATAACCAATCCTCACATTTATTTCGTTGCAGCATCCTCACACTTATGTGATGTAAAGCAAGTATTTGTGACAGTTGCAGTGTCCTAGCATCGTATGATTGCCATTTGTCTCCTTTCCAGCTGACTTCTGACAAGTAAAGCCAATGAGGGAAGTCGAATTCACTTAGTGACGACACAATTCACTTAACTGTAGTAATTCATTTAACAACCGTTGAAAAAAAAAGTAGCAAAATCAGTAGTACTGGCTCCTGCATGAGGCAATCTACACCACTGATGTCAAACTCCCCATGTCACATTGCCATCACATGACGTATCGTGACGTTTTTTCCCTTCGCGGAACTGGGGTGGGTGTGGCCTGCACATGACACATCCAGCCCATGGGTCGCCAGTTTGACACCCCTGATCAATGCTATGATTGGTTGCTGTGAGGTAGCCCTGTTTCCTTCTTCTGGGTGCTTTAGAGATTTTTACCTCATGATGTTCCTGTGTTGTCTGCTATAAATATAAATGTTAAATCTATTTATTTATATAAAACTACAAGTTCATGTTGGAGTCTCTGACTTCATTTGGACATTTGCTTCACAATTCTAACAAAGAAAACAATCTGTAATTCCTGTAAATATGTAGCCCATCTGAAGCAAGATGCAGATATAGTGTAGCACTGCAAGTCTTTAATGGAAATGTGGGCACCAAAGAGGCTGTAATTCATTGGAAAGATGAAAAATGGTACATTTTCAAACACTTCTTGGTCACCTTGTGGTGAATAATTGCAAGATCACCATGATCTACCTATGAAAAGTAGATCATGGTGAAAAGATGAAAAGATTTTTTTTGTTTTCACTTGAAAGAGTTAGAAAGAAATTTTCTTATCTCAAAATGATTGAGAATGAGGGGGGGAAATCCAGGTATCCTTTTGACCCAGAACTAGCTTGGAGAAATTTAACAGTGAATCAATTACTGTATATTGTATATTATCAAAAGCCTAAAATATCAGAGAACTGGCCATCAGTCAATTGCTGTGAGCTTAGAATCAATTCATAGTGAACAATTTTAAGAGAGGAAAAACATTATTATATGAACTTGCTATAGAAATATATTTGCTTCCTTTTCTTTAAGCAGCTTATCAATCTATCCTTTTATCTCCCAACTGCTGTTTCTTAAAAAAAAAAAGTACAGAATGGTACTTGTCACCTTCATCGTTTTGTCAAGTGTCAGGTCACTGATCAGTTATCCAGGCAATTGTGATTATTATTATTTTTGATCCAGAGATAATAAACACACCTGTGAATAAAGAGATTTTAAGATTTATTGTTAGCTCAAGCAAACAGAATTGAAAGCAAAATATTAAAAACACCCATAACAAACAAGATAATACCCAAATCTCTTACAAGCTGTCAGGAGCTCCTTAATAACAACAGCAGAGAGACTCTAAGGCCAATTTCTGCAATACCCAAAACGAGGCTCCATGAAGAAGTTGCCCCCTAATAAAACAACCCTACATATTTTTTTTTTTATCAAAACCTGGCACCCTGTGCTTTGAGTCATGCAAATGGGGAAAGTTGTGAGTATAGTGAGTTTGTTGCACAACTATATTATATAAGGCTGTTTTCTAACTCCCCAACCCAATTGCAAGACAGCAAAGTCTGAAAGCACAGTTTCCAAGAGCATGGTCTGAAGTCCACAAAGCCAGGTCCAAAGTCTAAGGTACTGTGCTGAAGAAGCCAATGGTTGCCTTTAACAACCCTGGTTAAATCAACCCAAGGCTGCTGTTTCTCATCAAGAAGGGACTGCTTCCTCATGAGGAGTCTCAGTGATCTTCTCGTCACCCCACTCTGCATGTCCAGCAGCTGCTCATCATTGAAACTGCTGTTGCCACTTCTCTGTGTTAACCAGTGGCAGATGAGCCTTGCTTTCTTCTGCTTGTGCAGTCCATCTATGCAACCAGTCCCCTCCTATGCCAGACAGACCCAGGACTGCACTCTTCTCAGCTACCAGGCTCTCCAGGGGCTCATGAAGGTCAATAACACCCAGATCTGAAGGTCTCAGTTCCAGCTTGTCATTGTAATCTGAACCGACAGCTGATGGGTCCATCACACCATGATTTCATGGCTCTGCTATGGTCAGGAGATTGTAAGGCCCTTGGACGCTATGTTAAGATTTCCCCTCACCCACTTTCTCCTCTGCCTAGCAAGCAAAAGTGAAAAACAAAGAGAGCTAACTGAGAATGAGTTCTAAACATCAAACTTTTCTTAAGATGAAGGAGAAATACGTCACTAAATTCCTCAAATAACAATGGTCTTCCGTGTCATCTCTACAATTAATACAAACTTCAGGATTCTTAATTAGGGAAGTGAACATATTCTTCCATTCATAAATAAGGTCATGGATATCATAAGATCCTATCATGAATTTCTGAGATTTATTTCCTATTTAAACCTAAGGATCTCATAGAATTCCTACAGAAAACTATTTCAGAAATTAAGCCCGCAGGTTGCAATTGATTTCTTTGAATTCACTTGAATGTTTAAACTTGAAAGAGGGAAAAATCATTAAATCAGATAATGCCTGGGAAAAAAGTATAGTCTAGCATCATAGTAGCAAGGTATTTTTCCCTGGGGTTAATAACAAAAAGGTTTCAAATGGGTGAAAGAAATCCAAAATGATAGGTATCCAAAGCTGTACTGGGAAAAACTAAACAGGACTACTTTGGGGAAATAAATAATATCCTGCATTGAGGAAAGAAGGTCATATGAGTGGTCTGGAAACAAAAAAAAAATTACAATTACATACAAACAGTCCACCGACCATTTTTGATCCAAGGAGATATGAAGGTCTGGGGAACAAAATGGAACAGAAAAAGGATTTCTCTTTTTTTATTATTTATTTGAGAAATTGAGAAGTTCCTGAGTTTCATTTCTCCAACAGAGCCTGAACAACATTTCTATTATTATGTAGAGCTGGTTTTGTTTCTTGTGAAGTACTCTTAATACATATAAGATAGACCTCATCTGTTGAGAGAACGGCGGATACTTTGGAGAAGCTAGACAAATGTATTGATAGCACAGCATGATTAGATCCCTGAATCATCCAAACTCTTGCCTGAAAGTAGTGTGATTGTGTTGCTAATGAGCAGATGTCATTTAAAGGGAGCACAATTTACAACTTGAATTTTAAAAGAAAATGTTCAAGTTATGCTATTGCTTTGGACAATGAAGGAATGAATGCTCCAAGTCAATCAAGTACATGATGATAGTTCCACATCTCTCAAGCACCATTTTTCAGAGTTTTTGAGAAAAGTTTGCAGGTGCTTTATGAGGCTTTTTATTCGTTACACTGAAAAAGAAAAAAAGAAAAGAAAAATTCAGCTTTTGCAATATTACTGTTTTGAAAATGGGTTTCTTCATTCTCTCTCCATAGCAAATTGTGATAAAAATCTCGCAATGTACTTTACAACTTGTTTTTCACTTCTTTCCTCCTTAGTACATTTATAATTTGCTGATCGGTATTTAGCAATCTGGTAAGTATGTTTTGCTGGATTTCATTTAATTTGCCTCTTTCACAGAACCATTCAAGGGGGCTCCATTCACTTTCATTTAACAAACAAGAAAACTAAATGAATTAAGGGAAGTTGAAGCAAATTAATCAAAGCTTTCCAGCTTCAGTGAACTACATGAGTTAAAATAGATTATATTTTATGCTAGCATTCAGATTCATCTGAATTTAAATTTAAAAATTCATTAAAAGAAGCAATGTATTGAACATTTTTTTCTTAAATTAATGAAACTCAACAGATTTATGGTTTTAAAGCTGTACTTTGGATGTGATGGAACAAATATTTTGTTGAAGTAATTTCTCACAGATTCATTATGTGGAATTGAATTGACTTAGGTAAATAGACAAGAAGGTAATGTTCTATCCACTTAGCAGAGAAGAAATTACATTAAACTTACTAGAACTTATTCTTAGGATGGTCTGTGTAGGATTATCTCTAAAGCAAATACTGGTAATGTCTTCAAAAGTATTTTATGTGGCAAGCCAGTGCACACTTTCAAGTAAAGGTAATGAGTTGTCATAAATAGTAGTGGAATGAATGCTTGAGACTTAACTTTAAAAAAAATATTTTGGAGGCTGCAGGTGTCTGGACCAACTTCAAACAGCTACACCCTTTCCTGAGATAACACAGAAGCTGGGAAAGATAGTCATAAGATCACAGAAAATAATATTTGGCAATTATGAATGCAATTGATTAAAGTTATAAAGCAAGGAAAGTAAACTTTTAGGGAGTCACTCAGCCAGATTTCATGCCCAAGGCAAGACTAGAATTCCCAGTCTCCTGGTAATTGGCCAAGTCACCCAGTCAGTTTTCATGTTTAAAGTGTCTAAAGACAAAAACTGATAATCTCCTGGTTTCAACCTCTAGACCAAACACATGCTTGTTGTAATTCTGGGATACATGCTTTGCAGTGGTAGGATTCAAATTTTTTTACTACCAGTTCTGTGGGCATGGTTTGGTGGGCATGGCAGATAAAGGATACTGCAAAATTCCCATTCCCTGCCCACCCCGCTAACCTGCTTTCCAGCTCTGTTCTCCTGTGCAGGGCAACAAAAGAAGACCTAGTTAATCAGCTGGGACTCGGGAGGCAGAGAATAAATGGGGGCGAGGACAGTCAGAGGTGGTATTTTCCAGTTCTCCAAACTACTCAAAATTTCCACTACCAGTTCTCCAGAACTGGTCAGAACCTGCTGAATATCACCTCTGATGCTTTGGGCTCTGGGTTTTGTTTTCAACTTTCTTAAAGTGTGGGAGTCTTAAATCTGCTTTGCTTTGCAGCTATGGATTGTTATACTTACATGCTGAACCTGCCAACACAAGTGGGAGCTAAAAACTCTTATCATTCTGGATGTGAACTTAAGGCCAGCTAGTCTGGCATGCCCTCTTGTGTCAAATCAATACTTTCAAATTGTGCTTGATTGAAACACGTTAAACTCTCTTGGCAATGAGTGAAAAGAAGTTAGCTAACACTTAGGCCATTTCCCACAAGCAACTGGTAGTATCTTCATAGTTATCATTAAAGTGATATAAAGTTTATCCTCATTAAAGTCATTTTGATACAACAATGCACGGAAGTCTCTAGGAGATGCTATAAGTTACTAATGAAGACAATAGATGCTGACTCTAATAGTTAACATATTTTCAAGGAAGAGGAATGGAGTAATGGAGTTATGAATGCCATTTGTTCTCTTTTTTATGCCTTGCCAACATATGTGTATCTGTGTGCCATTCAGTTTCTGCTGCTTCTACTAATTAGCAGCAAGCCACCATCTTTGGACAACCAGCTGTGCAAATTGTTTTGACATTCCAGGAAACTCAGTGAACAAAAGTAACAAGGGCATCACATTAAAAGAAAAGACAAGGTAATGCTCATTTTTAATGCCATGCTAAAATATGAGAGTTGAGAAAAATAAGTATAAAAATAAACATTCTAATTTTAAATGTTTTTTCAATTAGTTTAAGTTAAAAGGGAATTTTTTATCTATTGTTTTAACTAGTTTTTTCTACAAACAACATGGGAGCTGCTGTGCTTTGTTGTTTCTCATGCCTGCTATCTCTGCATTAAAAGATGTACAAGAAGCATTTGTAGAAATTACTTCAGGAACCCTGAAGATATTGCAATGACACTTGACTAGGCTGTCTAAAGATCAACCATTGCTGCTGTTTTTATTCCATTCTGAAAGAGAGAGAAGGAGGCAAAAACATAGAAAAAAAGAGACTAGGAGAGTTGTTGCAGGTGATTTGATAGTCTATGACAAGGATCTTCAAACTTGGCAAGTTTAAGACTTGTGGACATCAGTTCCCAGAATTCCTGAGCTAACATGACTGGAGTGGAGTCATGTCTGGACTGAGAGTTGAAGTCCACCAAGATGTCAAATTTGAAGACCCCTGGTCTATGATCTCAGTGAATTTCCTTATTATTATCTATGAACCTACTGAATTGCTTAGGATTAGAATTCAAATCTCAAAGCAGCCCATGTCAATTCAGTTTGCTTTCAATTCTTGAATCACAGATCCAGATTATGCCTTTTCCAAATTTCCAGTCTTCAGTCCCATCTGATTTTCACAGATTGCCAATTTCATTTTGCGCAAAATGAATACACTGTAAATAAATATAATCCTATAAGGCTTGAAAAGAAAAATACCTAGCCCCAACTAACAGAAAAAAAGATTTAAAAAAACTTTCAGGACCCACAGATCCTTACTCAATTGATGGCATTAATTGCTGTGACCCTTTGACACCAAAATATTTTATCCCACTGACTAGCATTTGAGATATACGAGGTTAATCTTGGCTGCTTCTAAGGAAGTGTAGAACCAGCCCCTACCAAATGAACATTGAGCACAATGGTGAAGCAAGGATTTTGGCGCAAAGATGGAAAGTGTGCAAAAGTCTAAACCTTTTCCTGCATTAACCATGCAATATTGTGCATTTAGCAACCTCTGCTTAATCAGATATATGAGCCAAGACAGATGAAATAATGCATTCCTCTGTCTCTGAGGCATGTGGTAGAGATCAATGGAGGAAATTACAGAGGTGGAATTTCTATGTGGGTGGAGTAAGGAAAAATTGATGGATGGATGGATTTAATGGTAGGGTATGCCTAATTATGATGACTTCCAAGCATTTATTTAATAAGAGCCATCAATATTATCTTGTTGTCATTATTGCTATTGTTTGCATACCACGTGATATACTCCACCTTCTTCTTTTCCTCAGAAGTCTTTTTTTTTTCTCTAAAATTCATGAACAGCATTCTTCCACTATTGCTGGTTATTGACAACATATCCACAGGTTTACCACTGTTCATTCTGAAAATGACATTTAAGTATACATATCTGAAGCATGCTGTATAGTACTGAGCATTATTCCAATTTTCCCATTTCACTGACTTACAAAAAAAGTAATAATCATTAATAGCCATAATAGAGATTAAATAAGATTTATTGTGAAGAGGACAGGGCCCATCATTCAACTTCATCATTATTTATGGAAGTCATGTCCTTGTTATTCTTATATAGTACACAAACTACAGGAACTGGAAAACAGACATGTTGCCTGGCTTTACCTCAAGGGCTTGAAAGTAATTCATGGGCCTAGTAAAGTATGTAAGCAAAAGAAATAAGTAAGATACAAAGGTGGAGGACTTGAAAAGAGATGGCAGGGAGCAATGTTATCAGTTCAACTTCTGGTAGGTTTATGTTTTGTGACAGCTGCCATGGTAACTATCAGGGACATTCCACATAGTTTTTTTCTGAAACCACCATGACCCAATCTCAAAATTTCTAGTGTGTCTATTGATCAAGAAAGTGCACTAAGTAGTCTTTTGTGCTATCTGAGCTTGGTTGCTTTTCTGTAGACAGTTAATTACCCAACTAGATAACATCAACTATGCACTAATGATGTTATTAGTTGGATAATGGAGCATCTGCAAATAAAACAACTATCCCAGAGAGCACCAAGAGCCCCACAGATCAACACTGAGCTAAAAAATTATCTTCTAAATATACTAAATCAACATCCTTTTTTAGGTGTCTAGAAATTCTTAGTCACCTTAGTCATGGAGATATTTTGCTTTTCATCAAAGAAGCTTCTTCAGTTTTGAAAAGTTTCTTGGATGAGAAGAATGTACCGAAGAAGCTTCTTGCATGAGAAGTATAACCTTCAGAATGGACTTGGACATGAACTACTGTATATTATCAATTATTATCTTTTTGTCTAGATGTTGGCATTGGTAGCTTTATTTCAGTTTACCTCTAATCTCATTGTGGCCTTCAGAACTGCCACTGAATAGTCATGCAGCATACTAAATTTAATTAGTGTTAACTTTCATTTGCTTTTGAGTGGTTATAGTATGTTGTGTGAAGGTAGATCATTTAAAAAATATTTGTTTAATATATTGTATCACTCCCCAAGTGAGTTAATTTGGTAACCAGGTTAAGTCAAGGAAACCATTGTGCACTGCAGTGTGATGGATTACTGCATGCCTTTAATGAGTCTATTTTGCTTCCAGTACTTGTTTGAGCATTTCTTTAGCGTTCAGAAAAGATTCCGGTTTTTCTGGCTTTGCTATGTTAGAAATGAAATAAGAGATTTAATTAAGTTGGTTAGGGAAAGATATGAGATAGAACATTTGGCAATATGCTGAAGCCCTCTAGGGCCACTTCACATTGCCAGGGACCATCAAATATTGCTGACATTGGTTTAAACTTAGGTTATTCAGTACTACACAGAATCTGGCCTCCAAGGAATAATACATTCCCCTTTGTGTTTGATTATTTGGTTGATTTGAATCAAGTTTTGTGCTGTGCTAACTGCTGGCTTGCATTTATCTGTGCAAAATTATGTCTTGAACTCGATTTTTAAAAAGGGAAATTCTAAAATGGAATGATAGGATGAGGGATTCACTTGGGGACAATTTCATGCTGCCACTTGAGAAAATGAAGAAATGCTCTCACCACAACCAGTCCTGCAAAACCGAGGCTCATCATCTTGACTGATGGATCATATTTCAGCTCTGGCATTGAATAAATGCCCAAGTTAGCAACTTAAAGTTGATATATCAACTTCCAAGGTGCAGGATAGCTAGTATCCATGACTCTACCATAGTCATTTGTCACACTGCACCAATGCTACTTGATGCCCACTCAGACAAATGTTTTGATACAATAGTGCATGGGAACATAATTAGAGCATGGCATGCAATGTCTACTGAGTATATGGTCTAACTGATTGCTTCACTGCCTATCCATTTGGCTAGAAGTTCATTTCATCAGCTCTCTCTACAGTATTATGGGTCGTTAGAAGGAAAAATGAATTCTAAGCCCTAAATAAACATGCATATCATCCATCAGTTTGGCGTAGTATTTAAGGCACCATATTAGAAACCAAGATATTTTGAGTGCTAGGCATGAAAGCCAGCTGGATGACTTGGGTATTAATCATCAGAAGACTGTGAGTTCTAATCCCACTTTACTCAAGAAAGCAGTTTGGACTTTGGTCAATCACTTTTTCTCAGCCCAACCTACAGCACAGTTTTGGGCAGAAGGAGTATTAGGTATTTTAACTGCTTTGAGTTATTTATTTAAAAATAATAATAAAGTTGAGATAAAAATATAATGTAATAATAATAAAATATTATAGCAACAATTATAGGTGGCCAGCCTTTCTTCCACTTGATAAATCACTCTTTCTGGACACTTTAAATGAAAGATTAACTAACCCTGAAAAAAAGAAGAAGACACAACACAAAAGCCTGAACATCCAATAGCTACAAACCAACAACTGCAACCTAATTCAATAGCTACAAACCAACAACTGCAACCTAATCCACAAAAAACCATAAATCCAACAAATAATGATATCCCAATCCTCATCAGAGAAGTTGTCGAGTGTGAACGAAAGCATCCTAATGCCATCTTATTTGATCTAGAGGACATCAATAACAATGATGATATCACAATTGTCCACAACATCATCAGTGATATCAAGTATCAACCATCTCCCCTGATGAAATACCTGACATTTCTTGCATTGGCCGAGAGCTCAAAAACAGAGATGGCTCTGTGGCCCCACGCTTCTGCAGAGTCATTTGCAAAAATGAATTAAGCAAACATAAATTCATTTATACTATAAATTCACTCATCAAAAACAACACCGACCATAAAAACCTCCGATCTCGTCCTGACCTAACCTTACAGCAATGTGCCCATTCCCGTATACTATGCACAGAAGTCAAAAATCATCTAGACAATTGAGAGAAGGACCTATATATTGATTACTGTGCAGACTGTATCAAAAGAAAGTCACACAACCCACAACTCATCATCCAAAACTTCTTCAACCAATCCACTATCACCCAAGACTAGGCATGCATGCCCCCAACTACCTCAATTCAAACTACAACTGGCCTTAAATGCAAGCTACTCAATGTAAGGAGCCTTGTAAATAAAACACCTGAATTTCTCCTATTACTAAATACGGCTAAATTCGACATCATATTTGTCTGAGAAACATGGCTCAATGCATCTCTCCCTTCAGTAAGAGACTATCTTTTTTACCAATCTGATCGTGAAATCCATAGAGGAGGTGGTGTTGCTATCTTCTATAAAAAGTCCTTACATCTAAAAAACATCCAAGTTACCCAAGAGCTTGCTCTTCTTGAGACCATTATCTGTGAACTGACCTTAAATATCAAATTTCAGTTCTTACTATGTTACAGAGCCCCTGATTATGACATCAAACTTGTAAACAAGCTAAATACACTACTAACATGGGCAACATCCTGCCCACACGCTTTTATCTTTCTTGGTGACTTCAATCTACCTCATATTAACTGGACCCTAAACGAATGTACAACTGAACTCATACATGCAAACTTCTACAATGCTGTTAAAAATCTGGGACTGGAACAACTAGTAAGCAACAATACTAGGCTTAACAACTGCCTTGATCTCATCTTCTGCAATAGTTTGAATTCAATTTACGGAATACAAATTAAAGAACCCTTTTCCAACAGTGACCACAACATGATTGACTTTTGTCTCAACATACGTTCACACAAAAATCATCACAATGATGGAATCCCCAATTATAACTTCAAAAAAGGAAGCTATGATCTTATAATCAACGATCTCTCTTCCCTTGATTGGCAATTTCTATTTACTGGATGCAATACTGTTGAAGACCATTACAACATATTCTTACTAGAAATCAAAAGAGCCATCAAACTATATGTACCAATAACAACTCCCAAAACCAGGAAAAACAGATTACCCATAACAATAAGGAAACTTCAATCCAAAAAGAGATCACTTTGGCAAAAAAACAAATCTGGTCACATTGCCAACTTCAGAAGCTGATACAAAAATCTATGCCACCAGATAAAGACTGAATGCACTAATTATCACATTAAACAAGAGGAAAACCTTCTACACACAAATTCCACCCTGCTTTCTACAATTTTGTAAACAACAAACTAAAAGACTCAAGGTCCATCCCACCCCTGATAGGACCTAATGGCAAAGACTGCAATGACGATACCATCAAAGCAAACATCTTTAACACATTCTTTGGCTCAGTATTTCTAAACAGCAATAGATCAAGCCCAGTACTTCCTAGTCGAACTACAGACAACTACAATGATCTAATACATATTGATTTTACAGAAGACATTGTTGAAAAAGCACTGCGCAATCTAAAATCATCCCTATCTATTGGACCAGACGGAATATGTGCCTACTTCTTTAAAAAGCTATCCACTGCCATAGCGAACCTCTAAGCATAATCTTTGAAAAATCTTTCAGGACCAGCTCCTTGCCTAACCTATGGTCACAAGCCACAGTCATCCCCATCTTCAAAAAAGGAGACCCCAGCCTAGTTGAAAATTACAGACCAATCTCCTTATGCTGCATCACCTGTAAAGTCATGGAATCAATTATTAACCAATCCATTATCCTCCACTTAGAGACAAACAACCTACTCTCTAATAAACAATTTGGTTTCAGAAAAAAACTATCCTGTAATCTACAACTCTCACACTGCAAAAACATATGGACTACACAACTCGATCAGGGCAAAGCAATAGATGCAATCTACATAGACTTCTGTAAAGCCTTTGATTCAGTGGTACACAACAAACTACTACTAAAACTAAGGTCTTATGGTAACCCTGGATACCTGCATAACTGGATAGAAGTATTCCTGTCAAACAGGCAAAAAATGGTCAAAATTGGGAACGTCCTATCAAATTCTGTACCTGTCAACAGTGGTGTCCCCCAAGGCAGTGTTCTAGGACCAACTCTCTTCATACTCTACATAAATGACCTCTGTGATGATATTAAGAGCAACTGTGTTCTCTTCGCTGATGATGTAAAACTATTCAACACCACAGACTACTACCCTCGAAAAAGACCTTGACCATGTATCAGAATAGTCAATCAAATGGCAACTTCAAATCTCAACAAATAAATGCTCTGTCTTACATATTGGCAGAAAAAAATCAGAAAATAAAATACAAGCTAAATAGTCAAGACCTTGTTGATGATCCAAACTCTGTCAAGGACCTTGGAGTACTCATCTCTAATGATCTAAGTGCTAGAGCCCACTGTAACTACATAGCCAAAAAGGCATTAAGAGTTGTTAATCTAATCCTGCGTAGCTTCTTCTCTGGTAATATCACACTATTAACTAGAGCATACAAAACATTTGCTAGACATATACTTGAATACAGCTCATCAGTCTGGAACCCATATCATGTATCTGATATTAACACAATTGAAAAAGGCCAGAAATATTTCACAAGAAGAGTTCTCCGCTCCTTTACTCATTGCAGAATACCTTATGCCACCAGACTTGAAATTCTAGACCTAGAAAACCTAGAACTACACCGCCTCCTGTCCGATCTAAATATAGTATATAAAATCATACATTGCAATGTCCTATTTGCGAATGAATACTTCAGCTTCAATCATAACAATACAAGAGCACACAATAGATACAAACTCAAGGTTAACCACACCAAACCTGACTGCAGAAAATACGACTTCAGCAACAGAGTGGTCAATGTCTGGAATACTCTACCTGACTGTGGTTTTTTCTCCAAACCCCAAAAACTTTAACCTTAGACTGTCTACTATTGACCTCACCCCCTTCCTAAGAGACCTGTAGGGGGCATGCATAAGTGCACCAATCGTGCCTACCATCCCTGTCCTATTATTTTTTATTTTTCTTAAAAATGTCTAAGTAAATTTATTCTTATACCTGTATCTTGTAAGAGATTGACAAATCAAATAAATACTAAATAAAAATACTAAATACAATAGTCAGTCCCACCAATTCTCTATAATTTTTCATCTGACATCTTCTTATGCAGTGCACTCAGTTGTTGTGTCTTATTCTGACAGCCCTTCAGAAATCTGAACTCTACTACGGAGACTCCTTTTAATCTTTTCTTCTCCGGGCTAAGCAATACAGCAAATTGTTTTCTTATACCTGTCACTTATGACATTGAAGTCAACAACTATCTCAAGTCCAGAGCCAGTCTGAGCAGAATAAATCCTTTTTATATTATTTTTATCAGTAATATCTCAGATAACTCTCTCTGTGTGTGTCTCTCTCTCTCTAATACTCTTTCTCTCTCTTTCTTTCTCCCCTCCACTGTGCTTAACTATTGTTATTAGTATGCACAAAGCATCACTTTGTACTTATTAAGAAATAAATTTCACCTGCCTTTCCCCTCTTTTTGGTCCATTTTCTTTGTGCTTTGAGGTCTTTCTATTATTAAAGGGAATTTAATTTTTCCTTTCATTATCTTTATTTTCTTCCAGAGGATTAAAATGATTATAAATTCTCCTCAATGGGATGAACCAGAGCCACTAGCAATGACTAATTTCCAATCATTTCACTTTTCTGAGGCAAAGAATCTGCATTTTAAAAAGCCCACAAAAATGTATTTAAATAAAACCGATAACCAATGTCTGAGTACAGATTTCTTCAAGGGAATTAAGAAAACAGGTAATAAAAGAACATTAAAGGCACAAAACTTCATACTTGGAATGGAACAGCAAAAGTCAAAAAGCTTAGAGGGTAATTAGCACATAATTAGATATTGAGATGTTATCGGTGTAATAGTTACAATTCTATTCATTCAGTTTTGCTGGCAAATTGCATCGAACAATGTATGGGACAGTATTTTTCTACAGTTATTCAGCATACATCAGTGGCTTATTAGCAAATGGTTATCAGAATGGATAAGATATTTGCTTATATTTTGTTTTTCCTGTACATATTGATCACTAGCTATTATTTAATCAAACATTAAGAATCTTCATGTGCATTTCTGATAAAACCACCAAGTATAAATATTGTACCCAGGGATAGCATTTATTAACCCCATACAGATTGCCCTTGACTTACAACCATTTAGTGACTGAATTTACAACAGCACTGAAAAAAATAATTTATGATCGTCCTCACATTAATAACCATCACAGCATCCCCACAATCGTGGGGAAAAAATTCAGGTGTTTGGCAACCCATATATTTGCAATGGCTGCAGCCTACTAAGGTTATGTGATCACCATTCGCTACCTTTCCAACATCAAAGTCAAGGGGAAACCTGATTTTGCTTAATGATCATGTGATTCACTTAATGATTGCATGAAATTTAATAACAGTGGGAAGAATAATAAAAATGGGCGTGATTCACTTAACAACTACCTTACTTAGTAATAGAAATTCTGCCCCCATTTTGATTGTAAACCAAGGATTACCTGTAATCTGAAACTGGAAAAGAAAAATTAATCTCACAAACATGGATTTAATTGCTACCAAGGAAATGTAGAACACAGAATAATAGAGTTAGAAGGGACCTTGGAGGTCTTCTAGTCCAACCCCCTGCAAAAGCAGGAGATCCCCCTGCAAAGGCAGGAGACTAGACAATAAGTTGTCTAGTCTCCTTTTGAAAGCCTCCAGTGATGGAGCATCCACAACTATTGAAGGCAAGCTCTTCCACTGATTAATTGTTCTAACTGTCAGGACATTTTAATTCCCTGACAGTTAGAATTTAATTCTGCGGTCTTCCGGTTTGGGTCTCTTCAGCGACAGACCGAAATCCATGATCGTGCGCGGTTTTGATCTGTGCTCACCGCTTTAGCGCCCTGATCCTTTGGATTCAGGGCTGAAACCACTCTGAAGAGAGGGGAGATTGCTAGCTGAGTGGAGGGGAGCCGCATCTCTCTTCCTTGGCTGGTCTAAACTCCCTTCCCCGAAGGCAGTTGCAGCGGTGGTCAGAAATGGCCATCTCAAAGAAGAACCCAACTGGATAAGATTGTGCAGGAGGAAGACAAAGAGGAAAGCAGGGTGGACCGGGCTAAACAACAGAGAACATCTAAGCAAGGTACCCTGAATCTAAAAGTACCTAGAGGGATACTTCTGAAAGATCTTTAAGCGGCAAAGGAGAGAGAAAAGGAGGTTAAAAACCCTTTTTTAACCTTTATATTGACAATTACAAATGGTATGGAAAGAAATTTATATTAATCTATTTTGACACTAATAGGCAACCTTAAGCTGAAATCTAAGTGTCAAAAGGAGAATGGAGATTTTTTCTTGGTCATTTTAAAGCCCTAAAAAGAAGAGTGGGGGCAAAAGGGTGGGACTTGGAATAATGGAAAAATGGAGTGCCACCTGGAAAAATAAAGAGGATTAACAGTGAAACTTTGAAAAGACTCCTGAGGATACATTGTAACTGAAATCTTATTAAAAGATACAGTAACCCACAGAAAGTAAAAGTAAAAGAAAGAAACAAGGGGAAAAAAACAAAAACAAAAACAAAAAAATCTCCACACCACTAGCCAGGCAAACACCTGGGCACAAACAGATCCCCCCTGATACCTCCAGCTCAAACACACCTCAACCAGGCACCCAGATGAAACCTAGCTTTCTAACAAATGATAGCCGTCCATTTACTCGGAGCCAAGCTGCACTAAAAGCCTCCAATACAGGAACACAATGTTGCCAGCCAATCAAGACACAAAAACAGCCACAAAACAAACAGAAGATATTAGAAACACCGATCAAGCAGAACACAGCAAACTCCAAGACCAATAAACACAGACCAAGACTCCCAACCAATCAGGATGAAGAAAAAACCATTCTGGCACAGCAGTAGGCTAGCCCCAAATTTAAAACTGAAACAACTGTAAAAGTCTGACTCACAGACGAACACAATACAGAAGCCTGATGATGGCAAATGAGATTCTGCTGAAACGTTGCTACAACTTTAAAAGCACAACTATAATGACGTGGGAAAATACCCGAACAAAGCCGAATACCATACATACATACATACATACATACATACATACATACATACATACGTACGTGCGTGTGTGTGTATGTGTGTGTGTGTGTGTTGTTTTTGCTATGTTTTTAGAATTTTTCTTTTTACATTTTCAAGGGGAAGTACCAAGTAGAGTCTGAATGATGAGATCTATATGATATAAAATAGATATTAGGAATTTGAATGTTATAATTTTAGAATGCACAAATTTAATGTTTAATGATATTTCATATGATAATAACAATAAGACTTAAAGGTGTTGCACTCCGATTGGCAACCATAGGGGGAATTTTGCTTCTTAAGAATGTTGGAAGAGAACATATGAAATTGTAAACAAGACAGACGAAAGTATAAGTACAATTAATAAAAAAATATAGAAATTTAGGTAAAAGAAAAACAATTGAATAAGAAGAAAATGAGATAACCATAAAAGAAAATTAAGAGAAGTAAAGGGAGAAATAGTGAGAAGTTGGAAAAAGAGTAATAAGATATGAAGTTGAACACATAAGATGAATATGCATATGAAATTGTGTCTGTATGGAAATGTGATAACCCGGAACGATGCTGTACTCAAATAAGATGTTCTGTTTGTTTTGTTAAAACTCAATAAAATTTTATTTAAAAAAAAGAATTTAATTCTAAGTTGTTTCTCTCCTTGGTTAGTTTTCATCCCTTGTTTCTTGTCTTGCCTTTAGGTGCTTTGGAAAATAGTTTGACCCTTTTCTTTGCAGGAGCCCCTCAAACTACATAAATATAAGTGAAACTACATACATGTGTCTATCAAATCCCCAGAGATGGACCATGACTTAAGACTTTCCTTTTAACTACAGTGGTGGAATTCTCTGTTCTGTAAATTCTCCCTGTTAAATTAGGCTTGTATAAACTTTAGACATCAGTTTAATATGAATTTTTTTCTTTTGATTAACAGTTACACCTCAGTGTTTTCATCTGAATAGTATTAATATCTCGTCCTCATAAACCCTTAAGGGATTCACCACTTTAAGTATATATTTTAGAGTTTTCCCTAATGTATTCATTTTGCTCCCTATTGGAACATTTTTTTAATTAAGTATTTTTAATTATATTTTTACTCTTAATTGAATTATATTCATACTCTGGGATTGTTTAAACAATGAAATGTGACTCATAAATATTACTATTAACAGTAAGTTTTAAATGTGTTAGAAACTTTCTACATTTTAAACAACTTTGTAGATTATCCAGAACAACCCAGCTCTTATTTGGCATTTTATAAATAACTATGTAAACTGTGCCCATTTAACTTTGAGGGTTTAGGACAGGGATGTCAAACTTGCATAGTTATGACAGCATCATGTGATATATTGGACTTTCCCCCCTTTGCTAAACTGGGTGGGGGGCGGGTCCAGCACGTGACACATCTGGCCCACATTTGACACCCCTGTTGCAGTAGAAGAAAAGGCCAATCCCAAAGATTGGGTAAAACACAATTTTAAATTGGGTAAAACAGAAATTTAAATTCAGCCCTTCTTGAAATCAATTAGCTGGCACCAATTTGCCTTGATCATTAACAGACCAAATTAGTGTGCAAAAGTTAGCATGAAATAAACTCATGCTTTTTGATTTCTATCCTGGTTCCTGATTTCTTGCACCTGATACTTAGTGCTTTCTGAACTTGGTTTTCTTGCAGAAATTTCATTACCCAAACTAGGTAAATGTGATTTTGTTTGGGAAGTGAAATATCTGCAAGAAAACAATCAATTTCACAGAGCATCAAGGACTCCTCATTTCAAACCAGAGCTACAAATATTCTCCTTTTTTGGTACCATTTAACTTTCCTGAACAGGAGATCCAAAGTCACACACCAGATTTACATATTAACAGTTGGAAGGGACCTTGTAGGTCATCTAGTCCAACCCTATGCCCAAGAAGGAAACCCAACACCATTCATGACAAATGGCAGTCAAATCTCTTCTTGAAAGTTTCAAGTGATGAAGCTCACACAACTTCCTTGCTACATCCAGGATGCAGAAATATTCTCAGCCTGCTACAAAAAGTGTTCTGGCTTCCCCGTGGATTTTGTTTGTCAAAAGATGATCACATGACATGGGACACTGAAGCCATCATAAATGTTGCCAAGTGTCTGAATTCTGATTATATATTCAAAGGAATACTGTAAAGTTGTAAGTGTGAAAAGCAGTAATTGGTTACTTTTTTCAGTACCATTGTAACTTTGAACAATCACTAACTGTTGTAAATCAAGGACTACCTATAGGTAATCCTCATTGAATGACCATTCATTCAGCAATCATTGGAAGTTACAATATTGCTGAAGAAAGAGGACTTATGACAGGTCATCGTAGTTTTGTTTTACGATTCTATTGCTTGGTGTCAGAGTTGCCGATTTCAATTACCATTGCTAAACAAGGACTGCCTGTACTGCATTATTATCCTTGAATTACAGAGGAGAAAAATCAGAAGCATTAAGAAAATGAATGCAATTCCCACAGCACACATGGCAACCTGCCAAGAGTTGGAACAAACCTGAGTTCTTTGCTGGCAAGTTAGTAAATAGTTGGCAGTTGAAAGTCAGCTTTAAGCAATCATAACCTATGCTGCCTGGGATCTAGGCACAGGTTGCACAAAACCATCCATGCATATTAGTGTTTGTGTAGCTATTGTGGTTATTGTAATTTCTGTAAGCATAGATATTCATTGATCGCTATTATCATAATTCCTATATTCATTGATTATACATATATTATTTTTAGGACAACTAAGATGCAATGTAAGCATTTTAGAGTATGAACAAAAGAATTAGTGGGATACTTTGCAGGAGGCAGGAAAAAATATCAAATTTAGAATAGAATAGAGTAGAGTAGAACAGAACAGAACAGAACAGAACAGAACAGAACAGAACAGAACAGAACAGAACAGAATAGAATAGAATAGAATAGAATAGAATAGAATAGAATAGAATAGAATAGAATAGAATAGAATTCTTTATTGGCCAAGTGTGATTGGACAGACAAGGAATTTGTCTTGGTACAAATGTTCTCATTGTACATAAAAGAAAAGATAAATTCATCTAGAATCAAGAATCATAAGGTACAACACTTAATGATAGTCATAGGGTACAATAAGCAATCAAATCATACTAGGAAACAGTCCATATAAATTGTAAGGATACAAGCGACAAAGTTACAGTCATACAGTCATGTGGGAGGGGATGAGTGAAAAGGCGTTATGAGAAGATTAACAGTAATAGTAGTGCAGACTCTGTAGATAGTTGAACAATGTTGAGGGAATTATTTGTTTAGCAGAGTGATGGCTTTTGGGAAAAAAAGTGTCCTTGTGTCTAGTTGTTCTGGTGCGTAGCGCTCTATAGCACCGTTTTGAGGGAAGGAGTTGAAACAGTTTATAGTTTAACAGTCCGGGATGTGAGGTATCTGTAAATATTTTCACAGCCCTCTTTTTGACTCGTGCATTATACAGGTCCTTGATTTAGTGCTAGTTGTAGGTTGTATTCTAAATTCAAAATTTAGAATAAATTCAAAATTCTAAACCCATAATATAAATCCACTAACATCCCCCCCTCACAAATACAGTCCTTCCTTCGTCCCTCCCTTCCTTTTTTCAGAATGAGGAAATGTGAGAAAAGAAAGCATTCATATGAGTCCTGATATTATCTAATCAGATTTCAAACTATAGATGACACTCTAAGATACTAAGATATTTCTATAATTTAAGGGTGTTCTTTTGAATCAATGATAGTTTTTTTGCTGTGGTGCTTAATTGCCAACTTGAACAATTACTTTTCTCTTTTTAACCAAAGACAAATAATTTAAGCAAATAGGGCTGATAAAACTTGTGTCTGAATTTTGGTCAGCATTTAGAATTTAGACTTATATACCACTTCACAGGGCTTTAGAGCTCCTGTAAGCAGTTTACAGAGTCAGCACATTGTCCCCAATAATCTGGGTCCTCATTTTACCAGCCTCAGAATGATGGAAGGCTGAGTCAACCTTTAACTTGGTGAGGCTGAGTTAACCTTGAGCCTGGTGAAATTTGAACTGCTGACAATTGGCAGTCAGCAGAATTAGCCTGCAATACTGCATTCTAACCACTGTGCCACTATGGCGCCATTGTGGCCAGATGCAGAAACTATACTATATGGAGCCCCAAAAACTCCAAAGAACACTATAGATTTTATACAGAGGAAACGTAAATGGGGCAAAAAAAGTCATATCTGTTACCAGACCACAGCTTGCTGACCATTTATTTATTAATAATAAATATGGATTCATTTGTTATACTTGTCCAGTTTTTCCCCCATGGAATTATAACAAATGATATGGTTACAAACCAGTATCAGATATTTTCTGACTCTTCATTGGGATCCATCCGAAACATCTCCATTTGCTTGTTGGTCTAATTCCAATATGTACCAATGAAACATCAAAAATGATGCATCAAATAGCACAAGGAATAAGTGACTCCCACCATTGCTGGCTATAAAAGATCTTTAATGTTATTTATAGGGAATGGGCTATTTACATTGACATCTTACGAAGAAGTTTCTCATGTCAGGACAGAATGGCAAAATGGAAGATGCACTTTGGAGACATGTTTTACATCTTCCAAAGCAGTGCCAGGCCAAAACTGCAATTATATGGACACCAGCCAAAGGAAAATTAAAGGGAAGAAGACTGTGAAAAAATGGGGAGCAGAACATTCCATAAAACTTGTAGGTTGTGATGTCCCATTGGAGTAAGAAGAAAGTCAAAAACACTGGAAAGAAATTTTTGTCCTATGTGCACAGGAGCATCTACTATTGCTATTACTACAATTATTTCAGTATGTCACAAATAAATGCTCTAAAAGCTCTGAAATGTTAAAAGCTGCTTTATAGTAGGAGCTTTTAGCTGAGAATTGTTCAATTATTTTTTAAAAAGTTCCCAGATTTTTAAAAATGTTCATTTAACAGTTATCTCCCAGTAACTGGAACTGTAAGTGATTCAGAATTCATGTATTTTGCCAGTTGAGAGAAAAACCTGATGCTTCAGAAAACAGTTCTATTTATTGGTAAATTTACTTGGCATCTGAAGTGTATTATTTCAGTCTGGAAGACTTTAATTTGATATGTTTTGTTCATGTTTAGTGCTTTTCCACAAGGGAATATCAACATCTAAGCATTTCAAGCTTGCTGAAGGAAATTTATTTTGACTTTTTGTGAAGCACAGAAAGTGACAGATATATACATCTGAAATATGACAGTGAATTGTAATTCGGGAAACACAAAAAGTAGCTTATCAGTCACTCTTGCAACACGCCACACCTATTAGTCCTCTCAGTAGAAATTAAGTGGAAAATCTACAGCAGTACTCTCACAAAGGGGATAGGAAGCAGGCATTGGGTCAGAATTTTTATAAAATTATTGAATAAAATTACCTAGGTGAAGTTACATTAGGAAGGCCTTTTTTCCAGTGCTTGATTGCTTCAGTACATTAGATCTCAAGGAAGCTAGCATTGTCCAAAGACAATTCCCATGGTCATGTGGCCAGCATGGCTATACACTAAAGGTGCAAGGAACACTGTTATTTTCCCACTGAAGTGATACCTATTAATCTACTTGCATTGTCATGCTTTGTAACTACTAGGTGGGCAAATAATGTGACCTCAACCTGTTGTGTGGAGCTCATGTCTCAAATCTGGGTGTTAGCTCTGCAGCTGACAAGGTCAACATCTTTTACCACTGAGCCATCATGCCCCACCCCCAGTGTCAAAAAACTAGCCCCTTAAACAGAACAAATATCAAATTCCATGCTCTCTCAATCTAACTCAGAGGCTTCAAAACCAAACCAAGACAGTTTTT
The DNA here is from genome assembly GCF_049901735.1 of Notechis scutatus. Taxonomy (NCBI): domain Eukaryota; kingdom Metazoa; phylum Chordata; class Lepidosauria; order Squamata; family Elapidae; genus Notechis; species Notechis scutatus. The sequence goes on along the minus strand of NC_142025.1, from coordinate 14,835,204 downwards.
CTACCTGAAGCTAAAACAATGTATAAAAGCAGATAAGAGGTGCTTGTTTCAATTCTGATTATGGCTGGAATAGAGAACCTGATGTTTTCCAGATGTTATATATTTCAATTTCCATTACTTTCATTCAATAAAATACTTTTGTGTTCAGCACAATGCAAAACATCTAAAAAGTTGCCCATCCCATGATACAGAATAGTTATATCCCCCAACATATCTAAGATCAGTAGGTTATTTTAGGACTTGCAAAAAGTTGGTTTGATCCCTGCCTTTGATCCTTGAATTCAGGAAAAAGGAACATTTTGAGGCTCAAAGAGAACATATGATCAATTGCTGCAATTGCTACCTGGCATCTACAGCCTCTAGTGATGTTTACTCTTCTTGGTGATAGAGCATCTCTGAGAGATTCCATTCTTGGTGGTGTTAAAATCTTTTTGCCTTTATTAAGTGATAAGGAAGGAAAATCCACAAAAGAAAGTTTCCTTAACAAAAGCTTATGGAAAGCCATGGAATAAATCATGCTCATGTCACAAAAATATATGGGTGTTCCAAAAAACTTATAAAAACAAGTTAGATTCTTGCAAGCTAAGTAGAATGGAGACATTATGATGGCTTGAGAATAGCAATAGCACTTAGACATTTTAGATAGAGAGGACTGCTGGTTTGAAAGAGGAGTCAAAGAGGCCATCTACAGGATGTCAAAACTGAACAGCCCTTTTTCAACAAAGGGGGGAGGATATGACGGCATCTATCCCCATTCTAAAACACCATTCTAAAGTCCTTTCAACAGTTCCAAGAAGGCTCCATATCCATTTACACTACTCAGGTAACTCTGATGAAACAAATAAATCTCCAAGTGGCCTTTACAGAAGAATGCAAATGACCACATGTCTGCAAGGAATATAAATCCTTTCATTCCTCATCATCCAGTCAGAGATGAAGAAGTTTCTTGGATTAGAAGTGAAACATCATCAAAGAAAAACAAGGAAGTCCAGTTGCCTCTTGAAAGAAACACCTTTGGGACAACTATGACTTGGATGACTGAGAATCTCCATACACATTTACATTTATGTACTGCTTAACAGTACATGCAGCCCTCTCTAAGCAGTTTACAAATGTCAGCATATTGTCCCCAACAATCTGGGCCAAAATAATTTAATCAAAGGATGGAAGGTTGAATAATGTTAAAGGGTGATAGGAAACTCAAATTCATGTCCTCACCAAACCATGACCATCTCTTGTTTCCTTTGATCCAGTTAATAAATTTAGTATGCAACTAAGAAAATTCTGCAAATTCAGAAGTTTGATTATGCATTGTTTAACCCTCCCCTCCAAAAAAATATGTTACTATTTCTCTAACTTCTTTTTCCAGCATGGAAAACTGTGATATTTGACATAACTCTCTTGAGCTTTGGACATATATACAGCATTGAATTTGAAGGAATCAAATTTCCTTGTGAAAATATAACATTCATTCTGTTTGCTGAAAATAGAATAACATAGGTCTATGCCATCTGAAGCAGTGTTTTCTAATTTCTAGATATGTAGATTTCCAGAACTGAAGGTCACACATCAGGAGGACTGGAATCTTTGATCTGGATTATATGTTGCTCTTTGTTGTAGATTTTTTTTGCACAAAGAGAACAAAATGTCCTTATAGCATTGATGATTAGGGAAAAAATTGATAATAAAAGAAAGTGAGCTCTTTTTATAGCCATATATAAAAGATCATAATTTGCTGCAAAGGAAATTGGAAACTTTTTTCTATTTCTTTTATCTTTTCTTTCCCTTTTTCTTTATTCTGTAGTAGTTTGTATTAGTTTTTATGTTCTCTTTAAATTTTAAATAAAGTTTATATTAAAAAATAGAGTATATTTTGTTGTATCAAGTACAATCAATAACATCATATTGTGATAATAACTGGGAATATGTCTATTAAAGTGAACAGCAATATACAATATTTTCCTATGTTACTATAGTCAGTTCCCAGGTTTTGGTTGGAAATGCTCCAACAGGATGTGGCTTTACACATCAAGGGATTGTTTTTGCTTATTCTTGAGGGAAGTTTGCTTTGTGAATAATCTCATGAATGAAATGTGGAGACAGTGCATCATCTCATTCTGCAATGCAGATCCTAGAAATAATGCTGTGAATTTCCTAGGAAAGGATACCGTTTCATTATTCCACCCAGATAATAATAGAAATCCTGACTGCAGGCCATATTTTCTATCTCTGGAGCAGAGATATGGGAGTAATATAAGTAACAGCACAAGAATCTCCATAGACATAATCAACAGCATTGGGATCGTTAACCCATGTTACTTCCATGTCACAAGGTATTCTAGGCCAGTGAAAGGTGGACATTTGATGGGATAAGCTATAGTACATCAGACTAAAAGGATAAACCTGCAGACAATTACCATGATAATCACAAGGGCTTAACATTTGTTTTTCTGTAACATAGTTAAAACTCAACTAAAACTGCTCCTATGTGCTCTACACTGACAATTCTGACTAAAGGATTGGAACTTTAACTATTTGAACATTATGGCTTTGAATGTAGTCAAATGGAACATTAGAATTCATTTGTAGTGTCACAAGGGCAAGATTGAATCACTTATTTAACATATTTGTATGCTACTTTCTATTATTATAAATTTCAGGGGCAGAGATTTAAAGTCAAAAATACAAGTGATGGATGATCACTTGTAGAAGATTATTAAACAGAACATGAAAAAAGGAAAACATTAAAAGCCCCCTGGAATTGGGCAGCCAATAAATTTAAATAATTATAATTAAAAAATAATTAAAAGTAAAAGCATACATAAAGCTATTGTGAAGAGGTATACCTTTAATAGGAAGAGGTATACCTTTAATAGGAAGTTACATTTGTAGGAAGAGGTTGCATTCAGAAGAAGTACCAGCACTGAGATCAATCCTGCAGCTCTCAACACAGACACTGTAACTTTCCTTGATTATCCCAATTTGGAAAAGCAATCTGACAGATATTTTTGTCTGAGAGAGAGAGAGAGAGAGAGAGAGAGAGAGAGAGAGAGAGAGAGAGAGAGAGAGAAAAATAAAATAAAATAAAATAAAATAAAATAAAATAAAATAAAATAAAATAAAATAAAATAAAATAAAATAAAATAAAATAAAATAAAATAAAATAAAATAAAATAAAATAAAATAAATAAAATAAAATAAAATAATAAAATAAAATAAAATAAAATAAAATAAGTCCAGTTGCCTCCTGAAAAAGCATCTCATGACCTGGATGACTGAAAATCTCTACAGATTTTCAGTTATTTGGGATGGACACCCTTTGAATGGTGTGAAAGTAGAAATTGATTTCCAGATAAATATTGCAGACTACAGGATCAGAAGCACTACTCAGGTGACCCTGAGGACACAGATAAATCTCCAAGTGCTTCAACAATCTTCTAAAAGGATGCAAATGACCAGCTGTCTGCAAGGAATATAAATCTTTCCAGTCCCCACTGTCCTGTCAGAGTTGCAGAAGCTTCTTGGATGAGAAGCAAAATGTCTTCAAAGAAAAAACACAAGAAAGTCGAGTTGCCTCCTGAAAAAAGTGCCTTTAGGACAATTTTTAAAATGTATTTGTTGTTTGTCTTGTTTTGTTTGTACATTATGTTCATCATCTATGAACATATTTTGAGAGTTTGGATACCATATAATTTTTAAAATAAATAAATAAACTTGATATTGGCCTTACAGATGGATGAGTTGTTAATATATTTTTTATCTCTGTCCTGAAAAATTCAACTTTGACAATGTAATCTGTACATGGCTGAATGATGGGTAGTCTCATTCTATGCTGTCTGATATTCTATGTCTCCACAGGTGGACTTCAATTCCCAGAATTCCCTAGTCAGTGTGTAAGTTGGAGAATACTGGGAATTGAAGTCCACCAATTTTAAAGTTGATAAGATTGAGAAACGCTGTTCTAGAGGAAGTGAAAGCACTATAGATCCAAACCACTGTACAAATCCAATCTTAAAAGGAAAGAACAGAGAAAATATTACCTTTATTAGCATACAGATGACATCTCCCCTGCCCCCAATTCCTAATTTAGATATCAAATGATACTTTGCATTAATTTTTAAATAAATTTCTATCTCTGAATTTTTTTTTTGCCTATCTGTAAAAATAGTACAAAAACACATTCATACACATGCACAAAATAACAAACTGAGTTATTTTGCATATTTCCATATTTCCTTTCCATATTTTTGCTGAAGCATAATAGAAATTTTCATCATTTTCTGCTGTCGAGTTTTGTTTGGGAAGTTTCTTAAAAGTTATCTGTAAAATCATTGCATATTATAATTGTGCCATTATGCATAATTACTGTATACTATTACATCACATAATTTGATCAGTTGAAGTTGTAATTGCACAGATTTTTTTTGTCCTTCGATGCACTAGGATACAATTATAGTAATTTCATAATTCTGAAATGACTGCTGTCCAGATACTGGGGGAGAGGGTGAGTTGCCATAGTTCTTATTTATAGCTAAAAGATGAGATATGGAAAGAAGAGATTATTTGTGTACTGGTGATGGATATGTAATCACTAACATGAACAAATTGTTGTCGACATTTGAAATGGAGGAAAAATAAGTTAAAATATATATGAAAAAGGGGCTAAGATTCTTGGTTATATAACACAGATGGGCCATTGGAGAAAAATGTTTCTAAAAGAATTGAAATTTACATTGTGTTCTGATCTCAAAGATATTTTTTAAATAAAATGATGTGTTGTTAGCACATGATGCCATAGAAACTATCTAGAATGTATGAAGGGACTTTAAATATATGTTGCAAATGTTGACAACATGAAGTGATGTTTTATCATGTTTGGTAGATATGCAAAAAAAAAAAAAAATGTATATAAATATATACTTTGGAACCAAGCATTTTAAAGATCAGTATTTCCATTATTGATAGATTTCTGCTTCTTTTATTATAGAAATTTATCTCCATTTATTGTGGAACTGGAAGCCTTGTATGCATAAAAATGAAAAAAAAAAACATGAAAAACATGAATGCTCCAACACTGGAAATTTTAAAGAAGAGATTGAACAAACATTTGTCTGAAATGGTACAAGGTTTTTCTGCCTGATCAGGGGTTTGGACTAGAAGTTCTTCAAAGTCCCTTTCAATTTTGTTATTCTATTCTGTTCTTGTGACATATTGCTTTGATGATTAGACAGGATGGATTGTAGAAAAAAGAATATATGGTGTAACTTTAGAGCAGGGATTATTTGTATTTAAAACTGCTAAGAACAATAATTGTCACTTCTTTGTTTTTGTCTTTCTATTACTTCAAACTTTTTTTTTCTTTTCTTGCATATTTTGCTTTTCTTTGATTTCTTTCTTTTTCTTTTTACTTTCTTACTTTCTGTTAGTTCATATTCACTTTTATCTTCCTGTTTTAATAAAGTTTTAATAAAAATACATTTAAAAAAAGAATACCAAAAACTGCAAGAGTCCATTTTAGCCTAAATAAAATTAGAATATTCATTTCTGAATAAAAGGCTAAGAGATGCTGTGAACAATTTATTAAAAAGCTAAGATTAAAAATGCTCCAACGCTGGAAGTTTTTAAAAAGATGTTGGATAACCATTTGTCTGAAGTGGTGTAGGGTTTCCTGCCTAGGCAGAGGGTTGGACTAAAAGACCTCCAAGGTCCCTTCCAACTCTATTATTCTATTCTATTCTATTCTATTCTATTCTATTCTATTCTATTCTATTCTATTCTATTCTATTCTATTCTATTCTATTCTATTTAGAATTTATATTTTCTTTCTTCCTTCCTTCCTCCTTCTCTTCTTCCCTTCCTCCTCTTTCCCTCTTTCCATTCTGTCTTTCCTTCCTTCCTTCCTTCCTTCCTTCCTTCCTTCCTTCCTTCCTTCCTTCCTTCCTTCCTTCCTTCCTTCCTTCCTTCCTTCCATACATACATACATACATACATACATACATACATACATATATAACTATTCCATGAAATTTATTGTAGCAAAAATAGTTAGAATAATCTCTTGCAGTGATGCAATTTGCCTGGAGAGAGCAATAAGTTTCAAGGCTGGGGTATTACAAAGCATAACAGGACCAGATGTAGTGTTCCCAGCCACCACCACCCAGGCTCTTTTTTTTTTCTTTCCTGGGGAGCAAAAACACCCCCAGGAGGCTTCTCTGAGGCCCAGAAGGCCCAAAAACCGGGAGGGGATGGGTGCTGCAAAAAAGCCACGCCCACCCAGTCACATGGCCATGCCCACCGAGCCACACCCACCTAGCCACAACCACAGAACTGGTTGTTACAAAATTTGAATCCCACCCCTGCCCTCACCCTAATCCTAAGAGGTCTGCAAGGGGTATGCATAAGCGCACCAACGTGCCTACTGCCCCTGTCCTAATGTCCCCTTTTATTCATATCCATTTCATGTAATCATAATTATGTTCTAATTATATCTGTTATCTAATACATGCTTGACAAATAAATAAATTAATAAAATTTTTGAAGCCAGCCAGAATCTCTATATGTCTATAAAGATTCTCAGTCATCCAAGTCACAGTTGTCCCAAAGGTGCTTTCCGAAGAGTTAACTGGATTTTCTGGTTTTTCTTTGAAGATATTTCATTTCTCATCCAAGACTGGATGGTGATGAAAGGAATGATTTATACTCCTTGCAGACAGTTGGTCATTTGCAGTCTTTTAGGGAGTTGTTGAGGTTGCCTGGAGGTTTATCTGTGTCATCAGGGTCCCCTAAAGAAGCTTCTTGGATGAGAAGCCAAACGTCTTGAAAGAAAAACCAGAAAGTCTAGTTGCCTCTTGAAAAAGCACCTTTGGGTCAGCCAGAATCATTTTGGAAGCTGAGTGAAGATGAAGTCTGAACTATTTGAATATTTTGAATGCACCAGGCTAAATCCACAATGTTTTAATAATAGGCATATTAATGTTACTTTAAATATTTCCAAGAGACAGAATAATATACTTGACTGGCCTTTCAGTGCTGAGTACTTTAACAGCAATTCAAAAGTAAACAGACAGAAATCCAATGTCACTTTGATTGCCTGAAATAGTGGAAATTCACAGAACACCAGCTGGAGCAAGTGTTAGCTCTACTGTGGTGTCCAGACAGGAAACATAGCCAAATAAACTAATTCTACTTTATTGTAAAGCTATAGTAATAGAATCTTGCAAGTATGAAAGTACAATTCTGCTGTCACCTTTACAGCCTGATAACTCCCTTCTACTATTCAGCTGTGGGTTATGGTTCCTCTTATCCCTCTTATCTGACCATTTCTTAGGGCAGAATCTTTTTCCTGGTCCCCCTAGGTCCTCCTATATACATTACAGTAAGGCTATGGTTGTTCAGTGGCTAAGATGCTGAGCTTGTTGATCCGAAAGGTCAGCAGTTTGGTGGTTCAAATGGAAATCCCTAGCACCGTGTGTGAGCTCCCATTACTTGTCCCAGCTTCTGCCAACCTAGCAGTTCGAAAGCATGTAAAAATGCAAGTACAAAAATAGGGACCACTTTGGTGGGAAGGTAACAGCAATCTGTGTGCCTTTGGCTTTTAGTCATGCCGGCCACATGACTATGGAGACGTTTTCAGACAGTGCTGACTTTGTAACAGAGATGAGCACCACCCCCTAGAGCCATAAACGACTAGCATGTATACGCGAGGGGAACTTTTACCTTTTAATGCTGTGGTATTCATTTTAGGGCCAATGAGGCAAAAGTATCCCCCAAAACTACAATACTACCTATCAGTCATTGTTCCTTAATGACTTGTCAGTTCGTAATCATTTAAAGTTACAACCCAATTTTGAAGTTCCAATGATATCCCTACTCTTTATCACACACACATTTTGGATATTTGGCAACTAACTCACCTTTTCAACCATTTGCAGTGTCCTGCAGTCATGTGACCATGATTTTTTAAAACTTTTTTTTGCCTGTTTCCAGTGTTTATTTCCAGTTTCAGACAACAAAAAAATGCACATTGGGCAAAAAAATTGCTTGACAACCACTTAACAAATGCCACAAAAAATCAAGTGCAGTCATACTTGTTTAATGTTCACAATAATTTATGACCATAATTCCAGGCTCAATTACCATCATAAATTGAGGATTACCTGTAGATTGGAAAATATATATCTGTATTGCAGCTAAAATCCTAATGTGCATCTGATATGGGCCAAATTCCTTTCATTACAAAATACCAAAACACAAAACAAATACTATGTTTCATTTCAGCTTCCTATATTCAAAACCCTTTGAAGTCCAACGAGTTGCAAGTATTGGTTACCTCTTCGTTTTGCACACTTTTTCTTGCATAAAGAAATATTTCTAAAATTACGAAATATGACAGCAGATGAAGTTGCCTTACAGATAAGCTGCTTTTTAAGAAAACAGCAGGTTATCATCATTCAAACCACCCAACTATTATTAGCATTTTTAGTTATTCATACATTTATCAAGGTAGCAGTAAGCACAATCTGCCACACAGTTCATTGTATTCCAATATTACTGAATGCACATTGACAAGCAACAGATAGGAAAGGCGAAACACAGACAATAAATAAGAATTACAGGCAGCAGCGGCAGCTTCCACAGGAGGAATGAACGTTAACATAAAAGTATCCATTTTCTTCACTACACCTATTGATTTATCCATCGCTCATATTGCTGCTTCATTTCTCCATGGAGCCCTCCACATGGATTTTCAGAACTCAGAAAGCTTGTAAAAGTCCATCCACCATTCAAAATGCTGTCTCATCTCTAACCGCATCCCCTAGAAATGAAAAGTGTCTACGATAGCAATTACTTTGGATTTTTCCCCCATAAAATATATCAAGCAATTTATGACCTTGATCCATTTAAAATGGAATCTTAGGAGGGAATAAGATAGGAGTGGGACAATGAAACCTTTCTGTTTGCAAGATTTCCAATTTTAATGGCAACATGGGGAAACATATACTGGGCTAAAGGGATCTCTCTGTCTGCAGAGAACCAGGGAGATGGCCTTGAATAATTTGGTCTGCCTCAAAGGGCTAACACTTTGACAGGGATCATCCTTAAACATATCCATCCTGATCACCAACCTAATAATACCGATGATCACAGCCTAATTCAGCAACACAGACATTTGTGGGACTAAGAAATTAGGGCCATGAAAAGTCATGCCAATGTTTGTGGTTGTGCATTTCGCTTTGTTGTTGTCTAGCCACTAAATCATATCTGACTCTTTGCAATCCCCTGGCCCATAGCACGACAGTCCCGCATCTGCTGGTTCCTGGAGTTTGCTCAAATTTATGCTCATTGCATTGATGACACTATCTAACCATCTCATCCTCTGCCATCCCCTTCTCATTCTGTCTTCTATTTTTCCCAACATTTTGCCAATGAGTGTCCTCTTCTCATTAGATGATCAAAGTGTTTGCGTTTTAGCTTCAGTATCTGTCCTTCCAAAGAAGTCAGGGTTGGGACATTCTGGTGGAGAAATAGGATAATCATACTTTAATGCATCAACTAAAGATACTCAGTAGTTTAATTACAACCTATTCAGGACAACCAAGTAGGTTACTATATGTGGAAATTCCAGTAGACTTCATAACTGTAAACATCTCTAGTAGATAACTTAAACTGTAAATTAAGATCAAAAGATGGACATATTCAACTTATTATCTTGCATTCTTAGCTTGTTTCCTGAAAAAGCTGCTGTTAAGAAAATCAACCTATCTTTAAGAAAACTAAGATAAAACTATTTCTGCTTATGCTGTGTGGTCATTAAAAATGGATGAATAAGCTGCTTAATTTGTGGGGCTGAATTCTCTTCTTTTATATTTTGTGTTTCAAAACAGTTGAAAAGAGAAGTAACTTATGTCATTCTGCTAACAAATTAAAGATTACCTTGATTAGAAATAGTCATTGGATTCTGTCTGAGCAAGATGTGAATGATAAATATAAACAGACAATCTTCTGAGTCATCTTTAAATTATTCTCCATGGTAACTGATTCCATATGATGAGCCGTTTGTCTGTAAAAAATAAGGGCAGTCCATAGCTGTAAAGTATATACTTCCAGACTTATGTAGCTCCTAATTCTTTCCCAAGTTGTCAAAATTAAACACCCTTCTTTACTAAAATTCAAGAATGTTGTTTCCTTTAACACAAACAAAAGCAGTAATCCTTTAAAAACATTAAATTTAATAATTATTCAATTCAAATATGCTCTTTTCCTTAGCTTATTTCTTTTCTTTTCATATCCTAGCCTTTTGATTGTGCTAACCTTCATTTTGGTGGGTGTGTGACTCATGGTACATAATTAAAATGAAGTATTCGGTCCAAAATAAAGCTGACTATAATCCCAGATTCACACCCTTGATTGATTGATTGAATGAATGAATGAATGAATGAATAATATTGACAATAATTTATAAGAGAAAAGGATGGCCTCAGAATAATGCCAAATGTTACTGAGAATCTAGTACAAATAAATGACTGGCTCAAAATAAATAAATCCATTACTCCCTACTCAAACTGCTTATGAGCAACACAGGACATACTCAAAAATAATTTGCATTTATGCTGGTGAATAAATTGATAATTGGCAAAATGTTAATTATCTGAAAAAAGAGAAAAGGATAAGAGCAACAACTTATGGACTGCCAAGGTCTTAATAATTTGAGTTTTTTTTTAATGAGAATGAGGGGGGAGGGAGGGAGGGAGGGAGATCTTTATTTGTTGTAGTGGCAAGCTATCAAGTCTTCTAAGAACTTAGTTGTCTACAAGAAATAATTTGTATCCTAATCAAAAATACAAACAGTACAAACCGTTTAATGAAATGGGGTATTTTGCTGGCTGCATCCAAGTCTTCTAAGGCAGTGATTGCCTCAACTGAATGTTAGGGTTTTTTTCACTCTTAGTCATTATGTTTTTCTTCAGAAAGTAAATATACATTCAACGACTTTGCAAGGAATCTCCTTAAGTGATCACATCTCACAGTAAAATCCATACATTGGCTAGATACAAACCTATAATGCCTCTTAAACAGGAGCAAACTGGAATGTATTTATAAGCATAAATGCAATTTATATCAATGGTCTCAACCTTTCTGGCTTGGTGGACCAGTGGGGAAAGGGAGAGGGGAACTGAGGGTGAGAGAGGGGACCCAGTCACATGATTGGCTGAGTGGTGCAGACACATGCTTGCAACTCAGCTTGGCGAGCACCGGATTGGCACACACATGCATGCACACCTATTACAACTTCTGCAAGTTGAGCTGTGCACCCATGAAGCCCAGTTGCAAATAAGCCAGAGCTCTGATTTACCATATAAAAATGATGGAGTAGCTATTTTAATTGCCCAGCTTTTTATCAAGGCCAAATAATAATAAATTCACATTCTAACTTTTTTCTATTTCATTTTTTCCCCAACTTAGCAGTACTTTATTAGGGTACTTTCAGGACAACTTTTGATGCAGAATTAACCCATTCAATTCAAATAACCAGGAGATACTGTTGATAATATCTCACTACCAACAAATCAGGGTAGTAGGAGATGCTTCTCCACTATGAACCTACTTTATGCAACAGCTTTTCAAAGAGGTTCAGCTTTCCCCATCCTTTCTGGATGATTCCAGTTTCATTTAAACAAAAAAAAGGCCTTCTCAGAGGCTTTTAATTAATTAATTAATTAAGCTCATTGAATTGTTCCTTGATAGTCCTTAATTTTAAACCATTACAATGTTTTTGTGACTTCATGATTTTAATTTATATTATTGTACTTTGCTCTTATTTCTGTAAAATGCTGAAATATATGGAATTAGAGCAATAATTAGAAAAAAAATCTTATCAATCTTATCAAATAAATAAATAGCATTGCATAATTTTTATTTTCTTTATTCTTGAAATATATTCTTTATTAGCAGTAGCTAAATTGCTCCATCTGATCTGAAGGAGTTTATTCACTCAAGAGATTTTGAATCAAAACAGTAAAAAACATGTATAATTTAATCTGAAACCTGGAACCTACTTTAGCAATAGAGTAAGAGTTCAGATTACATTAATTTTAATTGATTGTTTTGATATCATGGGACCATAAAGAATCTGTCTTGGGGTATGATGAATGGTTTGATGCCCATAGCAAATTTATCTTGATCTTGGTGCCATCTTTCCTTTATTTTTTAAATGCCATTTTCCATCAGGGTGATCCAGAAATCAGCATACAAACACACCCTGAAAAGCTTATATATAATTGCATTGTGTAACCCGTATCCCAAGGATTGAAAATGTTTAATGTAAATTCCTGCTGGAGAAAATAGAGATTGAATAGAATTCATAAAATACTTCTATCTATCTATCTATCTATCTATCTATCTATCTATCTATCTATCTATCTATCTATCTATCTATCTATCATCTATCTATATTGCAATGTAGGAAGAATTGGCTCAAGTCCCTGTCCTGGAAAAATGAGGGTGCATTGAATGAAGAGAGAATCCAACTGCTTGAAAAGAAGGTTCTCTTTATTGATGGTCAGAGGTGACTTCAGCAATTGGTTCCAGGACAGCTGAGAAAACAGTCTGGTGAGTGGATGGGTTTTTAATGTGGTTTTGGGGCTTTGGGATTTAGATGGCCAGATTCATTGTGAAATTAATCTGAGCTTGAGTGTGCCCAGTGGTGGGATTCAATTTTTTTTAGTACCGGTTCTGTGGGCTTGGCTTGATGGGCGTGGCAGGGGAAGGATACTGTAAAATCTCCAGTCAGAGGTGGGATTTGCCGGTTCTCTGAACCACTCAAATTTCTGCTACCAGTTCTTCACAACTGCTCAGAACCTGCTGAATACCACTTCTAAGTGTGCCCTTTTAATATTTTAATATTTGTTAATTTTTGTCCTATTGTGGCTGAGAGGTCATGGCCTTTCCTTGGAGCTGGGTGGGAAAATGTAGGTTTTAGGGTCTTTAGTCCCTCTGCTTTTTGATCAGATCAATTCCAGCCTTCTGTGGAGGCTATAACCGAAGGCATTTTGTTTATGAATGGAACAGTTTGTGAAACTAAATATCCATTCACAGGGGTTAGCTGCTTGAGTAGTTTTACTTCAAATATTTATTTGCTAATATAGAGGCATTCTTATATTAAAAAGAAGGTGGGGATTCTCTCTACATCAACACTCAAAAGAAAAGAAGTTAAGCAAACCAATTCAAAGCCTAAGTATTTCACTGATTCATTATCTATTTCAGATCATGAGGTAGACAAAGATCAAAACCATATACCTACCCTCCCCCCAACACACACACAATTGGTCATGTTGACTTGCTTCCTATTGCTATAGAATCAGTATTATATACTGTATAATAATAACCATGGCTAGATAGTAATTTATACCCAGATGGGTCTTCAAGCTCAAGTCCAGACTTCTGCAAGATTAGGGACAGCTCCCAGTCAGGATGGGGATTAAAAAATAAATAAATCACGAGCATTCATAGCAAATAATTCTCTACAGAGGTGAGACATCTGAGATCTTCTAGAACTGCTTATCCTTCTTCCCTGGCTGGACTGAGGTGATGGAAGTTGCTGCCTATTTTGGCTCTAGATTGAACCTTAAATAAGGTTGCACTTCAGATTGAATTTTTAAGCTAGTGCCTCTACCTGTTTAATGGGTGTATGTGCATTTAAGGCACTTTGGCTATACTATCCCTTATGCAGGTACCCATAAGTTAGGAGGCAATAAAAGGATGGACTTCACATTGACCAGGACATATGGAGGAATGCCAAAATCCGGTGGTGCTGATGATGAAGATAATTCCTTCTAGTATTTGAAATCCGTGGCCTTTCCCTACTGCCAAGTTAGTTGACAGGATAGATGCAATTTTTATCATGTAAATTCATGCCAGTTCAATGACATTTGCTTCCAGTGAATTTGACAGACTGCCCAAATCAGCTCCATTTGGGCCACCTATCAGAAGAACATGCACACTTTCATGGAAAAATCATACATTTAAATGCATTTCTTTTTCTTTCTGATTATTCTGCTGAGCATGCATTGCTTACTCAGCAGAAAGCTGACTTGTGCATTGCACTTACCAAAGAATAACAATCTTGAAGAACTATTGCTCTCTGAAAATGGATTTGAGAGTTGGGTTTGTTTTTGTTTAGGCTGGAAAGGCAGCAGTTGCAGCACTCTTTGTGAGCCAATTCTGTTATGACTTGTCTGTGTTTAAATGAAAGAGTTTTGGTTGCTTCATCTTGAAAATATATCTTCTAGACTTATGAAGCAGTCTCTATTGCAATAGCATGTTGGTATTGAAAAAAAAGAATGAACACATTCCATTCTTACTACATTTTTAATACTTACTTATTGACATACACCTCCTAAGGCTGACTCAGTTAAAAGCTCAGATTTTCTACCTTCTTTGAACAGGGTAGAAACACTTCCATGTATCTACACCACCACAATTCAGTGTAAAGACTTAATAATTCACTTCTATCTATGGTGTTTTCTAATATAAAGATTAGCTATGCTCACAAAATCCATGTATGGATTTCAAGTCTTGGTGGTGATATGCAAACATGACAAACTTTTATGCAGGCTGATTGGTTAAACTGGAGAACGGTCCCTGAAGCTTCAAAGCACGGATCCTAAATTTTATTTTGCAGTGAAGACATCGATTGAACGGTAGGATAAATTAATTGGTAGGCTTTTCCAAGGTTCATCAAGTCAATAATTTTGTTCAGAAGAATGATGCAATTGAACAAAGCTGTTATATACAGGTAGTCCTTGACTTACAACAGTTCTTTTAGTGACCATTCAAAGTTACAACAACCCTGAAAAAAGAGACTTTTTTTACACTTGTAGCCTATGGAAATTCTCAGCCATCCAGGTCATGGTTGTCCCAAAGGTGCTTTTTTCAAGAGGCAACTGGACTTCCTGGTTTTTCTTTTAAGACATTTCACTTCTCACCTAAGAAGCTTCTTCAGCTTTGACTTGATGGTGAGGAATTGAAGAATTTATACTTTTGCAGATAGCTGGTCATTTGCATTCTTTTAGCCTTAAGACTCCAAACCAATTTGCACCACTCCGGTGACCCTAAGGAAACAGATAACCTCCAAGTGACCTTAATGACCTGCTAAAAGAATGCAAATGACCAGCTGTCTGTAAGGAATATAAATCCTTCCATTCCCCCATCATCCAGTCAGAGCTGAAAAAGCTTCTTGGATGAGAAACAAAATGTCTTCAAAGAAAAACCAGAAAATCCAGTTGCTTCTTGAAAAAAGCACTTTTGGGACTTGTAGCCTTTACAACATTTCCATGGTCACATAATCAAAATCTAGACACTTGTCAATTGACTCATATTTATGATGGTGTCCCAGAATCATGTAATCATCTTTTGCACTCTTTTGACAAGCAAAATCAATGGGGAAACCTGATTCATTTAACAATTCTGTTACTATGTTAACAACCACAGTGATTCACTTAACAACTGTGGCACGGAAGGTCATAAAATGGGGCAAAACTCATTTAACAATTGTCTCGCTTAGCAACATAAATTTTGGACTGAATTACTACATGGTCATAACTCAATGATTACCTGTATCAGAGTAGACCATACCATCAAAATCTACACTATGATGCAGCTCTAAAATTTACTTAGAGCCTTTGCTTGACTAGGGATCTGGCTAGTCTAAAAGAAAAATACTTCACAACAGTGAACAGTCTGATTCTGAAAATATTGTTTTTTTCCTAACCCAATGTCTGAGACAACATCTGGGCTTGGGGTGGCATGCTAAGGATCACATTTCAAAGACTAGTAGGTGGGAAAAGACTCAAATTAATTTCCTTTACTTTCATATCTAATTAAAATTAAAGATAGCTAATATGATTACGCTTTCTTTCATAATGTTCCCATTCCATCATATTAAAAATTGCAATCTATGTCTACATAAAAGAAGCAAGCCATTGCATTACCTGGCTGCACTATCATTTGAAGGCCTTCTATAGTCTACCTCTAGGTAATTGCATCCTGTTTCTCTTTGATTGACTTGTTGTTATCTTAAAGAACAATGTACAACATATTCTGGGCTGTAAATGAGAAGATTGCCTTGTGGGTTTATTTAATCTTCCATTAGCAAAGGATTCTGTATGGACATTATTTTGACAATCTTTCTTCCCCCCCAAATTGAGGAGCTTGTAGACATTTGCCTCTGTTTTTAACTCAGTTTAATAGAATCTAGTTGTTATGACCCAAGAGATTCTCCCTGACTTCATCTAATAGCATAATAGCACTGGAGAATATGTGGGGATGAAAGTTGAATAGTTGAGATCTTAGAGTTCTCTGAACTTCATTGTTTTCCTGCAAATTTATAATTTCCAGACTAGCTAACATTATCAGTTCATGGGTGATTGAAATTTTCTGGTTGTTTGTCTGGTTGTTTATAAGCTGGTTGTTTATAAGATAAAGTGGATTTTGCTTTAAGTTTAACCATTTTCCCCATCTTTTTTCTTTTTTGACCTATGAAAAAAATTCAAAAACCTGAAACCATTTTATAAAACCATAGTTAGAATATTAAAATATTGCCTCCATGGATTTGAGATTCTTTTTAGTATGACTAGTTACTATTGCTTTTTAGGCTGATATGAGAGCTGTGAATGAGAAAACTGCCTCTGTTCAGAGAATTCCCTGGGAAAAAAATGGTTATTACATGGAGTTAATTTTATAGAATAAATATGACTTTGCAGTGTATCCAATATAGCTCAGAAACCTTCAGAGCTATGTTTAGTTTTCCAAGGTAATGAAAAGCAAAGATCAATTTCTTTGGCTATTTGTCTTCTAAATAACTCAGGTAGAAGAGGAAAAGGTCTCCAATATTTTTGCCATAGCCAAAGGAGATTGAACTTAAGAACCTGGGTATTGTCATCTCTGCCTTTCTATCACAGCTGGTGATTGTGGTAGTAAATGATCTGTCACAGAGCTGGGGAAAAATAACCATAGTTTTAGGGCCGTGCGGGTTAAAGACATCAACATTTTAAACCCTACCTGGAAGAATGCAATTTTCTCCCCCAGTAACCATTTGTACCTCAAAGCATAAAGACAAATAAACTGGGTCCCTTAAAATCTTCCTTTCTACCATTATTCCCTGAGAAAGTGGGAACATGTCATACTATTTACACAAGTTGCCTCACAGGTGTCTCAACGGAAAGAACCAAAGGTCAAAAACCTGGGGAGACTATTGATGAAGCTTCAGTTGGAGAGAAATGGTTTTCCCATCCCAGTAAACTATGAGGATAAAGGTCACAGCCACATGGAGATTTCAAGTGAAAGGTGGCACTTTAGAAGAACTGTCAACTCAGCCAGGAGAGGTGAATGAGAAAGATGGATGGGAAAATTTGCTGTGCCATTGTTGGGGGCCACCAAATGAGACTTCTCCTGCGTCAAACACAGGATGGGCTTTTGATTTTGATATCCTTCTTGACAGGTAGTCAGGAAAAGAAGAATGATTTGAGTTTCTGCAACTGCATCTGAATGCCAGCCATTTGAGGCGGGACTGACAGAAAAGTTAATAAAAAACACAATATAGAAAACAAGTTTCAGTAACTATGAATTTATTTTTAATAGGTTTTTTTTTTAGTGTATATTGTTCTGTCTCACCTTTCTTCTTTCCAAAAGATGAAAGAGTACAAACTCACACAAACACAGGCAGGCAAGCTGGCTCAGACTTCACAGAGTTAATTCTTTGGAACTGATAATGTCCTTGGCATTCCAACACGCTCTGCCTGCCAAGTCCAAACTGATAACAAGTAAAAAGCTACTTCCAGAAGGCAGACCATAAAATCATTCACAAAGAAAACCTGAAGCAAGATTAAACTTTGTCCCATACAAAGTTCCAGCCAACAACACGCCCGCTTTTATCCTCTGTGGGGTGTGGCTCAATGACTCAGCTCACTCTCTGACCCTCCCACACCTCCTACGTTGCTGCTCACGTTTCTTCCTACAACGCTGCTTAGGATCAAGCCAACATTCTTCCTCTTGACTCCCTGTCAGGGGCTGCTCCGATATGCCTTCCTCCTGATTAATCTCAGGCTTTTCCTCTCAGTTGTCTGATGAAACCTGAGGCATTATCAGGGAGGAAAGCATTGCCAGAGAGGAAGGTCCTGGGGAGGAAGGCATTCCCAATTCCTCCTCCTCATCTTCTGAGTCCTCTTCCTCTGACAGCACAGGTTCAGAAATCGGAGCCACAACACTATTCCTCAGCGCAGGGCCCTTCCCCCGAGTCTGACGGTCAGGATGTGGTCTAAAGAGGAAATGGTCATGGAACATCCGTATAAGGTCCGGGGCGTGGATCATGGAAGCATCCACCCAGGAAAGAGCCTCTGGCCCATCCCCCTGCCTCTCAATCAAATACTGGAACCACCCTTTCAGCCAGCAGGAATCCCTAATGCTGGCCACCTTGCCGTCTACTGCGTCATCTTTACTGGGCACAGGTGGTGGATCATCAGCTGCGGGATGTCGGAGATCACATGAAGAGGCATCAGGGACCAAAAGGGAATGGTGGAAGACTGGATGAATTTGCATGAAGCACGGTAGAGTCAGTCGATAGGCTACGGGGTTGATGACCGCCTCAATGGGAAATGGGCCAATGAACCGATGGTCCATCTTCTTTATCGGTTGGTCGACCTGAAGATGTTTTGTGGACAACCACACATGGTCTCCTACAGCCAGCAGAGGCGTTGCCCATTGAGAGTGATCTGCGAACCGCTTGTAATCTTCCTTGGGCCATATCAGTTGCTGCCGAACTAACTGATGAACTGAGTGTAGTTCTGAAAGGAATTCCTGAGTCTCGGTAAGAGGGGAATCTAATAATGTCAATGGAAAGAACCGCGGATGGTACCCCACATTAGCATAAAATGGTGTCATTTGGGTGGAGATGTGCTGGGAGTTGTTGAATGCAAACTCCGCCAGAGGGAGATAATCAGCCCAGTTGTTCTGCTGTTGGTTTACAAAACAACGCAAATATTGCTCGAGAATGCCAATGACCTTCTCCGTCCCCCCATCAGTTTCTGGATGGTGGGCCGATGACAAGCACACCTGCACCTGTAACGCAGTCATCAGGCTTTTCCAAAATTGGGCTGTAAATTGTACACCGCGGTCAGAAACTACTCTGTCTGGCAGACCATGGAGATGAAAAACATGCTGCAAGAACAAACGGGAAGTTATACGGGCCAATGGCAATTTACGACATGGAATAAAGTGGGCCATTTTTGTCAACATGTCGACCACCACAAGCACAGTCATAAATCCTGAGGATGATGGTAAATGAGTCAAGAAGTCCATGGAAATCGCTCCCCGTGGTCTTTCTGGAGTCGGCAGAGGTTGGAGGAGACCAGGAGGCTCACCCATTGCGGCTTTCACTTGCCTGCACGGTACACAGGACATGACATAGGCGTGGACATCATGTCATACTCGAGGCCACCAAAAAGTCCGCGTTACAAGATGGAGGGTCTTTAAAAACC
Source organism: Notechis scutatus (assembly GCF_049901735.1). Classification (NCBI taxonomy): domain Eukaryota; kingdom Metazoa; phylum Chordata; class Lepidosauria; order Squamata; family Elapidae; genus Notechis; species Notechis scutatus. The sequence goes on along the minus strand of NC_142025.1, from coordinate 14,815,672 downwards.
CAAAATAGCCGGCTGCAGGGTTGTCGTGACACTGAGTCATAATAAGGGCTCGAAGCGGCCCTGTGGGTATGTACAACCGGCCCCGATGCTTGAGTAAGCCCTCCTCCAAAGTCCATGGGGATTCAGGTCCAATCTCCCCCATCCTCTGCTGTGACCAAGCATCTAGGCGCTGCACCTCTCGCACCTGAGTCCACAAGTCCACCAGTTCCTGGACTGTGACCAAGGATTCTGCTGGCAGCACCATTCACGGTGGAAGGGGGTCCTCGGGGCAAAGGTACTCAGGTTTGTGGGACAGGGCATCCGCACTCCGATTGTGACCACTGGGGATATAGGTCACAGAAAAATTGAACTGGGCAAAAAACAGCAACCACCGGATCTGCCACTGGTTCAACTTTCTCGCCGTTGACAAGTGTTCTAAATTCCGATGGTCCGTCCGGACCTCCACCTTGTGTCAGGCCCCCTCGAGATGATGTTGCCAAGCCTCAAACGCAGCCTTGATAGCCAGCAACTCTTTTTCCCAGATGGTGTAATTGCGTTCGGAAGGAGTGAATTTCCGGGAATAATAAGTGCAGGGGAAAAGAGTGGTGCTATCCACCGGGGCTTGCAACAGCACCACCCCAATAGCCACGTTGGACGATTCCGTCTCCACCACAAAAGGACGATTCAGATCAGGGTGCCTCAGGACGGGTTCTGCAACAAAAGCATTCTTGAGGGCCTCAAAAGCCTGTTGCTGCAGGGGGCTCCACTGGAACGGGACCTTCTTTCGAAAGAGCTGAGTTATTGGACCCGTCAGCTTGGCAAAACCCGGGATGAAGGTCTGGTAATAGTTAGCGAACCCCAATAGGTGTTGAACGTCCTTCACGCCACAAGGGGGGTCCCAACTACATAAGGCCTCCACCTTATGTGGGTCCATGGCGATGCCTTTTGGAGAAATGATGTGCCCAAGGAACTCAATGGAAGTCTGGAAGAAGAAACATTTCTCCAGCTTCGCATAAAGTTGGTGTTCCCGAAGGCATTGCAAGACCAGACGAATGTGTTGAAGGTGGCTGTCCCTGGACCCGTAATAGATCAGAATATCGTTCAGGTACACCACCATGAACTGATCTAACATATCCCAAAGCACGTCATTCATCAGGTGCTGGAAGACTTCAGGGGCGTTGGTCAACCCAAACGGCATCACAGTGTACTCAAAATGGCTGTATCAGGTGCCAAATGCTGTCTTCCATTCATCCCCCTCTCGCATCCGCACCAGGTTGTAGGCCCCTCGAAGATCGAGCTTGGTGAAGATAGTGGCCTCCCGCAACCTCTCCAACAACTTTGGAATGAGCGGCAAGGGGTAGCTATTCCGCACCGTGATGGCATTTAGCCGGCGGTAATCACATCACAAGCGTAAGTCTTCTTTCTTCTTCTTGACAAAGAGGACTGGGGCTGAGAGAGGGGACGACGAAGGCCAGATGAACCCTCAGGCCAAGTTTTTGTCCAAAAAGTCTCGTAGTGCGGCCAGCTCGGGCTCGGACATGGAGTACAAACGTCCCTTTGGCATTGGTACATTGGGCAGAAGGTCCACTGGGCAATCATAGGGCTGATGCAGGGGTAACCGGTCCGCTTCCTTCTCACTGAACACATCCGTGAAGTCTGTCAATTCAGGAGGTATGGAGACGGCAGAGGCGGTGATGTCCTGGCCAGCACAGGTGTGGCGGAAGTGGTCCACACACTGCAGACTAGGAAAAGAAATGGCGTTCCGTGACCATGCCACCTGAGGATCATGAATCCTAAGCCAAGCCATGCTGAGGACCAATGGGAAATGGAGGTCTGCGGTGACATAAAAATGGATCACCTCCTCATGTTCTCCAATGACTAGGCGCAAAGGCTGGGTGGTGAATTTAATGGGTCCTGCAATAAGTTCCCGCCCATCAATAGTCTCGACCCTCATCGGAGGTTCTACCAGAACTAAGGGGACATCAAAATGGGCCGCAAAGGCCTGGTCCATAATGTTAGTCATGGCCCCAGAGTCCACCAGCGCATTCACTGGAATCCCTTCCGACTGGTTAGCCAAGAAAACCTGAGTGTCCAAAATCAGATGCCGAGGGGGCCCAGAGTCAACCTCCGCTAATTCAGGTGGGTGTTTGATACATGCCCGGCCTAGGGTTTCCCCCAGCTCGGGCCTGCCTTGTTTCCCGACTGATCATGCCGAGATTCAGGCACAGGCTTGAGTGCCCCACTTCGCTTTAGAGGACAAGAAATAGCAAAATGTCCTGGCTCCCCACAATACAAGCACAAACCCCCTTGGCATCTCTGCGTTTGCTCCTGAGCCGTCAGGTGAGGTCTGACTGCTCCTAACTCCATTGGTTCCTCGGCCATGTCCACGACACGTTGGGTGATCTGGGGCGCTGTTAGCACAGGGCACTGCGGTACAAATGCAGATGGCTGCTCCTGGACGGTGCGATGGTTCTTTCGCCATTGGAGACGTGCATCGATGCGTAAGCATTGCACCACCAGAGCGTCGAGGGTCGGGGCCGGTTCCACTCAAACTAACTCATCCTGCAGCTCATCTGACAGGCCATCCTGGAAGGTGTCCATTAATGCTGCATGATTCCAGTTGGAGTCCAGGCATAAAAGCCGAAATTCAGAAATAAATTCTTGCAGGGGGCGCTTCCCTTGTCAAAGATCCTTAAGACGCCTGGCTGCCATCTGCACTCGTATGGGGTCTTCATACATGTGGTGCATGTGTTGCCAAAACCCCTGGTAATCAGATAATAACGGGCTGTTCTTGAGCAACAAAGGTGTGGCCCATGTGGTGGCCGAGCCAGAAAGGAGGCTTATCACAAACCCACCCAAGCCTGGTCATCTGGGAAATCCTCTGGCCTCATAGCCATAAATAACTGGCACTGTCCCATGAAAGCCGGGAACATCTCAGGCTGCCCAGAAAACTTATCCGGCACAGCCACCGGGCATTTCCGATGGGGAGGGGGAGGAGGAGCTGCATGAGCCTGCAGCAAAGCAAGTTGGGCTGTTAATTGAGCCACTTGCTGTTGTAGAGTTTGATTTTCATCTTGCAGCTCTTGTTGAAACTGCTGCTGCTGGTCCATCTTAGGTAAAAGATGGTTTAAGTCAGGTACGGGACAAAAATGTTCTGTCTCACCTTTCTTCTTTCCAAAAGATGAAAGAGTACAAACTCACACAAACACAGGCAGGCAAGCTGGCTCGGACTTCACAGAGTTAATTTTTTGGAATTGATAATGTCCTTGGCATTCCAACATGCTCTGCCTGCCAAGTCCAAACTGATAACAAGTAAAAAGCTACTTCCAGAAGGCAGACCATAAAATCATTCACAAAGAAAACCTGAAGCAAGATTAAACTTTGTCCCGTACAAAGTTCCAGCCGACAACACGCCCACTTTTATCCCCTGTGGGGTGTGGCTCAATGACTCAGCTCACTCTCTGACCCTCCCACACCTCCTACGTTGCTGCTCACGTTTCTTCCTACAACGCTGCTTAGGATCAAGCCAACATTCTTCCTCTTGACTCCCTGTCAGGGGCTGCTCCGATATGCCTTCCTCCTGATTAATCTCAGGCTTTTCCTCTCAGTTGTCTGATGAAACCTGAAGCATTATCAGGGAGGAAGGAATTGCCAGAGAGGAAGGTCCTGGGGAGGAAGGCATTCCCAATTCCTCCTCCTCATCTTCCGAGTCCTCTTCCTCTGACAGCACAGGCTCAGGAATCGGAGCCACAACAGTATATTATGTATAAGGTCATGTGAGGTCTGGAATCTATAATATCTTTTTGATATCTTTACCAATTCTATGCCTCTCCTCTCCCTTTCTTTCCTGGTCTCTCATTAAAATATTATCTGAAAGAGTCTTCTCTGTTTCCCCTTCTTGGTTTTTTGATACAGTTTTAAGTGTGAAACATTTCTTGGTCATGATTTTTTATTAAAGGGGATCTGACCTTAGTCATAAAGAATTTCTATTAAAAATAAGGACTTGATAGGAGGACAAAAATGTGAAATCTAGTTTAAAAACCTGGTCGACTTGCAATGAGCTATACTTATAATACTAATAAAGTAATAAAAAATGAAAAAGCTAAATTGCTCTGGGACTTTAAAATTCTAACAATAGGCACCTGTCATATAACACCTCAGGCTTAACAATTGTTGATGAGAAAGACAAAGAAGTGTGAACAGTGAATTTGGAAGTACTGGACGTCAGCAGTAGAGAAGAGAAAGAACTGGAGAAAATCACAAAATACAAAGAGAAATAGAACTACGGCAAAAGAAAACAAAGGTAATTCCGATAGTGATATATGTCTTAAGTGCAGTCCCAAAGCAGCACCAGTTGAACATCATCAGCATTGATGAAATCACTGTCAGTCAATTGCAAAAGGCAGCTTTACTTAGAACAGCTTACATCCGGTGATGATACCTTTAACTTTTATCAAGCAACAACTGTCTATCTCAGATCCTTGGGAAAGATTTGATAGGTGGGTAAAAATACCAGATCCAGTCTAAACATCTGGTAGATTGTGCAATGGATCATAATAATAATAGGCTCACATTGAGAACATCAAGATTCTGTATCCTATTGCTGCTTCAGTGAGCTCCCAAGTTATGGATGTTGGTCTTTCAATAATAAAACTGTTTTTCATATGTCAGTTTCCCCAAACTGTCGTGAAGGTAGGAGGCTTAATTGGGAAATGACTGCTTTGCTACCTGTATTTCTGCACTTACTGCTTTCATCTGTGAACATATATAAAGCTAAATTCATCCCACAGGAAACTCTATGGATTTCTGTGATGAATTTGCCTCATTTTGTTCTATTAAATTGTCATTACATAAAATTATATACCAGCATAATGCACCTTGGGAAAATAAAATGCTTAATCATCTCAGAACTCAATTCTCATTATTGTTTCTTAGGCAGCTTCAGCATTATATTGTCATTGAATTTTAAATTTTGCCACAAGCAGTAAAAATAACCAAATCAGAAGGGACCCTATAATTCAAAAGGAACTGCAAAATGAGACTTTAGAGTTTTGTTTAAAGCAGAAAAGGAAATGAAAGCTGAAGAAGAGAAAGAGGAGAAGGTGCTTCTGTATAATGTTATGACAGATATTTTGCTGTTTTCTCCAATTTGAGGTAAAAGTCTTTGAATTTCTAATCAGCTTGGTCATTGAAGAATATTAAATGATATTCAATGTTCAATTCCTGAGAAACTATCTCATCCAAAAACATCACCTCATCTCACCTGGTCAAACCTAGAAGGGATGCTGCATATCATGTTGGTGAAGGAACTTTGACTGATGGGATATAGGAAGAGGCCCTTCTCAGCTGCTACCCACATACTTTGGAACATCTTACCCCCAGAGGTAAGACAATGCCCCACTCTTGTGGTTTTCCAGAAGTATGTTAACATCTGGCTTTGCTGATTAGCATGGAAATCTATGGATGTGATGCAGTCCCAGGGATGGTTGGTGGTTTGAAGACACTCCCTGTGCCTTGTTAATCTTTTACTCTTCTGAATTTTTAACTTTGGTTTTAATTTTTACTTGAAAGTGTTAACTTGTTCTTAATTCTGTTTTTATCCTGGGCTTTTATTTATGTGTTTATATGGTTTTATTACGAAGTTCTAAAGCACCCAGAGTCACTTAAGTGAGATAGAAATTTAATAAATAAATATTCAATTGAAGAGAGAGATGAATGGAAACATTTTCCAAAGGTGTGGAGTGTCAGGCCTGTCCCAGCTTGGGTGTTTAGGAAAGAAAGACCCTCAACTCAATTTGCAGTGAAAGTATGCTTTTACTAAAGTCAAGTGATTACAGAATAGTAAAAGCCAGGTGTGAGGATTCTTGTGTAAAGCTTTTGCTTTTCCCTCTTCTCAGGCCTCCCCCACCCCTCCCTGATCATTCTACTAAGTGTCCAATAAAGTTCAACTCAATTTTTTGGTAACAGTTCTAAAGTTTGGTGTTTGCATTCTGTATCCATGCCTGTGTCCATGGATCGATCAACCATGTTCTCTGGTTGGCATCTCTGGTTCCTGTCCTCCCCCCACCTCCCTGCATTTCCCCTTTCTCCTCTTCCCCATACTTTATAGCAGGCTGCCATCAAAGTGAAGTAGGGCTGAAATGGTAAGGTGGAAGATGTGACACCTGAGTTCACCGCATATGCCCTTTAGAACCAAATGAGAAAGATTAGTCTTACTTTGCCAGCATAGGTTTGCTAACACGTAAAAATGTCCACCAACAGAACTCTTGAGGCATTTATTATTTGAAAGCAAGTCTCATAGAGAAAGCAATTTTCTTCTGATGGTTGAACTAGAAGAGCAGCAGACTGACACCAACTGTCTCCAGATATTTGCAGAATCATCCATAAACACTGTTATACTGAACACCACACTTGACTCTGGAATGCCTAGCCATATCATCTTTCTTCCTTTACCGGATTTTTTTTAATTCAGTCCAAAATGGATTTATAAGAACTGTATTTGGATTTATTTGAGCAATTCAACCACTGTATCTATAGAAGCTGTGCATAGCATCTATTATCTCTCCCCTTCCACCAAGGCTTCTGTTAGACTAATATGGGTATTTTAAGAAGGAAGATTTTAAACAAAAAAATGGGAAATAGCTAGAAGCATCTGACTGACATTTTTATGAAATTTCCCAGGTCAATGATATTGCTAGTTCACCAGACAATTCCATATCATATTATTTTGAAGAGTATCATTACTCATTATTCTCTAAGACACTCACTGATCTTAGTTTTATTTAAATAAAGCCAAGATAGATTTAGATATGTGCATGGGCCCATATTTTTTCCAAGATGCCAGTGGTTTCACATCTGTGTGGTTGTGATTTAATCTTACCAGTTCCTTTTTGACATCATAGTCACAAAAGTTCTGCCAGGAATCCTATTGAATTAACTCACCAACCTTTCCTAGAGGACCACCTGGTGTCTTTCATATTTAAATAACACTCTTTAGCTGTACAGAAAGGGGATGGGGCATCTTAGATTCACAAAAGCAAGTGATAAAAATGTCTTGATGTTTCATTGCCACCAATGCCCAATATTGCTATCAGCACTCTCCTAAAAGCTTCTGTCTGAAATTTATGGTATATCTTCAAAAGAATTATGTTCTCCCTCTAGCACTGTTCTCTTGTTCATTATTGGTGATGATTTTTTTTTGTTTCAGAGCACAAGGAACAGTGATTAGATATAAGAAAATGGTAACTCTAACAACAACTGTTGGAAAATATAATTCTTACAATAAAGTTTGGACTGAAATCTACTTTTCTGCTAATTTTGTATTAGCATTTATGTGTAGCGTGTGTTTCTCTACAAAAGGAAACCCAACTGGAAAACATTGTCAATATTTCACAATAGAAAAGCAACAGTGTTACTGGCATGAATTCCATTAGGAATGGTTAAAAAAATAGTCCTCTATTCAGGGTAGCCTTTGCGTTGACCTTTCCCAATTTAGGAACCCCAAATAAATTATGATAGCAACTTCCAAATAACCAAGCTTTTTTTTAAAATCAGCAATCCAAACATAACAGAATTACAGAGTTGGAAGGAACCTTGGAGGTCTTCTAGTCCAACCCCTTGCTCAAATAGGAAACCTTATACCATTTTGGATAAATTGTTGTATTCTTAAAAACCTCCAATGTTGTAGTATCTACAACTTCTGGAGGCAAGCCATTCTACTGATTAATTGTTCTAACAGTCAGGAAATTTCTCTTTAGTTCTAGGTTGGTTCTCTCCTTGGTTTGTTGTTCCTTGTCTAGTCTTCAGGTACATTGGAAAATAGGTTGTCCCTCTCTTTGCTGTGAGACCCTCTTAAATATTGGAAGACTGCAGGGGTGGGATTCAAATTTCTTAACAACTGGCTCTGTGGGCATGGCCTAATTTGTGAGTGTGGCTTGGTGGTTACTTGGCTGGCTGGGCATGTCTTGTATGTAAATATTGTAAATATTTATGTAAATATTGAATTTTTTTATAAAAAGCAACTTTTACCCAAAATCAGGCAAAGCAGGCAGGCAGATTGAGTTGCTCACAGAATCAGATTCACTCAGAAATATATCTTTCTGCAATCTATTGCCTTTGTCTGTCATATAAAATTTGTGAGCAAGCAAACTCACAAAATTAACTCACAACACATCATATATGTAAATATTGAATTTTCTATTTAAAAAAAAGGAGCAACTTTTACCCAAAATCAGGCAAAGTAGGCAGGCAGATTGCTCACAAAATCACAGATTTACTTAGTGATCTACCATTCTGAAATTTATTGCCTGAGTCTGCACTGTAAAATAGAACCTTCAGTCCTAAGAAAGGTTCAGCTCTGCTTTTAGCTAGAAAGGAAGAAATCCAATGACTTCCTGCTTTCTAGCTAATCTAAATCTCTCAGCACAGCAGAACAGCTGATAGTGTGGGGTAAAAAAAGGGAAAATAGCTATTTACCAAAGGCAGGCAAGTTGGATGGTGCACACGCCAGGTAAGGAGAGTGTGGGTGGGGAGGGGAGAAGCAGTGATTCCAAATCACTCCACTCCAGTGATTTGCCGGTTTTCTGAACTGCGCAGAATCATAACAACTGGTTCTATAGAACCGGACTGACCAGGTAGTATCCTACTCCTGGAAGACTGCTATCATGTCTCCCCAGTCCTTCTCTTCACTAGACAAGCCATGCTCAATTTTTGCAACTGTTCTTCATACGTTTTAGCCTCCAGTCCTCTAATCATCTTTGTTGCTCTTCTCTGCACTCTTTCTAGAGTCTCAATATGCCTTTTTATATCATGGTAACTAAATTGCATGCAGTATTCCAAGTGTGTATTACCAAGGCATTATAAAGTGGTACTAATGTTTCATGTGATCTTGATTCTAACCCTCTGTTAATGCAGCCTAGGACTTACTTGGCTTTTTTTTTTTTTTTTTTTTGGCAGCTGCAGTACACTGGTATGACACATATACTTGGCAGGTTTGCATAAGAAGAGAGAACTGGAGAGCTGGCTTGAAGTTAGCCACCAGCAGTTAGAATCTGTGCAATAATTTGAACAGGCATGCAATTGTCTTAATCACAACATTTCCTACTAGTGGTAAGATAGACTCTACATTTCTTTTCTTCAAATAATGCTAATTACCTCAATGTATAGCAATAATATAGCATGAGCATGTACAAATGTCATATAAACATGTCTCTTCTTTTTTAATGCATTTGCTTGGACGGTGATGCAGTTACTTCCAATAACAGTTGGGGGCTGTTGGGGGGAGCAATTTCTGCAATTTTCATTTCCCAAGGAACTTTGAAAACTAAGACTGTTCTAAGACTGCACCAGAAATTTTTTTTTCCTAAGGCACTGAAATGTGGTTGGAGGACAGCACTTTGGTTTATTATGACATGATTAGGTCATTGACATAAGTGATTGATAACAAAAGGGCAATAGGATATCTTTTGACTGGCCTAAAAAGCATTATCTCCTTCCCCACTGTCTTCCCAACATTCAGCATTGCTCCTCTTAGCACTTAGACTTATATAGCATTTCACAGTGCTTTACAGCCCTCTTTAAGTAGTGTACAGACTCAGCATATTTCTGCCAACAATTTGGATCCTCATTTTATCAACCTGGGAAGGATGAAATGCTGAGTCAACTTTGAGCCGGTGAGGATCAAACTGTCAAACTGCTGGCAAGCCAGCAGTCAGCAGAACTACCCTGCAGTACTGCATTCTAACCACCGCACCACCACAGATCTTAGAGAAGCTTCTTATATTTTACAATATAACTCACTCTAGTCTTGTACTAAGCAAAAACAAAAACAAAAACCACTCTTTATTTTGACCCAGGGCTTAAGGAAAGGTTTATCTCAATATTAAAATAAATGAGATAAAATCCATACTGTAACTATTCAGTTTACACATTGATAGTACAACTCAAATACATTATTGATCAGAGTAATCAAAATATTATGTTTGCTTGTAAGATAAGTTTTGGAAAAAATAAATCTCAAATCTCATTTCAATGTCAAAGATATGAACAGACAGAGCAAAGTGTGAAAACAGATAGGAGAAGAAGCAGGTATCAAAGGAGAGAGGAAACATGTTTTCACTCAATTTTAACTGAAAAGCCAGACTGGAATGCCGAAATTGTGCAATATATACAGTACAGCAGAGGTATTAGCTGTGTCAAGAAAATATTTGAACAAACATCTAATATGCCTTCTCAAGTCATAGCAGCCCAACACGGGTTTTATCCAATTGACTTTATCTGTTAGCAAGGACATTCTCTCCAATGGAAGAACAAGAATATTTCATTGTTCTGATTTGTTGGGTTCCTGAATGGTGCATATTTCACTTTTTTGGCTACCCATTCCATTTCCATGAAGTTTCTTGTAGAGAAACTTATCTCTTGTTAAGTTAGTTTCATGGTTGCTAAGTGAATCTGGCTTCCCCATTGACTTTACTTGCAAAAACCCTGGGATGCCACAACTATCATAAATATATGTCAGTGCCAAGAGTCCAAATGTTGATCATATGATCATATTGCGACATGGTCATAAGTATGGAAAATGGTCGTAAGTCACTTTTTTCAGTGGTGTTGTGACTTTGAATGGTCACTAAATCAGTGGTTGTAAGTCAAGGACTACCTGCAGACAAGAACAGCTGATCCTAAAGACTGGGTGGTTAAAAAATTGGTAAGCAAGCTTGGTTTGGATATTCTTACAATAAAGCAACCTCTTCTTCTTTATGAATTACAGGATTTCATTAGGAAAGAACATGTTTTTGTTAACCTTGAGATATCACAGAGATGCATATACAGAGTGATGTAATGAGAAAATTGTGGAACAATAGGAAAATCTGCTGATAAATGGATTGTTTAATGATATGTCTCATGAAAAGATACCTTTTCCTAAATTTTAAGCACGGTTTACACTGAACTGAGAAACTCACTGCAATGACTATAATTTAGATATCAGCCTGATTAAGAGATTACATTTTTTTTAAAAAATAGAGGACAGAAAGATTCGGAAAGATTCAGAAGTCCATTCTTACACAAGATCTAATTGCAAAATTAGGTTTAGATCATTCTTCTTTAGATGAATTGTTTTATAGTGCCCCTATGCTTTGATCTGGGGAAATTATGGGCATTGTAGTAAAAATGTACAAATCAATCTGAACATGGTAATATCACAACATTTTACTTACTAAGGTCTTTAAAAAAAAAAAATCTCTATATGACAACACATACTTCTACAATTCCCTCATACATAGTTTTAGTAATATAATAATCTGTGTTTTTTATATACCAGTCTGAGAAAAGAACTAAAACGTTAGCAATGAAGTCTATTTTTGAGATACCATTTTTGGAAGGTCATGTTCATGTTACTTCTAAAATCTGAAGTGAAATGTCACTTACATACCAAAAGTCCAGTCATAGAATTTTAAGGGCACTTGATTTGAATAGCTGCTTTCATCATTCTTACACAAGGTCACTTGTGTAATTAGTAAACAATGTGATCCACGGTGATATGATGTTACATATTATAACAGAATTGTGGAACTCAAGGTATATGGTTTCTCTTTTGCATGGCATCTTCACATTTTTGATATGATCTAGCTTGGCTCTTAATCACATCCTAAGCTTTGAGATCTGCACAGCATCTCAAAGCAAGATTAAACTTGCAGCAGTCTTGGGCCCTCATAAAATGTAAACACATAAAATCTGTCCTGTTGTACCTGATAAATTTGGCTAATCTTCATCTGGGTTGCCTCATAGAAGAAGGATTATTTCAATTTGACTCTCTGAGTCATCTTAAATCTATGTGAAGAGACGTTCCTGGGTATTCCTTTCACAGATAAGAACTCCATGAAGCATGGCTCTGTAAAATGGCACTGGGCTATCTCACTGCACTTAATCTAAATATTTATTCTTGCATACTTGTCCTGGTATGCAAAAACAAATTGTAAAATGGTGAAGTGCTTTCCTTGTTGCACGTACAATAGGAATGTCTCAATGCAAAGGCTGAAAGCCAGCACATTGCATCCTTTTGACCTATCACAACAAAAGTATTTATGGTCGACCACAGTATATGTATTAACTGAGATGTTTCTCTCTTTTTCAACATTTACCCCTGCCATTCCCTAAGTGCTGGCTGCTCCAAGTGAAATCCAGCCATTTCAAATGTGTCCATTACCACTGCTAATGGGTATTTTAATTATGGGTATTTTAACCCTTATGAGCCTTTCAGATTTCAAGGGTTATGACCTTAAGCTTTTAAAATTTAAAGTTATCCTGGACAGCTTCTGTATTTTTAAGTTTGGAATGAGAATGAAGGAGAAAATATGTGGCTTACAATGTTTTTCTAAAAACTCTCCCAAAGAATGCCTTCTCCCTAATTTAACTTCCCATATCCTTTTTTCATTTCTGAAGATTCTCAGATAACAGATAATCAGAGTTGGAAGGGACATTGTAGGTCATCTATCCAACCCCCTGCCCAAGCAAGAGACCCAACAGTATTTCTGAGATGGGAGTCCAATATCTTCTTGAAAGTCTGAAGTGATGAAGCTCCAACAACTTCCGAGGGCAAGCTGTTCCATTGGTTGATTGCTCTCACTGTCAGAAAGTTTCTCCTTATTTCCAGGTTGAATCTCTCCTTGTTCAGTTTCCATCCATTATTCCTTGTCTGGCCTTCAGGTGCTTTAGAAAATAGCTTGACCCCTTTCTCTCTGTGGCAGCTCCTCAACTATTGGAACACTGCTATCATGTCTCCCCTGGTCCTTCTCTTCACTAGACTAGCCATGGTCTAGCAAAGGTGAACTTAAGGGGACAATTTTTAGAATGTTCTCTCCAGACTTCCTTGAACATCAAAACTGACCAACAAGCAAGTGCTGGAGTGCATTACACCAGACATGTCAATGAAAGGGTGGGGGGAGTCAGAAAACTGAATCACACTTACTTTGGTGTCATGTCATGTGAGACAATTCACAAAAGAAAGCAGTTATGTTTGGAAGAGTTAATGGTAAAAGGAAACCAGGCCACCAAAGAACACAGTGGCTAGATACCATCAACGCTGACACCAGCCAGAGCATAGAACAACTCAAAGAAGCAATGCAAAATCAGGAGATGGGGAGAAACCCATAAAACCACCAAGAGTCAGCCTTGACTGAAAAGACAGCATCATCATCACCATCTCAACAAATTAGAAAATCCTGCTTGGGACTCATACGGGTAATCCTTGACTTACAACAGTTTTTTTTTTTTAGTGACCGTTCAAAGTTACAACGGCACTTTAAAAAGTGACCTATGACCATTTTTCATACTTATGACTCTTGCAGCATCCCCATAATTGATTTATCTTCAGGGACTTGACAAATGGTTCATTTTATGACAGTTTCAATGTTCCAAGTTCATGGGATCTCCTTTTGTGACCTTTTGACAAGAAAAGTCAATGGGGAAGCCAGATTCATTTAACCGTATTTACTAGCTTAACAAGTACAGTGATTCACTTAACAAAACGTGGCCAAAAAAGTCATAAAATGGGGCAAGACTCACTTAACAAATTTCTCACTTAGCAACAAAAACTTTGGGCTCAATTGTGGTCATAGGTCAAGGACCAACCGTATTATGTTTATTCACTGCCACAGACCTTTCTCTCCTTCTTCCGTTTTGTACTACAGTAGATCTGATTAAAAGCTTCTTCAGCTATTTGTTAATTGAGTTTTGCTATTTGCTATCTTTACCTTTTAGTGATTTTGGACATATTCAGTCATGTAATATTTTTTTTAATCATTCATGCATAGAACATAAGATACTGGGCAAATGGCAAGAAAGCAAACAAACATGCAAAAAAACCACAACACTACTACAAGATCACAAGGCAAAAACAATGGCCATTATTAGCACTTGGCCTAGGCTTAAGAATTCAGAATGTTCTCTTGCTTCTGCTCATTTGAGGCTTTTCACATACTTAAGTAATTTACTGAGTTGTACAATTCAATCCTATGCATGTTGAGCAATCAGTTGGAATTATTTGAGGAGGTGCAGAAGGGATAGGAAGACGTTTGGGGACCAAGGGTCAGTTCAGAGGAACCCATGGAAATATAGCAGTGATGGTTGATGCCACTGAAGAATATAGATCATATTTTTTCATCTCTTTTTGGGGGGTGTTTTGGGAATAGGAACTCAGTAAAGTAAATACAGTAACCCTGGTGTGAGGGGCAAAGCACTGTATATTACTATTCACTCAAAAACATGCAAAATGTTGCTAGAATCTTGCATTAGGAGGTACATCATAAAAATGAGGCTGAGTTTGTGTGCAGTCTCTGTGTTGCAGCCTAAATGTTCTTGTGCTCAACCTGTCTTTTAAAGTCAGCCTCCCATTGCTTGGTATGCTCCAGATGTGGTGGTTTCAACTTTCTTTGAAGCCTTACCTAGCCATAATAGGAATAGCAATAGTGCTTAGACTTATATACCACTTTGTGATGCTTTGCAGCCCTCTCTAAAGCAATTTATGGAGTCAGCACATTGCCCCCAACAAGCTTGTTCCTCATTTTGCCAACCTTGGAAGACGGAAGGCTAAATCAACCTTGAGCCGATCAGAATCGAACTCCTGAGGTGAGCAGTGAATTAGCCTGCAGTACTGCATTCTAACCACTGTGCCACAGTGGCTCTTCATTCTAATCAGAGATGTGGGAGCTAGTCTAATACATACAGAGTATAACAGGTTGGAAAAGTAACAGACTAGACATAAACCAACCCAACTCAATGAAAAGTAGAAAGGGACACTGATTGATTCACTGAAAGCAAGTAGTCCATGATTTTCAGTTGCTAAAATGACACAGTTGTTAAGCAAGATATCATGTGACTGTATCCAATTTTACAATCATTTTTACCATGGTTTTTAAGAGAATCTCTGCAGCTATTAAGGGAATCATGTGGTCATTAAGCAAATCCAACTTCCTAAATTGATATTGTTTGTTGGAAGCTGGCTGAGAAGGTAGCAAATAATTCTCACATCATTCATGTAACCCTGGTAAATGCAAATCTGATGCTTAGTTCCTGGATTGTGATCACACATGACTTTGGGGGTTGTGCAACAGTCATAAGTCCCTTTTTCTAAGGCTGTCATACCTTGAAGCCATCCTTAAACATTAAGTGAAGGATTACTTGTATGTGCCATCAAGTTGTTATCTATTGTTAGTGACCACATAAATAGATTTTCTTCCAAGATGAATGAGCCCTAACCTGGTCCTTCATTTATTACAATGGTGTACTCATCACCATTGTAATCATCTTGCAGCTGATTGTCCTCTTCTTTTTCCTTCTGCCTTTCCCAGAATTAAAAACTTCTCCAGGAAGCTGGATCTTTGTACACCAGTAGTCCTTCGTACAGAATCATTTGTTTATAGACTCTCCAAAGCTACAACAACAATGAAAAGAGTGACTTATGACAGGTTTTCAACCACAACTACCATTATAGCATCCCCAAGTGATACAAATTTACTTGGCAACTAACATGAATTTATAACAGTTGCATTATCCTGTGGTCATGGGATCACCATTTGTAACATTCCCAGTTCATTTCTGGCAAGCAAATTCAATGGGGAAATCCAGATTCATTTAAAACCATCACTTAACAATTTGGCTTAACAATTTGGCAAAAAGAAGTCATAAAATGGGGCAAACTCACTTAACAATTGCTTTACTTAGCAATGGAAATTTGGGGTTCAACTGTAATCATAAGTCAAGGACTACCTACAATTTGTTAGAAGTAGGATAATTGGAGCATCAGCTGAGAATTCGGAGCTGATTTATTCGATGATCCTTTGATTGCTTTTCTTGGCTGTCCCTGATGTTCTCAGGAGATTTCTCCAATATCAAAGATCAAAGGCATCAATGCTTTTATGACCTTTATATCCCCAGTGACTTCAGGATTATCAGACATAAATAAAAATCAAAGACCCTTTGATTAAACCACACTTCCCTGTTATTATTGGGCTCTTCTTTGGGCAATGGACCATGTCCTTCTACTTTAGCATGATAATCCTTCGGATAACAATAAAGGAAAATATTTGTAGCTCAGTGTTGAAATGAGGCTTCCTTGGTGTTCACTGAGCTTGGTTGTTTTTTGGCAGAAGTTTCATTACCCAAAGTAGGTGACATCATCAGTGCTAGCAAGGTGGTAGTGAAATGTCTGCAAGAAAACATCCAAGCTCAGAGAGAACCGAGAAGTTAAATTTTACAATTTGTAGTGTGTGCATGTGTGTGTGTGTGCGTGTGTAGCCATACTGACTGACTGTTTGCATTATTTTGTCCTCTCATATGATAACCACGATGAAAAAAAGCTGAGGAAAAAGGAAAAGGAAACACCACTGCATTTAGATTCACCTATTGTTCCCAATCTCCTATTATGGGAAAACAGACTGCTGGGAAAACAATTTTCTATTCTTGTCTTTAAAAAAAAAAAATTGGCTGTTCTGCTTTTCTCAAATATTTGTCAGCCTTTCTGCGAGTGTTGAAATCATTTATAGGGTAAAGGACCTAAATGGACCTACCATTGACTTTTCAGCCAATACCAGATTTTGAGAACCATTTGAACTTCCAAAATTTACAATTACAATCAGAGTAGAGCTGGAAGGGACCTTGGAGTTCTTGGAGTCTAAATCCCTATTCAAGCAGGAGACCCTGTACTAGGGCTGTCAAATTCCTGGCCCATGGGCCAGATGCATCATGCTGGCCACACCCATGCCCAGTTTAATGAAGGGTTTAGTGAAAAAAGTCCCGATATGTCATGTGACGACGCCATGACACCATGAATTTGACACCTCTGCCCTATACCATTTCAGACAAGTGGCTGTCCAGTCTCTTCTTAAAAACCTCCATTGATGAAGCACCTACAACTTCTAAAGGCAAGCTAGTCAATTGTTCTCCCTATTAGGAATTATTTTTCCTTAATTGCTTCTCTCTTTGATTAGTTTCCATCCATTTTTTTCTTGTCTTGCCTTCTGGTGCTTTAGGAAATAAGTCTTTGTGGTAGCCCCTCAAATTCTCTGGAATAATACTATTCAAAGGTGCTGTGAGAAATTGAAATGGCAGCTCATATCTTATTGCTGTTTGGATTACGGTTGTCATTGTTATCTACTCTTGCTGCAAATTAAATCTGATGGGGGATAAGCTACTAATATAGGAAAGGTGCAATCACAAGGCACTTTGCCAAATGCTCCAGTAACCTAGAGCCAGTCCTGCAAAAACAGTTCAGAAATAGAAAGAGCTTGGAGATTCTGAAATGATTTCTATTCTCCTTGACTTTTTCCCTTCAGTAAGCAAACAACAAGAAATGCTCATTGCTTCTGTTCCTTCATCAGGCAGCTGTACCAAGGGGGCTCAGAGAAAAGGCATTTTCTCTTTATAGGCTGTCTAATCTGAAAGTAAACATGAGGATTTGAGCCAAGAGCCAAAAAAAAAAAAAAGACATATTTAAACAGTAAACAGCGCCTGGAAGAGCTATGTATTTAACAGAATAGCAAACAGCAACCTCAGCAGTGAAGGGCACTTACTGTCCTATGGTAGCCTTGGGCTTCTCACAGGAGACCTCAGACATGATGAAAACCACCATGAATAAAAATCAGTTCCTCAATAGAGGAGATTCCAGTTTTGCTCTCTACCTTATTTAGAAGGTTATCCATCTCTAACCTGGCAACTATGGGCCAAAACCACCAGCACCAATGATCTTGACAACAGTATGATGTTCTCCTCTCCTCTGGTTTTTAAAAAAGAGAAACCATTTTAAAAAAAACCAAAAGTTCCAGCTGAAAGGACAAAAAAGAGAGAGAGGGAGATCCAGAATGGAAAAACTGTCCTTGGAGAATTCAGAACTATGTATGTGATTACGCGTGCAGAGATAGGCAGAGGTGAATAGAGACAGAGAGTGCAGATGTACTTTGAGCATATTTTAACCCATATCACAAAACACTAACCAGAGTTCCAGATGGCTTTCATTTCATCTGGCAGGCTCTGGTGTGCAAGCAGAATCCATGCGTGATATAAAGCAGGCCTTCAGTAATCAAATCGCGCCAGTGGCAACGTTAGAGAAGCTGAGGGCAGCTTTGGCAGCAAGTCTCAGCCGCTGAGAGTTTGTGAAAACCTGTAAAACTCATATGCACGGAGTGGGGGAAGCTGCAATAAAGTTTATGACCTTTAATCCAATCTTGCCTCCCCCCCCAATCCACTTTCCAACGTAGGCCTTTATCAAAAGCCTTTCGTGAGAATTTACATTATAGTTTTGATGCAGTGGTGGACACAATCCATTTATGTGATAGTAAAATAAAATCAAAGCTCTTGATTTTTTATTTTGTGTGTGTGTGTGTGTGTGTGCACGTGCGCACATGCATGGTACACTTGTTTGCAAAAAAAAAGTAGCACATTTTTTTTAAGGAGTCTCTTCTGTGTCTGCCAAATGCATGGTGGCTATGGACAACTAATTTCAAAACATTTTTTTAATGATCTTTTACTTTTCAGCCTTGACCGGAAAATACATAGCACAAACACTTTATATGGTTTACAGTTATAGGAAATAAACAAATTCTTCTTGGAATACTCAAACCCTAAAATGCTCTAAGATATCTGCATGCCCTGCCATTCAAGTTGAAATAGGAGGAACATTTTTCAAATGGGTGCACACATATGTGTGGGCAGCAGGTTTGATTTAAAAAAATCCCTTTTGAAGTAAAGTCTCAATTTAATCAATATCTGAGGACATGGGAGCAAGCCAGAAGATATTTGTATATTTTGTAGATCATTTCACCTCAACCTAACCATATGTGATGACCCAGAGTGTAACACAAACATAACAAAATCCAAAACGTAAATAAATGTCCTTTAATGCCTCCAACTTGGCCCCACTGTTCAATAATTCTCAATTGGAGATAAAACATACTCAAAAATAGTCTTCAAAAGAAAGCAATACAGTCAGAACTTAATGAGCAGATAGAAGTGAAATAAAAAACCAAACAAACTACAATGATGAAATTTCCACAACAGACCAGGATAAGTAAATACCAAATTCAAGGAGATAACAAGCATAGTCTGTTGGAAGGACACCAGCCAAGATAACTTCAGCCCAAAATAAAACACACTTTGCTTCTGGCAACGCTGTGTTGTAATCATCTCTCTTATATACTAGTCTCCCCAGCTGTAACCAATGAGGGGGATCATGGCCGCTTCCTCTCTCGTAAGCCAAGTTGTTTCCTTCTCCATTCCT
This sequence comes from Notechis scutatus, assembly GCF_049901735.1. Lineage (NCBI taxonomy): Eukaryota > Metazoa > Chordata > Lepidosauria > Squamata > Elapidae > Notechis > Notechis scutatus. Next base: position 14,796,426 of record NC_142025.1, on the reverse strand, counting down.
CCCTGCATGTCCTAGGATGCAGAGAGGATGGGCCTGGTTCTTCCTTTGACTGCTCAGCCGGCCTCTGCCCTTCCCCAGCCTCCTCCACAACTTCCGGAGCCACATCTTCACTCCCTGTCAGCTGTTCTTCCTCTCCCTCAGAGTCCGACTCTACCAGGGCATGACACCATACTTCTGTGATGACCCGGGACAAAGCACAAAGTCTACATAGCCAGCTGAGAATTCAAACTCCTCTTTAACGTTCCAACTATCCCCCAAATGCTCCCATGTTCATGACAAGTCCCAGAGCAAAGCGCTCACACACACACACAGCACCCTCTGGCTGTGAGCAGTCCAGCAAAGCAAAGGAGCAGGAAATGAATCCATGAAGCAAGGCACTGAGTCTGTGAAGCAAGGAAGAAGGCAAACAGTCCTGCAAAAGCAGACGTCTGCAATAGCACACAAAACTCCATTAATTCAGCATTTGTTATTGACAAATAGCGCTCCTCACAGCATCTCCTTAAATCTCAGTCCCCAGGTGTGCCTTGTGAAGAGGGGCAGGGTGCTCTCCTCCTGAACTGTTGGGTCAGCCTGTGCTGTTCCCGCCTTCTCTCCTCTCTCTGTGCTTGGGAATTAAGAAGGGGTGGTCCTTGCTCATTGCCTGAGATCCATCACTCCTTATTTCCACTGCTTGCCTGAGAGGTCATGCTGCCCCCATTCCTCCCTGCTAGCAAGTTCTCCCAATCTTGGGCTTCCTCATCCTGCTCCTCCCCACCATGTCAATTTCCACTGGCTCCAGCTCCGGCTCATCCTTCTCCACAGATTCAGGCTCCAATGGGGGCATGACAACTTCATCTACTTGGTCCTCAGGCTTGGAAATTTTCAAGACTTTAGACTTAAGCAATGATTGTTCTCTTTTAAGTACAGTGGTATCTTGACACTTGATTGCTTCAAAACTCATCAAATTGGGTACTTGAGGCATTTCGACATGAAAATATTGCCCCAGTACTCACCATTTGTTTAGTATTCAATGTGTTGCAAAAGGAAATGCGGGATAGCTGCATAGGGTGGATAGGAAGTCGGCCATGATGGGACTGCTGACATAAGGAAAAAGGTCAAATAGGAATCGTTCCCAGCCTAAACAAAAGGTCATATTGTAAATCACATCATTTGCTTAGCACTCATCCTTTTTAATACTCATTACACCTACCAGAACCAATTAAGGATGAGTCCTGAAGTACCACTGCACTATGAAATCTGAGCCTTTCAAGACTTTGGAGAGGTGGAAGAGGCAGAATGTTCCTCTGAGTATCATCCATCAATTATCTACATCCTCCATTGATGTGAATTCATCCATCCATTTCCCCAGTATTTTTCATCTGTTTAACTCAATAACTGAATTTTACATGTTTATGGAAATCTGAAATTGGGATTTAACATGGGACATTCCATTCTAACTACTTTGATTTTTTTTTTAAAAAAAAGTACATTAATTCAGTTATTCCTGTCAAATAACGAATTATAATTCAGGTGGGGCTTATTCCATCAGCAGTTCTCTTCTTCGGTTCCTTCTTTAAAGAGAACCTACATAAAACATAGATTTTATCTCACCTAGTTTAATTTTACATGCTTTATCATCTTTCTCTTTGCCCTTGTCTCTTTCATACTTTTCATCTTATCCCTGCCCCTCGTTTCAAAAGCATGTGTGCATTCACACACACGCAAACACACTCACATACATACACAAGCACACATACACATGCACACAAGGTATATCTCCATTATTGAGTTTTTCTCTTTGAGACTTTCCCCTGGTATACATAAGCTTTCTCTGCTTCAAAAGAAATAGGTATCTCATACATTCTTTCATGAATATTAAGAAATTCAAGCCAGGAGAATTGGTCTCCCTCCCTCCCTCTCCCTCTCTCTCTCCCTCTCCCTCTCTCCTCTCTCTCTCTCTCTCTCTCTCTCTCTCTCTCTCTCTCTCCTCTCTCTCTCCTCTCTCTCTCTCTCTCTCTCTCTCTCTCTCTCTCTCCTCTCTCTCTCTCTCTCTCTCTCTCTCTCTCCTCTCTCTCTCTCTCTCTCTCTCTCTCTCTCCCTCTCTCTCTCTCTCTCTCTCTCTCCTCTCCTCTCTCTCCTCTCTCTCTCTCTCTCTCTCTCTCTCTCTCTCTCCTCTCTCTCTCTCTCTCTCTCTCTCTCTCTCTCTCCTCTCCCTCTCTCTCTCTCTCTCTCTCTCTCTCTCTCCTCTCCTCTCCCTCTCCTCTCTCTCTCTCTCTCTCTCCCCCCTCTCCTCTCCCTCCTCCCTCCCTCCCTCCCTCTCTCCTCTCTCTCTCTCTCTCTCTCTCTCTCTCTCTCTCTCTCTCTCTCTCTCTCTCTCTCTCTCTGTGTGTGTGTGTGTGTCTTTGCCATCTCTTCCCCCTCCCTCCTTTCTTTTTTTCCTATAATGTTTCATGCCTTTGAGGGGAAAAAATACATGTCACACAAAAACAAGCTGTTGAAAAAAGAGCATGACAAATATTTGACTCAAAAAATAATTTTTGGTTCAGTTCAAAGGGAAAACGCCAGCATTTTGTTCACAGAAGGGACTCCGATGCCTTCCAGGAAGGACTGAATGATGGTGTGATGTTACAGAAGATCAGAAAAGGTTTCAAGGCAAACCTTTTGAATCAAGATGGAGTCTACAATTATTTTACATTTCCATCCTCCCTCTAAGTTTTGCCCTATTGGCTTCTTTAGACTAAATTAATGCTCTAAGATAGAATTTTTCACAGGGATGTAATGAAGAAGACATCATTTTTATGAATTGTTAGAAGTCTAACCACATTCAAAAAGCAATTTACCTCTGAAAATTGTTTGCTGCGAAAGACAAATAGAAAAGTTACCTCCTATTTGCCTCACTTGTTGGATTCTGGTATATATCCACACTGCCAGGCTGTCCTTTGTTCGGGTATTGAAGGCCATCAAATCTGGAGTGCAGGAATGAATGTAATTGTTTTCTACTTAGGCACGCTAGTTGGTAACTGTCTAAATTTTGATCACATGACCATAGGAATGCTGAGATGATTGTGTGAACACTGATGGTAAGTCTTTTTACCCTGTGCCATTGTGATTTTGAATGATCTGCTAAACAAATGGTTGAAAATTGAGGTCTATCTGTATCTAGGTAAATTGCTTTATTGAAGAGAAGATAAAAGCCATAAAGAGACAGAAGATGTGCCTACAGTTATATACTTGTAAAGGCAGATGCAGCAGTGAATGTGCTCCAAGCCCTGTGTTCTTTATGAACTATGATGATGGGTTGAAGAACATTCCAGTGAAAATCCTGCCTTTTTGTGGTTGTGTCTTAATGTCAGATACAAGTACATAAATATGTTTGCATTGTGATGTCACAAAACATACACTTGCACTTCCGGTGGCACTTCCGTTGAGGACGAATGGAGACCGTGACCGTGCATGGCTTTGATCCATGCTTACCCTGTTGGAGGGGTCCCTACAGGACTGAACCATCAGACCCACCTCAGAGGGGTGGGGGAAGAGGTGGAGACTGCCAGTTGAGGGGAGCCACATCTCCCCTCCCTGGCTTGGTATACTCCCCTGGAAGACTGAGAGAAGTGGCAGTTTTAATAGCTGCCCTGAAGATGGGAAGCTACCAGGACCTAAGTGTGTGCTGGAGAGGTGAAGTGGTGAGCGGCATATATCCAGACAAGAGAAGCTGAACCTTTTGTTTTAATAACCCCAAAAAGCAGAAAGATTCCTCACTTGAGAGTACAACAGCGGCGAATAGAAAACAAGAAGACAATATAAGGTAAATAAAAATCTGGACTATAAAAGAGCTATAATGAAATTAAGTACGGAATTGGGAATAATATACAGAACCTGGCATTAATTAGGCATTGGATAAATTGCTGAACTTGTTTGGAAGTGATTATACTTAAAAAGAAAATTAACATTAATATAATTGAAAAAAAGGGAAAAAAAGAATTTTGAAAAGTGGATGCGATATAGAGCACCACCTAATGGTACAAGGCATTTTTTCCTGGATGACTTTATGGAAAATTACTGGTCTGTTAAATGTGTGAATGAGAAAATACATGAAATAAAAGTCTTTAAGAACCCCGGAAGCTTAAAAGAAAAAGGGGGAGATTGCAGCAAGAGGACAAAGGAAGGCAATATCTTGGGACTGTTGGGGGTTGACTGAGCAAAAGTAACAGAAGGACCAACAAGAAAAAGAGATATAAACGGAGTGTCTTAGCAAGGATTACAATTAACTTTAATAAAATAAAGAATAATACAATTGATTAAAAATGGAAGAAGCAAGCAAAGAATTTAAGTTGGAACTGCAAACTGTGAAAGAAATAATAAAAGAAAGAAGGGGTTTATTGGACATACTGGCAGAAAAAGTAATGCAATTTATAGCAGAACAAAGGAATTCCAGAGAGGAGGGGCCAAAGGAAGAGAAAAACAGCCAAGATAGACATGAAGATTCAGAGACATTGCAAAAAGGCACAAAAGGAACTAAAACTAAGACATTGATGAAAGAGATAATAAATAAAAGAGAAAAAGCTCCCAAGAGTATGCAAAAGTGTGGGAATAACTCTGACTCCAGTATTGAGTAATGATTAATCTAAGACCTTATACATACATGTCTGCCTAAAGGTCACCTAGATAAAACAAGGAAATTAAAAGTAAACACCAGAAACAATCAAGCAGCTCAGACAATTGTAAATAATTCTGTGTATTATGTTTAATTATTGTAATCCACAATGTGAATGCTTACTATGTGTAAAATTCTCAATAAAAAGGGAGCACTAGAAATTGCTCTAGACTCCCATCCCGAGTTCACTCGAGTCTCATCCTTTCCATGGGAGTCCACCACAAGTGGTGACCCCGACGTGATCCACTGCGGGTGGTACGTGTCCGGACCTCCGTGTTTCCTCGCCTGGAATAGGTAAAGTACGTACTTAACTATTGCTGGACAATAGGATTTTTTCAGGGAGCATGGGGGGAAAACTCTCTCAGCCACAGGAACAGCATGTTAGTGAGCTGCTGAAGTTAGTCAGGACAAACTTCTTTATCTTTAAACCCTCTGGGGGGGAGCAAATAGTTCTTTCAAAAGGTAATGTGAAAGAGCTGCTGCAAGAGATCTGGCGGCAGTGTCCTTGGTATCCAGAGAAGGGATCTTTAAAGTTAGACACATGGAAGAGAATTGGAACTATCCTTCATGAATGAAGAGCCATGGGCAACAGCTGAAATTTTGATATATTGGAAGGTTGTTATGACTGCTTTAGAGACACAGCAGCAACCTCTTTTAAAAACTTTAGTTGAACCTCCTCCTTATAAAGGAGTTGTGTTGCACCCCCCAATTTCTAAATTGGAATATGCCTTCTCAACCCCAACAGCGCTTACGCCTGTAGAGGAGAAAATCCAATCACAAACGGGGAAAGTTCAAGCAATGATGCATCAGGCTTTCAATGAAGGGAAATTAGAGCCTGACGAGATTCCCCAAATGAATTTGTTTCCAGTTAATAGGCAAATAAATGCTCAAGGTAATCTGCAAACTGAATGGGTTCCGATTCCTTTAGCTGTTCTTAGGGAAATTAAAAAAGCAGTTAAAGATTATGGTATTCAAAGTCCTTTTACACAGGGGCTTCTGACAAGTTTGGCTACCTCACGTATGATTCCTAGTGACTGGAAAGATTTAATGAGAATGATATTGAGTTCTACTCAGTATGTGGTCTTTGACTCAGAATACCAAAGGGAAGCTATCACTAGGGGAAGGAATTCGGGGGGGCTGTATACGCCAGAGCAAATCTATGGGGCAGGCTTGTTTGAATCCACTGCTGATCAAGCTGCTAATTTGCCTGATCATGTATTTCCAGTGGTTATGGCAGCTGTCCTTGGGGCATTGTCCCGCATCCAGGATGTGGGAACCCCATCTTTTTCTCAAATTAAGCAAACAGCATCTGAATTAAGCAAATTAATTTTTTCTCAAATTAAGCAAACAGCGTCTTATAATGATTTTGTGGAAAGGCTGCAATTGGCTATTACCAGACAAATATCTAATGAAGAAGCAGCAAAGGAACTTTTGCTGAAATTGGCAGTTGAAAATGCAAACACTGACTGCAAGCGTATTTTACAGCCTTTGGTGGCTAGAGGTGAGGTTACTCTGGCTGATCTGTTAAAGGCATGTGCAGTGGTGGCTTCTCAGGCTTACAACATGGAGACTTTGGCTATGGAATTACAAAAAGGGATGAAACCTACAGGGAATTGTTTTAATTGTGGGAAACCTGGCCATTTTAAAGCTCAGTGCCGTGCCCCTGAGGGGGGAATGGCATTTAACAAAAAACAAAATTAAGGACATCCGCCCGAAATCAGTCTGTCCAAAATGCAAAAAAGGGTTTCATTGGGCAAATCAATGTCGCTCTGATCAGAACCAAAATCCGGGAAACTAAATTTGGGGTGTGCAGCTAGCCCCGCTCCCAAGGCTGTCACAAAAGCATCGCCTGCAATTGCGAGGAGTGCAGGTTTGGGTTTAAAAATGCTGAACTCAATTCATGTGACCTTTCCTAATCAAGTGTACATTGGGGACACTCATTTGCATGGGCCACTGCCAGAAAAAACAGTGGGATTGGTACTTCCCAGGTCTTCTGCATCAGAAAAAGGGTTTTTTGTTATTCCAGGAGTTATTGATCAAGATTATAAAGGGGTTATTAAGGTACAATTATACACTGATACTCCTACATCATTAATGACCGGTGACTCTATTGCCCAGTTATTATTGCTTCCATACATTCCTATGAATCCTTTAATTGGGATCCCACGAACTGGCGGTTTTGGGTCCACTGAAATGACCAGTTCTCCAGTTGCTGCAGAATTGCTAGCGCTGACAAAAAATTTGACTACAGATCAACCAAAAACGACAATTGAAATTCAAGAAAAATCATTTTCTGGCCTTATAGATTCCGGAGCAGATGTCTCTGTGATACGCCAAAAGGAATGGCCAAATGAATGGGCGCTTGAGGACTCTCCGGCTGTTCGTGGAGTGGGTGGTATGCAGTTTGCAAGAAGTAGTGTACATTGGTTGAAGGCATTGCATAGAGAAACTGGTGAGACTGCAAGGATTCAACCTCTTGTGTTGCCCTTGCATATAAACTTGTGGGGTACAGATTTGCTGTCACAGTTCCGCACAAAAATTGTTATTGGATAATGGAAAAATTGCAATTGTTAACCTCTCAGCCAGTCTGGATTGACCAATGGCCACTTCCAAAAGAAAAGCTTACAGCTTTACATCAATTGGTAGCTGAGCAGCTACAATTAGGACACATTGAGCCAACTTCTACTCCGTATAACACTCCCTCATATAAAAACAAAAACGGGGGAAGTGGATGGATATGGTTTGCCTTACATACAAAACATTCTTAATATTACATTATATACTTTAAATTTTCTAAACATGATAGCTGCTACGGCAGCCAGTAGGCATTTTGCTTCCTCCCCTTCTGCAGGTACGCCAAGACCGAAAGTTCAGTATAGGAGACTACCAGATCCAACGTGGAGAGGACCTGTCCCGCTGATAACTTGGGGCAGAGGATACGCTGCTGTTGAAGATGAGGGGACAGTTGTTTGGGTTTCTGCTCGCTGTGTGCGTCCTTATCATCAGCCAAAGGGGCAAGGGGATGGATTTGGGGGAATGGAAAAGAAACACGTTGATCCAGGACATGGGGAAGCTAGCAAACCTTCATAATAAAACTGATTGTTGGATATGTATGCACATGCCAACTCACAAAACATCAGGGCTTCCAATGGTTGCAGTACCTCTGGCCGAAGGTGACTGGTATAAGGGACAATGCTATGGTTGTTCAGGGATGTGGTCTAACAGTTGGACTATAAGTAACATAAATACCTTGCACCTTGGAAGCCGAATCCAAGAGGTGGCGGGTATCTGTTGGACCCACAATGAGACAGTAGAGAATATGACTTACTTGGGAACATATCCATTTTGCAACAAAACAATTGTTATTAGCAATGGAAGTCGGTTTTATTCTAATGATATGAAAACTAAAAATCTCACTTACTTTGTACATAACATTTTCTCAATATGATATCACATCTTTGATCAATGAAAATAGGTGTCCATATATTCCTGCCACATGTTGTCCCACCACGAGAGAAAACCAGTTGCCCAAATGTGCGAATGGGAAATACGCACCACCATCCACTTATTTGGCTATGTTAATGGAATCCTTTGCACAATTAATCTATGCTGAACCAAATACGGTTGGTCATCTCCTGGGAGCAAATCTATGGTTACTGTGTGGACGGATGGCCTATGATCGCATGCCAGCACGATGGAAAGGAGTCTGCACCTTTGGGAAAGTAATCCCATCTCATTTCATTCAAAAATCTTTGGGGACTGCTCATATCCGCAATGCGCGTTCCGCAACGGAAGTAAACTCTGTTTTGACTCATGACTACTGGACACAGATATCGAGGGGAGTTATTCCTCCTTTAGGAGTCATGATGAACTATAGAGATTTACATTGTTTAAACAATTGGACAATTACTATGTTTAAAGAAACCATTAAAACTCTAAAGCTGCTTGAAGAAGAGCAAGGCAAAATCCTTGACTTTGTCCTGAAAACCAGATATGCGGTGGACACTATTTTGGCAGCGCGAGGGGGGAGTTTGCGCTGTGATTCATACGCATTGTTGCATGTATATCTTTGATTTTTCTCCAAACATTACAGCTACTATACAGCATATGGAACAAACCCTGAATGAGAATCCATTACGATCGGAAGACGAGGGACTGGACGTGTGGTCTGCACTTTGGTCCTGGTTGCCAGATGGTTCATGGATTCGTCATTTAATTGTTGGAGTGATATTGCTTTTTATACTTTCTCTTTGTGTATGCTGTTGTATCCAATGTCTCCCTGGACTTTTGGGAATGTGTCGGGTGAAGCCTATGGAAGGAGAGCTGTTGTTGAAGATGGCGAAAAGCTACCGAGGCATCCGCGATCATCAAAAAACTAAAACAGGGGGGATGTGGGAATAACTCTGACTCCAGTATTGAGTAATGATTAATCTAAGACCTTATACATATATGTCTGCCTAAAGGTCACCTAGATAAAACAAGGAAATTAAAAGTAAACACCAGAAACAATCAAGCAGCTCAGACAATTTGTAAATAATTCTGTGTATTATGTTTAATTATTGTAATCCACAATGTGAATGCTTACTATGTGTAAAATTCTCAATAAAAAGGGAGCACTAGAAATTGCTCTAGACTCCCATCCCGAGTTCACTCTCTTGTGTCTCATCCTTTCCATGGGAGTCCACCACACAAAAGAAGAAGAAGCTGTACAAGAAGAAATTTCAAAAAAGAGAAAAGGAAAGGGGGAGAGGAAAGATGAGGGACTGGCAGATGGAAATAAATGTAATATTAGAGAAAAAAAGAGGAATAAAGGGGAAAGGCCAGGAAAAAATAGAAAAGGGAAAGCTGGCTAAAACTAAGAGAAATGACAGGGCCAAGAGATTTAGAGATAAGGTTAGATATAGCATAAAAGGGGGATACCACATGGGAATGTATCTTTGTATTTTTTATTAGAAATGTAGATTAGGGCGATGTGAAGTTTATAACTTACTGGGAATTACTAGATAATTATAGATGAGAAAAATGAAGATGGAGTGAATGAAATTAAGAGGGTTCTATTGTTATTAATCCTTTCTTTCTATCTATATCTATCTATCTATCTATCTATCTATCTATCTATCTATCTATCTATCTATCTATCTATCTATCTATCTATTTATATATTTATCTATCTATCCCTCCATAGATTTTCACGGGTACAGGTATCCAGGACTTGCCGTGTTCGGGTCTTTTCCCATGTAAGATTGAGTGTAACTTTTTGCTCACAAAAGCACGAAGCCTAAAGCACCAGCCTGAAGATGGCGAGTGGGACCTCGTCGAAACGTCGCCAAGATACTCTCAATCTTACATGGGAAAAGACCCAAACACACCAAGACCTGCATGTGTGTGTGTGTGTGTGTGTGTGTGTGTGTGTGTGTGTGTGTGTGTTTTTTCTGAGGTTCTCGCGGGTATTTGTATGTGGATCTTTGGTTATTCGGGTTTTCTCCCGCGTAAGATTGGAAGTATCTGGGCAACGTTTCGATGAAGTCTCATTCATCATCTTCAGGCTTCTGTCTTCAACTCTGTGCTTCTCAGAGTGATGTGAGCTTGCAGCTGCTTCTTCCTTTTAACTGCTAGTGGGGTGTGACTTGATTGGGTGGGGGCTTGGCTGTGTTCTGATTGGGTGGGGGTGTTCTCATTGGTTGGGGTTTTGGCTGTGTTCTGATTGGTTGGGGGTTGGCCATGTTCTGATTGGCTGGAGGTGTGTTCTGTTCAGGTGGGGGCTTGGTTGTGCTCAGGTTGGTCTTAGTTACTGGGGATTTGAGCTGGTGAGCTGTGATCTTGCTGTTTGGCTTCGAGTTCGTGGTCGTGCTGCATCTTCATGGTGGGGGTCAGTTCGCTTCATGTATGGCTCAGAGGGGTTTGAAGTGGGTAGTGATGCAGCTGCAGTGCGGCTTCTGGTCTGTGGTCGTGTCTCATCTTCTGTGTGGGTGTGAGTCTGCTTTTACGTGGAAGTGTGGTGGTGGCATCTCATGTGGCCCTCGTGGGTGTGGGTCTGGTGTCATTCATCATGTTAGGTACTGCCTGTTCATGAGGGCGGGTTTCCAAATGGCTGGTAAGCGGAGGTGTCATCTCTTTTATTCATGCTGTGTGGGCGTTTTTCTATCTCTATGGCTTCTCTGATTATTCTGTTGTTGAAGTGTTCGGTTTTGGCGATAGTTCTGGTATTTTTAAAGTCAATCTCATGTCCTGTGGCTTTGAGGTGTTGGACCAGGGAAGAGGTCGGTTCTTCTTTTTTGATTGAGTTCTTATGTTCTTCAACACGTGCACTTATTCTTCTGTTAGTTTGTCCAATGTATGTGGTGGGGCAGGCAGTGCAAGGGATTTCGTATACTCCTTGGCTTTCTAACTCGATTTTGTCTTTAGGGTTTCTTAGGATGGTGGATATTTTTCTGTTTGTGCAGAATGCTGTTTTAATGTTGTGTTTTTGGAGGATCTTGCTGATTTTGTCTGTAGTGCCTTTTATATATGGGAGGAGGGCTTTGCCGTTCTCTGTCTTGGATTTTGGTTGGGGTTTCTTTTTGGATTAGGTGGGTAATCTTCTTTCTTTGGAATCCATTGGCTGTTAGTACGTTGGTGAGAGTGTTTAGTTCGGTTTTTAGGTGTTGTTCATCAGCTAAGCATTTTGTTCTGGAGATGAGTGTCTCAGCTACGGAATTTATCTGTGCTGGGTGGTGGTGTGAGAGTGCATGTAGATAGCGGTTTGTATGTGTTTTCTTCTGGTAGATGGTGTGTCCTAGGGAGCCATTGGGCTTTTTGTATACCAAGACATCTAGGAAGGGAAGTTGATTGTTAGCTTCTGTTTCCATGGTGAATTGTATTTTGGGGTGTAGGCTGTTGAGGTGTGTGAGGAAGTTGTTCAGTTTTTCTTTCCCGTGTGGCCAGATTATGAAGGTGTCATCTACGTATCTGAGCCAGAGTTTGGGTTTGTGATCATATTTTTCTAGAGCTTGTGTTTCAAAGTGTTCCATGTAGAGGTTTGCGATGACAGGTGAGAGGGGTGATCCCATGGGTGCTCCTTCTATTTGTTTGTATTTTTGTCCGTTGTAGGTGAAGTATGTATTGGATAGACAGTGGTTGGTCAGATCTAGGATGTGCTGGGGGGTTGTATTTGTTTTGGATGGCTGTCAAGGCTTCTTTTATTGGCACTTGGGTGAAGAGGGATATGACATCGAAGCTCACTAGTAGGTCGCTGGGTTGTAAGTTTTGTTTCTTTATGATCTCGATGAACTGGAATGAGTTTCTTACATGTGAGTTGATGGATTCTGCATAGGGCTGTAGTTTTTTGGCGAGAAATTTGGCTAGGTTTTGTAGAGGTGAGCCTATGGAGCTGACTATTGGTCTAAGTGGAGTTCCTTCTTTGTGTATCTTGGGGAGACCATAAAGCTTGGGGCATCTGGATGATTTCTCTCTGGGTATGATTCTTTGCTGGATTTCTTCACTGATGGGGGAGGCTTTTATTTTGGATCTGGTGGTTTTTTCTAGGTAGGTGGTGGGATCTGTCTTTAGGGGTTTGTATGTGGGGTCTAGGAGTAGGTTGGTTAACTTGGTTTGGTAGTCAGATGTGTTCATAACCACTGTCGCGTTGCCCTTGTCTGCTGGTAGGATTATTATGCTGGTGTCTTCTTTCAGGTTACGTAGTGCAGTTTGTTCTTCTTTGGATAAGTTGCTTTTGGGTGGTTTGCTAGTGCAGAGGATGTTGGTGATTTCGAGTCTGATTCTATTAGCATCATCAGGGTTGGTTTTGGTCAGGCTGGTTTCAACTCCGATATGATGGTTTCTGTGGGGATGTGTTTGGGAGCGACAGCAAAGTTGAATCCTTTGAAAGGACCTTGGTTTCGGCTTCGGTGAGGATCTTGTCTGAGATGTTGTGCACTGTTTGTTTCATGTGTGGCTGTGAGGGGGAGGAGTTGGTTTCTGGCGTTGTTGTAGTTTTCTGAGTTTGTTGGTGTGTGTGTCTGTCTTGAGGGTGGTCTGTGTTTCGGCTCTCCAGACAGCGAGTTGTTTGGTTTGTCCCAAAGTAAGGGGTGAATCTTGTTGCTGAGTCTGAGGTGAAGTGTGAGGAGATCTTTGTTGATTTGGTCTTGGAGAAATCTTTTTGTGTGAAGTTCATTTCTAATTAGGGCCAATTCTGTTCTTTTTAGGATGCGTTTGGTGGCTGCTATGTTGGTGTGGAATTTCAATTGGAAGCTTGTGGGAATTAAATTTTGATCTCGGCAGTTGCATAGGAATGCAGGTCACATAAAATGGAAGCTCTTTGGACTTCAAGTTTTTCATAAGTCCTGGTCAGATGGTGGGTTTCTTCCCCGTAGAGGTGCAATATTTGTTTTCTGAGGTTCTCGCGGGTATTTGTATGTGGATCTTTGGTTATTCGGGTTTTCTCCCGTAAGATTGGAAGTATCTGGGCAACGTTTCGATGAAGTCTCATTCATCATCTTCAGGCTTCTGTCTTCAACTCTGTGCTTCTCAGAGTGATGTGAGCTTGCAGCTGCTTCTTCCTTTAACTGCTAGTGGGGGTGTGACTTGATTGGGTGGGGGCTTGGCTGTGTTCTGATTGGGTGGGGGTGTTCTCATTGGTTGGGGTTTTGGCTGTGTTCTGATTGGTTGGGGGTTGGCCATGTTCTGATTGGCTGGAGGTGTGTTCTGTTCAGGTGGGGGCTTGGTTGTGCTAAGGGTTGGTCTGAGCACAACCAAGCCCCCACCTGAACAGAACACACCTCCAGCCAATCAGAACATGGCCAACCCCCCAACCAATCAGAACACAGCCAAAACCCCAACCAATGAGAACACCCCCACCCAATCAGAACACAGCCAAGCCCCCACCCAATCAAGTCACACCCCACTAGCAGTTAAAAGGAAGAAGCAGCTGCAAGCTCACATCACTCTGAGAAGCACAGAGTTGAAGACAGAAGCCTGAAGATGATGAATGAGACTTCATCGAAACGTTGCCCAGATACTTCCAATCTTACGCGGAGAAAACCCGAATAACTAAAGATCCATATATATATATATATATATATATATATATATATATATATATATATATATATATATATATATATATATTCAGGTATTTTCCCATGTCATTATAGTTATGATTTTAAAGTTGTAGCAACGTTTCGGCAGAATCTCATCTGCCATCATCAGGCTTCTGTATTGTGTTCGTCTGCTGAAACGTTGCTACAACTTTAAAAGCACAACTATAATGACATGGGAAAATACCCGAACAAAGCTGAATACCATACATGTAAGTACCCGCGAAAACTATATATGGATCTTTGGTTATTCGGGTTTTCTCCCACGTAAGATTGGAAGTATCTAGGCAACGTTTCGATGAAGTCTCATTAATCATCTTCAGGCTTGTGTCTTCCGCTCTGTGCTTCTCAGAGTTGTGTGAGCTTGCAGCTGCTTCTGCTTGCAGCCTGAAGATGATGAATGAGACTTCATCGAAACGTTGCCTATATACTTCCAATCTTACGTGGGAGAAAACCCAAATAACCAAAGATCCACATACTAATACCCGCTAGAACCTCAGAAAACATATATATATATAGGGGATAAAGAATTGAAAATATATGTGAGGATGAAATGATTTTGATATTGAATTAATGAATTGAAATATGAAAGGGAAATGTATCTAAAGATTAGTTGAATGGATAATAATTTGAAGTGATATTAATTAAGAACGTTGAAAGTGTAACTATGACTATGTATAAATATTGTAATCTGGAATCAAGTTTCTCGTGTGAAGAGATGTGTAAAAAATAAAAATAAAAAACTTTTTTGGGGGGGAAAGCATACACTTGCAGAGACCTACAATTCCCATGTTTAAATCCTAGCTATTTTCTTCCCAATTATTATTTTTTAATAAATGGAAACATAGACATTTATTTTACTGGCTTGAGATTTGGAGTCATAAATTCAGATTTTTCCTTGCCTAAAATTGCTAATTCTATTTTGACATCCTCAGTTCTTACCCCTAATATAATGACTTAGATTAGCCTTTCTCAAGATAATGCATTGGGCTAAATTCCTGAAATTAGGTTAATACATTCATTCTAAGCAAATAATGCCCATTTCTTACTATATGCTATAGGCTTATTGCTATAGGCTTAATTTGGACAGATATAAATTGTATTTTCCCAGAAGCATTTTGCTATCCCTAAATTTAACATGCTATTATACTTAGTCACTCCTGAACTATTTGCTTTCATTGTAGGTTTTGCTCGTTGCTTGTTTTTGCTTCGAAATAATTGTATACATTTGAAATGAAGACTCAAATCCAAAGAAAAACAAACATGATATTTCTGGGCTTGGTGCTGTTTTCTGAACAAACTATAAATAAGGGGGGGGGGACCCAACGCAAATATGTTAATTATGGGCTTTGTGGGAGAATACTGGAACAAAAGGACAAACAATCCTTAATGGCACCTGAATAGACTAAAATAAAGTACAGTATTTAGGTAGCTAAACTAAGCCTATCCCAATCCATTCAAGTATATCCCAAATAAATGGTGCAAGTGATCAATTTGCACTTGGAGTCTCATGTCTCTTTTACAGGTAGTCCTCAATTCCAGCTCACAATTGGGAGCAAAATTTACATTGTTAAGCAAGGCCTGAATAATAAATAGCTGTTAAATGAGTTGCACTCAATTTTGCAATTGAATTCAACTTTCTCCACCTTTCTAGCTTTCACATATTTTTATGTGCATGTCCACACAATTTTATGAAATGAGATGAAATTTGGCAAACTATTATATGCACAATAATGTCTGAAAAGGGGGTTGAAAGAAATGGTTGCTTGGTGGTTGTTCTCCTTCATAGAGTGAGTAAAAACATCTTTTTGCCACTTGCCCCAAGCTTTATTTGTAGGCATATTTCAACACTGATCTTTTCATCATGGGGTTTAATTAAGACTGAATCATCAAAATGATGCCAGATCATCTTAGATCCCAGGTTCACTTTCCCAACACACTTGAAGAAAACACCATTCTTGGATATTAGCCAGTTCCCCTTTAGTTTAGAACAGCCTCCCTTAAGGGAGGATCAGCAAAGATTTAGCCAAACTTTTTTTAAAGGGGTGTGGGGTACCTTTATGTTTTAATTTTTCTTTCCTTGTCTTCAGCTCATGAACAGAATGATTATAGAAAACTTTCAACTCATCTCTAATGAACTAAGTGCTAGAGCACACTGTAACTACATAGCCAAAAAGGCATTAAGAGTTGTTAACCTAATCCTGCGTAGCTTTTTCTCCGGTAATATCACACTACTAACTAGAATATACAAAACATTTGCTAGACCAATATTTGAATACAGCTCATCAGTCTGGAACCCACATTATGTATCTGATATTAATACAGTTGAGAAAGTGGAGAAATAATTCACAAGAAGAGTTTGCCACTCCTCTACTTGTTGCAGAATACCTTATGCCACCAGACTTGAAATTCTGGACCTAGAAAACCTAGAACTACACTGCCTTCGGTCCGATCTAAGTATAGTATATAAAATTATACATTGCAATGTCCTACCTAGCAATGAATACTTCAGCTTCAATCATAACAATACAAGAGCACACAATAGATACAAACTCAAGGTAAACTGCACCAAACTTGATTGCAGGAAATAGGACTTCAACAACAGTGGTCAATGTCTGGAATACTCTACCTGACTCCGTGGTTTCTTCCCCAAACCCCAAAAACTTTAACCTTAAATTGTCTACTATTGACCTCACCCCTTTCCTAAGAGGTCTGTAGGGGGCGTGCATAAGTGCACCAACGTGTCTACTGTCCCTGTCCAATTGTTCCTTTTTTTCTTATGTGTATCCATTTCATGTATTAATAACTATGTTTATACTTATACCTGTTATCTCGCTTGACAAAATTAAATAAATAAATAAATCTTCAGCTGCCTGAGAAGTCTTAAAGGAGTCCCAGTGCAGAAGGCATCTGCTGTCGTATGCATTAAATCCTTTAAAAAAAAAAAAAAAAACTATGTTGCAAAATAATTTAGTCTCCTTCATCCTTTTGGTTTTCTATTTTTTCTCTCTCTTTTTTTCCGGAATTGATAGTACATTTGGCCTCATTAAATATTTTCACAAAAGACCAGAAGGAGCTAGTTCCAGTCCATTATATGAGTGATAAACTGTTTTTAAAACATGGCCTAATTAAATAATTACTCAATAGACCACAGCTATTTTGATCTGTCATGTAGCTAATGTGCAGTTTCCCAAAAATGAGCTAATTAAAGTAATTACCCAATAGAGCTCAATAACTCTAAACAAGCCATTTCTTCTGGCTGGGTACTTAGTACCTGGTTGGGAGTTTCAAAGAATCTTCCAAGCGGATGAGATTATTTGTAAGTAAACTATTTGATCCCTGGGTAAATAATGGTTCTGAGCCCTCTTTAGATTTTTACACTAGTAATGCTCTATTGGTTTTAACTGACATTTTTCTTGTTTACAAAATCTGGACCTGTGGGGAATATACACATATGCACAGTAGTTGAAATACTGTTTAAAACTAGAGTTTAAAATCCATTAATCCCCCCTTCCTCTCTTTCACAAATATATCCACTGTGTTTAGGGAAATGTGCAAGTGAGTTTTCAATTGTATAAATGAGGTTCAGTGTAGTATCTAATGTGGCAAACAACAGCCATTTGTGTACAGCCCTTCCTGTCTGAATCCCCTCTTTTTAAATGGGAATAGATGTAAATCTCTGAATATCTTGTAATAAAAACTGTTTAATAGTTGAATGAAGTATGAGCCTCTCTTGCATGCCAAATCCGAGTCAGCAAAATCTGTCTGCCAACATTTGCTGTTCCAATTTCTGATCCCTATTCTTCATCTATTTGAAACCCATCCCAGAAATGTCTGCCTTCTCTGCTTTGTCTTTCCACCAAGTGATGGCAACCTGATTGCATATTTAAAAGGCATGTTAAGCAATATGATTAGGTAAATCATTTGACCTTGCTACCTTCTCCTTTCCCAGATATCATTAGGTGGTGGGAAACCATTCACCAAAATGAGCTCCTGCTCCGTTTGTCTAAAATATACCAGCAGCATCTCGCCATCTGTAATGGAACATGTGTATGACCTTGGGGATGAGCAAAAGAAATTCAGCCAAGGACAGGATCAGACAAGAAATGGAGGCACTCACAGTTTTTTTAGTGGTCGTAATAAAGAAACATAGGAAGGATTTTCCCTAACCTATCTGGCCTGTTCAAGTGATAGTGAGTAGTTTGTACATTCAGATCTGCAGAATTCTGTTATTGTAGCCTTGGGGATAACATAGATTTAGCTCATCTAGTTGTGCTCCCTATCTGGTCTATCTAGGATGGCTGACATCAATTTTACAAGTCTGAGAAAAAGACTTCTTACCAAACTTTCAATGGTCTTTTCCAGTTAGGTTGAGCCTGTCAGAACTGCCATTGCATTGCTTCAGCTCTGCTTTGTTTTGATGGCACGCTGGCATAAAAAGAGGGGAGGAAGGAGTAAGGGGACATAGGGAGGGGAGATAACAGGAAATAGAGGTACCAGTCCAGAACAGAAGCTGGAAGATCCAAGGACACAAACAAGAGAATGGAATGCTAATGGCCACCAAAGAGGCGCCAAACTTTAGGACTGTTACTAAAACACCTAGTTTGAATATATTTACAAAGGCCTGGAAGAAGGGAAAAACACTGGTTTACATGGGAATATTCAGATCTGGCTTTTCTTATGCTATAACCACTTGGCTGTAATAAAAGTTAACTTTTTGCTACAAATGGAATTGAGGGTCATTCTTTCCTAAAGCTCAAGGCTGGGACAGACCTGCCAGAGTACTTCTTAAGTTTCTTTCCATAACTGTTTTACAACTATGAGGTCTTCCTTCTCTTGCCTGATTGTTTCCTAGACAGCAACTCTGTCATTCATCTCCCAAGGTAATACATACATTCCATTATTCCATCGCTCCTACCCCTGTGTTTGTAATATCATGTTGCTTATCTAAAAGGGAGAGGCTTGCATTATTCTGGAACCACACTGACTTCATCCTTGGATGTTTGCAGTGCCCACCAATCATGATCATGACACAAGGAAGGGATAGGGAAGATCCTGTCCCTCCTACTTTAGGTCATTGGAGAGTACATTTTTAGCACCACACCTCCCCAAATTATTGAACACATTTGTGGAAGAGTAAAATTGATTTCTTTAAATGTATTTGATTATTTAGGTCAGGTTACCCTAAACTGCTATCAAAAATAGTCAAGCCCAACCGGGAATAGATATATTTTTATTTATGCTATGAAGCTTGTTCTATTATTCTCTGCTTTTTCATTATTTATTTGCTTCATTTGATTTGTTGCTGCCTGATTCCAAATGACTGTGGGCGACTCACAAGATACCAGACAGAAGGAAAACAATATAATAAGAAGCAATGAACAAGAACACCAAACTAGAAGAGAAGAGAATGAACCAGCTGTTTCTTATATTTAATAGTACACAGATTAATATTTTACATTTTTATGCTTCCAAGCTGCTCAAAAGGAAAATGTCATTGGGTGATCAATGTTTGCAAAGAAGGAAAGAAAATGTTCGATAAACAACTGGGATTTTTTTTAAAAAAATCTGATTTGGATTATCAGATTATCCATGTAAATGGACATCAGCCTGAATTTGAACTAAAATCCAGGGATATCAAATTACGTCTTTTTTTTAAAATGCTGAAGAAGCTTCTAATGCATTTGGCTAATAGCTTCCTATCTCCTATATCCACTTAAAATACTCTGTGGTTTCATTACAGTTTCTAAGACAAGATTGCTTATTAACAACATGTTCAAGAAAATGACTTGTAGGTAATTTGAAGCTCTTGAGTGTCGTGTTTTGTTTTGTTTTTTGTTATTTCGCTTCTTAAGTTTTCTCATGGACATATTTTAAATTCCTTACTCTGTACTTTTTCTCCCCTACAACTTCCTTCCTTCTTACACTTCATTAAGAAGATTGCTACTGGTAAGGGAAAAAATAATAAGTTAGTTAGGGTCACCACCAGAAAGAATAACCTGGTTATCAAATATAGGTGAATAAGATGGAAACTTTGGAGAAAAGAAGGAAGGTTTTGGAATTGGTTCTTATTTATTAAGTCTCCGAAAGCTTATGAACCTTCATAATTGCTTTTTATCTTACCTATATATACACCTCCTACTAGAAAACTGTAGGTAATTTGTTTTTTTATGATTAGATACCAAAATCTCTGCTATTGTTGTGAGCCTATGTGGAAACTCACAGTTATATTTCATATCTGAATTTTGAGGAAAAATCCACTGCCTTCCAGCACTGATGATGTTACCTACTTGGGTACTGAAAAATCTTCACAAAAGTAACCAAGCTCAAATTAATTTGGGCCTGTAGATCCCACCAAGTATCTGTTGACAATATTGGGAACACAGTAACACAGTGTCTACTGCAATACTCTCAATTACGATGATGGGTTGTGTAAAGTTTTCTTTACATCCTGAAAGATGGGACAGCAGATACTATTTAACCATAAAGCAGTTGGCCAACCTGTCTAGGAATTCTGGGAACAGCCCTCCTGACATTCCTGGAAGGCATTAGATTGGAAGGTGATCTAAACGCTTAGTCCTGTCAGGAAATATTAACCTAACCTATGTATGAAGTGAGGGAAGCATTAAGACTGTCAGTGAAAGGAAGGACAGCAGCTTGTGGCTAATTCTAAACAGGCTCCACCTAACTGTAATCTATGAAGGCCATTAGTAAGATTTCTCTGATTTTTTTCTTTTCTTCCTTCCTTCCAATATCCAAATTCATTATCTCATATTTAAAATCCACAATCGGTATTAAAATCTACCCAAAACACCACTACTAGTATTTCTATATAGGTGGAAATCTGGGTTGTTTTAATGGTTTTCTGGAACATTATCAAGATAGAGTCAAATGTAACTCAGGGTATAAGCTGTTTCCCAATGTTTGAGCTACCATTAAGAAGGTCTACTGTTAGGCTCTTATTGTCTTGGTCTGTTGTGGATTGGGTATCCTAATCCTCTTCTCTCAAATTGATTAGACAAGATAGATGGACTCAGGCTTGTCTAAATGAAAACAGAAGCAGAGCCATATTATAAGGGCTTTGAATTTGACCCCAATACAACAACTGCAGCACTAGTGTTCCAACCCTGAAGCTCTGCCAGTAGCATATATTTTGAATCAACTGCAGTTACCCATCTGGCTTACAATGGTTTACATGGGGAGATAAAAAGGGAATAAGAAGGTCCCAATGCAAAAAAAAAAAAAAAAAAGCAACTAGCATATTAGCCAAAGTTGGACAAATGATCTATGGCCACAATCCAGGAGTGGGATTCTACTGGTTCAGACTCGTTCAGGCGAACCGGTAATTCCAGTGATGATTTGGCCCCACCCACCTGCCTCTGCCCTAGTCTGTTCTTTATTTCTGAGTTTTACAGCTCAGCTGATTCGTGTGGCAAAGTGGATTGCCACGCCTCAGCTGATGTACTCACCGGGGCTGCAGTAGAAGGTAAGTTTTAGAGCTGAAAATTGAGGTTTTTTTAAATGCTGCACGTGCACTCAACAAACCAGTTGTTATAGCAGTTGAATCCCACCCCTGCCACAATCTCTATCTGCTGGTCAGACTGGAACTGTGAAACCTGCTGTTTCAGAGAAAGTATTATTGTGTCCAGACCTAACCATAGAAATGAGATAATGAAAGGTTTATCTATATGACTCACAGTGGCCCAGTGGTTAGAGTGGAGTACTGCAGGCTATTTCTGCTGATTGCTGGCTGACTGCAATTTGGCACTTCAAATCTCCCCAGGCTTAAGGTTGACTCAGCCTTCCATCTTTCTGAGGTGGGTAAAATGAGGACCCAGATTGTTAACTCTGTAAACCGCTTAGAGAGGGGCTGTAAAGCACTGTAAAGTGGTATATAAGTCTAAGTGCTATTGCTATATGTAACATCTCCTTCTTACGGAGATTCAATTTAACCTTGTTTTGTCCCATCCAGTCCTTCCAAAACTCCATACCATGAAAAAGGACTTCTATGGTGTCTCTAATATGGTGTGGAACCAGGATATATAATTGAGCATTATTAATATTCTGATGATTCTTTTACCAAACTAATTGAAAAGTATTTCCAGTTGCTTTCACAGAAATGATAAATAACACGAAGGGAAAGAGCTGATCTCTTCTTGCCAACCAAACTGAAATAAATTCAGCTTCTTCAGTTTTCATTCTTCCATGACCTCCAACTATAACTCTTTACTGAAGAAAGAATAGAGCTATTGTAATATAGTGTCCTTCATCAGCAATCCTTGGAGTGGATTCAGAAGATCAACAGCAAGGCCTATCAAGGAGACTTGGGCAAATCTTGTACTTTGGATTGCAAGGGATTATTTGTGAAAGAGTTCTAGGTGCATGTGCTGGCAGAGACAGTTGGGAATGCTTTCCACATCTGTGTCAAGTCTACGTCCTCTTTTGAAGCATGACAACTTGCATTATAAAGTCCAATGACTTTAATTGATGTCTCTCTTTTTCTTAGAAGCAGGGATTATGTACAACAGATGTCCCCCAGACTGAAGATCACATTGTGACCTCATGTGTCACAGTGTCAAAAGCAATCCTTTTCATCTTAGCACCAGAATATCAGAAGGTCTGAGATACCTCCAGGTTGTTTATTAAAAATAATTGTATCCCATGAATGCTATAAATAAAATCCAAAACCTCCATTTTGTTTGGTGGTTTATGATCAGAAGAGTCCACAAGTTCTTGTGGCTTTTGTCAGAATTGCAACCATGGAATCGTGCCACCAGCTCTGCCACTTTTTATACTGTACGCGTGGGATGTCACAGCATGTGCAAAAACAAAAAAACACCAGGACTTGTCCTATGTCATTGCAATACTTTCATCAATCTGATTCACTTTGATCTTGCAAATGTCTCTACTTCTGGTTTATCTAACTGTAAACACCCAGAGTCATGTGAAGCATTGGCAAGGGATGTTTCAGATGCTAATGGTCCATAAATAGCATCAATATGAGCAGAGCCTTCTTTGTTAAAGCACTGAAGCAAATTCAATCTTTCAAAGGCTGATGCAGTTGCGTTAAAGGTTATCTACACATATATGTAGACTCCTATGTTCCCTCTAGAACGTCCTGCCTTCCTGGGTGATGTCTGCCCCTGTATCTCCTGTCCTTCTGCAAGAGTTTCAAGACCCAGCTCTCCTGTTTGGGCTGTGGTACCACTCCCCACCCATATTCTAATTCATATTGTCGTACTTTCATTATTTATATTTATGTTTCGTGTTTTACTAATGATTTTACTTTTTAAAAATAATTTTACATTCTACTGTTGTAAGGCACCCTGAGAAGCCCCATAGTGAGATGGGAAGCAAATATAATAATAATAATAATAATAATAATAATAATAATAATAATAATAATAATAATAATAATAATAATAATAATAATAATAATATATTATAAATTGATGATATTATAAAAGGGATGATGAGGCTCTAGAAAGAGTACAGAGAAGAGCAACAAAGATGATTAGGAAATTGGAGGTTAAAACATATAAAGAACCATTGCTGAAATTTGATATGTCTTGTTTAATGAAAAGAAGAACTAGGTGTGACATGATAGCAGTGTTCCAACATCTCAGGGGGTCAATCTATTCTCCAAATCACCACAATGCAAGACAAGAAGCAATGGATGGGAACTAATCAAGGAGAGAATCAGCCTAAAACTAAGGAGAAATTCCCTAACAGTGAGAACAATTAACCAGTGGAATAGCTTGCCTTCATAAGCTGTAGGGGCTCCATAACTGGAGGCTTTTAAGAAGACACTGGACAGCCACTGGAATGGCATAAGATTTCCTGCTTGTGCAGGGGAAGACTTTCAAAGTCCCTTCCAACTCTGTTATTCTGTAAATGATAAGAAATATGTTCCTGCAGAGTTGCCTTATGAAGAGAAGTTTTGCAGAAGAGAAGAAAATGCTGTGAGATTTACTTCCTTGGCAGTTAATCAGAATTAGGAAGATACAGGTGGTCCTTGATTTAGGAACCTACCCATTATTGTTGCAAGTCATGATAGTTGTAAAACAGGTTACCCATGTGACTGACCCAATTTTATGACCTTTTTTGAGGCAGTCGTTAACCCTTTTGGTTGTTAAATGAATACATTATTTACTATGCAGTCGGTTTTGCCAGAAACTAGAAGTAAATGCCCAGTTTTGACAAAAATGTTCCAAAATGAACTCATACTCCTGCAGGATGCTACAACATCCAGAAATGCAGGCTGATTGGTGAGCATCTGATATGCTGTGAGGATGGGGAGTGCCAGCAGAACTTTGAAACCAGGTTGCCATAACTTCAAATGGTTACTAAACAAT
This sequence comes from Notechis scutatus, assembly GCF_049901735.1. Classification (NCBI taxonomy): domain Eukaryota; kingdom Metazoa; phylum Chordata; class Lepidosauria; order Squamata; family Elapidae; genus Notechis; species Notechis scutatus. The sequence goes on along the minus strand of NC_142025.1, from coordinate 14,772,364 downwards.
CAGTTGTAAGTCAAGGGGTATCTGTAACCATATCCTATTTGTAGATATATATTTTTTGTGGGCAACAGATGCAAAGGTACCATCTTACAATTGTATTTATGGTATTCCATAGTGGCAATAATTAATCAAAGACAGCAAAATTGTTTCAGAAATAGTTTTCAGGGTCAGCCACCAAGCAAGATCAGGCTATCAACAGATAGCAGGGTTAAGTGTCAGCGAAGAATCTAAAGATCAGAAGCTGGACAAGAAAAAAATTAACTGAAGCTAATCTGTTAGCACATAATATCTCAGCCCCAATCTGTTCAAACAGTGGGGGTCTTTCTCCTCATACTTCAGGATTAGATTTGAGCTTTCTTTTTTGTATCCTTTGTGGATTCTTTTTTTTTCTCTCACAAATCATTTCCTGTAGCAATTCATTATTTATCAATTCCAAGTGCCATTGATCTAAACTCTGACTAGTTCAGATGTTATTTTTATTGTAGTGTTAATATTAATGTTGTTTGCTCAGCTCCCACATGGCTGAGTTTTCACAGTGGTGCTAATTGCAAGATTTGAAACTAATTAGCCTTCCTTTTAAACTCCAAAATCTTTAAATCCCTGCTGTAGATTTTGAATAAAGGTTTCTCACTGTTTATTTTATTTTATTTTTTAAAAAAACATCAATGATTTGGTAGCTAAGATTTCAGTACATTATTAGCTTTTTTTTCCACAATACTGTTCCTGATATAAAATCCACTGCTAAATGCTAAAAAATAGATATTTTACTGAAAGAAATATTTGTTACAGCCAAATGATATTGTTTCCTTTCCTTGCTAAACAAGGAAATGTGTGATCACATGCCATCCAACACACTTTGTGCTTGCAGAATGCTTGCTTTTCAAATCAGCTGATCTATCCAGCAGTTATTTAAGAGATATGTACTTAGCAAATGTAAACTATCAATATCATGTGTTTGATTGTGGGCTACAACAGCTTTTTCACAGTACTGTTGAGGCATGAATGTGTACATAGCATGGATGCAAAGACTGTACTCTGTCAAAAATAAAAGCCTAGAGACAATCTACACTTATGTGTACCATAACTCATAGTTCCTTGTAATTTTTTTTATAGTTCCTAGTAAATACCATTTCCTATGTAAACTAATCCAACCATTATTAACTTATCAATCTTTTCCATAAATAAAACAGATGTTAATGGCTCCTCTCCAAAAGGACCGAAAATATTCTTACAACTTTATACCAATAAATAGCTTTGGATTAAGATAGATTTTTTGACCTGATTAGCTGATTCCCTTCATTTGTTACTATGTTATGTTTTTCTCTTTGTTCTCATTTCAACTGCCCTTTATTTTTATGGGTTTATTTTATTGATGTGTTGTTATCTGCTCTGGATTTATTTGGTGACATATATTTATGACAATGGTTAACTTTGCATTCATTTTATTGTCACCAGTTCCCTTGAGCACATTTTTGTGCAAAGCTGGATTGAATAAATAAACAGATGGACCTTAATAGGTGTGATCTGATATAAGGCAATTTCCTGTCCCCTAAGGTGCGGAAATGTTTTATATAGCAAATTTTGTGAGGTTGGATACAGATTGGAATATTATCTTTTTCTTCCCAAGATAGTTTATTGGGAGGGAGGGAGAGGGGGGAAGGAAAGAAGGAAGGAAAGAAAGAAGGAAGATCAGTAAGTGTCAAAAATATTCTTAGGTATATGTCATTCGCTCTGTGTTTGAGAAACATGATAAAACATCTTTTGAAAACCTAGGAAATATCGTCCAGGAAGATATAGGGTACATCTAATTCACTCTCTAGTAGTCATTGTGAAACATCTTCACCAAAGCCAAAATTGATAAAGAATTTAATTCTAATTTAATTTTGTCTCCTGGCCTAAGATTCTCTCTGAAAATGATGTTAATATTTTGAATGTAAAAGGTTGTTCTCTAAAAGTGTCACAGATTTTCAGTAAAAAGATATTTTCCTAATGAACTTGCTTTCTATAGCATGCCTTTCAAATGTAAAGAAATCTCCCTGTGATGACCCGGAGTGTAACAAAATCCAAAACGTAAATAAGTGTCCTTTAATGCCTCCAACTTGGCCCCACTGTTCAATAATTCTCAGCTGGAGATAAAACTTATGCAAAAATAGTCTTGAAAAGTAAGTAATACAGTCCAAACTTAATGAGCAGACAGAGGTGAAATAAAAAACCAAAACAAAGTACAATGAAGTAATTTCCACAATGGACCAGGATAAGTAGTTACCAACTTCAAGGAGATAACAAGGCACAGTCTGTTGGAAGGACGCCAACCAAGATAACTTCAGCCCAAAATAAAACAGCTTTGCTTCTGGCAATGCTATGTTTTAACCATCTCTCTTATATATTATTCTCCCCAGCTTCAATCAATGAGGAGGATCATGGCCGTTTCCTCTCTCGTAAGCCAAGTTGTTTCCTTCTCTGTTCCTCACTGCATGTCTTAGGATGAAGAGGGGATGGGCCTGGTTCTTCCTCTGACTGCCCAGCTGGCCTCTGCTTTTCACCAGCCTCCTCCACAACCTCTACAGTCACACCTCCACTCCCTGTTGGCTGTTCCTCCTCTCCCCCAGAGTCCAACTCTAACAAGGGCATGACAATACCTATTGGTTTTCCATTTGGCAAAAGGATGAAAGATGCCAAGTCTTTTCTAAACCCATGTGCAATTTAATAATTTTGTGAATACGGGTAGTTTTTGACTTACAGAGGTTTATTTAGTGACCATTTTAAGTTACAAAGCACTGAAAAAATGATTTTTTTTCACGATTTCTATCAAAGTACCCTTCAAATCATGAATTTAATTATTTTTGTTCCATTTCTGGGCTGGAATATCCAAAATAACAAATAATTTACACTTTATGAACCCTGCACTGATTTTCCCCATACCTCATTTCTGGTATTCCAAGTAGGAATACATTTCTGTAGGTTAAAAATAACAGATTTCCCAAACTTCATCTGTTACATAATAATCCAAGTTCTAAATTGAGCATTACTTTTGGCCTTTGAATGGAAAGCACAATTAACAGTGAATCTGTAATTAATGAAGACTTATTAAGTGTAAATTTCTTCAATGCCAGCTTTTCTAAAAAAAGAAAAAGTAACTGTTTTTGTATGAAACTTTTAAAAACACATGCCTTTTTTTTAAAAAAAAAAAACACCATGTCACGTGTTTTGATTTTTGCCTCTGTATTCATACATTTTTGACCAGAGGAAGACAGATAATAGCAAAGCTGTTGAATATTCCTCTTCAAGATTTGACAGATCTTGCAAATCTGTTTTAATAGAAGACAATGGTAAATTATGTTGTGTTTCCTCTTAAACATGAGAACCACAATCTTTGATAGTTAGATATCAAGACTTTGTTCATTTTTATCAAAGAGTATATAGAATGAAACCATTAAAACATGCCATTTTCAAATCACTTATGTAATGACATACTTATTTTCAGAATTATGTTCTCCCAGGGCATTTAAGCATCTCACTTAAAAGAGATTAATTTACAGGGCCACATTTAACAAATAATACAATACTTTAACAGAGTTGGAAGGTACTCTGGAGTTCTTCTAGTTCAACCCCCTGTTTAGGCAGGAAACCCTATACCATTTCAGACAAATTGTTATCCAATCTCTTCTTTAAAAACTTCCAGTGTTGGAGTATTCATGACCGCTGGAAGTAAATCATTCCACTGACTTTTTTTCCTTTGAGTTCAAAGGATTCTTAAATCCTTTTATATTCTCAAATATAAAACTAAAACCAGAAGATTTTCTTTTAGGTATCTTGAATAAAGAGCTTGGAAAAAAATGGAACTTTGTTATTATATATGTTGACTCTGGCAAGAATCTTATAGGAGCAAGTATGGGAAAATATGTTAATCCCACAATAGAAGAATGGAAAAAGTAATGCAGTTGACAGAGACAGCAAAACCAACTGCTTTAATTAAAAGAAAATGTTTGTTTCCACTTGGAAACTGCTTTTGGATTTTATGCTAGAAACATTAAAAATTAAACTTTGATTTTAGGTTTTCATGATTAATTTTGCCGTAATAGAAATAGCTAGTACTCATAAATATGTAAGGCAAAAAACTGAAGTTGTAACTATATTTGGTATTCTGCTGTGCCAAAGGAGATTGGAAATTACTGATTTTTGTCCTTTCCTTTTTAGCTTGCATTCTTCTTTTCTTCTTTACTTTTCCCTATTTCCTCATCAGCTAGATTTGTATTTGTATTTTATACTGTAATAAACTTTTTAAAAGACAGCTCAATTTACAAATTCAAATAAAGCTGCATTATTTTTTTTAAAAATAAGAACACATGGACAAACACTACATCATCTATCCGATTAAAAAAAAAAACCTGACAGAACACGAACAATCTGAGTGGTTGGGAGGGGGAGAAGATCTGACCAGGTATGTTATTTCAAAATGTGGGTATGGTCCACAAAGCCTTTACAGTCAAAACACTAATCAGTTGAGCTTCAGGGTAGAGTATAAACAAGATGTTTTTTTTCAATAGATCTTAAGGAGGCTTCTTAAAAAAGGAGAATTTCTCCCAGCATCCTAAAATTAAGCCATTCATTTAAAGTTTGTGCAACAATCATCAATTCTTGGAAGGGTGTTCTGAAACAAATTGGCAACTGTTGAATACATTGCAACCCAGCTATTTTTGGACAGGACTGAATGTTGAATGGTAGGTGTTGCAATTTGCTTAAGTAGCATGATATTATTTTACAAACCATAATGAATTAATCCTTCCAATTTGTTCACCTTAAAGACAGTGTTTGTTTATTCTCAACCACAAATTAATGCTTTGATGATAGCAAAGATTTCAAGATATTCTGCTCAGATGAAGATGGCTCAGGGCAAGCTATGAATGAAATAATAGAATAACAACAAAATTGGAAAGAGAACTCAATGCTGTGTACACTTGGGACACTAATGAACACACTTACACACTCATACATATGTCTCCCTCTCTTTCTCTCTTTCTTGCTCTCTATTGACAGACAAACAGACAGACAGATGATAATAGATAGATACAGTAGATAGATAGATGGATAGATAGATAGATAGATAGATAGATAGATAGATAGATAGACAGACAGATAGATAGATGATAATTAGATAGCTAGATATACAGTATATAGCTATATGGATATATATTGTATGTGTATATATAGATATATGCAATGTGTATATACCACATACACATACACACTATACATATATACTTATACTTGATATATAGATGTGTCTATATGTGCATGTATAAACAAATAAACACACAAAGACTCCCATCAATACTGAGAGGACAAGCCACTTCTATATAAAGAGAGAACAAATCCCACTGCCTTCTAGCACTGTTTGTTTGCTTGCTTTTATTTCACATTTTTTGAGCAGCCAGTTTCTCTCAGAATGTTGTATTCTTATCAAACCTGGTCAATAGTACTAAGTTGTCTCTTGCTTAGATGGGAGCCATTTAAAGTTCACAATAAAAAGAGTAAGTCCTATACCACCTTACCAAGCAAGTGATTCCCTTTCATTGGGATTCAAAAATCTAATAATTTTTTTCTTTTCCACATCCCTTTCTCATCCCTTGATTGGCAATCCCTATTCATTGGATGCAATACTGTTGAAGACCATTACAACATATTTTTACTTGAAGTCAAAAGAATCATCAAACTATATGTACCAACAACAACTCCCAAAACAAAACAAAAAAACAGATTACCCATAACAATAAGGAAACTTCAATCCAAAAAGAGATCACTCTGGCGGAAAAAGAAATCTGGTCACGTTGCCAATTTAAAAAGCCGATACAAAAATTTATGCCACCAGATAAAGACTGAATGCACCAATTAGCATATTAAACAAGAGGAAAACCTTCTAAGCACCAATTCCACCCGTGCTTTTTACAATTTTGTAAACAACAAACTAAAAGACTCAAGGTCCATCCCACCCCTGATAGGACCTAATGGTAAAGACTGCAATGACGACACCATTAAAGCCAACATCTTTAACACATTCTTCGGCTCAGTATTTGTAAACAGCAATGGATCATGCCCAGTATTTCCTAGTCGAACCACAGACAACTACAATGATCTAATACATATTGATTTTACAGAAGATAATGTTGAAAAAGCACTACGCAATCTAAAACCATCTCTATCTATTGGACCGGATGGAATATGTGCCTACTTCTTAAAAAAGCTATCCACTGCCATAGCCAAACCTCTAAGCATAATCTTTGAAAAATATTTCAGGACCTGCTCCTTGCCTAACCTATGGTCACAAGCCACGGTCATCCCCATCTTCAAAAAGGGAGACCCCAGCCTAGTTGAAAATTACAGACCAATCTCCTTATGCTGCGTCACCTGTAAAGTCATGGAATCAATTATTAACCAATCCATCATCCTCCACTTAGAGACAAACAACCTACTCTCCAATAAACAATTTGGTTTCAGAAAAAAACTATCCTGTAATCTGCAACTCTTACACTGCAAAAACATATGGATGACACAACTTGATCAGGGCAAAGCAATGGACGCAATCTACATAGACTTCTGTAAAGCCTTTGATTCAGTGGTACACGACAAACTACTCCTAAAAATAAAATCCTATGGTATCTCTGGACAACTGTATAACTGGATAGAAGCATTCCTGGCAAACAGACAACAAATGGTCAAAATTGGGAGTGTCTTATCAAATTCTGTACCTGTCAATAGTGGTGTCCCCCAAGGCAGTGTTCTAGGACCAACTCTCTTCATACTCTACATAAATGACCTCTGTGATCATATTAAGAGCAACTGCGTTCTTTTCACTGATGATGTAAAGCTGTTCAATACCACAGACAATACTGCTACCCTTCAAAAAGATCTTGACTATGTATCAGAATGGTCAAACAAATGGCAACTTCAAATCTCAACAAATAAATGCTCTGTCTTACAAATCGGCAAAAAAAAATCAGAAAATAAAATACAAGCTGAATAGTCAAGATCTTGTTGATGATCCAAGCTCTGTAAAGGACCTTGGAATAGTCACCTCTAATGATCTAAGTGCTAGAGCCCACTGCAACTACATAGCCAAAAAGGCATTAAGAGTTGTTAACCTAATCCTACGTAGCTTTTTCTCTGGTAATATCACACTACTAACTAGAGCATACAAAACATTTGCTAGACCAATACTCGAATACAGCTCATCAGTCTGGAACCCACATTACGTATCTGATATTAGCACAGTTGAGAAAGTCCAGAAATATTTCACAAGAAGAGTTCTCCACTCCTCTACTCGTTGTAGAATACCTTATGCCACCAGACTTGAAATTCTAGAACTAGAAAACCTTGAATTACGCCGTTTCGGTCTGATTTAAGTATGGTATATAAAATCATACATTGCAATGTCCTACCTGGTCAATGAATACTTCAGCTTCAACCATAAGAACACAAGAGCACACAATAGATACAAACTCAAGGTTAACCGCACCAAACTTGATTGCAGGAAATACGACTTCAGCAACAGAATGGTCAATGTCTGGAATACTCTACCTGACTCTGTAGTTTCTTCCCCAAACCCCAAAAACTTTAACCTTAGACTGTCTACTATTGACCTCACCCCTTTCCTAAGAGGTCTCTAGGGGGCGTGCATAAGCTCACCAACGTGCCTACCGTCCCTGTCCTATTGTTTCTTTTATTTTTCTTTTATTTTTCTCATATGTACCCATTTCATGTATTCATAGCTATGCATACACTCATACTTATTATCTTGTAAACAATTGACAAATCAAATAAATAAATAAAATAAATATCTTTCATATCTTACGTAATATTTTGTGATTCAGAATGATGCTGCTGAATTCTATATGCTCTATGCTCTTGAATTCTATACATTTGCTAGTCTATTCCAGAGTTTGACAGCAGCTCATTCCTTGGGCATTTTTCCCCTTGATGGCTACTTCCCACTGAGCAAGATGAGAATGTCTTTAACAAGGAGCTTTTGACCATCAAGGACATCTCTCAACAGTGGCGATATGTCCTTCCAGGTGGGATCAACCTTTGATGTCTGGAATAATCATAGTAATTTGTTACACCAAGTACAACAATTCTTTTCTCACTTGCCTTTCATGTATCTTCTATTTGCGGTTGATTGAATGATCAGGGTGCCCTGTGTCCTTTCACTCTCACCCATTCTGCACTTAAAAAAAGCTTTGCCTAATAATAAATGATAAAATATGAATAACCATGTCAGTGGTGGGATTCAATTTTTTTTTACTACCGGTTCTGTGGGCGTGGCTTGGTGGGCATGGCTTGGTGGGCTTGGCAGGGGGAGATTACTACAAAATCCCATTCCCTTCCCACTCCACTAACCTGCTTTCCAGCTCTGTTCTCCTGTGCAGGGCAACAAAAGAAGACCCAGCTGATCAGCTGGGACTCGGGAGGCAGAGAATAGATGGGGGCAGGGGCAGTCAGAGGTGGTATTTGCCGGTTTGCCGAACTACTCAAAATTTCCACTTCTGGTTCTCCAGAACTGGTCAGAACCTGCTGCATACTATTGAACCATATATTTTTAAAACTCTAGTTTTAAAACTAACCTCAACCTTTCTCTAATTAGATCAGATTTAATCCTAAAATCCTAATGTCAAAAGTTAATTTTCCCCTTATCTTGAAAGAAATCTAACAATGTTCTCAAACAATGTGCATTTAATAGAATGAATATATGGATAGAAATGGTATCTTATATATGTTTTGTGCAAAGACAATGTGACCGCAGTGCATTTTTCTTAACATGTGATTCTGTTATTGAATGGTTGTTACAAATTTGTTTTATATATTTCTCAAAACTTTTGAATCTGCTCAGGAATGTGGAAGGAGGGGACAGTCTCAGCACTGTACCTGATATGAAAATCTGACTAGAGTATATATTATAACATTGGTACCATGATCAAACATCCTCTACCCCAGTGGTGGGATTCAAAAAATATTACTACCGGTTCTGTGGGTGTGGCTTGGTGGGTGTGGCCATGTGACTGGGTGGCCACCCACCCATTTTTTGGACCTTCTGGACCTCAAAGGAGCCTCTAGGGGGCGTTTTTTCTCCCCTAAGGCTCCTCTGAGGCTCAGGGGGAAAAAAAACAGAGGATGGGAGGGGCATGCAGCACCCCTGCATTCTCCATTTTGGGAGCTTCCTGGCATTTTTGTTCCCCTAAGGCTGCTCTGAAGCTCAGGAAGGCAAAAAATGGAGACGGGGGCTGAGCCATTTTTTGCCTTCCTGGGCCTCAAGCAAGGGGAATCCCAGCACAGCTGATCTATGTACAGCTGATTGTCAGGAGGGGAAAAAAGGAAAGAAATACCTTAGGTGAACGTCAGGCAGGTAGGGTCAGTGAGCATCCGGCGGGAGGGCGACCAGGTCATGGGAGTGACCAGCCAGAACTTACTACTGGTTCGGTGACCCATGCCAAATTCTTGCTACCGGTTCGCCCGATCTGGTGTGAACCGGCTGAATGCCACCATTGCTCTATTCCATTTTTATACTTTCTAGAAGCATCTGAGATCATGTGACAGAATCCTTACCCCTCATTGGACACTATACTGCCTGAACAAACATTTCACTATTGACATAGTCTTAGGAAAATTATCAGGTTCCTTTTTTTGTTGCACAATATTCTGGGCATTTAAAACCAATGTTTTTAAATAATGTTGTTTAAGTTAAGCACATGGACAAGTGCTATGATATTATAAAACACATTACACACCTTTATATCCTATATTACATTAGTAGGGTTTTATGAAGGTAAAACAAAAACAGGACCTTTGAAAGCATAAAATTTCGGAAAAAGTTTAACTTGCTAGATTTCCCATTGTGTGCAATTCCTGGAGACTGCCTGGATAAATCCCTACAGTTTTGTTGGCAAGGTTTTTCAGAAGTAGCTTTCCATTGCCTCCTTCCTAGAGCTGAGAAAAGGGGATTGGCCAGATTACCCAGCTGGTTTCATTGCTGAGGAAATACTATAACTCACAGCTCCCAGTTTATAGCCTGGTGCCTTAACCAAACTGGTTCAACTTCTAAATAATATTGACATTGATTTTAAAAAAATAAGCGTAGAAGCTCTGATCTTACAACTTCTGAGCTTCGAGTAATTTCAGCATAATATCCCAAAACTGAAAAAGAAAAAAGAAAATTAAGAAAAAGAAAACAAATCTGCAAGTGATCTAAAAAAGTAAGGCCATATAATGTTATGTTTTTAATTACTGGAAAAATTATCTTTGGCAGGAACAATAACAATATAAAGATATGTGAGTTGAAGATGAGGCTCACTTCAAAATTATGTTGTGGAGAAAGATTTCTATTTCATTCTCTTTTCTGTGTTTGGGTGTTATTTCCACATCTCAAGGGAATGTCTCTATAAGAATGCCATCAATAAGATGAAAAGCAATCCTGAGATGGATTTTAATTCACTGTTTATATTTGGTGCATCTTTTCATAATGAATACAAATTTTCATTTTCTGCAGCATATGCTTTAAAAATGCTTGTCTAGAGACCCACAAAAGATGATTCATAAGATTATGAACAAGATTATCTGCCTGCATGTGTATGTCTGGGTGTTTTGAGTGTTAATAGTAGCCACAGGGGATACAACAGCAGCAGAGAAAAATAATAATAATTAACAAGCAGTAATAGAGAGGAATATCTTCAAGTGTTCTACAGGTTAAAAGCAACCATTCCAGCAAAGCTGTTTTTTGGTTCCTTGATCTAAGCATTAATATGAATGATAAATAATGTTATTGTTTTTTTCTGGGAAAAAGAAAGAATATGCGGATTGATTTTGACTGGGAAAATACAAGATAATTCAATAGCCTCTCTCCCCTTTCCTTTAGCACAATTTATTTCACAATTTCAAAGTCTAATCTAAATAGTTGTATTTATGGAGGAAAACCATCTGGCACGAAATCAGAAGTGATTAACCATAGCTTTCTCTCCCTCCCTTCCTCCCTCCCTCCTTCCCTTTCTTCCTTCCTTCCCAGTCAGTCCTGATATATAATATGGGAAATATTTTGAACTGGTGTTTGGATTTCTAGTAGACTTGGTATCAAATTTCAGCCCTACCCAAAGTATTTGGTTTCAGTACCTATGAAAAAGGTCAGAAATAGCTCTGTTATACACTGCTCAAAAAAATAAAGGGAACACTTAAACAACACAATGTAACTCCAAGTCAATCACACTTCTGTGAAATCAAACTGTCCACTTAGGTAGCAATCAATTGACAATCAATTTCACATGCTGTTGTGCAAATGGAATAGACAACAGGTAGAAAACATAGGCAGTTAGCAAGACATTCCCAATAAAGGAGTGGTTCTGCAGGTGGTGACCACAGACCACTTCTCAGTTCCTATGCTTTCTGGCTGATGGTTTGGTCACTTTTGAATGCTGGCGGTGCTTTCACTCTAGTGGTAGCATGAGACGGAGTCTACAACCCACACAAGTGGCTCAGGTAGTGCAGCTCATCCAGGATGACACATCAATGTGAGCTGTGGCAAGAGGTTTGCTGTATCTGTCAGCGTAGTGTCCAGAGCATGGAGGCACTACCAGAAGACAGGCCAGTACATAAGGAGACATGGAGGAGGCCGTAGGAGGGCAACAACCCAGCATCAGGACCGCTACCTCCACCTTTGTGCAAGGAGGGACAGGAGGAGCACTGCCAGAGCCCTGCAAAATGACCTCCAGTGGGCCACAAATGTGCATGTGGCTGCTCAAACGGTCAGAAACAGACTCCATGAGGGTGGTATGAAGGCCCGACGTCCACAGGTGGGGGTTGGGCTTAAAGCCCAACCCCATGCAGGATGTTTGGCATTTGCCAGAGAACACCAAGATTGGCAAATTTGCCACTGGCACCATGTGCTCTTCACAGATGAAAGCAGGTTCACACTGAGCACATGTGACAGATGTGACAGGGTCTGGAGGCGCCGTGGAGAACATTCTGCTGCCTGCAACATCCTCCAGCATGACCGGTTTGGCAGTGGGTCAGTAATGGTGTGGGGTGGCATACCTTTAGGGGGCCATACAGCCCTCTATGTGCTCACCAGAGGTAGCCTGACTGCTATTAGGAACCGAGATGAGATCCTCAGATCCCTTGTGAGACCATATGCTGGTGTGGTTGGCCCTGGGTTCCTCCTAATGCAAGACAATGCTAGACCTCATGTGGCTGGAGTGTGTCAGCAGTTCCTGCAAGATGAAGGCATTGATGCTATGGGCTGGCCTGCCCGTTCCCCAGACCTGAATCCAATTGAGCATATCTGGGACATCATGTCTCGCTCCATCCACCAATGCCACATTGCACCACAGACTGTCCAGGAGTTGGGGGATGCTTTAGTCCAGGTGTGGGAGGAGATCCCTCAAGAGACCATCTGCCAACTCATCAGGAGCATGCCCAGGCATTGTAGGGAGATCATACAGGCACGTGGAGGCCACACACACTACTGAGCCTCATTTTGACTTGTTTTAAGGACATTACATCAAAGTTGGATCAGCCTGTAGTATTTTTTTCCACATTAATTTTGAGTGTACCTCCACATCCAGAGCTCCATGGGTTGATACATTTGATTCCCATTGATAATTTTTGTGTGATTTTGTTGTCAGCACATTCAACTATGTAATGAACAAAGTATTTAATAAGAATATTTCATTCATTCAGATCTAGGATGTCTTATTTTTGTGTTCCCTTTATTTTTTTGAGCAGTGTATTTCATTGATCCCAGAGACACATCTGCTTATAAAGCTAAAAACTGGTGAAACCATTTCTGAACATTCCATTTTTATTTCTTTTTTTTTCTGATATATCCAAGCTCTCCTTCAATGAAATTGAGTTTGACATCCCTGCTCTAAGTAGACTATTGATTTCCAGGCATGATTTTCTTGATCCAGTGACCAACTTTTAAGGCAGCATTTCTGTACAACTTTCACAGTTCAAATCTGTATAATTTCCTCTAAATCAACAAACCTGGAATAAACTTTAGTTCTTCACCTTTGTGCATTTGAATGAAATGCTAAAAACAGAAATATAGTCTTTACTATATTAACTGTACAATTGTCTGTACTATATTAAATTGTACTATATTAAATATTAAATTACAACCATAGTTTAATATTTATCCCTTATCCAGCATAAATTTACAATTAACTTATCAAAAGTTTTCATTGCCATTTCTTGTACCTTTTTGGTCAGAAGCCTACCAAATACATTTCCCAGGAAACCTGAACAGTTTGCAATCAATGTTCAAAACTTTCGTTTGAAGCAGTGACAACATTCTTCCATTTGTCAGTCACAGAGATAGCATAGTTATTTCAAAAAGAAATTACATGCATAGTTTAATATTTACCTAGTCAATTCATCTGTACCTATAGCCTTATTATTATTCAAAATTCTCACAGCATTTATGATTACATTTTCATCATTTTCCCTTGATTACATTTCCTATGATTACATTTTCATCATTTTCCCTTCCCTATAATAGAGGCATGGTAGCACAGTAGATAGAATGCAGTACTGTCTAACTCATTGCTCACTCCAGCAGTTTGATTCTGAGTGGCTCAGGGTTGATTCAGCTTTCCATCCTTCCAAAGGAGGACCCAGTTTCTTGGGGACAATATGCTGACTCTGTAAACTGCTTAGGAGAGGGCTGTAAAGCACTGTGAAGAGGTATAGAAGTCTAAGTGCTATTGCTATTTATAGCACACAGTTCTGTTGCATTTCTTCACACATCACTATCATTCTGATATAAATCTCTAAATCATTCTTCTTCTCAATTCAGTTGCCCTCCCCCTAATAATTTATAGGTAATCTCTCTTATTTTTAATTGCGCTTATTCTTTTGAAAGCTAGTTATAGAGGCCTCTGACTTAACAGTTTCACTTTCATTTTTTTAAACCTCAACCTGTTTATGTTTTGTTGATGGGAGGGAGGGAGACTGCTTGATCAAAAAAGGAACCAGGATAACTTCTCATTCATCCCAAACAGAAGTTGTGTGGACTTTTCCCTTTCTGGACTTTAGGTTTTATGTCAGATGAAGCCATGCACTGCAGAAATCAGGGCAAAGCAATAGACGCAATCTACATAGACTTCTGTAAAGCCTTTGATTCAGTGGTACACGACAAACTACTCCTAAAACAAAAATCTTATGGTATCTCTGGACACCTACATAACTGGATAGAAGCATTCCTGTCAAACAGACAACAAATGGTCAAAATTGGGAGCGTCCTATCAAATTCTGTACCTGTCAGCAGTGGTGTCCCCCAAGGCAGTGTTTTAGGACCAACTCTCTTCATACTCTACATAAACGACCTCTGTGATCATATTAAGAGCAATTGCGTTCTCTTCGCTGATGATGTAAAGCTATTCAACACCACAGACAATACTGCTACCCTTCAAAAAGACCTTGACTATATATCAGAATGGTCAAACAAATGGCAACTTCAAATCTCAACAAATGCTCTGTCTTACATATTGGCAGAAAAAAATCAGAAAATAAAATACAAGCTAAATAGTCAAGACCTTGTTGAAGATCCAAACTTCGTCAAGGACCTTGAAGTACTCATCTCAAATGATCTAAGTGCAAGAGCCCACTGTAACTACATAGTCAAAAAGGCATTAAGAGTTTTTAATCTAATCCTACGTAGCTTCTTCTCTGGTAATATCACACTAATAACTAGAGCATACAAAACATTTGCTAGACCTATACTTGAATACAGCTCATCAGTCTGGAACCCATATCATGTATCTGATATTAACACAGTTGAGAAAGTCCAGAAATATTTCACAAGAAGAGTTCTCCACTCCTCTACTCATTGCAGAATACCTTATACCACCAGACTTGAAACTCTAGACCTAGAAAACTAGAACTACGCCGCCTCCAGTCCAATCTAAATATAGTATATAAAATCATACATTGCAATGTCCTACCTGCAAATGAATACTTCAGCTTCAATCATTACAATACAAGAGCACACAATAGATACAAACTCAAGGTTAACCGCACCAAACTTGACTGCAGAAAATACGACTTCAGCAACAGAGTGGTCAATGTTTGGAATACTCTACCTGACTCTGTGGTTTCTTCCCCAAACCCCAAAAACTTTAACCTTAGACTGTCTACTATTGACCTCACCCCCTTCCTAAGAGGGCTGTAGGGGGCGTGCATAAGCACACCAATCGTTCCTACCGTCGCTGTCCTATTGTTTTTTTATTTTTCTTATAAGTATCTATCTCATGTATTCAAAACTATATTTATTCTTATACCTGCATCTTGTAAGCGATTGACAAATCAAATAAATACTAAAATACTAAAAAAAAAACAGTTCCTAATGGAGAGAACAAATAGCTTCTGATGAAGGGGAGCAGTAGCAAAACAATAAAAGCAACATTATGGCATAGCAACACAAATCCTGTCTGTTTCTACATGCATTGTGAGATCATACTCATGTATGAATGAGGCAAACCTAGAATTGTCTAAGATGGAGGCTAAAAAGAAACAAGATGATGGCCATAACTATGCTATCAAAATTAAACACACACACACACACACACACACACACACACACACACACCATACACACACCTTGAACAAAGCTTGTCGGTTAGTGTTATCAGAAAAAAAAAAAAACAGCAAAATAATTTTCCACCGAGATTTGTAAACTTTTGTAGACTCATTTCCACTTTTGATGAAATGGACATCCATAATGTTTTGATAAATAAATTTGTATCCAACAACTTTTCAGTAAATGTTCGAAGGAACTCACATCAAAACAGGCAAGACATTTCTAATTTCTTGTCAATCAAGAAGGGGAATCAATCAAGGATTGACTACCAAATGAAGTCCTGAACTGAAGAAGCTTCTTTAATGAGAAGCAAAATGTCTTCAAGGTAAAAAAAACAAGATCCAAATTGCCTTTGGAAAAAGACAACCATGACCTGAATGACTGAGAATCTTCATAGTAGTGAATATCAGGTTATTTTAAAAAACCATGTCCAGAAATGTGAGATTTCTCACCAAATGACAAGGCCTGGATGAAAAAAGTTCAGTTTACCATCTTTTTGAGAAGAATGATAGGACCAATGACAGAGGCCTAGGTGCTTAATGGTAAGCATTAGCATTTGGAAGTGTGCCATGGAACAAATGAGTCCAATAAATTAATCTAATGAATCTGTCCTTCGAACTCCGAGGCACAATTCATGAGACTGATGAAGTGTCCTTATGTATTTATTTATCAATAAGATATATTCATATCACTTTCTTATCTATTCTATATATATACAGGTTATAAACACAATTATCTATTTTGCTTCTCATATGTTAGCAGACAAGGAAATACCCTCCATTTTAAACCTCCAACAATTTGCCATTTCTCAGTATATTCACTTAGTGATGTGAATATTTTGGGAGACGGTATCTATACAAGGCCTCAAATAAAGCTTTGGTAAATTGTTGGCATAGCAACAGGTGTTAATGCATGAGAAGGTTTTGCTTTCCTGGAAGCCATTGCTGTCCAGAAATGATACAAGTGAATGTTGTTTTGTCTTACCGTCTGTTATTTGCTCATGTACAGTCTCTCTTATTCTCTCTCTCTCTCTCACTTTCACTCTCTTTTTTCATGCAAATTGGTCATTGAGAACCGAATGAGTCACCCAACAAATATGCAGAGTTACAAAGTACAGAAACTTGGCCACCCTTGTCAACTCAGTGGGATGCTGACTGGTGAAATGCCCATTCACCTCTGATTATCTAAGCAGGGAAAAAACCACACATTCACTTTCTGATGACAGTGGCTGACCTAATTAAACCTTTTGGTGCCTATGGAATCCAGCTTTTGTCCAAAGTCCAGACATCCAGCAGATTATCAGCTCTGTTATGCATATTCTGAATATGCAAAAGTGCCCAAGATTATTTGGCCTTTATTTACTGTAACACATTTCCATGGCTGTTGTCATCAGTATAGTCTCCACCCACTCTAAAGTATACAATATGTAGAGGAACAACCTCAATCATTTTATGTTCTTCATGATTCCCTTGGATTTCAAAAGTGGTTCCAATAAGGCAAGTGTACGATTGCTGCTGGGTTTTAAAATCCAGACCTAGGGAGGAAAATAGATCAGTTCGCATGTCCACATATAGATCCAAATGGCATTCATGATCCCCTTAAATCAGTGTTTTTCAAACTTGGTAACTTTAGGATGTGTGGAGTTCAAGTCCCAGAATTTGTCAGCCAACAAGCTGGGTGGGTAATTCTGGAAGTAGAAGTCTAGAAGTTGAAGTCCATAGATCTTAAATTTGCTAAGCCTGAGAAATATTTTGTTTGTGTTAAATCATGGGTGGAAGAACACAGGACATGCTTGGCAGTCATAAGCTTTTATTTAGCTCAGTACGCACTGGGCTGTCTAGCCATGGCAGCAGCTTTATATGGGAGCTATCCGCAGCTTCAGCCACTGATGCGAGTTTATTTTTCCTGCACCTGGCTCCAAACCGTTAATTGGCCCTACGTCAGGTGCACTGGTTTTTTTTTAGTATTTAACACCCCTCCCTTC
Source organism: Notechis scutatus (assembly GCF_049901735.1). Taxonomy (NCBI): domain Eukaryota; kingdom Metazoa; phylum Chordata; class Lepidosauria; order Squamata; family Elapidae; genus Notechis; species Notechis scutatus. The sequence continues at coordinate 14,754,767 of NC_142025.1, read as the reverse complement.
TGGAATAGCATTACCCAATCAGAATCCACCCAGGCAACATAATCCTGTAAGTAGGCAGGTCACTTGTGGGCGCGACCTGACCTGCGCAGCTCAGTCAAGTCTTTGGATCTGTCCTGGAATCTCTGACTCTCCTGCTGGTACTTGTGGAATTCTCTAGAATCCTTCCCGTGGCACTGCCATTTCTTTTTGGATATTACCTGCCTTGCTTTCTGGTGGTCTCTCTGAGTTATTCTCTATATTGTACATGCCTGCCATAACTCAAGTAAGTGATTTTCCACTCTAATCCGGTTTGAGTCTAGTTGTTCTATGTGTGGTAGGTTATTGTGTAGGGCCTGGCTTCTTTTTGGTTGATTCCTCCCCTCTAGCTCCAAGGTCTCTGCCTGTATTATGTGTTTTTTGCTAACTATTCGGCCTCAGAGTTGGTCTATGAGTCGCTTCTAGGCCCTGCCATCTTTGATCTTGATCCAGTATGATAGCAGGCCCATGATTTGTGTTATTTGTGCAGGCACCCAAAGGGGGTTCTCACTATATATATATGAAGGATGTGTGTTTGTGTTTATTTTCATGCTCATGGTCATGATGTGCACTGAAGGTGGTGTTTGATTTCGTTGTACAAGGTGCAATGACAATAAAGTAAACTAAACTAAACAGTAAACTATAGTTTTTTTGTCTCCCACTTGGAATGACCTGCACTTGCTGCTCAAGTCTACTAGGGTCTCAGTGTTATAATGGGAGTGTAATCTGTATAATTGGTTCCTTAACTTCCTCCCCATTAATAGTTCTGCTGGGCTCCGGTGTGTGGTTGAGTTTGGTATGATGTGTTGGATTCATAGCATTTTGTCTATTTTTTCTTGGATGTCCCCAGGCCCATTCTTGCTAATGTTTCCTTAGTCATCCGTTTGATTTGACCATTAGTGCTGGAGTGTCCCGGCATGGATAGTGCATGTCTGATCCCTTCTGTTGCTAAGAATATTTCAAATTGGTTCACAGTAAATTGTGGCCCATTGTCTGAGACCAATATATCTGGCAGTCCATGGGTGGTGAATAGTCGCCTGAGCACTCTTATGACTGCCTCAGTCGTGATTGATTTCATTATCTCAACCTCCAACCACTTTGAGTATGCGTCTACTGTGATTAAAAATGTATGTCCCTGGCAGGGTCTTGTAAAGTCCATATGTATGCATCACCAAGGTGTCTTTGGGCTTCCCCACTCATGTGTTGGCGCTGCATGTGGTGTTGGCCATGATTCCTGGTGGGGTGTACATGTTGCCACCCATGTCTCAATTTCCCTGTCCATCCCTGGCCACCATATATAACTCCTGGCCAATGCTTACAATTTGACCACCCCTGGGTGTCCCTTGTGTAGTGTGGTTAAAATGCCCTTTTGTAATGTTCTGGGTATGACTACCCTATCTCCCCACTGTAGACAACCTTTCAGCCCTGAAAGTTCAAGCTGTCTCATCTTGAATGGTTTAAATTCTCCATCTAGTTTGTCTTCCAGCCAACCCTTCCAGACCCAGTTCAAAATATGCACCAATGTCTTATCTTTTGCTGTAGCTCTTGCGATCTCCGTGGCCATGACTGGTATGCTCAAGAGAGTCTCTATCAGCAATGTAGTTGTCGCTGGTGCTGGATCCTCCACAAGTTCTGGCATCAGGCATCTGCTGAGGGCATCCGCATGGTAGATCTCCTTGCCAGGTCTGTAGATCAGTTTGTAGTTATATGCAGAGAGGAATTCCATCCAGCATGTCATTCTGGGTGATAATACTTGCAGTGTGGGTCAGTTCCCGCTATTAGTCCAAAAAGTGGCTTGTGGTCAGTTATGAGTTCAAATTCTTGCCCGTAGGCATATTCATGGAATCTTTTGATTCCAACAACTGCAGCCAGCACTTCTTTATCTAGCTGGCTATAGTTTCTTTTTGCCTTAGATTGTGTCTTTGAATAGTATGCTATGGGGTCTTTCCACCCATTTGGCATACAATGGCTGATTATTGCCCCTAGTCCAAACAGTGACGCGTCACAGGTTAACCTCAATGGTAAAGTTTCACTATATTGGACAAGTACATGGTTTGATGTTAACAGGTTTTTTATTTGTCTGAGTCCATTTTCTTCTTTTTGCCCCCATGTCCATGCCATTTTCTTATAAAAGAATTGATGTAGGGGTTCCACAATGGTCTCTTTCTGCAGCAAGCAAATATTGTAGAAATTCAGTAACCCCAGGAATGTTTGTAATTCTGTTTTATTCTTAGGGGTTGGGACTTCTCTGATTTATTTATTTATTTATTGATTGATTTGATTTGCCAATTGTTTACAAAATAATAAGTATAAGTGTATACATAGTTGTGAATACATGAAATGGGTACATATAAGAAAAATAAAAGAAGAATAAGAGAAACAATAGGACAGGGACGGTAGGCACATTGGTGCGCTTATGCACGCCCCTTACAGACCTCTTAGGAAAGGGGTGAGGTCAATAGTAGACAGTCTAAGGTTAAAGTTTTTGGGGTTTGGGAAGAAACTACAGAGTCGGGTAGAGTATTCCAGACATTGACCACTCTATTGCTGAAGTCGTATTTCCTGCAATCAAGTTTGGTGCGGTTAACTTTGAGTTTGTATCTATTGTGTGCTCTTGTGTTGTTATGGTTGAAGCTGAAGTATTCATTGACAGGTAGGACATTGCAATGTATGATTTTATATACCATGCTTAAATCAGACCAAAGACGGCATAATTCAAGGTTTTCTAGTTCTAGAATTTCAAGTCTGGTGGCATAAGGTATTCTACAACGAGTAGAGGAGTGGAGAACTCTTCTTGTGAAATATTTCTGGACTTTCTCAATTGTGCTAATATCAGATATGTAATGTGGGTTCCAGACTGATGAACTGTATTCGAGTATTGGTCTAGCAAATGTTTTGTATGCTCTGGTTAGTAGTGTGATATTACCAGAGAAAAAGCTACGTAGGATTAGGTTAACAACTCTTAATGCCTTTTTGGCTATGTAGTTGCAGTGGGCTCTAGCACTTAGATCATTAGAGGTGAGTATTCCAAGGTCCTTTACAGAGCTTGGGTCATCAACAAGATCTTGACTATTCAGCTTGTATTTTATTTTCTGATTTTTTTGCCAATATGTAAGACAGAGCATTTATTTGTTGAGATTTGAAGTTGCCATTTGTTTGACCATTCGGATACATAGTCAAGATCTTTTTGTAGGGTAGCAGTATTGTCTGTGGTATTGAACAGCTTTACATCATCAGCGAAAAGAACGCAATTGCTCTTAATATGATCACAGAGGTCATTTATGTAGAGTATGAAGAGAGTTGGTCCTAGAACACTGCCTTGGGGGACACCACTATTGACAGGTACAGAATTTGATAGGACGCTCCCAATTTTGACCATTTGTTGTCTGTTTGCCAGGAATGCTTCTATCCAGTTATTCAGTTGTCCGGAGATACCATAGGATTTTATTTTTAGGAGTAGTTTGTCGTGTACCACTGAATCAAAGGCTTTACAGAAGTCTATGTAGATTGCGTCCATTGCTTTGCCCTGATCAAGTTGTGTCGTCCATATGTTTTTGCAGTGTAAGAGTTGCAGATTACAGGATAGTTTTTTTCTGAAACCAAATTGTTTATTGGAGAGTAGGTTGTTTGTCTCTAAGTGGAGGATGATGGATTGGTTAATAATTGATTCCATGACTTTACAGGTGACGCAGCATAAGGAGATTGGTCTGTAATTTTCAACTAGGCTTGGGTCTCCCTTTTTGAAGATGGGGATGACTGTGGCTTGTGACCATAGGTTAGGCAAGGAGCTGGTCCTGAAATATTTTTCAAAGATTATGCTTAGAGGTTTGGCTATGGCAGTGGATAGCTTTTTTAAGAAGTAGGCACATATTCCATCCGGTCCAATAGATAGAGATGGTTTTAGATTGCGTAGTGCTTTTTCAACATTGTCTTCTGTAAAATCGATATGTATTAGATCACTGTAGTTATCTGTGGTATGGCTAGGAAATACTGGGCATGATCCGTTGCTGTTTACAAATACTGAGCCGAAGAATGTGTTAAAGATGTTGGCTTTAATGGTGTCGTCGTTGCAGTCTTTACCATCAGGTCCTATCAAGGGTGGGATGGACCTTGAGTCTTTTAGTTTGTTGTTTACAAAATTGTAAAAAGCACGGGTGGAATTGGTGCTTAGAAGGTTTTCCTCTTGTTTAATGTGATAATTGGTGCATTCGGTCTTTATCTGGTGGCATAAATTTTTGTATCGGCTTTTGAAATTGGCAACGTGACCAGATTTGTTTTTCCGCCAGAGTGATCTCTTTTTGGATTGAAGTTTCCTTATTGTTATGGGTAATCTGCTTTTTTGTTTTGTTTTGGGAGTTGTTGTTGGTACATATAGTTTGATGACTCTTTGACTTCAAGTAAAAATATGTTGTAATGGTCTTCAACAGTATTGCATCCAGTGAATAGAGATTGCCAATCAAGGGATGAGAGATCGTTGTCTATAAGATCATAGTTGCCTTTTTTGAAGTTACAATTGGGGATTACATCATTGTGGTGATTTTTGTGTGGGCGTATGTTGAGACAAAAGTCAATCATATTGTGGTCACTGCTGGAAAAGGGTTCTTTAGTTTGTATTCCGTAAATTAAATTCAAACTATTGCAGAAGATGAGATCGAGGCAGTTGTTTAGTCTAGTGTTGTTGGTTACTAGTTGTTCCAGTCCCAGATTTGTAATAGCATTGTAGAAGGTTGTGTGTATGATTTCAGTTGTACAATCATTTAGGGTCCAGTCAATATGAGGTAGATTGAAATCACCAAGAAAGATAAAAGGGTATGGGCAGGATGCAGCACATGTTAGTAATGTATTTAGCTTGTTTACATGTTCGATGTCATAATCAGGTGCTCTGTAACATAGTAAGAATTGAATTGTGATATTTAAGGATAGTTCACAGATGATGGTCTCAGGAAGAGCAAGCTCCTGGGTAACTTGGATATTTTTTAGATGTAAGGACTTTTTATAGAAGATAGCAATGATTGCTTTTATCTTTCCCTTGGTGGGGTGGATTCCAGAGCTATCTACCAGGTACCCCCAAAATTTCACTTTTTCCATTGCCAACTGGCACTTGTCCTTTTTCACTTTCAACCCCACTTCCTGAAATCTGCTTAATACAGTTCTCTGTTGTAATTGTTCCTTGTTGCTAGATGATATTAGGACATTGTCAAAATAGGGAACTACCCCTATTTCCATCAGACTCTGGAACAGTCCTGGTGCCATGCTGACCCCCAAATTGTAGCCTCCTACATTTGAATGCCCTCCTATGAGTGACTATCATCTGGGCTTCGGCTATAGTGTCATCAACCGGAAGTTTCTGATACTCTTGAGCCAGAACTAGTTTTGCGAATATTTTTCCTCGGCCCAGGGAGTGCAATAGGTGTTGTAGCACAGGCACAGGGTATATACTGTGTTGTAAAGCCTTATTCAAGGTGAATTTATAGTCCCCACAGAGACGCACCGACCCGTATGGCTTCATGGGGGTCATTATGGGGCATCTCACATCTGGCATGGTCCATTGGCTCTAAGATGCCTTGGGCAACAAGCTTATACAGTTGCTCATCTATCTTGGGCCGTAGAGCAAATGGGACCCTCCTGGGCTTTATCTGGACAGGGGCAACCTGGGGATCTAAGTTAAATGATAAGGGGGACCTGGTATACTTACCCAAATTGCCATCAAAATCATCTGCGAATTCATCCATGAGGTCATCTTCCCAGGGCTTGTCCTCGATTTGGTGAGTGCCAGTCACTGCTAGTCCAATGGCTAGAACCACTCCAGTCCCAATAGGCTAGGCCAGTCTACTATGGTGACGGGTAATTTCCCTTTGAAGCTTTTGAATGTGATGTTGAAAACCCCTATTCCTAGCACTGGAATTCTGTTCCCTTGATAGTCCTTGAGGGTCAGCTTTTGTGGTTTGGGTGCTTCTCTTGTGGTTCTGGGAATTAGTTGTTTGATTGTTGTCCAGGAGACCATGGAGAGATATGATCCTGAATCAATCTCCATTTTGCAAGGTCTTCCTTCTATGTGGACTGTTGCCACTATTTTTCTTGCTTTGCAAGTGCTTGAGTAACCAACGGTGATTGTCTGGTGGGTTTCCCCTCTCTCAGGCTCAGGGTCTTCACTGCCAGCTTCTGGATTCCTGCTTGGTTGGCTTTGAGATGGGCTGGATTTTCTTTGTCTGCATCCTGTTGGCTGTGATGCCCTGCATGCTCTAGCAATGTGGCCCTTTCTTTGCATCACTGGAAGATGGCATCATGGAACCTGCATTCGGCCCTGGGGTGGTTTCCTTCACATCCTGTGCACCATGCATTCTTTCTTTTTCTGTCTTGGGTTCTTGGATTCCATTTTGTCTGTAGTTGGTGGACTTCTTTATCCTCCTCTGTGTCCAGCTCTGTCTCTGCATCCTCATAGTGCATGGCGGTAGCTTCCTTTGGTTGGGCTAGCTTATTCATTTTCTTCATTGCTGCTGCCAATTTCTGGGATGCTTTCATCATGGATGCCTCTTTCAGGGCTTCCTTTAATGTTATTTTTGGCCTTGGAAGCAACCAGCTTTGGAGCATTAGGTCCCTTACTCCAAGGATTAGGCAATCCCTCATGGCTTCAACTACGTTTAGGAATTCGCAGGCAGTGGCAATTTCCCTCAGCATTGCAATGAAATCCATGATGGTCACTCCTTCTTTTTGGTCCCATCTGTAGAATTCATGGTGGCATACCAGGGATGATACCTGGGGCACTTACTGTGCCTGTAGGATTCATTCCAAGTCCGGCCAGGCCATTGTCTTCAGCTCATTCAAGGATGAGAGGGCCTTGGTCATCTTGAATATGGTCAGACCACAATGGGTCAGGAACATGGCTCTTTTTCTCTGTTCCGAGAGGTTGAGCAAGTTTTTTGCTCCCAGGAACATGTGAAACCGGTCCATGTATGAATCCCAGTCTTCTCCAGGTGGGTTGAAAGGGGCTGGAGGGATGTTTGATCCAGACATCTCGGTAGGTTGGTCAGTTCACAATGGCCATCAATGCCACATGGTTGTTAGTGCCCTTGTTGTTCAGATCCCACCTTTGTCGCCAGTGTTAGATCATGTGCAGAAGAACACAGGACATGCTTGGCAGTCAGTAAGCTTTTATTTAAGCTCAGTTCACACAGGGGTGTCTAGCCATGGCAGCCGCATTATATGGGAGCTGTTCGCGGCTTCAGCCACTGGTGTGAATTCATTTTTCCCGCACCTGACTCCAAACCACTGATTGGTCCTACGTTAGGTGAGTCAAGTTTCTTTTAGTATTTAACAGTTTGTTTGTTTGTTATCTTACTTATTTGCATCCTGTCTTTATTATTTTTTCAAATAACTCAAGGCAACAGAAATATCCAACACAGCTTCCTCTTCCTACTTTCCCCATAACAACAACCCTGTGAGATGGGTTGGCCTGAAAGAGTGTGACTGGTCCAAGGTCACCCAGCTGGATTTCACTGATAAGGTGGGATTAGAACTCATGATTTCCCAGTTTGTAGCCTGTTTGAATCACTAGATCAAACTGGCTCTATTTTAATTGTCATGTTCACAAGTCTGTCCTTGTGCTGTCTTTCCCAAATCTTCCTTATGCATATATGAATAACAAGTTTTATAAGAGTTTGATATTAGTAAAAAAAAATCCTCAAAAACATTTAACATAAATTTTTATTAAAAAAAAAAAAAAAAACTTAGCCAGACCTTTCTTCAAGCTTAGCCCAGAATTACATGATATTCTTCATAGTCTTAAAAAAACCACTTTGGGGTTTTTTAATGCTTTATTTTCTTAATTATATGGGCATTATGGAAAACCTATTAACAACTTCATATGTTAAGCTTATACTTAAATGTTATTTGGATTGTGAAAAACCATGGAATACAATATACCTCTTCTAAAACGCAGTAGCTTTTTAATGTCCCGGGATTTCTAAAGATAGTTTAAATTTTCAAGCTTTTGGCATCTGAGGGCTTCGTATGGAATGCACAGATCCTTTGGATCACAAACATTTTCAAGTTGTGAAGACCTTGCAGGCAACAGACATCTAAAGATTTTGAAAGGCCTGTAGTTCTTAAGCTATTGAGCTGTTTGTCAGTGGTGAAAGAAGAGAAGCGTGTTCTGGCAGAGTAACCCCACTGAATCACTCTCTGGGCTTCTCCTGCAGCTTCCAGGTGGTATCAATGACCAACCTGATATGAATACATTTCAACATCAATCAGTAAATGGATGGCATATGCACTAAAGTAATTATAGCTGCTGATTGAGATAATGAGAGGTACCACATAATACTCCAGCACTACTCACTTTTGCCCATCTATTTTATTTGCTCCCTGACTTTTCCCTTCCACTTGAGAGATGTACAGAGTGGATGAGATTTATATCCAGATTTCTAATGAAATATCTGTTTGTAAATGTATGTAATCACTGCCTCCCTTGGGCACTCGTTTTTCCTTGCACACTTCTAGGAACGACCAAGCCATAGGGACAAATATCCAAGAAGTGCTGCGGAGAGAATCAACTAATGCAGAGAGGTTGAGAAGGTTTGTTGCAGTGAAAAGAAAAGAATGTCTTGCCTATCCCATAAATGTAAAAAAAAAAAGTAGTTTTTCCATGAAGAAAACAAGCCCCATTGGATTTAATTTCTTCCTAATGTTTACTACCTTTATTCCATCATAAAGCCGCTGGGAATGAAAACTCCCAAATCCATTCCCAGGAAGGTCTGTGTTTCAATTATTTTACATCCCCAAGCATCACAAAGTTTCAGTAATTCATGATATTCACATTTATCACAGAACATTAGAGTTAAAACATTATGGCAACTCTGCAAGAGATGATAGCTAGAGAAGAGGGTGCATTGATCGTGCCTATCTCTTAAAAAGTTGTGAGGTATCAAGAGGAAACTTAGCAACTATTCCTTGCCTGACGGCTCTTCTAGTGTCTTGCCATTGCCTAGGAATTTTGCCAAATTCAACTAATGAGCCATAGGAAGTTTTAAGATCACCTCCTGACCATCCATAAAGGATTTTAGGACATAAAGCTGAAAGAAATGGTGGTGAACAATTGATTGGGTCAATGGACAGAAGCCAATCCATTGGTTGATTCTTTTAATGGGAAGTTCATTCCAGTGGAAAAAGTTTCCAAAAGGTCATATTTTTTTTTGCAATTCAGCCTGTAATTAGGAGAGAGAGAGAGAGAGAGAGAGACAGACAGACAGACAGACAGACACAGACAGACAGACAGACAGACAGACAGACACAGACAGAGACTGAGACAGACAGACAGAAACAGAGAGGCAAATTGAAATAGAGACAGAGACAAAGAGAGGCACACAGAGAGAGACACAGACACAGACACAGACACACACACACACACACAGAGAGAGAGAGAGAGAGAGAGAGAGAAAGAGAGACAGAGATGCAGAGAGAGAAAGAGAGACAGAGAAAGAGAGACACAGAGAGAGAGACACAGATACAGACACAGACACACAGAGAGAGAGAGAGAGAGAGAAAGAGAGAGAGACAGAGATGCAGAGAGAGAAAGAGAGACAGAGAAAGAGAGACACAGAGAGAGAGACACAGACACAGACACACACACAGAGAGAGAGAGAGAGAGAGAGAGAGAGAAAGAGAGACAGAGATGCAGAGAGAGAAAGAGAGACAGAGAAAGAGAGACACAGAGAGAGAGACACAGATACAGACACACACACACAAACGGAGATGGAGAGAGAGAGAGAGAGCAGGGGGGAGAGAGGGAGGGAGAGGGAGGAATGGGGAGATGGAGACAGAGGGGGGGTAGAGAACAAATAAATTTAATAAATAATAATATCCCCTAATACAATAAAACATACTATATATATATACCATATCCATATCTATCAACTATATTTATATATCTATACTTATATCATCTATATATTTATATATACTTACAGAAACATACACTTTCTGTTAATATGTAACATAATCAGGTGCAAGAAACATTCTTTTTAATGCCTCGGTTCATATGGGCATTTTGGGCATATGGTTCATATGGGTGAATCGTCATTGTTCTAAACGTGTTAGAAAAATCTTGTTTGCTGTGACATTTTCCAGTAACCACCAGCTATCTTACCCAGATGCCATGCACATTCTCAGAAAATACATGCACATAAAAAATAAAATGCTTGCTTGATGGTTAAGCTGTCATGGCTCAGCCTAATAAACTGGAAAAATCTAGCTTTGCAAATAATATACTTCCCAATAAAATACAAATAGGCTAAATGTATTTATTGTAAAAAAAATTTGCCCCAAAAAATACACATGAATTTAAACAACTTGAAATGAATACTTTAGTTTTATGGGCTGTAACTTTAGCGCCACAGAATTCCAAGAAGGTCAGTCATATATACCACATGTTTGTGAAAGATCGTGCGTTGCCATGGAGACTACAGAACTCTCTATGTTGTATAATCAGCAAACTCCTGTAAATACAGATTGGATAAAATAAGTCTTTAGCCTAAAACATATATCTTATTTTTATTTTATTTTTTAAAATCAGATCAAACATTTCCTGTAACCTTTCCTGTCTGCCTTTCTGAACCAGCAGACAGTATTATGTTCTTCGGACACTCCATCCTCTTTGGTTGACAATAGTTTTGAGCTTCCTTTCATGTATTTTCTGTGTGGGGAGGGGAATTAAACAGCCAGTTAAGCATGTGATCATGAGGATAGGATAGGTAGTCCTTGACTTATGACCATAATGGAGTCCAAAATTTATGTTGCTAAGTTAAACAGTTGTTTAACACAATGCGATTGTAAACTTTAGCTTTTTTTTGTTTTTAACTTCTATCCGCAGACACCACTAGGTTGGATTTTTATAACATCATAAGCTACAAAGCATGGAACAGTCTCCTTTGTATTACTACACTCTGCTGCTAAAGTCAAAGAATCATATGTTGTAGTAAAAAAGCTATCTCATGAAAACCAAAGGTGGTATTCAGCAGGTTCTGACCAGATCTGGAGAACCAGTAGCACAAATTATGAGTAGTTTGGAGAACCAACAAATACCACCTCTGACTGACCCTGCCCCCATCTATTCTTTGCCTCCCAAGTCCCAGCTGATCAGCTAGGTCTTCTTTTGTTGCCCTGCAAAGAAGAATGGAGCTGGAAAGCAGGTTAGTGGGGTGGGGAGGGAATGGGGATTTTGCAGTAATCTTCCCCCAGGAGTGAGGAGGGAATGGAGATTTTGCAGTATCCTTCCCCTGCCACATCCACCAAGCCACACCCACAGAACCGGTAGTAAAAAAATTCGAATCCCGTCACTGATGAAAACCCTATACCAGTGAAGGTGATCCTACGATTTGCATGTCAAAGATGACTTGCCACAATGTTTTGGGTGACAGGACAATGTTCACCAACATTCACTCACAACTTTGCTCCCTGCTTGACTGACCAACGAAACTGAACAAACACAAATACAAGAAATTTGCAATCCTGTACCACCCAAAGCTGAAAATTTATTCTTACCATCATACCACCACGCGATCCCTCATCTTCAGAATTGTGACTGCTGGTGACTTGTAACAGAGAGTAACTTACAAAATGTGATAGAAACATGGTAGCCACATTGTTCAGTTGTGTCTTCCAGACATGCCATAAAATGATTGTGCAGCAAAGCTCAAGGTACAAGCACAGAGGACACCTGCAACTCAAGGTTAACTGCACTAAACTTGACTGTAGAAAATACGACTTCAGCAACAGAGTGGTCAATGTTTGGAATAGTCTACCCAGGGGTGGGATTCTACATATTCGCACCTATTCACTAGAACCGGTTGTTAACATTTTAAGCAGTTCAGAGAACCAGTTGTTAGAAGAAATTACTGGCCTAATCCTGTTAGGAAGGCAGGAAGGAAACATTCTGGTGTTGCTTACAGAAACTGCCTCTCCATTAACCCTTATTACATTCTCGGCAGGACTAGACTTCCTGCCTCAGGAACATCTCTGGAGTTTTTCCCCCCTCCTTTGCTGGTACTTTGCTTGTGTGGAGTGACCATTCAAAGTTACAATGGCACTGAAAAAAGTGCCATTTTGACTATTGCAGCATCCCCACAGTCATGAGAGGCCAGGCAAGAAGATGCATGCCTCAATGTGAGTGATATTGAGTGGCCACACCCAACCAGTCACATTATCACCAAGCTACACTCACCAACTAAGCCACGCCCACAGAACAGATTGTTTAAAAAATTGAATCCCACCCCTGACTCTACCTGACTCTGTGGTTTCTTCCCCAAACCCCAAAAACTTTAACCTTAGACTGTCTCCTATTGACCTCACCCCCTTCCTAAGAGGCCTGTAGGGGGCATGCATAAGCACACCAATCGTGCCTACCGTCCCTGTCCTATGGTTTCTTTTTATTTTTCTTATAGGTATCTATCTCATGTATTCAAAACTATGTTTATTCTTATACCTGTATCTTGTAAGCGATTGACAAATCAAATAAATAAAACTAAAATAAAATAAAACTGCAGTCTGCAAAATGAGTGCACTATCAGCAATCATGTGAAATCAGCTTTTGCATTCAAGTGAAGACATCATGTGTTGAATTATAAATGAATTTGTAAAGAATTGATTTTCTTTTATTTGGGGTGCATGTGTCTGTTTGTGAGACCTGCTAGCAAAGTTAGGCATTTTCCAATCTTGACATGTCAAGCCCAAAAGATTTGCCACCGCTGCCCTACTCTGATTCCAGGTAACACTATACAGAAATACAACCACACACAATTTTTCAGTATCTCCATTCATATTATATGAAGGAGTTTAACTTTTGAAATTTCTTTTGAAAGACAGGAGAATTTCAGAGAAATGAAGTGCAATGGAGTTTGCTGTACATATGAGACTCTAAAGGGTTACTAATAAATATAATCATTCAGTTTCTTTACATTGGTAATTATAAGGTTGTGGACTTCAACTCCCATAATTCTCCCAGCCAGAATCCTGATTGGTGGAATTCTGGGAGCTGAAGCCCATAGATCTTAAAACTGCTAAAGTTGATGAAGTTGCTCTCCTCTTCTCTACAGCCTTTTTTTTTCTTCCTAGGAATAAATACTTGTCCTTTAAAAAATGATAGCTTTGTCACAACATTAATTCCAGGTTGTTCCAAATAAATGGATAATTTCCTTTGGTTCTGGGAATGAAAGCCAAGTCACTACATCAGTCTCCTTCTTGTGGTAGCTATCTTTCTCCTCAAAATTATTTTGCCCCTCCTCCACAAATTCAAGAAAGCTGATATGGGCATCTTCCTTCATTTTATCCCAACCAGACTTAACTATGAGGTGAAATGGGTTGAGGGATAATGATTACCCTCCAAATCACTCTGTGCTTTTCCACATCTGAGGATGGATTGCATGTGGGTCTTTGTGGGCCCAATCCATTTCCTTAACCACTATACCACACTGGTTCAATTGCAAAGTTTTGAGGGCCATAACAAATATTTAACTTCTGGGATGATGATGCTGTACGTTATAGACTGAAATGGGTTATATTTTGTTCCATCATTTGCACTTTATTCATTGACATTTGTAGTTATAATTGATGAAATATAACCTTCACTAAATCAGACATCAGAGAGCAGAAGAAACTCTGGTTCTTCATTTTCAGATGTTTTACCACATAGCATTGAAAGAAAAGGCCAAAAATCTGTATAGTAAGAAGAAAAGCAATGTTACTTCAAGGAATGAGAAACTGAATGCAATGTATAGAAGCAGAAGTGAATGGGCATAGAACAGCTGAGTTATAACAGGAAAATTTATACAAAGGAACTGAAAAACTGAAAAGTATGACCACTGACCCATTGGAGGAGGAAGAGGCTCATTTGATTTAGTAACAGAGGGGGAGGTATAACTAGGAAGAGAAGGAAGAAGCAAAGCTGGGATAGGCTATGATATAAGTAGAAAATAATAATTGATCAATTAAGCAGGAAGAAAAATTTCTCCAGGGAGTCATGACAGCAATAGTTTTGTTACTTGAAACATCAAAGTCTAGTTACCTTCACTGACAAAAGAAATGTAGTCTACACCTATAATAGACACTGTTTCTCTTTTAAGAAAATAATAATTGAACATTTAAAAAACAATTAACTAAATATTATATAGCTGGAAAATGTTGTCTATAGCTGGCTGGCTGTCTAGGTATGATGTTTGCTTAGTGTTGAAATATTATCACAAAAGTCCAGCCACATACGGCATATGACCTTTCAGCTGATGCTGAATCACAATTTGAGCAGCTGTAGGGAAGATGGCTTAAAGCAAGGAATGCTGAGCATCGTACTTTAGCAAATCTAGGCCAAGAGTTCCCTTCTTGTACAATAAATATTTCTTGAAAGTATTTCACAGTCAGGGTGCTATCAGAGACACACTGATGTTTTTGGGTCATGACACCAGACACATATGAGACAATAAGTGGAAAGTCACAGAAAGTATCTTTCTCACTTTTTCTTCCTTAACAGAACTATTGGCTTGATGCAAAATACACTACTTATTTTATTTTATATTTTATTATTTACCTCTTTTATTCATTAAATATGAAACTCAGTCAACTGAACATTTAAAAATGCATCACAAATACCATTAACTGGGGCTAATGGCATCCTAGCTAATGGCATCAACCAAGTATCTTCTTAAGATGTACGATGTTCCGAATAGCACAGTTTTTTGCAGTTCCGCTGGTGTTATTACAGGAAGCTTTTGATTTGTTTTGCAAAAATTCTTTGATATGGTACCAAGTGTCCCGATGACAATGGGTATCACTATTATATGTTTCATCCATAACCGTGTAGTTTCGATGGCCAGGTCGCAATATTTCCTATCTTTTCCAGTTCTTTTTCTTCAAATCTGGTGTAAATATATATATATATAAATTTTATAAATATACTACTTATTATTTTATTTTATTTATTATTATCTCTTGTATTTATTATTATTATATACTTTATTCATTAAACATGAAACTCAGTTAACTGAACATTTAAAAATGTGTCACAAATATTATTAACTGGCACAGATGGTTGATACAGGTTGCTGCCAGTGTCCTAGGTATTGACCAAGTATTTTCTTAAAATATACAATGTTCTGAGTAGCGCCGTTTTTTGCAGTTCCGCTGGTGTACAGTTTGATGTATTGTGTAAAATTCTTGGACATAGTGCCAAGTGCCCTGATGACAATCGGTATCACTGATACATATTTCATCCATAATTGCATAGTTTCAATGGCCAGGTCACGATATTTTGTGTTTTTTTCCAGTTCTTTTTCTTCGACTCTTGCATCTCCTGGTACAGTGATATCAATAAACAACAGTGCACACAGCAAATGAGATAACTATGCTGGGTTTCATATCACAAATCACTAGTCGAACACTTCCCAAGCGTTTAGGACTGCGTGATGTATCGGCGGATTATGCGAGCAGATCCCAGTAAGGTGGCCTTCTGCAGCTGACCAGTGGTGATCTTGTCAGCGCCAATTGTTTTTAAGTGCTTGCCTAGGTCTTTAGGCATAACACCCAGTGTGCCGAGTACCACTGGAACCACCTGCACTGGTTTATGCCAGCGTCTCTGCAGTTCGATTCTCAAGTCCTGATATCTGGTGATTTTTTTCAAGCTGTTTCTCGTCAATTCTGCTGTCACCAGGTATGGCAATGTCAATGATCCACACCTTTTTCTTCTCCACAATCGTGATATCCAGGGTGTTGTGTTCCAAAACTTTGTCAGTCTGTATTCGGAAGTCTCACAGTAGTTTTGCACGCTCGTTTTCGACCACTTTTTCAGGCTTATGATGCCACCAGTTCTTTGCTACAGGCAGATGGTAGTTGTGACACAAGTTCCAGTGGACCATCTGAGCGACTGTGTTGTGACATTGCTTATAGTCAGTCTGAACTATTATTATTATTATTATTATTATTATTATTATTATTATTATTATTATTATTATTATTAACATTAACATTAACATTAACATTAGTATTATTAACATTAGTATTATTAACATTAGTATTATCATTATTGTCAATAATAATAATAATAATAATAATAATAATAATAATAATAATAATAATAATAATAATAATAATAATGTTCAATTTCTTATAGTTGCTCCTCTTAATCAAGGGACTACATTTGCAAAGTAACACACCCTATTTGAAACCTGGTTTGTTTTCTTAATGCAGCAGATATAATCATGTTTGCAGCAGATATAATCATGCTCCCACACTGGAAGTTTTTAAGAAGAGATTGGATAACCATTTGTCTGAAGTTGTGTAGGGTTTCCTGCCTAAGCAGGTTGGACTAGAAGACCTCCACGGTCCCTTCCAATCCTGTTATTCTATTCTATTCTAATTTTATGTGGAGGGCGCAAATATTCTGTGCAAAATTCTGTCATCTGATTTATCTCTCATTCTGAAGGGTGAATTGCAATGGACTATAAGTGAGAGAAAAAATAAAATTAAAGAACAGTTAAAGAAAAGCTGACTTAAGGCAAGAAAGTCTCTTTTTTCCCCCTCTGACCTTGGGAAATGATGCTGACTATCTTCAAAGTGAAAGCAAGATTTCGCCATTTATGCAAAGTAAGCAAGATAATTCTTCCCTTAGGTTAAAAAATATGGTTTTTAAGGGTAGGTTGCTGATTGTCAATGAGCTTGGTTTTATTTTATAAAGTTTTAAATGTTAACTTTTGATTAGCTTTTTAAAAATACTTTTTTAATTAAAACATTATTGTTAACATTTTTATATTTTATTAATAAAGATTAAGGAGCCAGTTTTATTTAATGGTTAAGGTACTAGCTTAGAAACTGAGAGGCTTTGAGTTCTAAAAGTAAAAGAAAAGTAAGGTCCTACACTTAGGCAAGAAAAACCAAAAGTACACATATAGACTGGGTGAAACCAGGCTCAATAGCAGTGGCTGTGAGAGCGATCTTGGAATCTTAGTGGACAACCAGCTAAATATGAGCCAGCAGTGTGCAGCCGCCACCAAAAAAGGTCATGCAATCCTAATTTGTATTAACAGTCAAGATCAAGGGAAGTACTAATACCACTCTATAAAGCCTTAGTAAGACCACACCTAGAGTACTGCATTCAGTTTTGGTCACCACATTATAAAAAAGATGTTGAGACTCTAGAAAAAGTACAGGGAAGAGCAACCAGGATGATAAGGGGACTGGAGACTAAAACATTACAGGAACTGGGCTTGGCTAGTCTAGTAAAGTGAAGGACCAGGGAAACATGATAACAGTCTTCCAATATTTGAGGGGCTGCCACAGGGAGGAAGGGGTCAAGCTATTTTCTAAAGCACCTGTAGCCCAGACAAGGAATAATGGATGGAAACTGAACAAGGAGAGATTTAACCTGGAAATAAGGAGAAACTTTCTGACAGTGAGAACAATCAACCAATGGAACAGCTTGCCCTTGGAAGTTGTGGGAGCGCCATTACTTGAGACTTTCAAGAAGAGATTGGACTGCCATTTGTCAGAAATGGTGTAGGGTCTCCTGCTTGGGGGGGTTGGACTAGATGACCTACAAGATCCCTTCCAACTCTGATTATCTGTTAATCACAGTTTAGGCATGAAGGTTGACTGGGAGACTTTGGGCAAATCACTCAGTCCAGCCCACCTCACAGGGTTGTTGTTATGGGGAAAATAAGAGAAAAACTGTGCATTAGGCATATTTTTTTCAAAATAAAGGTAAGATAAAAATCCAAAATATACATGAGTGAATAAGTAACAACTAGAAGATATGAAGAAACACAACCAAAACTATAACATTGCTAATATAACAAAAATATACAGAAAAGCAATTCATTGTAATAGTAGTACATAATAGTAATTAATTGTGTGACATATGAAGAAATTAGAAATATACACATAAAGTATTAATAAAGAGTTAGCTCAACCTTTAACTTATTATTAAACAGATAATAAGATAGCCAGAAAACTATCTATATTCCATCTTTTCAGTTTTAGTAGAGTAAATATTATTTCAGTACAATAATACTTACATACTATATTTAAATTCTTAATGGTTAATTATTTAGACATCTTATAATAATAATTACAGAGGAATGGATGTTTTCTATTAATATTAATTAAAGTTTAGGATATTACTGTTACAAATGTTATGGTTATTTAACTTTTTCTTCAAAATTAAACATAACATTTGATAATAACATTCAATTGTTCAACATAAATGGTACATTTATTTTTTGCCCAATCCTAATGCCAATATCCAATAATGCCAATAATGCTCATATATTTAATAATGTTATGGATCACATTACCTTAGAGGAGTGCCTATGGAGATTTTCAATCACCTGGTTCCCAAAAGTACTTTTCAAAAGACAACTAGACTTTCTTAGTTTTTTCCTTGAAAACTAATTAGGTGACCCTGAAGGTACAAATCAGTGGTAGGATTCAAAAACATTTACTACCGGTTCTGTGGTTGTGGCTTGGTGGGCGTGGCTTGGTGGGAGTGGCAGGGAAAAGATACTGTAAAATCTCCATTGCACCCCACTCCAGGGGAAGGTTACTGCAAAATCCCATTCCCTCCCCACCCCACTAACCTGCTTTCCAACTCTGTTCTCCTGTGCAGGGCAACAAAAGAAGACCCAGCCAATCAGCTGGGACTCGGGAGGCAGATAATAGATGGGGCAGGGCGAATCAGAAGTGGTATTTGCTGGTTCTCTGAACTACTCAAAATTTCCGCTACTGGTTCTCCAGAACTGGTCAGAACCTGCTGAATGCCACCTCTGGTACAAATTAAACCGCCAAGTGCCCTCAATGACTTTCAGAGAGTTTATCATCGACCTTCAAAGTGCTAACAGCCAGATAACTGCAAAGAATATAAATCCTTCTATTTCCCACAATTCAGTCAGAACTGAAGGAGCTTCTTGGATGAAAAGCAAAAAAAATTCACGGAAAAAAAATAAGAAAATTCAGTTGCCTTTTGAAAAGTACCTTTGGGAACTGGGTGATTGAAAGTGCTAGAGCTCACTGCAACTACATAGCCAAAAAGGCATTAAGAGTTGTTAACCTAATCCTACGTTGCTTTTTCTCTGGTAATATCTCACTACTAACCAGAGCATACAAAACATTTGCTAGACCAATACTCGAATACAGTTCATCAGTCTGGAATCCTTATCACGTATGTGATATTAACACAATTGAGAAAGTCCAGAAGTATTTCACAAGAAGAGTTCTCCACTCTTCTACCCGTTATAGAATACCTTACGCCACCAGACTCGAAATTCTAAAACTAGAAAACCTCGAATTACGCCGTCTTCGGTCCGACTTAAGCATGGTATATAAAATCATACATTGCAATGTCCTACCTGTCAATGAATACTTCAGCTTTAACCATAACAACACAAGAGCACACAACAGATACAAACTCAAAGTAAACCGCACCAAACTTGATTGCAGGAAATACGACTTCAGCAATAGAGTGGTCAATGTCTGGAATACTCTACCCGACTCTGTAGTCTCTTCCCCAAACCCCAAAAACTTTAACCTTAGACTGTCTACTATTGACCTCACCCCTTTCCTAAGAGGTCTGTAGGGGGCGTGCATAAGCGCACCAACGTGCCTACCGTCCCTGTCCTATTGTTTCTCTTATTCTTTTATTTTTCTTATATGTACCCATTTCATATATTCACAACTATGTATACACTTGTACTTATTATTTTGTAAACAATTGACAAATCAAATAAATAAATAAATAAATAAATAAATAAAATCTCCATAGACTACAGGCTATTCTAGATGAGGGTTTTTTCCCCATTTGTCATCCTGTCATGTCTTACACTGGGAGGTAAACATCTAAGAAGCTTTTGTGAGTTGGAGAATTACTACTGTTCTGTACGAAAAGTCATATCCTTTGACTTTAAGAGTAATGTTTATGGCAATCTGCACACCTTTCATGCATGTGCTGAAGTTATTATGATTTATTCATTAGATTTGTATTTTCTTCAGAAGCTCATGGAAATATATACCATTTCCCGTTGGGATCGACTGCATTGAGATAGTAACTGAATTTATGCAAGGTGCTTAACTTGGCTACTACATTAATCCTTTCTTTTTCAATTTGCACAATATCTTGAACCATAAACAAACCAAATGCACAAGATTCCTGTATACACATACATGCAAACAAAGAGTGTGGAAATTAACGGAGCCTGACATATATTAATGACATGCACTAGATCTTCAACTGACCTAATCACATATTTTGTATTAACAGAGCTGCTGTGATTGACCCAAGGTCCTTCAGCGTCTTCCATGGTTGAAGTTAGACTTGCTTAGTCTCTCAATTGTAGTCCAACACTATGACCAATACATCACCCCAAGCCTCTTGGTTGCAGCACATTCATTTTGAACTTTGACACTTCTGCCAATGAGTTAGTCTCAAGAGAGCCAAGATCTCTGTACAACAATTATAGAAATTTGCCTTGGCAAGCATGTTATCTCTCATCTGTTAATGCACCTCACTGCCCTTGGGAGATTAAAATAAAATAACCTTGCACAGCCTGACAACCCCCAGCTACTTGGAGAAATCCTTCAAGCTTTATCACAGACAATGCCAATGTAGCTATGACAAAACTAAAAGCCACACAGTGTTTTGCATCAAGCAGAACAACCAAGAAATTGGCTTAGTTTCTTCCTTATCAGACTCCAGAAAAATTAGTGCCTCTTGAGTAGAATTTGTTATGGCAGTCTCTGTACTCTAGCCACTTGTAACATGAAGATCATAATTACTTGCATATTTCAACAGAATTTTAAGTCCAAGCCAACTCATGGTCTACAGTGGAAGAGAAGTACATTGATCCTTATCTCTTTCTTCCTCACCCAATCTTCCATCATCAAATATTAGTTAGGGAGTAAATTCAGGCTACATATTGTGCAGGGGTGGGATTCAAATTTCTTAACAACCGGTTCTGTGGGCATGGCCTAATTTGTGGGTGTGGCTTGGTGGTCGTATGACTGGCTGGGCATGGCTTGTATGTAAATATTGTAAATATTTATGTAAATATTGATATTTTTAATAAAAATCAGGCAAAGCAGGCGGACAAATTGAGTTGCTCACAGAATCACAGATTCACTCAGAGATCTATCTTTCTGCAATCTGTTGCCTGAGTCTGTCATATAAAATTTGCTTGCAAGCAAACTTACAAAATTAACTCACAACATACCATGTATGTAAATACTGATTTTTTATTTTAAAAAAGAGCAACTTTTACCCAAAATCAGGCAAAGCATTTAGGCAGATTGAGTTGCTCACGGAATCAGATTCATTCAGAAATATATCTTTCTGCAATCTATTGCCTAAGTCTGTCATATAAGCAAAGTCATAAAATTTGCTAGCAAGCAAACGCACAAAATTAACTCACAATACACCATGTATGTAAATATTGAATTTTTATTTTTTTAAAAAGAGCAACTTTTACCCAAAATCAGGCAAAGCAGGCAGGCAGATTGAGTTGCTCACAAAATCACAGATTCAGTCAGGGATCTACCATTCTGCAATCTATTGCCAGAGTCTGCACTGAAAAATAGAAGCTTCAGTCTTGAGAAAGGTTTAGCTCTGCTTATAGATTAGCTAGAAAGCAATAAATTCAACTATTTTCTGCTTTCTAACTAATCTAAATCTCCCAGCACAGCAGAACACTGATGATCTGGGGGAAAATAAGGAAAAATAGCAACTTATCAAAGGCAGGCAAGTTGGATGGCATGCATGCCAGGTAAGGAGTGAGTGGGCAGGGAGACGCAGGGCCAGCCAGTGGAGTGATTTGCCGGTTCTCCGAACTGCGCAGAATCATAACAATCGGTTCTTCAGAACTAGTTCGACCAGGTAGAATCCCACCTCTGATATTGTGTAATGACCCTGGCAATTGTAATATTTGTGAGGGCACAGTGAAATAACATACCCTGTTTCTTCATTGGGGGCTTACAAAATCTTTATAGCATCATCCAGCCATCAGGAATATAAAGTCTATCTGCATTACATTGTTTTGGCACTCCAGTGGTTTAATGACTGAAGAAGACATCATTAATTGCTTGTGTGGCAACCCAACAAGACAGACACAGACTTCAGAGGATAATTAGGACTTCAGAAAAACAATTTCTACCAACCTGCCTTCTATTGAGGACTTGTATACTGCATGAGTCAAAAAGAGGGCTGTGAAAATATCTACAGACCCCTCACATCCTGGACATAAATTGTTTCAACTTCTACCCTCAAAACGATGCTATAGGGCACTGTACACCAGAATAACTAGACACCAGGACAGTTTCCCCCCGAATGCCATCACTCTGTTAAACAACTAATTCCTACAACACTGTCAAGCTATTTAGTAAGGCTGTATTACTATTATTCTTTTCATCTTTCCTATTATCTATCTCCTTTTCTACTTATGACTATAACTTTGTTGCTTGTATCTTTACGATTAATATTGTTTTATTTAGTTTCCTAGTATGATTTCTGTTGATTGCTTATTTAGTATCCTATGACTATCACTGTTGTATCTTATGATTTATGATGAATGTATTTTTATGATGACTATGATCATGATTTATCACTTAGAGCTTTTATGCACACACAGAGCTTATACATCGAAGATAACTTCTTTGTGTGTCCAATCACACTTGGCCAATAAAGAATTCTATTCTATTCTATTCTATTCTATTCTATTCTATTCTATTCTATTCTATTCTATTCTATTCTATTCTATTCTATTCTATTCTACTCTATTATATTATTCCATTCTATTTTAATGGTAGTGGCCTTGAAGAAAACTATTGTAATAAACAATAAGTTCTGTTCACATATATATGTCTATCACCATCTTCCTATTTTTTACTATATTCTACTATTATTCAACTATTTCTAGTTGTATGGCTCAGCAGCAAGCCCTAACCTAGAAACTTTCAAAGTAGCCAGACATTATCTAATCCACTCCAGTATATTGGGGTGACAAAGTATTCTGATATATATGACAGATCTCCCAACCTGCCTTCTATTGAAATGATCTTTAAATGATCTTCAAAAGCTCTTCTACTCATCTCAGCATTTTAAAAAAGCTTGTTGAGAACAATGAGATGGACCCTTCGATGTGAAGGCAGTCTGACCTCTCCATTAGAAGAATAGTTTTGTTACAGTGTTAAAACTTTTAGGAAGATTCGATCATGCTTCTACAAAGAATTTTAAATATACCGACTCCACAAATTTTAAAATATTCATTTTAGCTTGGCTGTTTTTCATTTAGTTGTGATCCAAATATATAAACACTAATGAAATTTCCAAATTATCTAGTCCAGAAAGTGATTAAGAAATACAGTAATAGTATAATACAGAACCATAAATCTTTATTTTTGTAGAACTCTATGGATAATTAGCCATCTCTCTGTCTGTCTGTCTTTATAGTTTGAAGATCAATAATATTATATGGAATTCAAAACTCTGATAATACAGGTTTATTTATTATCCCACCTTTATTATTTTTTTATAAATAAGCAAAGCAATCAGCATACTTGTTTCTCCTATCTTCCCACCTGTGAGGCGGCTTGGGCTGAAGAGAGAATAACTGACTCAAAGTCAGCTGGATTTCATGCCTCAGGCAGAACTATAAACTAGTCTCCTGGTTGATAGCCTGGTGCCTTAACCACTATAAACTAGTCTCCTGGTTGATAGCCTGGTGCCTTAACCACTATAAACTAGTCTCCTGGTTGATAGCCTGGTGCCTTAACCACTATAAACTAGTCTCCTGGTTGATAGCCTGGTGCCTTAACCACTATAAACTAGTCTCCTGGTTGATAGCCTGGTGCCTTAACCACTATAAACTAGTCTCCTGGTTGATAGCCTGGTGCCTTAACCACTATAAACTAGTCTCCTGGTTGATAGCCTGGTGCCTTAACCACTATAAACTAGTCTCCTGGTTGATAGCCTGGTGCCTTAACCACTATAAACTAGTCTCCTGGTTGATAGCCTGGTGCCTTAACCACTATAAACTAGTCTCCTGGTTGATAGCCTGGTGCCTTAACCACTATAAACTAGTCTCCTGGTTGATAGCCTGGTGCCTTAACCACTATAAACTAGTCTCCTGGTTGATAGCCTGGTGCCTTAACCACTATAAACTAGTCTCCTGGTTGATAGCCTGGTGCCTTAACCACTATAAACTAGTCTCCTGGTTGATAGCCTGGTGCCTTAACCACTATAAACTAGTCTCCTGGTTGATAGCCTGGTGCCTTAACCACTGGGCCCACTAGATTTCCTGATCTTGTATACCAGTATAAAAGCATTCTAATGAATAATGAACTGTCTTCAGATCCCCCATAACAGATGGAGTTTTGCAAAATGGGATGAAACTGGAAAAAAATATATCTCGAGCTCCCAAACTTTGAAGAAAGGAGAACATGTGCTATGATATACCAGATCTGAAGATTTTTTTTCTTTCTTATTTTAACTATGTTTTGCCGCCCGTGGACTTCTAGCACTTAAAGGTATTGCTGAAAAAGTAAAGACATATGTCCCATGTCCCTCTTCCTGGATGCCAGCTTAGACAATGGGGAACAATGGACTACGAGAACTTTGGAGGGGGTGCAGAGGAGGGTCAGGAAAATGTTGCGGTTTCTGATCAGGGAATGACCAGGCCAGAGGAAAAGGAGAGGCCAGGAATCTTGGAGGGGCCATCAGGGGAACAACTGGACAAAGGCCTACTGGAGAGCAAAGGGGAGAGATGAAACTGAAGCTGGAGGGCTCTGAGACTCAATCAGAAGCATGAAATGGAGAAGGATCATAGCTGCAGTCAGTCAGCAGGGATGAGGAAGAATGCCTCCTCCACTGGATTACAGGATGCACTGTTGTGGCTTGTTGGCCATTGACCCTCCAACGGTCGAATCAGATGAGGAGGAGGTGTGAGAGTCAGGATCAGCATCAAGGCAACCTGAGAGCTTTGAGGGGGAAGAGGAAATGGAGCTGGCAGAGAGAGAAACAGAGGCAGAGCCTGGGCCATCTGTTAGACCTCAGATGGAGAGTCAAGAGCTCCCAGGTCTGGAGGTGGCTGATGAGGAAGAGGAGGAACAGCTGGGTCCAGTGCTTGACACACAAGCACACAGAAGATAAAGGAGAGGACAGCAGTGGAAATCTGTGGGTCGATTCTTGGGAATGAAGAGCCACCACTGCTAACAAAGCCCCACCGTAGCTCTGGGATAAAACACAGGGGGCGGAGATTAATAGATGTGGCTGACAGCTATTCATCTTCTTGCTGGACATACTTGTTAGCCTGCGGTGAGAGATAAACTTTTTGCTGCTGGAACTCCTAATAAAGGAACCATTGATTTAACTTCAGAGGGCTTGTCGTGTTTGGGGAGCTAGGTCAGAACATGTGCAATGAGGTGCAACAGAGGTCAATGATGCTACTTGTGAGGAGGCAGCCTTGCCCCTCCTAATGAGTTACATCAGCAGGTGCCTACTTAGTCCGAGATATGGAGCAACCTCAGGGGTGGGATTCAAATTTCTTAACAACTGGTTCTGTGGATGTGGCCTAATTTGTGGGCGTGGCTTGGTGGTCATGTGACTGAGCAGGCAGGGCTTGCTGACTGGGCATGGCTTTGCAGTCATGTGATGGGTGGGCATGGCTTGTATGTAAATATTATAAATATTTATGTAAATATTGATTTTTTATTCAAAAAAAGCAACTTTTATCCAAAGCAGGCAGGCAGATTGAGTTGCTCACAGAATCACAGATTAACTTAGAGATCTATCTATCTGCAATTGGCTACCTGAGTTTCCACTGAAAAGCTTCAGTCCTAAGAAAGGTTCGGCTCTGTTTTTAGATTAGCTAGAAAGCAAGAAATACAAGGACAGCTAATGGTCATGGGGAAAAAAGGAAAAATAGCAACTTACCAAACCAGGCAAGTTGGATGGCTCATATGCTAGGTAAGGAGTGAGTGGGTGGGGAGGGGTGGAGCTGGCCAGTGGAGCCATATGCCGGTTCTCTGAACTGCGGACAATCGTGTGTGCAGCGTTTGCAAGAAATCATCAGCTGTGTCACCTGGACAGCTGACAAGTGCTGTGCTTGGGTGCGCAGCATTTGAAAATCCTCATTTCCTGCTTTTTCAACCTCAGCTGTACTGCGCAAAGCAGCTGAAGAGGGAAAAGCAGAGAATAAAGGACAGCCTAGAGCCTAGGCAGGTGGGTGGGCCAAACACCGAACGGGTTCGGTATCAGCTGCTCTTCGCAGCTACAGGTTCTATAGAACCAGGTCAAACCAGTAGCATCCCATCCTTGAGCAACGTGATGATGGCCTATTTTTTCTGCCATGTGTGTCCTCCAAATCCATGACTCTACTTTTCATGACTTCAGACCTGTGCTTTGTGTGGTTGCCTGTCAGGTTTGGTCTTTATTGGATCTGCTTCTTGGACTTTGGATTTATACCTTGACTTGGATTCTGGACCATGCCTAGGTTTTGGACTCTGTGTGTATGAACTAGTGCCTTTGCCTGTGGAATTTGTAATTCTTTGCCTAGGCTAAGCAGACTTGCACTCAGTGGCACTTTGCAGTTGGAGTGTAAATAGGACCAGTGGTGGAATTCAATTTTTTTTTTTACCTCCGGTTCTGTGGGCATGGCTTGGTGGGCATGGCAGGGGAAGGTTACTGCAAAATCCCCATTCCCTCCCCACCCCACTAACCAGCTTTCCAGCTCCGTTCTCCTGTGCAGGGCAACAAAAGAAGACTGGGACTCAGGAGGCAGAGAATAGATGGAGGCAGGGCCAGTCAGAGGTGGAATTTGCCATTTCTCTGAACTATTCGAAATTTCCTCTACCGGTTCTCCAGAACTGGTCAGAACCTGCTGAATACCACCTCTGAATAGGACCCAGAGAACCCTACAAGGAGTGTCTCAATAAAGTCTTTAAAACTCCCCCTGAGTTTGTGCATGTGGTTCAGGTCAAGACAGTGCCTTGAAATCTAAGGAGCATCATATGGGAACATACCAGAATAAGGCAGTGGCAAATTGCTTATGTATATGATGCCAAGAAAACTTCATGGATGTCTTCATATTGGACTAATAATTCAACTTTGACTAATAACCAAAGAAAAATTCAGATAATGATGATGCCACAAGTTACTCTGGGAAGTAACTGGGGAAAAATTCTGAAAGTAAGAAATGAATGCGAAGAGCCCTTTTAGTACAGTAAATGAACTATTCTTTTGTCCCTTGCTTTTGGCTTTTCAAACTGTTTTAAAAATAAAAATAACAACATAAAAAAAACCAAAGATCCACAATGCTGAAACGTCCAATCTCTCCCCCCAAATCCTTGATCACTGGCAAACATTAAATAATTTCCCCAATTTTTCCTCCATATCTTGCAAGAGTGAATTCCTTACACTTTTTAAGGCTGGATTAGACTAGAAGTCAGGCTGGTTTAGACTAGATCGTTCAGGTAATCCTGGATATTTAAAGTCTCCATTTTTTCCCCAATAGAAACGTTGTTCTATCTCTGGTTTGTTTGTTTTGCATGATTTCATAATATACTGATGTGGTGAAAAATATAGTCATGGCATAATCCAGTTTTGCATATTTATTCTTTTTCTCCCTAGTAGGCATCTGTCCATACTTCTTCTCTGTCCTGAGGTGACCTCTACAGCAGAATGTCTATGCCAGTAAGCTACATTTGGCAAAGCTAGTTGCTTCCTGGTTGTGGCAGAGGAAATAATATTATGTTGCACACATCATCCACTTTTCTTTGAAGTTGTTAATGAATCTGGTAGAAAGGAAACTCTAGTAGAAAAAAAAAAGAATTTGGGGTTTTCCTTCCTTCTCTTTCAGTTCTTGGCATCATTTTCACTATGAGTGTGTGAAGGAATGTGCATTACTCTGCTGAGTTTCATTTGCATGTAATTACTGAAAATGCCACTTTGGCTGGGAGCTCACACAGAACGAGGCTGTTGTCTGTACTTTAAGAACAAATAGATAGAATGGTACAAATCTGAAGACACGAAACGTTCATCAGCAGCATCCTTTGCTATATACATTGTGTGTGTGTGTGTGTGTGTATATATATATATATATATATATATAGCCATCTTCCTATTTTTTTTACTATATTCTACTATTATTCAACTATCTCTAGTTATATGTCTCAGCAGCTTCTTCACTTCTTCTTGGCTTCTTCACTGGGCCTTTGTTAGGAACAGGAACCCAAAATGATGTTGTTATTGTGAATGTGAAGAAACACTTTGAAAAGGCTGCTAAAATAAAAAAATGTGAGGTCTCTACAAGGGTGGCCTAAAAAGTCAAGATGGGTAAAAAGCCTATTGTCGTGCAATAGAAGTGATGAGGCTTTGATTGCATGGTCAGATCTAATCTTCTCACATGTAATGTATGACCAGATGTAATCCCAGATGTGAAATATGTAAATAGAAACACGTTGTCATGTCGGGTGTTCCTTAAGCTGATCCTTATTAAGGCGTGCTTTGTTTTCTAATAAAGGGAGATATTTAAACAAAAGAACCAGATTCTTTTAAGCTGAATGTACAGTGTTCTTTTTCCCTCAAAACAAACCTTCTCAAAGCCCAGTTTTAAAATCTGAAAGAGACCTGGGGGGAGAATGTCCAATAGGTTCTCCATCTCTGAGCTTATTCTCACTAAAGACCTTGCTAAGGTCATTTTAAAAAAATAACAGAAGAAATTTGAAATTCTGAAATAACTCTAGAGAGTTACAAACATAGATGATCCAATGGATCATTTAAAATACTGAATTATATTCGAGATATGATGCCCTCCGTGTGTGTGGCCTGAGCAATAATCTCTCCCACTCAAAAACATGGTGGGCTTTGAGTTTTGACTTATATTTCTTATAAAAGCTTTCTAGATATTTCCAGATGTGCTGGGATTCTCAACTCCCAGAAATCACCCTGCCAACATAAGTGGAGAGCTTGGTGTAAATGAAGATAATTGTTCAGAGAAACAATTCCAAACTTGGAGCTTTAAGTTAGCTAATGATTTTTAAACTTTCTTTTATTGTTGAGCTTACAATATTCCAGGCCTATTATAGGCAAGGAAATTGGGTCAACCCTACTAGGGTAGGGTTTCTACATATCTGGGGAGATTGCATCTTTGTCTCTGTCTCTCTCTTCCTCCTCCTCCTCCTCCTCCCAGCTGAGCTTGCTTCTTCAATTTTAAAATGGAAGAGGAAGTGGTCAAAGAAACGATGGTGATATGGGTGAAAAATGTTGGCCACAATATAGATTTGGAAAATTGGGAAAAAATGTTGGGACTAAATTACAAATTAATCATATCCACTGCATACAGGGAAAACCTGTATAAAAT
Organism: Notechis scutatus; assembly: GCF_049901735.1. Lineage (NCBI taxonomy): Eukaryota > Metazoa > Chordata > Lepidosauria > Squamata > Elapidae > Notechis > Notechis scutatus. Next base: position 14,725,377 of record NC_142025.1, on the reverse strand, counting down.
GTTCTACAGGTGACACCTACACTCCCGCTAGATTGGCAAAAATGTTTAATTTAAATCCAAATTGTTGGAAATGTGGGAAAGAAAAAGGCACTTATTTTCATATCTGGTGGACATGCATGGAAGTGAAGAAATACTGGAATACAATCAGACAATGGCTAGAGGAAATTATAAATCAGAAAATTGAATTTAATCCATAATTTTTTAATTAGGTATAATAACACAAAAATGCATATGAAATCCTTGCAGCTGTTAGTATATGAAATATAATGCAAGGATTTCATACGTGCAACTTTGAAAGGAGAAAAGGATGCCATCAGATTTTCTTATAAAGAAAATAATAGACTGCATAGAGATTGACAGGCTAACATTGAAATTAAAAGACAAAGAAGATTCAATATATTATAGAAACTGGGATGCCTGGTATGAGTGGTTTAGAAATAAAAAGAAAAGAAAATGGCAATTAGGAAAAGAATGAGGAAATATGTAAATATGTACACTATATATGTTATAGAAAAGTTTGAAGTGTAAGATGAAATATATTGATTTGTAACAGGAGTAAGATGTAATGCTAATGGAATAAGTAACCATATATTGAAAAATGTAAGGAAATGTAAAAGATGTCTTGATGTTGATAACAATGCATATAATTTTATTTTATGTTTTTAAACTTTGGAAAATTAATAAAATATTTTTTAAAAATAGACTTCCAGTCGAATACTAACTAGGTTCAATTTGAAAACAAAGCACAAAGTTCTAGTTAGTCATCTATTTTTAATTTTCTAAGCAATTCCTCGATGTTGCCTCAGCCTGTATAGACACGATCCAACACACACTTACAGGTAGAGAATCTGCCATGTGTTAAGGGAGTTATTAAAGGTCACATTGAGACACCCAATCTTCAAGTTAGAAACTCCAGTGTCAGGTGGTTTACAATATTCTCCAAACAAGTTTAAGAATTTACTGGTGCATGATGCAGGATAATAGTTTTGTTGAAGACCAAGAGAAGAAAGATTCTTTCTTCCACATCTGGAAGTTAGAGGAAAATATTCAGAGAATGTCAAAGAAGCAGAAATTCAGCTTGCAGTTAGGACTTTTGAAACAACTGGGACACTTGCCATATGGATTATCCCCACTATGTACATTCACTATGTACAATGTGAATCTCGAATGCCAGAGGGTGTTGACAGTTGAAGATGAGCCACACAAACTGAAGGAGATGATCCATAGTTCTGTTGTATGCCCTGTGACACCACATCACTTCACTCAGCTCAAATGACTGGAAAGCAATTTTAACACAGTGTAACATGAGTCAGAAGTCTCACCAAAACTTCAAACGGTCTGATTCATTTTTTTAAAGAAGAAAGCGAATTGATTTGCAATATATTTGTGCAATTTATTTATTCAAGTTGAAGGAAAAAAAATGATCTTGAAATGAAATTAACTGTTATTTTAAAAATGTAAGAGAAAGCCTGTAGAATCAAAGGAAGAATCTGTAATTAGTGGTTATTTATTGAATAAACTCACAAGCAAAGAAAACATTCTCCATTTCCTGTTATTACACTCCAGTAATTGATATTCAATCATGAGAAATGAACATTACATTGGATAATAGTATAGATTCACAGAATGCCTCTGTGAAATAAAGGATCTTTTCAGGTGCCCACTCTGGAGCACATATTCTGGTATTTAAGATATTACAGATTAGGGCAGATTGTTTTCCTGAAGCCAACATTCAACAGAGCCATACAATTGTAGTGAAGTACCACATTTCACTATTGAGAATATAATAAATATCATACATACATTGGGCAACTTCAGTCACTCTTTTCCAGGTTAATCCAGACCCTCGCCTCTGTTTTTGAATAACTACATAATGGAAGAGGTAGCATTTGCAGCTTCATCTAGGGGTGTAAGTCCTTCAAGATAGATCGTGTTAAGTATGAGGCATGGGCGTAGAAACGGAGACGAAACTGCTTCTTGTGAACTTCAGCTCTTTATTTAAAGCATGATAACAGAGACAAAAAAAAAACCCGGATAGCGGCCGCCCTTTTATAGAGTGACTGCTATCCGGATGACCAATGGATGTTGTTATCGGGTCTGAACCTCGTCCAATGGGACTCGGCCCGCCAACAGCCAGTCAGATTGCTCGGAATTAACCAATCATAACTTGCCATTATAAGGGCCAATAGGAAGTGCAGGATTACGATCCTGCTATGCAAATGAATTTTTATTAATTACATTTCTTTAGTTCACAACAGATCGGACTTGGAATCCAATTCACGTAGATCAATACTACTTTTATTATAAAGTTGTGGTAACAGAAACTTACAAGTGTGAATGTGCTTCCCCCTTCCCTCCCCTTTTCTTCACAAGACCTAGGGAGGGCCTTGCATAAGAATTTGACTTAGGGTACTATTCTCTCCTGGACTCAGGTTTACACTTTCATTCTGAACTCAGTTCTTTTTTATCTTAATAGTGAGTTTTTCTCCTCACCAAAAGCCTCCTTCTGACCAGTGAGTCTTATTGCAAAAGACCTTTAGCTGTTAAGAGATGGATGAAGGGATTCCATATGAAGTATCCTGTCCTCGTCTGAAGAGATTATTTGGAGCTTAATTTCCAGTCCTGAGAATGTAGACTTAGAAGTTCAGAAGTTAAAGAAAAACTTGGGGATAAAGTCTGCAGAGACATATCAGGAATTCCCCAGTTAAAGAGTTGAAGAGGAATGGCACCATAGACAAACAGAATTACAACTGACTTTGTAGATTCACTTCTTCATAGGTGTGAGAGAGCTTTATCTATAGTATGTGCTAATTCTTGTTTCTTCATCCTGTAGGTTTCACAAATAAAACCCCTTAGGTTTCCAGCATTTGTTCTTTTCCAAGTCGGAATCACATCCAAAACTGACAAAGGGGTCAGTTTCAACTAATCAGCCAGTCTGTCAGAATGTCAATTCAAGGCATGACATTAACTTCATGCTGGATATTTCTAAATGTTCAAAAGCAGGATATGCTACATTAAGATTTACAACACTCTACAACAATCTCGGTGGCAGCATGCACAAGATCTAATACAAGCTTTTTGTAATTAAGACTCTTAATTGCTTATCCATTAGCATCTATTGGCTCCATCAGCATAGGGGAGGCTCTGCAGAGTGAGTTCCAGACTGACATTTTCATATTCCAAAAGCTAACAATGCAATTTCCTCAAGTTGGGGCAAGAAGAATGTCTTATGCCATGCAGAGGTATTAGCAAAGCTTCCTCAGTCCAAGGCAGTGACTCCTCGTGATGAAAGAGTTTGTGCGTCCCAACTATGACAATTGAGAATTGTGTGAGAAGGGAATAAGAGATCACATGGCTATTTATTTCCTGCCATCTTTGCAGGAGTAGATCTGAGCAAGATCCAAACTCATTCTGATTTAGAATGAGAACCAAACAAGTTAGGATTGTAAAACAATCTGAAAAAGATTTGGGGGAATGTGAGGAAAAATATATAATTCATATGTAAATTACTGCTTCCATCTCTCCCTCTTTCCCATCCTCCCTCCCTCTTTCTCTTTACCCATTAAGAGTTTTATCATTTAATTTGATATTGTACCCTCTGGAACATAATTCCTGCCAAAAATATGTATAGTCCCTAACCTGATCTTTTCAAAATGACTTCCTAAAACCTGCCTGTTCCTCCAGGACTTGGATATGAGTGGAATGAATGATCACATAGAATTTGTGCTATTTTTCTTAAAAAATGTTTTTTGTATCACTTTATACTATATTGCTTTCAACTGTGTTGCGTAGTATGCTACCAAAGTCATGAGCGAATTTGGCAATCTATAAACTGAATGCATAAAAAATAAATTCCTGAAACTCATAATTTTATAAGAACTTCACATGTATCTGTTGTATTAGTATCTTCTGTAAAAAAAAAAAAAAAAAGGTGGTGCATAAGCATACAAACATACAAAAACTATTGAGATTCCTGTGCTTTGATATCTGTATTTGAAAGTTACAACAGTAACCTCATTTAAGCCTTACTGTGGCTTATTTGTTATTAATTCTATGGTGGATGGTTCTAAATTAAAAATAGGGTGAGAAGAAATGAATGTAGAATGAGTGGAGGAAATATATCTTACCCCCAAAGTGTCATTTTTGCTTTTGTTATAAAAAGCAACCAGCGGCTGTTTGGGAGAACTCAAGACATCAAAGATGTGTGAACAAATTTAGTTCTTGGCTCCTTGACAACTTCCCTCTAATTTCATCTGTTAATGAATACAACTTATTCTTGGATGAGTCACTGTGTTATCAGGAGATACAGCCAACACCAAAGATGACAAAAAAAATTGTCTTTCTCTATCTAATCTTCCACTTTAATATAAGTAATGTTTTCTTCTGGAACTCATTATTGGATAAAGACTAAACAAATACTTAAAATCATGAACTAAAAGCGAGGTCTCTCTTTGAGCTGTTGAGCTTGACTCCTAGGGAATACTTAGTTGTTCCCTTGTAAGTGGTTTTCTAATGTCCTTCTAAGATAATGTTTCAGCTTCCCACTCTCTCCTACAATGTGGATTTTTTTCTGGGACTTCCCATCCATGTATAAATAAAGTCTGAGTTGGCAACCAGCAAGGACAAGGCAATGGTAGTTCAGCAGTAAAATTGGTTTGCTTGTTTTTTCCTGCCCCAAAGCTATATTCCATTTGAATCAATGTGTCAATGGAAGGTGGTAAGCCCAGTGAAATGAGTCCACCATTTGTTGATCACCCACCCACCCTCTCTCTCTCTCTTCCTTTCTCTCTCTCTCTCTCTCTTACTTTCCAGAAATCTGAACAAATCATTTGTAGAAGAGCTACAGACCAAGAGCTACTGTAACTATACTCCTTCTAAAGAAATCCACTACAACTTGTGATGGTTTAATCAAGATGAATTCAACCAAATATTGGCTACCAAGAATCAGCCAATATGTGAAGTTTTACTATTTCAAGCCAAAAAAAAGAACAGAGCAATCCCTACATCCTTGATGTAAAAAGAAACTGCATTCTCCTTGCTGGGTTACAAACAGTGACAATATGGTTCACTATGGTAACGTCTGTGAATTAGAGAAATAGCAATTATTTCAGGAATGACACAGGCAACTGAAGAATAATTCCAGAGGGGGTACAACATGAGGCACTACCACTATTAATGAAGCTTTCTTATCTAGTTCAGCAATGGAATTGAAGGAGAAAAGGCTCTTTATAGGCTCAAAGTCTGTACTCTTAGAATGCTTTACACAACCTCTTGCCTTAGATCAGTTTCATGATGTGAATCCCAGAAGTACTTGTAATGTTCAGTATGGTATCACAGGTGATCACAGGAAATGCCACATCAGCTTGGTTTCTAGAATAAAAGAACTGGACCTTTAAAAAAGGGGGGCAGGTCAAAGTGACAAATTCATTCTTCTCTTCCATACATGGAAACAGGAAAGAAAAGACAGCCCTGAGGTGCTCCAAAGAGGACTCCACATTCTGATAAATGACTCTGCCCTCAATTGCATTTTTTTTGCTATGAACTCTATTGCCTTTGGTCCATTCCACTGCTTCGTTTATAGGTAACAAGGCAGCTATTATCCCTAAGTTCAGACAATTACCTGAATTTCCCCACTGAAAAACCAAGACGTTGATTAACCAACAGAAACAATGCCAGTGTTGTTCTTCTTGAATGGGAACCCTGTCTACAGAGTGCTGGAAGGAAACCATCTGGGTATTTGCTTTTTTCCTGGAAGAGTTTGGTAATAGATGACAGCATTTATTGCACTTCTCAAAGCTAGCTCTTGCTTCCTAATCTACAACAATGAGGTCAACTCTTGGCAGGTGACTGCAACTGACTAAAACTGGTTTGTCCCTGGAAGAAAGCCCAGGTGGGCATGTGAGTTGGCTTCCTTTTATAGCATAATCCGAGTTCTCCTTTTGAGCTAAGTCTGTCTCTGGGCTGATCATATCAACAAAAGTGGTTTCATACCAAAAGGTGCTTGCTATATAAAGATACAGCCGCTGACCTCTGGAAAAATCAGACACCCTCAACTTTAGGATTTCCAGAATCATATCTGAGGGCCTAATGTTGTCCTGGAGCTATTGACTACAAGTGATAGGAAAACATTAACTGAAAAGAAATGTGAGGCACTTCAAAAGTAAAGATTAAGGTTCCCCTGGCTCTAGGGGATGGTGCTCTTCTCCATTACAAAGTCGAAGAGCCAGCACTGTCGGAAGATGTCTCCATGGTCATGTGGCCGGCATGACTAAATGCCGAAGGCGCACAGAACGCTTTTACCGTGCCACCAAAGTGGTCCCTATTTTTCTACTTGCATTTTTACATGCTTTCAAACTGCCAGGTTGCTGGGACATAGTTGGGAGCTCATTCCATTACGCGGTGGTAGGGATTCCAACCACCAAACTGCTGACCTTTCTGATTGACAAGCTCAGCCACTTAGCCACTGAGCCACCGCATCCCTTCATTGGCATAGAGACAGAGATCAGATACGTGGTGTGGACATCTTTTTGTGCCACCACTGTCTCCTTATCCCGAACCTGACACAGGGATTCAGAACACTTCATGTAAATATGCTTTACATCTTTCCTGGCATGGCCACAGGCTGAAGGAAAAGCCACTTTGGTCTAGTGATTGAAGCTAGAAACAGGGAGACTGTGAACTCTAGTCCCACTTTAGGCTTGAAAAATACTAACAGTTGGCCAGTTGCTCTCTCTCAGTCCAACCCACCTGAAAGAAGAGGAAAGAGGAAGAGTATTAGGTACTTTTGCCTCCTTGAGTTACCGATAAGGTAATAAATGTGGGATAAATATATACACAAACATAGGTAAGGCGGGGCAGTGGTACTGGAGGATTAAAAAAGTAACTTCTCCTGCAGTGTCAGTTATCCAGACTTAACAAAGTTTGGCCACCAAAATTAACTAAGCCTTGTTGTTGTTGTTATTGTTGTAGTTGTTGTTGTTGTATTCTCCTCACCTAAAAGTCCAGATTCCATCATCCTGAAAAAAAATTCTCTATTTCATTATTGTCATTTGTCTTATTTAAGACCTTAACCTTTTGCAGAAATCAAAGTAAAAGTATTTCAAAAGTATACTCTCCCTCCCTCTCTCTCTCCCTTTCTCCCTCTCTCTCTCTCTCTTTCTTTCTCTCTCTCTCTCTCTCACACACACACACACACACCATTTTTATCTTGTGTTTCTAGAGCTAAAACTGATATAGGGCTTTGTCATTAAAAAAGCATACAAGATGGTATTTATTTATCTAATTGCCTTTTTCAGACGGATGTCTCCCATAGGATTCTTCCATGACATATGGAGTTAATCTTATTCACATTTTAAAGCAAGGACTTTAGGAAAACAAATGGCATTTTATGTGAAAAAAATCCCCCATGAGTCAGAGAAGTTTAAATAACTCTGGATCACTTCCTCTTTTCTTTTTCTTTTTCCTGACAGAGATGTGGTAGGTTGGAGCTTCCTGTATCCAAAAAAGAGGGGGGGAAAGTAATTGAAGGTCCTGTTTGCTCTTTGGTTTAAGTACAGTAAAAAGCTCAGTTCAGCAGAACACTCTTCTTATGCAAATGTTTGGGTCAGTGTATTGACAGAAACCTTGGTCATACCTTTCATTGGTTCCATGACCAGAATCAAGTTTTTATTGAAGCTTTTAATAGTCTCCTGGGCTGAAAGAATGCCCAGACGGTCACAGGATTGCATGACTCATGATGAGCTTCAAAAAACATAAAACTGAAAGCAATTTAAAAAAAGAAAAGAGGCTGTTTACCAACTTATTGATATCGTAATAATAACCCTCCATAGCATCCATTCATTTCAGAAGTGGGTTTCAATGCACATTACACAACTATGAAATTGTTTGCAGAACACACAAAGATCATTTCAAATAGCTGAAATTTCTGAAGTGTTTGGGAAGCTTGTTCAAGGTCGCCTCTGCACCCAAACAAGTGGGCTGTAATATTACTGGTTTTGCTATATTTACTGGGACAAAGTATTTTGCACTGTCACAGGGCAAGTATGACGGCTTGAGGACAAAGGTAGAGATAGGCTAAAGTACTGGGAGTAGCTTTTTGAGATGATTCATTTTGCAACTTTTGCAAAATAGAAAAATTCCATTTTGCAACTTGGGAAAAAGTGATTGCTTTTTTTAAAAAAAATACTTTGAGAATTTCATCATAGAGGAACAAAGGAGAAATTAAAGAAACGGAAGAAAAAAATACAGTATGTAGAAAGTAAAATCCTTTTCATTGCTAAATGTACAATTTACGTCTAGGTATGATAGTATTTAAAGGGATTTTTTTAAAAACAAACACAAAAAACATTCTACCTTCCTCATTTAATGATTTTTGTTCCTAGACAGCTTATAAGAAGATAGCATGTTAAAGAAGACAAGAAAGAACAGAGTAGACAGGCAGAGGGAGAAAGAGAATCAGATTTAATGTTAAGTTTTTCTAAGTGATTCACAGATCTCAATGTCCAAACTTGGAATTCTGTGCTGCAAGCAGTTTCGGTATTAATCAGATAGCTGTTGCCAAGGGCTGCAATCTGCTAACATGCATATACAAAGAAACTTGGATTACTCATGCATTAGCTGTCACAGGTGTTGTTTGCTAACAACGTTTTAATTTATCATTCATTCAAGGACTGGCTGAGTGAAAGGAAGTTTCTTCCCATATGCAACCTCCCCACACACACGAAAACATAGTCTGGAGGAATCCATTTTACTTTGGAGCAATGGCATATTTCAATATTTCCCTATTTGCTGGAAAGTGGACAAAATAAAATCATTGCAGTCAGAAGGCAATGTCAAATTATTTCCATAGGACGCAAATACACACACACACACACACAAAACCACTTACCAAGACTTTGTTCAGCTCAAGAACATATTTAGAAAAAGTTAGGCTAAATATTTGCAACCAGGGGCTGTATTTGAAATGTAGAATTTTGATGGGGTCTCAAACTTCTGATCCATTATAAACAAGTCTTTTGTTTTGTGCTGGTGTGTGTGTGTGTGTGTGTGTGTGTGCTTTCTACAGTTCTTTATTTTTAAATATTTAATGGCTGCAAGCTGTCCAAAGATGTTAGAAGTTGGGTAGCATACTATATAAATGTAATAAATTATGGTTGGTCACAGAGTCAAACAGATATTTAGACTGGATTTGGCATTTTTGTTTTTCCTTTCAGGTCCTTCCCAAAGACCTGGTATTGGCAGGTTTTTGTTTGATGATAAAGGTAACGTTCTAGGATGTAAGCAGCTCAAATTAAGGATATCTTTTGCAATTGACTGATGGTGATTTTGTCAATGCCAGTGGTGTTCAAGTGGTGCTCCAGATATATTATTATTATTATTACAATTATGAGGTTAGTTCTGAATGCCAGTTTAGAAAGCTAATCTAGAGGCTGACTATACCAAAGCCTCACTGCAATAATTCTTCTGAAATCTATTAATTATAAATAATGCTTATCACACCTGCACATGCTCAGACACATATATGTTAAATGTATTCATCTCACTTGCACATGCACAAAAACAGACTGACACACATATACACAGACAAACAGACACACATATACATAAACTTGGCTTAATACCAGTAATTGTGAGAGAGATCTTGGAGTCCTAGTGGATAATCTCTTAAATATGAGCCAACAGTGTGCTGCTGCAGCCAAAAAAGCCAATGCAATCCTAGGCTGCATTAACAGAGGGATAGAATCAAGATCGTGTGAAGTTATAATGCTGCTTAGTAAGACTACACATGGAATACTGCATCCAGTTCTGGTTACCACAATGTAAAACAGATGTTGAGAAACTGGAAAGAGTGAAGAGAAGATAACAAAGATTTATAGGTGGCTGGAGGTTATAACATACAAAGAACGGTTACAGGGATTGCGTATGTCTAGTCTAATGAAAAGAAGGACGTCATAATACCAGTAGCAGTGTCCCAATAAGATGAGGGGGTCAAATTGTTTTCCAAAGTACCACGAGGCAAGATTATAAACAATGGATGGAAACTAATCAATGAGAGAAGCAACCTAAAACTAAGCAGAAATTTCCTAACAGCAATCAATCAACCAGTTACGAGTGCTCCATCACTGGAGGCTTTCAAAAAATCTCCAGTGATGTCAGTCAGATAAATGACTGTCATTTCAGATAAATGGCAGTCATTTATCTGAAATGGTATAGGGCTCCTGCTGAAACGGAGGGTTGGACTCTATTGTTCTATTCTGTGTTCCTCATACATATATCTACATAGCTAGATACGCATAGGCATAGAAAAATCACTATTCCAGTGTTCAGAAGATAATTAAAGTGCTACCATTCTGAATCATGGACTGCTGCTTCTTTCTCCATTTACATCATGCCTCCTATGATCTGTAACACGGAAGACAGAAAATACTGTGCAAAAGTGCAACACATATCAAATATTTTCTCTGTGTGGTAGCCTCTGTCAGCCTTTGCTCCATGCAAAAATGTAGAAAGGACAAATTACATAGTACTGTATAATATTTCTGGCAAACTACATGAACCCTAATAGCTACTAATAGTCTGGCAATTGTTATCTGTGAATGTTTTACAACTTTCAGAGGTGCTGCACTATAGGTCACCAGATATGATACCCTAATCATTAGGTTGACTTCTAGGGATTAACCTAGATTAGGGATATCGAACTCAAGGCCTAGGGACCAGATCTAGCCTGCAGGATGCTTAGATATAGCCCATGGGTCTGCCCAGGAAAGAGTAAAGGACTGGTCCGCAGTGCCTCTGCCAGTGAAAACAGAGCTCACGAAGACCACATGTCGGCCTCCCAAGCTCCCTTTTTGCTAGCAGAGGATTGCAGGAGGCGGTCACAGCCAAAAACAGAGCTTGGGAGCTTGTTTTTCTGGCAGAGTGCTCAGGCTACCACAGGTGCCCTCTAACATGAGTGACATCATGCTGGCCACAACCTGGCCATACCAACCCCCCCCAAGCAAGTCAAACACAACCCTTATGCAGTCCACAATAAAATTGAGTTTGACACCCCTGACCTAAATTGTAGTATGCTGTTGATACCAAATTATATATCTCTGTCCCTGGCAAATTAAACAATGGCATCAATGTCTTATCTTGGTTCCTGGAGAATATGAGGATCTGGATGGGGAATAAACGCTATGCCACCGAGAATCCCTTCTTTTGAGATGGGCTGCCATGTACATTTGGTAAACATATCTATATCTATATCTATATCTATATCTATATCTATATCTATATCTATATCTATATCTATATCTATATATCTATATCTATTTGTTTTCTTAAGTTTTCACAGGTACTTACATGTATGGTATTCAGCTTTGTTTGGGTATTTTCCCATGTCATTGTAGTTGTGCTTTTAAAGTTGTAGCAACGTTTCAGCAGAATCTCATCTGCCATATCAAACTAATATTATAACACAAATGTCTGTCCCATTCAAAGTCATTTTTCTTCTTAACATAGTGCTTAGGGGACTTCCGGTTTGAGTTTCTTTGGCGACAGACCGAAACTGCAATTGTGCATGGTTTCAATCCGTGCTCGCCGCTGGAGCGCCCCGAGCCGGCTGGTTTCGGGGCTAAGCCACCCCGTAGAGGTGGTGAAGATGGGGGAGACTGCCTGCAGGGTTGAGGACAGCCACATCTCTCTTCCTCAGCTGGCCATTACTCCCTTTCCTGAAGGCGGTTGTAGTGGTGGTCAGAAATGGCCACCTCAAAGAAGAACTCGACCGGAAAAGAATTTGCAGGAGGAAGATAAGAAGAGAAAGTTTTGGTTGACTGGGTCAAACAGCAAAAGCAACAAATAAGGTACCCTGGAATTGAAACTATAAAAAAAAATAACACTGTTCCCAAAGAAGATTTTCAAGCAGCGAAGGAGAGAGAAAAGGGAAAGGATTTGGTTTTTTTCTTCTCTTCCTTTCCCTGTACTGACAGCTAAGAGACTTAAGCAAGAAATTGGAAAAAAAATCCACTTTGACATCAATAGGCATTTAAGCTGAAAATTAAATGTCAAAGGGATAATAAAGATTTCTGGATACTTAAAAGCTTTTGAAAGCAGGAAAGGAGAGAAAAAGAATAAAAGGGCAGGATCTGGAAGGGAGGAGACTGCCTAGAATTAAAAAGAACTTACAGTAAAATCTCAACAAGACTTCTAAAAGATACATTTTAACTGAAACATGGCAACAAAATACTAAAACCCCAGGAAGAGAAAGTGAAAAAAGAAGCAAGAAGAAACAGTTTGGGAGTATTTGGATTACTTGGTGATTTCTGGATTTTTGGTTACTGCATTTGAATGACTAAAATCAATTGGGTGGTTGTTTAAAAGTGTTTAAAATGGCACCACTTTTAGAAGAACTGAAAATGGAACTTAAAAAGTACAAAGAAGATGCACAAGAAGGGAAAGGTTCTTTTGGCTTCATATTTCAATTCTTAGAAATGGAGATTTGGAACTATGAGAAACAACAAGAAATGCCTGCAGAACAAGAAGATTGGGACAAAGGAGAAGCCATCTTTAATGAACAAGTAATTTTATGTGGGGGGAAGGAAAGGGGGGAACAAGAATGAAAAGTTTAAGATTTGGAAAAACAACCCCCAAAAAGAACAGTTTGAAAAATAAGTACAAAATTAGAAAGCAACAGAAGAGGGGAATACAGAAGAGAGAATTAGAAGTAGAGAGGCAAGGGGGTAAAAAGGGGAGGGAGAAGAAGAGAGGGAAGAAGGAAAGGGAAAGAATTATAAAGGACAGAAACAAGATATAGAGAAACAGGGCCTATTTAGAGATAACGGGTGAAATTTTAATTGAAAAATGGATTCTGCAAAGGTACATAAGATAGTATTGTTATATTATAAATAGAAATAATTTCAGAAAATATGAAACAATGTATGATTAAAATGACGGATAAAATAGTTATTGTAATTTAGTGGAATGTTTATTAATAAATAAATGTAATAAAATGAATATTTAATGATTTATAATGATGTTAAGACTTTAATGAATATTAATGATAGAATTGAATTGGAATGGAATGAGTGTTTTAATTACATATATTTATAATCCTTTTTTAAAGAATATAGTGTGTATTTTAAGAATGTATCAAGCAGAATTCGATTGGAAGTTATGTATTATATTGAATGTTATAACCTTAAGGTATACATTGAAGTTTAAATAAGAGTTGTATGGATAAAATTAAAAGATATAAAGGTGTCATACTCAAATTAGTAACTACAGGAGAAAATTTGTTTAATGAGAAAAGATAATATGAAATTGAAACAGGACAGACAAAAGTATAAATATAATTATTTGAATTGAGATAATCAAACTAAAGTTGAGAAAATTAAAAGAGGGGAAAAACTATATAGAAAATGCAAAACAGTATGAAGATATGGAATAGAACACAAAAATGAGTATGAAATTGAGTTTGTGTCTGTATGAAGAAGTGCAACCAGGGACCATGCTATTTTTAGAAAAGATGTTTTACTTGTATTATGTTTTTTTGTGTGTGTGTGAAAACCCAAATAAAACTTAAAAAAAACAACATAGTGCTTAGTACCAAAAATGCTTGTCAGAAGATTAATCTCATTCACTCAACAGTATGGAGGAATCATAAAAGTAATCCTTGACTTATAATCATTCATTTAGTGAACATTCAAAGTTCCAACAGCACTGAAAAAAAAGTGACTTGGGACCGTTTTTCCCAGTTACGACCTTTGCAGCATCCCCATGGTCATGTGATCAGAGTTCAGGCACTTGGCAATTGGTTCATATTTATGACCTTTGCTGTGTCCCAAGGTAATGTGATCTCCTTTTGCGTCCTTCTGACAAACCAAGTCCATGGGGAAGCCAGATTCACCTAGTAGCCAGGTTACTAAGATCATCTGCAGTGATTTACTTAATTAAGAAAGGTCATGAAACGAGGCAAAACTCACTTAACAAATGTCTCGCTTAACAACAGAAATGTTAGGCTCAGTTGCAGCCATAAGTCGAGGACTACCTGAACTTCAATACTTTGGTGTTGACTCATTTATAAAATAGCCAGTTTTTGTTGTTGTTTTAATGAAAAGCGGGCAAATGGAATCGATCACAAAGAATTGAAGATGTGAGGAGGAAGAAGAAGAAGATCATGTACATCTCTTACTGTTGCAGTCTAGCGAAGGAAAGTGTTTCCTACATCATCATGGTTGTAAGCCTAGAGAGGAATTATGGTAGGCATGGAAGAATGTCTTCTAGTGAATTCTTTGAATATCAGAAGTGCTTAAAGAGCTGTGGTACTCTTAGTCAAAGAATGCAAGACAGACAGACCCTGATGCTCAAAGTATTAAGAAAGAAAGAAAGAAAGAAAGAAAGAAAGAAAGAAAGAAAGAAAGAAAGAAAGAAAGAAAGAAAGAAAGAAAGAAAACACAAGTTATGTAACTTACACAAACAGAGATTTAGCATTGCCAAATCACAAATGTTATGAAAAGTGTACTCACCCACACTTCTAATTAAATTGTGGGTGACTCCTGCCCCCACTGAAGAATTTGAATTATCTTGATGGCCAAATGAGATGAGATGTTGGCAGACATCAATCCTATTATATATCAAGTGGGGTAGGCTACTTAGCAAAGAGAGAGAGAGAGAGAGAGAAAAGAAAGCATGTCCTTGTTGGTCTGTGTTGCATTTTTCTTCCCAGCCACAGATATTTTTTGTGATGCAAGCTGTGGTAGGAAGGCAGAGATTTAAGGAAGCTTCCATAGATGATGGTTGAGAACTTTGCAAGCTGTAAACCTAACAGCTCTGCTGAGGTTTGGAAGGGCTAAACTATAGGCAAGCTATTCATTTAAAAATACCCCCAAATTAATTGATTTAATATATAATTTCATAATTTGCATTTTCTCCCCTCCCCTCATATTAATAGTTTAATATGACTTTTGTAATATGTACAAAAAATTAGAAAGAAAATATTTTTTACTACTATAAATTCTGACTACATGTAAAATCTTTATAATTTAACTTTAATGTTACAGGCGTTTTTACATACAGTATAAGTGCAAATGTTTGTGGAAAACATAGGTTGGACACGATTAAGAACATAGCAATAGCAATAGCACTTAGACTTATATAACACTTCATAGTGCTTTACAGCCCTCTCTATGCAGTTTACAGAGTCAGCATATTGCCCTCAACAATCTGGCTCCTCATTTTACCAACCTCGGAAAGATGGAAGGCTGAATCAACCTTGAGACTAGTGAGATTTGAACTGCTGAAATTGCAGGTAACAGGCATGCAGCAGAAGTAGCCTGCAGTACTGCATTCTAACCACTGTGCTACCAAGGCTCTTAATTACATAGTCAAACTTCAATCAAAGCTGAATTTCTTTCCCTAGCATGAAAGCAATTTTTTTTACTTCTCTTTGTGTAGGGACAAGAATATTTTAAGGTCTTCAGCTGATGATGAAGCCTTAATTCTTTAACAGAGTAGTATTAAAACAGAGCACAGTTTTTGCTTTCAAACTGTATATGTACTACAAAAAGAACAGCTGATTAAAGGACTATTCAGAAACTATCTCTCTCTTTTAAAAAAATATTAATCCCCGAGATGACAAAAATGGGTGTAGAGATGTTTAAATCACTGTACTAAATGCAAATAATTTTGCATTTTCTGATGTAGGATACAGAGCTAATCCTAAAATATTCATCCTCCCCCCTGCATATTTTCTCTTAATATGTACTTTTTAAATGCAACTTCCTTTTTTAATGCTTTATTTAGAGACACTTTAACCTTGGCATCCTTTATTTAAAAACACACTTGCGAAAATATATTTACCGAAAAATACAGAGACTTAGAATCCAAAAGGATGCTGCCAATGCAGTGGAAATTTATACAGAAAAGTAATAATCATAATCTGCCTCTACTGCCATATTCTCAGTGAATCTAAGATGAATTAAATAAAATTATGGAGATGGGAGGGAGCAGACTTCTTTTGAGTAAGTTATATTGTACAATACTGGCTTCTATACATATTTCCCAGAAATACTGATGCATGTGTGACATACAGGAGAGCCTGTTTGGTATAGTTCAGGAATGGGCAATTAAATTTCATAACAGACCACATGAGAAACTGGGACTGTTATGGAGGCTGCCATTGCCCCTCCATCACCAATCTGCCCCCTGCCACCACCACCCATCAATCACTATTCCTGCTGCCATTTCCCAGACAGGAACAGCCCAAAGTTTGGATGTAGCCCATAAACCCTAAAATACCCAAGTCTCATTTAGTGGCCAGAAACCAGCAGATTGTGAATTCTGCTCCCACTTAGGATGAAATTTGGTTGGGTCAGATGGAATCACCAGGAGATGGAACATTCTAGTCCTGTCCCCAACCTATTGAAAATGTAAACAATCACCTGGTTCATTGAGGTGACCAACCATCCTCCTTTAGGGAGGACAGTCCTCCTTTTGTAAGTTCTGTCCTCCCTCACAAAGTGTCCTCCTACATGTCCTCCTTTTTGATATTTGAAGACTAATTTGTAAATCTCCGTATTTGATCGATGCCGAGCCAATCTGTTGTGTGTGATGTGACGTATTTCTATTTGACATGACAATTCGCCAAGGCTTGGTACAGTGCGGCGAGATGCGATTATGAGATGCATGCGCTCCACACAGGAGAATTGTTTTGAGAGAGTGCACCACGCACAAGTGGCTTTGTTTTTTTTCTTCAATTTGTTTGTGTCCTCCTTCTCATTGTAAAAAAGTTGGTCACCTTAGGTTTATATCACCACATGTGGTAGACCTGTATAAAGGCAAGGAAATTTTGGACTCAAATACATACATGGCTAGAAAAAAACGACCAGACAACGTATAGATTTCAAACCAGAATTGTTTTTACTAGGTATCACATCAGAGGGTTATGACAAAGGGACAATGTATTTAATACATGTTTTGACTGCAGCA
Source organism: Notechis scutatus (assembly GCF_049901735.1). Lineage (NCBI taxonomy): Eukaryota > Metazoa > Chordata > Lepidosauria > Squamata > Elapidae > Notechis > Notechis scutatus. The sequence continues at coordinate 14,708,412 of NC_142025.1, read as the reverse complement.
AGAATTGCATACGCACAGCAGTGGAAGAATGAAAACACCCCATTAGAGTATGAAATGATAAGGAAGATACTAGACTGTGTGGAAGTGGACAGGCTAACACTAAAAGTAAAAGATAAAGGAGATACACAGAATACTCTTTAACATGGAATAGGTCTTATCAATGGTTAGAAACATGAGGTAGAAGTTGGAAGACAAAAGAATCAGGTGAGGGGGACTTGGAAAGAGACGCTGCTTGTATAATTGACAGAGAAATGTAAGTATTAGAATGATAGAGCAGTTGACATTATATGATGATCATAAATTTTTGTACAAAAAATTGTATATATAAATTTGCATATATGTTATTTTGTTTTTACTTCTGTTTTATGGCAATTGGAATGCCATGGCCAATTACACTGTATTCAATATATTTATATGTAAACAATAAAAATATATTTAAAAAAAGAAAGTTCTAGTCCTGCTTTAGGTATGAAAGGTGACAGGGTGACCCTGGGCTAGTCAGTCTCTATTAAATCAACTCATCTGACAGGGTTGTTGGGAGGTGAAAATAGCAGCAGGAAGGAGTATTAGGTGTGCTGCTACCTTGAGTTGTTTATAAAGCATGATAAAGTTGATATAAATAAATTAAAATAAATATTACATTCATTGCTGCTATTTGTTCCATGACTTTGGCAGATCATGGCCTTTTGAGGTTAAAAAGAGAGAGAGAGAGATTAGTTAGGACATCAAATAAGAATGAACTAGATGTCTGCAACTATTTTGAAATTTGACCGATGTTCCAGAAACTAACAGTTGCAAGTCTCAGCTAAAATTAATTCTTGGCCAACTGACCTTACAAACAGCAGTCTGAGGTTGGTGGAGGATAAAATCCCTGAGTAGATGGATTTTTTTTTAACATAAAGAAAAATAACTGTGATCCAAGGTGGGGGGGGGGGGGAAAGTGCAAGAAGATTTGGCTGCTATGCTCTGCAATTCATTGTGTAGTTTCAGAAGAGGGGGTAATCTTGCTGAGGCAGGAGAAAAACCTCAGCAACCACCTTGCTATTCCTGGATTCTGCCCACAAGGTCTTGAAAAGCTAAACAAACATACTGCCTTCCTTTGAGGAAGCCACTGCCCAAGAATATGCTAGAGTTTGGTTCTTCCTGCTGAAAAAATTGAAATAAATATGATTCAACTGGATATCTGCTCTTTTTTTCTCTCCTTGGCAACTGGGGGCCATGTAATTAAGCCTCATTATCAGACTTGAAATAAGTTTCATTGGAATATAAGTAGCGGTTGACTTACAATAATTCATTTAGCAGCCATTTGATGTTGCAATAGCACTGCCTAGAATAGAATAGAATAGAATAGAATAGAATAGAATAGAATAGAATAGAATAGAATAGAATAGAATAGAATAGAATAGAATAGAATAGAAGAAGAGGATAGGATAACAATAGAATAGAAATAAGGAGAAGGGAAGAGAAGAGAATAATGGAATGAAAGAGTGGAATAGAATAGAATAGAATAGAATAGAATAGAATAGAATGGAATGGAATGGAATGGAATGGAATGGAATGGAATAGGATGGGATGGGATGGGATGGGATGGGATGGGATGGGACGGAAGAGAATGGAATAACAGAGCTGGAAGGGATGTTGGCAGTCTCTTAGTCCAACCCCTGCTCAGACAGAAAACCCTATATCATCTCAGACAAATGCTTGTTCAATCTCTTCTTTAAAAATGTGTTAGAGCAGTGGTCCCCAACCTTTTTGTACCAGGGACCGGTTTCAAGCAGAAAATTTTTGCAAGGACCGGGGGAGCAGGGGGGAGAAGGGAGAAGAGAAGGAGGCTTGCTCTCTGCTGCTCCACCATCCAAGGAAGAAACTGCTTCAAAGAAGGGGGGCTTTTCCTGTCGCCGCAGCTATTCCGAGCGCCCGTTTCACCCCCACTCCCACCCCCCGCCTGCGCTGCTTCAATCCACAGTGTCCCGTTCTGCCTGCCTGCCTGCCTGCCTTAGTTTCTGGTTGTTTGGGAGCAGCTTCGGCTGAGAATAATAACTATTCGCCTCTTTTACTCAGCCGAAGCTGTTCCGATTCAACCATTAACGAAGGCAGGCAGGCAGGCAGCGGGCGAGTGGGCGGGGTGGGGTGGGGGAGAAACAGGGCGCTTCGGGAAGCTGCGGTGACAGGAAAAGCTCCCGGCTTCTTTGAAGCAGTTTCTTCCTGTGCTGGTGGAGGGGCGAGAGAGCGACTGAGAGAGCTGACCCAGAGAGAAGGACAGGCTTGTTGCTTCCTCCCTCCTCTTCTTTCATTTGTGTCCTTGATCCCCGATCCCAGCAGCATTCACCAAAGGTGAAGAAAGCCGCCATTTTTTAAAAAAAAATTCTTTGCGGCCCGGTAGAGAGTGCTCCGCGGCCCGGTACCGGTCCGCGGCCCGGTGGTTGAGGACCCCTGTGTTAGAGCATACACAACTTCTGTAGTCAAGTTGTTTTATTGATTAAATGTTCTAACTTAATGAGTAATGATCACATGATTCACTTAACAACTAAGTATTGAACAAACTGTGTCAAAAAAAAGGCATAATTCACTTAAAAACTTCCTTGCTAGCAATGGAAATTCTGGTTCCAATTGTGATTGTAAGTCAACGACTACCTGTGTTGGTGAAGTACTCTTTCTCCTATTGCACAGAAGTCATCCTATTTTGACACGTAGCACAATTATTCTTTCACAAAGTGCTTCAGCACATTTATTAAGACAAGCAAATCAGCTCTTTGTTAAAGAAATCTTTCATGTTCCATCAGGAAATCAAACTAGTCCTGAATAAAGCAAAGCATGGATATTTATTGTGACATCTAACACTGGCAAAATGCTAGTTGAATTTACCAGTTCTGCAGATATGTAATGTCTCTTGATCCACATAAGCGTCCTGAAACCTCAAGGCAGAGACCATTGCAACCATGTGCTCCAATTGACAAAAGCAACCTCAGGGCAAAATAGCTAATAAAAAGATACTCAGAGGCCCGTATCTATGATTATAGGGAATGAGGGGGGATACTAATGAATCCTTAGCCCCAGAACTTTTTTTTTGTTTCATTTTCTTTCCCACATTACAGTAACTGTCTGATAATTTCCTCTTGGAGGTCAACAAACATTAGCAATGACTGAATGCTGTGAATCTGAATTTTAATGAGGCAGGAATGTGTATGTTGGGAATAGAGAGAAAGAGAAGAGTAGATAGCTTGCTTTGCTCTCCCTGAACTACATTATTAAAAGAACTGGGCAAGCCATATTCTTCACCCCAAACCAGACATATATTTCTGGTTGTCTCCTGAAGCACAAATTGTTTTACCAAATTGTGTTACTATTCAAGTTCTCATCTGTGTGTCTTTATACTGAAATAATTAGAATCCTTTTTAATGAAATTAGCATAAAACAAGGGGTGGGATTCTATCAGTTCGCACCTATTTGCTAGAACCAGTTATTAACATTCTAAGCAGTTTGGAGAACCAGTTGTTAGAAGAAATTACTGGCCTAATCCTGTAAGGAAGGCAGGAAGGAAACATTCTGGTGTTGCTTACAGAAACTGCCTCTCTGTTAACCCTTATTACATTCTTGGCAGGACTAGACTTCCTGTCTCTGGAACTTCTCTGGAGTTTTTTCCCCCTCCTTTGCTGGTATTTTGTGTGGAGTGACCATTCAAAGTTACAATAGCACTGAAAAAAGTGACTTATGACCATTTTTCACACTTATGTGCAGCATCCCCACAGTCATGAGAGGCCAGGCGAGGAGATGCATGCCTCGATGTGAGTGATATTGAGTTGGCCACACCCAGCCAATAACATAACCACCAAGGCATGTCCACCCAGTCACATGACCACCAAGCCACGCCCACCACCTAAGCCATGCCCACAGAACCAGTTGTTAAAAAAATTGAATCCCACCCCTGCATAAAACCAATGTTATTTAGGTACAAGACAGCAGTATGAAACAGCCTGACACTGCTATTGATTTCCAAAGTAAAAACAAGGTGAATGGTAATCATCATATGGAGATCCTGGAGAACCAATTCCAATCAACATATAGGATTCCCCTTATTCTGTCTCTCATTCACTGAGCAGTAAGTTAAAGCCTTTATGTTTGATAAGACATCAGGAACCAGAAGTGACTAGGCCTTGCTTCCTTCCCTTAATTTCTTCAGTTTTTTTCTTTCTTTGTTGATTGCACAGTCAGCCAAAAGTTTAGACTGGAGTCTTTCCCAAATACCTGGGATAAGCAGAAGTTGTTGTTTAATAGGGTAAAGAAAGTGTCACTGGATGTAAGCTGTCCCAAGTAAAGCTGCCTTTTGCAATTGACTGGTGGTGATTTTGTCAATGCCGATGATTGCTAGTGTCTTTGCTTTCTTTTGCCAGAGTTGTTCTACTTCTATTTCCAGATCTTTATGCTTTGTGATGTTCTGCTCCCTCCAGGTATTTTCCACGTCCATTAACCAGAACTTGTTTGCCTTTTTTTTTTTTTTTGACAATTGTTAAGTCTGGGCATTATGTAGCAGGTGCTTGTCTACTTGAATTCTAAAATAGACACATGGTATTTTTCATTATCCTGATGGTATACACAAAAATGTGAAATCACAACCATCAGTTCTTTAGCTGGTTTGGCCTTTATACAGTAAAGTTCTTCCCAAGAACCTAGGATATTGTAATATATCTGTGTAATATATGTGCAGATCCAAACAGCATGGTCTTTTGTAATTGATAGCCTGAAATTTTGCCAATGCACATATTTAATAAGTTTTATCCAAGATTTATTTTAGGTATCACACCCAGCATGCTGATAACCACTGAAACTACTATGGCCTATTATCCACATGGGTAACCCCCACCCCCCCAAAAAAAGCTTCATCTTATGAAAACAAGATAGAAATTCTAAACATGAGGAGAAGAATGGAAATTAATGCTTTCTTTAGATGTCATTTCTCAGATTGAACAGTGCACATTGGAACAATGCTAAATCACCACCCTGGGACCTAGGAAGCAAATATTAATAATAACAGCAGCAGAAGCAGCATCAACACACACTAATTATACATCAAGATCTACTATTTACCAAATTCTTTAGATAGAAGCATCCTTATTTCTTTTTATTCTTAAAAACAGTTAAGTGGGATCAAGGAGAATACATTATACAGATAAAAAAAATCTATAAAGTAGCAAATAGCAAGAGACCCCAATTATCAAAATTAGACGTTATGCATTTACAGGTAAAGGAGCATGATTTCCAAACTGAAAACAAAGAAATAATATATAGGAAGTAAATCACATAAATTCAGAATAAATACTCATAAAAGACATAGGTTTCCTGTACATATCACAAGCATCTAGCTCTGTAATCCCTGAAAGGACCTTTCTACCACATATCTGTGTGTCACAGGGACAAATTAGTGCCCATTCTCCCCTCTTCGGGCAAACCGGGAATTTCCCACAGGTAAATTGCTAACTCCAACTATCAGTGAAAATAGGATACCATCTCCTTCTTCTCTGATTTGTGCTGGGGATGTGCTTTTCCTACTAAGAGACAGTCCTTCACATTATCAGATCAGTAGTTAAATATCTATGAAGTCTAATGCTATTATTTGGCTTTCAGCTGCTTCTGATCTTTGCAGATCAGATGCCGGGTTCATCAAAATTGTTTGAGGTTAATTAAATGCTTATAAGTTCCTGCTTGTTCCATCAGTGATCATTTTAACTATTTTGTCTTCTGCTACCCTATTTTACATGTGTCCTCAATTTTTCCAAGCCTAAGGGTCTTCTCTAAAAACTCTTTATTTCAGCATTATGTGTCTGGAGTATTTAAGCCTTAGCTTCATTATTAGTCTTTCCAGAGATTTACTGATTTACTTCATCTGAGAATAGAATGAAATGAAATGGAGGGAAGGGAAATAGAACAGAACAGAACAGAATAGAATTTTTTATTGACCAAATGTGATTGGACTTGTGAACACACAAGAATTTGTCTCTGGTGCATAAGCTCTCAGTATACATACAAGCAACAACTGATAAATCATTATCATATTCATAAAATACAATCATCACTTCTAGTTGTCCACAGAATTCTCAACAATTTCTCGACACAGCAATGTTTCAGCAGAATCTCATCTGCCATCATCAGGCTTTTGTATTGTGATATAATATTTGTATTGTGATACAATACAAAAGCCTGATGATGGCAGATGAGATTCTGCTGAAACGTTGCTACAACTTTAAAAGCACCACTACTATGACGTGGGAAAATACCCGAACAAAGCTGAAGGCTATATATATATATACATATACATATACATATACATATACATATACATATACATATACATATACATATACATATACATATACATATACATATACATATACATATACATATACATATACATATACATATATATATACATATATATATATATATATATATATATATATATATATATATATATATATATATATATATATAAGGAAGATGTTGACATCTCTTATGAGCAGATTAATTGAAAGTCCAGATTACGACCAGATAAATTGTCAAAACAAAGAATGACATGTGGTGATTCTTCCAAGTTATATTCTTTACTGTTTCACACTTATAGATAAAATCTTGTCAAACGGAGAACTCTACTATCTGCATCTATAACAGGGGTGTCAAACTCAAGGCCTGTGGGTTGGATTCTGCCCATGGAGTGCTCAGGCCTGCAGGCCCCCCATGGAAACAGCAAAGGACCAGCCTACGGTGCCTCAGCCAGAAAAAAATAGAACTCAGGAGGGCTGTGCATGTCCCCCTCCCCCCCACAAGCACTGTTTTTGCTCGCAGGGGGGTACAGGAGGCAGTCACAACCGAAAACGAAGCTTGGGGGTCTGTTTTCACTGGCAGAGCACCCGGCACAAGTGATGTCAAGCTGGCCACACCAACCCTAGCCATGCCCACCCAGGCCCCTCATAGTCAACCCTAATATGGCCTTCAATGAAATAAAGTTTGACGCTTGATTTACAATATACTCTGCAAACTATTAGGGAGGTGCTGTCTTTAACCTCTTTCTTCCACATGTAATATAATAATTATATTATTATAAATAATAATATAATAAAAATATAATAAATAATATAATAAAAATAAATAATTTAACCTTAGACTGTCTACTATTGACCTCACCCTTTCCTAAGAGGTCTGTAGGGGGCGTGCATAAGCGCACCAATGTGCCTACCGTCCCTGTCCTATTGTTTCTCTTATTCTTCTTTTATTTTTCTTATATGTACCCATTTCATGTATTCACAACTATGTATACACTTATACTTATTATCTTGTAAACAATTGGCAAATCAAATAAATAAATAAAATAAAAATAATATCAGAGCTCAGTTGCTTCTAGAATGCATTCCCTCCCTCCTGGGATCCCCTCCTCACTACACTCCATCACAACAATATGGGGATTCAAGCCAAGGAGAGTTTCTCTAGATCAAAGCCAATGAACACTGGAAAGCTTTTATAAAGAGGCTATCTCCATAATCATCCAGTACAAATTATGCATTATTTGTATGTTGACATCATGGTCCTTGTGATGTTATTTAATGTCCCATGAACATCAATGGGTGAGTCATATAGCACTGGATTTATTGCTATTGTTGAACAATGATATGTATTGATGAAATTGTAAATCTTTTTGCATTATTTTTTTTTCTGGGTGGGAGAGCAATATATTATTTCTGGACTCCAAATTGTATATGATTCCAAGCTAATACCTGAATTTCAAAACCTGAAACAAAACCCATATTGTTTCAGACCAAACAATACAGAAATTGCAAATATGAGCACCATGCCTAATGCCAAATTAAAGACCTCCCATTCCCTCACTGTATAGTTAATGCTGCATTATTTAATGTAACTTACATACTCCCTCTTATATCTCAAAAATGCAAATGAATAACAACAATGTTGATCTGTATGAAAATATTCCATTTATATTTATTTCATTGCCAGCCTTCATTAATTTCAGTTTAAAATTGCTAATATGTTTAAAGAAAAAGAAATCTTCTCTAGCTCATCTAACTTATGCAAAGGATTTTATGTGAAGTGAAATTGTATAATATAAGAATCTTATAAAACTCCTGTCAAATATATAGCTTAATCATAGAATTATATTTGAGGATTAAATATTTGCCATTTGGAAACTCTGGGGAAAGCTGAATTACATTTTTCCCTCATTTAACTAAGCATTGTATTAATTAATGCACTTCAAAGTGATTAAAAGCATTTTTTTAAATAATGAGCAATACTAAGACTGACAAATTAATTGATTGATTGGTGCATGAGCACAGTCCTAAATGGATTAAAATTTGCATATTAACACAGATTCAATCTTTTGTCTATAATGAGCCACTTGTTATATTTTATCATCCTTTGAATAGACTCAATGTAAGATAAAACAGTGGATTCAATAGACTGGTGCTACATAGGAGAGAAAAACAGAAAAATAAGCTATTTTTTATTAGTAGTAATAGTGGTAGTAATAGTAGTAAAATGGTTAGTGCTCTTGTGGAACTCAGTTCCACAACTGAAAATGTTCTGAAGTTATCTTTATATGTTCAGATTACATCTAATTGTATTAATTAGATAATTGCGGGTAGATTTGCATTTTTGTAATCTGCCAGACACCTAAAGCTGTCGTGGGCCTGGTGATTAGAACAGTGGGAATGTCAGTCTTCTTAACCTTTCAAGGAAACAGGTAAGGAAAAGTTTATCTAAGCCACATGAAGCTTGAAATGCAGATAAATACTGAGCACTCTTTATTCCAGCTCAGGAGTGCAATTTAAAAAGCATTTTAAAATTCTTCTTGCTAACAAGGGTATTTTTCTACACATATTACGCAGAATTCTGCAAAATAAGCAAAGGGATTGTGGAACAAATTGATTCAGAGTTCTCACTAGAGGCACAAATGGCCAGACTCAACTGTCCTACTTGAGAAACACATTATGCAAACAGTTAGCTCTAATGCCGGAAACAGGGGTGGGATTCTACCTGATCAGACTGGTTGTATAGAACTGGTTGTTACTAGTCTGTGCAGTTCAGAGAACTGGCAAATCGTGCCACTGGCTGGCAAATCGTGCCACTTCCCTCCCCACCCTGCCCACTTACTCCTTACCTGGCATGTGCGCCATCCAACTTGCATGCCTTAAGCCTTCACATAATTTTTAATAATTTGCTATTATTATTATTTTTTCCCGGCCATCAGCTGTTCCGACTATCAGCTGTGCTGGGAGATTTAGATTAGCAAGAAAGCAGGAAATCATTGGATTTCTTTCTTTCTAGCTAATCTAAAAGCAGAGCTGAACCTTCCTTAGGAGTGAAGCTTCTATTTTTCAGTGCAGACTCAGTTAGCAGGTTACAGAAAGATAGATTTCTGAGTGAATCTGTGATTCTGTGAGGAACTCTATCTGCCTGCCTGCTTTGCCTGATTTTGGGTAAAAGTTGCTCTTTTTTATAAAAAGATAAATATTTACATACATATTTACAATATTTATATACAAGCCATGCCCAGCCAGTCACATGGCCACCAAGCCAAATCCACAAATTAGGCCACACCCACAGAATCAGTTGTTAAGAAATTTGAATCCCACCCCTGGCCAGAAAGGCAGAAGGAAAGAGAAGAAGAGGAACACAAACAGCAACATTTTGGGACTTATTGGCAGGTTTGTGTAAGTTGAGGACTACTTGTACAAGATGTTATGCAAAAATATTAAGAGAGCACCAGATTTGTGAAATGTTTAAAGTGTAAACATTTAGAAGCTCTCTAGAAGCTGAGGTGGAGGTGGACTTGGAGGACTTGAAGGAGATTAGGAACAGATCACTGTGGAGAAAATGTAGCATGCAGTCACTAAGAGTTGACAATGGCTTGATGGCACTAATAAATTTTTCAGCTGTGGCAGCTTGGAGATGTGGGACCTTCAATTCCCAGAATTCCCCAGCTAGCATGGTTGGCTGTAAAATTCTGGAAGTTGAAGTTCACAGAGCTTAAAGTTGCCAAAATTGAGAAGCATGTGTGGCAAAGAGACTACTGCCATCAACTATTCCTTAGGATTTTCACCATCCAAATCTACTATCTTTTCTTGCTTCAGATTTATGCCTGAACATATGGAAAAGAAGAGTTCTAAACTTAATTTCTCGCAACATGACATTTTAATCTTGGGTTTGTAGCAAAAGGGCACGTCTTATATTTCTTTATAAGTGGCATCAATCAACATTAATTTATAGGTATGCTCCAAGATCTCTTGGGGTTATTAAACCAAGAAAGGTTTGGAAATGTTTGAAAAATGGTTGCATGACATGCATACTGAAAGTACACTTCATTTTGGATCATTTTTCTATTGTTTAGAAGCACAAAAAGAACAAAAATTGAATGGGTATTTGTTGGGGACACTTTTAGCTGGTTTCATAAACCATTAATCAGCTACACTGGGGTATAAATAGTCCATTCCAACTACAGATTCTGATGGTTCAAGAAAAGAGAAGCAGCAAAATAATTTGAATTTCTTACCCATTCTTCCACCATAGAATCTTAATCTTTTTATGAACCCTGTTGTAGAAGAAACCTGAAGAATGTGTGTATAATGTTGCAAACTTCCTATTTTCCCAATAACAACTTTTTGAGGTGGCTTGGGTGGAAAGGAACTGGCCCAAAGGCACCTTTGATGCCTAAGGGATAACTGGAACTCCTGGTCTCTCAGCTTCTAGAGAGCTTCTAAATGTTTACACTTTAAACATTTCACAAATCTGGTGCTCTCTTAATATTTTTGCATAACATCTTGTACAAGTAGTCCTCAACTTACAGCTATTGTTTAACTGTTCAAAATTAGAACAGCACTAAAAAAAATCCTTGCACTTATTATCATGATCAAAATTTGGTGCTTGGCAACTGGCATATGATGGCTGCAGCACCCTAGGGTCTTGTGATCACCATTTATAATCTGACTCCCAATAAGCAGATTCAATGGGGGAAGCCACACTTACTTTAATAATGTATGATTTACTCAACAATGGCAGTGGTTGCTTAACAACAATGGCAACAAAGGTCATAAACTCAGACATGGCTCACCTGTCTTGCTTAGCAACAGAAATTCTGCTCCCAGTTGTGGTTATAAGAGGAAGACTACCTTATACACACACACACAGAGAGAGAGACATCTATCTATCTATCTATCTATCTATCTATCTATCTATCTATCTATCTATCTATCTATCTATCTTTCCTTCCATCCACCCACCCACCCATCATCCATCCATCTATCTATCTATCTATCTATCTATCTATCTATCTATCTATCTATCTATCTATCTATCTTTCCTTCCATCCATCCATCCACCCACCCATCATCCATCCATCCATCCATCCATCTATCTATCTATCTATCTATCTATCTATCTATCTATCTATCTATCTATCTATCTTTCCTTCCATCCATCCATCCATCCATCCATCCATCCATCCATCCATCCATCCATCCATCCATCCATCCATCCATCCATCCATCCATCCATCTATCTATCTATCTATCTATCTATCTATCTATCTATCTATCTATCTATCTATCTATCTATCTAGTACCCAAGCCAACAAACGGGTTGCAACTGTTATGTTATACATAGAGATTATACCAATGTGCCATTTTCTGGTTGAATATAGGTAGGATATATAAGATATAAACTAGCAAATCCATCCCTAAAAATGACACACTCCTTTTCAGATTGGTCTTTTCTGCCTTTGTTTTTTTTAATCAGGTTTGCATGCCATCCAAACATATTGAACCCATGCCCTTGTGATTTAATAGCCTATGGAATCCCTCTCTCTCTTCCCCTTCAAAACTGGTAGTTCTGTATCTCCCAAAGCTCTTAAAGAAGAAGAAAATAAATTCCACAAAATCTAAAAACAAAATTCATGAAGCAAGCTTTAATTTTGCCCTCTAATGGTGTGTTCTGTAAGAAGAAAGTGAATAATTAAGACAGCTTGGCCGGTTCCCACACTTTCTTCTACCAATCCTCCTCTACCCCTTTTGAGCAGGAACAATGCAAACAAGGCTATAATATATGAAGACAGCTATTTCAGAACAAAGCACCATGTAAAACAACCTTTTATTTTTTTGGGAAGGGGGGGAGTGGAGAGACTTTAAGGATTTGTTTATATTTGAATGCAAATGTGTGTCCAAAAGGAATAGCAGAAAAGATACAGTGTAGATCCTATAGGGTCCTTTTGAGTTTCCATAAAAGTGTAGTGTGTGTTTGTGTATCTGTATAGTGCCCCTTCCTCTGGTAATTTCTCAACTATTATTCACCATTGTGAGAAGACTGGCAGAAAAGAGAATAGCTCCAATTTTCACTCTAATGTGTTTGGCACACTTCCAGACGTTGAAAGGAACTGTTTGCATGTGTGTTTGCTACAAAAGTGAGATTAGAAGCTAGGGCCTACATGATTTATGAATAGCAGGATTCTTTTAAAAGGAGCACATTTCTGATTTCATTGTTCTTTAATTCTGTAATTGCATGTAGTATCAGGGTATAAGTGAATCTGGTATATAAATGTGTATATGTCATTTTCACACACACATAAAGAACAGGATTAAATTAGCTGACACCAATGTGAGCTCTTTGGCTTGATCTAGGAGACAATCATTACTTCTTGCTTTCTGTTGATAGTTGCAATGATAACATATGCTTGGAAAAAGATCGTGCATACAAAAAGGCGTGCATAAGCGCACCAACGTGCCTACCGTCCCTGTCCTATTGTTTCTCTATTCTTTTATCTTTCTTATATATACCCATTTCATGTATTCACAACTATGTATACACTTATACTTATTATCTTGGAAACAATTGACAAATCAAATAAATAAATAAATAAATAAATCTTATTAGTAAGGTGTTCCAATAAACACAGTGAATCCGATTACTGGGATCCGATTGCTCTAAAATGGGATCCAGTAACACAATAGAGCATTTGTTTGTCATTGTCTAGTAGTCTTGCCATGGAACTTTGTTGCTGAGTTACACTTCATTGAATTTTATTTATTTATTTATCAAATTTCTATACCCCATCATACTTGCATCACTCGGGGTGGTTTAAAAAGAAAATGAAACAATTATATAAAAGCTATAACTAAAAAGAAAGTTAAAAACAGAATTCAAGCAGAGTTAAAAAGTAACAATTCAAAAGTTAAAAAGGCAGAAGGAGAGTTTTCAGTGCACCAATTGCTTGACCCTCTTAAATGCCCATACTGTTGGTCAGCAATCATAAAAAGGCATTTTTATCCCAGGATCTGCATTTGGGCTCCTTCAAAAACACCAGGTGAGCTATTCTGGAAAATAAAATTCTAAAACTTGATGGACTTATTTTTGATTTAATAGCAGAGCACAAATGTTTTGGATTGTGAGGTGCTGAAATCCTTTGAAGAAATAGTATTTTGGGGGGCTGCATTTTTTTGTCGTAATACATTTCAAACATTATTTAAAAGCATCAGTGTTAGACAATTAGCTGTGGAGCAGGCTGAACAAAAGAGGCAGAGATAAAGAGACTGCTGAAAAGCTGAATACATTTTTAGCTGTAGAAGATGCAGCCTAGATAGCTATAATGAATTGAAATTTGTTTGAAGGCACTTTGAACAGAATAAGAAGCAATAAAATAGTGAAAAGAGAAATAGCTTTAAGCTTTGTTGACACGTTTAAGTTGAATGCATCACTGCTTATAGCCACTGTCCACCTAGAAGCTGGAATTTGAATTGAAAATTGTTTAATTATTTGCCCTCAAGTTCATGTCAGCTCCTAGAATCCACAAAGGTAGCTTTTGATAGAAGAGAATATTTCCGGCTCAGCTTGATCTGTGAGGTGCTCGGTGCTGTCTCAACTTGGTTGTTTTGTTACAGACATTTCATTACCCAAGGAGGTAACATAATCAGCATTATTACCTAGTTGGGCAATGAAATATCTGCAAGTAAACAACCACATTCAGAGAGCACCAAGTACCCCAACCCAAAGACAGATTTTTTCTCTCTTTACAATCTGTTTTAAGTTATGTGTCCATTGCCATTATAATTTAGTCTATTCACCTTGGTCATCCTCTTTTTCCTTCCTTTATCCTCAGCTACAGAGTCTTTTCCAAAGAGTTGGTCTTCACATAATATCTCCTAAGTAAGATAGTTTGAGCCTGAGCACTTGTGCCTCTTTTAATAAAAGTATGTATCAATCCTTAAGTGTCATGCCAGAATGCTGGAAAGTACCCAATGTATTAGCAACAATTAAATTATTAAGAAACAGAAGAACATGTTTTCATCAAGAGGAATCAATCCGTTTTTCTGCAAAATAGAATAAGTGTTCCTCACTAAACTTAGAACTCTTTGAAAATGTCAATAAGCATGCAAATTGGAATGATATGCTAGACTTTATTTACTTGTGCTTTCAAAAAGTTTACAGTCAAGTTTTTTACCCAAGGCTCCTGACTAAGCATAGAATTTGTGATTCATGAAGAAAAAATAGTTTTGATAAATGCTTAGAAAATGAAAAAATATAGAAGAGAAATAAATAGGTGTCTCCCACAAAGGGGGCATATAAAACATAGAGTTTTCCAGGGATCTGTAATAGGACCAAGAATTAAGAGAGCAGTGAAGCCCCTCGCCCCCTTTGCTGAGTATCAAACCTTGAAGATGTGATGTTTAAAAAGTTTCAAAAAATCAGGGGTTTGACTCTGTTCCCCCTAATCCATTTGGAATCATTGTACAGGTAATCCTTGAATTCGCTTGTTGTAAGCTAGCTGGGAAGGTTGAAATGACAAACACCTGATCCAAGAACATTGCAATAGTCATAAATTTACTTGTTTGTTGCTTTATATTTATATCAGAAAACTTGTATGACTGCCAGATTTGACTCTGGGTAGCTTACCAGGATAAAACCCAATACAAAAATATTAGAAAAAAAAACATGCCAGTTGCCAAGACCTGAGTTTTGATCATATAACCATGAGGATGCTATGATGGTCCTAAGTGCAAAGTAGTAAATCACCTTTTTTTTAGGGCGATTGTAATTGTGAAAAGTTGCTAAATCAATTATTGTAAGTCATGGATCACCTGTAAGAAATAAAGCCACATTTTAATAAATTTGTACAGAGGAGATTTGAGAAATCTCCATTCTTCTCAAGGCCCATTTCCTTGGGAAGAGGAATTTTAAAAAAATTATGAAATGTTCATGAAGATAAGAGTATGATGTTCTAATTCAATCAGGCTCAGTTGTGAGATTTTTTTTTTAACCCTGTAGGAAGTTTCCCCCCCTTATGGGTAGTCTATGTTGGAGAAGAACTCCAACAAGTTAGACAATTTAGGTAGGTGCATAGAAACTGGGAAATTGTTCCAATGGATAAAAGACAAATATACAAGTAGCATAGAACTCCAAATATATTATTATCTTAATCTATCCTGCTTTTAGATAAACACTAATGGTACATAAACTATTTAAAAAAATCATTATTTCAGTCAAAATATGTCCAAAGGTTTGTGATCTAAGTTAGCTTCTTTGAAACTTCTTAAATAGAACAAATGTTGTAATATAATCCAGTCTGGTAAAATAAAATGGATGTTGATATACTTTAACAATGATATGGATGCTTTGAGATACATGAGAAATATATGTTTGCTCTAGGTATAGAATTTAATAATTTCCAGGCCCACTGAAAATACGCTGTGCAACAGAATTAACCTACTTCTATTTATTCAGTAAGAAATTATTCTGAAAAGGGAGTGGAAGTACAGGATTAATGTCATTTTCTGCCCCAGTTTATGAAACAAGAAATTGTCATACCCATTTTACGGAGAGGAAATTGAAGCCATACATTGTGGTTTGCCACTGTATGCAACTTTTTAACATCTGATATTGCAACTTGCTTATCTTTACCATCAAGAACTCAGGGCAAGGGGAAGGAAGTCAAAGCAGGGTAAAAAAATCAATTTACTTTGTTTTTAAAATATAGCAATTTCATTCTAACTTTAGCTAAGGTATAAACAGTTCTCATAGGAAAAGGGAAAAAACAGGTAAAAACATATTCTTTCAGCCCCTGAAAGATTACAACGATTACAAAGCAGGTCTAAGTTAACAAATTACATGTTTCATTTCTTTTACCTCATGTGTAGATGGGCATCCTTTGGTATCCCAATATTTGCTGAACTATAATTCCCACATGTCAGGTAGGATTGCTGGGTGATGTATTTCAGGAATATCTATGGAAGAGGACTGTAGATTACTTAATCATACAGCCTTGGTCATTCCCATCTAACATCTGCTTCTAAATGTTTGAATGTTTTGTTTATTCATTTATTTACTTAAAGTATCTTCTGAATATTTGAATGATAGCAGTAACCTGTAATAAATCGGAGCCTGATTATTGTAATTCTGAACAGAACTACATATGAAAACAAAAGGGAGATTCCAGGTAGGATTTCCCACATGTATAGAGATTTAGTATAAACAATTATTCTTTTTGGTGGCAATGTTCCCTGTTTTTTCTTCTCCTTCCTCTACATGACAGTCCTTGTTTCTGTTTTTCAGAACACACTATGAATCTTTTGAAATCCACTATGTTTTATTCAACTACCTGGGGTTCTTTGAAAAAATAATCTAATTTCAAACAAGTTAGAAAGTCAGTGCCATAACTTTTTCCCAGTAATATAGTTTCTTACTGAATCCCTCCTTACTATTCTCAATCCAGTTAAAGTTTGCGTTTAAGTGTGAATGTTGCGAGATCCCAGTTTATGTGATGAATTGGATCTGCTCTAAAGGCCACCAACTAACATTGTCATCCACAGTTTGCAACCATTTTTAGAAGGAAGTGGTTTTATACAACTGGGTTTCAGTTAACATTAGCATTAGTGTTTCTGCAAAAAAAAAAAAAAATGTAAGCACTGCCCTTTGCTAAGTTTCTGTGGCCCCACATCTTTTTTGTGAGTGAACATTCAAGGTAGCTCGCCAGTAGAGCTAAGAAGTGAATGCTTTCACCAGCTGCAGAAATAGATGATCACAGAAGTCAAAGGTTATATTTATTAGTCATGCTAACAGCACCAATAGCTCAATCTTACATGGATTTTCCCAATATTCTCCTAAAACTGTTTAACCATTGGGGTTTGATATGTCTCATTATAGCACATTTCATTAACACATTTCATTAAGCATATTGTGTGAAGAAACTATCTAAATTTAGTTCTGAAACTGAAAAAGAGAAATGTTAGAATCAGAGGGTAGTAGGGCATTTTGAACTAACCATATCAAGTAAAAATACTTGATATCTGTAGATTTATCAGTTGCATTTTTACACCATAAATAAGCCATCATGTTTTGTACACCCTACTTCCAGCAGCTTCGGCAATAGTGAAGGAATTGATGCAAGTTATATTTCAGAAAGATCTGATGGAACATAGCTCCTTCATTGTGTTGAGTTTCTATCTTAACTCCATCATCCTTCTTTTTTAACTTTTGGCCACCCTTAACCCAGTTTTATTCCTTCCCTATATTTGGGTTTTGTTTTCTTTCTTAGCAGGTGTTTTTAGACAGGTATGGAATACCTTTTTTTTTTTTTTTTTTTTAGAATTAACCGTCTGGAAATCCTGAAAAGTATTTGGCTCCTCGTTAAATTTGGAGTATTTCCAACAGTTTCTAGGTTGAATGGGTTCATTAAATTATTGAGGGAAATCCTTGAATGTCCTCCATGAAGTCAAAGTGATGAATAATGTACATATTTATCCATAAAGAGGAAATAAAATTCAACAGGGAAATGGTTTACAGTATATAGCAAAGTAGAATTCTAGCCAGTTACTTTGTGCGAGGTGGCTGGTTTGTTCTGTGGAGAAAAGTAAAACATACAAGTCTTGCTAAAGGTTCATTTTAATTCTTTATAACATGTTACTCTCAAGCACCTCCCCTCCAAAAAAAAGACTCATTCTTCTGGCCTTTGGAGACTTTTGCTTTGGAGCTTGATACTTTTGGAGCTTGTGATTGCAAAAATATTGTATTGTATTGTCATGCAATTGCGCTGAAGTAGTTTGCTCTAAACCAGAGTTTTTGAAACTTGATGACTTAAAGATTATAGACTTCAATTCCATAATTCCCAAGCCACAATGTTATTATGTCTGAAAAATATATACTTATCTAAACTGATTCTAAGATCTGCTCTTCCCTGATGGGATAAACAAAAATAGATGCAATCTCTTCTCACCTCACTCATCCCTACCCCAGCAGGATCGGTTGTCACCCAACTTACAATTTTACAATGGGATGAAGTTGGCTGAATTTCACCAAGTTGGTAGAGAGTTTTTCAAGTCATGCTTTTTTTTTTCAATCAGAATTTTATCAGCCAAAATGAAATTTTGCATGTATATGTTAGTCAATTGCAACTGTTGTGGCGGTTGACACTCCCCTCCTTTTCCAGGTGAGTGGAAATCCTTTCCAAGAATTGCAATTAGTCTCTAATAGCTAATCCCCACTTTAATTACACATTCATGTGTGGGAATGCCAGACCTTCATAATATAGGTAGTTCTTGACCTATAGAATAGAATAGAATACTTTATTGGCCAAGTGTGATTGGATACACAAGGAATTTGTCTTGGTGTAAATACTCTCAGTATACATAAAAGATACATTTGTTAAGAATCAAGAATCATAAGGTACAACACTTAATGATAGTCATAGGGTACAATCAACAATCAAATCATACTAGGAAACAGTCAATATAAATCATGAGGATACAAACAACAAAGTTACAGTCCTACAATCACAAGTGGGAGGGGATGGGTGATAAGGAGTGGTGCAAAGATTAACAGTAATAGTAGTGCAAACTTTGTAATAGTTTAACAGTGTTGAAGGAATTATTTGTTTAGCGGACTGATGGCTTTTGGGAAAAAAAACTGTTCTTGTGTCTAGTTGTTCTGGTGTGCAGTGTTCTATAGTGTCGTTTTGAGGGAAGGAGTTGAAACAGTTTATGTCCGGGATGTGAGGGGTTGACTACAACCTGAACTAGAATTTCCATTAATAACCAAAGAAGTTGTTAAGTGAGTTATGTCTGATTTTACAACCTTTCTTTGCAGTAAATCACTGCAGTTGTTAAATGAATAATTAAACAATTTTTTCTCTCCCCAAGGGACTGGGTGATTGTTACTTCTTACCTTTCTAGTGCATCCATTCTTTTGCAAATACTTTTTAGGACAGGTTTCCTACACAGAAAGCTTTAACTGGTAAGTTGGAGGAAAATCGTTTTTTAAAAAGAGATATTTAAGCTCCATAATCAAAGATTACAACATGTAGCAAACCTTCAAAACAGGATTGTAAATGTATGTGTAAACAGAAGGTGATATTAAATACTTCCTGCTTCAAGGTCATTTTAGTTCATTATCATCTGATACAGTTACCTCTAATTTTCTCTGGAGAGAGAAATCTTAAAAGACCACCACCTACATGTACTTCCTAGCACCTCTTGAATATATTTCAAATGGGAATCTTTTTTTTCTGCTCCATAATTAATCATCTGTTGTTTCACTGGAATACAAGTATGGTGCCATTTACAATTGGTTTATTCATTTTCTCCATCAGAATAGCAAGTGAAGCTTTGGATAATTAAAGGAATGTATTATGTTACAAGGTTTAGATACAAATAGGAGCTGAAGCAAATGTTTACAGTTCAGGAAGAAAAGCAACTACACCTTCTGAGTGATCAAGCCAACTAAACCCTTTGTCAACAGTTCAAATGATGAACCCGTGGCAATAAATGATAAAAACACTGAAAAGGAATCATCATTGTCTTGGAAAGACCCACTTCAAGGGCACAAAAGAAAGATAACTCTGCAAAGAATCTCTTCACTATTTCCCATCCTGTGTGTATTGTGTGTTATAGAGATGTGAGATGTGTGTTGTAAATGTATTTACAAGTCTACATTTTGAGTGTGTGTGTGTTTCAGAGACCCTGAAAACAGACTGCATGCCTATAATACATAGGGCGATTAAAATGAAGTGTTGAGAAGGCACTTGAAGATTCCATTTTTTTTTTTTCTTTATCAACCAGTGCTTATTTTTCTTGTCTTTGATGTTTCTGCCTCTGACAAGCTTTGCTCTGCAGATAAAGCAGCACTGTGCCCAATCTGAAATGTAAACCAACCAGAGGTGGGCTTCAAAATTTTTAGCAAAGGGTTCTCTGCCCGGTTGCTGGATGGGCATGGCTATGGCAGGCATGGCCTAGTTGGCCTCCTGCACCACGGCAGGGGGGAGGGCATTTTTGCCCCCCCTGGGCCCTGAAGGCTTTTCTCAAGTCTCCCGGAGGACAAAAACAGCCTCCCTGGGCTCCAGAGGTTCTCTCGAAGCTGGAAACGGCCCATTTCCAGCTTTTCCAAACTTCCAGGAGGCCTGTTTTTTTCCCTCCCCAAGTCTCCATGTGCACCCTGCACTTACCTGCATCCAAAACAGGCTGTGTAGGGACTCCTGGGAGGGGAGGGTTAAGGTGGGAGGGGCCAGCCAAGAGTGGGATTTGGGGGTTCTCCGAACTGCACAGAATCTTAGCTCGGGGCTCTCCTGAACCCCTTTGAACCCCCAGCAGCCCACCCATGAAACCAACACATAAACTGGCACAAAGCTAGATCTGAGCCGAAAGGGACAAAAAAGTGGCTCTCTGAGTGTTCATCCATTACTTGTAGGAGCCTCAAACTCATATAGCTAATAGCCAGGGAAACTGACTGCTGGGCTTCAGCAAGATCCGTATAGTGGCACACTTCAAAGTAAACTATATAGGGTGGGTGATCACCCTTTACTTGCCCCAATGATTCTGTCTATCAACTATACACCAACTCTGGCATGGCTACACTGTTTGAGATGTGCTAAAGTTCCTGTTAAACCTGAACCAGGAAACTCTGCTTTAAGATCAACCACTCAAAATGAGATGCAAGATTCCTTGTGATAGCTACCTGAGTAGCCATTCTATTTTATTCACTGCTTTGTATTCATCCCAATTCATTGCATTAAGACCAACTCATTAGACACTGATGGCTACACCTGCATTTTCTTTCTGTTCCTTTTCCTTATGTGGTGTACCTTTGCAAACCAAAAGCCTGTGGCATACACCCTGCTCCTTTTCTAGGTCCATTCTGACGTCATATGTACACCCCAAAGCAATGGTGCATTGGTATAAGGTTGTTTTGGTCACTTTGATTAAACCAGGAAGTTTCTGGAGTTACCCGTATCTAATAAATATGAAAATAAGATTGCCAAGATTGTTGTAGGAGATGACCAGATTGAGCCTGAAGGAGGAATTAAACATGTAATCGGCCTCAAGTCCTTTCATGCCCACAAGAGATCTTAGTCCAGCCCACCTTGAATTCCATTGAATCTTATCTACCACCAATTTGCTTTGACCATTAATGGTTCAGATTCTTGTAAAGAACTTAAGTTCACAATAAATCTTTACATTCATTTGAATTGCCTGGATTTTCTGATTTGCCTGATTTCCCTGGAGGTAGATGGTGGTTTTTCCCTGTTTCTCTGTTAACAGAATTTCCACTTGTGTGTGTGTGTGAGGGGGGGATCTTCATACAAGAGAATTTACTTGTATTGAAGAAAGGAAAAGAAAAAAAGAAGGCAGGATTTATATTTGGTCCTGACCTTCATGAACGATGCATTATGGGTAAGGAAGCCTTGCTACATTGGTCAAATGTAATAATAAGACAATACCCTTAATAGAATCAGAAGGTGGCAATTAGGAAGCAAACATTTGCACCTTCTTCTGATCAAATCTTAAATTAAAAAGAGGATATGATTTTAAAAAGCTAGAGACATTGCGTTTTTAAGCATTTAATGAAGAACTGCAGAAGCACTGTACTAATATAATTGGACTAGTTTGGGAACTCAGGACAAAGAAATGCAAGTGTTTGTTCACCTTTGTGAGACTTTAAAAAAATTGGCAGCAATTTTGAGCTGAATTTGAGTCTTGATGATTTCATGAACATCTTCCTTTTGTCTTCTTGCCAAGAGGAAACAAGAATCTTGAAGACTGGAATAAAAACTTCCTTTTTACGACCCTATAATCCCTATTCAAGGTAGAGTCAGGGCAACTGAATCGAGATGAGCATTTACTGGCCAGACGCCCTTCCTGATGCCTATGAGGAGTTTGCAACAGACTTTTTTTTTTCCTTTATACCCTAATAGAGAAACATCTGCCATTACCTAGGATTGAACTCTCAACCTTCCAAGTGGGAAGTGAGTGTCTTCACCTCTAAGCCACCATACTGCTCTTTCTTGAAGACTGAAATGATCTCCCAAAATAAATTTCTTACAAACTAGCATCCAAGAGGGAAAGTCTGCATACTAACGAAAAGGGGGATTGTCTTGAGAAGATACATAATTGTTCCTCAGAGCTCTACTTCTTGCATATGTCATCTAGAGAGCAATACATCAGGAAACTATTGAAGATGAATTTCTAAGGCTTCCATTTTTTTTAGTGTCATCAAAACTATAATTTCACAATGGAATGAAAACTCTGTGGTGCGCCCCGTGGCCATATACGGCGCAGAGTGCTGGCCGACGACCAAAGAAGTCGAAAGCAGACTCCAGACAATGGAGATGCGAATGCTCCGATGGTCGGTAGGCCTCACCCTACTCGATCGCGTCAGGACGAAGAAGTGCGTGAGACGGTTCAACGTCGTGCCCATCCCCACGGTCATGAGGCAGTCCCGGCTACGATGGTTTGGCCATGTGAGTCGCGCTAAGGAAGAATCCATCATCAAATCTGCGATGAAGGTGACTGTCGGAGGAGCGAGACCGCGTGGTAGACCTAAGCAACGCTGGATGGACACGATCAAGGCCGATCTAGAGATCGCGAAGGCAGACCCGACATACGTGGCAGACAGAGAGGCGTGGAAGCAATACTCAAGGACATTAGCGGACCTCGCCAGAGCGCGAGACAAACGCTGAAGAAAAAGAAGAAGAAGAAGAAGGAATGAAAACTCTAAAAGTCTGCAATTAGGCCTGAGATCTAAGACAAGGATATAGTGGACTCATACAGATAGATCTAAACTTTTGACTCAAAATTCCAATGTCCAGACCCACACCATTGTCATATGACAGCTTTTGGAGCATTCAGGAACTGGTTTGCTATTTGTCATGCCCCTGTTGGAATCTGATTCGAAGAGGGAGGCTGAGCAGCTGATAGGAAGTGGGAGTGTGGCTCCATTGTCTGTGGAAGAAACTGGGGAAGGGCAAAGGCTGGCTGGGCAGAACATGGGAGAGGTAGAGCAAGGGAGAGGAAATTCAGAGGAAGACCCAGGCCCATTCCCTCTTCATCCTAGGGCACGCAGGGAGGAATGGAGAAGGGAGCAACATGAGTTGCATGGATTATGGGGGAAGAAAGGGCCCTGAATCCCTTCATTAGCTGCAGCTGGGAACACAGTGTTTAAAAAGGGAAGCTGCACACAGCAAAGTTGTTGATAATCGTTAATTATCTGGTATTGTCAAGGCTAATCTGGGTTCTTTGCGTCTTCCCAGCTGTGTATGTTTTGCTGGGCTTTCAAGTCTGTTATTCCTTCTCTGCCCTGTCAAGATAATTACTGCAGCTTTGTTTGTGTGGATTTTTATTTACATGTACTTTGTATTGTACTTTGTATGTTTGTATGTACTTTGTTTTCAGACTGAACTTCCTCCACTTAAAGACTGTTCCTGGGGGAGTTTTTTCTCCAGCCAAAGATAACCTGGACATTGGGGGCAAAGCTGGAAGTATTAAAGGGACATTTCTTGCTTATTTGACTGTGTTGCCTTTGTGCCACACCCCAGGTCATCACACTGTCATCTGTCCAACTAGTGAATCCAAAATAAGAAAACACTCTTGGGAATTTTAAATTCCCCAAAGTAAAACTTTATTAAATACACCATTTTGGTACTGAAGAATCCAAACCAATTCTGGTTTTCTCACACAAATGCTTGATTAATTAAACAATAGCTTCCCTTTATCCCCACCCCAGAGTGATCACATTTGTTCAATTATGAGACATCCTTTTGTTATGGGAACAGTCCATCTCTTTCTCAAGCACCTGCAGTGGTGACCTTGATGGTTGCCAGGCTCTCACAATCAGTCTCAGCATTCTATTTCACCCTTTCCTCCCCCAGTTCATTGTCAAGTTGAAAAACATTAAGATTTGAAAGAAGCAAAGCAGTTCAATTCTGACACCTGCATTTATGGTCTTTTGCAGTGATCATGATTTATATGTTTGTTTGTTTTTAAAGGAAACTGATATTTACTTCCAATTTCCAGCGAAACTGCCTCACAATGAACCATGGGTTAGTTCAATGACCAGACCATTGTACAAGTATTTAGTTTACAACTACTGCATTCATTAATGACCACTGCAAAAAACTGAGCCCAATCTTGTGGTTCCCATCATGACCATGATGCCATGGTTGTGACGCTCAATCACAATCATAATTGCAATCATTAGCCTCCAAATAAAGAATATACTGCTCAGGGTATCAATCATATAAAGTAAATTAGACTGGGAGAGAGTGATTGTTCAGAATCAATCATTGAACTTCCATAGCTGAGATTGAAGTTGAGCCTAGGTCAAAGATCAAAACCATTATATCTCACATGAAGACATTAGCCAAATATATTGAATTTATTTAAAGCTCACAGATTTGCCTGTATTACGCTGCTTGTGTTCAATTTTCCCCAGTAGGAGGAGGAGGCAAGACTGGATCAGAAAGAAACAACAATCAAATTCTAATTAAACTCAGGCCTGTTCATTCCTTCAATAGCAATAACCATCCAGAGCACAAATTGAGCTACATTTATAGGATAAGTGACTACAAACAGATTACCCTTCTGATCACATAGTTGTAACTCATTACAAATCAATAGGGTGCTAAATTAAAACCTGCTCATTTATATCTGACAGATTATGTCCTAGGACAAAAAGAGGCAATATTAATCCCCTCTGGCTATAATAATAATCAACAAATGCTGATGCTTTCCCCCACTCTTTCAGATCATAAATCGCTATAACATGAACTAAGATTTCAGAGAAACGTGGCTTGAATATCAAGCAGATGCTGTTATTTCTAGGGATATCTTAAGCAGAATGGAGAAAGAAATTTGCTGAATAAATAAAGTTCATGCTGATGATGCAACTACTGAATGGTGAGGTGTACGTGAACACTTGCAAAAAAAAAAAAAAAAAACACTTCAGATCAGCTGCTTTTGAAATTGAGAGACTTCCTTCTCTACTACTGTAGAAACCAGAGTCAATAAGACATCTCCAGCAAAAGTATAATTGATCGGATAGCTTTAGTGCCTTAGGAATACTATGTCTCTGCTCTTGTTTTTAACTGAGAAAATGGGCCT
Source organism: Notechis scutatus (assembly GCF_049901735.1). Lineage (NCBI taxonomy): Eukaryota > Metazoa > Chordata > Lepidosauria > Squamata > Elapidae > Notechis > Notechis scutatus. The sequence goes on along the minus strand of NC_142025.1, from coordinate 14,683,000 downwards.
TGTCAACACCTCTCTACAAGAGAGAATTCAAGTCCTTCCCTCTTTAAACCACCCTCACGTGTAAAAGCAAGCAAATGTATTAGATTCAAATTGTTCTTACATATAGTTGAACATTTTAATATGTGGGCAGTATCCAGCTAGAATAGAAATGACATCCTTATTCCAGGAAAATTTGAATTTTCATTTCTACCTTTTGAGGGGAAATGTGTTGGTTCATTCTTTATTTACTGGTCTTGCTTCTAACTCCCAGAAGTTTACAGAATTCCACAAAACCATAATTATACAAAAGCATAAAACACTGTATAAGAAACATCCTCACTTAACAAAACCAGACATCGTATTGGGACTTCTTAAACACTCTGCAAAAGAATTCTATCTTCAGGGTCCTCCAGAAGATTTTATTTTAATTTTATTTATTTATTTATTTTTGTCAATTGCTTCCAAGATAATAGGTATAAGTAAAAACATGGTTATGAATACATGGATACATATAAGAAAAATAAAAAAATAAAAGAAACAACAGGACAGGGATGGTAGGCACGTTGGTACACTTATCCACACCCCCTACAGACCTCTTAGGAAAGGGGTGAGGTCAATAGTAGACAGTCTAAGGTTTAAGTTTTTGGGGTTTGGGGAAGAAACCACAGAGTCAGGTAGAGTATTCCAGACATTGACCACTCTGTTGCTGAAGTAGTATTTCCTGCAATCAAGTTTGGTGCGATTAACCTTGAGTTTGTATCTATTGTTTGCTCTTGTGTTGTTATGGTTGAAGCTGAAGTATTCATTGACAGGTAGGACATTGCAATGTATGATTTTATATACTATACTTAGATCGGACTGAAGGCAGCATAGTTCTAGGTTTTCTAGGTCTAGAATTTCGAGTCTGGTGGCATAAGGTATTCTGCAACGAGTACAGAAGTGGATAACTCTTTTTGTGAAATATTTCTGGACTTTCTCAACTGTGCTAATATCAGATACGTAATGTGGGTTCCAGACTGATGAGCTGTATTCAAGTATTGGTCTAGCAAATGTTATGTATGCTCTAGTTATTAGTGTAATATTACCAGAGAAAAAGCTACGTAAGATTAGGTTAACAACTCTTAACGCCTTTTTTGCTATGTAGTTACAGTGGGCTCTAGCACTTAGATCATTAGAGATGAGGACTCCAAGATCCTTGACAGAGTTTGGATCATCAACAAGGTCTTGACTATTCAGCCTGTATTTTATTTTCTGATATTTTTTTTGCCAATATGTAGGACAGAGCATTTATTTGTTGAGATTTGAAGTTGCCATTTGATTGAGCATTCTGATACATAATCAAGGTCTTTTTGAAAGGTAGCAGTATTGTCTGTGGTGTTGAATAGCTTTACATCATCAGCGAAGAGAACACAGTTGCTCTTGATATGACCACAGAGGTCATTTATGTAGAGTATGAAAAGAGTTGGCCCTAGAACACTGCCTTGGGGAACACCACTGTTGACAGGTACAGAATTTGATAGGATGCTCCCAATTTTGACCATTTGTTGTCTGTTTGACAAGAATGCTTCTATCCAGTTATGTAGGTGTCCAGAGATACCATAAGATTTTAGTTTTAGGAGTAGTTTGTCATGTACCATTGAATCAAAGGCTTTACAGAAGTCTATGTAGATTGCGTCTATTGCTTTGCCCTGATCGAGTTGTGTAGTACATATGTTTTTGAAGTGTAAGAGTTGCAGATTACATGATAGCTTTTTCCTAAAACCAAATCGTTTATTAGAGAGTAAGTTGGTTGTTTCTAAGTGGACGATGATGGATTGGTTAATAATTGATTCCATGACTTTACAGGTGACACAGCATAAAGAGATTGGTCTGTAATTTTCAACGAAGCTGGGGCCTTCCTTTTTGAAGATGGGGATAATCGTGGCTTGTGACCACAGTTTTGGCAAGGAGCTGGTCCTGAAAGATTTTTCAAAGATTATGATTAGAGGTTTGGCTATGGCAGTGGATAGCTTTTTTAAGAAGTAGGCACATATTACGTCTGGTCCAATAGATAGGGATGGTTTTAGATTGCGTAGTGCTTTTTCAACATTGTCTTCTGTAAAATTGATATGTATTAGATCATTGTAGTTGTCTGTGGTTCGACTAGGAAATATTGGGCATGATCCATTGCTGTTTACAAATACTGAGCCAATGAATCTGTTAAAGAGGTTGGCTTTAATAGTGTCGTTGTTGGAGTCTTTACCATTAAGTCCTTTCAGGGGTGGGATGGACCTGGAGTCTTTTAGTTTGTTGTTTACAAATTGTAGAAAGTGCAGGTGGAATTGGTGCATAGAAAGTTTTCTTCTTGTTTAATGTGATAATTAAATTAATTAATTAATTAAAGTAATGTGATAATTAAATTGCTAAGGATCATTCAGATCTTAGGGGGCATATTCAGACAAGAAGTGAATTCTGGCTATTCTTCTTTGATCTTATGTTATGGGCACTCTGACACATCCCCTCCTGATTGAAAATAACAGATGCATTGGTTCCATCTGGACTGGACAATCACCTACATACATACATATACATACATACATACATACATACATACATACATACATACATACATATATTTGTTTTCATAGATTTTCACGGGTACAGGTATGTAGGTCTAGGTATGTTCGGGTCTTTTCCCATGTAAGATTAAGAGTATCTTGGCGACGTTTCATCAAGATCCCACTCACCATCCTCAGGCTGGTGCTTTCAGCTTCATGCCAATGCAAGCAGTGTGTGTTCGGAGCTACCATCTCTGCTGGTGGTTGGCGGGCTGGTATGCTGGGCTGGTTGGTTGGCTGTGCTGCTGCCTCTTGATTGGTTGATGGAGTTGATGTTGGTATAATGGGCTGTGTGATGGCCTTGTGAGTTTTGTTGTGGAGATATCCTGGATCTTGTGCTGTTTATTCATGTTATGGGGGTGTTTCTCTATTAATATCCAACACTGAACACTCCAGCAAGAGAATAATCAGGGAAGCTATCAAAATAGAGAAACACCCCCATAACAGGAATAAGTGGGATGATACCTTCCGCCTACCAGACATCTGGAAACTAGCCCTCACCAACAAACAAGTCCCAGCCACGAAAACCAACACCAGACCCAAAACAACACGGGACACCATCGCCAATCCCCCTCATCAGACCCAAGCCCAAGCCCATCCTATAAATGAAGGACAACCACCATCCAGAAACCAGACCACAGCTGCTTCACCAGCTGTCGCACCCCCCAACCCCAAATCAAACAAGCTGACACACGCCAAGAACACAGACCCAGATCCCAAACTCGAAGCCAGACCAAAACCCAGAATGCCACATCAAGGCCACCCACTCAGGATATCACATCAGAAAACTCAGGAAATTATACCACAAGAACTCAAGAAGTTGCAACACAGCAAACAACACAGGAAATCACAGCACAAGACCAAGGATACCACAATAATAAAACTCACGAGGCCATCACACAGCCCATTATACCAACATCAACTCCATCAAGCAATCAAGAGGCAGCAGCGCAGCCAACCAGCCCAGCACACCAGCCCCCACCACCAGTATTTATAGAGAGACGGCAGCTCCGATCACACATTGCTTGCACTGGCACGAAGCCGAAAGCACCAGCCTGAGGATGGCGAGGGGGACCTCACCAAAATGTCACCGATACTCTTAATCTTACATGGGAAAAGACCCGAACACACCTAGACCTACATACCTGTACCTGTGAAAATCTTATATATATATATATATGGTATTCAGCTTTCCCACATCTGGGAAAATACCCGAACAAAGCTGAATACCATACATGTAAGTATTCATGAAAACTTAAGAATATATATATATATATATGTGTGTGTGTGTGTGTGTGTGTGTGTGTGTGTGTGTGTGTGTGTGTGTGTGTGTATGTATATGTATATGTATATGTATATTTATATTTATATTTATATTTATATTTATATTTATATTTATATTTATATTTATTTGTTTTCTGAGGTTTTCGCTGGTATTTGTATGTGGATCTTTGGTTATTCGGGTTTTGTCCCACGTAAAATTGGAAGTATCTAGGCGACGTTTCGATGAAGTCCCATTTATCATCTTCAGGCTTGTGTCTTCGGCTTTGTGCTTCTTGGAGTAATGTGAGCTTGCAGCTGCTTCTTACTTTTAACTGCTAGTGGGGGTGTGACTTGATTGGGTGGGGGCTTGGCTGTGTTCTCATTGGGTGGGGTTGTGTTCTCATTGGTTGGGGGTTTGGCTGTGTTCTCATTGGCTGGGGGGATGTTCTGTTCAGGTGGGGGCTTGGTTATGCTCAGGTTAGTCTTAGTTGCTGGAGGATTTAAGCTGGTGAGCTGTGATCCTGCTGTTTGGCTTCGCATTCATGGTCGTGCCACATCTTCATGGTGGGCGTCAGTTCGCTTCATGTATGGGTCGGAGGGGTTTGAAGTGGGTAGTGATGCAGCTGCGGTACGGCTTTTGGTCCGTGGTCGTGTGTCATCTTCTGTGTGGGTGTGAGTCTGCTTTCTACGTGGAAGCGTGGTGGTAGCATCTTGTGTGGCCCTCGTGCATGTGGGTCGAATGACACCACTACCTGCTTCAAACCCCTCCGACCCATTGGCTGACATCATTTCATTCAACTGTTTATTGGAGGAACTTGTTTCTCTATCGCTTTCACAATTGCAGGTGAAACATTGGGATTAGCCCAGTTAGATCATCCAGAGTTGATGGACAGAAGCTTCATTGTGTTAAATTTATTGGTTTTTGTCATAGCCTCTCTGAAGCTGGAGGCATTTTGTAATAGGGCTACCTCAGCCCCCATGAGCAAGCAGTAGACAGAATTCCCTGATCACATGAAGTGATGAAAAGGTAACTTTGGAACTAGTCCTCAAATTTATGATCTTCATAGGTCTATAAAGTAAAGCAAAGCTGAATTAAGATCCTAAGCAGTTTCATTGATTGACTGCTTCATTTAATGATTGATTGCCAATTTCCAATATTGGTTGTTAAACAAGGAAAATATGTAAAACATGCAAATCAAAATCTGAACCACAAAGACATCAGCTGAAAAGTAGTTACCAGGATTGGAATTAACCCACAAAATCCAAGGGAAGGCTACATGTGATGCAGAAAATATTAGGAAACGGGGTCATTTAGAGCAGCCAACTGGTGGGCCACGGCCCAGAGAAAATTTTGGTTGGCCACAGAGCACCCCCAGTGCACCCCTCCAAAGCAATTAATCCAGGCTGCGCAGAAACACAAGGCTGCACTGCCCACATGGCCTGTGGGAACTCTCCCTTACTCAGCAAACTTGCCTGCTAAATTGCTATTTTTCCTTTTTCTAACCATCAGCTGTTCTGCTGTGCCAGGAGATTTAGATTAGCTAGGAAGCAGGAAATAGTTGGATTTCTTGCTTTCTAGCTAGTCTTTAGATCTTTGGCTCTGCTTTTAAGCACAGCTGAACCTCCCTTAGAACTGAAGGTTCTATTATTCAGTGCAGACTCACGGCAAGCAAATTTTATGTGACAGACTGAGCTAGCCGATGACAGATCACTGAATGATTCTGTGAGCAACTCAGTCTGCCTGCTTGCTTTGCCTGATTTTGGGTAAAAGTTGCTCCTTTTTTATAAAAAAAATTCAATATTTACATACATGGTGTATTGTGAGTTAATTTTGTGAGTTTGCTTGCAAGAAAATTTTATGTGACAGACTGAGCTAGCCAATGGCAGATAGATCTCTGAATGAATCTGTGATTCTGTGAACAACTCAATCTGCCTATCTGCTTTGCCTGATTTTGGGTAAAAGTTGCTCTTTTTTAATAAAAAATTCAATATTTATATAAATATTTATAATATTTATATACAAGCCATGCCCAGCCAGTCACATGACTACCAAGCCACACCCACAAATTAGGCTACACCCAAAGAACCAGTTAGTGGTACCTGGGATTTAAAATTATGAGTTTGGTGGACCCTGAGGTCCAAAAGGTTGGCAACCCCTGATTTAAAGCAGAGCAGGGCAGGCTGTCTGGAGAATTCTGGGGGTTGAAATCCAGACATGTTAAAGTTGCTGAGATTGAGAAATATTGATTTAGAAGATGATTTTGTTTTTTAATGGACTGGAAACACATGTTGGACAGAGTGTGAGTGCCTGTTGCTCTCAGCTGCTACTGAACTCTCATGTTATCACTCATCTGAGATTTGGAGCTTAATAAGAGAAAAGTTTATCTATTTCTCCCCCCAAAAGAGAACAAGTTATAAAAAAAGATGGATATATGTTTGAAATGAAAAAATGTCATTGACAGTCTCAAATTCTAAGTCACCATCAGCAGATGGACTTGGGGCACATCATTTCCTTAGCCTTATTTAGCTCATAAAGTAATTTCTCTGGGGGGGAAATAGATCTCATATCTGTCCTTGGATATAAATGCATGCTAAATAAAAAATATAAATCATCATTAATCTGCTTGCTCTGGTGCGTGGTTGTGTGATCAGAAGGCATGGGGAGGGCAAAAAGCCAAAATGACTGACTCAATCACATGACTGAAGATTGCTCTTATGTCAAAGAGCAATCAATCATGTTGTTGTAAATGGTGTCTTGGTACTTTTTTTGGCATATATCCCCCCGTGGATGCTCTGCTCTGTATATATAGTACTGCATTTTTCTGCAAAGGATAATTTCCAAGAAAAAAAGCCCATTGTATCATTTATTTATTTAATTAAGGAAATTTATATGTGACCCAACTCATTCATGATGGCTCTGAGCAGCTTGCAGAAATGAAATTGAAATGCAAAACCAAACTATCACCTTCTCCGTCAACAACAAACCAACCAAGCACTTGATAGGCTACAGATCAACTTGGCACAGCCCATTGGCAAAATCATGTCTTCAGATTATTTCAAAAGATCAAGGTGGAAGTCATTTTTATCTCCAATGAGATGGTGTGGGAGGGAAACACTATGGAGATCATCCTTCTTCTTGGTCCCACTTGATGAATCTCCTTAAATAAGGGAACCCATATCATATCCTGCTTCTTTGTTCTGGGGTAAACTACTTTTTCCAAGAGAAGGAGAAAATGTATGTTTTGCATTCCATCATATGATTATTGAAAGTGATTTTAATATTCATGATGGCCTCCCAGCTTGTGATTCTTTCAGTCTTTTTTTTTTTTCAAAATGGGTAATGGGTGTCTTCTTGAATTACACTGTAAGCTGTCTAGGACCTGTGCTAATTGAAAGCATTTGGTCAACATTACCTTATGTAACTTCAGATTATTCTAGCGGTTTATATCATTTTCACTTTCTGTTATTCCTGCCTCATCCTCAGAAGAGAGTTATGATTCAGGGCTTTTCACAACTTTCTATTTCTGCAACAGCTAAAGGCTTGGATGAAAATTCTCCACTGCATAAGTCTTCAGGAATGGTTGAAAGTAAATTTGGACAATTACTTAGTAGATTGACTCATCTATCCCCAAAAATGATACCATTGCTCCTTAATCATTAAAGATCATTTGTCCTCATCCATCTCTAGCTTTTGTCAGCTTTGAAAAGCTGACAAAAGGCTTATAGAGTTGAACATAAATGATGGGAAAACCCTTATGATCTACCTGCTCCTATTTGCTACATTACACTCAACCTTGTCTAATTGCTGATGAGTCACAGCAATTTTTTTTCAATCTGTCATCTGATTTTGAGTCCATGTCCCAAAGGAGCTCCTTAGATTTCTTCATTTGCTTTTATCTGGTGACTCAGGCTCTTTTCAAGAGTATAAATTGTAATATGTTGATCTTTTTGCTCCTACTTTAACCTCCCTCCTTCGTGTTCTTTAGATTTTAATTGTCAAACTGATCTTCTCATCTTCTGCTGTATGATCCCTTTCCCTCTTACTTTCCCTATTTCCTAATTTCTTTCTCTTTTTTGCTTTAGCTTAATTGATCATTTTAATTGTTGAGTTGGATGTTTCCCTGGTGTGGTTACATCATAAATATTTGTTTATTTCTTCACTATTGTTATAAACTTTAGGTCTGTATACATGCTTTCCCCAATTCTCACTTTACTTACATAGAAACTTTTTAAGAGAAGTGTTTGTGTATGAAAGAGAAAGGGGTGGAGAGAGAGAGAGAGAGAGAGAAAGAGAGAGAGATATATATTCATCCAAGCTTCCTAAAAGGAAGTATTTGATTTTAGTAATTCCTACCAAATCCTTTCCCAGAGACCAACTGAAGGTATCCATAGAATTGTTCTCTTCTACTCTAATCAAACTTCTCCACAGGAAATAGCCCTAAAATAGCTCATTTTTCTTTCTGTTATGTGTTTACATTTTTGTGGACCCAAGCATTCCCCTCACATATTGCTATTCTGATGTTTTTCCCCCTTTTCTCTGCTTTCAAAACTCTTGAAGAACTTCCCAATTTGCTTCAGATTCCCTGAGGTTTTAATCCCGAAAAACATGTGGGCTGTTGCAGAAGCAATTCTTCCATTACAACAAGAATAATTGTAGCAATAAGGGAATATTCATCACAAATATCTGAGAATATGTCTCTTAGTACAGAGACTAGCTCAATGTCTGTATGCTTGTTTACAACTTGGAAAACACTGGATATTGTTAAATATTTCCTACTTTAAAATCTGAGCCATGCTTCTAGACAGCAATTGGAGAGTTCATCTCATGTTAGCTCTCCATTTATTTCTGTCTCTCAGATGCCTTTCTTCTGAAAGTGTTACTAACTGAATAAGTCCATTATTTCATTCTTGAAAATCCATTTCCCCAGTTCATCACATCTTGAAACCATAAGTAGCTCAAGATCGTAGAGGCCAGAGGGGAATTATATTGTATAAGAAATGTTTAATGCGCTGCACTAAATTACAAGGATGGAATTGTGAAGAATTTAAGTTATAAAGGAGATGGGAAAGGATAATATTTTTACACTTTGCTTTACTAATGATAGTGTTTTATTGCCTGTGGTGAAGTGTATTTATCGTTGCAACATTTAGCTGGGTTGAGAATTCATAATTCAGGCAGCTAGTTATACTGGGCAGATACAAATTCACATTTGCTCAGAATACTAAAAATATTAGAGGTTGCAGTGTTTTAGATGGAGTGATGCCCATGTTCACAGGCATAGGGCAAGGTTCAGTTTACACACATTTGCTCTTATGTGAATACTTAAAATAGCAATAAGATGCCCTTTTGCCTAAAAACTCCCAAAGTACCTCAGTGAAAAAGCTACAGTCAAGCACATTAAAATACAAGAAAAGGCCAATGGATTAATTGAAAGAAATATTAATGAGACAAAAATCACCTGTTTAAGGGTCTTGAAAAAAATTCATGATTCAAATATCTTTCTGAAAAGAAAATAATGTGAGTATTAGAGCAATCCCAGGGAAAAATGTACATCCTAAGTACTGGTGTTCATTATCTCCATGTTTAGTTATGGTGGTGAGATCCAATATAAGACTTCATTAGAGGATTTCTATTGGTTGACGTATTTGTGCAAAGAAGGATATAGAATAGAATAGAATAGAATAGAATAGAATAGAATAGAATAGAATAGAATAGAACAGCTTTATTAGCCAAGTGTGATTTGACACACAAGAAATTTGTCTTGGTGCATATACTTTATGTTTTCTTGGTTAAAATGGCAAATGGCAGCGTAAAGGGCTTCATTCAATTTTAATGTTGCCACTGGAGATAACGAATTGTCATTTTGGACCTGATTTCATCCTTTGTTGATTTTCTTGTTGTCAAGAGGCATAGGTGGAAGGAGACATAATTCAGTGGTTTTCTTAGAGCCTAAAGTCACTTGCAATCTGGAGGTAGCTTCTGCAGGTTTAGGATTTGAGGTATGCCAAGAAAATAAACTGAAAATCATGGTGATTAAATAATCTGGAGTTAGAGTTAGGATTCTCCTGGACTCATGACTCCTCCTCACAAAGCAGATGGCAGTTGTGCCAAGGACATCCTTTGCACAACAGTAGATCATGCATCAGTTACCCACTCTCCTGGACAACCAAGACCTGCTCATAGTCACCCAAGATCTGCTCATAGTCACCTTCCATCTTGACTACTACAATGCACTTTACATGGGGTTGCCCTTGAAAAGCGCCCAGAATAGCAATAGCACTTAGACTTATATACCACTTCATAAGGCTTTACAGTTGTCTCTGAGCAGTCATTAAACTGCCCCCAACAATCTAGGTGCTCATTTTACTGACCTCAGAAGGATGGCAGAAGCTCTAATTAGTTTAAAACAAAGGTCTTCAAACTTGGGAACTTTAAGACTTGTGGACTTCAACTCCCAGAATTTCTGAGCTAACATGACTGGAGGAGGAATTCTGGGATTTGAAGTCCACAAGTCTTAAAGCTGTCAAGTTTGAAGACCCCTGGTTTAAAATGTAGCTATCTTCATGGTTTTATGCAAGTCTACATTTGCACCATTCATGTGTGAATTGCATTAATTGCCATCTTTCTTCAAGATCCAATTCAAGGTGCTGGTTGTCACCTTTAAAGCCCTACAGGATTGAGGCCAGATTATTTGAGAACTGTTTGTCATTTACGTCTATCCAACTCACAAGGGTAGGGAGGTAGGGTATATAATACCTCCTATTAAGGAAGACCACCAAGAAGGACCAAGAAGAAAGGCCTTCTTTGTGATAGCATCTTTCCTTTGGAGATAAGGTTGGCTGCCACCTTGACACTTTTTTGAAAGACTCCAAAGAAATGGTTTTGTCATTTGTGCCAGAGTGAGTGATGTCAGGGAATTGTGCAGCCAGTGTCCAAATGAAGCCAGAAATGCTGATACAAACTTGTAGTTTTATATAAATGAACAATTTTTACATCAATATATACAGCAAACCAGATAGTCAGGCAAACAGGAGCACCATGAGGTAAATCACACAGGGAACACAGAAGAAAAAGGTGGGAAAAGAGGGAAACTCCCCTTGTACACCCATATTAACCAATCACAGCACAGATTGCCTCACACAGGAGCCAGTACTCTTCTGCCAATCAACCACAACTGTTTGTTCTGGCTCACAGCACAACCCTACTGTTCCAGCTACTAAATTTAAATAACTTAACAGTTCATTGGGTGGCCATAAAAATTTTCTAAATAAATAAACAGTAATAGGCAAGCAAAACCACTATTATTCCTTGAAGTGCAAAACACCCAAAACTTTCTGTTTCAGTTGCACTTAGTAACTTGCAGAGCATTGTTTTCCATCCCACAATATTTTCATCCTCATCCCTATTGCAGTTTCAATTATTCATTTAAACAGAATCATAAATGTTGTACTATGACCTGGAGACCTGCAAGCCAAACAGTATAGTAATCGGTCCTCTTGTTGACCTGTCCTGACAATGTATTACTGCTGGATTGTTCATCAGAGAAAAGTGAGATCTGAACAAGAGCAGACTTGCTTGGAGAATGGATGGGAGATGCAGCACTTCTACATGCAAAACTGAAAAACAGAAAAAAGCAGGCATACGCTGCTGGAACTGGCGAGCGAAAGGAGAAACAAGTCAGAAATAGGAAAACTTTATCATTGGCAGCACAAAAATGTTTAATGCTGGGATACTGTTTTATTAAAAGAGATAACCATGGAGTGGATTGTGCAGCATTTTTCCCAGTTATCCCAAATGTGTTTTTTTTCCAAAAGGCAACTAGACTTTGGTTTTTCTTGAAGACATTTTGCTTCTTATCCAAGAAGCTTCTCCATTTCTGACTGAATGGTGGAGAATGGAAGGATTTATATTCCGTGCTGAAACATGCTTCTTGGAAGAAATGTCTTCAAGGAAAAACAAAGAAAATCCACCCCTGGGACAACCATGACCTGGATGGCTAAAAATCTCCATAGAGATTTTCCCAGTTAAAAGCCAGGAAGAAGACAACTAAAGGTCCTTCTCCATTATTTCTGATTAGTGTTTCTCAATCTTCGCAACTTGAAGATGTGTGAATTTCAACTCTCCGAATTTCCCAGTCAATATGGCTGGCTGTGGAATTCTAGGAGTTGAAGTTCACACATTTCAAGTTATCAAGATTGACAAATATTGGTCTAAATCCATAGGTCACCTCAAGGAAACCATAATAAATTAGAAGTTATGTCAGGATATTCTAAGAAGGGGAAGTGATACTATTTCAAAAGTGTCTTTGCATGTGCAAAAAATGATGACCCTTAACCATATTTCTAGCTTAATGAAAAGAAGGTGTAGGAGAGACATGATAGCAGTGTTCCAATATCTCAGGGGTTGCCATAAAGAAGAGGGAGTCAAGCTATTCTCCAAAGCACCTGAGGGCAGGACAAGAAGCAATGGGTGGAAACTAATCAAGGAGAGAAGCAACTTAGAAGTAAAGAGAAATTTCCTGACAGTTAGAACAATTAACCAGTGGAACAACTTGCCTCCAGAAGTTGTGAATGCTCCAACACTGGAAGTTTTTAAAAAGATGTTGGATAATCATTTATCTGAAGTGGTGTAGGGTTTCCTGCCTAGGCAGGGGGTTGGACTAGAAGACCTCCAAGCTCCCTTCCAACTCTGTTATTCTATTCTATATAAAGCAAAGGACATATTAAATCAATGAGGATTAATTGTGCTGTGTGTATTTTTCATCCTAATGCTGCTCCTGTGGAACAGATCCAATGATTGCTGCTGAATTGACTTTATTGTGTTGGCTTCTTGTACCTGTTGGAATAGAATGATCATTCTAATATACCATGATATCACAATGGCCCAGCCCAATTCACTGAGCTATCAGACACTGGCATCAGAATTGCTCCCAAATGAGAGATGTGTCAAAATTTACCATTGCATAAATTAATTTGTCTTAACTTGTTGCTTGATTTACTGTTATGGGCTATCCTCTTTAAAATCAAGGACCCACAACAATTACTTAATCCAATAAAGGTGAGATTTGCTGTGAGACATAGCCTTTTCTACAGCCATGAAATGGTATGAAAATATTTGGTCTCTCCAATATTTAGGCAACTTTAAACAGAAATCAGAAAGTCTTCTATATAGTACACAGTATGTCACATGGAATGAGACAGCTCAGTGTGTCCAACTTGGCACAATAAATTCATCATGGCCAACTCACCACAGTCAACTTAACATGGCCAACTCACCATGGGACAACTCACTGTGGCCAACTTACCATGGGACAACTTGCTGCAGGACAACAATTCAATTAAAATAATTAAAAGATTCTTTTAATGTCATTCACATTTTATTTGGTCTCTCCTTTTGCACCCATTCTTTAATTTTTCCATTCCATCATTTCTTCAATGTTAGTGTAACTCTTGCTCCATGGTGAATTGTCCCAAGACAAGTTGGCTGTGGTCAGTTGTCTTGCAACAAGTTGGCTGTGGTAAATTGGCCATAGTTAGTTGGCCACATCAAGTTGGCTTCACTGAGTTGTCTTAGACCCCATGTCACATATCCTAGATTGCATGTCTTGGGAAACATAAGTCTGAATTTGTGGACAATTGCTGGATGATGCTTATATTTTATTCCTGCAGAGACAACTGGTCTCTTTTCCTGTACTCAAATAGCCATTAGCTTGCAGCCATTATAACTGCATTCTTTGCTTCTATTTCTATCAGGCTGAAAATCAAAAATGACACATGATGATTCTTCCAAACTGAGTTCTTTATTATTTCATACCTATAAGTGGATTCCTGCAAGATTGAGCATTCTACTATCTGTATTTACAATACACTCTGTGAGCGATAAGGGAGAGACTGTCTTCATCCTCTTTCTCTCACACATAATATCTAGACTAAATTGCCTCTTAATCCCCTGAAATGCACCTCCTCACTCCTGGGAATCTAGCTCCTTATTACATTTCATCACAATTATTCAGATTATGATATTGCATCAATTATAGTAGGGATCCCCCAAAGCCCCGGAGCAGATGTTTGGCTACAACTGGTTGTCCCTCTTGATAGAAAACTTTCAAAATATTATCTGGAAATAAATAGGGCCACTAGAAGTCAACAAGGTGGGGATTGGAACCTCTTAGACTCAATCTTGTTCAAATACAATACATACATATCACCTTAACCAGTGGTGGGATTCAAAATTTTTTACTACCAGTTCTGTGGGCATGGCTTGGTGGGCATGGCAGGGGAAGGATATTGTAAAATCTCGAGTCAGAGGTGGTATTTGCCAGTTCTCTAAAATACTCAAAATGTCCTCTACCGGTTCTCCAGAACTGGTCAGAACCTGCTGAATACCACCTCTGACCTTAATATATATTATGTAGTATATATCCAAGAATCTAGCCTTTTCCAGCATTTCTTAACCTGGACACCTACCAAATGGGCAGATTTCAATTCCTAGAACTACCAGCAATGGAAAAATATTAACGAAAAAGTCAAAAATCCACATATTTAGAATACAGAACAATAGAATTTGAAGGGACCTTTGGAGGTCTTCTAGTCCACCCCCCTGCTCAAGCATGAGACTCTATACCATTTCAGATAAGCAGTCATCCAGTCTCTTCTTAAAAGCCTTTAGTGACAAAGCATCCACAACTTCTGAAGGCAAACCTTTCCACGGGTTAATAGTTCTCACTGTCAGGAAATTTCTCCTTAGTTCTAGGTTGCTTCCTCCTCTTCTTCTCATCTTTGGAAGATGCTAACTTATGGAAAACTGGCCCATGCTATAATTGTACTTAGAATATGGACTTCTAGACCTGCTCCTGAACTAAAAGTTATTGCAGGGTTTCCCAAACTTGGCAACTGTAAGATGTGTGGACTTCAATTCCCAGGATTCCCCTGCCACAAAAGTCTATTTAAAAATAACTGAAAGGCAAATAACCAAGCCAAGGAACTGATCATATCAACTGATGATGGTTTTCCTGTTACAATGACATCATTCCTGACTTAGTTTTTTCTTGTGCACAGTGATGCAACTTTTCATTCCTATAGATCCATGATGGTGAACCTATGGCATGTGTGCTGGAAGTGGCATGCAGAGCCATCTCTGTGGGCACGTGAGCCTTCACCCCAGCTCAGTTGCACTGCGCATGAGTGCGCTTCCCACCAGACACTTGATTTTCAGGTATCTTCTGCGAATGCATGGGAGATACTTGCATATGTGCAGGGGGTGTGTGGAGCGTGGGAAAGCATGTGTATGTGCAGGGCTGTGGCGGAGTGCCAGGTGGTCCTGTGCTCATGCGCAGGGTGTGGGGGGAGCATGGGGGGTCCCATATGCATGCACAGGGGGGCAGGAGGAGGGGGAGTGGGTTACGCATGCATTACATTATGGGTGCAGGCACATATGCGTGCACGCACATGCACTTTCAGTATGCAACCACAAAAAGGTTAGCCATCATTGCTATAGATAGTAGGGAGTTCTTTTGAAGATTACAAAGTTGGAGGATCTGTCAGATCCTTAACATATGTATAATTGGCTAAGTCTAATCTAATCAGTTTGGCAGATAATACTTGAATGACTCCTTTGAAAAAGAAGTCATAATGTTATAATTGAGTGTTTCTCGGCATCCTTACATTCCATCTCTTTCAAGAAGATCCACAACCAAACAGCAGAACTGACCTTCATTCAGTCAAGTTGACAAATGGATCTTTCTTCAGCAAGTTCTTCCCTACACCCAGCCACCCACTCATCCCAAACCCAGCTGTTTCCTAGAGGAATGATGCTACTTCACTTAGTTTCCTTTTTTTGTGTGGATAACGATTGAGAAAGTAAATAAACATAGCAGCAGCCAAACAACTGTTCAAATAACAGGGTTTCTTTCCCCATTTCAAACAAAAAAGGCAATTCCCAAAGGAAAACTCTTTTTTTTTTTTTTCTTGCCACTCAAAGAATGGAGAGGTGCAATTTGATTTCTTGCTGCACAAGCTGGAAGAAAGGTATAATTTAATTCCTTTCACAAACTGGCAGAAATATTATTGTTAAGCATTTAGTGAATAGAAAACCAGAAAGCTTATCGGATAAATATATAAACCATGTTATCATTTCAAGTTGAAAATGTTTGACTGTGGGAAGAAAAACTAGTTGCATCTTGAACTTGTTTTTCACACATATCCTAGTTAGCCTTTTTCAACTGTCCTCTAACTTTAGTGCAGAAGTTAATATAGGGCATCCCCCATGGTTAGCTAGGGCATGCTGGGAGTTGACACCCACATATCTTAAAGCTGCTAAACAATGGCCAATACAGTATCCTCACCTTGGTTTCTCCTAAGTGGGAGGGCTCTTTCTCAGTAGTGCGATTCGATCGGTATAACAACTGGTTCAGTGATCGTGCGTTTTGCATGTGTGTCCACCCTTTAAAAAGGCCCATTTTCAGCTATAATACCAGTGGTGGGATTCAATATTTTTTTACTACTGGTACTGTGGACGTGGCTTAGTGGGTGTGGTGTGATGTGGTGGAGATGGCTTGGTGGGGGTGGCAGGGGAAGGTTATTGCAAAATCCCATTCCTCCCCACCCCACTAACCTGCTTTCCAGCTCGTTCTCCTGTGCAGGGCAACAAAAGAAGAGCTGGGACTCAGGAGGCAGAGAATAGATGGAGGTGGGACTAGTCAGAAGTGGTATTTGCCGGTTCTCTGAACTACTCAAAATTTCCGCTACTGGTTCTCCAGAACTGGTCAGAACCTGTTGAATATCAATGTCATGCTCCGGGAGCTCCACCATCTGTCCCAGAGATCTACACATCTGAGGGGGATGACCAGGGGTGCCAGGCATGTCAGCATATGAATGACAGCATGGATAACAGCATTACACATTTCCCGATCGAGTGGGGTGGAACTAGCCAGGATTCAGTGAGTGCGTACCTCATCATGCAAGGCAAGGCTTGGGAAACTGAACCGCCGCATACAAATCTTGAGAATAGAGACAAAATGTCAAACTGCTGCATACAAGCCTTGAGAGAAGAGGTAGGATGGGTGCACAAGGGGGGAAGTCAGATTATGGGAAACACTCAGGAAGCTGGAATAGAGAAAGGTGTAGGGGATTAGGCTTGAGGTGGAGATGTGGGAGGATGTTAGGTGACCAGAGGTAAATGGAAGGAGGTGGGGCATACATATAATGCCCTGAGAGGCAGCCACTCTCAGCACTAACTTTATCTTGGGCTACCCATTCTTGCTGATTGGGACTGTATTGCTGTTAATAAACCGAGCATGACAACTCAAACAAGTGAGTAACGTCTTGTTTCTTCAGCACAAACCCTCCAGTACCCATAGGAGGCTGAGAACCACCTTTCTATAATACTTACCTTCTACTGAAGTCCTGGTGAATAAAACAGCTGAGGCATGGCAAAACCGCTCTGCCACACGAATCAGCTGTGCTCAAAAACAAGGAAATAAGCACAGGAAAAGGGCAGGGGTGGGTGGGCAGGACCAAATGCCCACTGGAACTAACGGTTCACCTGAACTGGTCCGAACTGATAGAATCCCCCACTGCCTTTTCTTGATCATTGGTGCCATGAATTCTGGAAGACACAGTTTTGGGGAAGCCATATTGGAAACAGCTGTTAAAGTTGAGTCCATTGGAGTAAATAATTGGAGTAAATAATAAATTCAAACGGATGAAAATATTCTCATCCCAACTAGCAATTGTAATTTAATAATAATTGTAATTTCAGTGTAACTGTCAAACTCAGAGGTCTCCAAACTTGGCAATTAAGACTTGTGGACTTCAACCCCCAGGATTCCTCAGCCAGCCAGATAATCAGAGATGGAAGGGACCTTGTAGGTCATCTAATCCAAACCCCTGCCCAAGCGGGAGACCCTACACCATTTCTGACAGATGGGAGTCCAATCTCTTCTTGAAAGTCTCAAGTAATAACGCTCCCACAACTTCTGAGGGCAAGGTGTTCCATTGGTTGATTGTTCTCACTGTCAGAAAGTTTCTCCTTATTTCCAGGTTAAATCTCTCCTTGTTCAGTTTTTATCCATCATTCCTTGTCTGGGTGCTTTGGAAAATAGCTTGAGCCCTTCCTCTCTGTGGCAGCCCCTCAACTATTGGAACACTGCTATCATGTCTCCCCTGGTCCTTCTCTTTACTAGACTAGCCAAGCCCAGTTCCTGTAACCGTTCGTCATATGTTTTAGCCTCCATTCCCCTAATCATCCTGGTTGCTCTTCTCTGTATTTTTTTTATAAAGTCTCAACATCTTTTTTTATAGTGTGGTGACCAAAACTGGATGCAGTACTCTAGGTGTGGTCTTACTAAGGCTTTATAGTGTGGTATTAGTACATCCCTTGATCTCGATTTTATCCCTCTGTTAATGCAACTTAGAATTGCATTAGCTTTTTTGTCTGCTGCTGCACACTGCTGGCTCAAATTTAGCTGGTTGTCCACTAAGACTCCAAGATCCCTCTCACAGTTACTGCTATTAAGCCTGGTTTCATATGTGTTCTTTTGGTTTTTCTTGCCTAAGTATAGGACTTTACTTTTCTCTACATTGAATTTCATTTTGTTAGATAGGGGCCATTGTTCTAGTCTGTCAATTCTGAGAGTTGAAGTCCACAAGTCTTAAAGTTGCCAAGTTGGGGACCCCTGGTCAAACTGTTTCTTCTTCCTTCTTCACTCTATTCTTTCCCCATCAAGAAATTTAAAATTTTAAGACTAAGGCAGGAATTACCTCACTACCAATCTTTGGAAACATTTTGGGAACAATTTTGACTCAAATGCCTATGTTCATAATAACATTAACAATGAAGGTTCACCTTAAGGATCAAGTTCAAGAATCAATGATAATTATCTGTTACAGCAAAACAGCAAAAATACGATGGCACTTTAAACATTAACAAATTTGTTCTGACTTGAACAGATGACAGCTACATCATGAAATGGAAGGATTTCAATACCCATTAGCTATATTTGCTGACAGTTGTTGAATTTACAACCTACAAACCTATTATGAATGAGTAGTGATAATAATGCTATAACTATTTGCAGTTGCTGATCTAATTTAACATACATAAAAACAACAGGAACAGCATAAAAGATAAAATAAAAAATAACTTAGTTAAATCACTAACAGAGACAAGGAAAACTTCATAAATCTGATAATGTAGCAGAAAGAAATCACTTTGGGTTGTATGGGATTTTATCTCTGGGCTTTGGGAAAAAAACTCATCTTATATATTAGTACACATATATATTCCCATGTTGTCTGGAATTGGATAGCTGAGTATGGAATAGAGCACTTTTTTTCAAACTGGACAACTTTAAGATGCGTGGATTATGACTCCCAGAATTCCCCAATCATCATGGCTTGGTTTGCTGGAAGACACCTGTCTCCATTTAGAGCAGGGATTGGGAACTAAGGCAGGGGTGGGATTCTACCAGTTCACACTATTCGCTAGAACCTGTTGTTAACATTCTAAGCAGTTCGGAGAACCAGTTGTTAGAAGAAATTACTGGCCTAATCCTGTAAGGAAGGCAGGAAGGAAACATTCTGGTGTTGCTTACAAAAGCTGCCTCTCCGTTAACCCTTATGACATTCTTGGCAGGACTAGACTTCCTGTCTCAGGAACTTCTCTGGAGTTTTTTTCCGCCTCCTTTGCTGGTGCTTTGCCTGTGTGGAGTGACCATTCAAAGTTACAATGGCACTTAAAAAAATGACTTATGACCATTTTTCACACTTACAACTGTTGCAGCATCCCCACAGTCATGAGAGGCCAGGCGAGGAGATGTGTGCCTCGATGTGAGTGATATTGAGTTGGCCACGCCCAGCCAATAACATGACCACCAAGCCACGCCCACCAACTAAGCCACGCCCACAAAACCAGTTGTTAAAAATTTGAATCCCACCCCTGAACTAAGGCCCTTTCATGAGCTGTGGACTTCAACTCCCAGAATGCCTAAGCCAGCATGGAATTCTGGGATTTGAAGTCCACAAGTCATTAAGGGGTCATAGTTTCCCACCTCTGATTTAGAGCAGTGTTTTTCAACCTTACCAGCTTAAAGATGTATGGACTTCAACTCCCAAAAACTGTGCTGGCTGGAGAATTCTGGAAGTTGTAGTCCACTATCTTAACATCACCCAATTTAAAAAAAAAAAAAAAAAAAACCCACTGGGCTACACTGTTAATTACTGAAATACAGAAAATACAATTTCAGAAGTAGGACTGTTCCCCCCCGCCCCCAAATCAGTCAAATGCAATTGTTATAAATTTGTCCTGGATCCTAGCAAAAAATTTTAGGTGTCTATGGTTGCTTTTTTAAAATAAGAACTAAAATGAAAATGCAAGACCAGACCAGTTTTAATATCCCTAACTTGTAATTTTGTCTCCTTGAATAAACTAAAACAGTTAGACTTTTGGAAAATTTCAAATGACGTAAGTGCTCTTCTACGCCAATGCTCAAGTTTTTCTATACGCCAGCCAAAACTATGACAATTCATGATTATTTTTCTCTTAATTAGGTGCCAAAATCTTCATGAAGGAAGATCCTAGCGTACTGCTATCTGTTTGCCAGTTGATAAAGTCATTTAAGGGAACATCTTATCAAGCCTATCAATCTGCTCAGGAAATTAATCTTTCTTTTTTAAAAAAAAAAAATCTTCCAAAATCAGGGACATTCCACTCAACATGGCAAACCTGCCAACTCAGCCTGCAAATGCTAAAGCACAACTAATTTTTCCCTCCTGTTTATACCTTCTTAGGAAACATCTGTTACTTCCCTGTTCTTGTTCTCTTCATATTTATTTAGGCTGCTCAGGACAACTGGAAGGCTGAGACAAGTTCCTATTCTTTACAAGCTGGCTAATTTCAGGTTTGGGGTGAGGTCAGCAAGAGAAAGCAGAAGCCAACTGCAGTGCAGAAAAACGTCAACATCCCACATATTTTTTTACCCCCTCGGGAGAGCTGAACTCCTAACTATTTACACAGCTCAAACAGAGTTATTTTTAATACTCCAGCAATGGAGCAAAGCCATCAGACATAGAGACATATACAAAAATATTGATTTTATTAAGTGATTAGGTTCAACAAAATAAACAACATGCCCTTTTTTAAAGAGAGAGAAGAAGAAGAAGAGCAGGAGAAGGAAGGGGAAGATTAGGAGGCACTAAGGACAATGACTCATCTTTTCCCCCCCTTTCAGCTTAACTGCTGCATTTTGCTCATTGTAGGTCTGACCTTGAAGACAATTTGTAAACTATGTGGACCATTTGTTGACTGCCATTAGGCCATTCAGCAGAAAACCCCTTGTTCTGAGGGAGCTAACAAGGGGTGGGTTTCAAATTTTTTAGCCTGGTTTTCTGGGTGGGTGTGGCCATGGTGGGCGTGTCTTAGTTGGCCTCCTGCACCACAGCGGGGCGTGGCATGCATTTTTGCCTTCCCCAGGCTCCAGAGGCTTTCCTCGAGCCTCTGTGAGGGCAAAAATGAGCTTCCCTGGCTCCAGAGACACACTGGAAGCTGGAAACAGGCCCATTTTCAACCTTTCTGAACTTCCAGGAGGCCCATTTCTCACCCACCCTGAGCCTCTGTGCACACCCTGTACTTACCTGTATCCAAAATGGGCCACATGGGGACTCTTGGGAGGGTTGAAGTGGGGCAAATGGGGGCAGCCAGGAGTGGGATTTGGGGATTCTCCAAACTGCACAGAATCTGAGTTAAGGGGTCTCCCAAACCCCTGCAAACTCCCAGCAGCCCATTCCTGGCCTTAACTACCATTAAGTCCATGTTAAGGCACTGTTGCTTGCTTACAATACACTACGTGTCCTCTGTGCTTGTTACCTTTTGAACCATATTAACCAGGTAGAATGTCCCTGAAGAGTAGGTCTACTCTAGAGGGCCTAGTAGGGAAAGATTGCTCCAGATATCCACCCAAAAGATACCAGGAAGGTTGCGCTTCAGAGAATGACATTCTCAGGAACACTCCATCACTCTGAAACAACTTGCCCCATAAAACTAGAGGTGCTCTTACTTTATTGTCTTTCCATGAAATAGTCATTTTTTGATAGAGAGATTCTCCTGTGAAGATCTAATGGTGTAATAATGGTGAATATCTGTAGCTCAGGTGTAGGATGAAGGTTAACCAGGCTAGATAACATCTTCAGTGGAATATAGAGATCTAATGGTAGCACAATTGTTTCAACAATATATAATTTGTTTTATTTATGATTTTTTTAATTGTGATTTTATGTATATTTAGTTTCATATTTAATAAATTACTGGAATTACTAAATTTGTATGTGGCATAAAAATGGAGGGATTGATGGACAGACAAATTATTTTCCAGTTGTTTAGGGGTCTGCAATTTCCTGAATTCACAAGTAATCTCATCACATATGAAGCTATTTATTGCTGGGTAACTCAGCCAGATGTCTTCACTTAGCTATTCATAAACTGTGGAATGCATTCCCAAAGGAACCAGCCACTGTTTCTGCCTTCAGAAAGGAATCCAGACTTTTTAGCCAAGGCTTTTGAGTTAGATCTATAATAGTGTGAAAAATTTCCCTGGTTTTAACTTTCTCTTTCTTTTCTTTTCTTTCTCTTTTCTTTCTTTTCTTTCTCTTTCTTTTTTCTTCTTTTCTCTTCTTTCTTTTTTCATTTTTCCTTTCCTTTTCTTCTTCCTCCCTCTATTCCTTCCAGATGCCTTAAGTGTTCCATGTGTAGAAAGGCAAGATATAAATGGAGTTAATAAATAAGTACTGAGACACACATATCCCTGGTTTTAACTTTCTCTTTCTTTTCTTTTCTTTCTCTTTTCTTTCTTTTCTTTCTCTTTCTTTTTTCTTCTTTTCTCTTCTTTCTTTCTTTTTTCATTTTTCCTTTCCTTTTCTTCTTCCTCCCTCTATTCCTTCCAGATGCCTTAAGTGTTCCATGTGTAGAAAGGCAAGATATAAATGGAGTTAATAAATAAGTACTGAGACACACATATCCCTAAGTTCAAGGTGGCACCATTGCACATAAAATTGTAATGTTAGGCTTTGTTTCCATTTATTTATGACATTTATTTCCTGTCTTTCCTCCAAGGACCTCAGGTCAGCATATATGCCCACACCCCCACACATATTTTTGCACATATAACAAACCTATAAAAAGGCTTAGGGTGTGAGAAAGTGACAAGCCCAAGATCAACCAGTGAGATTTATGGCTAACTGAAGATTAGAATCTCCCTGTTCGTTGTCTAAGAAAGTAGAATCAAATAAGAGGTCCTCGAGCATCTTTCAAAGTAATAAAACAATATATGGACAAATAGACAAACAGACAGAGGTTATGAGAACAGCTTCCTTCTGGTATCTTCTTGCTATGCAGATGAGATACCTAAAGTCCTAAAATAATGGAGAGCATCAGCTTGGGGAAGATGACTTAATGGATTTAAATATACAGTATATAAATTCAACAAACTCTTTCCAGGATAAATATTCAGATAACTATAGGCTTAGAAAGAAAAGCATGGACACAGGACTCGGTTTAAAGGAGAAACCTAGGAATGTCTGCTAATATGCAACAAAAGGACAAGTATATGTACAACTATAGTTTAAAAATAAATTCAGTTCAACTCTAGCATGAAGACCCAGAATGAGAAAGTTCAGCATAATATTGAAAGTTGAAAATGCTTCCTGAAACTACATCTATTACTTAGCCTGTAATCTATTACTCAGCATGTAATCTACTTATACAGAGGATAAAGAGGTTTTAGGAACCAACAAAGTATTTGCCCATTAGTTGTGCAAGAGATGACCTATAGATAGACATCAAAAGAACCAAGGCATAATAGGTTGCTTAAACAGACATCATAGCAACAGAGATGCCGGTGTTCTTAATTTAGGGCTGCCAATTTTGGTTGAGGATGTGGTTTAGCTTTTAACAATGCTCCTGCTCTTCTTATCTTAACAATAGTTTGTTCTCCAGACATTCATAGGGTATGTTTATCTTTTCAGTGAAGCTTATTATGGATGCAAACAGTTCAAGCTGTCACTGGACACCAAAATAGTTACAAATGATCAATGGGAAGTATTATTAAAATAAAAAAGATGTTATTTATAAGTATTCTCATATAAAGTTCTTCTCTGTGAATTGTAATAACCCACCAGACATTTTCATGGATCTTCTAAGAACCAATGAAAGCTAAGCATTTCATATAGCTTCTCCAACCCTTTGGTTCTAGGTGTGTTGGATTACAAATCCCCCAAAATCACAATCAGCTTTGCTACAAGTAGCCTTTCTCAACTTGTGAACTTTCCAAGGTAGGCTGAGCTAGAAGTCCTTCAAGCTACAGCCTGCTCAGATGTGGAGGGCTTCCCAGCGTAGACACTTATTTGACTTATGTACAATCACTTATGAGATGTTTAACATGGAAAGTCAAGGAAGAATTTTTTTCTATTACTTGAGCAGCCTGTCCCTTTATTCAGTCCCAATTCAAGTTAGACTAGAATAACAAAGTTAGAAGAGATCTTGGAGGTCTTCTGGTCCAACCCCCTGCTTAGCCAGGAAACCCTACACCACTTCAGACAAATGGTTGTCCAATCTCTTCTCAAAAACTTCCGGTGTTGGAGCATTCACAACTTCTAGAGGCAAGTTGTTCCATTGATTAATTGTTTTAAATGTGAGAAATTTCTCCTTAGTTCTAGGTTGCTTCTCTCCTTGATTAGTTTCCACCCACTGCTTCTTGTCCTGCCCTTAGGTGCTTTGGAGAATAGATTGACTCCCTCTTCTCTGTGGCAGCCCGTGAAATTTTGGAACACTGCTATCATGTCTCCCCTAGTCCTTCTTTTCATTAGACTAGACATACCCAGTTCCAGCAAGCATTTTTTATGTGCTTTAACCTCCAGCCCCCAATCATCTTTGTTGCTCTTCTCTGCACTCTTTCTAGAGTCTCAACATCTTTTTTACATCGTGGGGACCAAAATTGGATGCAGTATTCCAAGTGTGGCCTTACCAAGGCATTATAAAGTGATATTAACACTTCACGTGATCTTGATTCTATCCCTCTGTTTATGCAGCCTAGAACTGTGTTGGCTTTTTTGGCAGCTGCAGCACACTGCTGGCTCATATTTAAATGATTATCCACTAGGACTCCAAGATCCCTCTTGCAGTTACTACTGTTGAGTGAGGTAGCACATATACTGTACCTGTGCATTTTATTTTTCTTGTCTAAATGTAGAATGTTACTTTTTTCACCATTGAATTTCATTTTGTTAGATAGTGCCCAATATTAGTCTGTCAATACCCTTCTGTATCTGAGTGTTCTGAGTGTAGGCTATTCCTGCTAACTTGGCATCATCTGCAAATTTGATGAGTTCCCCATCTATCCCCTCATCTATCTATCCCCTCATCTATCCCCTCATCCAAATAATTGATGAAGATTGTTGTGTCGGCGCTTAAGCAAGCTCGGGAGTCAGTGATTGATTTTCAGCTCTTTATTAGTCCCAAGATTGACTCGGGCTCGGCTAGGGTGTGTGGCGGCTTATATAGAACTTGCCGGCCATTTTTCGAATTCCAGCTATGTAAATTGGGGCCCATTATCTGATATGATGACATCTGGGAGGCCGTGGGTTGAGAATAGTCTGTTGAGTTCTTTGGTAACGGCCTCCGTGGTGGTAGTTCTCATGTTGCTTACCTCCAGCCAGTTGGAGTAAGCATCTACCATAATGAGGAAGATGTGTCCCTTCGTAGGTCCGGCAAAGTCTATATGGATCCTGGACCATGGTCCCCTAGGGGTTTCCCATTCTAGGATTGGGGCGGCGGGGGGGCTTGGCCTGGATGCTTGGCATTGTTTGCATGTTGCCACCCAAGCCTCGATTTGTCTGTCCATCCCTGGCCACCAGGCGTAACTCCTGGCCAGGGCTTTAGTCTTAACGATGCCCGGGTGCCCCTCATGCAATAGCTCCAAGACTCTTTCTTGTAATTTTTCCGGGATGACAACCCTATCCCCCCTTTTGTAAAGAAAGTTCTGTTTGCTGGTTCCGAAATGTCCTGAATTGTTCGTCGTCATCGTTTTCCGGTAACCCTTTCTCTACCCAATGTAAAACCCGCGCCAGACGTTTGTCTTTATTGGTTTCGCGGGCAATGTCTGACGCGGTTACAGGGAGATTGGGTAGAGTCTCTATGCTCAGGGTGGACGTTGTGGGTGCTGGGTCGGCGTCCAGGTCGGGCAGCGGCGTGCGGCTCAGGGCGTCTGCGTGGGCAATTGTCTTACCAGGTCGGTGTGTTAGCCGGTAACTGTAGGCGGCAAGGAATTCGGACCACTTTGTCATTCTTGGAGATAGAATGTTCGGGGTGGCCCTGTTCCCTGCCAGGATTCCCAACAGCGGCTTGTGATCGGTGATGATGGTAAAAGTCCTGCCATAGAGGTACTCGTGGAACCTCTTTACTGCGGCGACGATTGCCAGAGCCTCCTTGTCTAGCTGACTGTAATTTCTTTCTGGTTTTGAGAGGGTTCTTGAAAAGAAGGCGATGGGCGCTTCTTTTCCGTCGGGGAGAGTGTGGCTGAGGACAGCTCCGACGCATGTGACTGCTAATGGCAGGGTCTCGCTGTATTGAATGAGGACAGCGTCTGATTTGAGTAGGTCTTTTGTCCGGTTGAATGCATTTTCCTCTCACCTTCCCCAGTTTCACGTGGCTGTTTTGTCGAGTAGCCTATGCAAGGGCTCCGCTGCAGTCGCCTTTTGGGGCAGGAAAACATTATAGAAGTTAATCAGCCCGAGAAATGCTTGCAGTTCGGTTTCATTATTTAGTCTGGGGGCCTCCTTGATGGCCCTGATTTTTTTTTCTGTGGGGTGGATTCCGTGCTGGTCCAGGAGGTACTCTAGGAATTCGACCTTCTCGGTGCGCAGCTGACATTTTTCTTTTTTGACTTTTAGCCCCGAGTCTTTGAATTTTTGTAGCACCTCCCTTAGTCGGCTTTCTAATTGTTTCGTGTTGGCCGCTGATACCAGCACATTATCAAAGTAGGGCACTACCCCCTTGATGCCCTGGAGTAGTCTTTCCATAAGACTCTGGAAAATTCCCGGTGCCACACTGACTCCGAACTGGAGTCTCTTACAGCGGAAAGCCCCCCGGTGGGTTAATATGGTCTGTGCCTCGGCGGTTTCTGCATCGACCAGCAGTTGTTGGTAGGCTTGTGCCAGGTCGAGCTTCGCAAAAACCTTGCCCCCCCACCAGTGAGTGCAGGAGGTGTTGTACTACCGGGATGGGGTAGGCGCTTTGCTGTAAGGTGCGGTTTAGGGTGGCCTTATAGTCCCCGCAGATTCTCACCGACCCATCGGGCTTGACCGGGGTGACTATGGGGGTCTCCCATCTGGTGTGGTTGATCTGTTCTAGCACTCCTTGTTTGACGAGCTTGTCTATTTGCTCGTCGATCTTGGGTCTGAGTGCGAAAGGCACTCGCCGCGGCTCAAGGCAGATCGGGGGAATGCTGGGATCTAGGCTGAAGGAGATAGGGGGCCCTCGGTACTTGCCTAGGCTGCTGTCGAAGACCACCTGGAAGTCCCTCGTGAGCTGTCCATCCCAGTCTGCTTCGGTGATGTGGTCGATGCCCGTTACTCCGATTCCGAGCGGCGCGAACCACTGTAGTCCCAAGAGGCTGGGTCGGTCTCGGTCCACGATCGTTAGGGGAAGTGTTGCTGTTCGCCCCTTGAAGGCGATTTTGAATTGTCCTGTTCCGACTACGGGGATGCGGTTCCCCTGATAGTCCTTTAGAATTAGCTTTTGGCTTTCCAGCTCCCTCTTTTGGAGGTTGGGCATCAGGCGCTTGATTTCCCGCCATGCAACCATGGAGAGGTAGGACCCGGAGTCCACCTCCATTTTGCATGGCTGGCCCTCAATGCCCACTTCCACGTGTACCTTGCGGGCATCCCAGCTAGATGAATGGCCGATGATGACCGTCTGATGTGTTTCTTCTCTTTGTCGGTTCTCGCCATTCCGTTGGCCCCGTCCCTCTCGGCTCCACTGGTTCTCGGCTTGGCGGTCTCTTTTCCGGGGGGGGTGCTGTCTCGTCTTTGGCCGCTGCTGTTTTGCCGTCGGGGACTGTAGTTTCGTTTGAACCGGCAGACTCGAGCGAAGTGCCCCCTTTTGTCAGTGTCGGCAGATTGCCTCAAAGAAATGGCATTCTGACCGAGGATGGTCACCCCCGCACCCGGCGCATTGCAGCCCCGACTTACGACTCCGCCGTTCGCCCTGGTCTCATTCCGCTTGGAGTCGGTGGATGTCCTCCTCTTCCTCGGTGGTGTCAGAGAAGGAGTTGAGGTTGCCATGATGGGTGGTGGTGGTCGCTCGGCGGGTTGTCTCTGGGAGTGCCTCAGGTGTCTTGGTTGCCTCGGTGGTTGCGGGTCGGTCTGCCCCGTCGGTTCGTCGCATTCGGGCTGCGGACTTCCGGGTTGCCTCGGCGGCGGTTGCTTCGGCGAGGGAGTCTGCGAGGGAGATGTCACCCCTCGCCATCAGCCGGCTCTGCAGGACAGGGTCTTTGAGCCCGAGGACGACGCGGTCTCGTAGTGCCTCGTCCATGTCTGTGAACCCGCACATGCCCCCCAGGTTCCGCAGGTCAGCCACGAAATCGCTGATGCTCTCACCCTCCTTCTGATCCCGGTGGTAGAAATCGTGCCGCCGGATGAGGGTGGGCATGGTGGGGGCATAGTGGCTCCGTAGTAGAGGCTCGAGGTCGGCCCAGTCCATCGCCTTTACATCTTCGGGTTTTGCGAGGGCTTTCACCATTTTAAACACTGCGGGCCCGCAGTGTGTCAGGAAAACAGCCCTTTTTTTCTGTCCATTCGCGTCCTTGAGGTTGCTGCTTTCCAGGAACATCAGGAATCGATCTAGGTACGATTCCCAGTCCTCAGTAGCTTGGTTAAAGGGTGTGGGTGGCGCGATGCTGGCCATCTTGCTGGCTGTTCTATCTTGATGCCACGTGCTCAGGGTATCAGTTCTGCGATCCCACCTTCGTCGCCAGTGTTGTGTCAGTGCTTAAGCAGGCTCGGGAGTCAGTGACTGATTTTCAGCTCTTTATTAGTCCCGAGATTGACTCGGGCTCGGCTAGGGTGTGTGGCGGCTTATATAGAACTTGCCGGCCAAGCTGCAGCCAATGACACCGCTTTGAATCTCCCGTGATCAGTTTCCTCCAATCGCGGGGGATTCGCAGCGGGCCAATCAGTGCGGCTTGCTCGACCAATCGGATCGCCGCACGCCTTAGCCAATCAGAACGGTTATTTACAAGAATGCTAATGTATAATACAGAACAAAGATGTTGAAGAGTACTGGGCCTAAAACAGAGCCTTGGGGTACCCCACTGCATACTTTCCTCCATGTAGATGCAGTTCCACATTGAGTGTGATTGGTCAGCCAGTAAAAATCTATCCGGTGGTGATGCTGTCTAACCCACATTTTTCTATTTTATCAAGTAGTAAGTTATGGTCTACTTTATAAATGCCTTACTGAAGTCCAAGGAAATTATATCAACCGCATTCCTCTGGTCCACTAATTTTGTCACTTTATCAAAGAATGCAATAAGATTAGTCTGGCATGATCTGTTTTTGGCAAACCCATGTTGGCTTTTGGTTATTACTTTGTTTCTAGGTGTTCACTAATTCATTGCTTGATTATCTTTTCCAGAACCTTCCCTGATATTAAGGTCAGGCTGATAGGTCTGTAGTTTCCTGAATCTATTTTTTTTTTCCTTTTTCAGCTCTTTTCCAGTCCTCTGGCAGTTTCCTGGTGCTCCAGGATCTTTGAAAGATATAGTTCAGTGCTTCTGAGATCTTGTCTGCCAGTTCCTTCAGAACTTGAGGTGTAATCCATCTGTTCCTGATGATTTGAACTCATCTAGGGTAGACAGGTGCTCACTTACCATTTTCTTCCCTATTTTAATTTATGTTCCTAATCTGTTTTTTGTGGTGCTGTTTTTGATAGGTTAGACTGTTTTTTCCCTTTGTGTAAAGACAGGTGCAAAAAAACAAGTTAAGTAGTTTTGCTTTCTGCCTGTTGCTTGTTCATCTTCTTGCCACTTTCTTCTGCCCACATCAATCCTTCCTGGGTTTGATAAGAATATAGGAATACCCTGATTAAAAAAAAAAGTCAACATTACTCTAGGAAATATTCAGATGTTTCCACCAGACACATTTCCTAGAATTTGCTATCAACAGCTTGATGTTGGCTGACAATCGTTATCTATGGTAAACTGAGATTATGTCAGAATGATGTGATAACATCCTGATGCAAACTCCAGTCTTATGCACTTCCATTCTGATATATAATGCTGAAAAGAATTGTGGGTTTTGGTGACACACACACACATTTACATTTTGACAGATGGCCCTTGCAACAGCCAAAGTGGCTTTTTATATATGAGTACACATGATATTCAAAAGCTATTCCTCACCAGAGATAATTTTATATTTGTCATGAATGTTTTTTAGACCTACATAAGAATGAAATGCAATATTTATTCTTTACTGCAGCTTGTTCATTGATTTACTTCAGTCCTGGTGTTAACACTTTTTCCACCTGCTGGAATTGCTGCAGGAATCCTCAGAAGTGACACAAGATAAAGCAAGAATGACAGTTCACATTACTCTGAGAAATAGGGAATGGGCAGTATTTTGAGGGTGTTCCTGCATATACACCTTTATTTTTTCAAGATTTTACATAGTCCTGTTCCTTTAGAACAATGTTTTTAAGACTTAGCAACTTTAAGATGGGTGGACATTAACTCCCAGAATCTTGTAGTTGGGCAATTCTGGGAGGTAAAGTCTCACATCTCAAAGATGCCAAGAATGAGAAACACTGGATTAAGGAAAAGTCTTTCTCAAGCCATGTATGTGCATTATTTTGGCTATAGTTGGACATCGTTGGCCATTTCTTCAATCATGACTAAAATGACTTCTCATTTTAGGCCAGGCATATCCAACGTTGGCAACTTTAAGACCTGTAGACTTCAACTCCCAGAATATCTCAGTCAACATGACTGACTGTGGAATACTAGGAATTAAAGTCCTAAACCTTAAAGCTGCCAAAGTTGGACACCCCTATTTTAGGTCTAAGATTTTCTAGTGCTCTCAAACAAAAGACAAACTCATTTTAATCCTGCTGGGATTCAGCTAGATGCTTCTATCTGTTGTGATAAAAACAGTCTAAATGAAGTAACTCAATAATTGGCAGCCCAGTGGATTTTCATAGAGGGAACCAGAGAGAGCAAAATAAGTAGCAGTAACTCACCTCTCTCACAAACTATTTCTTCCCCTTCCCTCACAGAGAGCATGAACTATCTCACCTGCTTTTCTTCCCTGTAAATTTCACCCTGCCACCAAAGTGTCATCTGCCCCCAAGATAAATAGAATAAATAAATATAACAAATAGATTCCAGAATGGACATTTCAGGCTGCACAGCTATCTATCACTCTAGGCCACGGGCCTATATTAACTTTGACCCAAAGTTTTGAAAGCTTTTTACCAGATGTTGAGCTTACAGTTTAACTTCAGACTTGACTAAACCTGTCTAACAGGTGAGCTCCATGCAACGCACATCCGGGAATGACATCACCTACTATAGTCTGTCTGTTCCCATTCATTGCCCGCATTACTCCCTTCGTGTTAATTTACTATATGACTCGGACAAAGAGAATTCCAGTTGACAAAGAGGCTGTTTTGTTGGGGGTGAAGGTTAACCCAACCCGAAGTGTCTCCTTGAATCTTATCTTACAGGAAATGCCTCATGGAGTAATAGAGGTAACAACTGCATCAACTTTATACCAGAATTAATTATAAGTCCCATTTGGATCTGATTTAAGAAGCTCTACTTTGTCTCCTAATTTATCAGAGATCTCCAGTAGTCTTTGCCAGCACAATCAATGCCTTTAAGCATTTACTCCTCCGCTTAGCTGTCTATACCTTTTGTCATAGAAATCAACCTCTGTATAAAATGTCACTGTCCCTTCCATTATGATCTAGATCAGAGATGGCTAACCTTTTCGGCACCGAGTGCCCAAAGCACAAAGAAAATATCCAAGCTCAAAATGCACACGTGTGTGAGAAGCCCCAAAATGCAATGCATGCACATTCCCCATGCATGCACTCTGCCCCTGCCCCCCCATGCATATGCACATGTCCCCTGCACATGTGTGCACACTGCATATGCACTTGCTTCCCCACATGTGGCTCACCCATGTGGCAGAGACCCAAAGACTAGCTGCCTGATGGGAGGCACGTGCGCATGCATGATAGAGCTGAGCTTGGGCGACTGCTTGCATGCCCATAGAGGGTTCTGCGTGCCACTTCTGGCATGCATGTCATGGGTTTGCCAACATGGATCTAGATCCTCCCTTTGTCCTATGATGCATTTTTGCCTGTACCAAGCAAGAGAAAGATGAGCAGTGCTGTTTGTAATGTCCTTGGATGAGACATTGTGACACAGTACAAGTAGTTCGCAACTTGCAACAGTTTTGTTTAGTGACTGTTTGAAATTACAATAGCACTGAAAAAGTGACTTGTGACATTTATTCACACCTACCACCATTACAGCATCCCCATGGTCACATGATTAGAATTCAGGTGCTCAACAATTGATTATTATTTATGATGGCTGCAGTGTCCTGGAATCACGGGATCACCTTTTACAACCTTCTGACAAGCAAAGTCAGTGGGGAAGCCAGGTTTACTTAA
This sequence comes from Notechis scutatus, assembly GCF_049901735.1. Taxonomy (NCBI): domain Eukaryota; kingdom Metazoa; phylum Chordata; class Lepidosauria; order Squamata; family Elapidae; genus Notechis; species Notechis scutatus. The sequence continues at coordinate 14,650,435 of NC_142025.1, read as the reverse complement.
CCGTGTTACTAACTTAACAACTGCAGTGATTCACTTAATGACAGTGGCAAGAAAGTTTGTAAAATGGCGCAAAACTCACCTAACAATTATCTCTCTTATCAACAAAGATTTGGGGCTCAATTGTAGTCATAGGTTGAGGACTACCTGTATAAAAGTGTGGGCTTTGTATTACGATGTCATAAAACCCATTTCATCATTTGCATCTCTTTGCTACCTGCTGCAGATGCGCATTCTGCCCTGGAGGCTTCACAGTACTCATTAAAAAGAAATTCCAAAAACCAGGGCTGAAGCTTGGCAGGCACTGGTATCTGTCAAAGTATTCTCACAAACTACCCATGGATATTGCCTGCTAAAACTGGTCTTGGGTGCAATGAAGATGTAATCAGGCAGATTCAGTATTTGTCTAGCAACTCAAGAGTTTAGATTGAGAAAAGTCTTGGGCCTGGCTTAGTGACAGAATTGATTTTTATATCCAGCGTTATCACTAAATATTTCCTTCATCTAGTTGCTCATTTTTACAATGGGTTAAAAAAAATCAAATTATGGAGGCAGGACTGGCATTGAGTTTAGAGCAAGGGAATTTTTGTTATACCAAGAGCTGCCATAGCTCGGAGGCAGATTACTTGCTTAACCAAAACATTTGCATTTTCCTATTGGTTGGTCAAAAGAAACATTGATTAGTTATTGGTATATCTTCTCTGTTCTCAAGTACTTTTTCATTCTTCAAGACAGGAATGTCTTAAGGGCATGAAAGGAATGAAAAAGAACCTACAGCCCACTCAAAATGTTTTGAGGAATAGGAGTAAAGAAGCATCATCTGTGGAAATGCCTCTACATTTCTTAGCACTGGGAAAACGACTTCACAATATTTTGCAAATGTGATAGACAAATCTTAACTTGCTCACATCTGAATAATCTAATGATGATGAGATTAGAAATGAAGCAACAGGTGTTTAGATTACATCTGATTTTAACAAATTGTTTAGTCACAAATGTGAACTCCAGTCGGAGCAACTGATGCCCACAAAAATTTGCTCAGGTTCATACCTGGTTAGGACTTAGAAAGAAAACTCTGCAGGAAATCCCACAATTCCTGATAATGTTGAAACCACAAAAAGAGACAAAGAAGCTGAAGTGAACCTCTTTCATTACTGCTGGTATCAAAACAACATGGAGATGTCCACAGAAACACCAAAAATTGAGAAGTTGTTGCTTACTTTGACACAAAAAAGAGCAGAACAAAACAGGAGAGAAAGAAAGAGAGAGAGAGAGAGAGAGAGAGGGAGGAGAGGAGAAAATATGCATATGCATACAGCTCAATGTTTTTCAATCTTGGCAACTTTAAGATGCATAAACTACAACTCCCAAAATTCCCCAGCCAGCATGCAGAGTGGGGAATTGTGGGAGTTGAAGTCCATACATCTTAAGGTTGCCAAGGTTGAAAAACAGTTGAAAAATAAATAATCGGGTACATTTAAAATTGTATAAAATTTGTAGATACAGAATCTATGAAACCATAAAGAAAAGGCTGATAAAATGGCCTAGCTCAATAACTAAACAACAGGATGAATCTCAATTATATATTTCATTCAATTTTTTTTGCCTTATTTCAAGTAGATAGCATCAGATATTTAACAAAGGGCAGAACCTTGTCTTCATTTTGTTGTTTTACTGCTTCAGTTTTTCAGGTGCAATTCATATTTTCAGCTGAGCTTTTGGAGGGCTTTGCCAAAGATATGAAGTGGTTTGGGGAACAGGGTGAAGAGAAAAACAGCTCCAGATTTCTCATGATGTTATTGTGCATCTTGTGATTTATTTTTGAGTTATAAGATAAACCAGCAAAATCATGAGACGCATTGGGAAGAATCACAAGACTCAATTTTTTGCATCTAGGATGGGTTATTTATCTGTATGGGTTTGTGTGTGACAATTGACAAATTTCCATTACACAAGACAATCGCAAATCCATTAACCATCTATTTTGCTAACTATTTCAAATCTGAAAATATGGTCAAATCTGATCAAGATTTTCTCAACTTGCTTCCCTCCAGATGTATAAGCATTGCAATTCTCAGAATCCCCTGCTTAGCGTGGATACATATACTGCTTCTGAAGCATCCATGAATAAATCATGATCACTGTCATGTAGAAAGTTTCCAATTGTGCAGCTTTCAACTCCCAGAATTCTCCAAGCAGTAACACCAGTGATGAAATTCCAGTAGTGACATGCACACATCTGGAATTTGCTGGGAGAAATGTCAGCCCTCCTCCAGAAGTGTTAGATTATAATTCTCATGTTCCACATCTAAAGAGCTGATAAGAATCATTAAAAGATGCCAGGTGGAGAAAAGCCACCAATTTATGGTTGCATTAATTAATTTGGCACATACTGGAAGCTTCCAAGGAACTTCTTGTCCTGGATATGCAAGAATGTCCTCAGCATAGGATCAAACAAATTAAAGTGATTGGAGCTTCATTCACACTATCATGGTCATCACCTTGATTTATTTGACAATAACTTGTGGATACTACTGGGGGTACTTCTTATTAGATGTAGACTTCCAACAAATCTCAAAGATAAGAAGGGGTGGGAACTGCAGTTCAAAACACACCTGGCATATACTGGTTGCCAACCTCTGCCTGAGGGTAGTTTATATCTGGGCAGAGGTTAGCAATTCATGTACTATCTAATACCTGTCTTTATAGATAGAGAAACTCCAAAACCATCAAGGCTTCATAATGCCAATGGAAAAGCAAGCCAATCCTTGAATGGGTATTGCTCGGAAGAAGTTCCAACATAAAACCAGGCTCTGGACTGGAGCACATAGAAGGATATTTTCCAGATGAATGAATGATACCTGAAACTCTTTACAGTAAGAGTGAAAGAGTTGTTGTGCAGGCTTTTATTACTGGGTGTCTGTTGTCATAATTTGGCAACCTTCTCCAAGAATACATTCCAAATATGATGCAAATCCATGTAATGAAATTGAATTATATAAGGAAAATCCCCAGACGTGGATGGTAGTTACTCAGCAGCTGTTGGTGCAATCTTAAGTTTGTAAGATTTGACTCCTATCCCATGTCCCAGCATGCATTAAGATGCCCCCCTTGCCTTTTTCTCTTTCCCTAAATGTGCTTTTTTGAATCAGGTAACTGACTCAAGACACATGTGAATTCCAGCCATTTTTCTGTGTCTCCCCAGGTGGCTTCCCTTTGTAAGTTTCCAGAGCAAGTGAATATATTTCCCCCCTTGATCCCTTTGAAAATACGTTGAACTGTTCCATGTGAAGGAGGAAACATGACATCACTGGACATTATTTTGGGAGCAGCCCATATATAGCACTGTTTCAGATGCGTCCTTTTCGTAATCCATCCAGACTGCCTCCAGGTGTATCATCCTCATGGTTTCACTTCACTCCTGTAGCTGAGTTCAAGATGTAAATTATGAATCACCTGGGGAGAATTCACAGAAAGAAAGAGAGAGTGTGTGTAATACCTGGAATACATCTAATTCCCAGGTAGAAATCTATATTTTCTGAAAATGTCCTTAATTTCTCTCCTCTAGACACCATCTGCAAGTTCACTGTCCCATGTGCTCTGTTTGGATTAATCTTTCCAAAGAAGTTTAGGCACTCCTGAATGTTTACTTAATGCACTTCTTGTCTCTGAAGAACAGCTGATTCACTGTTCTAACACTATCATTCATCCTGCCCCAACACATGACTTCTGTTAGCATTTTAATCCCTGCAACAATCTGAATGCTGGCAAAATTAAGAGAGAAACAGAAAGAGAAAAGTGAAAGGCAAGGAGGCAAGAGAAAAAAGAAAGAAAGGAAAGAAAACTTCCTGTTCTACAGGCTACAACAAAGAATTTCCCACTCCTGCCACCCACTTTCAGTTTTCCAGGCCTTTGAATACCCTAGAGAAAAACACATCCATTTCTTTTAAAACAAAAAGAAATAGTTTTGCCATGACATCAGTTTCCCATTCACTATAACTAAGTACTCACCAGTTCCCTGAACTGAAGTCTTAAATGCCAAAGGTTTTACACAGCAGTTTCATTTCTGACTCAAAGGATATAGAAAGAAAAAGAGGAAAAGGCAGGAATGGAGAAATGGAATCAGACAGTTCAAGATATAAGGAGCCTGGCTTGAAATGTCTTCAAACTTTGGTTTAACCAAAGGCAAATATTCTTACTATGTTACAGAGCACCTGATCATGACATCGAACATGTAAACAAGCTAAATACACTAACATGGGCAGCATCCTGCCCACATGCTTTTACCTTTCTTGGTGACTTCAGTCTACCTCATATTGACTGGACCCTAAATGAATGTACAACTGAACCCATACATGCAACCTTCTACAATGCTGTTACAAATCTGGGACTGGAACAACTAGTAACCAACAACATTAGACTAAACAACTGCCTCGATCTCATCTTCTGCAATAGTTTGAATTTAATTTATGGAATACAAATTAAAGAACCCTTTTCCAGCAGTGACCACAATATGATTGACTTTTGTCTCAACATACGCTCACACAAAAATCATCACAATGACGTAATCCCCTATTGTAACTTCAAAAAAGGCAGTTATGATCTTATAGACAACGATCTCTCATCCCTTGATTGGCAATCTCTATTCACTGGATGCAATACTGTTGAAGACCATTACAACATATTTTTACTTGAAGTCAAAAGAGTCATCAAACTATATGTACCAACAACAACTCCCAAAAGAAAAAAAAACAGATTACCCATAACAATAAGGAAACTTCAATCCAAAAAGAGATCACTCTGGCGGAAAAAGAAATCTGGTCACGTTGCCAATTTCAAAAGCCAATACAAAAATTTATGCCACCAGATAAAGACTGAATGCACCAATTATCACATTAAACAAGAGGAAAACCTTCTATGCACCAATTCCACCCACGCTTTTTACAATTTTGTAAACAACAAACTAAAAGACTCAAGGTCCATCCCACCCCTGATAGGACCTAATGGTAAAGACTGCAACAAGGACACCATTAAAGCCAACATCTTTAACACATTCTTTGGCTCAGTATTTGTAAACAGCAATGGATCACGCCCAGTATTTCCTAGCTGAACCACAGACAACTACAATGTTCTAATACATATCGATTTTACAGAAGATAATGTTGAAAAAGCACTACACAATCTAAAACCATATCTATCTATTGGACCGGATGGAATATGTGCCTACTTCTTAAAAAAGCTATCCACTGCCATAGCTGAACCTCTAAGCATAATCTTTCAGGACCAGCTCCTTGCCTAACCTATGGTCACAAGCCACGGTCATCCCCATCTTCAAAAATGGAAGACCACAGCTTAGCTGAAAATTACAGACCAATCTCCTTATGCTGCGTCACCTGTAAAGTCATGGAATCAATTATTAACCAATCCATTATCCTCCACTTAGAGACAAACAACCTACTCTCCAATAAACAATTTGGTTTCAGGAAAAAAAACTATCATGTAATCTACAACTATTACACTGCAAAAACATATCGACTACACAACTCGATCAGGGCAAAGCAATAGACGCAATCTACATAGACTTCTGTAAAGCCTTTGATTCAGTGGTACCTGACAAACTCCTAAAACTAAAATCTTATGGTATCTCTGGACAACTGCATAACTGGATAGAAGCATTCCTGTCAAACAGACAACAAATAGTCAAAATTGGGAGCATCCTATCAAATTCTGTACCTGTCAATAGTGGTGTCCCCCAAGGCAGTGTTCTAGGACCAACTCTCTTCATACTTTACATAAATGACCTCTGTGATCAAGAGCAACTGCGTTCTTTTCGCTGATGATGTAAAGCTGTTCAATACCACAGACAATACTGCTACCCTTCAAAAAGATCTTGACTAGAATGGTCAAACAAATGTCAACTTCAAATCTCAACAAATAAATGCTCTGTCTTACATATTGGCAAAAAAAAAATAAAAAAAAAATACAAGCTGAATAATCAAGATCTTGTTGATGATCCAAGCTCTGTAAAGGATCTTGGAATACTCATCTCTAATGATCTAAGTGCTAGAGCCCCCTGTAACTACATAGCAAAAAAGGCGTTAAGAGTTGTTAACCTAATCTTACGTAGCTTCTTCTCTGGTAATATCACACTACTAACTAGAGCATACAAAACATTTGCTAGACCAATACTCAAATACAGCTCATCAGTCTGGAACCCACATTACGTATCTGATATTAGCACAGTTGAGAAAGTCCAGAAATATTTCACAAGAAGAGTTCTCCACTCCTCTACTCATTGTAGAATACCTTATGCCACCAGACTTGAAATTCTAGACCTAGAAAACCTTGAATTAGGCTGTCTTCGGTCTGATCTAAGTATGGTATATAAAATCATACATTGCAATGTCCTACCTGTCAATGAATACTTCAGCTTCAACCATAACAACACAAGAGCACACAATAGATACAAACTCAAGGTTAACTGCACCAAACTTGATTGCAGGAAATACGACTTCAGCAACAGAGTGGTCAATGTCTGGAATACTCTACCTGACTCTGTGGTTTCTTCCCCAAACCCCAAAAACTTTAACCTTAGACTGTCTACTATTCACCTCACCCCTTTCCTAAGAGGTCTGTAGGGAGCGTGCATAAGTGCACCAACGTGCCTACCATCCCTGTCCCATTGTTTCTTTTATTTTTCTTATATGTACCCATTTCATGTATTCATAACTATTATCTTGTAAGCGATTGTCAAATAAAAATAAATAAATAAAAATAAATAAATTTTTGAGTGATATTCAAAGGATCATATGCCCAAACTTAGCAAAGTCAGAGGTTAAGGCAGCAGCCAAAACAAAGTTAAACTTAAACCTGATATTACTATCAAAGATATAGGGATGATTATTTTCCTCTCTGTCCTATTGCACATTGCAATTGTATATCAACTTTTGAGGGCTTCTGAGGATTATATCCCAGCTTGGGAAAGATGGGATACAATAAGTGGTTCCCACCATTTATTCTGCCTGCATCTATCCTTGATTACTTCTACATTTCCTTGGTTTACAATAGTTTTGTCATGGTGTTTGAACTTTGAAAAACCAGATTTTTACAATCTGTGATTTGCCTGTAAGCAGGAAGAGAAAAATAGTTTAAGTATGCTCCTCATTTGGAGTTCCAGAACTCTTGACATGCTAATATTACACAAATGACAGAATAATAGGTTATCGTTAGTCCTTGATTTACAATCATAAGGACCAGAACATTCATTATTACTTGCTGTGGTTCTCAAGTGAGGCATCCCAAGACCAAACTGATTTATGATATTTTCTTTTTTGCTGTGGTAAGACTTCATATGACTATGACTTGTGACCTTTCTTTCTGGCTTCCCCATTGACTTTGCTTGTTGGACATTGCCTGACAAGGTTGCAAATGGTGATCACGTGACCAACTCATAAATATGTGATGGTTGCCAAGCTCTCAAATCATGATCATGTAACTGTGGGGATGCCATGAGTATGAGGACCTGTTGTAAGTCACTTTTTTTCAGCAGTGTCATAGCTTCAAAAAATTGCTTAATGAATGGTTATAATGGTTGAGGACTACATGTACCTTGAATGAATAAATTAAGAAAGAAAGAAAGAGGGACAGGAATGAAAAGAGTTGACCAATTTGACTCTATGTACTTAACCACAGTTTAGTTTACTTTTACACATTGACTGAATTCAAACAAACATAATTAAGATTTAGGCCTTTCTGTGCCATGTCAACTAAGCCAATTATTTATGCAACAAATTATGATTAAGTAAACAGTACCTTAGCAAAAACCTGTCACATCCTATTCTTAATTCATGCCAATCACAATGATTTCTTATCCATAAATTGGGAGGAATGCTTTTCTTGATTTACAAACTGTAACACCTATTCACCCCCATGAAAAACATCTTGTGACACCTAAAAGAGACTTTGAATTTCTTCCACCTGATGCTCTTTCTAAAATTCTAAGCCAGCATAGATTATGGGGCCTGCATTTGGGAAATCTGGATCTAGTGCATTCAGAAGGTATCATCAGATTGTGGAAGGAAATTATCGTCAAAGGAGTGGAATAAGAAAATTAATGGTGGAAAAAAATCCCACGTGCACCTATTCTGCTCATGGACATCAGGCAGGAGAGGACAGGAGACCAATGATGCTGTTCAATTCATTTGCATGTTGCGATCGCAATTCATGCGATGACATCAAAACGCATGCACTGATGACATCACAACACATGAGATAATATTGCATGTTCCGATGGAACCTTCTGATCCCAGACCTTGTTTCTAAAATATAAGTGATATCTGATTCATGTATATCAGAGAAACTGAATACTTCTTGATTTCTCTTTGCTTAGGCTGCCCCTCTTAAATTGATCCAGTTTTGTACCTCCTTAGATTACCTTGCTTATTGCAAGTGAATTTTATAAAAGGTCACGGCTTTCTTTATTGAAGCCTTTTTGCTGCCCTGGAACTGACAAATTCACTTGAATTTATTCCCCAAAGGATGGTAGACTAAGATCCCCATTCAAGTGATATGTAACCTTTGAAAAATGAATGCCTCCCTCCCTTCTAATACTCAATTGAAACTTAAGATATAACTATATTTCCAGGTGGACCAGCGGCAATGGAGGCATGGGAGAATGAAAACGAACACTGTTAATGAATTGCTAGGCTGCTGCAGAACACTTCAGGTATGTGGCAGGCAGTATAACCCCAACAGCAAATAAATGTACCTCTTGATAGCAAGAGTTGCCCCCCCCCTTTCTTCCTGATGTGAAATAATGCTTGGATAGCAAATACAAGTTCTTTGCATTTAAACAGCCTGGAAAGCTACCTATGTACCTTTATGGCCGACATTTGTTTTTCTTTAGCATGGGGAGAGTTAAATAACCAGCAGTATTTTTCCATCCCCTGCCAGGAATAATGGAAGAATACACAAAGGTTACTACACAGTTTTTAAAGCTGGATCTCCATAGCTGCTTATAAGGCAAACAAGCATTGAACCCTTTTAATGACTGAAAATCCCCCCCCCATGTGACCCCATGGCTGACTCTCCTGGGCTAATTGGTGGCTTTAATCCAGAATTCCCAAACTACCATAAATTCCAACTGCAGCAGCATGGCTGCGTAGAAATAGAAAGCCCAGCTCATCCTATATGCTTGCATGTTCAAACAAACAGGATATCCAGAGAGGCACTCCACTGTTTGTGGAAGAGAAATGATAGGGCAGGTGAGGGTCCTCATAAACTTCAAGGGCAGAAGGATTAAGACAATGCTCATCTTTGAGGATGGGAAGCATGGAATGAGGGCAGTCAAAGAAAGGGTGGACAGAGAGGAATTTTGTCTCAAGAGCCTTGTATGCTTGGCCAGCAGAGGATCAATTCCCTTGACTTTTTCATTTAGAAATATTAGTGAGCAAGTGATGGGAAAAACTCAGAGAACAATCACAAAGGAGGGATGGTGATGTTCGAAGGAAGGAAGGAAGGAAGGAAGGAAGGAAGGAAGGAAGGAAGGAAGGAAGGAAGGAAGGAAGGAAGGAAGGAAAATGTATAAAACTAAATGTAAATGATGATTTTCAAAAGTGAATAAATGTCAGATATTTGACATATTAAGGTCAGAATAGCATCAGAGGCATATCAAAATCAATCCGCCAGCAATGGCTGTTATAATATTCAAGTGATGTTGGATAGGCAGGTATACAGGTAGTCCTCAACATACACCCACAATTGAGAACAGAATTTCTGTCGCTAAGGAAGGCAGTTGAGTTGCATCCAAATTTATAGCCTTTTTGGCCATGGTTGTTAAACAAAAATCACTTGCAGTTGTTAACACAGTTTTTAAGCAAATCTGGCTTCCCTCATTGGCTTTATTTGTCAGAAGCCAGTAGGGATGATTACAAATGGAGATCATATGAACCCCGAGACGTTGCAACCATCATAAATTGCCAAGCGCCCAAAGTTCGATCCTATGACTCTGGGGTTGCTTTGAACGTTATAAGTGAGAGTACCGGTTGTAAGTCACTTTTTTTCAAAGGCTGTTGTAACCTCGAACAGTCACTAAACACATGGTTGTAATTAGAGGACCCCCTATATCAGTGGTGGCTAACCTTTTTGGGCTCCTGTGCCAAAAAGTGTGCACGCACTTGCATGCTCGCGTTCGCGTGCCAGTACCCAGAAGGCAATGCATGGCCCCCTCTCCATGGCCCCTATGCATACATGCGCAATCCCTACCCACCCACCCTCGCCACCCCCCTTACCTGTACAGCACCTCACAGCTGATTTTCGGCCGTTTTGAGGCCTTTTTCGGCGTCCCAGAGGCTTGAGGAAGGCGTTTTCAGGGGCTTTTTCTGTTTTCCGGAAAAACAGAAAGTGACGAAATGGGCCTAGTTTTCGGCCTGCAAAGCCTGCAATTTTTAGAATTAGAATCAGAATAGAGCTGGAAGGGACCTTGGAGGTCTTCTAGTCCAGCCCCCTGCTCAAGCAGTCAGAACCTATACCATCTCAGTCATTTCTTTAAAACCTACAGTGATAGAGCACCCACAATTTCTGAAGGCAAGCTCTTCCACTGGTTAATTGACTAGTGGAATTGGAAGTTTCCCCTTAATTCCAGGTTGCTTCTGTCCTCGATTAGTTTCCCTCCGTTATTTCTTATCTTGCTTTCTGGTGCTTTGGAAAATAAATTGACCCCCTCCTCGTTGTGGCAGCCTCTCAAATACTGGAATATTGCTATTATGTCCCCTGTAGTCCTTTTCTCTAGACTAGCCAAACCCAAGTGCTGCAACTGTTCTTCATATGTTTTAGTCTCCAGGCCTCTAATCGTCTTTGTTGCCCTTCACTGCACTTTTTCCAAAGCCTCAACATCTTGTGGTGACCAAAGCTGGATGCAGCATGCTATTGGATGCTGGATCCATCCAATAGCAATCTTCACTTTTTAACCAAATAATTGTGGACTTTCTGATGTAATTGCATTATGTCTTCCATGCAGAAACTCAGTGAAGGGAGTGAAGGGAGAGAAAAACCTGCTATTCTCGCTTTTCATGATAATAAAGACATGTTTTAGACATTTTATTTAGCACCATCTGTCAGAATCTGTAGGGAGGCAAGAGAGAATACTCTGAGTTCTTACAATCTTACAATTCATACAATCTAAGGTGGGGAGGGGGTTAAGGGAGAAATGGCACTGTGGAAGAAGAATTGGTTGAAAAAGCATAAAGCAAACTGTCCAAAGATGAGGGGGCCAAAAATGTCACCCCCACCTGTTCAATTAAAACCCTAAGAGAAGTAAGGGATTTTATGAATCAGGTCAAATCCAATTCCCTAGAAAATTCCCAATGAAAACATACAGTTAGTACTCCTCTTTCATTTTTTTTCTTCCTGCCTATTATTCAAAGATAGACTGCCTTGGGATCTGGAGGCTTCAAATAGTCATCATGCCCAACAACAGCTAATATTTCCTAACTACAGGTAGTCCTCGACTTACAACCACAATTGAGCCAGAATTTCTGTGGTTAAGTGAATTTTACCCTAATTTGTGGTCTTTTTTGCTACATTTGTTAAGTGAATCACTGCTGGTGTCAAGTTGGTTATGTAGTTGTTAAGCGAATCTGGCTTCCCCATTGACTTTGCTTGCCAGGTCGCAAAAGGGAAACGTATGACTGCAGGATACTGCAACCGTCACAAATATGAGTCAGTTGCCAAGTGTCTGAATTTTGATCAAGTGACCATGGGGATGCTGCAATAGCACTTAGACTTATATACCGCTTCGCTGTGCTTTTATAGTCCTCTCTAAGTGGTATACAGAGTCAGCATATCGCCCCCAACAATCTGGGTCCTCATTTTGCCCACCTCGGAAGAAGGAAGACTGAATCAAATTTGAGCTGGTCAGGATCAAACTCCTGGCAGTGGGCAGAGTTAGCTTGCAATACTGCATTCTAACCACTGTGCCACCACGTCTCAATCATGGTCATAAGTCACTTTTTGGAGTGCTGTTGTAACTTCAAATGCTTACTAAATGACTTGTTGTAACTCGAAGAGTACCTGTGCTAAATCCACTTAGGCATATGGTTCTGTGGTCACTGGATGGCTCTTGGATCACGCTCAAGCATCCCTGGCTGACGTAGAGAGGGCTGTTGTTTTGCATGGTTTTTTTTCCTTCTAGATGACAGTCTTGTTTTTGTAAGAGGAAATGACTCAGCCTTGGCAACAAGAAAGCAGATACAGAAACATTGGTGGTCATCCCTTCTTCCCCTTGCCCTCTAACATCGCTGCTGTAATGCAAAAACATATACGAACAGCAAAAACTTTTCTTCAAGAAAATAAAATACTATGAACTCATGACTGATGGTTTTGATGATTAGAGAGGAATGTTGTAGCACAGAGCAAGAGGTAAACTTGTAATCGTATTTGTGATTATCAGTAGAATTGGAACCTTTATTTTCGTTCTTTTCTTTCTCATACTTTTTTTTTACTTTTTCTTTGATCCTTACTTTCTTTTCTTTCCATTTTTTTTTACTATATAGCAGTTTGTAACGTTTTTAATTTTCTTGTTAAAAATATTTAATAAAATTACACACACACACACACACACACACACACACACACACCTCTATTCTGTACATACATATACATACATACAAGTAGTGCCAAAAGAAGATAATATTTACCCTTCTGGGTTGAACTGTGGGATCCTTGGTGCTCTCTGAACTTGGTTGTGTTTTTGCAAACATTTCATTACCAGACTAGGTAACATCTTCAGTGATAGAAGAGAGTAGGGTTTGCTCTCTGGTTTTCTCTGCCAATGTTTGTAGGAATGTTCTTGGGTAGGCTGTTGTTTTACTGTTGGATTGTTTATCTGAACTGAATCATGCAGTCAATTCCCTGAACTGACTTTGTTTGTTAGATGCCAGCTGGGAAGATTGCTAATAGATCACATAACAAGGGAAGTTGCAACCATTGTAAATACATGCTAGTTGTCAAATACCAACATGTTGATCATATGACCATGGCAATGCAGTCATGGTCATAAATGCAAGGATTGATTGTAATGTAAGTCATTTTCTTTCAGTACCACTGTAACATCAAATAGTTACTAAGTAAGGAAAGGTAACGAAAGCAGAAAGGAAAAGAAAAGAAAGGAAAGGAGAAGGGGAAAGAAAGCAAAAAGCAAAGAAAGGAAAGGAGAAAGGGAAGGAAAGGGGAGGGAAGAAAAGAAAAGAAAAGAAAAGAAAAGAAAAGAAAAGAAAAGAAAGGGAAGGGAAGGAAGGAAAGGGGAGGAAAGAAAGGAAAGGAAAGGAGAACGGAAAGGAGAAAGGGAAGGAAAGGAAAGGAAAGGAAAGGAAAGGAAAGGAAAGGAAAGGAAAGGAAAGGAAAGGAAAGGAAAGGAAAGGAAAGGAAAGGAAAGGGAAGGGAAGAAAAGAAAGGAAAGGAAAGGAAAGGAAAGGAAAGGAAAGGAAAGGAAAGGAAAGGAAAGGAAAGGAGAAAGGGAAGGGGAGGGGAGGGAAGGGAAGGGAAGAAAAGAAAAGAAAGGGAAGGGAAGGAAAGGAAAGGAAAGGAAAGAAAGGAGAAAGGAAAGGAAAGGAAAGGAAAGGAGAAAGGGAAGGGAAGGGAAGGCAAGGGAGGGAAAGGAAAGGAAAGGAAAAGAAAAAGGGAAGGGAAGAAAAGAAAAGAAAGGAAAGAAAAGGCTAGGAAAGAAAAGAAAAGAAAAGAAAAAGAAAGGAGAAAGGAAAGGAAAGGAAAGGAAAGGAAAGGAAAGGAAAGGAAGAAAAGTTTATTACTCTGATCACATTCCAGGAAGGGATTACCAACTAAGGTTCGCTTACTGGGTCATCATTTCTCTTCACTGATTCCAGGTTTCTCCTTTTCCCCTCCTTTTTCCAAAGTCTGCCCAACTACTACCTATGACTACAAGCTGACAAATCTGTCCATTTATTTCTCTTTCCGTCCTCCATCTACTGCCAAATAAGGAAAGGGTTCTCAAATTTCCCTCTCCCTCTACCCTCTACTCCCTCTTTATTGCCCTTCTGGCCAAGATGAATCAATAGGGCGTGTGAATTCACTGGGTAAACTTCCTCCGCAATAATGTAATGATGATGTCAATATTTGAGAAATTATGGCTGCTAACTTTGCACTGCCCATTGTAAACAGTTGTGACTGCTTCTTTGAAATGGCTGCTATTTTCAAACAGTTCTACACAGGGCAAAAGCAGATCGCCCGGGTTAAGTGCAATGCTTTGGTCCTTAAAGCATAACTATTGCTGCTGCTATTGCCAATGTCTATTCTCACTCAGCATCGATGGCCTGAAATATGTTGACCATATTCTGAATACTCAGCTGCAGGTGTGGAAATGCTGTGACCTATCAGATAGGCATAGCTTTATCTGAAAATGGATGGTCTAGTGATCTTCTGAAAAGCTGCTAAACTTGTAAAAAATAGTCATGATCATAGTCATGGAGAGGCCTTACAGGATGAAGCAAAAGAGGACAATCAATAATGACAAAACTCCATCTTTGATAATTATTCAAAGGAATGTCTGTTACAGCACTATATGACCTAGAATACCATATGCAACCTCATGGAAAGCAGTTGATCTGATTGAAGCCATTTTTGCTGCTTCTGTGTTGCCACACTGGACCCCTAGGGATAGGGAGGGGGGATTTGAGAGAGAGGGGATTCTGTAGCCAAAACAAAATATTTTTTCTTGGGAACCAAGGTCATTCTAACGCCTGGTTGGGAAAAGGCAGAGTGGTGCTACCTGGTTGCCAGACCACACCGTTATTGGACCATGTGACTGATTGTTTTGAGAAAGTAGAAAACTTTTTACTTTTAATTAGGTGAAAACCACGGGAGTTTTCAGAGTTGGTTTTCACCAGATCTGTGCTAATATGGTATTTCCAATAAAGCTATTCTTTGAGGAATTTACTTGCCTTGGAGTTTTGCTTGATATGGATCCATTACTTGGAATCCTGACATATAGCTTAGCTGGCAGTGTTTCTTCAGCTTGGCAACTTTTAAGAAGCATGGACTCCCAGAATTCCATATTGAGTTATTGTGCCTAGGGAATTCTGCGAATTGGTCTACACATCTTAAAGTTATCTAAGTGAGAAAAACTGGCTTAGGAAAAGAACCTGGTCAGAGAATCAGATCAAAGAAAACTGGGATTGTGTAGCTGTAACAAAATAATTAGGATTAAATTAAATGCATCCTAGTACCAAAATTGGATTAATAAAGTAACATGAATATTCTTAGGTGGATAGATTAACAAAGTTATTGAAAGATAAGGAAGAAGGAGAATATTATAAAATATGGGATGTCTGGTACGAATAGATAAGGAAAAGGAGTTGAATGATAATTTTGTAACATCATAAAACAATAAGGTTTACATGTAAATAAATGTAAATAAAAATGTATGTATGTATGTATATATAATGCTCAAAATGATGAAGAAGTAGATACAAAGATGTATAGCACGTTAATAGAAGTGAAATGCAAATGTATACACTGCTTTAGCAACATTACAAATTTGTTTTTAACTGATGAAACGTTGAATAAATAATTTAGTAAAAAGAATGTGGCTTGTTTCTCCATTATATCATATGTCTAAACTCCTGCTTTAGAATACATCCAATAACAAGATCTATAGATCAGCAAGATCTATAGATATGGCAGTCTGCATAAGCCAGTGTCTCCTTTTCTTGGTTAGGCACAAAGATGGTTTCTTTTGCAAGTAGCAAGATCAGACATTTTACAACTTACAACAGTTTCTTTAGTGACCATTTAAAGTTACAACAGCATTGAAAAAAATTGACTTATGATCATTTTTCACAATTCCGACCTTTGCAGCATCCCCCTGGTCATGTCATAAAAATGCAGATGCTTGGCAACTGATTCATACTTATGACCATTGCCATGTTCCATTGCCTTATTGTGCAGGAGTAACAAAGACCTGCAAATTTATTAATTTTTAGTCCATTCTTCCATCCCAAAGTCTCTTTCTTTTTATTAGTACAACAACCCTGAAGGGGAGAAGCAGCTCAGCTATGTTGACTGTCTCAAGATGAGCTGTGTATTTAATTGCACCTTAATATAAATTTCCTTGGTCTGAATTACAGGCTGAAAACTAACACCAAGCTGCCTTTCATAGACTGGCAATCAATCTTCCTCTTCTTTGGTTTATCTATTTAAAACTGGAGCCCACTCTAACTGAACTCTTTGAGAATGAGTCCACTGCAGACAGAAAATCTGCCAAATCGGGAGGTTTGCTCTAAAAGTGTATGTCAAAAAATGAATGAAGTTCAAAAACCTAGTGCTAATAGCATTATACAGCCACATATAATCTATAAAAGGAAATTGGGTGAATTTCAGTCTAGCAGTGTTACAACCAAGATGAACTGGAAAAGTCTATAAAACTTTAGAGCTAGTTTTTCCCCCCATATTTTTACCTTCGTATATTTTTGTCTTTGACCTTGAGTAACTCTTGAGCCCGAAAATATTGTAGTATTTTTTACCCCTTTCCTTTTTAAAAATAATAATAATAATAAAGTCAAGGTGAGCCATACTCTATTTTTCTCCTTTTTGCCTAATGTTCATTGTGCATTGATACATATTTATATAACTGAGCAACTTTTACATTTCAAAATCTGCAAATTGTACATACAGACTTTAAAAAAAACAACCCTGAATCTGCCCTTGTGATTGTTCATATCAGCCATCATTTGTGGCTTATGCCACGTGCTTCCACTATGAACTTAAATGACAAGAGCAGATATAATTTTTCAAGTTTCTCCAATTCTATATTTATCAGTGGATTAGTGCTAAGATATGGTAGCTCTTGACTCTGTTAAAAGCGAAGCAAATTCATCATTCTAAGTCCAAAGAGAAGCAATTTACTTTGCAAAAATAAAAGGCAGTGGTAGCTCAGAAAAAAATAAAAGGTCTCAATATAACTAACATATTTTTGTCTAAAAATCAATATGGCATTCACAACCATACCTTTTTCATCCACAAGGCAAAAATGAGGTTTCCACAGTATAAGTGTGTCTGTCATCTTAATTTTTTTTTTTGCCCTCCTCTGCGCAAGCACCTTAAAACAGAATTTTGGTTAGTTGTGCAGATTTTAAAGCCTCTGTTGTGTGATTCTGAGCAACATGGATTTTTTGTGTTTAACTTTTCATAGATTTGGAAATGTCTGCATATTTGGCAGTCTTATTTCAGGCTGAAATAAAAATTTAATCAAAACGGAAAAAGACTTTGAAGTTTTATTATAAGAACCTTGTATTTGTGTTACGAATTACTCATCATCCCCTTAAAAGTATATGATTGAAATGGGTGTGATATTCATGAACAGCTGACAAAGTCTCTCTGTGTGTGTTTGTGTATATTTATATATATCCAAGACATGGCAGAAAATATTTAACATCTGATTTTCTGTCTCGTCATCCTATACTAACAATCCGGTTGCTAAGTCTGGACTTGCAATGTCATTTAGAATATATCAGTGTCACTGAATGATTACAGGTTTATCCTAAGCTTCAATGGATGAGTGCAGATTCATAAGAAACTAAATACATACTTGTTAATACCAGCTTGAAATTGTAGTCAAATTGTTACTTAGAGTGATTGCTTTGGAGCATTAAATACTAAAAAAAAAAAAAAAAAAATTCCTTGATGTGTGACATTTATGTAGAAATCTGGGCATTCCCTCTGAGATCTTAGAAAAAGCAAGATTTAGAATATGGTTCATTTCTTCTCTGTGATAAAATACTAAACTGGTGCTATGTTTGTCATAATTAATGCAGAGAAATAGTCCTTTCTCAGCTGGGAAAGGGAGCACAGATTAACCTGCTTGGTTGAAGGTTAGTATAAAAAATATGAAAGACTGTGGGGAGGAAAATGGATGTTAGTTTTAGCCATTGGCAGAAGAGACAAGTAGAAAATTATCTTTTCTTCCCAAAAGAAAGTGGATTCCAGATCACTGAAAAATGCAATGTGTAGAAGAGACATAAAAAATCTGATTTTTAAAAAATTATTATTTATAAATAGGACTGAGTCTGATGCTTCCCTGAAATTATTTTGTTAACTTTTATGACTTTTATAATATTGTTGGGTTATTGGATTCTGGTGTGTCTGTTGACTCTGCTAAGGGGCGGGCATGCAGGGAGTGGGAATCATGTCCTGAGATCCTGCATGGAAGTAAGATCAGGGACAAAGGGGAAAACACAAGAACCAGTATCTCACCTTTACAGAGTTGAGATTGGAGAAAATCTGTAAAAAAACACACACCATGTTTTACTATAACTAAAGGACTGGGATATTGACAGCTGTAAGTAGGACTGGAAGGCTGGTTGTTCCCAATCAAGGTAAACTATTATGACCGATAACTGCCTGGATGGAGACTATAACTGTTTTTAACTACCTGTAGCTTGGCTGGCTGAGGAATTCTGAGTGTTAAAATCCACACATCTTAAAATTGCCAACTTTGAGAAGCAGTGAAGAGTGCCTTCTCTCTAACCCTAACCCTAACCCTGAAAAGGAGAGTGGGCTCTATTGTCATTGTAAATTCTCATGGTAGACCCCCTTGGTTCCAAAGAGCTTTTGAGGATTTACTCCTTTCAGACTAAATCTCTTCCCACCCTTAAATTCCCATCTCTTGACCAGGGACTTAAAATATAACTGTACAGATGGACTGTTTTAGCTCATCTAAATGATCTCTTTTTTTTTTCTTTTCTTTTCTTTTTTTTTTGTGGAGGGTTGGATGTTTCAGAGTGCTGACTTGCATAGAGAACGTCAATAAGACCTAGTAGATATTTACAGCTTATTTTCAAAGATAGATTCTGACTAAAAGGAACTATCTAATTATCATGTGATTCTAATGAGATTCTGTTGACTGGTTGTTCACTTATTTTAGAACTGAAGCAACTGCTGATAAGGCAACTGCTGAGGAAGAAGTCCTCTCCTCATAGCTCCTTAGGGATTAGGGAAGAAAAGAAATCTAGCACAGCAGTAATTGTCTTATTAAGTTGAAAAGATGACTTTTAAAAAATCTCTAAAACTTTCGCAGCAGGAAACATTTGCACTTAAGAAGTTCTCTTGGGAATAAGATGCTGCTTTGCAGCTTCATTTAATCTATCACTAAAGTTTTTTGGCAATTTTTTTTGGTATGGGGAATTCAGGGCGCACTATATAGAGATATAACCATGCAATCATCACTTTTACATGTGTACCACAATATGGTTATGGTAGCCATTTTGACTTTTTTAACCTCACTCCTTCCTGACATTTCTGTGTTTAGAGGGTGACGTGGATACCCAGGATTCATCCAAATATAAGGACATAAAGTCATGATATGAGTGCTTTGTTGTTCACATGATATCTTAAGCAGGTTATGGCTAAAATGCCCAAATGTGGGTCATTATTTCTGTTTCCCAATTTAAAAATAGTAGCACACTTGTTCTCCATGTTCAATATGGGCCATGAAACCAGGTGCTAATTGGCTGTCAGTTCTCTACAAGCACCATACATCTTTATGTGTTTAGAAATGAACCTGCAACTATTAGTTGATTATTTATTTTGCCTATCCTGTAAGGCCTTGAGGTCAGGAAAGTCAAAAGTGCTGATAAACCCTGGATATATTTTTAAGTGGGATGAAAAATTTAAGAGATACGCTCAGAGAAAAATAATTCTGTGGCCTAAAATTTTTGAATAATAAAAATTAAAGATAAAATATTCACAAAAATTAAAGAAAAGATAGAAATGATAGAAATGATAGACAGACAGACAGACAGACAGATAAAATGGCTTAATGGGTCAATTGACAGCCTATGTTTGGAACCTAAGTGCTGCCTGACAAGGTGAGCTAACAGCAGTTCGAAAGCATGGAAATGTGAGTCGATAAATAGGTACCACATTGGTGGTAAAGCTAACAGCATTCCATGTGCCTTGTTGTCATATAGTCATGTTGGCCACATGATCACAGAAGTGTCTTCAAACAGTGCTGGGTCCTTTGGCTCAGAAACAGCGATGAGCACCATCTATAGAGTTGGACATGACTGGACAGGATAAATGTTTACCTTTACCTTTATCTTTACCTTCACATTTATCTGTGGCTAGCCAGATGATAGATAGATAGATAGATAGATAGATAGATAGATAGATAGATAGATAGATGGATGGATGGATGGATGGATGGATGGATGGATGGATGGACGGACGGACAGACAGACAGACAGACAGACAGAAATCGGAATCTATAGGCTCTATTCATTTAATGACCAATTGTTTCAAGACCGGTCAAAATTACAATGAAACCCACTCCCCAAAGTTACTTATGACCCGTCCTCAAAATTATAACTGCTGTATCACCACTAACCCTGAAGTCAATCAGCCCACATTTAAGGATCACAATAGGCTATGATGGAATTTCTGGGCTGAATTGTGGTTGTTTAGTGTGGGCTATATATTATCTATTTATCTATCGTCTATCTATCTATCTATCTATCTATCTATCTATCTATCTATCTATCTATATAATCATCTATCTTCCTCTGTTGCATCCAATGGCTTCATTCCTTTTGATCTAAAAGATAATTCAGCACAGTAATAATTCTTTTTAATATCCATTTTTTAATGAATCACAATCTAAATAAACACCGAAGTCCACTTAGGCCTTCCTGGATATAATCCGTTCAGCCATACTTCTGCCCTCTTGTTATTCTAACAGTTACTTTTTAAAAATGTACATGTTTAAAGTTACTTTCATTGTTTATTTTAAGGAGGTGACAAATTTGTGGCTTGCAGTCTTCAGACCCCTGATGGATTGGCATGGTTATAGGCTTAGGTCCCATTGACACCCAGCATTTGCTAGTACTTTAATGAAGATTTAAAATAAAAAAAAGCAGTAACAACAGAGACATCTGTCTCTTTCCTGTCTGTTCCTTACTGGAAGTAACCTTAAGACTTTTACCACCAAGGATTTTTGACATAGTGGAGATGCAAGCAACAATTTTGCATAGGACACATCCCTTTTGTTTCTTCCTTTACAATGAAAGCAAACAAAAGGATGCAACCCAGTTCAATGAGGAAACTGCTCTCCTCAAACCAAGCCAGACTACAGATTCATAAACAGGTTGGTCAAAAAGTCAAGTTTTGGGAAGCACATCTAGACTTGAAAGATTGATGTCAGCTCTAGATCAGGTTAATGTAATATAGAATAACAGAGTAATTCCAAACAGAGCTGGAAGAGGTCCTGGAGGTCATGTAGTCCAACCTGATGCTCAGGCAGAAAACTTTATACCATTTCAGATAAATGGTTGTCCAATTTCTTCTTAAAAGCTTCCAGCCTTATAGGATAATGCTACTTTGATTGTAAAGCTTTAGTAACAGAGTCTTGCAAATATTCATGAGTATTATAAAGATTTTGCTGCAATGTTTACTCATGTTACACTCCTGCCCCAGGCTTCATCCTCTTTTATCAGACTATGTCTTGAAAGGTCATTCCTGCCTCACTCTTCACTTTATTTTTATGATTGCAACCACAATCTTGACTTTCTTAACATTCTCCCAAACCCAGGCATGTCCGTGTCCAAGCCTTGGTTTCCTCCAAAAGAAGGAGGATTCCCATCATCCAGTTAAGGATACCATCTTGGTTTCTCTCTACATCCATGTAGATCCTCATGATTCTTTATTTCATTTGTTTCTAGTCCTCCTGACTTTTTCTTAAAATGAGGGGCTCAGAGCTGAGATTTTAAATAGCATCTGATGAAGGCAGAGCCTTGTGGAAAAACTTTTTGCTCCTGATTGGGAAAAGCTTCTTCTTCAAATATTTCTTCCAAGGGGGTCTGCAATTCATAAAGAGTAACTTGGAAAGCCTCCTGTAACCTTGGAAGTAACTGCTTGTGGACAAAGCAGCAGAGTATTTACTCAACCTTGCAAATCCGTCCATCTATAGCAGGGGTGTCAAACTCAAGGCCACGAGGCTGCTCTGATAATAGCAAAGGACTGGGTTGCGGTGTCTCTGCCAGCAAAAATGGCAGAAACCTCCCAGGCTCCATTTTCGCTGGCAGAGGGCTGCAGGAGGATCCCTCCAGCACCACCTAGGCCACCATAGGTGTCCCCTGACATCAAGCTGGCTGCTCCCACCCTGGTCACGCTCACCTCTGCCACGCCTATCCGGCCCCGCAAGGTCAAACACAACCCTGATATGGCCCTCAATGAAATTGAGTTTGACACCCCTGATCTATAGTAATGGAATGGCCAGCCTTCAAACGTGTTGTTTCAACAAATGCAACCAGAGTCTGACCCTATGCTAGTTTTTCTACTTTCTCAGATATAATTAATTAATAATCATTGCAATATTTTTTTTTTCCTAGATAGGACAATGGAATTATTTACGCCTTTGCACTGATTAAGTGACAATCCTCATAGGTGTTAAGTTACCCCTATGTGGGAGAATCACCTGCTGACTAGGCAGCCTTTCCTTTCCTCCCTAAAGCCTCCCAGAACAGATAATTTCATTATGAATGCTGATGGATTGCATTCTCAGGCACTAAATATGCAAGCGGGGATAAGAACATTCATACAAATAACCATCTTGTTTGCCTGCAAATGTTCCTGGTCATTAAAAATATATATATTGAAAAATGCAGCCTAGCAAATCTACATTGAGAAGGTGGTCTCAGAACAGTATGCCTTTGGCTTATTGTTGTAATCTTTCCAAAATGCTTTCAACATCTTTTAAGAACAGAACTATGATTGAGCTACTGTATATTCAATGAAAAAAGAAAACAAAAACAGCTGGTCAAAATATGCTTCCCTCCCTTGGCAGCCTGGCAGTGTTCTTCAAAAACTGCAGTGAATTTACTTTTCTACCACATATCTCAAAATTAAGGTCAAATTATGATTTTAAATGTTATATATTCACAGAGATATCTCCTAAAGGAATATTCTTCTATACTGTAGTAGTAATAATGAGGTAATTCTTTGCTATGTGAAATTTGAGGAGAGAGACAGGGGAGGGAGGGAAGAAGGGAGAGAGGGAGAGGGAGGGGAGAAAGGAGGGGGGAGAGATAGAGAGAGAAATTGACAGATTTGTGAGCTTATGTATGTGCTCAACAAATGCTGACTGTGAATTTCCACAATGAAGTTGCCGTATGTTTTCTTCAAGAAAGAAAGAATGTGTGGAGGAAGGAGAGAATGTTTGGGGTAAGGAAAACTGACATTGCACATTTTTCTATGCTGATAGGATGTTTTTAACATCAGATATCATGCATGCTCATTCCGTAAGACTGAAGGCCTAAGTAACTGTAAACCAAAACCCCATGGGTTCTTCTTTTTTATGACTTTTTGTAGGACAATAATTGAAAGTTATCCTGGTTTGCTTTGAATCTCTTGATAGTCTTCAATATCATACCCCATGGTATCCTCCTGGTTTGGTTATGCAGGCATTGTTCTTCAGTAGTGGTGGTAGAAGGTCAGACCTTCAGCTACCTTCCTTAGGAGATGCCACATAGCTGTCCCTTTCCCCACTTCTATTTAATATCTTCATGCAGTTGCTGGGAGCAGCTGCTTGGCTGGGGGTAGTATCATAAATTTGTTGAGGATAACCAGTTACTTCATACCAGTTACTGAGAAGAGATGGGGTGGAAGTTCTCACAGTGAAAGCTGTCACATTGGATAGAATCTTACCAAGACTGTGGATTTGAAACTGACTTGAGTCTAGACAGAATGTACCTTTGATACTGGATGACACAGCATTTCTCCAGACAGAGCTAGTTTGCACATTGGTGGTCTTTCTGGGTTCACACCAGTTGTTTAAATGGTAGGGGGGTCATGACCATCCTTGAACAGTTGTAAGTTCTGTGGTGAGACCCAGGGATAGGCCGCTGGAGGTTCACAGGGGGTTGGGAAAGCCCCTAGCTAAGATTCTGTGCAGTTCAGAACCCCCCCCAATCCCACTCCTAGCTGGCCCCACCCACCCCACCCCTCCCCTCCCAGAAGTCCTCCCATGGCCCGTTTTGTAAGTGCAGGGCGTGCACAGAGGCTTGGGCAAAAAAACAGGCCTCCCAGAAGTTCAGGATGGCTGGAAATAGGCCTGTTTCTGGCTTCCAGAGAGCCTCCAGAGCCCAGGGAAGCAGTTTTCGCCCTCCCAGAGGCTCAAGGAAAGCCTCCAGAACCCAGGGAAAGCAAACATGCCCCCTCCCTCTCGCCGTGGTGCAGGAGGCTGACTAGGCCATGCACACCATGGCCACGCCCACTCAACAACTGGGCAGAGAACCCTTTGCTAATTTTTTTAAAAGTTTTATTGTTTTTTAAGACAAACATAGACAAACACAACATAAAAACATCAATCCATCTTCCATATATATACATACAGTGTGTCGGTTGGCTTACAAATTGTTTTGTGCCTCCACTTCATAGTCATCACTTACAATTACATTGTATATGTTCTCATATTGTCAATCAAATATTCCTAAATACATTAATATCATTGTTAATCAATCATTTGACTATATTATTCATTCATGTTTTATAAGATAATCCATATTTTACTTAATTTGTTTGATGACAATTCATATTATCATCCCAAATCTATCCTATAATTATTTTGTAATTATGACAAAAATAATACATCTTTATATATTCATTATATTCTAAAAATCTACATATTTCATTACCATGTTTTATTGTTTAACCATTGATAAAATAGATTCCAAATCTTATAAAATTGTTTATCTTCTTGTTCTCTGATTTCAAATGTCAATCTACTCATTTCAGCACATTCCAATATTTTCTTAATAACTTCCTCCTGTGTTGGTATTTTCTCATTTTTCCAGTTTTTAGCAAATATAATCCTAGCCGCTGTTGACACATTTACAATCAAATATTTCAATTCCTTACTGTATATTTCAGGTAAAATTCCCAATAAAAATATCTCTGGTTTCAAGTCTATATGCTTTTTTGTCATTTTTTTCCAACCATGTGTGGATTTTAGTCCAATATTTTTTTTGGATCCGCGCACGTCCACCACATATGGTAATATGAGCCAGGTATCTGATGACATTTCCAACATTTTTCAAATTTCTCAACATACTTGCTATTCTTGCTAAAATTTTTGAAGCCCACCCTGGTGAGATCTTTCCTGAACCAGTTTTTATTCAGTAACTCACTATAGATAGTAAGAAATGCTTGATAGAGATATGTAGGAACTTTTCTCCAGGCGGAAACATTTTTAAATACAAAAATATGAGATAATATTCAGAACACTATCCAGAAACTTTAGCTGATGCAGTGCAAGGAGGTGCACCAAATAATGGACCAAGAACATTGGATTCACCAAGGTTTTTCCTTGTGACACAATTACTAGAAGAGCTGCATTGGTGGCATTTTTTTTTCTTCCATGACACTACAAGCTATTGGTTATCATCTTCAAAGTCTTATCTGGATCAATAACATAGGCATATATCTCCCTAATTCAGACTTCTATTATAGTAAATCTCAAAACAATCAATGTTAGTTTTCCCATACAGTTGATTTCCTGATCTACTTAGTGTGCCTGACACTCATGGCCTTGTCATTTTATTTCTGGATTACTGCAACGTGCTTTACATGGGACTGCTCTTGAACACTATCCAGAAACTTTAGCTGATGCAGTGTGACTAGGTGGACCAAGTAGTGGACCAGGAACCTTGGAGTCACCAACGTTTGTCCATGTGACACAATTACTACAGGAGCTGCATTGGTGGCATTTTTTTCTACCATGTGGGATACAAGCTATTGGTTATTATCTTCAAAGTCTTACCTGGATCAGGTCATGGATATCACAAATCAAACTTCTCAAGTTGAATCCATTCAGTAAGATGGAGAAGCAGAAGGACAAAAGAAGATGTCATATGCTCAACCTCTCTGTATGATGGCCCCTTTCCTATGTAACAATTAATTTCCATGACATTCAAACCCAGGGGTGTTAAACCCGGGGCCCAGATCCGTCCTGTGGGGGTGCTTAGATCTGGTCAGTAGGGGCCACCCTGAAAATAACATTTTCACCTCTGCCAGTGAAAATGGAGATCGCTAGGGCCACGGGCGGCCCAGCCCACCCGAGCCCCTTTTCACTGGCAGAACACTGGGGCCACCACAGATGCCTCAACACGAATGATGTCATGCTGGCCATGCCCACCCTGCCCCTCCAAGGTCAAACACAACCTTGATGTGGCCCTCAATGAAATTGAGTTTGGCACCCCTCTTCTAACCAGTCTCTTTACTGTACATTAACCTAACCATAAAAAAACATTGCTCTTCAGAATGGCATCTGGGGATAAGTCAGTTGATGCTAACCTTAAATAATGATGCCTATAGATTAGCTCTATAGGTATTAATGATTGTTATTTTTAATCTTCTGTTATTAATGCTTTTAAGCTCATCGGTCATCAGAAATGAAGACATGTATAAATTGTAGTAATATAGTAATAATTATTAATAGTGTAAAGCCACATTTATTTAAAAATGAATTTTATTTCAGTGGTTCTGAAAATTGGGTATCTAAATCAGCTTTTTGATGAAATTATGTTTAGATTCTGTGGCTTAATGCACCTGGCTTACTGCCAGGTACAGAAATTCTACCTTTTTACTTGCTAGTTCTTATTCAATCTGATAAAAGAGAATTTGCTTTTTTACAGACTGTTCACCTACTTCAATCAACAAATAGTATTTGGATTAAAATGTGTCATTTTGCACACTATTTACATCAGTACCAGCAGTTTCTTGTCCTTGATGCAAACCCAATATTTTCACATTTTTAAAAATGAAACCAATACTGTCCCAGTGAAAACATCTCATTTATACTAACTGAATAGCCAACCAATCACAGGTAGATCTAATCTACGGTTGAAGGGCTGCACATTGATAAATGGCCCTGCTTCCTGCAAGAACTATACAGATTGAAATCCAAGGGTGAATCTTCATTTATGACAGGAAAAGCTGCTAAGGCAACCACAACCGTTTTATAACAGGAGCTATTAATAGTCACACATTTCCAGAGGCCTGGCTTGACATTGCTAGTGACATTGATAGTGCCTTGAAAGTTGCCTTGACAACTTTCTAATAGTGGTGTTTCACCACTGGCCCAAGTAAACCATTGTTCTATTGTCTTGTCAGCATCTCTGGAAGGATGACTCACAAGGGGATCAACATTCTATGCACTCACAAGATAATAATCTACATTCTTCCTTGTCTGATCATCTAGGTCGCCATCTCATTTCAACGGACTTTCCCCCTTTGAATTTCCAGAAAGTGCAGCAACCCAACATTTAATCAACCCACACAGCACACTGGTTCCTTGAAATTTCTAGCTTTGCACAAGCGCCAGGATGAACCCTCTTCAAGGACAGCTCTGGAGACAAGCATGGAAACCCTTGCTTGGTGTTCAGAAGGACATTCTGTTCAGACATAATTGCTCAAGGCAAGGAGAGATGACGAGTCAGAATGGACTTTTCTGCTTCTGTTTGATTTGCAGAAGATGTGTAAGGGCTTTGAGGTGATGGTTGCTTATCCACCCACCCCTTCAGTTAGGCTACTGAGATGAAGAGTGGGTGAGATTGACATATTTTACCTACCTCTATCTCACTTCCAGTTCACATGAGGCACATCCCAACTTGTCAGACTGTTATAATCTGCCATCTATATCCTGTTATTTTGCTCTGCCTGAGGCACAACAACTGCTGTTGTGGTTTGATGTGTTTCAAAGTTGTACCATTTCCACTTTTTGGCAAGAGGGGGGTTTCATCACATAGAGGAACACTTCCTCTAAGCAACAGAGAGGATGCGGTGGAAAGGGAACTATGCATGATAACAATAGTATTTTTTTAAAGCAAGAGACATGCAACATAATTAGGATCTGTGAAGGTTTAATTACTTCAATTGAAGTCAAATGCTCAGTAGTGATAGCAGGAAATGCTTCCTTTTTTCACAGTAATCTTTCAAAAGCATTGAATGTCTGGTAACTAAGTAGACATGACATCTTCTTCTCTTGGCATTTTCTTCCTTCTTTCCTTTCTTCCTTCTTTCCTACCTCCCTCTCTCCCTCCTTTCTTTCTTTTTTTGTCATTGACATTTCTAAGATATCGTGTTAGGTTTTTTTTTAAAAAAATGCAAATACAAACCAGCACCGACCCTATTTGGGGTTTTTTAGAGTTCAGACAAGGCTAGCTTAGAGCTGCCATCAGTTATGCAAACACAACTGAATTTGTTTGAATATACATAAAAGCATGATTTGTTGCTGTGTTTAACGTCAGATGAATGTAGGCCTTAAAATTGACAACACAGTAGCAAACAGATGCCTTAAGTTGAAACATTTATGATGACATCACAACTGGAGTTTTGCCCTTTTGTTCTTACATGACTCTGCGTCTTAGGACATAAATTGTAGTTTGTATTGTGAGTCATGTTGTGACATTCTCCTCCTGCAGAATGCCTTGCCTAGGTTTTTGCTCAATTATTATATTTGGGATACAATGCAAGACATGGGGGGGAAAAGAAGATATTTGCATGAAAAAAATCTGTACAGTTACACAGAAGGAATACTGTGCTCATATTTATGTGTATTATGTATCCATACTGATGTATCACTGTGCCCATTGAAATTACTAAACAAGACTGAATTAGGGATAGCATACTGAAACATTCAGAAAGTAGAGTTTCTGTTTTGATATATTTGTACAAAGAAGACATTCCTATGTATGAATCAGTGAAAGATATTTTGGGACAATTACAGAATAGACACATACAACTGTACAAAGAATCACAAAACCTAACACAGAAACGTTCACTTGGAATACTGCATCCAATTCTGGTCACGACAATACAAAAAAGATGTTGAGACTCTGTAAAGAGTGCAGAGAAAAGTAACCAAAATGATTAGGGGGCTGGGGGCTAAAATGCATGAAGAACAGTTACAGGAATTGTATATGTCTAATAAAAAGAAACGTGTCTAATAAAAAATAAAAAAATGGAGACTACAGCCAAGAAATTAAAAGACACTTGTACCTGGAAAGCAAAGCTATGGAAAATCTACACAGCATACTAAAAAGCAGAGACATCACCCTGCCAACAAAAGTGTATGTAGTCAAGGCTATGGTTTTCCCAGTTGCAATGTATGGCTGTGAAATTTGGACCATGAGAAAGGTTGATTTCCAAAGAATTGAGGCCTTTGAACTCTGGTGCTGGAGAAGACTCCCGTGAGTCCCTTGGACTGCAAGGCGATCAAACTGGTCAGTCCTAGAGGAGATCAATCCTGACTGCTCTTTAGAAGGCCAGATCCTGTAGATGAAACTCAAATACTTCGGCTACCTAATGAGAAGGAAGGACTCCCTGGAGAAGAGCCTAATGCTGGGAACGATTGAGGGCAAAGGAAGAGGGGAACAACAGAGAATGAGGTGGCTGGATGGAGTCACTGAAGCGGTCGATGTGAGTTTAAATGGACTCCAGAGGATGATAGAGGATAGGAAGGCCTGGAGGAATGTTGTCCATGGGGATGCGATGGGTTGGACACAACTTCGCAACTAACAACAATAAAAAGAAGGACTAAGGGAAAAATGATAGCAGTGTTCCAATATTTGAGCAGTTCCTACAAAGAAGATGGGGGTCAAATTATTTTTCCGAAGCACCAGAAGTCAAGACAAGAAACAATGGATGGAAACTAATCAAAGAGAGTAGCAATCTGGAATTGAGGAGAAATTTCCTCCGAGGTCCCTTCCAACTCTTATTATATGTTCTAACGAGACATGTTAAATAATTTTCATGGCTTAATGCAGAAATGCAATATAATGCATTTGTTCTAATTCCTATTTTCATGTATGATCCACCCACATGAGAAATACAGTTTATCCCTGTAGGCAAAAAAGAAAGAAAGAAAAAGAAAGAAAGAAAGAAAGAAAGAAAGAAAGAAAGAAAGAAAGAAAGAAGGAAGGAAGGAAGGAAGGAAGGAAGGAAGGAAGGAAGGAAGGAAGGAAGGAAGGAAGGAAGGAAGGAAAGAAACAAACAAACTTGGGGGAATCCCCACACATTAAAATAGGCTTTCTTTCTTTGTACGGCACGAGCAGGATATAATAAAAATGATGTAATTTCACAGATTTGCCAGAACTATATGTTTTTATATGTCAAACCATAATCATCATATGGTTATCTAATGTAACTGAATGGGGGGGGGGGAGAGAGATTTTGTGTTTTTACATACAGTACTCTATAAGTCTTCAACATGGTGTGTTCCAGATGTTCAGAAATTGCACACATCTGGAGGACAAAGGTCAAGAAGGACTATTCAGAGACAAAAGGAAGTATTTTTCTTTGTCTTTTTTTTTCATTTTATGCAACTGAAGCATGGATGAGTTGCAACTATTTATGTGGTTACATTCAACTTGTATTGAAACCAGTTCCAAGGAATGCATGTTTCTCCCACAAAAAAGTTAAACATTGTAAAATCTCCTTGTAACTCACTTCTTTTTGTGAAAAGGGACGTGCTTGGAAAGATTGTGTCACCTTCAATGAAGTGGCTTTTTGTGGGTTTTTCTGTCCAAGAATGCTTTTGGACTTCCTTCCTTATAGATTCAAAACAAACATTTCTGCTTAATGAGGCTATACATGGAAGGAGTATTTTTCCCCTTTAGATACAAAATACCCCCCAAATGTCTAGATTTTGCACTCATTGTTAAAAATCAGTGTGTGTGGGAGGGAAATAAAATTTGAAAGAATAAGGAATATTTAGTCACCATTGTAAAAAGGAGGAGGAGGAGGAGAAGGAGTGAGGGGAGAGGGAGAAGAAGGAGAATTTTTCCTGTATTTGATCATTACTGATCATTAAAATGGAGAAAGAATAAATTAAATAATCAAAACTCCTAAGATGGAGAAATTGATTATCCAAGTGTAAATATTAGGAGCTTTCTTCACACATTTATCTGCTACTTATCAATGGATTTTTGTAGTACATGTAGCTCCTTCCTCCTACATTTGAAGGGGTACAATTACAACAGAATCATTCCATATAGGTAGAAACACTTCATGTGGATCTTTTATTTCATCACTACTGTATCTCCCTTTCATATTCATCTGAACACGTTGTTTTTGCAACCATTTGAACATTTAAGTACATATTTTCTTTATCATTAGACTTCAACTGAATTGCATTCTGTGATTATTATCTACTAGTTATCTACAGAAATTCTGCAGAAAAAACAAACCACATATTTAAAAAAATTAAGAGCAGAAAGAGAGAGAAAAATTAAGAGAGAGAGAGATTCCTTCCAGATTTCCATCACAAGGACCAGTAAGATTTTTTTCCTAATTCAGAATCAGACTTTAAGGAATTTCCAGGTGCTTTAGATTAAACAAATTCAGAAGAATGATAAAGGAAAATGAAAGTTAAGAAAGTTAATGGTCAATGCAGCTGACTTCACAAGGAAAGGAAAGGAAAGGAAAGGAAAGGAAAGGAGAGGAGAGGAGAGGAGAGGAGAGGAGAGGAGAGGAAAGGAAAGGAAAGGAAAGGAAAGGAAAGGAAAGGAAAGGAAAGGAAAGGAAAGGGGAAAGGAAAGGAGAAAGGAAAGGAGAAAGGAAAGGAGAAAGGAAAGGAATAATGTGTTTTGTCTGAAACTCAAGTCCTTTTGACTTTATGGACACATGCATAATTCTTTTTTATCCCTTCAAAATATGGAATAAATACTTTCCATCGCTTTATAGGAATTTTTTTTAAAGTTCCAGTCTAGCTTTTAGAACTAAAATCATTGTGTTCTCCCATCTGAATATTAACCAGATCTATTCCTGCTTAGCTTCTGAGCCTATAAAAGTAAAAGCTAAAAGGCAAGAGAACCTTAACAATTATGTAATTTCTGAAGCTTTTGGCTGTCTTAGAGAAATGCAAAAAATGAGAGAACGTGCCATCATCCAGAAACAAGGAAGGATTGACACAACAGTCCTGAATACTTTGAACAAGCCAGTACCAACAAGACATTACTTTGCCTCCTAATATGTTTTCATACAATGTAAAATAAAGTCTTTCCATACCATTAGCAAACTCACTTGTACTGATACACTTTTCTCTATCTGTAATGTGCACAATGTTTTTATTTCAGGGAATATTACAGTTTAACAATGCCAAGAATTAATTTCCATCTACTTCCAAACTTATTCTGTGAGATGGGCACCACCTAAATTTGTTTGATAAACAAAGAAACAAACCAACTTCCAGAGCAACAATGCAACCAGATGGCAAAATTATTCTGGAATGTTACTTGGATACAGAAAAAAGGAAGAAAGAAAAATATAGAGGAGTAATTTAATGTTTTCCCTTATGGTTTGTTTATGTTACAACTGATGCCTCTGGAAGAAAATCAAATTATGAATGCAAAAATGAAAGCATAACAATTCTAATAGGTAAGATCAGGTTGGTTAAATATTGTTTCTGCTCTAAATATGTCCTTGAATATCTGTCTAATTTTTGTTTTTAAAGTCAGGAAGGGGGAAGTTAATGTATAGGTTGTTCTCAACTTGTGACCACAACTGAACCCAAAATTTTTATTGCTAAGTGATACAGTTGTTAAGTGAGTTTTGTCCCATTTTATGACCTTTCTTGCCACAGTTGCTAAATGAACCTCTGCAGTGAATCATCTTTGTCAGAAATTCTCCTTCCCCTGCATTTATCGTTATCTTGCCATCTTTGCTTTGACCTTCACATAGGCGCTTGCCATCTACATTAAAATGGAAGGTGATCCATTGATGGCAATGGATTTTGCATGTCCCCGCTTTACCTGCTTTTTGTTTGTTTGTTTGAATGTTGCAGGGGACAGTACCATTTTGCCTATCCCATTTCAACTTCAGTAGCACTAGGTGCCAGGGTAATGGTTGATGTTATTACAATTTTATGTTGTAAATCACAACTTTATGTTCTCCATGAACATCTGTTGCCTACTTTTGGATGCAACGAAGCTCCAAATGTCACTCCTTTGCAGAAGTAGTCATCAAGCAAGCTCGTTCATCAAATGGTTCTCTCTCACTTCACCCTAAGGCAGGGGTGTCACGGTTGTATTTGACCTTGGAGGGTCAGAATGGATGTGGTCGGGGTGAGCATGGCCAGCATGATGTAACTTGTGTTGGGGGTGTGTGCCTGTGGTGGACTGAGCGCTCTGCCATTGAAAACATGATCCTAAACTCCATTTCGGCTGTGACAGCCTCCTCCAACCCTCTGCCAAGCTCTATTTTCAGCTGTGATGGCTTCCTGCAACCCTCCGCCAGTGAAAATGGAGCTCGAGAGTGCCACCCCCGTTTTCAGCTGTGATGGTCTCCTGCAACCCTCTGCCAGTGAAAACAGAGGATGGGAAGACCGCACAGAGCCCTCCCTAGCTCTGTTTTCGCTGGCAGAAGCACTGTGGGCCAATCCTTTGTTGTTTCCAACAAAGGACTGTTGTTTCCTGCTGTAACCCTGCAGGCCAGATCTAACCACTCCGGATCTGGCCCCCAGGCCTTGAGTTCGACACCCCTGCCCTAAGGCATCCCTGTAACTTGCCATCCAGTCTAGATTTGGGACATGGTTTTAGCTCTCGTTTAGAAGGACACTAGACTCCATTATTTAGTAATGTTCTGTTTTTCATAGATCTAGCCACCAACACTTGTCTATCACCTCTCCATCCAACTTTACACCTTTCCAAGACTGGAGGAAGAATGTTCTTTCTGCACCAACTCAGAAAGCTCAAACGGCCCAAGGAGCTGCTGACACAGTTCTACAGAGGAATTATTGAGTCTATCATCTGCACCTCTATAACTGTCTGGTTGGGTTCTGCAACCCAATAAGACAGACACAGACTCCAGAGAGTAATTAGGACTGCAGAAAAAACAATTACTACCAACATGCCTTCAGTTGAGGACCTGTATACTGCACGAGTCAAAAAGAGGGCTGTGAAAATATTTACAGACCCCTCTCATCCCAGACATAAACTGTTTCAACTCCTTCCCTCAAAACGACGCTATAGAGCACTGCACACCAGAACAACTAGACACAAGGACAGTTTTCCCCGAAT
Organism: Notechis scutatus; assembly: GCF_049901735.1. Classification (NCBI taxonomy): domain Eukaryota; kingdom Metazoa; phylum Chordata; class Lepidosauria; order Squamata; family Elapidae; genus Notechis; species Notechis scutatus. The sequence goes on along the minus strand of NC_142025.1, from coordinate 14,616,359 downwards.
GCCATCACTCTGATAAACAAATAATTCCTGCAACACTGTCCAACTATTTGCAAAGTCTGCATTACTATTACAATTACTATTAATTCTCCCATCCTTCCTTTCACCCATCTTCTCCCACTTATGACTATATGACTGTAACCTTGTTGCTTGTATCCCAACGATTTTTATTGACTGTTTCCTAGTATGATTTGATTGCTTATTGTACCCTACGACTATCATTAAGTATTGCACCTTATGAATGTATCTTTTCTTTTATGTACGTGGACAGCATATGCACCAAGACAAATTCCTTGTGTGTCCAATCACACTTGGACAATAAAGAATTCTATTCTATTAAGAGGCTTTAAGCAGAGCAGCTAGTGGCTGTTTTCCTGAAACTCTTGGTAGGAAAACAAAGCCAGGGAAACCCAGCACTTCCTTTCCTTAACTTGTCCCACATTAAGAGCACTACAAGTCACAGCCGTGACAATGAAGCAGAATAGAGATCAGCAATGAGGAGAGTTTATCCCAACATATTTTTCCACTGCCTCAAGAAAAGAAAATAGCACTTTAATGCAGCCATCTGGTTTCGCTCATAGCGATGCTGCAGAGCTCTCATGCTTCGGATCTCATGCTTCGTTGATAGCTCAGACTGATGTACAAGCCCAGAAAACTCGGTTAATTCCGGAGAAAACAGTTTTAGTCAATACTGACTAAATGCTGCATAAAAACGATTTCTCTCTCAGGTGTCTCAGCCTAAATTCCCACTCCTCTCCCAGACTTTAAGGATCTGATGCAGCTTTGGTTTCCAAATTTTCATCCCTGCCCTTCCGAATCTATGCTCTTGTATGCACAACCGTTCCTTCTTCCACCACTTCTGTTCTTTTTGGACACTAGTGATAAATCATGTTGTCACACCAATTGGTAACTCCCTGTTGGGAAGGCTGACATGATCAAGCACCACAGGACATGGAAGTATGATCCAATTGCTTTGCAGCAAACAGTGACATGGAGAGAAACTTCTCCATAACCAAATGCGCTCAGAGAACACAGACCATTTGCTCTGGGAGATCACTCAGATGATGGGGCAGAGAAGTTCACTTCCACAAGACACTTTACAAGACGGTGCTTGTTGCAAACACGAGAAAGGTATTTGAGGTTTCTTCCTGTCACAACCTCTCTTTGCTTTTTAGTAGGTTCCCACCAGGATGCAGTTGCCACTATTTATTTAATTTATTGATTTGATTTGTCAAATGCTTACAATATAATAGAAATAAGACTAATTACAAGTATAAATACATGAAATAGGTAGAAACAAAAGATATGGACCCATAAAAGATGGTAAGCCCTTAGAAAATTGACTGCAAGATTTTCATTTCCTTTTGGCTATCAAATCCTGCATAATACATTATACTTGTTAAGTCCTTAACGTACAACCATAACAGAGCCTGCCCATTAGACATTAAGTCATGATAGTTGTAAAGCAGGTCATGTGACCAATCCAGTTTTACAAACTTTTTTGCACTAGTCTTTAAGAGGCATTAAGTGAATCTGTGGTTGTTAGGCAAACCTTTTGTTTGCTATGCAGCGTTTTTGCTGAAAACTGGAAGCTTAAGTGTTGGTTTTGGCAAAAATATCTTCAATTTGGCTCACATGACTGAAGGAGACCAATGCCTAAAATGTGATCACGTGACCACAGGGAGGGGCTGTTGGAACTTCAGAATTTGTTTGTAAGTATCTTTTCTGGCTTCCCCATTGGCTTTGTTGGAAGGCTGCAAAAAGCGATCACATAACCCTGAGACACTACAGCATTTATACATCCATGGCTGTTGCCAAGCGTCCAAATTTTGATCACATGGCCAGTGGAATGCTTCAATGGTTGTAAGTGTGAAAAATGGCCACAAGTCATTTTTTCAGTGCTGTTGCAACTTAGTTATTATTACCTTTATTGTCAGAGTACAACATGTGTACAATGAGATTGGCTGAGCCTCCCTTCGTGCACCCCGCCCCAAACACACAACTCACAGTGAGGACAGAAATCCCTAATCTGGACCCATTCTTATTACCTTATGTCAGGGGTAGGGAAACTTGGCTCTTTTATCACTTATGGACTTCAACTCCCAGAATTCCTGAGTGAGCCATAAAAGATTCCTCATCCCTGGCCTACTGGTTTTTCAGTTGTGGGGGAAATCAATTTTTGACTTGAATGGGACTGTTTAATATACAAATGTAGGACATATTTGTTATATTATTATTCTTTATATTCTTTATATGCCCTACATTTGTATATTAAACAGTCCCATTCAAGTCAAAAATTGATTTCCCCCACAACTGAAAATCCAGTAGGTCAGGGATGAGGAACCTTTTATGGCTCACTCAGGAATTCTGGGAGCTGAAGTCCATAAGTGATAAAAGAGCCAAGTTTCCCTACCCCTGCCCTATGTGATCTTGTTGCACAACACACTGGCCCTGCAAGTCTGTCATACTATGTTGACACAAAGTTATTTTCTGTTCAGAAGTCTGACAGCCCACGGGTGGAAACTGTTCTTCAGCCTGTTGGTGAGGCTGGCTGTGCTTCTATATCTCCTACCCAATGGTAGGAGAGCGAAGAAGTGCTGACCGGGATGTGAGTCGTCCCTAAGAATTTTCCTCACTCTTCTAAGGCAGCAAGCCCTAGCAAGGTGATCTAGTAGTATCAGGGAACAGCCCATGATGTTTTGTGTTGTGCTCACCACCCTCTGTAATGTCTTTCTATCCACAACTGTCAAACCGGCATACCACACCGTAATGCAATATGTGAGGATGGTTTCTATTGTGGACCGGTAAAAGGAGGTCATCAGTCATTGTTCCATTTTATTCTTTGAACAGTTGCTAAACAAATGGATCTAAGTCAAGGACTACCCATATGCAAAATGACAATTTTTAAATCTTTGACTATAAGACGTGTAGGTTAAGAGTTATTTTTAAGCTACTGGTCAGAATTTATAAAAAGCAGCAGAATTATACCAAAGCTCATGTCAACATCTCAGCAGCTAGCCAACTTTGCCTGGTCTTGAAAAGCTAATGAAGGATCTGATTTGGTGATACATTGGGTGATTAACTTCTGTATTTATCTGCAATCATGACAGAAACACGTTTTTAAAATGTGCGCTTTAAACACGGAGTGCTTCTTGATTGTTATTCTTTTACTTCTGAAATGCCAAGTATTTCGTAACACAAGCTTGTCCCTTGCAGATCTTGACAAAACTGGGATGACCTATTTGAGACCCTGTTGGAAAACCATTAGGAAACCTCAACTTTTAACAAAAGTACCCCAGAAGACAATGGCAAACCACTTTTTTTGCCAAGAAATTTAATCAGGCATAACCATACCAACAGCAGAGCCAGGACTGGCTAAAAGGAGATGTCTTGGAGTCTTTGTGGACAGCCAATATGAGCCAGCAGCGTGCAGCAGCAACCAAAAAAACCAATGCAATCCTAAATTGCATTAACAGAGGGTTATAAAGCCTTAGTAAGACCACACCTAGAATACTGCATCCAGTTTTGGTCACCCACATTACAAAAAAGATGTTGAGACTCTAGAAAAAGTGCAGAGAAGGAGCAACCAAGATGATTAGGGGACTGGAGGCTAAAACCAGGCCTGGTTACTCTAGTGAAGAGAAGGACCAGGGGAGACATGATAGCAGTCTTCCAATATTTGAGGGGCTGCCTCAAATAGGAAGAGAGGAAGAGGCCAAGCTATTTTCCAAAGCACCCAAAGGCCAGACAAGGAATAATAGGTGGAAACTGATCAAGGGGAGATTCAATCTAGAAATAAGGAGAAATTTTCTGACAGTGAGAACAATCAACCAATGGAACAGCTTGCCCTCAGAAGTTGCGGGAGGGTCATCACTGAAAGCTTTCAAGAGACTGGACTACCTTCTGCCAGAAATGATGTAGAGTCTCCTGCTTGGGTGGTGGTGGGGGTTGGACTAGATGACCTACAAGGTCCTTTCCAACTGTTATTCCTTTAAAAAAAAAAAAAGCCTTGTTAACAATTGGCATGTATAGATGTGACAAAATGGGCTTCAGGATGAGATTGTCTCATTTCTGACTAAACTGAACTGTTTAAAAGATCTTTGGACTCTGGTCTCATACTCTTTAATACAAAAGCATTCTGGTCAATTAAGTTATATATGCCTAATCCTTGTTCAGGTTCTCCAAAACTCTCATGTAAGCTTCATTTCATCTAAGCAGACTGTCAGCCAGTTGATGGTTAACTTAACGAGAGGTGTGTGTGTGAAAGAGGAAATATTTCCTAAGCAATTTTTTTTCCTGTTATTGTACGGTAATGTTCTATGGAGCTCCAGAAAGAGAAAACCCCAAATAAATAATACACACCTCCACGAAAAGAAAGGTTATTGACAACCAGGATTAAAAGACACACTTGGCACGGGTACATGATGTATTTATGTATAAATACATAAATACATGTCATCCAGAGGGAAAAATGGATCCCTAGATTCCAGATTACTGAGTGAAACACAAGTATTTTTTATTTTTTTTAGGGGATGGGAGGTGAGTTCTCTTTCTGCTCATTGGGGGAGTTGGAGTAACAGGGATTTTTGTTGTTGTTGCAACCTGAGAGAAACCGTGCAAGAGCAGCCCAAGGCAGGGGTGAAGAAGACAGGGTCGAGCGAGGAGAGGGGGGGAAAGGATAGGAAAAGAATTCCTTTCCTGTCCAATTTCGGGGTTTTGGTTGCAGGATCGAATGTCAGATCAGCTGCAGAAAACACACCCCAGGGTATTTTTTTCTAAATCGCTTCCAAAATCCGGACGGCCACTAGATGGCAGGGGGGGAAATCTTCCCGCATGTTCTTTCCGCTGTGATGTAGCAACCGTCCGGAATTTTGCAGACCAAATAAGCCCGCTTAGATATCACGCTTGTTTGTTGCAACTTGGTGCGAATTGCTTAACATCTTCAGTTATGCTCCAAAGCGCTGCATGCGCGGCTTAGCAGCGCCACCCAATTTCACTTTCGGTAGTACAGCGACTCCTTTCCCCTCCCCCCCCCTCCCCAAAACCCCCAGCAACGACAAACAACAAGCAAACGTTCTCACTCTGAGTCGCTTCTCTAAAACGGGTTTCCAGCCTTATATACCCTTCTAAAAATAGCCTCTCGCTCCCAGGGCCAATCAGGACGGGTCGAATTTCGAATCGGACCAATGGGGTGAGGCGTCACGGAGAAGTTCGGTCACGCCAGGAGGAGCCGAGATGCGCCGCGCACAGCCATTGGGCTAGTCTGACATCATTGGAACGCGGTGTAACGAGTTTGTTGTTATAGATTGGGCAGCATTCAGAGCCGGCGTAATGGGATCACGAGGTGGCGGAGGGCGGGGGGCAGAGGGAGAGGAGTAAAGGGGAGGAGCGAGTGTGGCTTTCAGCAGAAGGGGAGGGGGAGAAAAGAGGAGGGAGTAGAAGGAGGGGGAGGTGGCGGCCAAGGAGAGCTTTTGAAAGGGAACTTTTGCAGCGGGTTACATTTGCAGTCACCTCGGTGTTTGCAAATATTGAGTAGGCTTCTCAGCAACTATCTTCTGGAGAGAGAGAGAGAGAGAGAGAGCCCCAGGAGTGGAAGGCAATCTCAACAGCAGCATCGGGGAGACTGCAAAAAGCTACAGAAAAAGCGAAAACAACAAAAGCCAACCAGCTAAAAGGGCCAAAAAAAAAGAACCTTTTGATCTATTGCTGTGCAATTAAACTTTGCATGAAACTGCTTTTTCTATATATTATTTAATATATATATACGTTTATATATATATATTTACCTATATATATAAATATATATACATATATTGAAAAAAAAAACTTCGTCTGAAATTCTAAACAGGAATTTAATATATATATATATATATACATATGTATATTTAGCCGTAGATTGCTATTTTTTTTCCTCCCCCTTAAGGTACCTTCTGCTGGGTGATATTTTTCCCCTCCTTTTTTCGTGATTTTTTTTTTTTTTTTTTGCTTTGATTTCGGTGGTCTTTGGAGAAAGGAGGAGGAGGAGGAAGTGAGACTTTTGTAAATAGCCGGTCGTATTTCTGTCACCATCACCTGCTGTGGCGATTGCAGCCGAGAGCCGGAGCCCGAGACCTCTTTCGCGCTGTTCCGCTCTTCCGACCTGCGGGGGAAAAAAATAAAGACCCCGAGCGATCGGACGCTCGTCTCTGCCGAAGGGCTCCCGGTTGCAACTTTTCTTCCCTACCGACCGTCCCCTTTCCCCCGCACGAGAGGCATGGATGTACTTCCAATGTGTAGCATCTTTCAGGAACTCCAGATTGTTCACGACACTGGCTACTTCTCCGCCTTGCCATCTCTGGAGGAATACTGGCAACAGGTAAAGGAGGAAGGGCTGTGTATGTTTTGCAACCGTTTCGGGGTTTTAAACGCTGGGGGACCACAGGCATGAATTAAGCTTCAGAGCTCCTTTTTTTAAAAAAAAAAAGAGAGAGAGAGAGAGAGAGAGAGAGAGAAAGAAATTTATTATTATTATTATTATTTATTTTGCCCGGATCAAGAATCTTTGCTTCAGGGCAAAGATCGAAATGCAAAGACAGATTTGAATGTCATTGAAAGGGGGGGAGAGAGAGAGAGAGAGAGAGAGAGAAGCTATTTTAATCTGTGCTGTTTAGCAAGCGAAGGGCATGTGTTATATTTATTTATTTATCTATTTTCTTTTTCTTTTTAATGCATGCATGCATGCATGCATGCTGGTTCTCGTTTCTGTCCCCCCCCCCTCTTCTCAGTGGACGTGGCTGTCAGAACTTGTGAGCAACCCCTGTGTGTGTGTGTGTGTTTGTGTTTGAACGCTTGTTTGCTCGCGCTGTGCCCTGCTCTCACCGATACAGACTTCAAAAACCCCTTAGAATGAAAAGCTGGCTACTCTTAAATAAAACCATACCATGGGATCGAATCGGGTTGCCAAGTTTCTGCCTTTTCTCCTTTGCCTGTCCCTGCTCTTTGGCCCGAAAAATAATAAAATAAAAATAAAAAGCCCCCCCCCACTTTTCTCCTCTCTGTTTCCACCCCCCCTTTTTTTGAAGCAAAGCCAATTGCTATAAGGAGAACTTGTCATCCAAACAGTTCTGTGTTTAGAAATAGTTGCTCTCCGTGCTTCCCCTTTCAACCCCCCACGAATATCCTCTCGCAAAAATGGGGGTTGGGGAAGGTGTCCCTTTCTTTCAGTACTGTACTATTTTTATGGCAGGATCATGTACAGCTTTTTTTAAAACATCCCCCTCCAAGCAGAACGAGTTGTCAGTCATATGACAATGATTCCCCCCCCTTCACCTTATGAATCCTAATAGAGGAAAATCTGAGGCATGTTGCCTTTAATGGACAAGGGTTTTTTTTTTTTTAAGTCCTTGTCATTGGATTCCAAACACTGGCAAACGTTTTTTTTCCTTTTTTCTTTTTGCCTTGCTTGGGATTTTCCCTGGAATGTGGGACTGAGAAGACATGTTTACTTGCCTCCATTACTGTAATGATTGCTCTCTGTAACCCAATTTAATTCATCTGGGTTTTCATTTGAAAACCTGACTTTGGAGCTTGAAATATGAAGCTCTACCAATCTTTTCAGGGGGCTGGCATTTTACAAAACACACATTCTACTCCCCCAAAAAAAAAAAAAAAAAAAAAAAGGTCTGACAAGGTTTTCTGGGAGTGATTTTGCTCTTTGGCTCTTTATAGACTTCAGAATCATTTTAGCCACCACCACCTCTTTCCTCCCCAGATGATTCTCAAAATTAGTTTGCCTAATAAGAGGAATTTTAAATCTGTTCCTGAATGTCAAACCTATTCTTTCCATACATTTTCTTCTGTAGTCAGTACCTTTGCAAGATATTAGAAGGTTTGCTACAATCATTATAGGGGGGGGGGGGGACCTAAAATTATTGACCAGAGAGAAAATATTTTCCTTTCTCTTTCCCTTTGCACTCCCTCCCCCAATAAGCAGAGATGTTTAGCAACATAGAAATTGTTTTCTGCACCTTTACTGAAGAGCAAGTGTCTCAGTTTAATGAAGTTTATAGGTATGTTTAATTGTCAGGAGAAGGAAGTGTGGAAGTCTACAAGGCACTATGGCCAATTTAAATTGATCCTGAAATGGTGTGTGTGCATGTTTGTGTGCAGCATTTTATTTCACTTACACAATTGTGGAGGAAGGGCTCTTGCTGAAAACCACACAATTCCTGCTAGACTGACCATTTTGCTTAGAATCTAATTATTAATACAATACAATTGCCATGGCCAGTCTTTCGCTAGGCTGTGCAAAGTCCTGTTGATATCTTGGATTGGAAGATTAAAAACAACAACAACCTGTCCTGTTGCATGTAGATTTGAACCATAAGCATTCTTGGCAGAGAGTCATAAATTTAAAAAGGAAGTCTCTTTTGGCATTGAGTAAAAGAAACAAGGGAATGACTCATAACCAAGCTACTCTTGGCCAGCAGATAAAGTTCTCCTTCATTGTTGAAACCTTAAAAGTTGGAGTTTTCTGTGCTTTTTCCTTTTGTCTCTTTTATTCAATGTCCTGTTAGAAATGTAGGGATTTTGCCTACTGTCTCTGCAAAGAAAGCCTCACGTTACAATTGAGTCATGCCTGTATACTGGGACATTTTTTCAGTGTCTCCTTCAGGCTGAATTCTCATGCACAGGAAATGATGTCTTGGATTGGGAGATGTAAAATCAGCCACAGCACATATGACTTAAATTTAGAGTGCGAACCATAACTTTTGTCCACTTGACAGAAATTCAGTTGAGGGTTTTTTTAAAAAAAAATTCAAGTCAACATTACTTAATAAAATAAATAAAATTTGGAGAAGGTAGCATTGACTTTAAAGCTTGATCCCACTGAAATCTTTCTACGAGATGCCTGTTTAGTTAACGCATTAGGGAAATGCCTAAGGAATGTAGCTGAGTTACTATTCTTGACTCTGCATTCTTGACAAGTTCATGAGAGTTACACTGTTTTCTTGGAACATTCATTAGTTGAAACTTGAATGGCCTTTAACTTTAAAACATACTAGCAAACAGAAATAAACTCTCCCCTCTTTGAATGTGCATGGCTTCCTGCTAATTTTTTCAGAATGTTCTAAGAAGTGAATTATTTTTTAAATGTCTGTTTATGTATTTTAATTCTGTAGACTTGCTTAGAGCTGGAGAGATACCTTCAGAGTGAGCCCTGCTACGTGTCTGCCTCTGAGATAAAATTTGACAGTCAGGAGGATTTGTGGACCAAAATTATTTTGGCACGGGAGAAAAAGGAGGAATCTGAACTAAAGACAGCCAGTGCTCCAAAGGAGGACAACCTTAATAATCAGACTTTAGAGACTAACAGTTTGAATTCTGATATCAGTAGTGAATCTTCAGATAGTTCCGAGGAACTTTCTCCTACAACAAAATTTACCTCGGATATCATAAATGATGTCTTAAACTTGGCCAGTGCTGGAAACTTGAATTCATCTGTCACTTCTACTCCTCCTTCTTCCCCTGAGCTGGGCAAGGAGCCATCTTCTCAACCATGGAATTGTGCCCCAAGTGAATTGCATTCACCTGGCAAAATCCGTACCGGTACTGGTGGAAAGACTGTGGAAAAAGGTACTCTGGTCAGTGGTGATGCCTCTCCTGATGGGAGGAGACGAGTTCATCGCTGCCACTTCAATGGGTGCCGGAAGGTTTATACCAAAAGTTCACATCTGAAAGCACATCAGCGTACCCATACAGGTGAGTATTCATACGGCCTCTAGGACTGATGAATGTGTCTTGCCTTCTGTACAGTTTCTATTGACCTTAGAATAATCTCTCATAAATGAGATGGTGTCCAGTTGCATCATGTAGGATTTCCATACTTCATGATTTCGTGACTCTTGGCCAGGAAAGGCCTAGAATCACGAAAGACTAGAGCAGGAACTGAATGCATGGTGCAGCTGCATGTATTCCCTGTAGAACGCCTCCCTAGAAGTGTTGCAATATCCGTTGTGGAGAAAGGCAGGAGATGAGTATAAGAAGGGAAGTTCATTTGTTCCCAGTTCCTATTTCCTTTGCAGTCCATTTCCTCTTAATATATTTTTTGGTGTCTTGCACCTTCAAAATGTGGTTTGCTGGTGGTTGTTTCCATCCACTTGGACTTTCCACAGTCTACGCCAGCTGTTTGCTGGTTCATACTTTATAATGTAACCCTTCTCTCTCTTACCCTCTTGCTTTTCATGATCAGCATGCCCCAAATATCATAAGGAAGGATCTTTTGGTCACTAAGTTTCCCCAAAACACTAGTCTTCAGGTGACCATTTGGATTTGGCTAGCTTTCAAACTGCCTCTACCAGATAATTCTGAAGAAGACTTTGATGCTTCAGTGATATAATCTTACAAAATTCCTGGAATAAGAACTCAGGCCCATTAGATAATGCAACACCAGCTAAAGTTTCCCAGAATGCAAGTCCTCACTTCCTCATTCTTTTTCCATAAGCCCGTTGCAAATTTGTATCAGCTGGGTGGTTTGTTTATTTGTTTGTGCATGGCTGGTTTCTATTGGTTAAATAACCCCATGCCTGAGAAGGTGAACAATTACTTCATCTTTTTTCAGAGGAAAAAAATTCTTTAGATAAATCTAAAATTAGACAACAAAACAGAAGACCCAGAATTTTTTGGTAAAGAAGAATCTAATCTTAAAATGGGTTGGATTCCATATCATCTTAAACTTTCATATGGTTAGTAGTTGTGTGATCCAAAGCAATTCTGGTTTAGTCAGTAAACCTTAATTAAACATTTGCTTAATTCTGGTTCACTTATGGTATTTATGCTGCAGATTAACTTTCTGCATGTATCATTTACAAAGTACATAATTTACTCCTTGAAAGATTATAGTTGTGACCATATGATTGTGGTACATTTCCATTCATGATAAACCTAACAGAGTTTTATCCTGGTGAAACTCAAATGTCAAAATACATTCCTGTTCCCTAGAGCAGCCTGAAAAGATGTGGAGTGGAATCAGAGCTTGTATAAATTTTTTATAGCGTAAGAAGCTGCCATGGTTGCTTTTGACTGTAAATATTCTTCTGCTTTTAATGACTTCATGGTTAGATGCACCAAATCACTTATAAATGTACAAAGCAAAGCTGTACATTTTGATACAAGCTAAAAGGATTCCTCCTTCTCATAAATGCTGTTTTTACATCTTATTCTACTTCACCAATTAACCCTTGAGTAAACAGAGGAAAAAAAGAAGAAAAGGGGATGATTGTGTGTTCTATAGCCATTTTGCTATAAAATTGAAAGTAAATATGTGTGATAATTATCAGGGAACCAACATTTAGTCAGAACCTGTAACTAAAATGTATTTGGGGGGAAAAATTTGTGGTCTGTCACTTCAGTGCTAATGTTAAAGTCAGTATGCTACTGATTTTATTCATTGTTTTTCTTCTTTACCCACCAATTGGCCATGTAAAGCTTCTGCAAAGCTTACTGGATACTTACAGAGAGAAACAAAACCATGCAGGAAACACAACTTGTAGGGTAGAGTTTACAGACCGCTTATTTTAAGTTCAGTGGTAAGGAAGTGTTCTGAAGAAAGATGGAAATGGTTGAAACTAAAACCGTTGTCCTAATAAGAAAGTAGGCAAAATGTGTTTATTTTTTAATTTTATGAGCCATCTCAGTCCAGCGGACTCTCAAGATATGGCTTTTATAGTCTCGTTGGCATCTCTCTTTTAATCAGGACCCAAAGAAACAAAGGAGCGTTTTTTTTATAAAGTGTTTGTAAAACCTGCTAATCTAAAAAACAATTCTTAATTGAATCAAGATACATGGTGAGTTTTCAGTTCCTTTTAAAAAAAAATCAGTTTCAGAATCAGAGGATCCCCGAAAGTTTAGATTATTGGAATCTTTTTGTCAGGATGGAATGCTTTACTGTTGGAGATGTCAACAGAAACAAAAAAAAAAAAATTCAAAAAAAAAAAAATTCCATCAGCAGTCTTGGAAGTGCCTCATAAACTATAGAATGAGCAACTTTGTTTCCTATGTTTTTTTCTTTAGAAAAAAAAATGTTCAGTGAGTCAACATTGCTCTTTGGAGGAGGAATATTGTGTGCATTCTGTGTAACTGAATAACCATTATAAATGTTTTTTGTCTTGTTTGTTTTTGTTTTGTAGGAGAAAAGCCTTACAGATGCTCGTGGGAAGGATGTGAGTGGCGTTTTGCAAGGAGTGATGAGCTAACCAGACATTTCAGAAAGCACACGGGTGCAAAACCTTTTAAGTGTAATCACTGTGACAGGTATGTGGATGGAATTTATATATGTATGTATGTATATGTATATATGTATATATGTATGTGTGTGTGTGTGTGTGTATATATATATATATATATACATACATACATACATACATACATACATATATATATATATATATATATATATATATATATATATATATAATATTATAATATTATTTTGTTCCTCGTGCTTAGAAAGCAGCAAATTTCATACAACTCTGTTGATGACGATGGTATAGTTTTATTTAAATATAAAAAGTTGAATTGTCCTGTTTTAACCTTACCAGAAACATTTCAATGCTGTTCCAACTTTCCTGGAAGCATTCCAGATTCGCAATGCAGTTGGAATGTTTGTATTTGAAATAATTTCTGGATAGTTTCTGGATTAATGAAAGAACATTAATCAAGAAAAGCAGTAGTACAAATTGATAGGAAGCCTCTGTGGGATTTCTAGAGGAGAGATTAAATTATCCTCAGAATCGTTAAGTCACATTTGAATGTTGCCACCAGTTCAGTTAGATGGACCCAATGACATGGAGCACTTAAAAAAAACAACCTTCCAACTTTTGCCACTGGTTGTCTCTTCACACAGTGCCTTAAGCAGAGATGTAGAGAACCTGTGGCCCTCCAAATTGAACTGAACTATTTCTGGTATCACCTCTGGCAAGATATGGAGATAGAGAGTCAGAAAAGTTATGCAGTAGTGACTAATGTGCTGTATTTGAATAAGTTAAAGTCGCTGATCACCTACGCGGCTATAGGGTTGACCTTCACTGCATTCCTTTTACCATGAGTTGTTGCAATGTTAACATGCTGATCTCAGCTTCTTCTAGTAATAAAGGTAGATGTTTACCTTTACTGACAAGATCACAATCAGTGGGCTGAAGTGTCAGCTCACTTGCAAAACCTTTAGTTACAATGCAGTATCTTGCATTCCAGACATGTAACGGAGTGATCCTTCCGCGGCTGTGCACTTTTAGCTGCGCAAGATTTAATAATCTTAAATCCAAATGACTATGGAGGGCATGGTACCATAACCAAGTCATTTCTCGTCTCATCCAAGAAGCTGCTTCAGGTCTGACAGCCAGAACTGAAGAAGCTTCTTGGATGAGATGCAAAACGTCTTCAAGGAAAAATGACGAAAGTCCAGTGGCCTCTTGGGGGAAAAAAAGTTCCTTAAAACCAGCATATTTCTTGATGCCCCATTGAAACCCGAGCTTGTGTCTTCTCTTTGTTTGTTGGGCAGGTGCTTCTCCAGATCTGACCATCTGGCTCTTCACATGAAGAGGCATCTCTGAATGATTGGAAGCTTGAATCCTGTGGGCTAAGAGGCTTCGAGGTCAAGATGGCCTTGGACGAAAGGATGCATATTCCAGCCAAAGCATGCCATTTTGCACCCTAACTCAGTGGCCTCCAGGTCCTCTCTTCCTTGGAAGGTCTTTAGAGGGCTAGTTAAGTCATGTAAGAAATGGCTGCAGTGACCATATGGTGCAGGTCTCCAGCCCAGGGGACCAAACCTTGCGAATGGCTTCCGACGCCTTCTGCCGTGAGCGAACTGGGAGTGTTAATGAATGGACAACTTGTGTGTTATGGAGGATCTACTGGATGACTGGATGCTGAGGCACATTTTTTTAAAAGAAAAAGAAAAAAAAAAAAACATTTGTTCCTTGTTGTTTTCTAACCCGTAAGAGAGAAAAGGCTGTCTGAACGTGGGATTGTTATTATTATTTTTTTTAATTTTTATTTTTTTAACTTGGGGAGAGTGGCGAATATGTGAGGAGTGTTATGTAAGGTGGAAGGATGCGCATCCTTTGGATGGGGGAGGGGGAAATGGTGTCTGCACCTTTTTTTTTTTTAATTTAATTTTTATTTTTTTATTTTGGTTTCTGAAGGGGGAGATAGAAGGGAAGAAAGGAAAATCAGAATAGAGAAAGGTCCTGTATGAAAGGAGCTTTTGGTGTCTGGTCCAGCTATTAAATGTGCAATGTCTCCCGTAGCTTGTCTGACTTGCTACAGAGCTCATTTGTAATCCATTGTATAAGCTGTGTATTTACAATATAACACAACCTATAACTTTTTTTTCATTATAATACAAAGGTTATTGCATGGTTCCGGAGAACTAGATGCTTTCCCATTCTGTAATCAGGACTGCCATTTCTCTCTTGCTTTCTCTCAATTCCAGTTCAAAGCTGCTACACTGCAATTGGTTTAATGTTACATAACATACCAAACCCAAATAGTGTTTTTTTTTCTCCTCCTTGAATTACTTTTTGTTCTATGGGGTGGATAAAACCACTGTAGGTTAGAGATGGATATTTAAAAAAAAAAAAAAGGAACTCGGGCAGCTGTTTCTCTCCCTCCCCCCCAAATATTGTGTCCAACACTTACCTTCTTATCTTTTATTTATGCCTTGAGGTCTAATTTCTGGTTTTCTACCTGTTAATGCACTGTTGACCTTAATAATGGTGCCTTATGCAAATTAAACTTCTCTTTTGGGAGGTCTTATACAGGGGTATGAATGATATATGCTTTATTAAGGCTCTCTTTTCACCTGACACTTGTACTGTATCAAATGTACATTATGAAGAGGTGGGAAGACCATCAGCTGGTATTCTGGGTGATCCCCCATATAAACATCTGTACTGAAAATTTCATGGCATAATCCAACAAAGAATGCATCCCTGACTCCATCTTTTCACAAGGTTGGTCTTGCACAACCTGCCCCTGAGCCGCATCCATCCTCTTCCCATTCAAGAAATTAATGAAAACTAATCGACCAGTTCCTCCATCCACCAAAAAGATCCTGTATTCAGGATGCTGTGTTTTGCTCATGCATTTTTAAAGCCGCAGGAGTAACTACAAGAACAACAACATTCTTAAAAGGCACAATGTCCACACCTGTATATGTAGCTTCCCCTTAATTAAAATGGAAAGTAAAGAAAAAAATAGAAAAAAAAGCAAAACAAAAAAAAAGTAATTATCAAGTGGGCAGGATATCTATAACGTATGTATATATCTATTTGTGAGTATAGTATCTGTAGCTGTGAGTGTGCGTGCATGTATATTTGTGAGTGGGTGTGTTTGGGTGTGTGTGTGTCTTCATCTATAAAATATATAGATAATATATTATTTTTAAGGATTGTATTGAGTTCTTTGCTGTAAAGTGTCATAGCCTGTGAGGAGTCTTCCTCTTTTCCTGCATTTCGTGGAGAAGAAGCAAACAAAAGTCAGCTTATTATTAATATTATTATTATTATTATTACTGTTTGTAAACTTCTTTTAGCAGGGACCTGAAAAGAAGGAAGGAGCTTCAATCAGTGTGCGCAGTTTTTAACAAGAGAAGGCAGTTACTTCCCTATCGATAGGCACTTTTGCACACTCAAAACTTTCTTGGTGTTCAAACAAAGTGCATTGGAGTTCCTCTGGAGAAACAGGATTTAAATGGTTTCTATTGGTTTTCCTCCATTTTTTTTTAAAATGCAAGACACTTGGCTGCTTTTAAAGAAGAAAAAAAGTCATTTTAAAAGCTCTTAAGAAAGTTAGCTCCTTTCTCCTATGTTCACCCAAAATCCTCCACGGGCCTTTTGTCTGTAGGTTTGGTTTTTGCTGCCCTCTGCTTCTTCTCTTGCTAGTTCGTGCTTTCCTTGATGGTGGTCAGTGAGCTCTTCATTTCCCCCCCAAAAGGGCATTTAATTGGAACACCAAGGGCTAACAATGCCTGCTTAGCCATTTCTGCATCATACGGGAGCAATCTATTGAGGGCTACTTAAAAACGGACACTTTCCGCTAAGACTAAATAAATGAATCTCAACCTCTCACTTTCTGTCCTCTAAGCTTATTGAGAAGATGTAGAAATGTGCTTCTTGATGGTGAATTTATTCCTACGGGTATTTTACCTTTTAGCTGAATTCACAAGACAGTTTTATGAGATGTTAGAAATAGTTGTTCCCCAAACATTAAGCCCAATGTATTTTCCAAGCTGCCTTCCACAAGAACTTGACTTGTTTCTTGCTATTTGGGGCAGCTTTCCCCCCACCCCTGAAAATGATGGTGAAGATTAATAGTCCTCTTAACCATGTTCAAATCCATTTTATCCGAGGCTGAGAGATATATAGGCCTACATTTATCTGCATTGTGTTTTGAATTTTTATATGCTCAAAAAATGCACTTTTTAAGTTTTTTTTAAAATTATCCCAATTTAAATTTTATTTTATTATCTACGGATTACCGAAGTCTAAGAGATGTGTGGCGCTTCATACATGCAGGGCACTTTTTACCGCATTCTTGAGAGATGCCATTTCATAGACAAAATATATATATACATATATATATATATATACCGTAGATCGGGAAATTCCTATCTGCATGTATGAATTAAAATACTCACCCTTTGATCAAGGCATTCTGCAAGTTTTTCTGCTCCAGCATTATACTTGAGAGGGTAAGATTGCAATGATTTCTGCTTAGCCATAATCATTTGCTACTTAAAAAAAAAAAATCTCTTGCAGTAGTTAGAAATCAGTTTTGTAGTTAAATAAGTACATTTTGTTCAGGTGATAACTGAGCCTCAATCAAGCTGAAAGAAAAAAAAAATTGCTTGAAATTTCAGAAAAAAAAATTTCTATTCGTAAAATTTCTTTTTATGTTTGTTTGTTTTTTTGGTTTGTTTTTTTTTTGAAGCACCCTATTATCTAAAGAATCTCTTTGTAAGATTTTTGTAAAAAAATTTGTTTTACAAGATTTTATTTGAAATTGTTTTTTGCAAGATTGTTATATTTCTGTATGAATGTATTTTTTATTGAAATAACATAAAAAATTCTTATCAGCGTATCTGGTCTTCCTTTGTTTTTCTTTATGCGGAATTGAATTTGTGCAAGGATTTCAGTTCTTTGGGCTTGGCTTATTAGGATAGCAATTAAAATGATTATTCTAATTCATTATAAAGATTGAAGCTACTTAAGCTCTGAATACCATTAATGATAAAATCAGTAGTTTTCAAAAGACCGTAGCCAGAATTTCTAAATCAAGAAAAAGTTGAAACAGCTTTTGATTCTCCATTCACACCGCATATGGTATAACCAATCCAAGAAACATATAATAGTTCCTAAAATCTCATTGTAATCAAGGTTAGTTAGGAGAAAATACAGTATTTCAGGAGATCTAAACCAGCGTAATCAAGACTATAGAGCGGTGATGGCTAGCCTTTTCTACGTTGCATGCCAAAAATGTGCACGCACGACTCCCCCTGCCCCTCTGCGCATGCGCGCATGACCCCCTGCACCGTACACTTCTGTGCATGCACACGCAACCCCCTCACATGCCTCTGCATGCATGTGCCTCCCCACGCGTGTCTCCCCGCGCATGCACGGCAGATACTCTACAACCAGCTGGTTGGCAGGGAGCGCCTGCGCATGCACAGTGGGGCTCTTCCGCGCAACCTCTCGCGTGCCAGCAGAAGTGGCTCTGCGTGCCACTTCCGGCATGTGTGCCATAGGTTCGCCATCACAGCTATAGGGCATGGGTGTCACTCTCAAGGCCCGCGGGCCAGATCCGGCCCATGGGGTGCCTAAATCCGGCCTGGAAATAGCAAAGGACCGGCCTGCAGTGCCTCTGGCAGTCAAAATAGTGTGCAGGGCAGGGGTGGGATTCAAATTTTTTAACAACTGGTTCTGTGGGCGTGGATTAGTTGGTGGGCGTGGCTTTGTGGTCGTGACCAGTTGGGCGTGGCTTTGTGGTCATGTTATTGGCTGGGCGTGGCCAACTATCACTCACATCGAGGCACACATCTCGCCTGGCCTCTCATGACTGAGGGGATGCTGCAACAGTCGTAAGTGTGAAAAATGGTTATAAATCACTTTTTTCAGTGCCATTATAACTTTGAATGGTCACTCCACACAAGCAAAGTACCAGCAAAGGAGGGGGGAAAAACTCCAGAGAAGTTCCTGAGACAGGAAGTCTAGTCCTGCCAAAAATGTAATAAGGGTTAACGGAGAGGCAATTTCTGTAAGCAACACCAGAATGTTTCCTTCCTGCCTTACAGGATTAGGCCAGTAATTTCTTCTAACAACTGGTTCTCCAAACTGCTTAGAATGTTAACAACCGGTTCTAGCGAATAGGTGCGAACTGGTAGAATCCCACCCCTGGTGCAGGGGGCTTCACACTGTCCCCCATGTCATGAAGGGCCCTGTTGAGTGCTGCCCCCCAAGTCGGCCTTCAGAGGAGAAATATGCTGACCCATATTTCTTTGTCGAAGAAATCCAGTTTGACACCCCTGCTATAGGGCCTTCTAGAAAAATAAGATATTTAAGTCCATTTCCTATATACCATAAAGAAATTTTGACCCAGTAAGAGACCAAATCTTCACGTCAAGACCTTCAAAAAAAATGTGGGAGCCCTATTGGGCTGGTGTCCATTCTGCTGGTAGTCCGGATATCATTAAGCTCTCCATCCTGTAACATGGCAGCTTACAGCCTAAATTTGCCAGTTATTCCCAACTTTTGTCTTATGTTAATTCTTCTCAATTTCCTGTTCTGAAGAATCAGTCTGACAGATTGTAAAATGCAAACTTATCATGGTGTAGGCTGAAATTCTACGTTTTTGACATTCCGTAGAGGAAAGTAATAAAAGCATCTCGCTTGAAACATTTCTGTGCTACCATTAGAGACTGCTAAAAATTCTTGCTCTAAGAGAAAAACAATGGTTCTGTGAGATTGTTGCTTCAGGAGTACAAATCTAATGAGTACCATGCTAGCATAATCAAAGGTCAAGTGTCTTGGGAATCATAAGGCAGTAACCATCTGCAAAGCAACATGTTGCCTTCCCTTGAACATCCATCTACAGCATTCATTTCTTCCCATTGATTCAAAGACCAGGGTTCTATATATTTTGGCTTAAATAACATGCTGGGGAAAAAAATTCTAGCACATACATTCTGCATTCCCTTGTTTATTGTTTTTGCTCAACAATAAATCACTTATTAGTATTGGTCAGCATAACCTGTTTCTTATATAGCATTGCTGAAAGCTGATTTTAGTTACAAAGAGTTAAAGCTCCTATTACTTGGAGGCAGAGTCCATTCAGTTTTGGTGAATACAATTTGTAAAAATATATATCAAAGATGAATTGACTTTGTGGAATTATTCTTGTGTAGTTGAGAGCAACTAAATAGATACATTTTGTCACACACACAAACTAAAAGCATCACAAAATACACGTTCTGTCATTCCTCATCTTGCAATTGGTAGCCACTAGGGTTTTTTTTTCCTTCCTATTTTAAATCTTAAGAACATGCTGCTGATTTACAAATATTTAACTTAGAAATTAATGGAAGAATAGAAGGTTTTACATAATAGATCAATTTAGTCTATATCAAAGGTGATAAACAATACATATGAATATAAGGAAAACCTGGGGGGAAAAATTCAGTGTCATTATGTTCAAGCTGGAGTGTGTGTGTGTGTGTGTATGTGAACACTGATTTGGCCTGAGGAGAAGACTAACCGAAAGACATCCAGCTGGCTTCTCTGTTTAAGGGAGGATTTGAAACTGGGTCTCCCTATGTCTAGCCCAGCACTGTAACATGCTGGCTGTCTTAATGCTTGCATTTATGTATACCATATGCAAGAAAGTGTATTTCACAGTTTCTGTATACTGCCACAGTCAGTAGACCTTAGGCAACATATGACATAATAATTAGGAAAATAAGAACAAGGAAGACACTACTAATAGATAACCCTATAAGAAACATTCGGTCCAGATTAACAATACATAGTATTGCTGTAACATTTTTCACAGAAGGCCAGGAAAGAAGAAATTCTTTAAATGTCCACAAGATAAGGAGTTCCAAAGTAAAGGGACCACCACAGAGAAGACCCCCTAATCCGGTCCATGTTCACCACATCACAGCCAGAGGATGGATTCTAAATAGATTTTCTCACCATGTTCCTTCCGGTTGAGAAGATTCAACCTGGGTAATGTAGTACTTAGTGAAAAATGGTCCTATACCATATATGACTTTAGAGGTCATCACCAGCACTTTTAGTTGGGACTCAAAGCTTGCAGGATGTAGTGGAGTGATTTTAGCAGTGGTGCTTGCTCAGCTAGCATTAGATTATCCCATCAACAATTTATCTGCTTCATTTTGTGCCAGCTGCAACATCCAGGTTCACTCCAAATGCAGCATTTTGGGGGAAAGTTAAAGCATGAGCTCTAAAATAGGAAAATCTGTTTTTTTTTTTTTTTAAATCCTTTAGCCTTATGCTGTAATCATAATCCTTGCTAAAACATTCAAGGTGGATGTTTTGAATTCTAGACCCAAGGTGTTTTATTTTCCCAAAAGCAACTGGACTTTCTGTTTTTTTCTTTGAAGACATTTCACTTCTCACCCAAGCAGCTTTAGCTTCTGATGAGAAGCGAAACATTTTTTTTAAAAAAGTTGCCTCTTGAAAAAGCATCTTTGGGAAAACCATTACCTGGAAGACTGAAAACTCCATAGACATTTGAATTCTTGAGTTTTCCAGAGGACTAAAGCATAAAAGGTCAATAGCCATAGATTAACCATTGACAAGAGTCCCCATGAACGCACAGAAAAAAACAGAGGAGAAAAAAAGGCAGCAAGGTGAAATGTAAGAAATGTAAGAAGATTATGGTCAGATGGGAATTAAATGAACATCTGGAGACTTTCAGTGTCGATCAGTCAAACTCAAGGCCAGTGGGGAGGATCTGGCCCATGGGGTGCTTAGATCTGGCCCATGGGGCTGCTCTGGAAACAGTGAAGGATCAACCCACGGTACCTCTGCCATCGAAAATGGGCTCCCAAGCTCCGTATTTTTGACTGCAACAAGCCTCCTGCAACCCTCTGCCAGTGAAAATGGAGCTCGGGAGCCCTCCCAAGCTCCATTTTCACTGGCAGAAGGTTGCAGGAGGCCGTCACAGCTAAAAAACAGAGCTCAGGAGCCCGTTTTTGCTGACAAAGCAATAGGGGCATCACAGGCGCTGACACGAATGACATTAAGCTGGCTATGCCCACCCGGGGCTCCCAAGATCAAACACAACCCTGATGCAGCCTTTCAATGAAATCCATTGTCATTCTGTTGGATTCTTCATACTTTAAACCTGGGCTGCACTGCACAAACATGGGATGTTGTTTATCAATCTCAAAATCCAGGACATATTTTCACTCTATATCCTCAGTTTATGACCACAAATGGAAACAGAATTTCCATTGCTGAGCAAGACCAGTGTCAAGTGACTCATACCTGATTTTATGACCTTTTTCATCACATTTTTAAAGCAAATAACTTGTTATGTCGTTAAGTGAATCTGCCTTCCCCTATTGATTTTGCATTCAGAAATAGCTGGGACGGTCACAAGTGGTGATCTCATGACTGGAACACCACAACCATCAAAAAGATATGCCAGCTTCCAAGTGCTGAATTTTTTTATCAATTAACCACAGGAATTCGGCAACAGTCGTAAATACAAGAGCTCATTCTAAATCTCATTTTTCAGTGCCATTGTAACTTTGAACAGTCATTAAATGAATGGTTTTTAAGTCAAGGATTACCTTTATGAGCTCTATATACTTTTGAATATTCAATTTCTAGAGACAGGGGAAAGTCTGAAATTAGACAATTAACATTGAGAAGGTATCCACAAGTCCTTTCAAGTGGTGGATTGAAATAATCGGAGCATCTAAATTGCTATTTTACTTTTCATTACCTTGCAGTTGGAACATCACTCTTGAAAGATAAGAAATGGATCCATTTTGAAGCAGCCTGTTGTTTTTACAGACTTGAAGTTTATTTGGAAAACCTGCAATAAAAGCGTCGCTTCAGAGAAGCTGCAAAAGAATTGTCTGTCAAAAATTGTGCCTATGACCTCATATAAACACATATACATAAAAATCTGCTCCAGATCCTTTGTTGGATAACTGAAGGTAGAACAAATCAACATCAGCTCTGTTTAAATAATGCCGCAGATGCATAATGCATCAGGAAATCTTCATATTTGCTGATTCCAAAATTCTAAAAAAATCTTGCTGTCATGTGCTTGCAGTCATAGCATGAATGTACATTCAACTAGTCCAAGAACTGAATCGAAAAATGAAACAAAGGATTTGAATGTTAAAATTTAGGCATCTGCTCCTTCAAATCCATTTTTAATTACATCTGACTCTAAGGAGTTTCCAAGGAGACCATCCTTCCTTCCTCTTTGTCTTATATGTAATATTCATAAAATAATAATAATACATGACAAAGTAGCAATGATGGCACATTGGAATATCTGCAAGGAATAACATTTGCCTGCAAGCAAGAACTGGTGGAACAGAAAATGGACAAAGTATAGAAAATGAAAAGCTAAAATATTGTGGGAGTTTGGAATTCAAATAGGCAAATACCTGTCATATACAAGCAGTCCTCATTTAGCAACCATTCACAGTTATGATGAAAAATTAACTTTACAATCAATCCTCACATTTATGACATTTGCAAGTCTGTAAAGAAGTGGAAACCGATGCAATCATATGCACAATCATGGTTTCTTTCAGCGACTATTGTAGTTACTAAACAAGGATTACCCGTAACACCCCAGATGTAACAATTGCCAGTAAGAAAGACAAAGTCCAGATAGTGGTTATGTTTTTAATTAGTTGTATTGCATTTGATGAGAGCAGATTTTTCTGTCTTAACTTACAGGACAAGAAGCAATGGATGGAAACTAACCAAGGAGAGAGCCAACCTAGAACTGAGGAGAAATTTTCTAACAGTGAGAACAATAAACCAGTGGAAAGGCTTGCCTTCAGAAGTTGTGGGTGCTCTGGAGGCTTTTAAAAAGAGACTGGACAGCCACTTTTCAGAAATGGTATCGTATCTCCTGCTTGAGCGTGGGGTTGGACTAGATGACCTCCAAGGTCCTTTCTAACTTGGTTATTCTGTTATTATTATGGAAGAGAAAGAACAGGAGAAAAATCACAAATACTAAAACCAGCAAATAGAAGAACGATTAAACAACAGAATAAGAGTTGGAAGGGACCTTTGAGATCCTCTAGTCGAACCCTTTGCTCAGACTGGAAACCTTGCCTGTCCAAGTCCTTGGGAAAGACTCAATAAGTAGTTAAAATAACAGGTCATTAAAGCACAGAAAGATATGCTCCAATAAAGCACTCTGATGTCAACTCCTTAAAAATAGGTACAGCATGAACAAGGTTTATTACGTCAATTCAATTTAATTTATTGGATTTTTAAAGCTGCTCAATTCCTAACAACGCCATCTATCAGGATTATCTTGGATTCTGCATGCGTATTGGGAGCCTTGGGAATGACATCTTGCATAGTTGACCGGAACCTTGCAGATATTTTGCGTAGGAACTAGTACATCTAGCATATGCTTTGACACTTAAGGAATCAAATGCAATAAATTGATGAGAACATATTCTAAGCTGGTTTCTAGATCATTTGTTGATATGAATGAGAGAACGATTCAAGAGATTTGAGGGAAAACAGGAAAGGGAAATTGAAATCGGAGATCATAACAATCATCACCAGAGGTTGCTCTTTTATTGGTTCTTAATTTGTAACTTTTGGGGGGTTACCATTAAGCCATAAACCACCATGGATGCTTGGGCAGGAAGTAAGTCCATAAATATAGTCAATGAAACCAAGATCCCAGAGCTATGCCCATTTTGTTGGGCTGTGCTGAGTTTTTTAGCTTCCTATGAGTAATAGTGGGATTGCTTCAACCACATATCTTAAATTAAGGCTTGCAGGAATGTTTGGTTCTGCTGACCAGAGTACAGTACTTCCTCTACTCCCCCCGCACACCTCACTTTGTGTTGCAGGGCTCAAAGCAAATAATGTTGTGCTCAAAGCAACGTGTGGCGCAAGAGGGCTACCGCACAGCATCAGAGCAATAATCTTTGGCAGCGTGTCCGTCAGGCATTTCAACATGTGCCTTGTACTATAGACTTGCTTCATGTCTGGTTTTGAAATCATTGGGTTGTAAGAAGACTGAAGAAGAGATAGCAGTCGTAGGAACATACATTCTCAGCGATTCCACTCTTGCTTTCTGAGGAAAGATTATTATATTCTGTTTATATTAGCTGAAAGATGAGAAAGAGCTGGTGCAAGATCCAAGTCAAATCAAAACCATAGGATCACTGAGGTTAGGAATTGTTTAGAAACTTGCCATCTGACACGGTTTCTCAAATCTGGCTATTTTAAGATCTGTGGACTTCAACTGCAGGAATTCCCCAGCCAGCATGCTGGGGAATTCTGGGAGTTGGTTCATAGAAATTAAAATTGCTAAGTTTGAGAAATATTGAATTCTAACCCAGCCCAACCAGGTAGCTAATATTTGTTGCTTTGGGAACATTGTGGAGTTATAATTTGAAGTATTTTGAGAAAATTTTTAAACATATTAGAATTAAAATTTCTAAACCTATTAGAAGACTCTCTTGCAAGTGATTAATCCCAGCCCTTTGAGGTTTTTTTTATGCATCATAGGTCAGTGTGTATCATCAGGAAATTCAGGGTGCAGCAGTAATTTTGAAATGCTCCTTGTAAGACTCAGAGTATGTTTCTATGTGTGTGTGGTGAGGGGGTATCCATGACAGCCTATCAACCCACACAATATATAGACTGGTCATCAGAACATAAAAGCAAGAAAGCCAGTTTGATCTAGTGGTTAAGACATGAAGCTAAAAGCCAGGGGACTGTAAATTCTAATCCAGCTTTAATGATGAAAGCCAGTTTCATGACTTTGGACCAATCGCCAGGAGACTGTGAATTTTAGTCCCACCTTAAGCATGAAAGCTAGCTGGGTGACTTTAGGCCAGTAATGCCCTCTAAACCCAATGCACCTCACAGGATTGTTGTGAGAAAAATAGAAAGAGAAAGGTGCTTTACATACGTTCACTGCCTTGAACTACTTATAAAATAATAAAGGCAATATTAAATGAATGAATGAATGAAAAATAGAAACAGAAAGGCGCATTATATATGTTCATTGCCTTGGATTACTTATAAAATAATAAAGGCGGGATAAAAATCATGCAGGAAGGAAGGACCGAGAGAGGGAGGGAGGGAAAGCAGGAAGGACACACACACTTGGGGCTCCTGGCCCAGAATCAGAGCCAGGTCTAAGGCCTTAAGAAAAGCCAGTGCCATTTTGATTTCTGGAAGGAGAATGTTCCAGAAGGCAGAAAGGAACAAAGGAGAATGTTCCGCTACGGCAGAAAAAAGCACATCTTCTAGGCCCAACGAATTAGCATTACTTAGTCAACTGCCCCTGAACTATCTGAAATATAGCATTCATTTTCCACAATGAAAAATCTGCAGCCTTTATTGAGAGAGAGAGAGAGAGAGAGAGAGAGAGAAGCTACACTATCAAATGTTGGAACTAAACAGCAAGCATGATTTTTAAAAGGGGAGAGATCGTATGCATAACAAAATTTCACATCAGAGAAATATATGTGTCAAAGGATGAGAACTGGGGGAATTATATTTGAGTAGGTTGACTGTTGTGTAAAAAGTGCATAGAAAGTCTCCATTTATGACGTGGATAAATTTCTTATCTGTTGTGAGCCTCACTAAATCACTTAATGAGATAGGCAGCCATACAAATAACAACAACAACAATAATAATACCTAGGATACTGGCAGCAATCCGTATCAACCATCAGAGCCAGTCAATAATATTTGTGATAATTTTTAAATGTTCAGTTGACTGAGTTTCATGTTTAATGAATAAAAGTTTATAATAAATGCTCTGGGACTTTAGAAAGCAAACAGATAAGCCGCTGTCAAACTCATGAATGTTGGCTGGGTGACTTTGGGCCAGGAGACTATGAGTTCTAGTCCCGCATTAGTCATGAAAGGCAGCTGGGTGACTTTGGGCCAGTCATTCTCTCTCAGTCCAATCAATGTCACAAATGATTGTCGTGGGAAAATAGAAAGAGGAAGAAGTACTATGATGCTTTAATCCTATAATTATTTTATTTTGTTTCTCTATTATTGTAAGCCAGCCAGAGTCACTTGGTAGAGAGATGGATGGCATATGAATTAAATTAATGAATGAACAAACAAATAAAAATCTTTTCCACCTTGAGTTACTTAAAAAGGGGGGGATAAATAATCTAAATAAATAAATAAATATCTTTTTACAAGTTTTATTACCAAGCCAGGTATTTTCCATCCCATACCTGTGCGTTTGATTTTTGTTTTCTACTGGGATAACTTTCCACCCAGCTCTGTTAAATTGTATTCTGTTACTATCAGCTTATTTCTCCACCGTATAAAAAATCATTTGAATTTCATTTCCATTTTTTTAAAGTATTAGCTACCCACTCCATTTTTTATTAACTGAAATTTGATACGGCTTCCATCCACTTCCACATCCAAGTCCAGCATTGAAAAGTAGAGTGCCTAGGACTACTGCTTGCAATACTTACTTCATACTTCTCTCCAATTTGAGTGTGTTTATATGATCTTGTCTTCAATGAACTTAGCCTTATTTGAGAAGGAAAGACGGAGCTAGGCAGCAATAAAATACAGAGGAGACCAAATATGATTATTATATTTAATATAATCTGCATCCTGGATCTCACTTATAAATGTTAGTTTTATAAATATATGTTAATTCTGTATTAAACTTTATTTTATCATTTATCAAGGTAGAATATATTTGTAGCAAAAAAGAAAAGCAACAAAGATGATTAGGGAACTGGAGGCTAAAACATATAAAGAACAATTGCTGGAATTGGGTATGTCTAGGCTCTAGTTTAATGAAAAGAAGGACTAGGGGAGACATGATAGCAGTGTTCCAATATCTCAGGGGCTGCCACAAAGAAGAGGGAGTCAAGCTATTCTCCAAAGCACCTGAGGGCAGGACAAGAAGCAATGAGTGGAAACCAATCAAGGAGAGAAGCAACTTGGAACTGAGGAGAAATTTCCCTTCCATTAATCAGTGGAAGAACTTGCCTTTAGAGGTTGTGGATGTTCCAACACTGAAAGTTTTTAAGAAGAGACTGGACAACCATTTGTCTGAAATGGTATAGAGTTTCCTGCCTGTGCAGGGGGTTGGACTAGAAGACCTCTAAGGTTCCTTTCAACTCTGTTATTCTATTAAGTTCTTCTTGTGTTGATCTATGACTGCAATACAGGTAGTCCTCAATTTAAATCACCATTGGTTGTTTAAAATTTCTGTTGTTAAGCAATGCTGTTGCTCAATGAGCTTTGCCCCCTTTCTTGCCACAGTTGTTAAATGAATCTGAGCAGTTTTTAAGTTAGTAACAGAATTGTGATTGTGAATCTTATTTCACCACTGACTTTGCTAGTGAGAGGTTACAAAAGGTGATTACGTGACCCCAGAGATTGCAATTGTCATAAATATGAGTCAGTTTCCAAGTGGCTGTAAACGTGAAAAAAGTGTCATATAACAGATTCTAACGAAGGGACTAACATGTCTCTGAAAATCTGAGGCTGATTTGCTGTGCTAGTGATTATGCTGAAGCTATTTCTTCCCCATAAAAATGGATTGTTTCATTCTGTCAACCTTTTCATGAAACAAATGTCTTGCAATGTTTTTTTAATTTGGAAACAAGGTTCTTTCCAGGCAGAATTAGAGATTAACAATGCAGCCTTTTAAAGACTAATTAGAAGCTGATTGGCACTTACTCCCAAGTAACACTTTGATGAATCAGATAAATCAATCAGAGAAACAATTGGTTTCTTTTTAAAATGTTGGACCATTTTCATCCTTTGTTGGCCAAATCAGCACTTCTCACCATTTCTAGCATATAGCTATGGAAAAGGCATAAATAAGATGAAAACAACAAATGCAAAAACTGAATCGAACCAGACAAGACTAAAGTCTGACAATCTGGATGGCTTTTTCCCTGGCCTCCTGTGGAGCTTAAAAAACATGTGGAACAAAATATCATTTTGAGGAAAACACACCAGAGATTTGTCATAGCATTTCAGCACCACTGGGACTGATAAGTCACATTGAATAAAAAATCCACCTCTGAACACTCTCTCCATATTCATTCACAAACTATCTAAATGCAATAAATTATGTGGGAATGTGGCCATAATAAGAAGCATATGGTTGCAACTTTTAAAATCAAAGTTGGCAGTGATGTGAGTACAGTCGAAAAAAAGAGGCATTTTCTTCTTTCTTGGGCGAGAAGGAGATAACCTCCCACACGCTAAGCAGTAAACAGCATCTCTTGGTCACTTAACAGACAAACAAGGGAACAGAACCAAAAAAATATCACAGAAAGACACAATGCCTCCACTCTCCCCCCCCACCTTTTTTTTTCTTTTTAAATATTGCTAAGGCTCTTCTCTATCTGGTTCTGCATCATTTTACCAGAATAGCCTCATGCTCTCTTTGACTTTTATCAGCCCCTTTGAACTTATTTTTGTTCTGTTCACTTGAAAACAAAACAGCAAAGTATGTTTTTTTTAAGAGAGATAAAAGAGGGAGAAAGGGATGCCTGATTTCCAGATGTCTGCATATCAACCAAATACATTAATTAATTAATTAATTAATTAATTAATTAAGGCTTCTGGAACTGTCAGTTCCCCTCAGGACATCTCTTTGGGCATCTTCGAGAGATCTAATACCTAAAGGCCTAACATTTCTAGAGGATTGAAAAAAAGTATGATCAATCCAAGTAATAACCAGAAAGCATAGTTCCACTGATCTGGATTATAATCCGTTTATTTGGAGGCAGGAAAAAGTATTTGCTACACTCAGTGGTTACAATAACCAGCCGCACCCAAACCCAGAACTGTTTGCATGGAGAAGTGTTAGTCCTCCTTTGGACTTCTGCATTTTATCTGCTATTGCAGATTTGGCAAGAACATAATGTTCTGAATATTTGCTGCATGCAAATGTTGGCTGAAGTATGTCATACTTTCTCCCGTTTCCCCAGTTCTCAAAGTAAGAATTGCCCCAATTCTTCTTGAGGTTATTCTGATACACAAAGAGGATTAGGGATGAATGACACAGAATAGTAACACTATTTTATTTTAATTATTTATGTTTTTTTTAATGTCTTGCCCAGAGCTCAAGCTGGTCAAGCTACAGGGGTGGGATGCTACCGGTTCACTCCAGTTTGGATGAACCCGTAGCTAATTTTATGGCTGTTTTATGGCCAGTTCAGTGAACTGGAAAATCCCACATGGCCCATTTTGGATCCCAGATAAGTACAGGGCCTGTGTGGAGACTCAGGGAGGGTGAAAAAATGGGCCTCCTAGAGGCTCCAGAAGGCCAGAAATGGGCCCATTTCTGGCCTCCAGAGGGCCTCCAGAGCCCGGGGAGGCCATTTTTGCCCTCCCAAAGGCTCAAGGAAAGCCTCTGCAGGCCAGGGAAGGCAAAAATGCTACCCACCGCCATGGTGGAGACTGACTAGGCCACACTCACCTAGTCATGCCCACCCGGCCATGGCCTACCCAGCAACCCAGGCAGAGAACCAGTTGCTAATTTTTTTTTAATATAAATTTTATTTGGGTTTTCACAAAAACATAATACAAATAAAACATCTTTTTTTGAGAATAGCATGAGAATAGCATGAGGCTATAGAGCACTGCACACTAGAACAACTAGACACAAACGCCATCACTCTGCTAAACAAATAATTCCCTCAACACTGTCTGCATTGCTGTTACTATCAATCCTCTCATTGTTCTTATCACCCATCCCCTCCCACTTGTGACTGTATGACTGTAACTTTGTTGCTTGCATCCTTACAATTTATATTGACTGTTTCCTAGTATGATTTGATTGCTTATTTGTACACTATGACTATAATTAAATGTTGTACCTTATGATTCTTGACAAAAGAAAAAAATTATTTTTATGTACTCTGAGAGCATATGCACCAAGACAAATTTCTTGTGTGTCTAATCACACATGGCCAATAAATAATTCATTCATTCATTTTATCAGCAGCAATTATGCTGACACTCAGTCTTTGATTGGCAGCTGAGTCCTACGGCCACCCTTTAATGGTCACACTATGGGAATTGACTTTGTAGTTTCCTTAGAATCAGTCTTCCTAGTCAGTCATGCTGAGGAATTACTTACAGCAATATCTATAGGATGAGTGATCAGAACATCAATGTGAGTGTAACTTCGTCAAATACCCTGGTTGTTCTTCCCAGCATTAGATGAAGTGGCTTCATTTTTGCCCAAGGATACCATTGGCCCTGTTCAATAGCTGCACATCTACTTATCCCGAAGGGCAGAAACCTTTGTGATCACAAGTGTGAAAGGTGTGTGAGATATTTGTGTGAAGATCTGAGGGTCCCAATAGCCTACAGCCAGTATTCATTTTGAAGAAAACATGGGCAGGATCAGGTTGCCCAGAATGAATAAAGCTGAGCAAATTGTTCCAATAGCACAAGCTTCAAACAATTTTCCACTTTAGCTTTAAAAGCTCCATTACCTAGTTCATGGATGAGAACTTATAGAAACATTGCTACAAATTGACCTTTGGCAGTTCTTCGTTTCCTTCAACTTTTCTTTTTTAATCTGATAATCCTTAGCAGTAAGTAAGCATGACAGGAAGACCAAGTGGAAAATTACAGATTATGAGAGCCAGCCTATGCCAAAAGGATCATGTCATAAATGTGCCATTATTTTGAGCAATATGAGAGGTAATTAAGTGATCCGGCTAAAGATGCTCTGAAACAGGTTTTTCCTGGAACAATCTTTGTCAAAAACAAAGATGCATAAATTCCTCAAAGCTGTTTTCACTCAGTTTCTCATGTTCATCTCAAAGCCCACTTTTACATTCATAATTTTTCTTCCCCAACATTTAGCTGGAAATTAATGTACATTTCCATACATTTTTACCAATGTTTTAATCAATGCAGACTTGGCAAACTACTGCAAATCTTTCTAAAAATCTGCTAGCAGAGGTGTTTCCTACCATCGCTGTTCTAAATGGAAAACACTGACATTACATTTGTTTTTGGGATGTGATTTTTAATAAACAAATAGCATTGCTGTTAAATTTTGCTGTTTTGGAGTGTTTTTCCTTTACACAGTATTAGGGTAATGTCTTATTGGATAAGTGATGGTTCTTCTTCTTTATTTCTTATAAAGCCATAGTTGGTTTAGAACCAGAACTTTAAAAAGATGTTTCCTTCTCCATGGATTATTATTTATGATCACGTTGTGGCCTGCCAGTAGCCAGCAAAGCTGGCAGCAGACTCAGACAGTGAGAAGGTTGGGGAGGAACATGGGCCAGTCCTGAAGTCTGGGGAAGGCTCTGATGAGATGCTCTGCGTCAGAGGCAGAGATGGGGCCAGGGCGGTCTGACAGTTATTAGCTGCCTTCAGAGTTGGAGATCAGTGGGGCAGAAGAGCAGCTGGAGTGTGTTCCAAGTGTACACATGCACAGAGCTGCCAGGAGAAGGGAACAGTTAAGGAACAAGGGTCAACTCAGGAGTAAAGGCTCAGGTGGACAGTGAATGGCCTCTCCCATAGGGAATAAAGAGGAGCGAAAGGGGAGTGGTGTTTGCAGGAGACAATCAGTTCAATTCATTAGAGTGAAGATCTGTTCCTGACTTCTTGTCAAGTAATTGCTGCTACAGCGTGGCGTTTGGAAGATATCGGCCTGGCAACTCTCCAAGCCTGATAAAGGTCTGTAATTGTGAAATCTCATGAAAGACTGTTTGCTGGGATTTTGCTGGAGAGGAATTCACTTTAACCTAAATAAAAGGGTTTTTTTTCAGAACAAGGAGTTTGCTTTATGATCTTGGGAAGCTTAGGTCAGAACGGATCATTACAGCTAGGCCTTGAATTATGACTGTAATTGGGACCAGAATTTATATTCTAAGCAAGGCAGTTATTAAGTAAGTCAGGCCTGATTTTACAATTTTTTTTGCTAACCTTATGAAACAAATCACTGGATTTGTTAAGTGAATTCCACACTTGACTTTGCTTGTCTGAAGTTGACTGAGTAGCTCACAAACAGCGATCACAGGAACTCTGCAACCATTGTAAATATAGTACATACCGCTTGTGAAGCACCAGAATTTTGATCTCATGGCTGTGGGGATGCTACAGCAGTCCTCAGTGCAAGGACTGGTTGTAAGTCTCTTTTTTCAGTACCATTGTAACTTTCAATTTTGTTGCTAAATGAGTGGTTGTATCGGAAGTCCAGTTTAATGATTAAGCACACAGAGAAGGAAGGTAGATGGGGAAAACAGACAGGTCTTTACTGAAGTGCCCTCATGGTTATTGAATTCTTTTTTGAGAAACTTAGATTAATAACTTGTTGCGACACAGATAATCAGCTATGATTGCAATGATATTTAATGTCCTTTGCATGCACCTGTTACTTTCTGATTATTTCAGTCTTGGCTGGTTGCCTCCAAATCTCACTTCACATTTTTGGCATCATATGGGATGCATTCATTTAGTCAAATCCATGGGCAATGCTTAAATAATTGCATGATTGGCACATCCATCCACAGCCACACATGATATATGGATGAAGTTTTCCACAATTTTAACCTATAGTAGTTCTTCTAAAATCCTATATACATATGGGAAAGGTTAAGCTTGTGTGTATTGAGGGAGAACTCCACATGAAAGAGCAATATTATTTATTATTTACTTAGTAGCCTACTATTTAGAAATGCAGTTCACATTATGCTACTGAACCTTTATCATTCAGCAGCAGAATCTTCTCAGTGGGATACGATTCTTCTCTGCTACAGTGAATAGCTTCAGGGCTACAGGATCAACTGAGACAGATGAAGGAATCAATATGGGAGGAAAAAGGAAAAAGAGGAGCAGGAAAGGAAGGGAGGAGGGACGGAGAAGAAAAAAATCCATGCAGATAAAGAAGAGTGAAATTAACATTCATTTTTTTCATTGTGGGAGATATTTCCTTTCTGTTTATTATAATGCAAAATCTAATTCCTCATTCATAAATTTAGTATTCATCATTTATATCATTCTGTTTATTATAATGCAAAATCTAATTCCTCATTCATGAATTTAGTATTCATCATTTAGATTTTAGAATTCAGAAACCCTTGAGCTAGCCTGGCACCAGCTCAAAAGTTTCAATTGTTTGGGGTAAGATTTTAACCTGGAATTGTATGTATGTATGTGTGTTTGTGTCTCTGTGTGTATGTGTTTGTTTGTTTATCTATCAAGTTTAGATAAGGGTTTACAACCAGAGGTGGTATTCAACAGGTTCTGACCAGTTTTGGAGAACTGGCAGCAGAATTTTTGAGTAGTTTGGAGAACCGGCAAATACCACCTCTGACTGGAGATTTTACAGTATCCTTCCTCTTCCACGTCTACCAAGCCACGCCCACAGAACGGTAGTAAAAAAAATTTGAATCCCACCACTGCTTACAACATTAAATAAAACAGCCAGTATAAAACTGATAACACTTCATAAAAACTGTGTGAAGTAGTTCCAAGTTGCACTAGCAATTGCATTTAAACTTATATACCACTTCATAGTGCTTTACAGCACTCTCTGAGAACTTTACAATGTCAGCAAATTATCCCAACAATTTGGGTCCCCATTCCATCCTTCCATCCTCAGAAGGATGGAATGCTGAGTCAATCTTGAGCTGGTCAGGATTGAACTCCAGGCAGTGGACAGAGTTTGCCTGCAATACGGCACTCCAACCATGACATTACAATGGTTCCTATATCCAAATGACTTGCAGGTCTGGAGGATACAATGAACTTGTGTTCAAACCATGGTCAGTCACTGAAATGAAATTATCAATCTAAACACATTCACCAGAGAGATATAGGAGATGCATTTCTTTCTTTCTTTTTTTTAATAAGTTTTTATTTTATAACATACAAAAAATCCAATTTCAATTGAACAGTGTGTTGTCTGGGTACAAATCATTTTAGGAAATAATAATCACAGTATTTACAACAATATTCATTGCATTAATATCAATTGTATTAATGTTAATAACCACAATAATCATACTATTTGTTTAACCAAGTTAATGTATCTTCCTTATAATCACTAATCCTTTCATATATTTCCCTGTTTATAGCGCCTGTTTTTGTCAGCTAATCATTGAAAAAATAAGTCCTAAGTCAAAAAATATTCAGTTTCTTCCTTTTCCTTAATTTTAGCTTATCCATTTCTACACATTCTAATATTTTTCTAATCACATCTTCATCTGTTGGGACCTCTTCACTTTTCCATTGTTGTGAAAATACTATTCTCGTTGCAGTCAATACATGTAAAATCACATTCCCT
Organism: Notechis scutatus; assembly: GCF_049901735.1. NCBI lineage: Eukaryota > Metazoa > Chordata > Lepidosauria > Squamata > Elapidae > Notechis > Notechis scutatus. Next base: position 14,581,805 of record NC_142025.1, on the reverse strand, counting down.
TTGTTATACCTCTCTGGTAGAATGCCCAGCAAAATGTTTCTGGTTTCAAATCTATATGTTGTTTTATTATTTTTGTAAGCCATGTATGCATTTTTGTCCAACATTTTTTTTGCTTTTTGACATGTGTTGTCAAAAAGTTGGAAATGCAACCAGATATCGAACATTTTCAGATTTATCCTTAAACATCTTTGTTAACCTTGAGGGCAGAAAATGCCATCTATAAAACATTTTATAAAGATATGCAGTAGACATTGTTGATTTATAATTTCTATCCCATAATTTCTGCGCAGGATATGTATTTCTGAGGAGCTGTGATTGCATCCTACCTTAACAATGCAAATCCATGTGATTGTGGTATTTCTTTGCAGATGAACTTTTGGACATGGTTGTGGGTATGTATTTGGGAACAGTTTGTCATTGCTTTCTTCGAGGATGTTTTTTGACTTCCCAGTTTAAACTACAGTCTCCATATTCCTATTCAGGTATTAATACAACCCAAGTATTAACAAGATCCCATCAGGCTTAGCTTTTGAGCCAGACAGGATGAAACAAGTGCAGCTTGTGCCATTGTATTTAAAAGAACTCATTGGACCAGTGGTGGGATTCAATTTTTTTTTACTACTGGTTCTGTGGGCTTGGCTTGGTGGACATGGCAAGGGAAAGATATTACAAAATCTCCATTCCCACCCCACTCCAGGGGGAGGATACTGTATATTCCCCATTCCCTCCCCACTCCTGGGGGAAGGTTAATGCAAAATCCCTCTCCACCCCAATAACCTGCTTTCCAGTTCCGTTCTCCTGTGCAGGGCAACAAAAGAAGACCCAGCTGATCAACTGGGGCTCAGGAGGCAGAGAATAGATGGGAGTGGGGCCAGTCAGAGGTGGTATTTGCCGGTTCTCAGAACTACTCAAAATTTTCGCTATCGGTTCTCCAGAACTGGTCAGAACCTGCTGAATACTACCTCTGCACTGGACTCTCTCTCAAGGATGTATCTGAATTCTTCTTGTGGTCCCAATGAGTCTCTGTCTCCTCCAACATCCCTAGGCTACTTGATTTTGGGATGTCCCCCATGGAACCATGCCATGTATGCACAGTGCAACTGTTTGCTTCCTAGTCTTTGAACATGCCACTGAAATAAAAGATTGAAAATGGCTGATGTGCACAATGGGTGGACAACTTATCGTACAAGACAGGAAACGGATTGCCAATTTCCTACCACAAGAGGAAAACAACAATCTTGAGGGCATTCCTGAGTAGAAGAAGAAACTCCATTATGTTTCCCCTCTTCCCCTAACCTGACCTGTAACAGATTTTCTGGAGCCCTTAATTAAATAAATAAAAAAATGTAGAGAAGCATGGCATTGATCCTGAAGAAAAATGCAAGAATTGTTAATTAAACATCTATTTAGCCTTGGAAAGGAGAGAAAGGTAGAGAAAGAAATTGAAGGTAATCTCACCTTGCTTCTTTTTACTATAAGAGGGAGCAGAAGGAAACTTTATGTTTTCAGGATTCTCTTGTTATACCTTACAACAATACAGTAATCCTGTTTCTTAACCTGGCTGACCTTGAAAAGGCTGTCACACTGCTAAAAATGGCCATTTAACTACAACATTTCAGAAATGGATGCTAAGGGGCCCTAAAAGCTACAACAATTGGACTGGGAGGCATTTTAGCTGCAGATACCCAGATATTACGATACTATACTTGTGTTCTGATGTGGCCCCATTCTTTCACAACATTGGTAATAAAATCTCCATTTGGTACAATGAACAACAGCAGCAACAGAGAAAAACACAGCAGACCACTATTGGATAAACTAAACTTGCTTAAACCGAATAATTTTCTGAACAATGTTCTACTTTGAGAAAAGGGGCCCCTAAAGCAAAGAGCACCCCAAGGTTGCTCTCTCATCCACACCCTATCAGAAAACCTATCACCAAGGTCAAAATATGGAAGAGAACATTTTCATTGTGCCTTGTAGTATGAGCTGGCTAGGATGTATCCATAACATTTCCTGGACATAAATCATTGCCTGAAATATCTAAGGTTAAAATTAACTTCAAACAGCATCTTTAGGAACAAAGAGTAACCCCAGCAGCCCTTCCAGGGCAAATGTAGAAGATCCTAAAAGGAAATGTCCAGCAGGACTCTCATCAGCATATTTTATACTAATTGCAACTTCTAACATATCTTCCAAAGGGTGCTTACAAAGAAGACTTTTCTCTGGAGATCCCATAAGATACAGAAAGTCCTCCATTAAAGTTTTAACTTTATATGTCAATTGTACATGAGAAAATCTAAAGCTAGATTTATTGAGCACTATTGCAGAATTGAGATAGCACTACGACTCAATCTGTACAATACATTAAATCCTCACATGGGTGAATTAAAAACCATTTGAAGGCTCAGTCAAAAGAATAGCTTAACATGATGATCTAGTTTACATAAAATGCCAAAAAAAGAGAGAAAATCTCTGAATTCCCCTTGTTGAAGAAAAACAAATCTTACTCAATTCAATTTTTTTCATAATCTAATGTATTGCAAATCTAAACTATGACTTGTCCAAATGCAACAAATTTGCTTTACTGATAGTTCAACAAAAATGTTTATCATACAGAAATATCAAGTTTATATGATATTAATGTTTCAAAATCAGAAAAATATAGGTCTGTTTAAGGTCAGGGGTTTGTCACCAGTTCTAGATATTTTGGTTTTTTAAAAAATTGGTGTTAACATCAATTGGAAAATCACAAATGTTTGAAAATCTCAGGACATCATTTCCTTGTGTTATAGAAAATTTTCAAAATGCAGACTGAATCATAAGGTCATGAGTAACATTTGCTTCACTCCAATGTGTTCAGAGAATGGATATTGCATTATAATGGAGAATTTATTTCCAATATGTGATGATTTTATATTTGATAGGTGTTGAATATAGGATGGGATGAGAAATGTATGAAGATCGGACTTCTGTAAAGAGCATTATTAAATAGAAACGCGAGAACACTAGAATTACAAAAATCCTTTCATTGGATAAAGTGTTACATATTTTCCTAACAAACATACCCCCCACACACACACACACTTACACCCCCCCACACACACATATATCCTGCTTGTGTTATAAATTAATGAATGACTAAATGAAAGGATATTGCCAATTGTGGCATGTGTTGATTGCACCTGCTTGAACATGTTTATCTTTCAAAACTTCATTTCTTCAAATATTCCACTCTTCTCCCAAGAAACAATTATCTTAAAGTCATTAGAAATTTTTGAAAACTTTTTGAAAACTTGTCGTTCTTTTTTCTGAATGGATGACAACTACATGCAACAAAAGTTGAATAGAAGCTCATTGAGCTGAGCTCAATTTGTGATATGTACATGTGCATATAGTTTTTAAGCAAAAATATGGAGGCAAACATTTTTGCTCTTGTTTCTTCTTCTCCTCCTCCTCCTCCTCCTCCTCCTCCTCCTCCTCCTCCTCTTCCTCCTCCTCCTGTCTACATTCTTTAGATATTCTGAAAGTGTCCCATCTAAGTATTAACATATGTGATGTTTTCTTAATTTTTTCAAGATCAAACAAGGTATATGGATGGAGTGATGTGTTTCTTCATGCTCTTAAAATGATGTTGGGAATCAGTGCTTCTCAAGCTGCTAAAATCGCTACCCCCTATGATGAATGCCATAATACATCACAGTGATCATGGACATCTGGTTCTCTTCCTTCACACAAATATCAGTTTTGAGGGAAACACATTAAAAATCGTGTCACTGTAATCCCCCCCCCAATCGTAAGGACTTTCACTCAGATAGAAAACTGGGGGTGGGGAACACTCTTCTGCATTACACTGTCTCCATGCTAGTTGACATCAAAGAGATTCCCAAGGATCTGTTAGGTCTTATCTCTCTTCACAGAGATGCATTTTCCACGTCTTCCAGGCCAAAGTGCTGAATGTAATCAAATCGCAAAGTAGATACTTTGCATCTGATGAACTTCTTTACACAATACTGCTGCAGCATTAAAAGATGACAAATTATCAGGGTTTAGTAGCAGAAATCAACAGCTTTCAAAGTTCACCCTGTCACAATTCCTTTTGGTCAAAGAAGAAACGTTCAGGTCCCTGATTAGTAAATGTACCTCAAGCATCCCTTTTCCCCTCTATAATTATTCTACAAAAGTTAATGATGAATCCTTTTCAAACATACCAACCAGTGGCAAATCTGTTGAATTAGGGGCATGGCTCGGTTGAACACATCTTGAGCAAATGAATTGTTCTTCAGTTTAATTTACCATCAACCCAGATCCTCAAGGTCCTGAGGAATTAATTAGAAATTAGAGTTGGGACTGACCATAATGCACTCAATTCTATTAATATAAAATATTTAAAAAGCCCTTTAACCAGGTTATTTCCAGACTTCCATGAACTATAAAAGAAGTAATGTTAGGCCTTGAAACAAAGGTAAATGAAATCTATCTTATAAATGCTAAATTCAAACCAATATTATACTTTGGGGTAATGGGCCTATTTCAAAATGGCTTGGAACAATCAACAAATATTCATGAGAATATGCTTGTGAGGCTTTCTCTACCAATCTTCTAATCTTCTAGAATATTTCTACCAATCAAATTTACCTTTTTTTTTCAGTGAGCAGCAAATCATTGAGCCTCTACCTTCTGACATTTTTATTTTTAAATTAATCTTAGGACATTATTGGAAATATACAATGCTGGAGGTTAGTGTTTTCTTTGGCAGTATCCCTCCTCCTCCTCCTCCTCCTCCTCCTCCTCTGTTTTATGCATAGGAGGACTGGGAGTCACCAAGGGAAGTTCCTCTGATTTACACACATCTCCGAATCAATTGCAATCAAGGATTCTACAGTTTGGCTGGTTAATCAGAACAACGCAATAAATATATTTCCAGAAATGGGTAGACTGCCATTGTTTATTTCACGCCATCAGTTCAACATTCCAATCACATTTGACAAAATCTAATGTGCAAGTGTTAAAGAAATATCCTTCTGGGTTCAGTTCCAACTGGGGAAAAAGACACTGGAAACATGGAGGCTATTTGGAAAGATGGTTTAATGGTAGACAGCAGGACCACATGGCTTGGAGCTCCAAAGTGAAAAAGAAAGGATGATCATATACTTCAAGGTGAGAAGGTCAAGAAGGGAAGACCAAGATGCTGAGAGACCCTTATATAACCTCTGTTGGGCCCCACCTTAGTGTTTCCTTTTCCTGTGTACGAAATATATCCCATTGGCTGTCAGACTCCTGGGGGCGGGGTCTTAGCTAACTTTGTAGGCTTTGTCAGGACCACATGGCTTCACCTGAGTGTTGGCTGATACAATCTTCCCAGGCCAGGTGGTGAGATGGGTAGACCCTTTATTATGTAGAATATTCCGGCCTAGGCCTTAATGGCCCATTAGCAAAGGTAGGGGGGGATTGAGTTTCTGCTTCTCTGAGTTTCTACTTTACTCTTTTCAGGGGAAATATTCTGCCTTTTTAATATTTCCCAGGATATTTTTCTAGGAGAGGGGTGGGTGCTAACTTCCTACACAAGTCTGCAACTCTTTCCCATACTTCATCTTAAGTCTATATAGTGTGCAGTTTTGTATGTGATCCTTATGTCCTTTCTCCACACCAACCTTCTTGTTTTATTTATCATCTTGCCACAGGATGAATTCTGGAGAACCCAAAGTCTTGTACATGTTTGTATAAGATGGTGTACATGGTGATTTGGCCATTTTTCTCTACCCAACATAGATATTTTGGTTTATTCATCTGATATTCTTTAGGTATTTAATTGTGTCTTTTAAAAAATGCATTTTGTTAACACCATAAGAAAGGAGTTTGCTTCCCAACTTTGAAATCGAGGAATACATTTCACTCTTTGATTCATCTGAAAACTATATAGCACTTCCACCAACCCTTTCAACAAGAAATCCAGATTGCCCAATAAAACTTGATGTAAAAAACACATGTCTTCATTCTACATGATGCATTTGTTGTCTTTTAAGGGTTATGAATAGACAAGATTGTAGATGAAGGCTGATTTGTGGATTTGTGACTCAGCATGGCTTATTCCTGTGTGATTGTATATGGATTATGGGTTTTTTTGTATCTGAGAGAGAACCTCCTATATCAAGGTGAATGATTCAGCTTAAGGTATGGGAAAGAGTTATGTACAAAATCAACTTTTGAGTAACACAGACAAAACCTTAGGCAGAATTCATCACTCATCAATCTACCATCAATGAATGAGTGATTGTCCTCAGACAACCCTGTTTCTGTCTCCATGCATCTCTGTGTTTCATTCTACAATCAATGGCAATGAGGCACAATATTTAATATCAAAAGCCTATGGCCATAGAGCTGGGGGAAAACCATATGCAACCCAAAAACTAGACCATCTAATAAATAGGTATGCCCAGGACAAATAACAATTGATTCATATTTTTTTTAATGGAGGATTATATAAGTCTACTTTTATGGACATCTGTAAACCACCATGAGTCCACATGAAATCAGCACCATACTGATATTGCAACTAATGATTTCTAAATGTAAATTAATTTCAAATTATGTTAATTTTATAGTTAGATATTATTACAGATAGTTCTCAGATTACCGTGATAGTTACGATGATCAGAATTTCTGCTGTTAAGTGATGTGGTTGTAGAGTATAACCCATGTGACCACATCATAGGAGCAGCAATCCCAGCAATCCTAATTACCATTATTAAGCATGACTATGAGACCTATGATTTCCTGCTGGTGTTCCATAAAGTCAGTAGTGAAGCTGGAAAGAAGGCAAAAGCTACAGGATAGCTTCCAAGCAGGGCAGCAGGGAAGTGAATGCTATGGAATGCAGGTGGACAAAGGAGAGGTGCTATGATATCAAGTGAGCACCAAGTTGGCAACTATTTTTCATGCAGACCTACTAAATGCCAGATGACACACCGAAGGTGGAGAGATATTTGTTGTCATACCAATTTTCCTCTGAAGCTAGCATTTGAAGGCAGGGTTGTCCCAAGACCTGCCTTGAATATATTCAATTTCCTTTTAAAGCCTTCCAACTTGGTGGTCATCACCATATTTTCTGATGTAATCCAAGGTAGTGATGTATTCTACAAAGGAGTATCAAAAGCTTTGGCATTTGCCTGGAAGAGAAACTGGAGCTTTGCAATAAATGAATCTCTTTTTAGATAGTCTGTATTTATTTCCATCATGATAATTGCTGTGGATCACGTAACTCTACCTCAGATAGTAGATACATTTTTTTTGAAAGTATGGAAAGGCCTCTACATGTTAAAAATCAAAAAGAAAAAAAATACCCTTCCTTCTTCCTTCTTTATGTGAACTGATTTAGGCAATTGCCTAAAAACCAAAGGCTTGTTTGCAGAATGGAGAGCAAATGGATGAAGCAATGAGTTATGCAAAGTGACTGCCTGTTTTGCTGTCCTTTATGGACTTGGAGTTTGTATAAAAGTCTTTAGTTACAGGAACATTATTTATTTATTTAGAATATACCGTAACATACATGGACCAGCAATATGCATTACATTTTCGATTAGTAGAACCCAATAAAATATAAATGTTAGGAAGATTTATGTTCAAATACCAATGCCATCTAACCATTGAAGTGCAGCATAGTTTATATGAAAAAAAAAAAATCAGATACTGGACCAGTATATGCCCTCAGCTTACAGTTCGTCACAATGTGATCTGCAGTTTGAGGTGGGACTCCACATTTGCACTGAGGGGAGTGCAAATGCCCCCTTTATATAGTGTGTCCCAGAAGATGGGATATGAATCCTATTTCAGGATTGTGCATTGCTGACATGGTAGTTAAAAGCCTTTTTTTTTTTTTACAGGATCCTTTATACGTCTTCCTATAACTGAGCATTCAGTGACCTATTTGCCTGGCAGCCGGACTGTTCTTTACACTTTCCTGGCTTTCAAAATACATGGCAAACAAAAATGAAAACAAAACAAATAGTTCATTTCAGGCCCAAATGACAAAGGAGATCAGAATACATGAATGTTATAGTTGTTATAGTTCTTTATTTATAAGAGTATGCAACAGAACACAAGAATGTTGACTCAAAGTAAAGGATTTCATCTCATCCAACTTGTAACTGACCCAATGGCAAACTTGTAAAACTCACAAACCTGGATTGAGGGATGATAATATATTCCACTGTCATTTTCTAAAATCTCTTAATTAAAATATGATGCTTGGGTTTTAGCAGCCATCAAGATTAATAGCCATTGATGGTCTAATCTTTCATGACTTTAGCTCATTCTCCTTTTAAAATCCTCCTTCTGCATATTCCCCATCATCCAGACCACGTGGCTCATAGGCTACATGAATTAATGTATTCAAATTCTGTACTCATCATTTAACTTTATAGGTCATAAAGCTAGGATCTCACATAACTGCCTGCTCCATTTCTCTGATATATAAGTGCTTGTCTTGTAGTGGATCCAAAAGATATACTGTACAAACTTCCAAAGAATTGCTTCAGATATGCACATTAGTCACAAGATGGTTTCATCATCAATGATGTGACTGAGCCATAAATGGACCAAAGGTCACAAGTAATACCATCCCCAAGCACACAATTTTTCCAAGGAAACAGCGCCAAGATTGAGATGAAGTGATGTGTGGGCATAGGTGAAAAACTGGGTTATTGTATACAGTGCAAATTCATTAGAGGAAAACATTATTTCTGCTGCAAGTGACATAAAAATGAAAATAAATATTGCAAAATGGCTTCTTTTCCTCCCTTTTTCAAAAATAGCCCTTTCCTGTCTCACTGCTTCAAGAAAAGTCTTTTTGTCGCTTCTTCATTATAAAAAGATGTCGCCATCTTTGCCCCAGCCAGACCTTAATAATATTGGTTGACCTTTTCTCTTACTCCATATCTTTCAATATATTTCAGTGTAAATTAGATTTGCCTTTTCTGTGGAAGGAACAGATCCAGTTTGTGCCCTTTGGCTAGTCAATATTTTGCAAAAGGTAGCAAATTTGATGCCCACCATTAGAACTGTAAGCCAGGGGCATCCTGGAAGGAAAGAACAAGCATGAATATAATACTGTAACACCTCAAAAGTTAGCCCAAAGCAATGAATGTTTCCTGTTTTCATCCTTCTTGCTTAATATTTCTCCACAGTGACTGAGATAACTTTCTCCCATGACTTTAGGATGGATGCTGAGAGCCTCCATCACAGGCCAGAAACATGGGATTTCAAATCACAGGTTATATACAGGAAGCTGAAAATGAGGAAGAAGAAAGTCATTTTCAGGTGATCATTTTCGTTCAACGTTCAGCAGGGATTGAGACTGGATAGAAGAAATCCTTCACATGAACCAATTCAACAGGAAGTTTCATGATAAGCAAAGAACATGACAGGAATTGTGACATCTAGATCTGTCTCAATATGCTCATGTTCACCCAAACCTATGAGTAAAGCTGAACTTTTAGACAGAAAATAGTGAGTAGAACTTCGTTACACTCACTCAAAGCTTGGGACCTCCAATTGATGATCACTAGAGTTTAAAGTGTAGGAGATGACTGGGATGAACCCAAGGGAGGGATCAAATGCATCATAAATCACAAGTCCTTGCCAGGCCTGCAAAAAATCTAAGTCCAACCTACCTTGAATGCCTCTTAATTTCTGCTCATTTCCCTTGACCATTAGTAGCTCAGATTTCATAGTAAGCTTAAGCTTGTAATAAATCTTTATACTCATTTGAACTGTCTGAATTTCCTGATGTTCCTGGCGTTTGACATTTGTTTCCTCTCTTTTAACAATTAGTTGTTAGTAACAAAATAAGGAATGGTCTCCAGTATGAGTTTTAGTTCCACAAAATGAGTATTCTGAAGGAATCAAAATGGTGAGAAATTACACCCTAGTGGGGTTTTCTTTTTGCCCCCAAAAGAAAAGAGAACTTAGGGGAAACTTCTGTTTGCCTACCTATGAACAGGTGCTTGGTATCTGAATCATGCCAATATGGCCATTGCTTGGTTTGATATGGTGATGAGCCTCTCTCTTGACTTATTTTCGCTAGCTTATAAATGTCTTGTGTGCCAGTGTGGTCAGTTGGTCATGTGATTGGTTGTTTGTTCGTTTGGAACTATATTTAAATTCTGATTGGTTGAGACCGCTGGAGATTTCTGGGCTGAAGAAAGCTCATCTATCACTGCATTGACAGAAGTAAACGGAAAGTTTCTTTTAAGGACAAATTGATTCCTAATGCCTCCCTGAACAAAACACATACAGTTTCTTAGCAATGATAATGAAGCATTCTGCATTAATCTTGCTTAATGACCAGCTGTTTGAAGTTATGATGGCCATGCCAAAAGATTCTAGTGGCCCAATTTTGAAGTTTCTGATAGCCATGCATACACACACTTGTGGCCAGATGATTGTATTTTGGGCACTTATCAAGTTACTTGCTTTTACGGTTGTTTGCAGTCATATTATCTTTTTTTTAACACTTTTTGCCAATTTCCAATATTTACTTCTCGCTTCCTGGAAGAGGCAGAAGGAGGTTTCCAGAAAATAAAACTGTCCATTGTATCAAACAGATTCCTTTAAGGACAATGTTTGTTTAACAACTGCCATTTTTTTAATGACCTCCAGAAAAGGTCATAAAATCAGGTGTTGTCACATGGTGATCTGCTTAATGACTTCAATAACTTGCCACTCTAATTCTGGGCTCCAGTATGGTCATAAGTCAAGGAACTATCTATACTCTTTTCTGGCTATTTATGTCAACTTCCCATTATACCATAATACAGTGTTTCACAACCTTGGTAGCATTGCTGGCTGTGAAATTTTGGAAGTTGAAATCCAGACATCTTAAACTAATCGAGAAACACTGCCATAGTCCCTGAAATTTCCTGATAGTTCCCCATCCAAGGACTAATCAAGTCCGACTCTACTTAGCTTTCTGAGATCAGTTAAGAGTTGCTACTAAACCACAAGAATATTTCTCTTAATTGTTTAATAATGTCTTCCAAATACTTGGAAAAATAACTTGATTGGCTGCTCAGTTTTACTGAGATATTTCTTTTGCCCCAGAATAAATTGGTTATACTTGAACACTAATAGCTACATGGTCTCCAAAGAGCTTCCTGAAACTATTAAGATTAGAACATATTACAGAACTGTTTTCATTTTCTAGAACTCCTTTTACATGCAAAAAATATTTTTGTTCCTTTATTTCCCTTTACTTTTTCTTAGAATCATGGAAGAAGAGTTATATGAAATGAGAAAACTGGCTTTGCTTCCTTTTTTAAAGTTATAATACAGTCATTACAACATTATTTTCCTGTTCCGTACCATTTCTAAAGGAACTGAAAATCAGGTTAATGAAACCAAAGTTTGTATTTTATTCCCTTAGCAACCAATGTTTCACAATACTGGCATATTGTATTCAAAGAATTGCATTAGCCAAGTGCTTAATATTTTATAATTGCACTCATATTTTACATCCGATTACTTAATCGTGTTTCTTCAAAATGCACTGTATAATAAGCTAATGTTCTGCCGAACAATAGGATATGATAGTCATAACAATAAAACATTTCTCATTTGTTTTTCTCCTTTCTCTCAAAGGATGCAGCTGAAATGTAAAACTTCCTAATAGGTTACATCCCTGGTTCCAGGTTTTAAAATTAGAAAGTGCCATAGTTCAAAACAGAAAGAGGAAATCAAAGATAAGAGACAAACCAAAAGATAAGGGATTTATTTTGCCCTTATTTTGTACAGAGTTACAATATTGTTTTATGTTCTGAAGAAATGTATTTGATGCTCCTCACATCCTTTTGATTAAGTGTTTCTGGTCCAGGTGACATATCTCTAAAGCATGTGATTAATATACTAGGTGTATCTGTTTTGACTCAGAGCTGGCTATGAATATTTGGTCATTTCTTTTTTGCTAAAAGGAGATAATTTCATATGGCCATATTCATCAGCCATATTCTGACATAATTAGACTCTCTTACTTGCTTTCTTTGCAATTGCATTTCTGTATTACTTGCTTTCTTTGCCATAATTCATTCAACAAAAATTTTAGAACTGGAACAACAAGTACTCTTAACCCTAGCAAAGGGTTAGTCAGAGAGCAGAACACAACTTCTAGATATGATGGATAACAACTCTCAGAATCCCCCAAAATACAGCCCTGTGCTAGAGAAAGTATTAAGCTTAAGAAAGCTCTGCTGATATGAGAAAAACTAGATAGAATAAAATATCACTGGGGGCTCTGCCACTACATCTGTGGCTCTCTTCTCCAGTTGAGCTATAGGAAGATCTGCCATTGTAGGCCTTCAAGTGAATCCTGAAACTCCACCTGGTTTATTTTGATGCATGGAGAGATATGGTCATATTTCAGTAGCAGCATGCTGAAACCTTACATTCAATCCCCAACCTCTCTTTGTAGGCCTGGTAACATTGTGGATTAAGGTCTTGGACATCTACTTCTAGTCAACATTGCCTATATTGGCCTAAGATGGGCAATGAGATAAAAGGTGGTTTCTTTGCTATCACATATACCAGAAGGGTACCTTAATAAATTTTGTTAACATTTGCTTAATTGTATGCCTGCTTGTTTTTTCATCATTCAGTTGTCACTAACTATCAGGATATTGCCTTTTCTCTATTTTTATATTTCACCACTATGCATCTGTTTGACCACTATGCAATATAGGATGTTAGACCTGATGGGACATTGACTGATCCAACAGGCATCTTCTTATTTTCTTATACTAATTTCAGCAAAGCATTTGACAAAATTCCACATGACAATCTCATCAGTGAGTTATTTAAATTCCAGAAGCTAAAAAGATTTGGCTTTTCCTTTAAGTCTAATAGAGCCTACTATAGATGCCTTGTATAGTGCTATCAAATAGTTATGAACTGCTGCAGGGGTGGGATTCAAAATTTTTAACAACCGGTTCTGTGGGCGTGGCTTAGGTGGTGGGCATGGCTTGGTGCTCATGTGACTGGGTGGACATGGCTTGGTGGTCATGTTATTGGCTGGTTGTGGCCAACTCAATATCACTCACATCAAGGCACACATCTCCTCGCCTGGCCTCTCATGACTGTGGGGATGCTGCAACAGTCGTAAGTGTGAAAAATGGTCATAAGTCGCTTTTTTCAGTCCCATTGTAACTTTGAATGGTCACTCCACACAAGCAAAGTACCAGCAAAGAAGGGGAAAAAAACTCCAGAGACGTTCCTGAGACAGGAAATCTAGTCCTGCCAAGAATGTGCTAAGGGTTAATGGAGAGTCAGTTTCTGTAAGCAACACCAGAATGTTTCCTTCCTGTCTTCCTTACAGGATTAGGCCAGTAATTTCTTCTAACAACCGGTTCTCCAAACTGCTTAGAATGTTAACAACCAGTTCTAGCGAATAGGTGGGAACTGGTAGAATCCCACCCCTGAACTGCTGTGAACTGCCTCTTTCAGTTGGTAGTATCCAAGTGTAGACTATGCAGAGAGTTCTCAGAAACAGTCCTACATTAGTAGGGTATAGGCAGGAACAGCATACACTGAATGGCACAACCTAGTAGCTGGCATTGCGTATAGGAACATCAACACAGAAAATGGGCTAGACCCTCCTAAATCTACATGGAGATCTCAGAGAAGATTATGGAGAATAAGAAAGATAAAATCCTTCCAGACAAACAGATAGGTATTAGTCAATCAACAAGACATTGTGGTAGTTGACAAGGACTAGAATAAGGGTCTTCAAACTTGACAGCTTTAAGACTTGTGGACTTCAATTCCCAGAATTCCTCCTCTATTCGTGTTAGCTCAGGAATTCTGGGAGTTGAAGTCCACAGGTCTTAAACTTGTCAAGTTTGAAGACCCTTGGACTAGAAGACAGAAATGGTAGTAGATGGAGTAACACCAGGAAGGAGCATAAGAAGTTGGTTAAGTACCAGAGTGTAAGGGAAAAACTAGAAATAAAAAAGTAATGGCCAAAGTGGTTCTAATAGTGGTAGGAGCACTTGGGGCCATGACTTCTAAGCTGGGAGAGCAGCTCCAACAGACCTCAGGAACAACTTCAGGGCTGTCTAGAAGAATGCAATGCTAGGAACAGTAAGGTACTGTACACAGCCCTCACATTTCCAGGTCTCTGGTAGAGAACTGAGACTGAAGAAGACACAGAACATCCAGAAGGGTGAGAAGGGTGTGTGTGAGAGGGGGGGAGGGGGGAGGGAGGAAAGAAGGGAGAGAGAATGAGAATATATGCCTGTTTTCATCTGCATTTTTTGTTAGCTGCCTAGGATTGTTTTTTTTAAGATGAGAGGAATAAATAAATAACTTTTTGTTGTTTAAGCACTGATGGAACTCCACAACATACTCCATTGTGTTCTACAGGGTTCTGTTTTCTTTTTCCTATAAAATTCCAGTTAGGCTTCTGAGACTCACCTGCTTAGGTATAGATTGAGTAACTATCACATTGTTCATTTTTGCTTGACTGCTTTCTTATCTTTAGGTTAAAGGAGGACAAACCATAGCACATAGGTCAACTATGACCTTTGGTTACATGAAATGCAGCTATCATGTTCCACGACACTTCACTTATATTTCCTGTGACATAGCTAGAATTCCAATTTCTTGTGAAATATAGTACATTTACTAAATATTGGTAGTTGCACATAAACAGAAAATATCCAATCATAGCTTATTACATTGTGTGGATCCAGCTTGTGTAATCCATTTATGGGTCAATGAGTTGTATGAACCCAGAAAATTGGATTCATTGGAAGAAGCATGGTCATGAGAACTGTGCTTAAGTTTGTCACAAACACTGTCAATCTTGACATATTGCTTTCTTGTGGTGGTGTGTCATATGAATTACCCAATTTAATTTGCCAAAGTGGAGATGTCTTATTTTGCCAAGGTTTTCAATGCTTACAGATATTATTCATATCAGAACATGCTTGCAAAATTATTGGGAAATATTATTCATTCATTTATTAGATTCTTCTACTGATGCAAACATTGTGACACAATCTTAGGGAGTTACCTTCCAGAATTCATTAATTTTTTTAAACAAGATCATCCCTCCACCACTTAAGTAGCCCACCATGGCTGATCTCCGAAAAGCTAAGCAAGGTCAGGCTAGATTAACACCTTTATGAGCAGTCACTTGGAAATCCCAGACTAAAAGCTAGAATGGAAAGTAATAAATAAATAAATAAATAAATAAACCCCTGAAAGCAAGAGTGGATTACTTTCATTCAATTGCCAAGAAAATGTATGTAATAATATAAAGTTGCTGAAATGGACTGACCATATTTACATGTGGTGAACAAGGTGTGATACACAGAATACTCAATCCTAATTCATCCACCTAGCATCATTTAAAGGTAAAAGATAATGGTTCCCCTCGCACATACGTACTAGTCATTTTCAGCTCCAGAGGGCAGTGCTCATCTCCATTTCAAAGCCGAAGAGCCAGCACTATCCAAAGATGTTTCCGTGGTCATGTGGCCATGACTAAAAGCCGAAGGCGCATGGAACACCTTCCCACCAAAGTGGTTCCTATTTTTATACTTGCATTTTTTACATACTTTCGAACTGCTAGGTTGGTAGAAGTAGGGACAAGTAATGGGAGCTCACTCTGTTATATGGCACTAGGGGTTTGAACCACTGACCTGCCGACCTTTCTGATCAACAAGCTCCGCATTTTAGCCACTGAGCCACTGCGTCCCACCTTAGCATCATTTAGGGAGCCACAAATATGACAATTGCAACCTTCAATCATATCACACCCCAATGACTTTCTCCCTAAGTGGGCAGTCCCACTTCCTTGACAGCTGCAACTGAAGTTTCCCTTTACAGTTATCATTTGTTTGTATTTCCCTTGGATTTCTATACCAGCCACTTATTTCATTTTTCTTGGTCAGGAAATAAAATGGTCTCTTTTGATGGAGTGGAACAACTCATGGCAGCTAGCTTGGTGTGGCTAGCTCACCATGCCAGCTTCCTACTGCCAACTCACAGATGCCATGATGCTATAGGACAACCTAGAACTACATCGCCTATGGTCTGATCTAAGCTTAGTACACAAAATTGTCTGCTACAACATCCTCAACGTCAATGACTACTACAGCTTCAACCACAATAACACACGGGCAAACAATAGATACAAACTCAAAGTAAACTGCTCCAAACTTGATTGCAGAAAATACGACTTCAGCAACAGAGTGGTCTGATGTTGGTCTACATTGAGTTCAAAGAGCTTGCCAATCCAGATGCTGATCTGCACCGGGCTTGGAGGCCAGTGTGGCTGCAGTGGTAGTGTGTGAAAATGTGAAGACCCAATGTCCACCTCCCCACCACTCATTCTGATTGCTGCCACAATTGTTCCCGGCCTTGTTTGCTTGGAGCCCAGTGTGATGACAGCAGTAGCGGGGTGTGTGAAAATGGGAAGCCCCGGGTCACCATTGCCTCTCTGCCACCTCCTTTGATGCACTCTGCCCACCTGCTCATTCAGCCACCCAACTTTCCTGTGTGTGTTGATTTGTCCCTGCAGTAAGTTGGCCATGTGGAACTGTCCTATAGCAACTTGGTGGCTTTGAGTTGGCAGAGGTGATTTGGTGGTGGCGAACTGGCAGCAATGAGCTTGTCACACTGAGCTGACCACAGCAAGCTATCCCAGCTAGAGCCTTCTTTTGAGAGTTTGGAGAAATGCCAGGTAGCTGTCATGAGTGAGCCTATGAAACGGACTTCCGGTTTGTCGGCTTCGCTAGCGGCAGGGATTCGCGATACTGCGCGATCCCTGCGGCGCTAGCCGTTTTGGTGCCTCCGATCCAGACGGGTTTGGAGGCTAAGGCTGCCCTGCAGGGGCGGCTGAAGACAGGGGGATCCGGAGAGGGGTTTGGGGGTGTTGCAGACCCCTTCCCCGGCCGGCAAAACCCCCTTTTCTCAAGACGGTGCAGCGGTGGTCCGTAATGGCTGCCACAAAGAAGCCGGCAGCTGGGTAAGAATGTGCAGGAGGAAGAGGAGAAAGTTTTTTAAAGTGAAAGTTTTTCTTGGCTGACCCAGGACTTTAAGACATATTTAACATCCTGAAAATTATGGCTTTCTGAATGATACTTTCCAGAAGAGAATATAAGCGGCAATTTTGAGGTGCTGAAGGGAAAGTTTACTCTCCTTCCCTATGGAATCAACAAATGGATATTGAGAAACTTGTCTTTTTATAGAAATTTAAAACTTGCCTTCTGTGATAAGTGGGAAGGGAGAGGACAATATATATATATATATAGCTAATTTAGAAGATATAGAATGGTATATATAGATATAGATATAGATATAGATATAGATATAGATATAGATATAGATATAGATATAGATATATAGATATAGATATAGATATATAGATATATAGATATATAGATATATAGATATAGATATATATAGATATATATATAGATATATATATATAGATATATATTAAGATCTTGTTGGAGGAGATGCCTTAAGGATTTGAAGACTGAAATTTATTGTAATAAGGCTTTAAAATACAGATTTGGTCGTGTTTTTTTTGATTGATATTACCCCAGGAAGAGAAAGTGAGAACTTTGTTTTGGCTTGGACTGAGTGGTGACTTTGGGATTTTGGGACTGTTCTAACTTTTGAAACATCTTGGTTGTTGTAAGAAGGAAGAGGAAAAAAAAAAAGAAAAGATTTATAATGGCTTTTTCTGTTGAAGAACTGAGAAAAGAATATGAGCAAACAAAAAGAGAGGGCAAGGACGCTGTAAAGGAAGCTTTTCTCTTTTTAGAAATGGCGCTTGCTATTTATCAACAAACACAACAACAGATGGAGGCAGCAACAGAAGAAGAAGAAGAAGAAGAAGAAGAAGAAGAAGAAGAAGAAGAAGAAGAAGAAGAAGAAGAAGAAGAAGAAGAAGAAGCCATCTTTGATGAATCTCAAAATTTAATTAAGAAAGAGAGGAGAAAGAGAGGAAGGAAAAGAAAGGACTTAAGATTTAAAAAAACATCCAAGAAAGAGAAAAATAAGATGCAAAATCAATATAATGCTAGAAAACAAAAGAAAAAAGGAAAACAACAGAGAAGGGAAGCTAACAAGGCAGAGGCTAGGAGAAGGGGGGGGTAGAAAGGCCTGGTGGGAGAAGAAAGAAAGGGAAACGGTGGAGAAAAGCCACAAAGCTTTGAAACTAGATGGGAAAAGAGGAATTTTTTTTAGGGACAAAGGGTAATGTATAATTTGTTTAAAAAAAAAAGATTCTGCAAGGTACATAAGATGGTATAGAATGGTTTAAGAGTTAATAAGAGATTAAAATATTGAAATGTTTAGTAATGTATTTAATCATTTTGGATTTATTATCTTTCTTTTTTAAAATTAGTAGATAGAATGTACCAAGCAGAATCAGATTGGGTATTAGGTGTTATTTTAAATGTTAATTTAGGGGGATGATAGAAAGGCATCATACTCTGATTAGTGATTTCAGGAGAAACTCTTTTTTCTTTTTACTATAGGGAATGAGACAAATGGATAATAAAGAATGGACAAAAGATACAAATATAATGACTTAAATTAAAATGAATTAAATAAGATAGAATTAAGAAGAGTGAAATGTGTGGAGAAGCTAATTTAGAAGATATAGAATGGTAAATAAAATAGGTAATGGCATGTAAGATGAGCATGAATATAATTGAAGTCCATGTAGAGAGAGGTTTCTGGGGCCAAGTTACTTTCCTAAAAGATCTTTTATATTTTTGTGTTTTGTGTGTTTATGTATGTGGGAGAATTAATAAAACCTTGCAGGAATATAGAATGAGAATAATGGTAACCAAGTCAGAGAGAAATAGATGATAATTATAAATTGGATAAATATAGAGAAAAATAATAATAGTGAAATTGGATAAGAGTAAAGAGTAATAAAGAGAAATTGGATAAGAGATATTTGTATGCTCATATGGAAATGGTTTAAAACAGAACTATATTGTATAAAATAATGTTTTATTTGACTTGTAAAATTTATAATGGAAAGAGGTTCATGTATTAATGGTTAATGATGGTTTGTTTGTCTTTAAAATTAATAAAATTTGTTTTTTTTTAAAAAAAAGAAATGACAGAACCCAATTCAACACAACCATCTCCAAATTTTATTTCAGCTCATTGGGTCCAATGGCAACTTTCTGGTTAACTACATTTGTAAAAAGTGGGAGAGTGGAATATGTTTTGGAATTTCAAGAGGAGAAATTAAAACATCTGCTCAAGTAAATAACACAAGCAGGAAAGAAAGAGAGGGAATGAGACAAAGAGAATGCCCTGTTTAGTTTATTATGGCTATAATAGTTTAGTTTATTATGGCTATAGAAGCCTGATACTTTGTGCTACCTGGACAATATCAAAGTTGCTTTAGAGATAGAAAGAGACAGTTTAACTTCATTGTCCAGTACTAAGCATCTACTATCTTGGAGCCACAAAAATCCAGACAATCACAAAAGGCTTCTATGCATATGGTCAACTTGACCCATAATTATCCAAAGCAAAAATTAAGAGAACATAAACAAACCCAACAAGGTAAAACATCCAAGAGTCTTTGCTCAAGGACACTGAAATTGTATCGCTGTACGGAGAATGGAAACAAGAAAAATGAAGGCGTAGTTGTATACTTTCAGAATCCTTTCTCTACTTCCCTTCATATTATTTACCTGAATTACAAGCAGTTCAACAAATACAAAGAAAAGGCACAATACAAAGAATTAACCATGATTATACTTTTATTTCATTCACATAAAACCCTAACTCCCCCAGAGCTCTTTATCATTCCATCTGGTAACCCAAAGCCTTGTTAATTAGGTCAATGACTGCCATTTGGGAAAAATACAAAATGCACTTTTCCATTCCTGGGTGACATCAGCGCCCGAGGAATTCCATTCTATCAGTGGCCTTCTTTTCATTAGCCAGGCAGATAGTGGTAGCAATGGTGTGGCCTTTAACAGCGAAATTTTATTTTGTCAGCCATTCTTTAACTTTACCTTCTTCTTTCCTTTCCATTTGGGTAGGGTTTTGAGTTAACTGTACAATTAACTGGCTTTCTCAGTTTCAATAATACAATTAGCTACCTAGCAGAAAATATTTTGATTCTCAATTGCCCAAGTAGTTTTGGATTTAGAAATAACTTACTTCCTTCCTTCCTTCCTTCCTTCCTTCCTTCCTTCCTTCCTTCCTTCCTTCCTTCCTTCCTTCCTTCCTTCCTTCCCTTCCTTCCTGACTGCCATAAATGTGAGTGCATTATTTTAAGAAGCATTAATAATTTTGCCCTTTTCACATGTTAAAATTTGAAAGGCAAATGCACAAACTTTTGGTGGGCTCTTAAAAGCTCTTAGACTCTAACCATTGTACCCTGCCCTGTACAGCAAGTATAAAAAGATACCATTGACTGAAAGACTCTGTTCCTGTGGCTCAGGAGAGGTGGAGACTGTGGGTCATATACTCCTTCAATGTTCCTTTTACAGAGAGATTTGGAAAAAAAACATATTCTTCCAATAATTGCTAGGTATTCTGACTATTGCGACACTGCTTATCTCCAGTGGCTACTTAAGTATGAACAGTCTATAACTATAGCACAGGTGGCTAGATTTAGTGTAGCAGCACTGGGGATTCATTGGAAACATGTGGATTCATCGGAAACACGTGTCTAATTCATCATGGTTATTTTTTACAACAAATGTGGTAAACCCTTTGCACTGTTTATTCCTTTCCCTTTTAGTATTAAACTGACAACAGGCCACACAATTTATGGATTGTAATTTTAGTATGGTTAGTCCATGTATGATTGACAGACTGGATTTTATCATAGATTTTAGTTACTATTTATTATTTTATACTAGAAGTTTTAATTGTATATTTACTGAGTGTTTTTATTTGTCCTGGTCTCTGGTCTATGACTGTAATAAACTGAATTGAACCATTGTACCTCAGCATTCCAAGCAAGAATTGGTAGAGCAGAAATACTGTATGTTCCCACTTTCCCATATGCTTGGGTGAGTCATGACATTTTTTATCTCCGGCATATATTTGACTTCTTAATCTACATCTGTGCCAGTATTGGATGCGAGCTTTGTGGTTTCCATTGTGTGGATGGTGGCTGAGCAGCTTTATTACACTATTGTCTGGCTTTATGGTGATATATTGGGTGATTCATACAGTAAATTCACTGTTAGACAGAGCAAGTCTAGAAAGGAAGCCTGTTGTTATTCTTCTATCTCCTGCTCATCTTACCTGTGTGGTTTACAGTTTGGAAACCAACATATTTTTAGAAATGCTCCTTGATAGGACATCAAACCAACTGTGTATATCCATCTTCTGCCTCAAAAATTTCTTAATAGATGTTTGGCATTTTAGAGTCTCTCTCTCTCCCCTCCCTCCCTCCCTCCCTCCCTCCCTCTCTGTCTCTCTCTCTCTCACACACACCACGGAAGAATAATGTCTACCCATATTTTTATTTTCAAAACAAAACCCATTGTTTTTGATTTATTCATTGATATCCAGTCCTAATATCTAACAAGAACATTTCTGGCTGTTATTGCCATCCTTTTTGTTGTAAAGAATATATCCCTATGCTATCATTACTGTTAATCTACCACAGAGGCCATGAATCCAGTTTTGACTCCTTAATATGACTTCTTCAATTTCTATTTCAAGTAGTTAAAAATAATCATAATCTCATTACATAGTTTAGGCCTCACTTTGTTTCTGTTCCTATTTCACATTTGTAAATGATTCTCTGATTACCACTGTTATTACTGTTGCTAATAGCAGGACTGATACAGAAAGGCTAATCTTACTATGCAGGCTTAAGTGCCTCTTTTACTTCCATGTCAATGACTTTTACTAGATAATTATAGTTGTTACTGATCATATTATTATAAATTCATGTTCAATAAGGCCAAATGCTACCTTTTTTTAGAGAAGGAGGAAGTTTATTTTTCTAGAATAGGCCTCTGAGCATACCAAATGAAATCCTATATATTTCCATATGTTAGATACAGGGGTGATATTCTACCAGTTCGGACCAGTTCTATAGAACTGGTTGATACGATTCTGTGCAGTTTGGAGAACCGGCAAATCGCACCACTGGCTGGCCCCTCCCCTCCCCAACCGCCCTGCCTTTCCTTATCTCAGCCATGCACCATCGCTGTCTGCAGTCTGCCTTCGCCTACCTGCCAGCCATAGCTGCCTGCCTTCTGCCGCTGCCCTGCCTGATCTGAATCTGATCTGTGGTCTCCTTAGGTGAGTGAGGCTCTGCAAGCCTGGTCACCTACATGCCACTGCTGCCGCCAGCTCCAGTTGAGTCCCAATTCCTGGGCCAGCCTAGGCTGCCACCACTGCTGCCCTCACCCTTGCTGCCACCGCTGACATAAGTCCCAGTTGAGTCCCAACTCCAGTCCTGGGCCAACCTAGGCCGCCACCACCACACCACCACTGCTGCCTTTGCCCTTGCCACCACAAGCCTCAATTGAGTTCTGACTCCCAGACCAGCCTGGGCCGCTACCACTGCGCCACCCTTGCCCTTGCTGCCACCGCTGACATGTCCCAGTTGAGTCCCAACTCCAGTCCTGGGCCAGCCCGGGCTGCTGCCACTGCTGCTGCCCTCGCTCTTGCTACCACAAGCCCCAATTGAGTCCTGACTCCAAGACCAGCCTGGGCCGCTACCACTGCCATGCCACCGCTGCTTCCCTCACCCTTGCTACCACCGCCACCACAAGCCCCAGTTGAGTCCTGACTCCTGAGCCAGCCTAGGCTGCCACTGCTGTGCCGCCACTGCCGCCCTCTGTGCTCACAGCCTAGATAAGCTTTCCCTCCCACTGTCCCCGGCCTCCAGTTTGTCTTGCTGGTGGCGGAAAGTGAGCCAGGGCTGACCTGTCGCCGCTTGGGTCCCCACCAGCCTGCATCTCGCCCCCCCCCCACTTGGATTCTCCGCAGCTGATGGGCCTTGCCTGCTAGGGGTGGGGGTGGGGGGGTAACCAGGGAGAATGACACTATGCCGCCCACATCGCCCCTTTGCCTCCTGCCCCTTCCCTCTGCTGCCCATTGGCCTGTGCACTTTTTCTGAGTGTGGGCACCGCTGTGAGAATGGTGCGAGTCAAGCCTTGCGAGAGTGGATCTTCCTTCCCCGCCATCAGCCTTATCTTCCAGCCCATGGAGCTTGCACCACTCTCACAGCAGCAGCCCGCACTCAGCTAAAACGCTCAGCCCGGTGAGGGAGGGGCAGCTGGCAGAGGGGCGATGTGGGTTGCATAGCCTCATGCTTCTTGGTCACCTCCCTCTCCCCCCGGCAGGTGCAAGCCCTAGGAGCTGTGGAGAATCCAGGCAGGGGACGAGATGCGGGCTGGCGGGGACCTGAGTGGCAACAGCTCTGCCCTGGCTGGCTCACCTTTTTCTCTGCCACCAGCCGCGGGAGGAAGGTAAGCTTGCAGGCATTTGGGAAAGCCAAACCACTGCATAGCCCAGAGCTGCTAGTGGGGTGGGCGAGGCTGCAGCGCACGCCTCACTTGAAGTTCCCAGCCCTTTCCTTTCCCCAAAAGAGGGAAGGGAGGAAGTCCTGCCCGCAGCCCCTTTGTTGAACCCAGAAGTCTTGCCTGCCAGCTTTTCCAGGCAACGCAGGACCTGGTGCAAACGGATAATTGCGCCCGATCCCTGGGACTCTGGGTGACTGGCCTCATAATGAACAATGCTGCTGGGTGCTTGAAAACTACTTCATTGGAAGCATGTGTGTGTGTGTGTGTGTGTGTGTGTGTGTGTGTGTGTGTGTGTGTGTGTGTGTGAATGTTTGTTTCAAGTGGGTCTCCTGAAAACTATGAAAACCAATATGGTTGTAACACAACAACTACTTGTACGCATATTGGCTGGCGTCTTTCATGATATACACTTTCTTAGGAATTCAGAATAGCAATAGGAACAGCACTTAGACTTATATACCGCTTTATAAGTGCTTTACAGCCCTCCCTAAGTGGTTTACAGAATCAGCATACTGGGTCCTCATTTTACCCACCTCGGAAGAATGGAAGTCTGAGTCAACCTTGAGCCTAGTGAGATTCGATCTGCCTAATTGCAGTCAGCTGGCAGTCAGTAGTAGTAGCCTGCAATTACTGCACTCTAATCACCGCACCACCAATGGAATAACAGAGTTGAAAAGGACCTTGGCAGTCTTCTGTTCCAACCTCTTGCTCAAGCAGGAGTTGCTATACCATTCCAGACAAACGGCTGTCCATCTCTTAAAAAGCTCCAGTGTTGGAACATTCACAACTTCTTAAGGCAAGTTGTTTCACTGGGTTCTCCCTGTCAGGAAATTTCTCTTTAGTTCTAGGTTGGGTTCTCCCCCGATTCGTTTCCACCCAATACTTTGGAGAATAGATTTACTCCCTCTTCTTTATAAAGAAGATATTGGAAGATCATGTCTCCCTAGTCCTTCTTTTCATTAAACTAGACAAACCCAATTCCTGGAAGCGTTCTTCATGTGTTTTATCCTCCATCCAGTAATCATCTTTTTTTTCTCTTCTCTTCCCTCTTTTTAGTATCTAAACATCTTTTTTCAACATGAACAGAAGTTTACGAAAATTAAGTCAATCTGTTGAGATCCAATTCCACCCCCCACCCCCCTCAAAGGCGGTCTATGCTTGCAATGGAAGCAGGCCTTCTGAGTTCACAAAGTGATACTATTATCCTGAATTTCTGGCAAATTTCTATTCTCTTCTTCAAAGAAAGCAATATTAGAAACCTTCTGGCTAAGCCTTGTGTTTGTCATTTTGCTGTCTGCTTGCATCTCTGTCCTGTGTATGTGATTTCTCCTTCACACATTGCCCTTCTTGCAACAAGCTATAGGATCTCCCTCCACCCATACACGTACACACTTTTTCCCCATCATGCTAACTGTAACTACTGCCCTTTGCTTGCCCTAAAGATATTTATTAGAGGAGAAGGAGATGAAAATATATTCCTCAAAGCTGCCCTTGTTTCTTATTCTCAATGAAGAGCAAAACGGGTTAACCCTTCACTCTTTTCTTTTAGTGAATGTTTTTTGTTCTCCTTGAGCATGGCAAAGGAATACCAGCTTACGTAGCATCCAAATGGCAATAGACAAGACTCATAAAATCTGAGGATTTTAAATGACTGTCAAGCATTTGGTATTGACTGAAGGGAAATAAGAGGACAGGGAGAAATTAGACTAGGGGAAAAAAAACATTCAACAAATTAGTAGATCAGAACTCTGCCTTGTTTCGATGTAATGGAACTTAGGCCTCCCAGAGGTTTCTGGATTTAGCATCTTTACCCATTGGTGATGCTAGCTTGAACATGTTGAAATTAATGGCCCAGCCTCCAGCCGTTCCTCCATGTTTATTTGACCCAACTTTAACAACTTTCTTTGGGTTATTAGGTGCCATTAAAACAAAAGTAGCATCATCTTTTTTCAGCTGTTTCCCAAAAAAATCCAGGTAATTTGGAGCTAATAAGTATTGAAGTTACTGAGAAAAACTGTCTCAGCAGATATATACAAGCAGTCCAAAGGACCATCTATTATGATTGCTTTGATTTAGATGTCTTCACTGTACAGAGAGCTGAGCCTGATGGCCTAAGAGAACTACTCTAACTCTATAATCACATTATTTTTTACTCTAACTCTATAATCACATTATGTAAGCCAATTCCAAATGCCTAGACAGAATCTATATTTATACAATGTGTGAGTCCCAAAACATATTAGTAAAATAAAATAGAAGGCACTTCCCAGGTCATAGCACATGTCTACTTTTGGTTGTTAAGGTCAGGAATGGAACTAAGAAAACGTAGCCCAAAAACTTTTGCAATAAGCGTAAAATAAAAGTTTTGTTTGTGCTTAAATAAATACCTCATCTTCACAATCAGATTTACTATTTTTTCACGTTTGAATGGGAGGTTATCGGGGGTTAGGTTTATCTTTATTCTAATCTAATTGAATTAGAATCAACCAGATTTCTAATTACTTTATATCAGTTTCACCTTTTGCTTTTTCACTGGCAATTTAAATTGCTGTTATATCAAATCAAGACATTCAGAATTTTTGCAACACCATTCAGTTAATTTAAAAATTATTATATTTTCATTTCACATCCAAAGGTAAAATGCTTAAGCCTAAAATGAACGAATGAATAAATGAACGAACGAACGAATGAATTGCACTTCAATCTACCCTTCAAAAGAAAGGTTCCCAAAATGGCCCATAACTGATCAATTAAAGCAAGTCAGAGCCCCACTTCCAGAATGCAAGGTAAAAATTATGACACACCAGTAAAAGAGAAGAACAGCAAACTAAGGTGGATTTCATCAATTAAATAATAATTGTTGCAAAGTTCAAGTAAAAATACTGCAGGATGGAACGTAACAAATGAAACTCTGTCCAGTTGATGGTATTATCTGACTTCCTATCTCTTTATGCCAGTGAATGAGCAAATATTAAAAATTAAGTTTGTAAGCGTTCCTTACAAACGTTCTAAAGAAAACTTCCATCATTCCAAGAATCATAGCCATATGAACTAACCATGAAGGAAACTATAATATTCTTCATAATGTGAAGAGTATGTCATAGGAAAGAATATTCTAGATTAATTTCTGCAGATTTAAGGTGTAAGGACTTCAATTCCCAGAATTTCCCATATTGGCACCTTAAAGTTTGAGAAACATTGATCTAGATGCAGGGTTCCCACCCCTGGTCTACAGCCCATTACAGAGCCCTGGCCTATTTGGAAATCAGGACACGCAAGTGGCAAGCTGGAGTGCATGCATGTGCAAGTGGAGCTGCACATGACATAATGCTCACACGCAGTTCAGTTTCCTTCTCCCCCTGCAAGCTGGGCCACCAAACCACGAAGTTTGGGGCCTACTGATCTAGATAGGCCATTTTTAAAATGTGTTTCTTTATTTGCAACCGTTGGAGATGGGACATTCTCTGATGCTTTCTGAAAGCTTTTGGAGAGACAGCATTGCTTTGCAATGTCTCGCTTTCTAACACTCATGACTCCCCAGGCCTGCATGCTAGTTTGCCATTCCAAAAATCACCATGGTGACTGAGCTGGGAGCAGCCTTGTTTCATTGACAGTCAACATTTAGAGAGCATCAAGGGAACATCGGTGGATGAGGGGGAACTGTAGACAGAGAGCAGCACTAAGTTCAACTGTGGAATCTTTGCCAGCTTTTGAAGCACCATTAAAGCTTTAATCTAAATGTGGAAATAAAGGAGACCATTAGAATTTAGATTTGTGGAAACCTCAGTCTGGCAGCTACCTACCTCTCAGTTTTCTTGCTGAGGACACATGGCACAAAAGGGAAAATGGCTTTATTATTTATTATGCAGTCAAAATACACAAGCATTTCCCAACATTACAGGAGGATGAAATGAAATAGCTATTGCATTTTATAGTTGAGGATAGCAACCTAGCATTTTAGGATGTGAGACATTTCCATGTTTTTTTTTTTTTTTTTAAGAAGCTGAAGTATTGTCACCCTTAAAAACTATGTCAGAAAGAAAAAGAAAGGAATATCAGAGTAACAGTTCTATGCCTATTTAGGTTCAGTTTACATTTTCAATGTAACATTTTTTCCTACTGATTAATGCATTAATATTATTTTTCCTACTGTTAGTTTTCATACTGACTCTTATCTTCACCATCAAGGCATGACTGGGCTAATATTTGTTCAGCAAGGTATACAAGTGACATGCTTTGATAATCAGGCACAAACTGAGTAAATATGAGCCTATGGGCAGGTTTTCTGAAAATCAAATCTTGATTTATTGTTACATGAAATAAATACAGTATGAGCTCTTGAAAATCAAATGTTTTTGACTTCTGCTGAAGATCCTGTTTCAGTCCATTTGAGAGCTGGTTAGTGCCATCTGGGCAGGGATGAGCAAACCATGCTTGAATATAATCCTTTATGTGTACATTGTGTAACACGATGAAGAAAAAAATGGTCACCTATGTGCAGGGCAGGCCATTTCTAAGAAACAGATAATAGTAGGCTCAAAAATGTATCTGGATAAATGGAAAGGATGGGATAGATATCTGAGTTACAAAGATCTTTTTAGTTTCTGAAGCTATGCAGATTTTGGCATACTTCGCATTTAGATAGGAAATCTTCAAGAAATACTAGAGCTTTAGGCAAGACTAGAAAGTTGTAAAAATTCAGAAAAACAGAGTTGGAAGTAACATTGGAGTGTTCTAGTTCAACTCCTTGCTTAAGCAGGAGATCTTACACCATTTCAATGATTGTCCAATCTCTTTTTAAAAACCTCCAGTGATGGAGTACCCACAACTTCTGAAGGCAAGTCATTCCACTAACTAATTATTCTCACTGTCAGGAAATTTCTCCTTAGTTCTAGACTGGTTCTCTCTTTCAGTATTTTACATTCATTGTTCCTTGTCCTGCCTTCAGGTGCTTTGTTTGGAGAATAGGTTGACCCACTCATCTTTGTGGCTGCATCATAGATATTGGAACACTGCTATCATGTCACACTTAGTTCTTTTTTTCATTAAACTAGACATATCAATTTCTACAACAGTTCTTCCTATGTCTTTTTAATATTGTGATGACCAAAACTGGATGCAATAATCCAAGTGTGGTCTTACAACAGTAATGTATTGTCAAATAACAGTGACAAGAAGACAACGAGCAATCACTTTTCAATTTCAATTGTAATGTAATCTGCATGGACATGTTCCTAAAATCTGGAGAGAAGCTGAACTGTATGTATGTATGTATGTATGTATGTATGTATGTATGTATGTACGGATGGACAGACAGATGCTACTGTAGCTATAGTCAATGATAATCTAGTGTCCTTCCTGGGTATTCTTCCTGGCTCATTCATGTAGAGATAAGTCCTTCTGAATGACAATGTATGATTCAAAATGGATAGCTAAGGTACCATAGTTATTAACCAACTGTCAATCATAAAACAACATACATCTTGAGAGTTCACGCAAAGGACACTGTTGTGATGCATTATCATGCACTGTGGCATAATGTGGAAATATCAGGGCATGGATCTTGTTGTTGCAATGGCACAGTGATGCTTTATTCATTTTGATTTGATCCTGTGGATTCCCCTGGAATCTATAGCAAGCCTAGTCCAGATCTTACAGCTTTGCCTACTTCTACAACTAATTGTTTTTTTAATATAATTGTTTTGCCGGAATCCAGAGGTCAATTTACTTTAAGGAAAGCAGAAACCTCTGAAAGTTGAGAGGCTGCCACAAAGAAGAGAGGGTCAACTTATTTCCTAAAGCACCAGAAGGCAAGATTAAGAAACAATGGATGGAAACTACTCAAGGAGAGAAGCAGCCTGGAATTAAGAAGAAACTTCCTAACAGTGAGAACAATTAACCAATGGAGCCAATTTGCTTTCAGAATAGTGGGTGCTTCATCACTGCAGGTTTTTAAGAAAAGACGGGATAGGCTAGCGATCTGTCTGAAATGGTATAGGGTCTCCTGTTTGAACAGGAGTTTGGACCAGAAGTCCTCCAAGGTCCCTTCCAACTGTATTCTGATTAATTGATTAAAGTTAGTAGAGCTATTGTTTCTTTTCTGGAGATGAGTCTCAGCAATGCTTAGTATGTTGTGAAAGGTTTCCTCCCTTCTTTCCCATCCCAATCAAGATAATGTGAGGTACAAATACCACTCTATAAATCCTTAGTAAGACCACACCTAGAATACTGCATCCAGTTTTGGTCACCATACTATAAAACAGATGTTGAGACTCTAGAAAGAGTGCGGAGAAGAGCAATAAATATGATTAGGGGACTGGAGGTTAAAACATATGAAGAACGTGTCAAGGTTCCAAGTAATATGTCCCCAGAAATAAAATCCAAGGCATCCATCTTTCTTTAAAGTTTGTTTATGAGGAACATATCAAATTAACAAGGTCTTGGTGTAATTCTGACTCTGGCCAGATTCTGGAATTACACCCAGTAAAATGAAACTTCCCCCCAGAGTCACAATCTCCGATCAATTCTCAATCCATCAGTCTGGTGACTCCAAACTCCACCTTCCGCAAGCTGCAGGCATCTTCTCTGTTCCCACGGGAAAGAATGCCATCTAGACATAACATTTCCCCTTTATCTCTATAACCTCCCTTTCAACAGCTAGAGTTGGTGAGCCTTAAGTACCATTAAAATCCTTTGCAGAAACAGAAATAAAGCTAAGAAAAGAATAGACAAAGGCAACAATAAAAGATGGCTATACATATGCCACCTTTAGGGTCGACAAAATGGTTACAGGAACTGGGCATGGCTAGTCTAGTGAAGAGAAGGGGAGACATGATAGCAGTGTTCCAATAGTTGAGGGATTGTCATATAGAGGAGGGGGTCAACCTATTTTCCAGAACACCTGAAGGCCAGACAAGGAATAATGGATGGAAACTGAACAAGGAGAGATTTAACCTGGAAATAAGGAGAAACTTTTTGACAGTGGGTATGATCTCCTCTTGGTAGGAGCAGGGGTTGGACTAGATGACCTACAACAGAGATGTTAAACTCGCGGTTTGAGCTTCTTTGGTGATAGACCGAAACCGCGTCTCTGCGCGGTTTTGATCCATGCTCGCCGCTGGAGCTCCCCGAGCCGGCTGGTTTCGGGGCTAAGCCACCCCATAGAGGTGATGAAGAAGGGGGAGACTGCCTGCAGGTTGAGGAGAGCCACATCTCTCCTCCCCAGCTGGCCATTACTCCCTTTCCCAAAGGCGGTTGTAGCGGTGGTCAGAAATGGCCACCACAAAGAAGAACTTGACCAGAAAAGAATGTGCAGGAGGAAGATAAGAAGAGAAAGTTTTGGTTGACCAGGTCAAACAGCAAAAGCAACAAATAAGGTACCCTGGAATTGAAACTATTAAAAAAAACAATAACATTGTTCCCTAAGAAGATTTTTAAGCTGCGATGGAGAGAGAAAAGGGAAAAGATTTGGTTTTTTTCCCTCCTTTTCCTATACTGACAGCTAAGAGACTTAAGCAAGAAATTGGAAAAAAATCAGGCCAGCGTAACTTCGGCCCCATTTACCCAGTACGAAGAGGAATGATCAGGCCAGTGTAGCTTCGGTCCGGTCTACCCAGTACAAAAAGGAAATATCAGGCCAGCATAGCTTCGGTCCGGTCTACCCAGTGTGAAGATGTGGCTTTGGCCCGATCTACTCAATGCAAAGATGAAATATGCCAGCAGTTTGGGCAGTGGCGTCAAGCTGGCCAGGCCCATCCAGTCGACCATGCCTGCCTGGACCCGAAGGTCAACCACAGCCCTCAATGAAATTGAGTTTCATATCCCTGACCTACAAGGTTCCTTCCAGCTTTGTTATTTTGTTCCATCTTTTTAGCTATGGTTAAGGGCTAAGGATGGCGGGAAGAGAAATATGAGGTATTGTCTTAAGGTTAACCTTTTCTGAAAGATAAATGAATTGGTTAAGTCTACAGATAAATGTACAACATTCCAGTATACAGTAGATATGACAGGATTAATGATGAATATAAATTTGCTTTTACCTTCTGACATAATTAAAATGTTCAGCACATTAAAGTGTTGTGTCAGACGCACTACATATTTTCATTTCAAACTTCAAATTCATTCTCTGTGGCAATTTTTCTTGCTACTCCAGGAACTGGATGTATCTTCTAGAAAGCACTTAAAGAGAAATCTAATAAAAACATGGCACTTGTTTTGAGATCATTGTGTATATATGTTTTTATATGCTTTTACCCTTTGGGGCAGCTTTATCTTCCCCTTGAAGATAAAAGAAAGCAAAAGGCCTTGGTGGATCAAAAGAGAATATGAAAATAAATTTCATAATGCTATACAACCAGCTGTGTTTTCTGAAAAAAAAAAATGGTATCAGCTTCAGAGATTCTAGTGTTGGTCTTAATAGTATAATCATCCTGAACCTTCTGCAGACTAAACAATTGGCTGAACCTTGAGGAAAATCTATTCTAGTGAGATAAAATTAGCACCTGACAAACACTGCAAATTACCAACCGTAATTTCATAGTCTTGGGATGTTGATTTCCATATTGAACAAAATGGAAAATAGGATATAACTCCACGTTTTGTAATGAAATATTTAGTTCACATAAGACATAAAGTAATACATTGGATGTTTTAAGTTAACATACTAACTAAACATAGCATAAACATGCTTGGATTGAATGATGTGTTTGCTGTGAGTTCCAAAAACTGAAGCTCTCGTGGTAATGAACTGCTACAAGTCAGCACATTAGACAAGAGAACCAACCTCAGCCCAGACCAAATACTGTATTTTTTTGCACTGTAAGATGCTTCGGAACATAAGATCCGAAAGCACCTAGCTTTGGGGGAGAAAAACAAGAAAAAACAAATCTGCATCTCCCTCCCTGCATCCATCCTGTATTCATCTGGCTAGCATCCTTGTAGCAAACAGCAAACAGCCTGGTCAGTTTCAGCACATTATCGCAGCCCCAGCACTTGGCTCGTCATGGCTCCATTCCATTGCTCCTGCCACCGGTCAACTATTCCATTGGTCAACCATTCCACCATTTGGAACCATAACCACCATTTGGAAGTGGTGATCGGTGGCGGCGATTGGTGGTGATTGATGGTGATAGGCGGCAATCAGTGGCAGCAGGCAGCGACCATCTCCGCTGCCTAGAACAGCTGATCAGCAGTATTCCGGAAGGCCAATCCAACCGCCAATCAGCTGTTCGGCAGCAAAGGCTCCACTATTCTCCCGCGGCAATGAATGGCAACAGCGGTGACAGGCAGTAGTGGCAAATGCTGCCACTGCACCAACCCTTTCCCGACGCCAAAATATTCACTCTATAAGACATTTCCACCCATTTTTTGGGGTGGGGGAAACTGCATCTCATAGTGCGAAAAATATGGTAGGTGTCATGCTGGACCTTTGCCTGACCATTACCTATTTTAAATACAATGATGATTTCTACAGATAAAAACACAGCTGTGCCATGGATTCACCTGTGTCCTCCATTGTGACCAATCTATATATGGAATAGGTAGAAGCCAAAGTCCTAAACTACTTCCCAGAAACTATGAAAGCTTTAGTTATTGAAATGTAGGTGAACAGTGAAATCACATCATAAGAAACCATGGCCCTAAACTCCTTCCCAGGAATTCCACCCATTCCTATAGATATAGATATGTGGATAATGCTTGGGTCAAAATTAAAGCACAGAAAGTGGAAGCCTTCACCAAACACTGTGGACAAATGCATTAAGTCTCTCTTCCTCCCCATCCCACACCAAGTCCATTGATGGAGCTAAGCTTTGTGCCGTGCTTGAAACACCTGATACTACTGTAGTGTCAGGGAATTGTGCAGCAGGTATACAAATGGAGTCAAAGATGTGACATGAACTTGTGT
Source organism: Notechis scutatus (assembly GCF_049901735.1). Taxonomy (NCBI): domain Eukaryota; kingdom Metazoa; phylum Chordata; class Lepidosauria; order Squamata; family Elapidae; genus Notechis; species Notechis scutatus. Next base: position 14,548,364 of record NC_142025.1, on the reverse strand, counting down.
ACACACATACACACATATGTATGTATGTATGTATGTATGTACGTATATGTACCCTGTTTCTCCAACAATATGGCCTCCCCCAATTGGAAGTCCCAGCATGTTTTATAGGCATGAAATGAAATTAAGCCCCTCCCCCCCAAATTAAGGCCTATATTAAAACATGTGAAATGGTGGGGGATGGTGGGGGGAGCTTGCCGTTAGGAGGTATTTTTGTTGCACACCCGGATATGGTGCTGCCTGCGTTGACCCCGATATGAAGTGCCCCACCAACGCCAAGGTCAACATCCAAACCATCGCCGCCCGCCCGCCTGAAGATGCAAGGGGGGGGGGAATTAAGTCACCCCCCAAAAAGACGGCCTAGCCATTTTTTCGGGGCTCAAAAAAAAAATAAGACCCGGCCTTATTATATGAGAAACACAGTATATGTATATATATATACACACACACAGTCTCCATCCACCCATCCACCTATCTTTACTTTATGCTACATATTTGGTCCATGGAGTCACAGAAAGTAAGAGACTACTTACTGACTAAACAACAATAACAACAGCAACAACAACAACAACAACAACAACACACACACACACACACACCAAACAAGGTGGCCAAGCAAACAGGAACATCATGAGGTAAATCACAGGGCACATAGAAGAAACATGGGAGAAAACGGGGAAATTTCTCCTTCACACCCACAGCAACCAATCACAAACCACACTGCCTCAGGTAGGTGCCAGCGCTCTTCAACCAATCATCTATAACTATGTGTTCTGGCTCATGGCACAACCCCATTGGTCCAGCTACTACATACCTTAACATGTAGCTGTGAATCTTTTCAATGTTCCTCACATCCCTAGGTAATAATGTGTAATTTTGAAAATCAACTCTTATTTTCCACCATTAAGAAAATTAATCAATTTCTTTCAAGCAAATAAAAAGAATTGTTGCACTTGTAGATGGACAAGGACTAATATCCATACCTCTTTATTTGAGAGTCATTCTGAGGAATATACTCTTAAAGTGGGATCCTTTGAATATTTATTTTGAATTGTGTGAATTTGTAACAGGAAATATAGGCTTGAATTCTAGGAACAACGAGCAGAAGGAAGCTTAACAAACTGATTTCTCTTCCCATCCTTTCAACTCACAGTCCCTTTTCTCTCTGGACTTTCCCTTGAGAGTAGGTGGACAATCCGATACAAGATAGACTATATTGGGAAGAGGATATACCTCTTCACAGTGCCTTACAGCCCTCTCTAAGCAGTTTACAGAGTCAGCGTATTGCCCCCAACAATCTGGGTTCTCATTTTATCTACCTCAGAAGGATGGAAGGCTGAGCCAACTTTGAACCATTCAGAATTGAACTCCTGGAGTGAGCAGGAAGTTAGCCCTGCAGTACTACCTTCTAATTACTGTGTCATCACAGCTCTTAAAGGAATGTATATGGCCATCCAACCAGAGGTGGTATTCAGCAGGTTCTGACCAGTTCTGGAGAACCAGTAATGGAAATTTTGAGTAGTCCGGAGAACCGGCAAATACCACCTCTGACTGGGCCTGGCCCCATCTATTCTCTGCCTCTCAAATCCCAGCTGATCGGCTGGGTCTTCTTTTGTTGCCCTACACAGGAGAATGGAGCTAGAAAGCAGGTTAGTGAGGTGGGGAGGAAATGGTGATTTTGCAGTATCCTTCCCCCAGGAGTGGGGAGGGAATGGAGATTTTACAGTATCCTTCCCCTGCCATGCCCATCAAGCCACACCCACAGAACTGGTAGTAAAAATTTTTGAATCCCACCACTGCATCCAACTCATTCCTGGTTATTCCAAGCAGCGTACAGAATTAACATCTCAAATATAACACCCAGCAATCTCCCTACCCCTTTGATGACAATATTGAAACAAACTGCTGGAGAGAAATTGGCTGAGCCAAGGGAAGGAGGCTGAAGTCTGCCCTCTGCCCTCTGCCCTTCCTGAATGCCATTGAACCTTATCTAGTCTTACTCAGATACAAACTGTCAGCCTAAGAAAATTCTTGTGTTCAGGCTTCAGCAATAAAGCACTAGGATCTTGTTGTTCAAATCTGACAAAATCACCTGATGGTCTCCCTATCAAAATTTATTGTCTCTTTGGAATGGTGTGTAAATGTAGTTTCTCTCTATGTTTCTATTGATGGCTGATTTGTCAGAATGCCAAGCTTTCTGGATTTCCCTCGCATTTTTGGATTTGGCTTGGTCTAGGACAGCGGTCCCCAACCCCCAGTTCATGTCCCACTATTGAGCTATAGCCCATTAGGAACTGGGTTGTACAAGCAGTGAGCAAGCACACTGTTAAGTTTGGAGAATAATGGAGACCAGACATCTGACCAGTGACTTCAACTCTTTAATAACAGTAGATAGAACAGAACAGAGCAAGGCTATGGGCAGCAGTAACCCTTTTATAGGGTTGGCTGCTATCTTATTAACCAATAATATGTGCAACAAGTTCAACTAATACCCAATAAGAAGTGTCCTAATATTGGCCAATCAGGGACTTGTTATGGACCAATCCTTGTTCATTGTTTAAGGACCAATCAGGTGTGCAGGCTTTCAAAACCCGCTTTGCATTTGGGCTAGTTACTTTTTATTGATTCACAACACCCCTCCCCCTTGGGCTCCGTTTGAGGGGAGCTGTAACAAAATCCTCAAGATAGACAGGCCGTTTGGTCTGTCTGGATGATTTCGTGGTTCCACCGGGTTTGGCCTAAAGTCCGGTTCCGTGGAGCGTTTGGATGATTTCTGTTAAGCTCCGTTTCGCTGCACGGAAATTCTGTGTTGCTTTCGTTGTGGTTGTCCCCACCAATCAGTGTTTCTTCGGGTTTCGCAGTTCGGTTTCCCCGTGTTCACGTCCCATGGGAAAGTCAACTCCTCCCTGCTTCGATTCCCGGTACTTCGCTGGGCCGTAGGGTTTCCGTTGGCCTGCTATCTGTCATATCGAAGTCAATTTCCTCGATATTTCCTCCCCCTCAGTTGGTGAACCCGGGAGCCATGGGCGCTGGGTGGTAATCTCGAACGGAGTTGGTCTATGTGGCGTTTCCACACCCTCCCATCGTCTGTTAGCAGGCGGTAAGATCTAGGCCCTGTGAGGTGGGTGACGGTTGCGGGTATCTATAAAGGGTTGCCGGAGAAGTTTTTGGCAAAGATTAAATCGCCTACCTTAAATTCCCGGCATTTGCTGCTGGAGCCGAAAGGGTATGCGGGGTGGAGCCGGTCAAGGTGCGATCGTAGTTTCCGCCCATGAGAAGTTCGGCGGGTGTTTTGTTGGTAACACTGTGGGGCGTGATGTGCTGCAACAATAAAATTCGATCAATTTTTTCATCGATGTCGCTGAATTCCATTTTGTGGAGGGTCTTTTTACAAACTGTACCATGCGCTCTGCACGTCCGTTCGCCGCATGGTGCGCGGGCGAGGTTAGCGCATGGTGGATGCCCCGTCAGCAAGATATTGTTCAAATGGTAATGCTGTGAACTGTGGGCCATTATCTGAGACGAGAACGTCCGGAAAACCATGTGTGGCAAATAGCCTGTTTAATTTGTTGATAACTGAGTCCGTTGTAGTTGTGTTCATTCGATGGATCTCGAGCCAATTTGAATAGGCGTCGACAGTAATAAGGAAAGTGTGCCCCTTTGTAGGCCCCGCAAAGTCAATATGAATACGGGACCATGGTCCCCTCGGAGTTTCCCATTCGGTTGGGCTTGCTTTAGGTGGGGCGTTGCTGACGTCCTGGCAACGTTGACAAGTAGCGACCCAGGCCTCGATTCTTTTGTCGATTCCCGGCCACCAGGCGTAGCTCCGTGCGAGTGCTTTCATTCGCACGATGCCCGGATGTCCGTCGTGCAATACCGCTAAAACAGTTCGTTGTAGTTTGCCCGGGATTACGACTCTATCGCCCCACAAGATGCAGCCCTTTTGGGAAAACAGTTCAGTTTGGTGGGCTTTGAAAGGCGCCCATTCAGGTGATAGTTGTTCTGTTGGCCAACCACGTTCAACCCAGCGTAGGATGTGTTGCAGGACCGGATCTCGCTTTTGTTTCGAGGGCAATGTCCTCGCCGTCAGTGGCGGCACGTGTAGAGCCTCAATTTGCAGCGTTGTGATGGTTGGGGCTGGATCTTCAACCGATTCTGGGAGCGGTGTTCTGCTCAATGCATCAGCGTGGAGAATTGATTTCCCGGGCGGTGTTGCAAGGTGTAGTTGTATGCCGCCAAGAATTCAGACCAGCGGGTCATTCTGGGGGACAATATATACGGGGTTGGTTTATTACCCGCAATAATCCCCAGTAGTGGTTTATGATCAGTAATTATTGTAAACGCACGCCCATACACATATTCATGAAATCATTTAACTGCAGCCACAATAGCTAAAGCTTCTTTATCCAGCTGACTATAATTTCTTTCAGCTTTAGCTAAAGTTCGCGAAAATGCGACGGGAGCTTCTGCTCTGCTCGGTAATACGTGGGCCAGGATTGCTCCAACCCCAAAAGGTGAGGTGTCACAAGTAATAGTTAACGGCAGAGTCTCGTTGTACTGCATAAGTACAGAATCAGAAGTTAGCAATTTCTTTACTTGTTGGAAAGCGTATTGTTTACGTTGTCCCCAAACCCACGTTGCTTTTTTGTCTAAGAGTCTATGTAATGGTTCAGCTACCGTTGCTTTATTGGGTAAAAAGACGTTATAAAATTGATAAGTCCAAGGAACCCCTGTAGATCTGCCTTGTTCCTTGGAGTGGGGGCCTTCTTAATTGCCTTTAATTTGTCCTCAGTGGGATGGATTCCTTGACTGTCCAGGAGGTATCCCAAAAACTCCACCCTTTCGGTATATAACTGGCATTTATTTTTTTAACTTTGAGGCCTGCGTCTTGGAACCTTTGTAAGACCACTCGAGTCGTTTTTCTAGAATGTCTCTGTTAGGGGTGGCGATGAGTACATTGTCGAAATACGGTACGACCCTTCTTATTCCTTGTAACAGCCTTTCCATTAAGCTCTGAAAGATTCCTGGAGTGACGCTCACCCCGAACTGGAGCCGGTTGCATTTAAATGCGCCCTATGCGTGATTTATAGTTTGCGCCTCCGCGGTGGCCAGATCTACAGGCAATTGTTGATACGCCTGCGCTAGGTCTAATTTAACGAAAACTTTCCCCGCCGCCCAGGGAATGGAGCAGGTGTTGCACTACCGCACTGGATATGCACTTTGCTGAAGTGCGTGGTTTAGGTGGCCCGGTAGTCTCCGCAAATTCTCAGTGACCCATCAGGCTTGATAGGCGTCACTATTGGGGTTTCCCACCGGGCGTGGTCGGTGGGTTCCAGCACGCCCTGTTCTATTAGCTTATCGAGTTGTTCGTCGATTTTTTAGGTTTCAGGCGAACGGCACCCGACGCGCTTAAGGCGGATGGGTGCTACCTCAGGGTTCAAGTTAAATGAGATCGGGGTCCCCTTGTACTTGCCTAGTCCGTTCGCGAAAACGTCTTGGAATTCTTGCACGAGGGCTTCCTCCCAATTGTTGCTCTCGGTACGGTGGACTCCGGCTACAGTGATTCCGAGAGGTCTGAACCATTGCAAGCCTAAAAGACTAGGCCGGGTCATGGTCCACGACAGTCAGTGGCAGTGCGACGGTGCGGTCCTTGAAAGAGACCTGGAATCGGCGGGACCCGACAACGGAATTCGGTTACCCTGGTAATCTTTGAGTATAACCCTTTGAGGGTTGAGGTCTTGGCGGCGAATCGTTGGAATGAGCTGTTGGAGCGTCTTCCAGGACACCATCGAGAGGGATGATCCTGAGTCCACCTCCATCACACAAGGTTTGTTTTCGATAGCGACCTTCACTCTGATTTTCCCGGCATCAAGGGATGTAGCGTGGCCTATGGTAATTGTCTGGTGGGTCTCTTCCCGCCTGGTTTCTTCCCCGCCTGGTGGAAGTGGTGGACGGTTTGTTTCTGTAGGAGTGGCTTCCCCATTGGTGATTCAGTTTGTCTCGGGTGTGCCGAAGAATTCTGAAGACTGGCATTCGGCCTGTCGGGGTTTGGAGTTGGAGTTTTGTTTGCTTCTGCAAACCTTTGCGATGTGACCTCTTTTCCCGCAAACGCGGCAGAGTGCGTCGAGGAATTTGCAGCTGGATCGTGGGTGATTTGCTCCACATCCTGCACAAGGTCGAGATGAGCATTGTGTGAACTGGTCTCGTTCTGTTCGGAGTCGGTTGACCTCTTCCTCATCGCTTTCTGACGGGGATTCTAGGTCTTCGTGGTGAGTCGATACCGGGTGTCTCTCTGAGCGAGGCGAGGTATCGTTGGCGAGTTGACGTAGCGGTGCGCTGGTGCGGCGCATTCGGGCTGCCGACTTTTTGGCTGCCTCCGCTGCAGTGGCTTTTTAAGGGCATCGGTGAGGCTGATGTCCCCCTAGCCATGATTTTGCTCTGGATCGAGTGCAGTCTTCTAGGCCCAGAACTAGGCGGTCTCAGAGGGCTTCTTCTGTTAGAGAATCCGCAGAGGCCTCCAAGGTTTCGGAGGTCTGCGGCGTAGCTTGGCAAGGCTTTCGCCTTTCCGCTGGACCCTCTGGTAATATTCGTGCCTTCTGACTAAGGTTGGCACGGTGGGCGTGTAGTGGGCCCGTAGCAAAGGCTCGAGGACGTCCCAGTCCATCGCTTACTTCCGGCTGGCTTGGCAAGTGATTTTGCCATTTTAAACACAGTAGGCCCGCAGTGGGTTAGAAATACAGCTCTTTTTTGCTGGTTGTTGCATCTTTCAAGTTGTTGGTCTCCAGAAACATCTGGAACCTATCCATGTACGACTCCCAGTCTTCGGTTTCTGGGTCGAATGGAGCGGGTGGTACGGCACCGCTGGCCATGTTGCCGTTGATAGTGCGTGTTCGACCACGTGCTCTGTTGGTTGCTCTGTAGATCAGTCAACTCTTGGGTCTCCGCATCCCACCTTCGTCGCCAGTGTTAAGTTTGGAGAATAATGGAGACCAGACACCTGACCAGTGACTTCAACTCTTTAATAACAGTAGATAGAACAGAACAGAGCAAGGCTATGGGCAGCAGTAACCCTTTTATAGGGTTGGCTGCTATCTTATTAACCAATAATATGTGCAACAAGTTCAACTAATACCCAATAAGAAGTGTCCTAATATTGGCCAATCAGGGACTTGTTATGGACCAATCCTTGTTCGTTGTTTAAGGACCAATCAGGTGTGCAGGCTTTCAAAACCCGCTTTGCATTTGGGCTAGTTACTTTTTATTGATTCACAACACACACAAACTGCATTTGTGCAAGCAGCACACACGTACATATGAAACCATCCCATCTCCCCCTCCACTATCACTGCAACCAATCTGCAGAGCCAGAAAAGTCTAGGATATATATAGATTCCCAGTTGAAACTGTGGTTGAGTTTGTCCATGTGTTATGAGGAGTTTTCATTGTACTTTTGAACATTGAACAAGTCTTAGGAAACACTTTTACCTAAAATGATTAGTTATCTGCCAATTCTGAATGTGATGGAGCAGAAGGAGATGACTAGAAAATGTACTTAGGAAAAACTATAAATAGACTACAGAATATATGTGTGAGTATATACGGTCTGTCTGTCTGTTTCCATCTATCCATTCTCTTATTTTTACTTTATGCTACATGTTAGCTTCACTATGAAACTATGTGATCCAACTTAGTTTTTGGGGAGGAAAATAAGGAGAAAAAAATTCTGTCTCTGCTTACCAGCATCCATTGGTATTCACCTGGCTAGCGTCCTGTCAATGTGTGAGAGATTTGAGGGCTGTTTGGAAACTGAAGCAGTATTTGCTTTGTGAGCAAGGAGACAGCAAGGAGCCTGGGTGTGGCTTAGCTCAACTGTTCTGTAGTAAAGCTGCTTGCGGCTGTGAAACTAAAACTCCTCTCCTCTGCTTCTGTTTTGCAGGTGGGGAGGGGAACTAGAACTCCTTAGCATCAGAGTGTGTTAATAATAATATACGAAATACTAATGCTCTGATGGTCATTTTGAAAAATCCTTTCTTAGTGAGCACCTAGAAGCTAAGAGGAACATGCATTCCAAATTTCAAGTTTGTAGGCTTTATGGTTCTGGAGATTTTGTGATGATGCATGAGTAGTATTTCACTTTTATACATATAGATTTAGTCCATGGGTCACAAAGAATCAGACACAACTTAGTGACTGAACAACAACATATTGGATAAATGTCTAACTGAGCACTTTCATTAAATTCTATATGACAATGCTACTTAGGATCTTTCTAAAACTGCTTTTAAGACAGAGGAGAAACATTAGAAATAATATCACATTTTTATTGTATTTGGAGACTGAATGTATTACCTTTAGATTTCATTTAATTCATGGGAGCCCACAATCCATCTGGTGAGGGTTTTTCCCCCTACTTTTAATTCTAATATAGTTTTATTGGGGAAAAACAATTACCACCAACCTGCCTTCAATCGAGGACCTCTATACTGCACGACTCAAAAAGAGGGCTGTGAAAATATTTATAGACACCTCACATCCCGGACATAAACTTTTTCAACTCCTTCCCTCAAAACGACGTTATAGAGCACTGGCACACCAGAACAACTAGACACAAGGACATTTTTTCCTGAAAGCCATCGCTCTGCTAAATGAGTAATTCCCTCAATACTGTTCAACTATTTACAAAGTGTGCACTACTATTACTGTTAATCTTCTCATCACTCCTTATCACCCATCCCCTCCCACTTGTGACTGTATGACTGTAACTTTGTCGCTTGTATCCTTACAATTTATATTGACTGTTTCCTAGTATGATTTGATTGCTTATTGCACCCTATGACTATTATTAAGTGTTGTACCTTATGATTCTTGACTCTTGACAAATGTATTCTTTTATGTACACTGATAGCATTTGCACCAAGACAAATTCCTTGTGTGTCCAGTCACACTTGGCCAATAAAGAATTCTATTCTATTCTATGCAATTATTTCAATTATTCTACCTATCCCAGGAGAATAAAATTTGGATTTCATAGGAAATTGGTTTCATGTATGTTTGGACTAGACTATATAAGAACCTTTTGACAAATAAATTGATTATAAATGAGGTGCCTTGGAATATAGAATACTTCTTTTAAACCAGGAATTTGAAAAACAATATTGACAGTATGTGTTTCATAATGTTAATCTCTTATTTTTTATAAGTGCATTTGCTGTAAATGCATATTAAACCTTTTATGAGTGTTCTTTTAGTGCACTAACTGATGTAGTATCCTATGCCTGGTTGCCAACTCAAATTGTCTCCAGACTTCATAAGATGGAACAGCATTTTCTACATTAATATGAGTATATTGGGATCACAATTCTCAGAATCCCCCTTGCCCAACTCTGCCCTTTATTTGGGGGCTTCAAAGTTTCAAGTTCAAAACATATGAGAATGTTTTTAAATAAGTAATAGTGAATCCCTAGACAAAAACATTAACATTAACATTAATTAAAAAGCACAAAACCCCCAAAATACATAATATTCCCTGTAGTTGAACACTGACAAATCTATTGCAACTACAATAATATTCTGTGTTTTTGGTCTTTATTCTTTTTAATTCACATTTTAATGTTCTTCTCTAGTTTTGTTTTGTCTTTCTTAATTTTGCTTCTTTTGGATTTTGTATTTTAATTTTTTGAATAAAATAAAACATAAAAATAAAAAAGTAATAGTGAATACCTAAGTCAAGGTTTGATCTGAGTTGAGAGTTTCAGCTCATATCCTCCTTCCCTAAATCTCTTAGGACTCTCCAAGTGTGTCTTTTTTCAAGTTCTCAATCTGGACTGTTCTTACAAGAAAATACAGTTAGCATGGAACAATAACCAGGGGCTCACATTAGCCATCTCTTTCCATTCTCTGTGGTTTCTTTTCCAACTGTAATTGAGATTTAACATTTGCTTGTAAAAGCCAGCTGAAGGAAATGGCCCTTTCTAATCATGTTTGCTAGCTCTGTTTTTCCAGCCATCATGTTGTTATTTCAAATGCTTTTTCTATTGACATTACAATCAGCAAAGTAGCATACAAAAGGATAAATGGTTCAGGGGTATTGAAATTGTCATTTCATATCACCATGAAGGGTTCTTCTTAAGTCACAGCAGCTGCAGTTTAAAACAAACAGAAACCAAATATTTGGATGCAGGGAAGAACAAAAATGGATGGAAAATAATATGGAAGCAATTTTAGTGCCCTGACGTAAAACCACTGTGGGTTCTCATCTTGAATGCTTACTGATTTCAAAAAATCTCAAAAGGTCTTTTCAGACAGAGCTTCAGTGCCATCAATTCAGGATTAAGCAAAGAACAAAATCTTAAGAGAAAAGGCCAAGAATGCTGGGGTTTAGGAGACCTATCAAGAAACAAATTTTACTTAAGTTCACTGTGAATATGCAGCATCCTGAATATCCATCTCATACAAGTATACAGCCTCCCTCAGAAAGTAAAATTCAGTGAATGAATGGCAATAATCAGGACTGTTCCATCAGAACAGGCACAGCTTCCGTGTTAAGAAAACCTTCATTTTTATAATGATGTGTGCATTGGATTTTATATTAGTTGTAGCAAGAATTCAGCCTCTCATGAAAACTAATACATAATCCATTGCATAAGGAAGACATCTCAAGTCTTGTATCATCAATGTGTGGTTGAGGACATGATCCTATTCTAATGAATGTACTATATTTGTGTGGGACGTGATGGCTCAGTAGCTAAGATGCTAAGCTTGTCAATCAGAAAGGTTGGCAGTCCGATGGTTCGTATCCCTAGTGCTGTGTAATGGAGTGAGCTTGTGTTACTTCTCCCAGCTTCTGCCAACCTAGCAGTTTGAAAGTGTGTAAAAATGCAAGTAGAAAAATAGGACCACTTTGGTAGGAAGGTAATAGCACTCTGTGCACCTTCGGCATTTAGTCATGCCAGCCACATGACCACAGAGACGTCTCCGGACAGTGCTGGCTCTTTGGCTTTGTAACGGAGATGAGCACTGCCCGCTAGAGCCAGAAACAACTAGCATGTATATGCGAGGGGACCTTTACCTTTTACTTATATTTGTAATAATGTTTGTTATCTCTTAAATATTATATGTTCTGGTCCCCTGAATCTTCTGGCTGATCAGTCATTCTCTTTGTTGGTCTATTCAAAGCAGCTGTAGATTAGTATTTCTGCTGCTTCAAAATAGATCTAATTTCAGAGCAAAGTTTTGAAGGGTACTATCCTTGGAGAACACCCTTTTGAAATTGTTTTGTGAAGTAACTGTAGATATGCATAAGTACATATAGCCTACTGGAATGATCAGATGAGACATCAGAGTTATGTAATATCAAGCAACTTTGCTATTTGCTTTGGTTACTGACAGTTTCAAAGAGTGCTTTGCATAAATGTTTGTCATAGCAAAGTACCTTTCAAAGTTTTGTTACAGCCTGATCATATTTTATTACTGTTTTATTGCCGTAGTAATTGAATATTTTAGTTTTTGCATAATCAAGGCCAGTCTCAGAACCTACTGTTACAGGGCAGCTTTTTTAAAAGGAAGTAAGCTACAAAAGGAGAGAGAGAGAGACTGCATGAACAAGGCAACTGCAGAATTTGAAATTAGAAATCATTTTTTGCTGGAATTAGTGAATAGGACTGATAAAAGAACGCATGCAGAACATTAACTAAATCAGAATTGTAAAAAAATATAACAGGAAACTGAAAGAGGTAGAGTTGTTGGTTGTTTGTGTACGTAATGACAATGTACTCAGATGTGGTTCCAATTTAGTATCTACAACATTGCGACTTAAAAGTAAAATAGTCTTTATTTATTTTATAAAAATTGTACAGTGCCACAATCAATTAATTCTGAACAGTTTACTTAAAGACTTTTCCCCATCCTTTTCATATATGCAAGCACACATACACACACATTGGGGGGGGAGGGGAGAGAGACAAACAGAAAGACAGACAGACAGAGGAATATCTGAGGGCTAAGAGAGTTGATACAAAAAACCCCAAACCCCAAAAACTTTAACCTTAGACTGTCTACTATTGACCTCACCCCCTTCCTAAGAGGTCTGTAGGGGGCGTGCATAAGCGCACCATCGTGCCTACCGTCCCTGTCCTATTGTTTCTCTTATTCTTTTATTTTTCTTATATGTACCCATTTCATGTATTCACAACTATGTATACACTTATACTTATTATCTTGTAAACAATTGGCAAATCAAATAAATAAATAAATAAATAAAAAATAAAAATAAGTTTGGTCTTACTGAAATGAATGAGTATTACACAGCCAACCTGGATCACTTGATAATGGAGGAATGTCTGAGTGAATTTTAATCACAATGCTTAGATGAGACTTTTCCATATGAGTATTCTCTAAAGAATCTGAGATTCCAAAATGCATGGCAATAATAAATACTGTATCAACATTTAAAATGTGCTTAGTAAAAGTTTCCATATATCGACTGATTTACAGTTTCTTTCCTGAGCTTTAATCTTTGGACTTTGGCATGTGTCCCTTCTACATCATCATCATTTTCATGCCACCAAACCCTCAGAAAGATTTGCAAGTCATATGCATTTCTTCTCATGTCTTCAACATATTGGGGGGGAAAAGAACAAAGAGCACAATACAATAACAGTCAAGACCATTCCCAGTCTGCCTTTTAAAACGAGAGAGGGAACCAGTCATTCCCACCACTCAAAATAAGGGCATTTACAAATTTGCTAATACCCACTTTCTCTCCCTGCTTCATAAAGAGTGAAGTCAACAGGTCACCATTACACTTGAAGGATCTGCTAAAACAAACAAAAGTGAGGACGTAGCATGAACCAAAATTTCACTGCAATGGATTACCATACTTAAAAGTGCCAAGGAATTGTATAATTTCAAATCAATAGATGAGCGGGATGGGGATATTACTTTCATTATTATTTCCATTCACTGCACCATGTTGTAAATGAACATTGTTGACATTATCGATCACAGAAATATGTTCAAACTAGCTTTCATACTAGCATACAATCTTCATGTGGATAGGCTTATCCATCTTTGCTCCTTTTTGACGATTCCTTTGATTATTAAAGATACTATCTGTCCAGATTTATCATATGGAATCTAAGAAAATTGCTCTGTCTAACTAACATAGTAGATTCCATATGATAAATCTGGACATGTTTTGGTACATCTTTAGATCTGAGTCATGAATTGGAAGATTAAGAAAGCTGCTCTGTCTAACTAGCATAACAGTCTTTCAATTCATGACTCAGATCTAAAGATGTACCAAAACACATTCTTGAACTTGTCAGAATCCAGACTCAAGGTAGTCCTTGACTTAACAGCAGTTAGTTTAGTAACCGTTTGAAGTTACAAAAGTAGTGAAAAAGTAATTTATGGCTGTTTTTCACTCTTATGACCATTGCGTCACCCCCCCCCCATGGTCACATGATCACATTTATGACAGTTGCAGTGTCCTGGGGTCATGTAATCACCTTTTGCAACCTTCTGTCAAGCAAATTCAATGGGGAAGACAGATTCACTTAATCATTGTGTTACTGCAGTGATTCACTTAACAATTATGGCAAGAAAGGTCATAAAATGGGATAAAACTCACTTAACAAATGTCTTAGCAACAGAAATCTTGGGCTCAATTGTGGCCATAAGTCGAGGATTATCTATAGAGAATTTCAAGGTCACGTCCATCAATTACAATTTATGATTCATATAGTGTAAGAAAACCCATTTGGACAATATAATATGTGTTGTAAAAAGAACATACATTCAAAATATTACTTAAAATGATTTAAACAGATTTTTTCACATTAATTGTTTTTAAGGCAGAAAGTGAACAAAAATGGATTTTTGAATGAATACATATGCACATTGGCCATGAGACAAAATGTCATATTGTCAATATTTTTTATTGTTGTTTACCTCTTTTAGAATTTCTGATTTATCCTTCAGTTTTCAATTATAAAAATATACTTCCCTTAATAAAATTAGGCATGAACTTTTAGCACATCGCAAAATAATTATGGTGCTTTATCTACTGTCTTCCCATTTTATATACTCTTTTGTCATTTATTCATACTCCTTGATAAATATTTCTGGGAATTTTACTTATCAATATTGGCTATCTGAAAAATTAAACTTGATTTTAGTTGTTGCATTTGGTTATTTTTCATCCTTAAAAGTCCATGTATCTGTATTTTTTTTTTCTTGGAATGAAGCAGCTCTATTGTAAAGGGGCTATTCTATTTATTCAGCAGCTCTCTGCCAATTTTCTTGGCAAGAGTCTTAAGTTCCATAGGTTATGCATTTAATGCACTGCTCTGTTCACCAAGTTTCTATTGCAATTGACTGATGGATGTTCTGACTGTGCTGTTAAAAATCTGCAGTGCAGAACTATAGGACATTAATTGGACTTTCAAAAAAGATATCTTAGAAGCAGGATTATCCATATCGGTGCATTTCTTTAAAGCAGTGTTTCTCAAACTTAGAAATTTTAAGCTATATAGGTTTCAGCTTCCTAAACTCCCTAGCCAGTTTGCCGGCTGGGGCATTCTGGGAATTGAAACCCATACATCATAAAGTAGTCAAGGTTGAGATATTGGTCTAATTTATTGGGATGTCTTGCCTGACATGATTAAGGTTGAGTTAAACTTGAGTGCAAGTGGCACAGTGGTTAGAGCAGTATTGAAGGCAAACTTTGTCCATAGCCTGGGGTTTGATCCTGACCGGCTCAACGTTGGTTCAGCTTTCTATCTTTCTGAGGTCAGTCAAATGAGGACCCAGATTGTTGGGGGAATTATTGGGAGTGAGTCCAGAAGTATTTCATGAGAAGAGTACTACACTCCTCTGTTCACAACAGAATACCCTATATCACCAGGCTTGAGATTTTGGGTTTGGACAGCCTTGAACTACGCCGCCTATGGTTAGACTTAAGCTTAGCACACAAAATCATATGCTACAATGTCCTACCAGTCAATGACTACATCAGCTTCAACCACAACAATACAAGAGCATACAACAGATACTAACTCAATGTAAACTGCTTCAAACTCAATTGCAGAAAGTACAACTTCAGCAACAGAGTGGTCAATGCCTGGAATACGCTACCTGACTCTGTTATTACATCTTCTAGCCCCCACTCCTTTAACCTCAAACTAACCACTATTGACCTCACCCCATTCCTAAGAGGTCTGTAAGGGACGTGCATAAGTGCACCATCATGCCCACCATCCCTGTCCTATTGTTCCCATTTATTCGTACCAATTTCCTGTATTCTTACTCATTTTTATACTTATACCTATTATCTTGTAAGCGATTAACAAACAAACAAACAAACAAACAAACAAACAAATAAATAAATAAATAAATAAATATGCTGACATTGTGAACTGTCCAGACAGTTCTGTAAAGCACTTTGGGGTGGTATATAAGTCTAAGTGCTAGTACTATTCAGTATGTGATAAAATAATCTAGGAGAAGTTGAGCCAAGAATGTTATTGAATGCCTTCATCCCTTTGTTTAAAAAACAGTGCACAAGGGAAAGCTTCACTGTGAAGATTCTGTTTCTGTATTGCTCTTTTTAATGTGGAATGTATTTTATCTCCCTTGAGAAGCCCATAACGCAGGGAAAGATAAAAGAAAAGACAAGGGGATATGGCCAGCAGCAAGGTAGATGGAATCAATTGCAATGGATTCATTGTTGATCAGGCTACAGACAGATCATCCTGGAGAAGGCCTTTCTATATGATCACTATGAGTCAACGTTGACTTGATTGCACATTGTTAATCAGCTATATTTTTTCTACTTTCAAGACAAGTAAAATAATAAACAATTATACTTAGGTATTTCCATTGAATGTATAGATTGGGTAAAAATAAAATACAGAATTCTAGTATTGAAAGATTCTATGCAATGAGTTAGTCTAGTTTTGATTTGAGATGAATCTCTGGGCAACCTAAGGAGCTTGAAATTTCACAGCCTCTTGATATATAATCTTACAGGGTCATAATGCTGCAGATTTGTTTGATGGTTGGATGTCTTTGGGAGAGACCCCATTGGGGACAATACTCATGTATTCTGACTGGCCTGCCTGATCGGTTTGATCAGTTTGCTTGATCAGTACAGGACATTCTTCCATTAAAGAAAACCACAGTCTCCCAATCCTGAATGATCTTCTCCAATACGGAGTATATCTATTGCAAAGCAATCTCCCTTCTAGGTCGTTCTGAATAAGTCTCACAGAAACACAATGTGAAACATCTGCACAGAACTGATCTCTCTTTGTCAAGAAAACTTTCCCTAGAAGTATGGTCCATTGTTTCTACGGGTTGGTAATCTCAATTTGAACCTTCAAGATTTGGCATATGGGGGACAAATAAGCTGGTGCTCTGCATACTGACTCGTCTGCTGGGAAACAGCAGGAAGGAAACTTTTCTTCCTGCTGGAAAACAGCAGGAAGGAAACTTTTCTGTTTCTCCTAGATGGATGAAAAAGAATCAGTCCATGAAAGTTTATTTCATCCAGTTGGTCTTTACCCAAGCTACTATACACAGAGGAAGATTGCAAGGGAAGGAAAGCAAGGAGTAGTTCCTCAAATAGAAAAAAAAAAAAAACCAGATCAATCTCTGATGCTTTTATACTATAGATAATACATTTTCAATAGGTAAACGTCAACTTATGGCCACAATTGAGCTCAAGAGTCCTGTTGCTAAGACATTTGTTAAGTGAGTTTTGTCCTATTTTATGAACTTTCCTACCATAGTTGTTAAGTGAGTCACTGAAGTTGTTAAGTTAATAACACAATTGTTGAGTGAAACTGGCTTCCCCATTGCCTTTGCTTGACAGAAGAATAGACAGTTGGCAAAGTTGTTGGTCTGGAAATCCATCTAATCATAGTGATAGGGGAGATCAGGATTCAGCACTTGGTAGCGTGGTGAAACTTACTGACTGGAATTATATTGTACTCTTAACCTGTGCAAAACATTGTTTCTTTTTTTCCTTTCCCTTTCCTTTTCCTTAATATAGCATCCAACCAATTTGGTCAGTTTGTGATTCAACATATTGCCTGAGCCTAGAAAATGGGTTAATTCAATAACAATGTTAAGCATTTCATACATAATCCTTTGGGTTCCCTTGAGAAAGACACAGTCTTGCAATTTTACAGCATCTTTGAAGGGAAGCCTCAGCTGATGTCATTCTGAGCTCTTTGGAAAGTGAGAAGAAGAAGAAAAATCACTGCAACACTGAATAATTCATTGTGCTGAACCCAACACATATATTATGTCTTTGAAGGCTGTCTCATCTGTGCCTGAATCTCAGGTCAAACTCCAGACATTTTTTTTTCTTATCACCCTAAATGCAGTGGCTGCAATTATATAATCTATTTAATTGTTACTGAAAAACCTAGCAGGCCCCCATGTTCACGCAGCACATTTAATATCTAGCATTCACAAAACATGTCAAGATTGCTTCATTCTAACTTTAGTTGGATTTGGTGAATCCCTAACATTTGTCTTTACTTTAGCTTAAGATTCGTGTATGTGAAACCAAGAAATGGGTTAATTCAGTAACAAATGGAGTGCTTTGAATGAACCTGGTTATATAGATAATTGTAGAAAGCGAGGAAGATGACTTTAGTGGTATAGGCAGGAACCATAACCCAAGAAAAAGAGCATAAAGCATTTTTTAAACCCAGGGCAACAAGATAATGTTTAAGAGCAGCTCAGCCACTTCCCTAATACATTAAGCTAGGAGGAGGAGATTCGGGAGATCAGACTTCCAAGATTATGCTATAATAACCAGGGGTGGGATTCAACCGGTGTTACTACCAGTTCAGTGACTACATTTTGCGCCTGATGCATGCTGCATGTGCGTGTAAAAAAACCTTAAGCTGTGTTGCCCAGATAGCTGAAAAGTGCTGTGCAGCATTTGAAAAGCCTCTTTTTTCCTGCTTTTTCAACCTCAGCTGTGGCGTGCAAACCAGCTGAGGTTGAAAAAGCAGGAAATAAAGGACAGGTAAGAGCCCAGGCGGGTGGGTGGGCCAAAGAGCAGCAAACACAGAACCAGTTCGGTGTCTGCTGCTCTTCAGAGCTACCGTTCTTTAGAACCGGGCAGAACCGGTAGCATCCCACCCCTGATAATAACCAATCTCAATAATGGTAGTTTTAATCTCCCCTTGGAGTTGATTTTCTCATCTTGTCCATCTAGTAAGACCGACAGGTCCTTCGGGCTAGGTTCATTGCCACAAATAACCTAAAAATACTCAGCATTAATTACACCTTTCTCTATATGGTCACATTATTCAAGTCCGGAACAAGAACTTTCATATCAGAATAAGTGTCTGCAAAAGAGTGTGCAGCTATCAGCTCTGCAAAGTAGTCCAGGCAAGAAGCACACTCTGGAATATTAATTCTATCTTTAATTTAAGGTTGCATTAACAGAAACTTGCAAGTTTGAAAGTACATGTACTAAAGCACTTTACTGTCTCAGAAACAGTAAAGTGGGAGCTCTGGAACATTTGCCATGTCTCCATTCCTTCTGCAGGCTCAGATGTCTCTTATCTGATCATTGACTAGTTTATGGCTCTTCTTCCTGTCTCCCAAAATTATTCCCATGTATCATTTTAACAGCCCAGTAGAATGAAACTTCTCTATATCATATTTCTCTTGTTATTTTTCCTACCCTCTACATGGAACTATATTTGGCTGGAACTAAGACTTCTTACAACCTAACCATGATGGCTACACCTGATCAGTCTCCACAGATTTCTCATTATTTTGTTCAAGTTTTTTCATCCTAAAGTTGGCAAAAACAGCAGGATAGCTTTTATAACAAAAAATAATAATATGGCTGTTTTCAATAAAATCAGGATTGCTTCCTGTTTCTTAAATTGTCTGTTGTTTCCTTGGGAGCATCAAAAATTTAATCAGCTATGTTGCAGGAATGCAGCCAGCCTCTCTTAATAAAGTCAACTTATACCCTGAGCTGCCAATCATCAGGATGAAGCTAATAAGGGATTAAGTAACCAAGCCATGAGTAGCATTCAGAACTGACTGATTGCAGATATTCCTTAAGTTATGACTATAATGCAATCTGGTCCATTAAGGCTGCAAGTTGTGACTTAGTAAATGGATCACTCACATGACCATCCTGATTGTATGATCTTTTTTTTTTTTTCAACTGAATGCCATGGTAATAAAATGACCAACATGGTTGTTAACTGAACCAATGTTTTGCTATGGACCAGTTTTGCTGAAAACTGGAGGTAAATGCCAGGTTACAGCCATCATTAAAAAATGATGTGACTTCAGTGTGCTACAAATGGCCATATATGTGCTGTAAGTGCCAAGTGTATTTTTGTGTAATGATAACACAGTTGGAAGGGACCTTGGAGGTCTTCTAGTCCAACCTCCTGCTCAGGCAGGAAACCCCATACCATTTCAAACAAAGGTTATCCAATCTCTTCTTGAAAACTTCGAGTGTTGGAGCATTCACAACTTCTGGGGGCAAGTTGTTCCACAGATTAATTGTTCTGTCAGGAAATTTCTCCTTCGTTCTAAGTTGCTTCTCTCCTTGATTAGTTTCCATCTATTGATTCTAGTCTTGCCTTCAGATGCTTTGGAGAATAGGTTGATCTCGTCTTCTCTATGGCAACCCTTTAGATATTGAAATACTGATATCATGTCACTGCTACTGTGCAAATTAGATATGAGTTATTCACTTCCAGACTTTTAAAACTGTAATTCCTTTCTCATGCCCCATGGATCTATTACCTATCCAAGACAATCACACCTGCAGGTTTTATCTGTGGAAAGACTATTGCAATTAGAAAAACAGTCCTCCAAAAAATGATCAAGTCTTGACAGCATCCAAGTGCAGAGCAAAAGTGAGGAAAATATTGATAATCTTTCAGGCCTATCCAATAAAAACAAGGGAGAAGAAAATCAAACATTATTGCCATTTCATCATAATACTGTAGCCCAGCTCATCTATCAAAAGGTCAAACTAAGGGGAATGTTTGTTTAATTGCTGTGATAAGGTTTCTTCTTTTTCCTCTTTAAGGGATATATTGTATGAATTATATTTACTTTTCATCAACTATTCAGAATGAAAAATCTTTTGATTTTCAAGCATAATATAAGATCACAGAAAGCTGAGCCAAAGCATTGCTCCATCTAGCTATGCTGTATTAATCTAGTTGGCAAAAACCAATCCATCTGTAGTACTTTCTAGTTAGAGTATTATTTCCATTGTTAGGTGTCCCAGTCCTGACCCCACTGAATGCGTGCAACCTGAAGAGTCAACCTTCTGCCTGATCATTCCTTCCCACTAATCAGTAACTCATTACTTCATGTTTAAACAAGGTATGATCTGATTGTATTCAAACTTGCACATGCATGTACAAAATCCATAAATAATCCTTAAGAGAATCAATGGCATAAAAGCCTTCCATGCGATGTGTTGAATATATATATATATATAAAGAGAGAGAGAGAGAGAGAAACTGGGCTTTCATGATCTCTCTCTCTCTCTCTCTCCCTCCCTCCCTCCCTCTCCCTCTTCCTCTCTCCCCCCTCTCTCTCTCTGTGTGTTTCTGGTGTTTTCTGGGTGTTGCTTGGCTCAGTTTATCATAGCATGGTTTTCTAAAAAAGACTGTCAGAAGAAATATCCATCCATCTGGTTCAGTTCCAAGCTGGGAGAAAGGCACTGGAATCTTGGAGGCTGATTGGAGAGATGGTTTAATGGTGAAGCAAAACCATCAAACACATGGTTCTGAGCAGCTGACTGTTAGATTGTGGGTGGAGTGAAGACGCAGGATGTTTGGATCAGTAACACTGTTTATTTGCTTCTGTGCAGGACCGACTAACTCTAGCCACGGCAGCCCCTTTTAAAGGCAGCTGTCCACGGCTTCAGCCATTGACAGACATTTGCTTTTCCCACTTCCACGGTTCAGCCAATCACAGGTTAGTATGCACATATCTAACACTGACCACATGGATTTGAGATTGGGAGTTTTTAATACCTTTTCTTGGGCTTTGAACTTGAACATCCTGTTCCTGCGCAAGAATATATATTCTATTGGTTGTTGTCATGTTTTTGTCTGAGTTTCCAGGCTTGGTTGAAGTTTGCTGGGTGATGAAATGTCCCTAGAAGATTATGCAATGTAGTGAGCTCTGTGTCTTCTGCTAAACAGTCCTATTATGTTCTGAAGGACCATGTCTTGATCTCATCACCCCGGAGCTGGAAGCCTTTTGTCTTGTAGATAGGTTGGACCAGTCTTTCTTAATGGGTACCAAATATCTGCTGGGGCAGGGAGCTGCTTTCTATCTTTAAGACGTGTTTCTTCTTTTATCATCCACTGATATATAATTTTCTGGCTTTTTAAATATTTCTCAAAGTATTTCATTCTTTTAAGAGAGGGTGGTCCTAACTTGTACAAGATTTTTCCATCTAAGTAGAGATAATGTGCATGATCCATAACTCAGGTAGGATTAGGATATCTGCTAATAAGTATCCAGATGAGTATTGGATGCCAGCGAAAGGGTATGGAAAACTTTTTGCTGTCATATTTTAATCATCTGGTTATCTTTCATTAACGAAGACAAATATACATGCCCCAGGATAATGTTGCAAGATCCAATCTGGTCAATTACTGGGACCAGTAATCAGGTCAATTACTGGGACCGCATACTGGAGCCCATCCCCATGGAACTTCTCTCTACCAAAATATGTATTTTGGGCTACTCTATGTGTCATATTTATGTGGTGCCTTCCTATTGGTTGATTGGTATATTAATGGCTGGGGATTAACCATTGTTTTCTTGTGCTGCCAAGTCCTTGGATCCTAAGTATGAGATAAATTAATGGTAAATCAGCACTCGGGTTGACTGATAAGGATTCAATCATTTCCCTGGCTATCTTTGTATCTGCACAGCCAGCAGTCTTAGCAGCTGTGAAATTGAATGTATGTTTTTGTTCATTGCAATGTGAAGCTACCAATGAGTTTGAGTCTCCTTGCTGACCACTCGCTTGTGTTCTTGTGATCTGGAGATCAGCTTCCTCCCCATGTGTCCTATACAGTCAGAGGGGCAATTTATGCAGGGGATTCAGTAGATTACATTAGAAGCATCTCCCAACTCCAAGTGATTAGTGCAATGCATAATTATCCTTGATATTTTTCAACCCAGACAGGTCAATTCAACCTGGGTCACATACGTAAAGAAGCTAATTGCAGAAAATTGCTCTGGTCTGAACAATAAAGCTTAACTGAGATCTTGAGATGAAATTTGAGGGCAAACAGGCTGAAAAACAGCTTCTATCCCAGGGCAGTAACTCTATTGAATTCTACTGTATAGAATTGTTGGTGCGGTGTCAGGGGTTGGTATTAGTGTTGGGGTTTTTTGGTTCAATGTGTGGAGGGTGAAGGATGTGTGTTTGTGTTTATTTTCATGGTCATAATGTGCACTGAAGATGGTGCTTGACTTCGTTGTACGAGATGCAATGACAATAAAGTAAACTAAACTAAAACTAAACTAAACTAAATGAGATCTTGAACTGGCTCTAATGGTGGTCAAATCTCTTGTGTATGCTTTTTAAAAAATGATTGTTTGACACATTTAATATTTTTATTCTTTCTTGCTCTATGCCACTCATTTCTTGTGAGATGGACAACCATATTAATTTTATATATAAAAATAAATAAGTCCTTGATTTCAAACTCACAGAAAAGCTGCAGATACAAAACTAAAAGGAAACACTGTGTGGCCTTGATTTCATACTGACTTGCAATTCTGACCCACGTCATAACTGTGGGTTGATGAGAAACCACACAAAATGAGATGCAAAAGTCAGACAAT
This sequence comes from Notechis scutatus, assembly GCF_049901735.1. Classification (NCBI taxonomy): domain Eukaryota; kingdom Metazoa; phylum Chordata; class Lepidosauria; order Squamata; family Elapidae; genus Notechis; species Notechis scutatus. The sequence continues at coordinate 14,525,483 of NC_142025.1, read as the reverse complement.
TATGAAACATCTGTAACAAGCAGCCATACAGAGATTGATTGAAAGGAATGGTAAGGAGAGAAATATCACCAAATATGACAATCCCCAATTGGCATTTTTGTTTTGTTTCTGTGTGTATTTTGTTTTGGATACAAATAAAATTTCAAGGAACAAAAGTGTCTCTCCTTCTACAGTAGCTGGCTGTGATTTCATGTTGAGTCTAAGAAAAGAACTGTAAAAAGATTTGGAACCCCCTCTAATAGCTGAATTTATTCTAGATAAAGTATATGTGTATATCAAGTAAAAATGCAATTATTGTTCTAGATCGATATTTCTCAACCTTAATAACTTTAAGAGATGTGTATTCAACTTCTAGAATTTCCCTTGCTGTCTGGGGAATTCTTGGAGTTGAAGTGTACTCATCTTAAAATTGATAAAATTGAGAAATACTGATCTAGATAAACTGAGCCACATGCAGAAACGTATTTTCAGAAATGTGATTTTCTGATTAAGGATGTATCTTATTTTTTCCCCCAGAAGCTCTGGTTGAAAGTTCTTCTCAAGCGTAACTCCTAAAACCAAACTGTTTCTCCCTTTTTGAGAGCAGAATGGCAATGCATCTTTGCTTCAATTCATGCACGTAAGCTTCTTTTACCTGTTTGTTATTGCTTAAATAAGGCAGATTGCTCAAGTGCAGAGATGGGATTCTACCTGGTTGGTCCGGTTCTATAGTATGATTCTGCGCAGTTCGGAGAACCAGCAAATCGCTCCACTGGCTGGCCCCTCCCTTCCCTGCCTACTCACTCCTTACCTGGCATGCACACCATCCAACTTGCCTTCCTTTGGTAAGTTGCTATTTTTCCTTCCCCGCCCCCAGACCATCAGCAGTTCTGCTGTGCCGGGGGATTTAGATTAGCTAGAAAGCAGAAAATCATTGGATTTCTTGCTTTCTAGCTAATCTAAAAGCAGAGCTGAACCTTTCTTAGGACTGAGGCTTCTATTTTTCAGTGCAGACTTTGGCGATAGATTGCAGAATGGTAGATCTCTGAGTGAATCTGTGATTCTGTGAGCAATTCAATCTGCCTGCCTGTTTTGCCTGATTTTGGGTAAAAGTTGTTCTTTAAAATAAAAAAATTGCTCTCTTTTTTTAAAATAAAAGTTGCTCTTTTTTTTTAAATAAAAAAAATTGCTCTCTCTTTTTTAAATAAAATAATTGCTCTCTTTTTTTTAAATAAAAAAATTGCTCTCTTTTTTTTAAATAAAAGTTGCTCTCTTTTTTTATAAAACAGTAATTATTTATATACACGGTGTGTTGTGAGTTAATTTTGTGTTTGCTTGCAAGCAAATTTTATATGACAGACTCAGACAAAAGATTGCAGAAAGATAGATCTCTGAGTGATTCTGTGATTCTGTGAGCAACTCAATCTGCCTGCCTGCTTTGCCTGATTTTGGGTGAAAGTTGCTTTTTTAAAAATAAAAAATCCAAGATTTACATAAATATTTCCAATATTTACATACAAGCCATGCCTAGCCATCACGTGACCACCAAGCCACACCAGTCAGCAAGCCATACCCAGCCAGTCATATGACCACCAAGCCACACGCACAAGTTAGGCCATGCCCACAGTACCGGTTGTTAAGAAATTTGAATCCCACCCCTCAGGTGTGTCTCTCAGTGAATGTGCTGTGCTGCATCTGCTGTGTGAAAGGCAAGATGTGGACGAAGAAAGTATCAACACATACTTTTGTTTCAGCTTGTCTGGGAAGTTCAGTCATAATTTTGGAGAAGTTAGTTTCTTCTGTAGTTTCCAACTCTGAAAAATACAGAATAGAATACAGAATAACAGAGGTGAAAGGGAATTTGGAGGTCTTCCAAAACCTTGTTAAGCTTTGGGATTTTGATTCACACTGTCACTACAATTGGGAGAAGGTTTAGCTCTTGCTAATGCCATACAAAAATGAAGGAGATTTTTTTTACATCAATCATTATATTCAGGAAAAATGGGAAGGAGGGGAGAGTCAAAATGGCTTATTACTTCCTTTTTTTACATGCATCAAATAGCACTATCTTGACTTTTTAGACATACAAATGGGAAGTCTGCTTAGCCATGAAACTAATAACTCACTTATCTACAGTAGACCAGCCTAATACTGGATAAACATTCCAATTTTACAAACATTTATGACATCCATAGGATCTCTAAATGATACCATTCACATGAGGCAGACATTTCAAACAGATATTGGTTTGGCTAGCTTAAAAGATGCTATGAAAGTATGCTTGATTAAGTATGACATTAATGCCTTCTTTGAAAAAGTACCAACAACTACAGTAACAGCTGTTACCACCATAAATCGGCCAGTGGCCTTTATCCTTTGGGTGCTATTTTAGGGTTCATAACTAACTCTAGGAGTATTTTTTGTTTTATTGTGCTGCTAGCATAATAAATATAAGCTCCAAGCTTGGGCATCATATGATGTTATACTGAGTATTCTATTCCAACTTAATGGTGGCATCTGGTGGAGAAAGAAATGCTAAGCCAATCTGATTTAAGCACATGGTGATAGAGAATCCCACTACTGAGGTGGTGTTTTGGACAACGTTGGTGATGATTTTGTAGTTTTCTCCCTGTTGTCTTCCAGCACAGAATCATTTGATTGCTCTCAGGAAACCTGTTGTATTCTCTGAATTTCCAGAAAAATGAGGCAAGGAAACCATTACAGAGGTCCATTACTATTAAAAAAAACACTGCATGTGACTCCTAGTGCTGTTCCTTAATGATGCAGTTCACAGTTCTGGAGAGAAGCCATGCGTCCACATTCAATCCTCATGAAACATTAACAGAGAAAAATGTGCTACAAGCAATAGAACTATGTCAGTGCCTTTAGAGACTCATGAAAAGGGCTTGTGTTCTGATTAGGAAGGAAGTCTAAAGGAAAGTTGGACAATTATAGAACTGGGTAATTCAGGGTAGATGAAAAGGTCCTATGAGGTCATTAGCCTGATACAGAATTTTCTTCTGTTCATTTGTCCCTAATTGGTCAAATTTGGAACATTCCACATAAAAAGAACTCAATATGCTCTCAGAGAATGTGATTGTTGGAGTCAATAAAATAATGACCAATTAAAGTTCATGATGGTTGTATTCTACAACTTTCCTACGTAGATTGATCCTGGGACTTTCTGCAGGGGGTTTCCTCTCAGGGATTTAATGTGTCATTTATACAAAAATCTTGCATTATCAACATGCTTCCTGTGATACCAATGTTAAGGGGGAGAGGAGGGATTTTTACTTACTCACTTGCACATTGTAGCTAAAACTCTTCTTCCACTTCAAAATTAGCTAATCTGTTGACTTTATTATTTCCTCTCTCAAATACCTTCCTGTTCAGCTTTCTAGCTAATGACTCCCATTGTTTTCAGCAGCAAATGTTTTCCAGAACAATCCTGTAGATGGACCTTTTATTTTACTTGCCATACTTATTAATACATTTTCATCTGTAGTCCATGGCATATTTAAAGCACAAGGATGTATGCTGCTTGACAAGAGGAAAAATGGATGGCTGTGCAGTGCTACATGCAAAATTAGTCCTGATACACAACACCATCATGTTAGAATGAATCATTTTATCGTTCCCAGAGGTTATGTGTAATTGAACTGTAAATATTCTGTGATTAGTCCAATTGGCATTCAGCAACCCCTAAACTTAGTGCTTCCACTGCTAGCAAGAACATGAAGGAAAACACCCTATAATTCACATCTAAGTACCACTGAGAAATCATATGATTATGTACTGAAGCAATTTCCAATTTCAGAAACTCATTTCTGAAAAAAATTATACCTTGCTTTTTAATTGGGCCTTTGTTTTCTCACTTCTCTCCTGCCCTGTTGCCTGTCTGTCTGACAAGGCAATGGAGAAAGATAGATGGCTCAGATTCTGAGCTCCACTTAATTTTAACCAAAATAAACTTTGGAATTGCATGGCCCTCATATTATGGCCTTAATCATGAAACATAACTTGATACACACCCTGCCCCCTATTCAACTATTTGAATCCTTCTGAAACTGTAAATTTTAATTCAGCAGCAGGGAAAAATAATGAACACAAGTGGAAATACATTATATGATGTGTATTCAATTAATTAAATTCGATTTTAATTTAGTTTTGCTGACCCCACACACTTTTATGCACCATTATGTATAATGCTCAAAGGTCAAAGACAGTTGTTCTGCTTTGTTATGCTTAATTATAGAGTGAGAGAACTTCTTAAAATCTCCTATTCTGGAAGAAGCTAGAAAACTATCAAACTTATTGGCCTTTCAATCAATAAATCCATAAAAATCTATTTTGGGGGACATTGGGAACCAAAACAAAATGGCAGTGGAAGTTACTCAGAACCAAAAGAAGGAGAAAGTTTTATTTATTTTGCTTGTATTCCGAAGTGCTGATTTTAGGCATGCGTGTCTAGGTTGTTGTTGTTGTTGTTGTTGTTGTTGTTGTTGTTTTGTGGAAGGGTAACAAATTATTATTTAAATATTGTTGTACTTTACAACTAGAGAGATGGAGGTTCTTCATAGAACAGCCATATATCTCCTTTAGGGAAGTGAACCAATGATATAACAGTGAGATATTTTTTCTAGATTTTTAGGATAATGTCATGATGTGTGAGATAGTGTAGCTTCTCCAACTAAATCACCTTACAGTTGTGTGCCAGCAGTACAATGCAATGGAACTGAATTTGTCATTAACTCATTTATTTACTGATTTATTTATTTGATCCTTTCAGATGCCTGATTTTTCTCCCCATTTCATGCCTGTTGACTGAGAAAATAAATCTGTGTAGTGTCACAATGGTCAGATTAAGGGGGCTTGGTCTACCCACTTTCTTTCTTCTCCTGGGTGGTTCAAATCTGAAATGAAGGTAGGAGTTCCTAGAGAGAACTTGGTTTCACAAGATCTTTTTACGGCATAAGTCAACTAACTCCATGGTAAATTCATGAAATATGAGAGGACTTAGTTGGTTATGGGAACTATTTTAGCCCTAAACAAGGCCAGATTTGCTTGGGGCTACCAACATCTCCTCTGGGTTACTATAATGTCTGTGAAATATCCCTTGAGGCACAGAATGAGGAAAAAGCCACAGTCAGGGCAATGGTCATATTAGAGATAGCTTAGAAGAAATGGGGGCATGGAAAACAGTTCAGAAAGACCCCTCCCTTTACTGGAAAGTAATAAGTAGGGAGAAATGTATTTTCAGTCTTGTAAAATTCTGTGACAATAACTTTGCAATAGAGATAGTGTTAATAATCATGGTTTCTTGTCTGAACTACTTCAAACAATTGACATTTATGTCAATGGGTCATTTGTATGAGTTGTATGATGCACTTACCACCCTCCAACACAGTTTAGCATGCAGCACACACTAGGCAATGTTATGGGATTTGCAGCCACAGATACCCTGCAAGTCTTTGATCAGGCACTTCACTTTTTACTTGAGCTTGCATAACCTAAAGCACACTTTTTCAGATGAATGAATCCTAGATCTTCCATAGGCCTCTTTACTCATGATAACTAGGTATAAGCTCCAAAGCTGGTTATAATGTAGCTTTTAAATGTTCTCCACACAAATTTATGGGCAGGGGAGCTGCATGAACAATTCATTTGAATTTGTGAGAGGAAGGAGAACATTTCTCAGTAGCCACAAAAATACATTTTATTGATTAGTCATCTGACCAAATCAAAAAGCTAAATAAACGGTACAAAGAAAACAGTAGGGTATATTTATGATAAATTGCCATCCCTGCAGTCAACTTTAATCCATTCAAGGTAGTTTACCCTCTTCAAAATAGTCTTTGACATAAAAATTGCTAAGGATATGCAGGCTTGTTCCCTGCAAGAAATAACACCCAATCTTCTGAGTATCCTGATTTTTCCCCCTTAATTTTCAAGGCTAGAAAATGGGAAACTATGAGCTCAAAGTCCTGCTTTAGCATAAAAACCAACTGGTTGATATTCAGCTGCTCACTTTCTCTCAGTCCAACTCACCTCACAGGGTGGGGAAAATAGAAGGCAGAAGGGTATGTTGGACATGACCACCATCTTGAGTTATTTGTAAAAATAATAAAGACAGGATATAAATAAATAAATGCTTTTTCTGCAGAATATAGTTTGCAATCAAATAGAATATATAATGTCATCAAAAGTTGGTGTACCATGTTTACACATTCTTTCTTTTAATACAATTACATGGAATCTCCTATATCTTACCATGGGATCTTGCTGTTCAAAATATACTCTAGACATCATTTCTCAATCTTGGCAACTTGGTCTAATATATGGACTTCAACTCCCAGAATTCCCCAGCCATCATAGGGAGAATTCTGGGAGTTGAAGTCCACAATTCTAAAGATACTGAGGTTGAGAATCACTGCTCTAGAGAAAGCTCTTCTAATATGCTGCAATATATTAGTTGTTAAATACTTCTTAAAGAGGACAGTAGAATTATTCCCGAAAAAAAAGTCATTGATAAGCAAGATGTTATAGCAGACAGTTGTCGTGAACTGTGCTTGGATCAGACCGCAGGCGGTGCAGTTCCAGATTGTCTGGGCCCAAAATTTTAAGCCTGGAGGCATAGGGAACTCTATTTAGAGTGGAGTACTTTTCTTAAGAAATACCTCTGAATCCACTCAATTGTGTTAATGTCCGATATACAGTGCTTTCTTTTGCTTTCTTGGAGTCAAAGCTGAAGATCTACATTTTCTGTAGTTTTTGAATATCTTTCAGGTTATTAGAAGAGGATTCCCCATTGTTGCCACCCTATGTGGAAATAAAGTTTAGTTGCTAGCCCAATTGGCCCATAAAATGGCCCACTTCAGTTCTTTTGAGCAAACCCACTTGATCCAAGTAGCATCCAAGTAGCATTTCCAGTCATTTTGTCTGCCACTGTCAGCTTCAGTTCAAGGCTTCTGGTTGGCAACTCCTTTTGAAAACAAAAGATTGACAGGATGGTTCTTTCTCTGGCCCAACAAGAACATGTTTATGTCCATATGGAACACATTCAGGAAATGAGTGGAAAGGAGAAGCAAAGAATCAACCATCAGGAGCTGTTAATTAGAGTTCAAGCATGTAAAAGACAAAAGCCTAATTCAGCCAAAGAACAAACAAACTTGACATTTTACTGTTGAAAGGATTAGTGGGGAAGGGAGAGAAGAGGAAAAAAAACCACAATATTTTGCTGTCCTTTTTGTCTTTTTTTTTTAAAAAAAACCTCTATCTCATAAAGTAGTGATTCCTTTCTATGGTAAAAATGCTAATGTTTTAAGGAGCCGAATATGCAATTCTGAATAATTTTAATCCAACATATTTCTGTATAGCCTTTATTAATCAGGTTGGACTAAAAAGCAGAACTTCTAATCAAGATGTCATTTAGCTTCTAGTCCATGTAGCTGGAGGACATCATTTATAGAAAATTGATTTAGGACACATGACTGGGAAAGGGTGGGGTGAGGTGAGGGATGCTAACTTGTTAAGAACATCCTTATTAGAAAAAAAAATATTTGTTCACCAGATAGTGCATGTTTTAATTGACTATGTTATCTGCTATATCTTCCTACTCTTGGGGGTGATTTCAATTGTTGCAAATGTTTAAGGCAAATATTCAGCTGGAGATTCATTTGGAGATGAAGCTCATCAAATCTCCAAATCCATTAGTTTTTCAATTAAAATCCTAAATTGTTTCAGACTGAACAGGGTATTTATAAAACAGAGTAGAACAGAACAGAATAGCAGGGTTGGAAGGAACTTTTGAGGTCTTCTAGTCCAACTGCCTGCTCAAGCAGGAGACCCTATACCAGTGATGGCGAACCTATGGCACGCATGCCACAGGTGGCATGCAGAGTCATTTGTGCCAGCATGTGAGCTGCAGGCAAACTTACCTCACTGTGCATGCCCATGCCTCACAGCTGATTTTTCGGCTGGTTTGAGGCCTTTTTCGGTCTCCCAGAGGCTTCAGGAAGGCTTCTGCAGGCTTTTCAACTAGGCCCGTTTCATCACTTCCTGTTTTCCAGAGATACCAGAAGTGATGAAGCGGGCCTAGTATTTGTCCAGAAAAGACTGCAGAAGCTTTCCTGAAGCCTCTGGGAGGCCAAAAACCTCAAACCGGCCGAAATCAGCTGTGAGGCTGCAGTGCAGGTAAGGGGGCAGAGGGTGGGGGGTGGGGATTATGCACACATGAGTAGGGGATGTTGGGTGTGTGTGCATTGCCTTCTGGGTGCTGGCACGTGAGCGTGCAAGTGCACACACAATTTTTGGCACAGGAGCCCAAAAAGGTTAGCCACCACTGCCCTATACCAGTGATGGCTAACCTTTTCAGCACTGAGTGCCCAAAGCGTGCAAGTGCAAAGCGTGCCCCCAAAATGCAATGCATGTGCATCTCCCATGCATGTCCCCTGCTCCTATGCCCCCTGTCCATGCACCCCGCACCCCTCGCACATGCACACTCCCCAACTTGCACCTCACCCCCCACATGCACAGCAGAGACCTGAAGACCAGCTGGCCAATGGGAGGTGCACGCGCATGTACGGCAGAACTGAGCTGGGCGACGGCTTGCATGCCCGCAGAGGGCTCTGCATTCCACCTCTGGCACATGTGCCATAGGTTCACCATCACAGCCCTATACCATTCCAGACAAGTGGCTGTCCAATATCTTCTTAAAAGCCTCTAATGGTGGAGTGCCCACAGCTTCAGAAGGCACATTGGTTTTCTAAATAATTTTTTGGGAAAAAAATCAAAATCAATTCAAAGATGTGACAAGCTTTTGCACATATCAAATGTACATTTTCCACACTGAGTTCAGAACAGGATCAATTCACCAAATCAGCTAAATGAAATGCATGCTAATTGGTTTGAACCTTGAAAAGAAGGCTGATTTGCAGGCTGTTGAAAACTACCCTGAATAGTTTATAGGGGTTAGAAAAGAAGGAAATACTGTTTATATAAGTAACAAATAAATATACTCTTTGTGAACAGATGCCATACATTTTCATAGTATGTTGAATGAATACTGGTATTTCTGGTTTAAACACATAGAGGATTGTATTTAGGTAAGGAAGAAGTTAATTTTTAATTTAGAAGCAGTCCTAGATATATTTCTCAGGAAGTTGCAGTGTATTTACTCAGTTGGATTCAATGGACCTTGTTTGTGAGTAAACTCAGATTTGATCTTTGTGTCAGGGAGAATGGTTGAAAGGAAAAAAATAGATTAAATTTCTGATCAACGATAGTTTATGCTGGATTAGGTAATATGAAATCATCCTCTCATTTACACTGAGGCATAGAAGTCTGATTAATTGCAAATGGCCAGAAAAAATAAAGATAGAAGCAGAACTGTGATCTTGTCTGTTTTCCATCATTCTGAATTGTCCAAATTAGGAGGTAGGCTGAGGAAAGATTTAGTGTTTAAAGTCTAAATCCAAAACTGAAATGCCTATTATTGTATTCCATTTATTCCCAAACTGAGCCCTGAAAAGTTCCTCTTCTGTTGAACTTGACCTTAAATGTCTTGAACAAAAATAATCAAATGCTTTTATCAGAATCCCGAAGAATTACAATTATAACAAAAAGCAGCTGCAATTTTGATTAAAATCTAGTAAATGCTGATTTGTAGAGATTTTATTTGTCAAAGCAACTTATTTTATCATTTGACTGGAGCAGTATATTTATCACTGGTTTAATTTGCACACAATACCTAATGAATTATTCTTCTTTAGCAGCAGGAAACTTTGTCCTTTCCCTTGTGAATTAAGGCTAATAGTTACTTACCATACTTACATTACATATGTCCAATTCATTCTCCTAATTCTCCATTTTCCATAAATTAATCTAAGAAAAGAAAAGGGAGAAATGTTCTGAGTATTGTTTTGGATTATGCAGATGCAAACACATCATCCAATATAGGACCAGATTTAAATCACATCTAGTATAAGACTTTAGCAATGTACTAATTTACCAGAAATGGAAGGACAACATTAAGCACTGACAACAGCATATGGAAAAAATGAGTCAGTCCACTGCATCTCTCTATATCCAGTTATGAAGAATTAAAATAGAATTGTTGTTCTTTTTTATTCCATGGGGGAAAAGACTGCTCATCAAGAAGAAAGCTAACAACTAACCAGAAATGTCAAGGTTTTGGAGATCTTTATAATGAGCTGGTGAATCTCATTAGCAACATAAAATTATGTTTCTACAGGAGCCAATATAATTGCTATACTGACCCTCATTTCTATTGTAAAGAAACATTCCAGCATGTTTTCAGATTTGCTGTCCATCTCAACATTGAATTTAGTTTAATTCAGTAGTTGGAAATCTGGTGATCTCCAGGATGGATTGGGTTCATATTTGAATCTGCTTTGTACATAACAGATAACAAATAATAGAGTTGGAAGGGACCTTGTAGATCATCTAGTCTAACCCCCCCCCCAAGCAGGAGACCCTACACCATTTCTGACAAATGGTAGTCCAATCTCTTCTTGAAAGTCTCAAGTGATGGCGCTGCCACAACTTACGAGAGCAAGCTGTTCCATTGGTTGATTGTTCTCACTGTCAGAAAGTTTCTCCTTATTTCCAGGTTAAATCTCTCCTTGTTCAGTTTCCATCCATCCTTCCTTGTCTGGCCTTCAGGTACTTTGGAAAATAGCTTGACCCCTTCCTCCTCTCTGTGGCAGCCCTCCTGGTCCTTCTCTTCACTAGATTAGCCATGCCCAGTTCCTGTAACTGTTCTTCATATGTTTTAGTCTCCAGTCCCCTAATCATCCTGGTTGCTCTTCTCTGTACTTTTTCCAAAGTCTCAACATCTTTTTTATAATGTGACCAAAATTGTACTCTAGGTGTGGTCTTACCAAGGAGTGGTATTAGTACCTCACTTGATCTTGATTGATTGATCCAGCAGTTGAGAAAGTTGGAGGCAAAACTACTCGGAGGGCTCCAGATCGCTTAATCTGAATCTGATTTATAACATATTCTTTCATTGGAATCTTTGGGTGTTTTTGGTTTCTGGTTTTGATACTTTTTGGGGGGAGAGTCTTCAAGTCACTGCAGATTTTTGGCAATTGCCCAGACATATTCTTTCAGTTTTCTTGGCAAGATTTTGGAAGTGATTTGCCATTTCCTCCTTCCTAGGGTTGAGAGAATGACTAACCCAAGGTCACAGGGTACTTTGTTCCTCAGGTGGCACTAGAACTTATGGTCTCATGATTTCTAGTCTCATGATTTAACCACTATACCAAATAGACTCCTGGAATTAATTTACTGATACTATATCTCTTTGCAATTTTTCTAGAAGCAGGTTTCATATCTCCCAAGGAAAATGAATCATAATTCCTGTTAAGGCATATATGTAAAACATATCAGGTTAATCATTTTTTTGAAAAAAGATGCCGGACTTGATATATCATACCACAAATTAACCAGTAAAAAATCAGATCAACCTGAATAAATGTAATACTTCTCAGTTGGGTCTACTGGCCACCCAGTGGAGTCCAATAAGAAGTATTAAAGAGTTCATGAACAATTAATTAAGTTCCAAAGAGAATGTAGAAAAAGCATTGAATGAGATTATCAGGATTGTTATACACATACTATGTTCATACATAATACTTAACCACGTTATTTAACCCCATATTTTTTGGAGCCAGGGGCAACAAACCAGAATCAGATTTGCAAATGAGTAAAGCAATTACTGCTTACTCATCCAAACCTTGTTTCTTTTCTTCATTTCATACTTCTAGTACTGCCGTCTTTAATGGACAGAGCTAAAAGCAACACCAGGAACAATCTGTGCTGAAATAAAAACCAGAATTCATAAATTAATAGTGATCTGTATGTATAAAATTGTGGGTCATTGCCAGCATTTTTTAAAATGACATTTCCCCTATTTCCGATGTGCCTGCTGATCATACTAAACACAAATCAACTCATATTGTGGCTTAGCACTGCCACATGCAAATCAATATATAGATTATACATTGTGAATTATCTCCATGTGTTCATAGGGTCTGTGTATTAACTCTTTGTAAACCAAGCTGATCTATGCCTTCTCCAGCTTACCATCATCATGAAGCTGTAACCCAATATCCAGAGTACTCTAATACTTGATTGCCTACCAATATTTACACTACTATTGCCAGGGGTGGGATACTATTGCCAGGCGTGGCTAGGTGGGTGTGGCCATGTGTCTGGATGGGCATGGCTCTGTTTTTTTGCAGCCCCTTCCCATTTTTGGGGCCTTCTGGGCCTCAGGGAAGCCTCCTGGGGGGGACGTTTTTTCTCTCAGAAGGCTTCCCTAGGGCTCAGGAAGGAAAAAAATGGAGCCTGGAGGCCCCCTCCCACGCTCCATTCTGGGGCCTTCTGGGCCTCAGGAAACTTTCCTGCGGGGCATTTTTGCTCTCAGGAAGCATCCCTGGGGCCCAGGAAGGCAAAAAATGGAGCGTGGGGGGCCTCAGGAAAGTCTCGTGGGCAAAGCAGTAAGACAAGTGAGGGGAATCCCGGCACAGCTGATCATAGGAACAGCTGATTGTCGGGAGGGAAGAAAAGAAGAAATACCTTAAGCAGTGACTGGGCAGGGGAGAACACAGTCAGCGATGTCGTGCATGCGCGCTAAGGACTGACTAGGCAGGGAAGGGAGGGGTGGGTAGAGAGGTGCAGGGTCAGCCAGAGGCATGATTTGCCAGTTCTCCGAACTATGCAGAATCATAACAACCGGTTCTATAGAACTGGTCTGAACTGGTAGAATCCCACCCCTGACTATTTCTATCCAGTTAAATTAATTCCATCCTAGACTGGCTGTAAAATCCACCAGAGATTGGATTCTAAGCTTCACAATGAATTTTGTCTACCCTTTCATCTAGTAAAATGTCTTTCTGCTCTGAATTTAGACTGTAAGTCCATCAAAGGCAGGGGTAGAGGGCAAGGTGGAGGCAGATGCTTTTATCTCATGGGTAAATAATTTATTAAGTGGACTGATATATTTGTGTTGACAGCAACAGAGGTAGTTAAGTGGCAGCTCAAAATGATCCAGCATGTGCGCGGTGACCTAGTTGGTCAATGTTGTATAAGTTAGACGTCCATCAGTCACTTTGAGAAGTAATCTTTTGGGGTATATTTTCTTTCCCTTCTGTTTATTCTCCAGGCCTCTATGTAACATGCAAAATTTAATGTCAATTATTTATTTGTTTTAGATAATTGTTTGGAGTCAATTCAGATGTTCAAACTGGGTCAATTTCATTCAGCTTTCAGAATCAAATAAAAAGGCTAGTTTTTTCACTGAATTATCTGTAATCACATATGCCAAGTCTAAATAGACTTTCCAAACCTAATGTTTGCACAGTCTTACTTGAAGTCTGTTCGGAGAATTATGTTCCAAGAGCGGCTTGTAATAATGAAAAGAACAGATGACCCTCAACTCTTCATGACTCAAATGTTCAGGAACATCGTAATCCTTTAATATAATTCAGCTCTATTACCTGTACAACATTTAAATGTCATTTGCGTCACAATTTTTAATGCAAGAAAATTCACATACCTAAAAACATCTATGCTATATGAACTGGTGTTGATGCATAGGGTTCATGTTGAAAATACTTGTGCTAAATTACCATTGTGCCTGAACTGTGATATGGTTGCTACTTGCTTGATCTCTAAGGAAATAAATGTTCACTGAATGGAAACCCCAGCCTCCCCCCCCCCCCAAAAGTCCTTTATTTGGGTCAGGCATGTCATTCATACAGAGCCAAAACATGGGAAAAAGCATGAACAACTATTGTCATTGAGGCATAAAAATTCTCTTTGAGACTCAAATGCAACCTGCTCAACATTATTCATCCACCTACATTTTGAACAGAAATGTTAAAATTTAAAAGGGAAATGTAAATGACAACGCAAGAGTGTGACCTGTATGTACTTTTTCCCCTTCTGGTTTTAAAAAAGAGGATTGTTAAAGCCCTCAAGAAGTTTGGTTAGAGAAAAAAATGAAATCCATGACAATATTGGACTGAATTAAAGATTTAAAGTGTTAGAAATAAAAGAGATGTGTACAAAGTTGGTTTAATTGATCAAGGCTGTAATAAGATACGTAGTTAGTTTTGACAACACTTTATTGAATTTCTGTTGACACACTAAAAAGATTATGTTTTATGGATTTATAGATAAAGCATGGCTATGGGATGAAGAGATAAATGTTTGTAATTTTCAAAGAGTGAAGAGTTACTAAATTTCTTTATATTATTGTGATGGAAATTACTTCCCTATATATTTCTTTTCTCTTTCTTTATTATATTCATACTTTTCTTTTTGGATGCCTCTCTATTCTCTTTTTTTCTTTAAATTTAGTTTGCATTAGATTTTAAAATGATAATATTCTATTTGTATAAATTGATTATAATGTAAAAAAAGAATAGAAATGTTCTGAACATAATAAGGTGACCAGCCGCCCTATGTAAATATATATGATGCTGTGATCAGTTTCATAACATGATAAAAAATCTGGAACAGGAATTTTATTGTTACCTGCAGAGGTGGTATTCAGCAGGTCCTGACCAGTTCTGGAGAACCGGTAGCGGAAATTTTGAATAGTTCGGAGAATCAGCAAATACCACCTCTGACTGGCCCTGCCCCCAATCTATTCTCTGTCTCCCGAGTCCCAGCTGATCAGCTGAATCTTCTTTTGTTGCCCTGCACAGGAGAACGGAGCTAGAAAGCAGGTTAATGGGGTGGGGAGGGAATGGGATTTTGCAGTGACCTTCCCCTGCCATGCCCACAAGCCATGTCCACAGAATTGGTAGTAAAAAAATTTGAATCCCACCACTGGTTACTTTCACTATCAGTGTATAAGTTCTTCAACCCTTGAGCTAGTCCTGGGAATCTTGATAGGAACACCCTTATTTTTTAGCCTTGCAAAAAACACAGCCAGAAGATCTCATAAAGTGTAAGTCCACCTCCTAGCCTTGATGTTCATTTGTTACTTATTAGAAGATTGGAAGGGATAAGGAGAAACATGCCTTTGAGTACCAATGACCAGGAAACAGCAGAAAGAAGATGCTGCTAACTTCGTGTCCTATTTAAGAGCTTTCTACAGTAGAATGACTACTATGAAAACATAATACTCTCCATATAATGAATACACAGTATCAGATACTCCATGTAAAAGTGAGTTGATTTGTATCTCAGTGTTTATCAATTACGTAGCATCAATTGTGGGTGTCATCTTTGGCAAACTACAAACAACTTACAAGAATGATGGGTCTTTCCAAGGTACCATGCATCTTATGTAACTGTTCTGACCCAGGCCTTGTTCACATGAAACAAACACAAACTGTGTATAAAAGCAAACCTTTTTTAATGTGGTGCTGGGAATTCTTTGCATTCCCTGCCAAGAGTCATTTAAACCTAATTGTCTGAGATAAAAGCAAGCCCTTTCAAGGTTGTAAGTGGCTACCAAGAACAGAAGTCTAATTACTGATCAATATCCACCGACAGAAGTTTCAAAAACAAACCAGAGTTTACAGGGCTTCAACGAAGATTCAGAGTCTAAAGAACTTCTTGGCTTCCTGCAAAGAGCACATCCTCGAAGGCTGGTTTTAATCCCTTATGGGAGGGGCCATTACCTTCCTGCCTTACTCCCGAGTCACCTTTGCTGCTTCAGCTGCTCTCTCCTTCGAGCAGCCCTGCGCACACACACACTGGGCACAGGCTCCCCGGGATCCTCTGCTTCACTGCTGCCAGACTCCAAAAGCTCCAAAGGCAGCACCCCACTCTCCAGTAGTCTTGGCCCCATCCCTGCATCAGATGCAGGACCCTCATCCAAGTCCTCACCAGGCTCCCTGACTGGTTCCCTTTCGTCCTCACTGTCAGAGACGTCTGCTGTCTGCAACAGTAACAGATGGTGGTGGTATAAGACATATGCTGCCAATTTACCTCTGGGTTCAATTTGAGGTGTGGGTTTTGAACTTTAAAGTCCTTCACGGCCTGGGGTGAAATAATTCCCAATGTACATCTGCTCATCCTTGTCTTGCAGCAGTAAATGCTGCAGGTCCTGTTCACTAAAGACTTATATCTGACAGAAAGAACTGGGTCATGGAACCTACTCTGTGGGACGTCATTCCCTTGAAGGTGAAATTGGTTTCTTCCTTCTCATCCTTCCAGAAATCTCTCAAACTTGGCTCTACCAACAGTCTTGGAGGTCTCAAGGGAATGGTGGTTTTCTGACATGTCTCTATTGTTTATAATATAACAATAGCACTTCGACTTATATATCACTTCATTGTACTCTAAGTGGCTTATAGAGTCAGCATACTGCCCCCCCAATAATCTGGGTCCTCATTTTACTGACCTTGGAAGGATGGAAAGCTGAGTGAACCTTGAGCTGGTCAGGATCAAACTCTTGGCAGCAGGCAGAATCAGCCTGCAATACTGCATTCTAACCACTACACAATGTTCATAGTATCTAAGTCCTCTCAGTTAACCCTCTTTAAAAGAAAATCAATAACATTTGGTTTTTATATTGTTATCTCATAGTTTTACTTTAAGTTGCCCAGAGTCACATCTTCTGAGATGGGTGGGGCCATTATAAATAATATTAAATAAATACATTTTCAATTTTCAACAAACCACAATTGAATTGCTATTTCTAACCTGTCGGAAACTACCATGTACAGTACTATAAACTAGAAATTGAGTTCATAGCAGCTACATTCCACAGAATATCACAATGTCACCAGAATGGCATCCTTTGCTCAATGCCATAACAATATAAATCGTAGCCTTTTCAACTAATATCTCAATTTCTGATCCAGGTAAAATAAGTCACCAAATTTCCATCACTTGTTTTCCTTTGCTCCTATCCTACAAAAACCATTAACCAAGGTTGAGCTAGAAGTTCGGTCAGAAACACACCTGTCATTTTACACCTTGATTTTAGGACATCCCCACATCAACATTTCCAAAAAATGTAGCCATCTGAAGCATATGCTGGAGACGATTTGAAACAAGTGTTGCTGTGTTTAAACTTTCCCAGGAGATGTCAGCAATTTTTAAGCCAAGGCACTAATGACATGAAAATAAATGGCTTTTCTTGTTGTTTTGGTAAAGGGTGCATCTAAAGGATTCAAAAGATCCTATCCTCTTTAAAGCCTGTATGTTTTCGGTGAATTTGAAAAGAACAAGTGTTCTCAATGTGTATTATGTTCTCCTCCTATATCGCTCTAAAGGATTCCTGCCAGCACATCCCATTACAAAGACAGATGCTTTCCCTAAATGCAAATAAAGGACGTTTGGATGTGGCTTAATTAAATCTCCTTTCTTCTCTCTCTCACCCTCTCTCTCTTTATAAATTAGCTGCAGGGCTTTGGGGGGTGATGCTGACTTTCCCAATCTCTTCCCTTGAGCCATTTAGCACATGGCCATGTTTATCTTGGCCTGAAGGGCCAAAGCACTGGGGCATTTTCTGAGGCCCTGCAAACAATACAAGTTGCCTAATTAAGTAGGCATGTTCAATGCTTTCTGATAGCAGCAATTCAAATCAGAGAAGACCTATTTGCACTCTCGGATGCTTCCCTTCCTGGTCCAGCCAATATCCAGGTGAAAGGATCCATCCCCCAACAGCCTTCTGCCTTCTTTAGCAGTTGGCAAGTTTCATCAGGAACTCAGTTTGGGAGAGATTTATTTGCATAGTAAAATCAAAATGGACCCAGACAATCAGGAGCCAAGATGAAATAGTTTGGGGTAATAAGGGATAGTCTGTGACTTGCAAATAGAAAAGGAACTTTCTTTTTTCTTTTGCATGACAATTAAGATTTTCCCTGCAAGGTTGCCAGTTTTTCAACTAGTCATTGTAGCTGTGTCTTAACTTACAGTTAGAGTTCCTTTGTTCTATCTATAGCTCATCAATGTCTCTATGTTGTATAGTCAAATAGCCAGAGTATTCTGGTTAAGTTTCCTAAACTTAAACTTGGACCTTAAATATATTGTATAATAATTATTGAAACTGTTGTTTTCTCAAGGCTTATTTTCAGTATTTATCATCACAAAGCATTCAAATGTAGCTGAATAAGAGGCATTTCTATGAGCCATGAAAATTTGGGATATGGGATCTGTTAAAGGACCTGAAGCATAGATTCACACTCAGTCACTAATGTGTGTGATGAGTTGGCAACCATAGGAAATAGCAACCATCCTTCATGGCTCTATGGCTGTCCAGCTATTGTTGGATTCCAGCTGTGATTTTCTTCCTTTGTTCCATATAACAATACTTTTTCTTCCAAAGGAATTAAAATCTAAGCAACCTTGTCCTTGAATACATTGTCCAAGGTATCAAAGGGAATGTCACTATAGCAACCTTTCTGATAGGACTTTTTCAGGGCCATCTAACAATTACCATAGGAAATTATTTGGCTGTTTGGCTAATGATAGCGTTTACAACTTCACCCCCTATATATGAGCATACAAAAGTCCTTCAAAGCTAACTATCAACAGGCAATTTCAGAAGCTGTGGGATACTAGTATATTCCCAGGTTTTGTTTATCTTTCTTAATCACCTTCTTAAATATGATGACCAAAATCCTTGGCTTAGTTAATATGTTTTCAGTAAAGACCTGTTATATTTGTAACGGCATGGGGGAAAGGCTTTTTCCTAAGCCATTCTCATTAAATAGTTATCTTGAATATGCTAATCTATACCTAGACTGGGAACTAAACATAAAACATCTGTCACCATTGTCTTGGACAAGATAGACACAATAGTTCATTACCTGTTTGTGTGAAACTAATCTCAGCGAACCGTTTACTCAATTGTTGATTCTGAGCCCACAAACAAGAGACACAGCAAGAAATGTGAGCGTACAGGGAAATTATTCTTTATTACCAGCTGGAGCAGAGGGGAAATTGATTGCCAGCTTCAGTTTATTTGGAGCACTGCTACAGAAATGATGAAACTTTTTTCCCCAAGTATCCCAGAGGTAGAACCTATGCTAACAATTTAAAAAAAAAAAGGGATTGCAACCAAGTATTGGGGAGAAATTATCACACAGGATATTACAGTTGTTTTTCCTTTTAAAGCTTTTCCAAGCAAAGTTTGTATCAATAATGTCAGTTAAAACAATCTAGGTTTCTTCTGGTGGGTGGAATGTGGATAATTTATTAAATAGTATTAAAGTTAATTAATAATTAAATTTAGCCTGTGATCTGTAAGATAGTCTTACAATGAAATGCTGAAATCAATATACAAAAATAAAGCAATAAGCATTCACCTTGTACTGTATCAAACTTTTATCAATCTGACTTTCTACAAAGGGACCAACATCATAGCAGTAACAGATGACAGATTATAAACCACCCCCTGAAACTGTACCCATGATTTCATTGCAAGTAATCCTCAATTTACAACTATTCATTTAGAAACCATTTGAAGTTACAATGACATTGAAAAAAGTGACTTACAACCAGTTCTTGCACTGTTGCAGCATCCCCAAAGTCACGTGTCCAAAATTTCGGTGTTTGGAAAGCGCCACATATTTATAATCTTTGCAGCATCCCAGGGTCATATGATCACCTTTTGTTACCTTCCTAGATGGACTCTGATAAGCAAAGTCAATGGGAGAAACCAGATTTGCTTCATAATCATTTGATTCATCTAACAACCATTTAACAACAAACAAGGTCGTAAAATTGGACATAACTCACTTAACAATAACTTGGCTTAGCAATAGAAATTCTGGTCCTAATTGTGGTCATAAGTCAAGGATTATGTGCATGTCAAAATATAGAATAACAGAATTGGAAGCGACATTGCAGGTCTTGTAGTCTGCTCAAGCAGGAGTATCAGTTCTTCAAGATGGCAATGGTAGAAAGGAGAATATGTTGGAAACCGCAGGCACCTTAATTCCTCTCCTCCATTTTTCTAGAGGTTCTTGTCTTTCTGTCCAATGTACATGCGTGCCCATAAAATAAAGACAAGAGACTGAGCCACTCATTAAGAACTTGGTAAATTAATCATTTTACAACCCAGTTTATGTTGCCACTGAGACCCTGAGGACAGAAATAAAGACATTTAGCCAAATTATATGTTATGAAATTCAGCAACATAATTTTCTATAAAGAGAAAACTTACATAAAAGATCAATTCAGCAGCCGAATACAATATTCCACAACACTGGGAAGAGACATTCTACTGAACAAACAGACAAAAGCATTACTCTTCTGGAACATGAACATGCATCTCTCATTATTTTGATGGTTGGTCTGAGACTTCTATATGCTAATTCCTTAGAACAGGATTGTCCCAGCCAAAAACAGTGAAGGACCAACCCACAATGACTCAGCTCTATTTTCGGTGATGGTTGCAGGAGGCTGTCCCAGCCAAAAAACAGAGCTCGGAAGCCTGTTTTCATTGGCAGAGCGCTCGGGCCACTACTGGTGCCCCCAACCCGAGAGATGTCAAGCTGACCATGCCCCACGCCCCCCTGAGGTCCAACACAACCCTGATTCAGTTCGAGCTTACCATCCTTGCCTTAGAAGAACTGTTTTCTTGAGGTCTTCTCATAATGATGCATTTTAAGCCATCTTACTCCTCTCCATGTAGATGTAGACTACACTTTGAGTCAGCCAGTTATGAATCTATCTGGTGATAATGCTGTCTAACCCATATTTTTCTACCTTATCAAGTAGTAGGTTGTGGTCTACTTTATCTACTACTTGATAAGTTGGAAAAATGTGGAACGGAACAGATATTGTGGAACAGTGCTCTTGGAGCGCATATCAAGGGAACCTCAGAGACTTTCTACATGCATCATGTACTGAGTACATGAGTCTACCTTTAAATCTGTAAATAGAGTAAAGAGTTTCATTCTTTCTCATTGAGAATGTAATTGTGACATGCTTTTTAACATTTTTGCCATATGCTAAATAAATAAATAATTCACCCCACACTTAGGACTGCACAGGACATCAAAATTTGAATAAGCTGAACACAACAAAGCATACGTAGTCAAAAGTGCATTAAAACCAAAATAGTTGTTTATTCGATGATTTATAGAGCCTTCCTGAGTTTTTACAAGGTTTTATAGTGCCTTTCTTGGGTTTTTACAGGGTTTGCTATGCAATTTAACAGTGTGGTTAATCTGATTTTATTTGACTACTATGCATTATTATAGGTTGTGAAATTTGGCTGAGAACAGATTGAAGAAAGCAAGCTCCAGCCTCCCTCAGTTTGAAATCTAAATTTAGTTCACACAGATGTGATATAGGGAACATATTAACTCCTACTTCTCTTCCTCTTCCTCCTCCTTCACACATCTTCATAGTGGTGGGTTTAGTTTTGATAAGAATTATGTTCCTGATTAATCTTTATTAGAACATTTCCCAGAGTTCTACAGATTTCATATCTCAGTTTAAGAGAAACTGTAAGAGATGCTATTACAAGTTTCTTGCATTGGCATAACACTAAGGTAAAGTTTCTGTTAAGTCAAACTCAATTCCATGCAGTTTTCTTGTCATGCAGTATGGCAATATTTTATCACTGGATTCTTATAGGATGTTTTTATTCCTTACCTTTCAGTCTAGGCTATAGATAGACCTGCTAATTGTTGACATGACTTGTGAAAGGACTAACCAAGATCCAATCCTGCTTCGGTTCTCAAGACAGAGAAGATCAGCAGGCTGCTGCCACCTGGTGAGGCAGAGAAGTAACAAAGACAAGTAGTAAGGGATGAGTGAAAATGGCATTGGTTTATATTAAGATAATGGGTAGACTATTTATCAACCCAAATGAACTTCTAAAAATTGACAGGGATATGATGGATCATGTATCAAATTGATGCATATCTCTGATACTGGACATTGATAGGATTCTTTGGGGATGAAGCTCTCCATGGACAAAATGTCCAAATAATTCATTCCTGGATGGTGAGTTAATACCATAAACCTCAGGAAGATAGATATCATGTCCATATTTAGACTTTCAATCTCCCTCTTTAAATTATGAAAGGACATGGGGAAATACACAGTTCAAAGCTTCTTATTTGTCACGAAGAAATCAAGCAAAGCATTACTGTTTTTGAGGCAAAGAATTTCTACATTGTATTTTTAGACTTTTAATAATTTAAATAAAGTTAAGATGGAGTCGTATTTATATTTTTTCGAACCTAGGCATTCACCAAACATTTGGTGAGAATCATGACATCACATTAACCATAATATTATTTATTTGTTCAACATGGGTTTAGGATTTAGTGGGAAGTGAGAAACCTATCACAGGTAGTCCTTAATTTACAACCACAACTGAGCTCAAAATTTCTGTTGCTGAGCAAGATTGTTGTTAAGTGAGTTTTTTCCTATTTTATGACCTTTTTTGCCATAGTTGTTAAGTGAATCACTGCAGCTGTTAAATTAATAACACAGTGCTGCTTGTCAGAAGGTCACTAAAAACGATGATCTGACCCTTGGACACTGCAACCGTCATAAATATGAGCCAGTTGCCAAGTATCCAATTTTGGTCATGTGATCACAGAGATGTTGCAATGTTCGTAAGTGTGAAAAATGGTATAAGTCATTTTTTTCAATGTCACTGTAACTCCGAAGGGTCACGGAGTCAAGTATTACCTGTACAGTAGATAAGAATGGCAAATTCAAGACCCAGGGGCCAGATTCCGCATGCAGGTTGCTTGCCGGGCTGCCCTGAAAACAGCCAAGGACTGGCCCATGGTACCTCTGCCAACAAAAATGAAACTTGGGAGAGTCGCATGCTATCTTTTTTGTTGACAGGGGGTTGCAGGAGGCTATCCTAGCCAAAAACGGAATTTTTGGAGCTCATGATTGAGCTCCGTTTTTGCTGGCAGAGGGTTGCAGGAGGCCATCCCAGTCAAAAACGGAATTTGGGAGCTCATTTCACTGGCAGAATGCTTGGACCACCACAGGTGCCCCAACATGAGTGATGTCAAGCTGGCCACACCTACCCTGGCTTTCCAAGGTCAAACACAACCCAGCCCTCAATAAAATCAGTTTGACACCTGTTGTACTGAATCTGAAGAGAGTCTGAAGAAGGGACTAATATTTATCTTCAAATCTGAGGATGATTTGTTGTGTCAGTGATGATGCTGAAGCTATTTCTTCCCCATAAAAATGGATCGTTTCATTCTGTCAACCTTTTCATGAAATAAATATCTTGCAAACACTCAGATGTTTTTATTTGGAAACAAGGCTCTTTCCAGGCAGAATTAGAGATTAACAATGCAGCCTTTTCAAGACTAATTAGAAGTTGATTGGCACTTACTCCCAAGTAACATTCTGATGAATCAGAGAAATAAATCAGAGAAACAATTGGTTTCTTTTTAAAATGTTGGACCATTTTCCTTTGTTGGCCAAATAAGTACTTCTCAACATCTCTAGCATATAGAGGCATAAATAAGATGAAAACAGCAAATCAAAATCTCCCTGTAAAACTATTCAGATGAAATATTTTCTGTTCCTATGAGTTGTGTTAACATTTGTGTGTTGCACACATAGTTGTGTGTTGTTTAATTGTAATAAATTTACACGGTTTCCTGAATTCTGGGTTCCAGGTATCTGACCAACCACATCTGTTAAGTAAAATGTGTATCAAAAATATCTACTTTCTCTGTAGCTTAGTGAAATTCACCTGAATATTTCTGACTCTCACAAACGTTTATCTATGGTTGTAAATATTGACACCATAAGGCCTACTTGGCTTGAAGCCCAGGGCAAAAATTAGGAGCCAAGTCCAATTCTTAAAAAAAAACAAAAACCTTCCCTCTTCCATAAACCTTGAAAACATTTGACTTTGAACCAGTTTTTACATTTGCACTGCTTTTATGGATTGCAGTCACTTTTGACATAATTTTATTTCCGGGTGGAGAGACAAGAAACATAGTAAAATGAAATGGATTGTTTGGGCTGGTAGGGAACACCCATCATTTTCCTTATCTGTTCCTGTTGCATTTCTTTAGCTCTACGTGTTTCTTTGCATCTCATTAAGGTGTGTGTGTGTATGTGTATTTTGCTTTCCCATGATTATACCTTACACACCTATGTCCTTGCCCTTTTTATCATTATACAGTTGGTAATGATGACAATTATTGATTTATTATAAGTACTACTAAACATTGACTAAGGCTCAGTCAGCATCAAGATTTATAGATGAAACAGTCAGTATTTACTAGAAGTGAATTATTAGACTCATGAATCACAAAGTCAGGAAGAAAGGTCAACAGATATTTAGGTTGAATCTGTGAATTTGGGGGCAGTTTTTTAAAGTGTTGGGCTTTGCTTCTTGAAGTCCTTGGCCATAACACAGGAAGTTGTCTTGTACTGAGCAATCTAGCAATCTCCAGGATTTTAAATTTTGCCACTTGGGATCTTCTGCACGTAGGGTAAATAATCTACCACTAATGATGGTGTTTCATCCAACCTTGTCCCATAATGCTTAAAATGACATTAATGATACTTGACAATTTGTGGAAACAGGATTGTATTTATTAACTAAATCCAGAACACTTAGAAACTTTTCCATAGTCATCAGCTGAAGTTGATACTTCTCTGTGTAGGACAAGTTTTTTATTGCTCTGACCTGATTCCTAAAACCTGGCACCATCTGCAAATACTATATAATTTATTGCTTATGAGTTTATGTGACAGTCATCCTCAACTTGGTATTTTCCAGATATCTTGGAACCTGAATTCATGGAATTTCCAGAATTTGAAAAGTTGTACTTCCTGTACATCTGGAAAACATCAGGTTGGAGAAAGTCTTCTAAAAAAGGAAGTTAAAACCACAGAACAAGAGTTTATTCCTGAATTGACTCTTCTGAGGATAAAACCATGCTGATAGGAACACTTTTGGACTCTCAGAGAAAATTTTCTCTCGATTTGTCAACAGATTTTCTGGAGCTATTTTTTGGTTGTTGCTAATCCATATTAGTTGGCCTGGGTTATTTGCCACTAGTTTTTGTCTCTTCATTTCCCTTTGCTGATGTGTTTTATAGCGGACCATGTTAGATTAGAAGAACAACATGGAAAGAAGAACTCAGAATAACAGTCTCTGCAATTCCTAGGCAAGCTTATATCCGCAGGGAAAAATTCTCGTGATTATGTTAAAAAGAAATGGATACATTCTGGAGTTTATGACTTTATGCATGAACTGGTTACTGAAGTAGATTACATACCGACAACTGTAATGAAACATGATCATTCTTTTTTGAAACTGTTCTTTAAAATCTTTTTTTTCTTTAGATATATTCATAACAAAAACCTTTCTGCATAGGATTTTTGTCATTGTATTACTTTCTTCCCTTGTTTTCTTTTTATTTTAATGAAGAAAATAAAAGCCGAAGCAAAGAAGTGAAAAAAGTATCAGTTTGCAGTTTCAACTGGATCCATATTTTATGTTTTTAATTATTATAAGGAACGTCTCTAGCACCATTGGTATTTCCTTACAAATGTTTTTATTTATTTATATCTATCTTTTTTTTATTTTTTATTTTTTTATTTTTTTTATTTTTATTTATTTATATCAATCTCTATTCACTGGATGCAATACTGTTGAAGACCATTACAACATATTTTTACTTGAAGTCAAAAGAGTCATCAAACTATATGTACCAACAACAACTCCCAAAACAAAACAAAAAAGCAGATTACCTATATCAATAAGGAAACTTCAATCCAAAAAGAGATCACTCTGGCGGAAAAACAAATCTGGTCACGTTGCCAATTTCAAAAGCCGATACAAAAATTTATGCCACCAGATAAAGACCGAATGCACCAATTATCACATTAAACAAGAGGAAAACCTTCTAAGCACCAATTCCACCCGTGCTTTTTACAATTTTGTAAACAACAAACTAAAAGACTCAAGGTCCATCCCACCCTTGATAGGACCTGATGGTAAAGACTGCAACGACGACACCATTAAAGCCAACCTCTTTAACACATTCTTCGGCTCAGTATTTGTAAACAGCAACGGATCATGCCCAGTATTTCCTAGCCGTACCACAGATAACAACAATGATCTAATACATATCGATTTTACAGAAGACAATGTTGAAAAAGCACTACGCAATCTAAAACCATCTCTATCTATTGGACCGGATGGAATATGTGCCTACTTCTTAAAAAAGCTATCCACTGCCATAGCCAAACCTCTAAGCATAATCTTTGAAAAATCTTTCAGGACCAGCTCCTTGCCTAACCTATGGTCACAAGCCACAGTCATCCCCATCTTCAAAAAGGGAGACCCAAGCCTAGTTGAAAATTACAGACCAATCTCCTTATGCTGCGTCACCTGTAAAGTCATGGAATCAATTATTAACCAATCCATCATCCTCCACTTAGAGACAAACAACCTACTCTCCAATAAACAATTTGGTTTCAGAAAAAAACTATCTTGTAATCTGCAACTCTTACACTGCAAAAACATATGGACGACACAACTCGACCAGGGCAAAGCAATAGAGGCAATCTACATAGACTTCTGTAAAGCCTTTGATTCAGTGGTACACGACAAACTACTCCTAAAAATAAAATCCTATGGTATCTCTGGACAACTGAATAACTGGATAGAAGCATTCCTGGCAAACAGACAACAAATGGTCAAAATTGGGAGCGTCCTATCAAATTCTGTACCTGTCAATAGTGGTGTCCCCCCAAGGCAGTGTTCTAGGACCAACTCTCTTCATACTCTACATAAATGACCTCTGTGATCATATTAAGAGCAATTGCGTTCTTTTCGCTGATGATGTAAAGCTGTTCAATACCACAGACAATACTGCTACCCTACAAAAAGATCTTGACTATGTATAAGAATGGTCAAACAAATGGCAACTTCAAATCTCAACAAATAAATGCTCTGTCTTACATATTGGCAAAAAAAATCAGAAAATAAAATACAAGCTGAATAGTCAAGATCTTGTTGATGACCCAAGCTCTGTAAAGGACCTTGGAATACTCACCTCTAATGATCTAAGTGCTAGAGCCCACTGCAACTACATAGCCAAAAAGGCATTAAGAGTTGTTAACCTAATCCTACGTAGCTTTTTCTCTGGTAATATCACACTACTAACCAGAGCATACAAAACATTTGCTAGACCAATACTCGAATACAGTTCATCAGTCTGGAACCCACATTACGTATCTGATATTAGCACAATTGAGAAAGTCCAGAAATATTTCACAAGAAGAGTTCTCCACTCCTCTACTCATTGTAGAATACCTTATGCCACCAGACTTGAAATTCTAGAACTAGAAACCTTGAATTACGCCGTCTTCGGTCTGATTTAAGCATGGTATATAAAATCATACATTGCAATGTCCTACCTGTCGATGAATACTTCAGCTTCAACCATAACAACACAAGAGCACACAATAGATACAAACTCAAAGTTAACCGCACCAAACTTGATTGCAGGAAATACGACTTCAGCAATAGAGTGGTCAATGTCTGGAATACTCTACCCGACTCTGTAGTTTCTTCCCCAAACCCCAAAAACTTTAACCTTAGACTGTTTACTATTGACCTCACCCCTTTCCTAAGAGGTCTGTAGGGGCGTGCATAAAGCGCACCAACGTGCCTACCGTCCCTGTCCTATTGTTTCTCTTATTCTTCTTTTATTTTTCTTATATGTACCCATTTCATGTATTCACAACTATGTATACACTTATACTTATTATCTTGTAAACAATTGGCAAATCAAATAAATAAATAAAATAAATCTATCTATCTATCTATCTATCTATCTATCTATCTATCTATCTATCTCTGTCCACTTGGCATGAACAGTATGAGAGGCTCAGTTTTCAAAAAAAAAAAAAAAAAAAAATCAAAATACAGATAGTCCTCTACTTATAATTATTTATTTAGTGACCATTCAAAATTACCCTGGCACTGGAAAATTTGACTTACAATCAGTCCCTGCATTTACACCCATGGCAGCTTCCCACATTCATGTGACCAAATCAGTGGTGGGATTCAAATTTTTTTACTACTGGTTCTGTGGGTGTGGCTTGGCAGGGGAAGGATACTGTAAAATCTCCAGTCAGAGGTGGTATTTGCTGATTCTCCGAACTACTCAAAATTTCCGCTACCGGTTCTCCAGAACTGGTCAGAACCTACTGAATACCACCTCTGGAGCAAATCAGAAACTTCACAACCAGTGTGCACTTACAATAGTTGCAGTGTCCTGACTCCCAGGTGTCATGTAAACACCATTTGTGACTTTTCCAACTGGCTTTTGACAAGCAAAGTCAATGGGGTAAGCCAGATTTGCTTAATGGCCATGTGATTCATTTAACAACCATGTCAAAGAAACATAAGGTCAGGTGTGACTCACTTAACAACTGCTTTGCTTAGCAGTGCAAATTTTATCCCAAATATGATCATACATTGAGAACTACCTGTATACAAGATACATTTACATGCTGCAGATTTAATTTAATTGGTTATCCAAGGATGGGTGTCCCCAGATTGAAACAATATCGTGCACATCATGTTATCATTGTACACATGGCATGAATCAGATAATTTCTGTCACATATGTTATGAAATTGTGATGCTATTGCAGCTTGCATTGTATATTTAGATTTTCAAACACATATATTCTTTCTTGCATATTACTCAGAATTTTTCTCTGCCTTTCTGATCCTTCTGTTTTAGATAGAGATCCAACCTTATTTTCTATATATGCCGCTGCTTTTTAAAATTTAATCCTTTTACAGACAATAGGCCAATTAAGAGAGAATCTTGCTCAAACACGGGAAGACGTATTTTATATGTTGAAGTTCTAATTTTCAATCTCTGGCATTTCTGGTTTAATTGGATTGCAAGTCGGTGATGCAAAAGACCTTTCCTTGCAATCCTGGAAAACACGTTTTTTTAAAAAAATGTGATATTGGTTTGAATTTAGTTTATTCGTTGTCTCCGGCACATAATTTTGAGTGGTTTGTTACTTCTTTAGTTTTGAAGTCTATTTTCAGCCTTATTTTAAGGAATAGGCTATAGAAGCCAGTGAGAATTGGCTACTCTTGAAGCATAATTTACATTCATGCATGCATAAATATATAGATATTTATGACATTTTGCATGCATAAACATATACATTTATTATTTATTTGTTTGTCAAGCACGTACAAGACAACAAGTATAAATATGAACATAAGAACAAGGGAATAAATACAGATAAATGGGAACAGTAAGACATGGACAGTAGGCATGGTGGTGCACTTATGCACGCCCCATTTAAGGACCTCTTAAGAATGGGGTGAGATCCACGGTAGACAGTTTGAGGTTGAAGCTGTGAGGGGTTGAGGCTGTAACAACGGAGTCAGGTAGGGTGTATCAGGTGTTGACCACTCTGTTGCTGAAGTCATATTTTCTGCAATCAAGTTTGTCACGGTTGTTTGCCCATGTATTGTTGTGATTGAGGCTGAAGAAGTTGTTGACAGGCAAGATGTTATAGTAGACAATTTTGTGAACTATGCTTAGATCGAACTGCAGGCGGCACATTTCTAAATTATCCATATTTATATTTATGACATTTTTAAAATCACAGCTCAAGAGTGTATGCTTAGGTTTTATTCAATGAAAAGGCAAGAGGACAGAAATAACACCACTCACCAATGATGTGATGACACAATGACACAATGATGTCATTGCGACAAATGTTTACAAATGCCACCATCTACCCATAATCATTTTCATGAAGATGTCCTGACTCATATGACACCAGTGTGTTTCTATCATTGAAACTATCATAGGTGAAGTTAACAAAGACTAATAGAAGTAGTTGTTGACTTACAACCTACCACTTCACCATTCAAACTTATGAACGACTTTCTTGAGGGTACTTATGACCTGATTCTGAAGTTATAGCCCCACATAATCACAGGTGATCTCATTTCAGGTGCTCAGCAACTGCATTTTCAGTTGTTTACAGTGTCCTCTGGTCATTTTATAACATTTTTGCCAAAACTGGCATTTGCTTTCAGTTCTTGGTAAAACAAGCTCATAGCAAACAGCTAGTTTGCTGAACTACTACCACACACACACACACACACACACAAAATGTTTGTAAAATTGGGTCAGTTGTGTTGGTGACCTCTTTTGCAATCATCATGATTTATGACTATAACAAGCAGGTTCTACTACAGTTTTGAGTCAAGGAGTACCTGTAATTAGAAAAGGGTTGATCTGTAAAGATTCTAAATAGCTGCCACAGTTGCAGTTCTAGGAAAGACAACAAAAAATACAATAGCTGAGGAACTGGATTAATTTTAAGACAAAAAGGGCCAAGGAGGATGTTGTCACAGATTGTTGAATCCTTGCACAGGTTGTTCTTCTCTCACATCTGTTCCTTTGTCAGACTCCTCCTCTCTTTGGCTGCCCACATCTCTCCAGAAACTGCTGGTGAAGCTTTCAGCTAGCAGTATATTTGTGACTTTGAAATAGCTTTTTTGGAAACTCTGCTCTCTGAAACCTGGGTGATTGTTTTGAAAGCATTTCATAGGCAATTAAAAACTGTACATCAGGAAGCACTTAAAACTGAGCATTTAGAGACAGACTGAAAATGGATGAGATTAAATAGATGAGGTAAAACACACCCTGCAATCTCTAATTAAAATCAATACCAAGTTATGAAAAGATCTGTATGCAGAAGGACTTTAAAATAAAATCCCTGACAATAAAGTCGCCAGTCTTCCTTTCTCTGGGAAAGAAGGATTTAAAAGGTGGTAATTATTTCTCATTCTTATTATATTTACCCCCTGCCTATTAAATGTTTAATAATTATTGTATAGACAAGGTCATAAATGCAATAATTCATATTCCATGGGGAAAAGATAGGATTTGCGGGCTTGCTCACAAAATGGCCCTTGCGGAGGACATATCTGGAGGGCAGCAAGATTGAAAAAGAAAGCTGCTGCATGTTGATTTCATTTCATTAGCACCAGAAAGGGCAAGCAGTTTTTGAAGGGAAAGTTCGTGATTCTGAAAGTGGAATGGGTGGTGAGATTCAACATTTCTTACTACTGATCCTGTGGGCATGGTTTGTTGGGCATGGCATGGCTTGGTGGGTGTGGCTTGGTGGGTGTGGCAGGGGATGGATCTTGTAAAATCTCCATTCCCACCCCATTCCAGGGAGAAGGTTCCTGCAAAATCCCATTCCCTCCTCACCCCACTAACCTGCTTTCCAGCTCCGTTCTCCTATGGAGGGCAACAAGAGAAGACCCAGCCAATCATCTGGGACTCGAGGCAGAGAACAGATGAGGGCGGGGCCAGTCAGAGGTGGTATTTGCCGGTTCTCCAAATTACTCAAAAATTCCACTACCGGTTCTCCAGAACTGGTCAGAACCTGCTCATTACCACCTCTGTGGTGGGGTCATCATCTAGAACAGTGTTTCTCAACAACTTGAAGATGTGTGGACTTCAACTCCCAGACTTTCCCAGCCATTCTCCTGGCTAGAGAATTCTGAGTGTTGAAGTCCATATATCTTCAACCTGTGAAGTTGAGAAACATCAGACTAGAGGTTTTCAATTTCCATAATATCTGTGATGTAAATTTCTCCCCTCCCCCTGTTACAAAATCTTGGAAACAATAGTAATTGTTTCTTGTATTGTAATGTAGACTTGCTCACAAAGACTTAGGTTTTTTTTTTATCCTTGGAATAACCATCTAAGTAGGTTTTAGGACAAGTAAAAGGCTTATGAAGATATGAACCTTGAATTCTATATCCTAATCTGACCTTTGTAACCACAAATCCATTCACTGATTAATAGCATATCCGTTTTAAGCCAAACCAAAGGACAACTATACTGTCTTTGTATCCTCTTGTAAAATCATCCCAGAGATTTAGAATGAGGTAAAATAAAGTATCTCTGGAAAGATACATTAATAAACACAAAGGACCACCTAATCTAAAACAGATTTTCTTCTCTTTTATTTTTATTGTACAGTGTTATAACCCATGCAACTCCAATTTTACTAGCAGGATACAGACTTCCTGCTCTCCCTCTCTCCCTTCCTACTAAATGACACTTTTATCATCCTTTTTCTTTTCTTCATGAAACAATCTTTTTTTTTATTTGCATGTATCGTATATGTATACTATTATTATTTTATTAGCCAAGAAGGAAATTGCAGTGAGCTCCAACTTGTTTTGTTCATTAAGTGAAGAGATTTGAAACATGTCCTCTGTGTCTCTTATAACCTGAAATGAACATCACCGTAGAAGGAAACATTTTCTTCTTTTTCCAAAATTTCTAGAGGAAGGAGTGTAAAATAGAACTTTCTCTCTGCAGTCCAAAGTGGCCCAGCCTTTTTTAGGAACCTCTCTCATTTCTCTGCGACTCGCAAAGACAATGCTAGAGTGAACCTATGGATGACCCCTAAGGCAGGGGTCGGCAACTTGAAACACTCAAAAAGCCACAAAGGTCCTAACCGGAAGCCCCCCCCATTCAATTCTGGAGCTGACCATACTCTATGGCAGTTCCCCCACCATAGAGTCTCCTCCTAGTGTGGTGTCCTTTTTCCTTGACCTGTCCTAACCAAAAGCCCTATCAATTGTGGAGCCGACCAGCAACAGGGAACCACAGCACAGAGATGAAAGAGCCATATGAGCAATAAGGGCTCCAGATCCACAGGTTGCTGACTCCTGCCCTAGGGCAGTGATAGGATAGGAGCCTTGGTGGTGCAGTGGTTAGAATGCAGACTAATTCTGCTGATAGTCAGCAGTTCAATCCTGATCAAGACTGACTTCAGCCTTCCATCATTCCAAGGAAGGTCAGTAAAATGAGGACCCAGATTGTCGAGGGCAATATTCTGACATGGTGTTATAAAGCATTATGAAGTGGTGTATAAGTCTAAGCGCTGTTGTTATTAGGAAGAAATGTAGAATCCTAATGTGGGAGAAGTGAGACTTGTAGCCTAAGCATATTTATGCTGTTCGTGGTGGGATGTTGTACTGTTTAAAGGGCAAAGTATGGTGATAGACCTATTTGAATGCTGTATATGACCATAGAAAGAACCAGTTTAGTGTAGTGCTTAAGACACTGGGCTAGAAACCAGGAGACTCTGAGTTCTAGTACCAACTGAGGCACAAAGCCAACTGTGACATCGTGCCAATCCCTCTCTCTCAACCGTAGTAACCAGGCAATGACAAACCACTTCTGAAAAATATTGCCAAGAAGACTTGCAGAAACATGTCCAGGAAATCACCAGAAATCGAGACAGACTTCTCCAGGCACAGACATACAGACAACACAAACACAACCATAACAATCACTCAAAAACTTTTGTATGGAGACACATGGGAATTAAAGAGATCAATTATGTAGAAGAAGTACTAGTTCAGTGGTTGATATGGTCAGATTATTTCAAAAGCAACACAAAACATCAATTCATTCTACACCTTACTCCTGGCAGTGATTTCCTTCAACAGTCCTGATGTTTGCAAGGAAGGAAGTATAAAATTTGGCTTATAATCTTGGTGATAAATGAACACAATGTAGTGGTTTGTGATTTGCTGAGATTATTTATGGATTCCCCCTAAACCTCCACCCACCCCCCAAAAAATCCTATACCCAGAAAGAAAGTGTGTGTGTGTGTGTGTTCTTTAAATGTAAAACTGAGCAAACAGGAACACTAAGCATGCTGAAATTGTTACAGTGAAGATGCCTGGAGCCATGACCTTGTATTTAATGCATGTGTTGATCTGCTCTGCATAAATTTGCTTCTAAAAAGAATGTTTAAATTCAGCCTGCATTCTCTTAAGAATCTTTATGACCTTATGGACATGTAGTATTTAAATTAGAAGGTGTGGGTGGTGGAAGGGGGAGGAGAGAAAATTCTGCCAGAAGTGAAAATAATAAGGATAACTTTTCAGGACTATGTATCTGCCTGTAGCAATGCTTCATAATTTGCAGATCAGGAATGGGAAGTATGATTTAGCTTGAGGTACCAGAGTTTCTAAACGAACCAAAGTTGAATTAAAGATGATTCAAAATTTCCATTTGGGAGGATACTACTAATAGGCAGAGTATTTCTCATAGATTCTCTTTCCACTTGTTTCCATTCCATTGGACAGAAGGGATGCTCTTATTGGAATGTTGTGTATTGGTGCAGTGTTGTGTGCTTGTACTTACTTGACCTTCCACTTGATCTTCATGGAGGTGTTTTCCTTCTTGAGGAAAGATGTTGTGTTTCAGACTGTTCCCTTCACAACAGCTTCTTTCCCTCATTTTGGGGAAGGCTAGTTCAGAAAGTAATGTGCCTGTTTTATTTTGTTTTCATACAGTTAATGGCCTTTGGAGCTGAAGTCCACTTCCACTAAAGGTGAAGGTTTTTCCTGTCCAGTCATGTGCAACTCTAGTGTTCCCCTCTATTTCTTGGCCAAGTGAGTCAGCGTTGTCCAAAGACACTTCCATGGTCATATAGCTGTTACCTTTCCACCAAAGTGTACCTATTTATCTACTTACCTTTACAAGCTTTCCAATTGCTAGTGCCTCTCACCATTCCTTATCATAGGAAGCCTGCACTTGCAAAGGTATTTCCTGCAAATTTACCATCTTTCCTCCTTCCATACCTAACCAGGTGTAAATATACTGTCTTTTCCTGATGCTGAAAACATACACCAATGAAGTAGTACCCTTCTCTTTTTTTCTTATTCCCTTCTATTCTTTCCTCACATGTCACAGTCAGTCTCATCAGGTAGGCCAGACAACAAGCATGACCAGATAGCAGAATCTTACTCGTCTGAAAGTAAAATTCTCCTGCTGTTATTTTTATCACTGGAGAATGTAGAGAGGATTCTTTCTTAGTCTCTTGTTCTGCCCATTATGCAGCTATGGGCTATGTGGTCTCTTACCTGACTGTCCCTTCACCCAGTCTCCTCTAATATGCCATTACATCTCATGCTCTCTCTTTCTCTGCCTCTGTCTCCTTTCTTTGTCCAAAGATGGAAAACCTTCCACATGGTAAATATGCCTCTGTTAAAAAGCATGCTGGATAAGAAATTCTGGGAGTTGAAGTACACACATCTTATAGTTTCCAGAGTTGAAAAATACTGCCACAGAGGCACGCAGCCCCATAGCTTCTGATTTTGCCCCATAGCTATGGGACTGTGCTCCTCCTAATGTGAACTGGAATCAAAAATGTGGATCCAGATGTGTTTTGTGTCTCCAGAGAAAACACTACTTTCCTACTGGATCATGTTGAAACCATGTTGAACTGATTTCAGCTTGGTTGGCACCAAGAAAGCTCTTTTGAAGAAAACTTATCAATAAACAGTAAGCAGACCAACTTAGCACTGGGCCAATGTAAATAGGTTTTCAATTTCTATGGATTCAACTTTTATGGCTGTTCTGGTTACCAGATCTGAAGATTATAAAGTGGAAGAGGTTTGCAATACAAAGAATGCATAGCAATGGTGCTGTTTTTTCTTTAGTCTCTAGTCCTGTGGACTGCTCTACTGAAGATTGATAGAGAGGTGATTATTGGGAATAAAATGGATGGCATTTTGCTTATCATAATTAACTAAGAACAAGTACAAGAATCCACATCAGCCCCACCAGAGAGGTCACTAAACATGTCTTTCGTGTGATAAAATAATGATCGTAATCTTGAAACAATATTCTTCCTATCAAATGAAAGATGAGTTGTAAAATTAAAATGCGGGATAAATTTTCAGTACCATACTATTAAAATACTTCCAACATTTTAAGAGGGGCAAGGGAGAGGTATTCCTTATTCGTTGGTGCCTGTTACTTTGTCTCCAGCTGGATATGTGAGAACACACAGTTAGAAGAATCTCTGAAGATGTTATCCATCTTGCAAAGAGGCAACCTTTGAATTACTCATAGCTTCTAGTAGCAAAACTAAAAGTAGGGAAAAATTCTTTTGATTGCAGCCAAAAGTCTATTCAAGCTTGTACTTCAGACAGAGAAAAAGAGCCTCTTTCTTTCCATTCTATTTCAGTTTGTGTTTCAGCTTGAAATTGGCAATTTTGGACAAGGGCTATAAGAGGCTTAATATGCTGTGACTCAGATTTGAACATCTGCATCAAAACATCTTTGGAGTTTAACTACAAGGGCTGGAAGCTAGAAAAGGTCACAGAGAATACTTTGGCAAACACTGAATAAAGCAATAAGCAGATGGATTGGGAGGAAATGGAGCAAAACAACCCAGAACATTCTTCAACCTGGGCAAGTGAATTAACTCTCTGACTTGATGATGAAAGCTTGCAATTTACTTCTAACTGTATATTTTTATGGGTTGGTTTTAGATCAAGTGTGCCCAACCTTGGCAACGTTAAGACTTGTGGACTTCAAGTCCCAGAATTCCCCAGTCAGCCATGCTTTAGATCCTATGATCTATCTAGGAACAGCTACTTAGGCACCATAAAAGGCACAAGATATTTGTCTTGAGTGAAAGTAATGATGCCTTAAACCTCAAAAACCTAGAAACCTGGGATTTTCCAGTTTAAAATTAAGTTGATCAATCTACTCCATTCCATTAACACTAAAAGTGCTAAAACATGAAGTAAAGAAAAAGAAGAACTGACTCCATAAATACCTTAATTTTCATATAAAGTCTCCTGCTCGTAGACTTACGGTGAAGACGTGAGAGGATTTATTGTAATGGGGAAAAGTCCCTAACTTAATTAATCCCTAATGCTTATCTTAAACCCCATTAGGAGATGAATTTGATTCATCAGCAAAATATGTCAGAGAGATAGAGTGTCTTGTTAACTCTTGGGGATGATTGTATATATAGTACCATGTTGGAGGAAAACTAAGTTAATGTTGCTTTAGTTCAGACTTGAAGCCCTCAGGATCTTCTCCTGGAATATAATTCCCAGAATTTGTCATATTTACTGAATATACTGATTGTTTTAGTGCAACACTTTATTTTAAAATTTATATAGCCACCAACTCAACATGTGAAACAACACATCGTAACTATACAAAATAGAACAAAACACCAAATGCAACTTCACTTGTTTAATCCAAAATGATTAAACAATATCAATTTGTCAAGATGGACCCAAAACCCTCCTCATTCTATGCCTAAAGGGAAAAATATTGGCCTTAAAAGGAGGGGTGGATTTCAAATTTTTTAACAACTGGTTCTGTGGGCGTGGCTTAGTTGCTGGGTGTGGCTTGGTGGTCATGTGAGGGGCTGGGCGTGGCCAACTCAACATCACTCACATCGAGGCACGCATCTCCTTGCCAGGCCTCTCATGACTGTGGGGATGCTGCAAAAGTCGTAAGTGTGAAAAATGGTCATAAGTCACTTTTTTCAGTGCCACTGTAACTTTGAATGGTCACTCCACACAAGCAAAGTGCCAGCAAAGGAGGGGGGAAAAAAACTCCAGAGATGTTCCTGAGACAAGAAGTCTAGTCCTGCCAAGAATGTAATAAGGGTTAACGGAGAGGCAGTTTCTGTAAGCAACACCAGAATGTTTCCTTCCTGCCTTCCTTACAGGATTAGGCCAGTAATTTCTTCTAACAACCGGTTCTCCGAACTGCTTAGAATGTTAACAACCGGTTCTAGCGAATAGGGGCAAAGTGGTAGAATCCCACCCCTGCTTCCCACAGATCACCAACTAAGAAGTCCATGTGGCTGCACTTGGCTCCAAGAACCTGTACACTTCCTGGTAGCCAACAGTATCAAAGTCTTCCAGGATAATCTTGCCAGAGCATATCCCAGCCAATCACCTAGGCTATACAGCTGAGGTCCAAATTTGAATAAATCCACGGAAGTGACAGATGCCTAAAGCAATCTTCACAGAAGCTGTTCAGATGGTTTGTTTCACTTAGACCTCCCTAGAAAGGACTGGGGCACCTGTAACAGAGCTGCCCAGGTTACATCCCCAAATGCAATAACCAAGAGAAAATAACTACATGTTGCTACATTGATTGTCATGATATAATCATTAATAGAAGCTCTTACCATGTTCAGTCAGGGTTTGGAAAAAGCTGGTCAAATTGTAATCAGTGTGGCAAATAAGTCATTCCATTGTTTTCAATGGGACTCAAACAAGACCGAATGACAGGAATGCTAGAAAATGAAACACTGGAAATTAGAGCTACACCTTTCATGTTTGGGAACAGATGAATCAGCTGATTTGTGTCTTTTTACACAACTGGGGAAAAAACAAAACAAAACAATCCTCTTTCAACATGTTGACACAAGGTGCTGGCATTCAGTACTTACCTGGTTGGATGTGCTCTGTACAATGTTGCAACAAATATGAATTTCATTATGTACAGTTATCCAGCACAGCCTGTTGGTTTTCCTTTGCAAGTTCAGCAAGGAACTGTGGCCCAAGGAAGTACAATTTAGGTTACTACTTGAGAGAAAATAGCCCATTGTCAAGAAGAGCATTTAAGTGGGGTTTTTTGCAAACTGTGTTGGTGGAAAGTTGACACAACTTCTATGCTGATAATCTGCCATGCAGTGAGAATGGTGATGAAATGACAAGGAAGAATGAGCAGTTATGTCTGGGAACTCCTATGTAACTAAGTAAACAAATAAATCACTCCAATAGCCACTCTTCAAATGAATAATCACTTGTACATTCAGAGCTGTGGAGGTTGCTTTCTGAATTCCCCCCACCCCCAGGTCCTTTTCATTTTGATAGGCAGAATTCCTGTTTGAAATGTGTCTCAAAAGAGATGTGAATTTGAGTGAAATTCCCATGATTTGAGGATGAAATAGCTAAGGAGTGTTTGCAAATGTCCTACCTATTTGTTGGCAAATCATCCAGCTCCATCCATTCAGCAATCTGCAGCCTCTTTGGCTTCTCAAAGTCTTTCATTAAATCCCAAGATTTTATGAAAACTTCCCATCAGACTTTTTGAAGATAAACAGAGCAAGAGTGATCATAGAGAGATTGTAAAATTGATGAACTTAGCAAACTATAGAGCTGCAATAGCCTCTTCTACTACTTTCCAAA
The DNA here is from genome assembly GCF_049901735.1 of Notechis scutatus. Lineage (NCBI taxonomy): Eukaryota > Metazoa > Chordata > Lepidosauria > Squamata > Elapidae > Notechis > Notechis scutatus. The sequence goes on along the minus strand of NC_142025.1, from coordinate 14,486,495 downwards.
ATATAAGAAGCTCCAAGATATCACTATAAGAAATTTTTTAAAAGCCCTCAAGCATTCCAAACATGTGGTAGAAAACAAGACATCTCTTATACAGGAAAAGAAAACATTTAACTAACTTGAGTCAATAGCTTCAGCACATAAGCTTCTGGCAGGTATATGAATTTCCCCTTCCTCAAATTTCCCCTTTGTTTCCTTTCACTTCATCAAGATACAATTCAATTTGCACTGGGAACACATGCATAGGGAAGAAAGTGTTGGTTAAGGCAACTTCCTTCCTTCCAAATTATGTAGCACTAGCACTTAGACTTATATACCACTTCACAATGATTTACAGCCCTTTCTAAATGGTTTACAGAGCCATCATATTGCCCCCAACAATCTGGGTCCTCATTTTATTGACCTCAAAAGGATGGAAGACTGAGTCAACCTTGATCTGGTCAGGATCAAACTGCTGGCAGTCAGCAGAATTAGCCTGCAGTACTACATTCTAACCACGGCTCTTATTTTGTATGTATTTATATATGTATGCATGCATTTGTATTTCTATTCCAATTTTTATTATTTTTACAAATAACTTAAGGAGGTGAACATATCCAAAACACCTTCCTTCTCCTATTTTCCCCATAACAACAACCCTGTCGGGTGAGTTGGAAGGAGAGAGAGGGAGTGGTCTAAAATCACCCAGTTGGCCTTCATGACTAAAAAAGCTCAGCCTTTCATTGAGCTTAGACTGGCTTATATGGGACCACTTGTCTTTCACATATTAAAATTCCCATAAGCCCTAATCAGAACTGCTGCACAAAAGTTCCAAGCTTTTGAAGGCCCCTTAGTTGCCCCCAACAATCTGGGTCCTCATTTTATTGACTTCAGAAGGTTGGAAGACTGAGTCAACCTTGATCTGGTCAGGATCAAACTGCTGGCAGTCAGCAGAATTAGCCTGCAGTACTACATTCTAACCACTGCACCACCATGGCTCTTATTCTAATTGCCTGGCAGCAATTTTACAAGGTTTTAGGCCAAAGCCTTTTCCAGATTGACTTAGAGATGCCAAGGATTGATTGATTATGCAGCATCTTCCACCTGCACTTCAGACTTCCTTCAGCTGGTTTTCAGGGATTCATCTGACTTACAGTAGTCCTCTAAAATTCAACCCTTGCAGTTTTACACCTGAACTGGGAGAAAGAGGCTTTGGAGGCAGATCAGGAAGGAAAAATCTCCATTTCATTAACTACTTTTTATTCATGCAACATTGGATATTACACTATGAGTCATTCTTAGTTCTGATCTTATAAATTGAACTTATTTGATGTAGATAAAGAAAAAAAATTCTTTTCTCCTAGAACAAACATCTAATATAGAGAGAAAAGGTTATAGAAACCTTTCTTTGCATATGGAACAGTAAGAATGGAAAAGAGCTAGAATGCACACATCTAACTGTCTCGTAGAGATGATGCTAGATGTTGGCACACTGCTTTGCAGCTTTGTCAGGTTAATTAATTTTAATTAGTTTAATTAACGAGTTAATTTTTAATTAATAGAATAAAAATTAAATCTAGGACATATAAACAAACTTGGGCAAAAGGAGTTGCCGATGTTAATGGGTCCTATTTGACTTTCTTTTATACTGGTGGATCTAGAAGGTGTGTTCTTGATAAAATTGATTCTTTGCTCTATAGCTTACAATTGCAATACTTTTGCCTAATTCTGAGACTTTTCTTCTCTTTCTTCTCTTATCTGTTAGATCGGGTAGATCGGTCCCCACAGAGATGCGAGACCAAAAGTGAACATTCAGCTCTTTATTGAGTATACAGTTCTGTACAAGACCTGCGCTTCGCGGCAGCCCTTCATATAGGAGCTGTCCGTGGCGCGGCGGCCAATGACAGCGCTTTGAATCTCCCGCGATCGGCTCGGCCAATCGCGGTAGATTCTAAGCGCGCCAATCACGGCCGTTTAGTTATCCAATCAGGTTGCAGCCCATGTGAGCCAATCAGGTTTCAGGATTTGGAGTATGTTAATACAGAACATTATCCTTGGGCTTATAAGCTCTGGGGGGACAGAAAAGATGAGATATTCTTTTTGCCATGTTGTGCTTGATCCAAAGAAAGGGTTAGTCCAACAATAGAAATGGGACATGCTCTCTTGTTACTTTTTTCCATTCAGACCATTGAATTGAATTTTGAATTGAATTACATCAAAATGGTGGCTGAGAAGTAAAATGATTCTTGCCTTGTGGGCTGGAGGAAGTGAAGGATGCTTTTTAAATTAGTTTTTGGGTTTGTTTTGTTGTAAACAATCTGGAAGACCATTTTCTAAATACAAAATGTATATAAATAAATGCAGTGCCTGACTAACTAGATTAAAGATATCCACTGGGAATGTTTGTAGATGTTCTCATTGTCTTAAGACAGAGGTGTCAAACTCAATTTCATTGAAGGGTTGTGCATCAGGGTTGTGTTTGACCTCGGTGGGCCAGGAAGGCATGACCATCTCAACATCACTCATGTCGGGGGGCACCTGTGATGGCCCGGGTGGGGCTGAGGGGATCCACTTTTGCTAGTAGTTTGCAAAAAGTAGTAGCACGCTGCCAACGAAAACAGAGCTCAAGGGATCACATGTGACCCACCCCAGGCTCCATTTTCAATTGTGACAGCCTTCTGCAGTAAACCTGGCTGAGGCCATCTTGGGGGCTTCAGGGTTGCCACACAACAGGGGGAAGGGGGAAATAGTTAGATGGAGTTTTGTAGCCAAAACAATAAATATTTCCTGTGGGAACCAAGGATATTCTCACAGGTGGCTGGCCAGAGGAGGAGTGAAGTAACCAAGCAACTGTCCAGCTCCTGGATTGGACAGTTTGACCAGTGACTTGGGAGAAAGAGGAAACTTTTACTTTTAATTAGGTGAAAGCCATGGGTTTTAGAGTTGGCTTTCACTAGTTGGGCCAATACGATGTATCCAATAAAACTGTTCTTTGAGGAATTTGCCTGCGTCAAAGTTCTACTTTCTATGGGTCCATTGTTTGGAACCCTGACATCCAGCTAACTCTGACAAATGGTTTCAGTCAGTATGACTAACAATCAGGGTGTGTTAACAGGTTGCAATTCATTGGTAACTTTTCTGTCATGGAAAAGAGTGAAGGTTTAAGCAACCGAAACAAGGAGCTTACGTGATTCATGGTATATATGTTTGCGTCACTGATATCATGGGGACACCCAGCCTCTCAACAGTTTTCTAGTAGCAGTCTAGAAGTTTGAGACTTAAGGAAATAATGATAAGCCTATTTTTAATCTGCATTGAAAGCTGCCTTGTGAATTTTCAAGTGTTTTCTTCCCTAAAAAAAAGTGGTTTCTTGTACGGGTAGTCCTCGACTTAACTTTCCATTGTTAAGTGAAACATTTATTACCTGAGTTTTGCCCCATTTTACAACCTTTCTTGCCACAGTTGTTAAGTGAATCACTGCAGTTGTTAAGATAATAACACAGTTGTTAAATGAATCTGGCTTCCCCATCGACTTAGCTTATCAGAAGGTCACAAAAGTTGATCATATGAGCCCGGGATACTGCAAAGTTCATAAATCTGAGTCAATTGCCAATGTATCTGAATTTTGATCATGTGACCATGGGGAGGCCTCAACCATTATAAGTGTGAAAAGCTGTCCTAAGTCACTTTCTTCAGAGCCATTGTAATTTTGACCGGTCACTAAATGAACTGCTGTGAGTCAAGGATTGACTGTATCTTATTCTCAGTAAGCTTTAAAATTCCCTTCAAGCTTCAAGAGATCGCAAAGAGGTTATGGAGGATATTCTGTTTTGATGCATCCACACATCACCTTTTCAATGTCCACATGATACAGACATTTTTTTTTTTAAAAAAAAAAACACACTTCTTTTGTGGGGGTAGCATTCACCCAACCTCTTTGGTCTCTTTGTAATTAAAAAGTGCAGAACATTAATTAAAAACTGTGTAACATTACACAAGACTTGTGTCAGGATTAGAAGGGAGACAATGTGATTTCTAGCATAAAAACAATTTTGTGAGGAAAATTAAGCTACTTTGGGCTAGTCACTTTCTCTGTCAGCCTAATCCATGTCACAAGGTTGTTGTTGTTGTGGGAAAAATAGGTTGAAGCGTTAGGTATGTTTGAGAACAATTAACCAACGAAACGGCTTGCCTCCAGAAGTTGTGGGGGGTCGAACCAGGAGTGGGATCCAACTGGTGCAACTACTGGTTTGGTGATTTACGTTTTGCTGTTCTGCCCGGACAACTGAGAAGTGCTGCGCGCAGGTGCGCAGCGTTTGAAAAAGTACTATTTTCCTGCTTTTTCAACCGTATCTGTGCCCGTGCAAAGCAGCTGAGGTTGAAAAAGCAGGAAATAAAGGTCAGGTAAGAGCCTAGGTGCGTGGGTGGGCCAAAACAGCAGACAACAACAACTGCTCTTCAGAGCTACTGGTTCTACGGAGCCAGACAGAACCGGTAGAATCCAATCCTGGCTCCAACACTTAAGGCTTTTAAGTAGAGATTGAACAACCATTTGTTAGGAATGATATAGGATCTCCTGCTTAGTAATGGGGTGGACTAGAAGACCTCCAAGATACCTCCTTACTCCCTTTTTCTGTTATTCTGTAAAGTTTGCCACCTTAAGTTAACCAGATTAGTAGCTCCCATTGTAAGAAGCTTTTTAAATTGTCTTAAAAGTGCTCAGCAAGGCAGTTTGGTGACTGCAAAGAAGACAACTATCTTTATGAACTTGAGATGTTAAGACATTACTGTACACTGGTCAAATTCCAGCTCAGCAAACCCTCTGGGTCCCACGTTTTGATGTGCATCCAAACAGCACTTCTTGGGATAAAGTTGTGGCAGAGAGACTCTTGTAGTCAGACAGTGGGGAGCTGACTAGCATATAAAGCAAAGCAAACACTGGACTTGGGAGCATCTGCTCAAGTTTATCCTTCTCAGTCCCTTGAGCCATCAGGAATAGGTTTTAGAAAGTAGAAACAGACTCTTTGGAGCCCTATAGTCCCAATAAAAGCCTTAAAAGTAATGTTCGGAGTAAAAAAAAAAAAAAGGAAAAAAAACCTAACCAAGGAGATAAACTCTTACAGGTGGTACAGTAGTTTATTCTCTCCAACAGTTTCAATAATCTTTCCAGCTTGGGTTGCTGGGAATGAATGTCAAAAGGAACTCACTTTTTCAGTGCCTAGCTTCCATTCTACCAGTCCTCCAACCACTCCTCCACAGCTTGGGGGGGGAAAAACATATTTTTCCCCTGCCTAATCAGTAGGTTGCTTCAAGCCAGGCAGCACAGATAGAGAGGGAAGTTGTACAGGTCTGATAAGGACAGTCCAGCAGTTTCTAATCTATCCTCTTCTTTTTGCCAGTCTTTGCAATCTTATATCTTCCTTTCTTTCTTCCCTAACCTCGTTCTAAGTATTCTATATATTCAGCAGGCACCAGGTCTGCAAACATTTCTGCTGCTGTGCTTTATTTATATGGAGGGTTGGATTTGCTCTGTATAGATAAAGATAGTAGCACACCTGTCTATGGGTGTGTATTGGTGTGGTGCTTTAGAACATCTAGATAGCATAATAGAATGTTCTTCAAATGAAAAAAAAATTCTGCCATACTTAGATATTTTTATTAGAATTGTTTAATATAATAATATAATAAAATATACAAAGGTATACAGAACAAAAAGATGGAAAGTAAGAAAAAGAGAAGAATGGGAAAGGAAAAGAAAACATATAATTATGCCTTCCACTTTTCTTTCTATTGAGTAAACACCATCTTGTTCCTTCTTCCATTTTCTTCATGTTTTTTTTAATCACCAAATCCAGCAATCATTTATTTAATCTTTTCTTCTTTCAACAAAAAATCCTTATACAGTAAGGATTCCAATAATCCTCAATCTACATGGAAGAAAGCATGCAGTAGGGTATCCCAATGTTATTTCTTGGTCCTGGTACTTTTAACAGCTTCATAAATAATTTAGAGGAGGGGAGTAGAAGGGGAACTCATAAAATTTACAAGTGACACCAGGAATTAATATTTATTTATTTAATGTACAGTGAGAAAATCACAAAGAGAAGTAACCATATTCATACAATTCACACAGTCACATTCAAAACTTCTACAGGGATATGGCAGTGGCCTCATAGCAGCATGTCCATTTCAGCTATCCAGGTGATTGTCTCTGTCATTGCTTCATGCAGGTTTTCTAAGGAATTGGAAAGCACACATGCTGGACAGTCTTGGGCAATTGATTAATAGGTTGCATATCAGCATCACAGTTGCAACAAACTGAATTTTTCCAACCCTATTGATATAGGTTGAACAGGTCATAGAGGGGAACAAATACTCTATCCATTGCCCACTACAGCTGCTTCCAGAAAATAAAAAAATCTAAAAATAAAATTATTATCATCTTAGCAATATCACACAACAGTATCAATAGATCCAGAATTAGTGACAGAATCCATGACAGCACTACTGCAAAACACACCTAGCCAACTACACTAAAATTGCAATAGTCAGAATCTCTGCTTCACTGTCTACTTTTAGTTTGATGGACAGATGTATCAACAAATCAGAAGAACAACCTGGTTATTGTAAGTTGATGATAATGGTATAATTGGATGAGGAGGTATATTGGGCTTGTCTATTCTTGGGCATCCACAGACGTGTGGGAGGACAGGTTTAGAATTATTAATCAGAAATATGTCTCCTGGTTTAAAAAAACAACCTGAGATTTTGTTCATATTAATACTTAGAGCTTCACATAGAAATTACACAACATGGCTAACGGAAAATGCTTGTGAAAATAAGAAAAAGACAAGAAGATATTGCTGGCTTTTTCTTTTTAAAAAATTGTTACTCAGCACCTTTGTTGTCTGAAGCCATGTTGCAGAATGCTGAACAATGTATTTCAGGATATACTCATGATGACAAGAAAGGTTTCTTTGTGACTCAGTGCTGTTGTATAGAATAAGAAAATCTTAGAAAAGGTGAGTCACCCTGGAGTTAGAAAATATGTCTATTGATTTTGTTAAGTCTTGAGAACATTTTGTGAGGTCATAGATGGGGAAGAATTGTTCTGAGAAAATAAAAAGAGGACAAACTAGATATTCTACCTCCATGGAAAGCGTTAAGAAAGATTGGGCAAGTGACCAAATTAGAATTGTTACAAGCATAGGGAATGGTGACAAGGGAACAACCCAGGGGTGGGATTCAAATTTTTAAACAACTGGTTCTGTGGGCGTGGCTTAGTTGGTGGGCATGGTTTGGTGGTCATGTAACTGGGTGGACGTGGCTTGGTGGTCATGTTATTGGCTGGGCGTGGCCAACTCAATATCACTCACATTGAGGCACGCATCTCCTCGCTTGGCCTCTCATGACTGTGGGGATGCTGCAAAAGTCATAAGTGTGAAAAATGGTCATAAGTCACTTTTTTTAGTGCCATTGTAACTTTGAATGGTCACTCCACACAAGCAAAGTGCCAGCAAAGGAGGGGGAAAAACTCAAGAGATGTTCCTGAAACAAGAAGTCTAGTCCTGCCAAGAATGTAATAAGGGTTAACGGAGAGGCAGTTTCTGTAAGCAACACCAGAATGTTTCCTTCCTGCCCTCCTTACAGGATTAGGCCAGTAATTTCTTCTAACAACCGGTTCTCTCAACTGCTTAGAATGTTAACAACCGGTTCTAGCGAATAGGTGCAAACTGGTAGAATCCCACCCCTGGAAAAATCTTTAAAAGAGGAACTCTAAAGAGGCACTTAAGAAACCAAGAATCAGGGAACTGTCAGTTCTTGTGATAACCATAATCTGGATTTAATGACACCTTTTGCCTAGCTACTACAATTCAGACTGGACTTTTAAGAAAGAGATGGAGAAACAAGATGGGACTAGCATGGGAGACAAGCACTTTTGGCTGCAGTGCAGGATTGTCCTTAGAATTGAATTATATAAGATTCACACACAGCTGGGTGTGACTTTCCTTCTTGATGTTATCAAAATAAACGCAACATAGAAATGTGTGTATTACAGGTCCTTGATTCACAGCCCTTCATTTAGTGACCACTTGAAGTTACAACAGCACTGAAAAAGTCCTTTACACTTTTGCAGCATCCCCAAGGTTGTGTTGTGTGCTTGGCAACCAGCCTGTTGGTTTCCAACTTTCCCAGGCAGTTTCCAACAAGTAATCAATAGGGGGGAAACAGGTTTACTACTTTTGTCAAATCTTTGGCAAAAGAGGTGATAAAACTGGTCACAATTCACTTCACAACCACCTTGCTAAGCAACAGAAATTCTGGTCCCAATTTTGGTCGTAAGTTGAGGACCACGAGTAATACATTACTCTTATTCGTTATTGTTTTTCATCCTGATGTCTAAGCCTCTTTCATGACTAAAGTAATATCCAAACTGAAATAAATAGTAAAAATTAGCTATAATTTTGATGTATTATTGTCTGAAAGCCCATTGAAACAAGGACTTCAAAAATTATCTAAAGATGAAAAAAGCGCTCTCCCAGGTTTGTCGGCTTCATGAGCGGCAGGGATTTGCGAGCTGCACGATCCCTGCCGCGCTAGCCGCTTTTGGGGCTCCGACCCAGACGGGTGCACTGGAGCTAGGCCACTGCAGGGCAGCTGAAGGTAGGGGGATCCGGAGAGGGGTTTGGGGGTGTTGCAGACCCCTCCCGGCCGGTAGAACCCCTTTTCCCAGGACGGTGCAGCGGCGGTCCGTAATGGCCGCCACAAAGAAGCTGGCAGCCGGGTAAGAATGCGCAGGAGGAAGTGGAGAAAGTGCTTGAAAGGAGAAAGTTTTTCTTGGCTCCTAGGACTCTAAGACATATTTAATAAAATTCCTGAAAAGTATGACTTTCTGAATAATACCTGCCAGAAGAGGAAAAAGCGGCAGTTTGATGGTGCTGAAAGGATAGCTTACCCTCTTTTCCTACGGAATAAATAACTGGATATTAAGAAACCTATTTTTTTTAGGTGAAAATTGGTTTTAAGCGATGAGTGGGAAGAGAGAGGATTAAAAAGAAAATATTTGTATGCTAAGACTTTGTTGGAGGAGATGCCTTAAGGATTTGAAGACTAGAATATATTGCAATAAGATTTTAAACAGATTTGGACTTTCTTTCTCTTTGATTGATATTACCCCAGAAGGAGAAAGTGAGAACTCTGCCTTGGTTTGGACTGACTGATAACTTTGGGACTGCTTTATTTTTTTTTATTTTCTTTGGAATATTCTGGTTGTTGTAAGAAGAAAGAAGGGGAAAAGAAAAGAAAAGATTTATAATGGCTTTTTCTGTTGAGGAACTAAGAAAAGAATATGAACAAGCAAAAAAAAATGGTAAAGATGGTGTGGAAGAAGCTTTCCTTTTTTTAGAAATGGCGCTTGCTAACCATCAACAAACATTACAACAGATGAAGACAGCAGAGGAACAAGAAAGAAAAGAAGGAGCCATTTTTAATGAATCTCAGAATTTGATCAAGAAAGAAGGAAGAGAGAAAAGAAGAGAACTAAAGGACTTAAGACCTAAAAAAACATTTAAGAAAGGGAAAAATAAGGTGCAAAATCAATATGATGATAGTAAACAAAAGGGAAAAGGAACACGACAGAGAAGGGAAGCCAGTAAGGCAGAGGCTAGAAGAAGGTGGGGTAGAAAGGTGTGTTGGGAGAAGAAAGAAAGGGAAAAGGTGGAGAAAAGCTACAATGTTTTGAAATTAAATGAAAAAAAGGAATTTTTTATGGATAATGGATAAAGTATAATTTTTTCAAAAAGATTTTGCAAGGTACATAAGATGAGATAGTAGTATTGTAATGGTTTAAGAGTTGATAAGAGATTAAAATGTTAAAATGTTTAATAATGACTGGCTTTAAAATTTAATAATAGGGGAGGTTTAGAATACTGTTTTAATTAAAGAGTTTAATAAGATTATGGTATTGATGTTATTATAAAATTTTTATTATAGTATTTGTTTTTAATATTTGGATTTATTGTCTAATTATGTATTTAATTATTTTGGATGTATTAGTTAGATAGAATGTACCAAGCAAAATCGGATTGGGTATTGGATGTTATCTTAAAGGTTAATTTGATTAATTTAGGGGGGAGATAGAAAGGCATCATACTCTGATTAATGATTTCAGGAGAAACTTATTTTCTTCTTTTTTATAAGGAATGAGACCAAAGGGATGATAAAAAATGGACAAAAGATACAAATATAATGATTCAAACTAAGATGATTAATTAAGATAGAATTAAGAAGAGTGAAATATGTGGAGAAGTTAATATAGAAGACTTAGAATGGTAAATAAAATAAGTAATGATATGTAAGATGAGCATGAAGATAATTGAAGTCCATGAAGAGAGAGATACCTGGGTCCAAGTTACTTTCCAAAAAGATTTTTTTTATGTTTTGTGTGTTGTGTGTATATGTTTTTTTGGGGGGGAGAATTAGTAAAAGCTTGCAGAAATATAGAATGAGAATAATGGTAACTAAGTCAGAAAGAAATAGATGAAATAATAATAATGATATTGAATAAGAGTAAAGAGAAGTAAAGGGAAATTGAATAAGAAGTTTTTGTATGTTATATGGAAATGGTTTAAAACAGAATCATAATTTATCTGACTTGTTAAATTTACAATGAAAAAAGGTTTAAACATGTAATGAATAATGATAATTTGTGTGTTTTAAAAATTAATAAAACTTGTTTCAAAAAAAAAAAAAAGATGAAAAAAGCTAGGGATAACCCAACTTCTAGAGAGAACATATCTTAAGTGTGGGGACTTTTACCAAGAAGACTTGCGTCTCTCTCAACCCCTTGTGCCTCCAATGGAGAAGAAATGCTTGGTGAGATGTGTGATCTGATACCTATCTGTAATTTAAGATGGATAGATATAATTGTATTCACCAACAAAAACACCTTCAGTGGTTTTGTTAAGTAATACAGGTATTTGCATTGGCTAAGATTAACATTAAGGACTATATTACCATCACCATAAACCATGCAGAATAAGATAAATATTGCTAATCAGTTGAACATTGATGTCTTTCTTCCATCATTGAGTAAAAAGAAAATACCTTGTTTTTCTCAACTTTCGCCTTTCCTATAATAATTTGGATTAATGCCAGGCTTTTTGAAAGAGAAAACAAGTAAAAAATATACTTAATCCAGAATCCAGATTTTAACACAAGGTCAACCAAATATTTCCCAGGAGATCATCTAGAGAACTTCAATATGTTTCTATTGTTGTTCTATAGTAGTCCATTGTTAGTGGAATCTTGCCTAGGATCAGATGAAGAAATCTGGCTGACTCAGAGCAGTATATAGCATACATTCCCATCATCACATAAGGATCCAGTGCTGGAGAAGCTATTATAGCAATAGCAATAGCACTTAGACTTATATACTGCTTTACAGTGCTTTACAGCCCTCTCTAAGTGGTTTACAGAGTCAGCATATTGCCCCACAAAATCTGGGTCTTCATTTTACCCACCTCAGAAAGATGGAAGTCTGAGTCAACCTTGAGCCTGGTGAGATTAAATCTGCCAACTTGCAGTCAGCAGAAGTAGCCTGCAGTACTGCACTCTAACCACTGCACCACCATTATAGCACCTAGAGCAGAATAACATAAAAATGCTGTTCCCTGAAAATTAAACAAACAAACCTACCCTAATTAAGTGTATGCTGATATGTGCTCTTTTAGGACAGCCAAAATTAGCAGTCTAATTATTGAACACAGGGCACGTCCTGTACCTGCTATTCAGACTGGGATTCTCTGAATAGTCCAGCTCTCCATCCATATCGTCAATAAACAAACTCTATGAGTTTGTCCTATCTACTCAAAATAATTCAGCTGGACATGTTGAAAATTATTAGTTCTATACCAAAGCCTTTTTTCTTCAAAAGGAAACTGGGCTATTCTTTCTTTCCTTGAGGAAGAAGAAGAAATGTTTCACTTCTCATCCAAGAGACTTCATCAGTTCTGATGGCAGGGGATAGGTGCTGACATTTGAGGTTGGATGGTCTCAACTGTCCACATTTTGGATAGAGAGGGATTGAATTGAATTGAAAGAGGGATAAAAGAATCCATCTATATTAGAACTGAACACTCCACTCTCAGTGGGTGGGTGGGTGGTGGGAATAAGACACAGCAGTTTCAAGAAAATTCCACAACCAATTGTACCCTGATTCAGTGACCTTGAGAATAGAGATAAATCCCCAAGTTTATCAACAGCTCTCAGAGAGTGCTAAAGACCAGATGACTGCAAAAAAAATAATAATACAATTCTTCCATCCCTCCCATGTTTTAGGAGAACCTTTCCTTCCATTCCTTCACCATCCAGTCTCAACTGTCAATAAAGGCAAAGGTTCCCCTCGCACATACATGCTAGTTGTTTCCAGCTTTAGGGGGCGATGCTCATCTCTGTTTCAAAGCCGAAGAGCCAGTGCTGTCCAAAGACGTCTCATGTGGCCGGCATGACTAAATGCTGAAGGCACACAGAACGCTGTTACCTTCCCACCAAAGTGGTCCCTATTTTTCTACTTGCGTTTTTACATGCTTTCAAACTGCTGGGTTGGCAGAAGCTGGGACAAGTAAACGGAGCTCACTCCATTATGCTGTGCTAGGGATTCAAACCGCCGAACTGCTGACTTTTGTGATCAACAAGCTCAGCATCTTCGCCACTGTGTCCCTCAACTGTCAATACCTATCTTTTTATTGTAAATTAAACAATAACAAAACTTCTTGGATGAGAAGTGAAACATTTTCTTCTTCTTCCTCAAGGAAAAACAGTCCAGTTGTGTTTTGAAGAAAAAAGCACCTTTGAGACAACTATGACCTGGATATCTGAGAATCTCCATAACAGCTACTATCCCAAAGCTGTAATTCTATGAGATGTAATAAAGCAATAGCTGAGATCTGAGTAATAATGCTTTTGCTGGTGACCCACACTTTTTAATACTTCAAGCTCTTTGCTTTTAAGGGGAAAAAAATAACAGATCCCATGTTTAATTAAAACCTGGAACAAAGATAAAGTTTATATTTTTAAAAAATCAAGAAAAATGTATCTATTGCCTTTATTCTTTGAGGCCATAATCACTTTGCTAAAATGTCTTTGACTATGTGAGAAGTTTTGATAGTTACTGAAAATTTTTTTTTACAACATTATACAGTGGCTTACAGGGGAGAAAATGAAACCTAGACAACAGATTGAAGATTTATTCAGCATTAATCTGCAGTAACCTTCTCTATTCTTATCTCTCAAGGAAATGTAACATGTGATTAATATGTTTACCTGTGATGCCCATGTACCAATTAGTGATTAATCATTAGAACAGAATAGAACAGAACAGAACAGAATAGAATAACCTGGAAGGGACTTGGAGGTCTTTTAGCCCAGCTCCCTGCTCAAGCAGGATTAATTTGTTAATTAATTAATTAGATTAATAATTTCTGTAGGGGCCCTTTATTACTTCAGGATTCCTTGAATTAAATTTGCAAGAACAGAAAGAAGATATCTTATACCAACAATTCGCAAATCAATAAAGATACAGGCCATGTTATTGTTTACATTAGTGTGACAGTATTACATTATGACAATTTTAAAGTCAGTTTTTAGAAGAACCAAAGAACATTTGCTATTTTCATCCAATCTGTGTTGTATCTATATCTGTCTATTATCTGACAACTGTGTGTGTTTATTGATTTATTTCTGTTCCCATTCCATATTAATATTTTTAAAAGAATAAAAGTTGTTTACATTTAAATATGTATTAGACATTTCAGTTATCTCTCTGTGTGCATCTGTGTGTATATTTTTGTATGGATTTTATCTCAGAAATGTTTTACCTTAAGACCATTTTGGTAATTTTGGGAGATATGATCTGAGTTGCAAAACTCAGGGTATTGTGAAATCCACATTAACCTCAAAATTATTGATCATGTCAGTTTGCATTACAATCCACAAAGAATTTCTACTGGCATCTCTGGTAAAAGAAGAGATGAAATTGAGATTTAATTGTAGCCTGATTCTGAATGTTTATTTTTGCAGAATTTCATATTCTTCCTTGGCAATGTTTTGCAATGTCTTGGGCCAAATTTAAAAAAAAAAAAAAAATAGCGCCACCAAGATTTAATTCTGCACTGCTGATGCTGGAATACTACAATTTCCCTGTTTTAAAACATTTCATGATAGATCTGTGAATTTTATCCTTTCCTTCTAACAACAAACATATGTCAGAATAGACAAAAGCCACTTAGATTTAACCACAAATAACTTGGAATCTCTGGAAATAGCAATCCAGTGAATATAAAAAGAGACATTCCAATTTAAAACAGTAGCTCAAAAGGTAATCAGAGAACCTCTATTGGCAATGAATTTTGTGCAAGCTTGGGTCATACAATATTCACATTTCCCCCAGCAAAATAGAGCCAAGGAGGCATGGCCATATAGATGGATTTATCAAAAAAAGTATCAATTCCTTTAGACTGTACCAATTTCATAAAGATATCAAGTGCGGATAACAACTCTGATGATTTGGGGGAAGTGATTTGAAATATGTGCCCAGCCTTGACCAAATGTCTTCAGCCTAGTTCTAAACACTTTGAAACATTTCCAGAGTGTTGCAAGCCATATAACGCAACAGAGCCCTTTGCTGAAATTATCCACACAAGTTAGTGTATGTGATTCCATCAGATTTTTTTTTAAAAAAAGTCATATGAATTGAATGGGATGGTATAACCAAATCACATGTTATAAGAAAGCATGACTTTGTTGAGTGAAAATCAGTTCTTATTTAAATTATGATATTTGGTGGTAAGTATCTAAGTATTATTAACAAAGACCAGAATGAACATAACCATGGTATGTGGTTACCCCATATTCCAGAATTTAATGACTGCACACAGAAGTTAATATGTATGTGGGCCTGCAGTAAAATTGTGCACACTAATGAAATTGCATTGCACCTTTCATCTCTCTTCATGAATACCTGCGGGAAAGAAGAATGTTTTGATATATACTGATATATAAAAATAGCTTATTTATTTGAAAAAAAAAACCTGCCTAGCATCTTTTCTGTAAATCTTATGCTGTATGCATTTTTAAGAAGGCATTTCATTACCAAAGTAGGTAACATCATCAGTGCACTGTGATGCATGAAATGAAATGTACTGAAGAAAACCACTCAGGGAGCACCAAAACCCTCATCATTCAACCATGAGCTACAAATATTTTCTTTTATAAGTACATAGTTTCAGATTTGGATGGACTAACCTGTGACATTCTGAGTTGTTTATTGAATGCTTGTGTCTATTAACTAAGCACTTTTAAGTTCCACTGATTTTGAGGAGAAAGCAAAATATTCTTACTGCAATCTGGATTCATCTGTAAGTAAGAGTTTTGACAGCCTGAAAAATCACTTTGTGGGATAACAAGACAAATACATGTTCCAGTATCTTTTTTCTCCCCATGTGAATGATGCTGTGCTTCAATGGTTAGATGGCCTATACATTGGTATCTGATCTTTTTAACATTCATATTCTATTGTGTTTTTTTTAATGTAGGCAAAATATTAATATACAGTACATTACAAGTCCACATATGATACACCATATGCTAAATAAATAAATAAATAAATTGAGACGGGGTATGTGTGGAAATCACGATAAAGAAATAGGACTTCATGTTAGCTTCTATCAAGTTCATCGCTCATTTTTGGGGCTTCAAAAATTCTTTTGAAGGCATCTTGGACCTCAGCCTCTACAGTTTTAGGTTTTTATCTCCTACCAGTAAAAGAAAAAAATACTTACTCTCAAAGTCTATAAGGGCTTCTTTGACATTTCTGTTGGTGGAATTTTAAAACTCACTTCATTGATAGAGATATCAGAGCGTGTTTAATCCAGTGATGTTGTGGTGTTGGTTTATATTTCTTCCCTCCCATGCTGGTTGTCCCCCTTTCCAGTTAGAAAATGGAGAACCGATGTATCATAATGGGGGTTTCAACTCTTGAGATTATTGTGCAGTGAACAGTAAAGGACACATCGTTTTTGGCCATCTCTGCCCTGGTGTTGCAATGGTTAGAATCAGAGGTGGTATTCAGCCAGTTCTGACAGATTCTGGAGAACTGGTAGTGGATATTTTGAGTAGTTCGGAGAACCGGCAAATACCACTTCTGACTGGCCCTGTCCCCATCTATTCTCTGCCTCCCAAGTCCCAGCTGATCAGTTGGGACTTTTGTTGCCTGCACAGGAGAACGGAGCTGGAAAGCAGGTTGGTGAGGTGGGGAGGGAATGGGGATTTTACAGTATTCTTCCCCTGCCACGCCCACCAAACCAAGCCACACCCACAGAATTGGTAGTAAAAAAAAAATTGAATACCACCACTGGTTAGAATGCAGTATTGCAGGCTGATTCTGCTCCCTGCCAGGAGTTCGATCCTGACGGGCTCATGGTTGAGTCAGCCTTCCATCCTGCCAAAGTCAGTATAGTTTGTTGGGGGCAATATGCTGACCTTAGCAAATTGTCCAGCGAGTGCTATAAATCACCATGGGGCAGCATACAAGTCTAAGTGCTATTCAAGAACTTCACATTTTTCTCAAAATAATTTCATCAAACTTCATTCTTTTTTGAAAGAAATGTTCAAGCCCTCCCTTATCACTCCCATAGAAGCAGCCATTTTCCAGAGCAATATTTTGAACTGCTATGAGTATTTTTTCTCTCCATAGGGCAGAATATCTATCTAATGCTTTTTCATGTGGGAAGTTAGTTACATGAGTATTTTATTATTCACTGGTTCTCTGTGATAAAAATCTCCAGGGGCTAATCATTCTGTCAAGATGGATTAAATTATTCTGTCTCTTTGGGGAGGGGAGAAGAAAATATCTTTCCCCACTGAATACAAGTTTAGTGTTTAGCTACTGCTGTCATGTATTCTAAGGAGTGCTATTTTAAACGGCATGATATTTTTAACATTACTGGATCATTGGCAATTAGCCATTTGTGAATCCTTCTTCTTGCTGTCATCTTTACTTTTCTTTCATTATTTTTTTCTGTACCATAGCATTAGACACTGTTACATTAGCTACATGCCAGGAATGAAAAGTTTTCTTTAAAAAAAAAAATCTGTTTTTTTTTAAAGTGTCAGTGTTTTCATCTTATTCTCAGAACAATATTAGATGATTTCTTTTAAACAATAAACTTGCAGGGTGTGCTGAGGTATAAAAGTAAAATCAGAGTCAATAGATTGCATGGTGTCCTTGTGATGGTACCTTTGAAAATAAGCCTTCTCCATACAATGCTGGTGAATTCTTTTGCAGCCTGTCTGCTAGGGAAAGCATGAAATGGTTTAGCCTACAACAGGGATTTCCCATAAAACATCTCTGTCCCCTGGGTCATATTACAATTGTGTGTCCATGTCTGTGTGCATGTGTCCTGGGATGTCCTCCAACTGATCCCAACATTTGAAGAGAATGTGACTGGACTGGAATGGAAACTCATCAAGGAGAGAAGCAACATAGAACCAAGGAGAAATGTCCTGACAGTTAGAACAATTAATCAGTGGAACAACTTTTCCCCAGAAGTTGTGAATGTGCCAACACTGGAAGTTTTAAATAAGAGATTGGACAGCCATTTGTCTGAAATATTATAGGGCCGTGATAGAAAACCTATGGCATATGTGCCAGAAGTGGCACACAGAGCCATTTCTGCTGGCACGTGAGCTGTCACCTGGAACTGATCCACTGAGCATGCGTGTTCACCCTGCATCAGCCAGCTGATTGTTGGTATCTTCCATACATGCGCGGGGAAGACATGCGTGTGGGAAACACATGCACATGTGTAGGGGGGGCATTGTACGTGCATGCTGAGGGGGGCAGGGGGTCGCGCGTGCATCGCATTATGGATGCAGGCCCATGTGTGTGCACACACATGCGCATGCACATACTTTCAGCATGCGATGACAAAAATGCTAGCCATCACTGTTATAGGGGTCTCTTCCCCAAGCAGAGAATTGGACTAGAAGACCTCCAAGGTCCCTTTCAACTCCGTTATTCTGGAAATGAATTACAGGTGGTTCTCAACTTACAATCAAAATTGAGCCCAAAATTTCTATTGCTAAGTGAGATATTTGTTGAGTTTTGCTTCATTTTTACAACCTTTCATGCCACTGCGGTTAAGTGAATTTGCTGCACTTAGTTATTAAATGAGTAACATGGTAATTAAGTGAATCTGAATTCCCCATTGACTTGGCTTATCAGAAGGTCACAAAAGGTCATCCCATGACCCGGGGGACACTGCAGTTGTTATAAATATGAGTCAGCTGCCAAGTGTCTGGATTTTTGTCACATAACCACGGGGATGCTGTATGGAAAATGGTCATAAGTCACTTTTTTTGGCGATGTTATGATTTTGAACAGTCACTAAATGAACCATTGTAAATCAAGGACTACCTGTATTTCCCAGGCTTTTCATGGATTTTCTTCTCTTCTAATGACATAATAATGCAGGTAGGCCAAAAACAGCTTCATAAGAAGAAAACAAATTATCTGTCTTGGCCAGTATCTTGTTCTCACAGTGGTCATATAGAGCATGTCCTTGTCAGAGTCTAAATCCAAGGAGGAAGACGAGCAGCTGACAGGGAGCGGGAGTGTGGCTCTGTTGGCTGTGGAGGAAACTGGGGAAGAGCAAAGTCTGGCTGAGCAGAGCAGGGAAGAGGTAGAACAAGGGAGAGGGAGTTCAGAGGAAGACCCAGGCCCACTTTCTCTTCATCCGAGAGCATGCAGGAAGGAATGGAGCAATGCGGGTTGTGTGGCTTACGGGAGAGGAAAGGGCCCTGATTCCCTTCAATAGCCACAGTTGGGAAGAGAGTTTAAAAGAGATGCAAGCTGAGAGCAGTGGCTGCTGGGAACAAACATGACTTTATCTTGTGTTGACTGTGGTTATTTCTGTTCCTAGAATCCTCCCAACCAGGTTGATTTACTGCCGTTCCTTCACGTCTGGAATTCCTTCTCTTGCCCTGCCAGACTAATTACCTCGTCTTGCCTTGATTGGACTTATAGTTAAAGTTTTTGTTGACAACATTTTGGACTTGAATCTCTGCAGCCACAGGCAGTTCCTGGGAGATATTTTCTCCAGACCAGAAGGTAACCAGGACATTGGGGGCTAAGTTGGAGCTAACAAAGGGACTCCTACTTATTATTTGATTGTGTTGCCTTTGTGCCATGCCCTGGATCATCATAGAGCATATAAATACTATCACAATGAGGTCTACTGCTTCTATGAGAGATCATACACAGTAGTTCTCAATTTACAAGTTTTAGAAGTTACAACCAAACCCTCAAAAGGTACTTACAACCAAAGTTACAATGGTTTGAGGGGGAGGTCCACATTCAGCAACCATCCTACATTTATATCCATTTGCCATCCCATGGTCACATAATTGTGTTTTATGATGTTTTTGTCAAGACACCACAGTTTGCATAATGACTGCTACAAATGCTTTATGATTGCTGCAAAAAAAAAGTTGTAAAATTGTATTAGTCATATCAAGACCTGCATTACATTAGTCCGTGACTTATGTCTATAATAGCCAACTTCAATTACCTTGTAAGTTGAAGGCTACCTATAATGTACAATCAGATATTTTAAAATCATTAATAGCCCACGAATACTAACTCACTAGAGACATTCCATTTGTAACATATTACATAAAGGATTGTCCTTTGAAGACAACAATGATAAATAATGCAGAGCATAGTATTAATGTAATGCATGTGCTTTTTTTTCAATAGAAAATTTCCGAGGGCACTTAAAATGCGTATGCAGACCCAGTGGTACATATACACCAGTGGTGACATTCTACCGGTTCGGTCCGGTTCTGCCGAGCCGGTAGCAGCGATGACCAGCAAAGACTGGACCAGTTCTCTCTGCAGCTCTGCTTTTGGGCCCACCCTGGCTCCCATACTCACCTTTATCCTCTGAATTTGGAGCGCAGCTGCTTTGCGCAGCACAGAAGAGTGGTGTGCGGCAGCTGCTGAAGCAATCGGGATCGTGCAGGCTTGCAGGAGGTGAGTAGGAAAACCTCTGCATAAATGCCTCTGTGCCTGTGCAAAGTGCGTGTTTGGTACGTACGTGTATGCAAAGTGTGCGCATACGCGCAAAGCACACCCACCAAGCCACACCCACCGAATCAGTACTAAAAATATTTGAATCCCACCAGATGCACACATATACACAAGATATAAAAATAATACATAAACAACACAAGCATGGGCATCAGAAAGATTGATTAAAGTTTAATTACACTTTCCAGAAGGACAACATGTTATTTCTTCTGCCAGTTCAATTTATGGAACCCAACCATATTGGAACTCAGTATTGCTAGTGGGGTATTTTTATTTTTTTTGAAAGTATACAAAAAAAAATCTGTTTTCAAGTGTTCCACTACTATTTATTAGTCCTATCTTGCCATATTGTATTTTATACCACCAATTTTAACCCGTCAGGCTCCAAAACCTAGAAAGACACACTGACTCTAAAGCAGGGGTGGAATTCTACCAGTTCGCACCTATTCGCTAGAACTGGTTGTTAACATTTTAAGCAGTTTGGAGAACCGGTTGTTAGAAGAAATTACTGGCCTAATCCTGTAAGGAAGGCAGGAAGGAAACATTCTGGTGTTGCTTACAGAAACTGCCTCTCCGTTAACCCTTATTACATTCTTGGCAGGACAAGACTTCCTGTCTCAGGAACTTCTCTGGAGTTTTTTTTCCCCTCCTTTGCTGATACTTTGCTTGTGTGGAGTGACCATTCAAAGTTACAATGGCACTGAAAAATGTGATTTGTGACCGTTTCTCACACTTATGACTGTTGCAGCATCCCCACAGTCATGAGAAGTCAGGCAAGGAGATGCGTGCCTCGATGTGAGTGATATTGAGTTGGCCACGCCCAGCCAATAACATGACCACCAAGCCACGTCCACCAGTCATATGACCACCAAGCCACGCCCACCGCCTAAGCCATGCCCACAGAACCGGTTGTTAAAAAATTTGAATCTCACCCCTGCTCTAAAGTGGTTTCCTTTATAGTTCCTCAACTATAATAGAAATCTTACCAAACTAAAGCAAACCTCAAGTAGTCCTTGACTTACAACAGTTCATTTAGTGACAGTTCAAAGTTACAACTGCACTGAAAAAAGTGACTTATGACCGTTTTTCTCATTTATGAACATTGCAGCATCCCCATGGTCCTGTGATCAAAATTCAGACACTTGGTAACTGACTCATATTTATCACAGTGGTGCAAAATCCCGGGATCACATTATCACTTTTTGTTAATGGGGAAGCCCGATTCACTTTACAATTGTTGTTACCAATTTAACAAGTGCAGCAATTCACATAGTAACTGTGGCAAGAAAGGTTGTAAAATGAGGCAAAACTCACTTAAATGTCCCACTTAGCAACAGAAATCTTGGGCCCAATTGTGATCGTAAGTCAAGGACTACCTGTATGTGGATCATTAAAAATATCCTCTGAGAATTTCTAGGGAGGCGATTTCTTGAATTTCTTCTTCCAGACCAAATTATTATTTGGTTTGGAAGAAGAATTATTTTAATTTTGAAGGCTCTTGGTCCTCTGGTCGGCAGCCTCTCCTGGGAATCAGAGGTGGTATTCAGCAGGTTCTGACCACTTCTGGAAAATCGGTAGTGGAAATTTTGAGTAGTTTGGAGAACCAGCAAATGCCACCTCTGACTGGAGTTTTTATAGTATCCTTCCCTTGCCACGCCCACCAAGCCACGCCCACAGAACCAGTAATAAAAAAAATTTGAATCCCACCACTGCTGGGAATCCAGATTACATTCTACCACATTCCAGTTCTGAAGTGGATCCTGTGAAGGAAATAGCAAAGGGAACATTCAGAACACTTCATCGTTCAAAAGAAAGAGGCAGTCATTCCCTGTGACTGATTAGAAGCATCCTAGAGACAGAGGAATTGTTTACTTAATGTATGATTTTTGATATCACCATCAAGAGGAACAGTTTGACTGTTTGGGACTAATTTATCCTGGGTGTGTGTGCAAGTTGGGGTGCAGTAGGTAGGTAAAGTATTTTCTGCATTTTTTACAGAAAGTGCAGTAGGTAGGTAAAATATTTTCTGCATTTTTTACAGATAATTTAATGGCTTTAGAAAGATAGGAGAAAGTGCCACTATAAATGCATAAAGGCTGTAGAATCCAGAAGATTAGCTGAATGCAGGAGACAAAAGGTTATACCAAGGACTAACAATAAATACATAGGGATGATTGCATGCATATTTGTGTAATGTTTCCCTACATTCCATTCATCCAAAAAGTCTCTCTAGAAAAATCCCTCATTTTCCAATATTTTCCCCCCATAGGAACATCTGGGTCTCCCTTTTAAATATTGGATTGCATCCTCTCCTTTTTAGAAAATAAAACAGAATCGACAGCATACCCAGTCAAATAAGTTGGTCATTTATTTGACAAAACGTTAAAGAAAGAGTTGGCATTTATACAAGATAAGGGAATAAAGCAAGTCAAGACACTGTAAATTATGGCTTATAGTGAAAGTATATACACTGTCATTATAAAAGTTATAGCAGTGATTTATTTTTAGCAAGTTGTCCTATCTTTCTTCAAACAATCTAGTTGTTAATCTAATACAGGCTTTGAGTCATTTCATACTTCTTAGATCTTTTGCCCTGGTCACCATATGTTTAAAATGGATGGTTATTTTTTCCCCTTTAATTTTTTGCAGCTGTACAAAAGGGAATATTCACTTGAGCAAAGATCTAACAGAGAATGGTGGATAGAATATTAGATTTGAAATCTGGGTTCAAACGCTTGTAAAAGCTCACAGCATCTCTTTCTTAGCACTTCCATTTTGAAGAAAGGATGGATGCAGATATGTTCAGTTCCAAGCTGCAGTTAATCATAAATCCAGAAGCACCAGTCCAAACAGGGTGAGCCAGATATTAATAAAATGAACTACAAATCAGCTCTGCAGCAGCAATTTTAGAAAAGAGATTTCTGTAGCCAATGACTGAAAATCCTGATCAGTGCAGTCAGAAAATGATAATATCTCACTGGGCCACATAGGGAGAGAATGAGAATGAAGCATAAGGGTGCTGTGCTATTTTTGTATTTATGTTTCCTAAGTGTCTTACAAACCAATTGATAGAACAATCATATAATAATATTCAATCTATTTAAACCTAGAATTGTGACCTCATAAAAATAATTACCTTATTTATGGTTGGTGAATTTAGAAGCAGAACAGATTTTTACAATTTTCAATTATTTCTGGTTCAAAATTCTCCCTCCCTTCCTTCCTCGTGAAGATTATGGTTATTTCTCTGTATAATATTCAGTAAGTAGGGCAACACCACAGAGAAGGCCTACTCTGGTAACCAATAGTCTAATAGTTGTCAATTGGCTCTCATAGATGAATTCTGAATCTTTTAGCATTTAAAATGAATATCAATACTTTGAATTAGACTGAAAAACAAGCAGTAGCTTAATATATCAGAGTCAGAATTGATGCAGTGTTGACAAATTCATGCCTAACATCGATGAGCTTTCTTGCTTTGGTATTCTGCATCAACTGAATCCAATGTTTCACAGTCTTGACAACTTCAACTTTCAGGTGGTTACTAGGGTGTTCTGGGAATTAAAGTCCACACTTTCAATTCAAGCTGCCACAATTTTAATCTTTCAATTTGTTTCTATGAGCAGCTCCATAAGAAATATACTGCAACAATTCAGTTTGGATACAATCAGCAATCCATGTATTTCCATGCTTGTATAACATTCTCTTCCCCTAGTTTTCTCCATTAAAAATGTATTCACCAGTTTAGTTTGAAATGTCAGAATGCCTGCACTTCAAACAGCTGTTTCATATTTTATTTTGTTCATTGTTTGCTTATTTGTAATATCAATTTATATAGCCTCCTCATTGTGATATGATCCAGGGCAGCAAATTTAGGATTTAAAAAATCAATTAAAAAAAATAGTTAATAATAGCAACATCAAATTACTTCAATGATGTCCAGGGACAATCTAACTTTAAATCCAAAACCACAAGTTCCAGACCCCATACTCAAGTTTTCAAGAATTATGAAATGCTATCTAGGTCAGGATCAAATAATTTGGAGAGAGCAAAATATGGCATTTCCTAAGGTGATCTGTTACAGAGAAGGCAAGTTTCCTGAAACTCACCACTTGATGCTGTTTCAGAGATGAGACTAAAAACAGGCCTCTCTCTCTCTGTTGGATATAGTCCTGTCTTCTTCATCTTATTTCTTTTATTGATTTTTATTAGTTTAGTATTCTTTTTAATATAAGTAATGCATACATTCTTCCAGCTATGTCCATTTGAAGAAGAGAGATAAATATGGGACAAAACCTGTTGTTTACCGAAACTAATTTAACCAGAGCATTGGCCAACTGGGAATAACCCCCCACACCCTTAATGCACACAAAGAGTGTGTCATCAGGAAGAATAATTTCCCTGCTTTGTCCAGCAATAGAAGGCCAACAGGGCAGCTGGTTTGGCTTGTATCAAGTACCATTACTTAAGAATTTGACTGAAATGTAATACTCCCTTTCAAGTTAACCTATTTGGCATCCCAGCTTACAAAGAACTGCAGAATCATAGCCAGTAAAGAAGCGAAACCATTTTTTTTATTACTGTACATAAAAAAAGAATCAAAGCCAGTTTACTGACACATAAAGAGAAGGATGGATTCCCCCACCCCACCCACACCCTCAATTCAAATGGGTTCCTTTTGAGCCTTATTACCCATAAAAGGGAAATCATGCAAATATTAATATGATAAGGAATAACAAAAGCTGCTAGACGCCATTGGGTTTATTAGAATGTGATTCATCCTGGAACTGGACAGATAAAAGATAGGAGCATTATAACAGATATCTATGTCTGCATCTCTGCTCATATAGACGAAACTACCCCAAGCACCCAGCCCTCCATGGGAAATGGGAGAAGGAAACAAAAGCAGTCAATTGTTCAACAGCTGATCAAATACACTAGTAGTAATTCCAAAAATGCATCTTTGCCCTTGATGAATAGCATATGTTTAGTGACACTCAGCATTCATAAATTCAAGGCCAGGTGTACAGAACTGAAAACAAAACAAAAGAATTTTCAAAGGGACCTTGACTTTAGAGGAGAAGCTTGTCCATAAATTCACATGGGTCCTCTAAAGAAAAATCATAATAATGGAGAAACACAGTGCAAATGCAGGGATAGCGGTGCAAAAAAAATGTGGAATGAAATCACCAGTAAGATTCCTTTACAACAGCATGCTTAGTTATATGAAATATATCGTAAAATAAGCAAGCATACAGGCAAACAAAGGAAATGGTGAGTTAAAAATATTGATCCTATAAATAACACTGATGCAGCACAGGCAGTAATAGTAATGGATGGATGATAGATGATAGATAGATGATAGATAGATAGATAGATAGATAGATAGATAGATAGATAGATAGATAGATAGATAGATAGGCAGATGATAGATAGATAGACAGACAGACAGATAAAAACTGACAGACAAACACACAGATAATAGATAAACAGACAATCTTTCAAAGAAGATTTAGAAATATTTGGCCTTGATAAATTCTAGTAACTTCTTTATTTTCTTATTCTTATTATTATTATTCCTTCATCCCTTCAACCACCTAGTAACGATTTGCTAAAATTATTTGCCTAAATTATTATTTATCATTCAATGGGGTTCAATTTCCCCAACCACTCCACTTGTTTTTGTAGAATCCCAAACCTTTTACAAACTTCTATTAAAATGGCAGATGCAGGATTCTGATGGGTAAGAGAGAAGCAGGAGATTAAGATTAATCTCTTGAGATTAGCAAGATTAATACTAGATTGTGGGGCATGGCTGTTGGGAAAAGAGGCTACCCATGAAGCTTGTCTTTTTTCTGTCATTGACCAACGTTCATATGAAGAAAGAAAACAATAATCTACTCAGTCCTTGAATCCAAAATCTTCCCTTAGCTATGTCCACATTGTTGTAGAAGTATCATAATTGGCCACAAAAAACCTCATCTCAATTGAAGAGATACCTGCCTTGGGACACCAGATGAATCCTGGCTATGCTAATTTTTTTAACAGTCTTGCAAGGTAGTTCAAAGAAGAAGCAAATCTCGACAAACACATTCTACTTCATTGTAAGGTTACATTAACAGAATCTTGCAAATCTGAAAGTTCCTCACCCCTCAACTTTACTGTCCAAGAACCCAGAAGGGCAATCCATTCTCTGATATTTGCCATGCCTTGATTTTTTTCTGCAGGCTCAGTCTCTTATCTATTGCCTATCTGCGGCTTTCCCTTCTATCTCCCAAAGTTATTCCCATATATCATTGCAGTAGTCCAATACGAACATCTCTGTACAATGTGTCCATTTTCTTTTTCTTACTGTTTATATGGAATACGTTTTGGGTTGAACTAAGACAACCTATCCATGATGGTTATACCCTGATCTGATTTTTGCCATACCTACAATCCTTTTGTGAGCTAAACTGTCTTTTAATTTACAATCATTTTCCGGGCTGCAGCTGTTCCTTCTGTCTCTCAAGGTCATTTTCATTTACCATTACACTTCTGCTAATTTGTTAAAAACCTTTCCGCTGAAAAATTGAGTTATTTCATAGGTAGCATAAATTTATATACATACATTCATATATTCAGTGGTAAAAATAACAGAATAACAGAGCTGGAAAAGAACTTGGAGGTCTAGTCCAACCCCATGCTCAAGGAGAGTTACCGTTTCAGACAAAAGGTTTGATGCAAGAGATTGCTGCCTCCGTGGCACAGTGGTTAGAGTGCAGTACTGCAAGCTATTTCTGCTGCAGCCAGCTGCCTGCAATTTGGCAGACGAAATCTCACCAGACTCAAGGCTGACTCAGTCTTCCATTCTTCCGAGGTGGGTAAAATGAGGACCAAAATTGTTGGGGGCAATATGCTGACTCTGTAAACTGCTTAGAGAGCAGCATAAAGCACTATAAAGCAGTGTATAAGTCTAAGTGCTATTGCTATTCTTAAACATCTCCTCTGTTGGAGCACCAAGAAGTTGTTTCACGGATTAATAATTGTTCTAAGTGTCAGGAAGTACCTCCTTAGTTCTAGCTTGATTCTTTGTCAAGAAATATGCACAGCACTTGGTAGATTTGCCACAAAGGCCCTGAAAAAAAATATTCAGATGCTGTGATGTGTCTATTTCTACAAAATATTGCAAGCCATGATATTCCTTGTGAAAACTTATAAAGGTGAAAGTTGAACTTTGAAGAGGCAGGAATAGGAAGTGTTGACATTTTTGAACATTAGTATTGGAGAAGACTCCTGAGAATACCATGGATAGTCAAGGAAACAAACCAACAGGCCATCCAAAATAAAATCAATCCAGCATTCTCAGTCAAGGTAAAGCCATATGCTAAATAGATAATAAATACTCAAGGTACAAAACAGCAGGCTCAAATTATTCTACTTTGGACACATCAGACTATCTGGAAAAGACTTTATTGTTGGAAGGATAGAAGGAAAAATAAGAAGATGACATGCAGCAAGGTGGAAAGACTCAGTCACAGTGGCAATGGATCCTCTATTGGAAGTCCTAAAAGTTAGGACAGATCTTCATGGAGCTGACACCAAATTGATGGCATATAATCAATCAACTGCATGCATATCTTCATTCTGGTCACTGACTAGAACACAAAATTAATAGAGGATGGAACAAAATAAATCAGTTTGTGACTAGATAATTGCTGTTATCAAGCATGTCTAGCTTTTCAGCTGAAAATTTGTCCACGTTTATATAAATGGAATAACATTGCTCTGATAACTATACATAAAATAAATCAGAATTATTAGGACAATTTATTAAATGTACACACACACACACACACACACACACACACCAAATGTAGCAGGACACGAACCATGCTTTCAACAGATCCTTCTCCTTAGTTCCTAAGGAATTTTTTTTTGTATCTGCTATCAAGAAGAGACTGTATTAAAAAGTACTAACTGTTGTAATAAGCCAGTTGAGTGCCTACCTCCCTTTATCATATAAACTTTCTACTTGTAATTTTCTCCCTTACTTCCTAAGTGATGTTATTTTTGATCAATTTTAATTGTGTATTTATGCATGTGTTTATGTATACGCACACATACAAACACATTTATACTCACTCTCTCTCTCTCTCTCTCTCAGACACACACACACACCTGCACCTCAGGTTTTTCCTGAAATTTTCTTCACAGTTTTTTTTTTTTTTTCAGAAGTGGTTTGCCATTGCTGGTGCAATGTTTTGAATGCAGTATTGCAAGCTAATTCTGCTGATTGCCAGCAGTTTGATTCTCATCGGGTCAAGGTTGACTCCTCCTTCCATCCTTCCCAGGTCGGTAAAATGAGGACCCAGATTGCTGGGAGCAATATGCTGATTCTGTAAACCACTTAGAGATGACTGTAAGGCCCTGTGAAGCAGCATATAAGTCTAAGTGCTATTGCCATCTTCATAGAGCTGAGAGAAGGTGGTTGGTCTAAGGTCCATCCAGCTGGCCTAGGCAGAAGTGGACTTTCATTCTCAAAGTTTCAAGTCTGATAGCTAATTACTATACAACACTAGCTCTAAAAAACAACAACACCCTATGACTATAACTATTTTCTATCTGTATCTCCCTTCCCCCAAAGTAATATATAGATGTTCATTTTTTTATATTGAAAGTTTGTGCATTTAAAGTTTGAGAATTAACTTTGGGAAAGTCTGAACAGAGTTAACCAAAACTATGCTAGATTCCATGACAAGGCAGCTGTCAGACATACTGAGTAACATGGAGAAATATTGGCTGCTACTGAATGTCAGCCATCAAAATATTTTGTCATAGGTACCAACTCTGCATACGTTATAATATTTCATAATAGAGCCAGGGAGAAAACTTTCATCCTAAAAATAAGTCTAAATTAAGCTTTTACTTCTTGGAGAGAAAAAATAGACAAGCAATAATGATTGTAGGGAAAAAAATTATTTTCAGCAAAAATAAATTTAGCACGGAATGGAGAAAATACCCTAAAATGTACAAAGAAGAAGAATGTTTGCCTTGGGTCCAATATCAGATTCTTTTCTGAATCCAGTTTGGCCAATAATTGCAAAGACTTGAGTGTGATTTTATTAAAGCCACACTTGCTTTTGTTTTGTTTGTTCTGTGTTGTGCAACGGGCATCTAGAAATAAGCCACGGGTTACAATGCAGGCCAAGAACGAGTTATTTCAGCTTCAGTGTTCCTGCCAGGAATTGAGCACAACCTTTTTCTCTCAAAAGAAAGGAAATGGAGGGGAATGACCCATATGAAATGATCAGCTGTGCCAAGTTTATTTATTTTTTTCATTTCAGACCAAGATGAACAACCCCTGAGACTGAGTTCCATGAAGGCACATCCTTATGGTTTTTTTCTTAAAGTTTTTTTCATTGAGTCTGTTGGAAAAGAATAAGACATTCCACTTCATTTCAAGGAAAAAGATAATCTGTGTGGCAAAACTGCTCATGAATGTCCTAGTTTTCCTTGTGCAGTCGCTCTATCCATATACGTGATGGCGAACCTATGGCACGTATGCCGGAAATGGCACCGCAGAGCCATTTCTGCTGGCATGTCAGCTGTTGCCTGGAAGACAGGCACTGCACATGTGCATGCCTCCCGACAGCCAGCTGATTGTCAGGCATCTGCTGCACATGTGCAGGGGACAGGAGGGTCACACACACATTGCATTATGGGTGAAGGCACGCAATGACAAAAAGGTTAGCCGTCACTGCTCTATACCTTCTCACATTTCAATCAGGGGTGAGATTCTACCAGTTCGCACCTATTCGCTAGAACCAGTTGTTAACATTCTAAGCAGTTCAGAGAACCGGTTGTTAGAAGAAATTACTGGCCTAATCCTGTAAGGAAGGCAGGAAGGAAACATTCTGGTGTTGCTTACAGAAACTGCCTCTCCATTAACCCTTACTACATTCTTGGCAGGACTAGACTTCCTGTCTCAGGAACTTCTCTGGAGGTTTTTTCCCGCTCTTTTGCTGGTACTTTGCTTGTGTGGAGTGACCATTCAAAGTTACAATGGCACTGAAAAAAGTGACTTATGACCATTTTTCACACTTATAACTGTTGCAGCATCCCCATAGTCATGAGAGGCCAGGCAAGGAGAAGCGTGCCTCAATGTGAGTGATGTTGAGTTGGCCACGCCCAGCCAATAACATGACTACCAAGCCACACCCACCAACTAAGCCACACCCACAGAACCGGTTGTTAAAAAAATTGAATCCCACCCCTGATTTCAATTAAATTAAAAAGGAAGGATCTGCAGTATTTGCAGCATTCCAAATTATGGAAATGGAAAAACAATACAGTTCTACCAAATTTCGTACTTTGTAAAATATGTGCTTAAAAGATATATAGAAAAAAAGCAGTCGTTTTTTTCTTCAGGATGAAAACTTTGCAGGTGACTAATTTTAGTCATCCCATACACTTTCCCAAATCGACTAACTTTCAGATAGATTTTAACAATTGGATATATACTTGCCATCTACATGTTCAATAGTTCAATAGAATTCTTTATTGGCCAAGTGTGATTGGACACACAAGGAATTTGTCTTGGTGCAAATGCTCTCAGTGTACAGAAAAGAAAAGATACATTTGTCAAGAGTCAAGAATCATAACGTACAACACTTAATGATAGTCATAGGGTACAACAAGCAATCAAATCATACTAAGAAAGAGGTCAATATAGATTGTAAGGATACAAGCGACAGAGTTACAGTCATACAGTCACAAGGGGGAGGGGGTGGGTAATAAGGAGTGATGAGAAGGTTAATGTTGAGACCACAATCATAAAAGAAACAAGAATGTTTCTTCTGCTAGTGCTAACTTGATGGACAATGTAAGTCCAGTCTTTCTGTGCCTGACAAATGTGTGCCAATATAAAACAATAAAAGCCTTTCCAATAACTATATCTCCATGCCCCATAAACATACAACAAATAACCAGCTAGAGCAGGGGTGTCAAACTGGTTTGGTTTTTTTGTTGTTGTTGTTGTTTTTTGAGGTCTGGATCAGCATTGTAATTCTCCGCAAGCTGGCCAGGTGGGGGAAATGGAATAGATTCCTTCCTGGCCAAATCAGCACCCTCCTGGCTAAAACGGGGGTGGAGGGGCTGCATGTGAGCCCCCATGCCCCTTTTTGGCTAGCAGAGTGCTGCAGGAGCCGTCCAGGCCAAAAATGAGTTATGGGAAGGGCCACACATGGCCCTCCTGTGTCCTGTTTTGGCCAGCAGGGTGCTGTAGGAAGCCATCCAGGCCAAAAATAGGCTGCAGGGTGGGGCCACACGTGGCCCTCCATGCCCCATTTCGGCTGCCAGAGGTACGATGGGTCAGTCTTTTGCTATTTCCAGGTCAGCCCCACGGGCTAGATTTAAGCGCCACATGGGCAGGATCCAGCCCTTTGGCCTTGAGTTTGATACCCCTGAGCTAGAGTATATCTCATTTTTTCTTCTTTATTCACAGATTACAAGGAGCCTTCGTAGGCGTTTAAAAGATGCTCCAGAATGTTCCCCAACAAAAAGTATTTGTAAATAGATTTGTGCCATTTTCTCCAGTGAAAACACTTGTTTTCAATCTGATCAGATGTTCAAAGAATTGGGATTATACAGTGGGAAGGATCTGTATTTGCAGAGGAGGTTTCTGGTTGCTTCATGTAGGTTGTTCCTCTGTTGAGATGAATAAAGTCCTATTCTCCTCTTTTGGGACTGTTGTCTCATATCTAAATGATTATCTGTGTATTTAAATAAGGATATTATAATTCTATCATACATTAGGAACAGGCTAGAGTTGCCATTCCAGTCTCCTAAAGGTAAAGGTAAGGTTCTTCTCGCACCTATGTGCTAGTCATTTCCAGCTCTAGGGGGTGGTGCTCATCTCCATTACAAAGCCGAAGAGCCATTGCTGTCCGAAGATGTCATTGTGTTCATGTGGACAGCATGAAAAACCGCCAAAGGTGCATGGAACACTGTTACCTTCCCACCTAAGTGGTCCCTATTTTTTCTACTTAAATTTTTACATGCTTTCAAACTGCTAGGTTGGCAAAAGCTGGGACAAGTAATGGGAGCTCATTCCGTTATGCAGCTCTAGGGATTTGAACCGCCAAACCGCCAACCTTTCTGATCATACAAACTCAGTGTCTTAGCCACTGAGCCACGTGTCCCTTCCAGTCTGCCAGAAATGTATCATTTATGTTTAATTCTGCTCAGGTGTGTGTGAAATATTCTGCTTTGATGCTTCAATCAACCAATGGAACAGCTTGCCCTTGGAAGTTGTGGAAGCGCCATGACTTGAGGTTTTTAAGAAGAGATCGGACTGCAATTTGTCAGAAATGGTGTAGGGTCTCCCACTTGGGTGGGGGATTGGACTAGATGACCTACAATGTCCCTTCCAACTCTGATTATCTGTTATCTGCTTCAGTTATAAATCTTGAGGTTGGTTAGGCCAATGTAACAAAACATAGCCATCTTGCTTTGAGCAAAGCAGCTTCAGTGAATGCAGAGAACCTGTTTTTCTCTAGCAAAAAGATGTGGAACCAAATCCTGGACCATGGACTGTCACTGGTCCATGGCATGCCAGAAACCAGGTTGTGCACACCAGTGAAGCCCCATCCATGGGATGCATACAGCACACAAAAACTTGTCCCCTCTGGTCTACAGAAAAACATGGAAGTGGTCCCTGGCGCCCAAAAGGCCATTGAGTTAAAGGGATACCCATGATGGAAATTTTAGTTGAAGCCAAGCAGTGTTCCCATCAAGCTTTGATAATGATTCCTCTTGAAGAGCAAGTTCCAGATGAAACCAACTTAGCATGGCCATTGCTACATAAAGATTATCAGCTTTTATTTCCTTTTGTTTTGCAGTTGGCCGAGGGCCCAGGCCTGCACTTAAGGAAGGGGAGTTAAACCATTCCTAATATGTAGCTGAGTTCTATTATTTCTTTGTGGGAGGTTTATTATAGGCTTCTGGTATATAATCTAAATTAGGCGTCTGGAAATTATGGTGGGGGGAGAACACATTCAGATTTAGAAAGTGAATGGAAAGCTTTGAGTGAATTTCTCATTTAAAACACTCCCAATTTCCTTGATAGCTTTTGAAGTACATTGGAAGCTGTTAACTGTTATCAGCCTTCATTAATTAAACTTTCTTTTCAAACAGCTGCACAACCTAAATGGCACACTTTTAGGTTGCTGGGAATTGGCTGCAGTGCTTTATAATTTTTTTTAAGAAAAAAATGATGGAGTAATTCTAGGTTACCCAATCGTTTCTTGCAGATTTCTAAATTATATTACCTCAGCTATGAGCCACATTTGTCTGCAAAGGAATATTTTGTAAGGGTCAAAGGCAATGTCAGTGGGCCATTGATTCTTGTCACATGGTGGTTCACATTTAAAATATCATGTGAGGGGATGTCGTGGACCTATTACATTCACATTCCATTTGTCTATTTTCCAAACTTCTAGCACCTTATTTCTTTATTTGTGTTTTTATTTTAAAATCCATATAAAATGCAAGAATCCTCACTTAATGAACAATCGCTTAACAACTGTTTGACGGGGTTCTCCAAAATGCTTATATGACGGGGTTCTCCAAAATGCTTATAACCCAGTTCTAGAGGGGGGAATGAGAGAGAGAGAGAGAGAGAGAGGGAGGGAGGGAGGGAGGGAGGGAGGGAGGGAGAGTCAGTCAATCAGTCAGTCAGTCAGTCAGTCAGTCAAATAATGACCATATTTTGGATGCTTGGTAACTGGCAACTGTTATGTGACCACAATTTATGTTTTTTTTTTGACAGTTTCCAGCCTTCAGCCAGTTTTTGGCAGAAAACACCCTTAAGAATGCATTGATTCATTTAACAACTGTCACAGAAAAAGTTGTAATATTGGATTTGGTGCCTTGACTTATGATCATCATGATTTACAATGGAAATTTCAGACTACATTATGGTCACAAGTTGAGAACTACCTGAATTCCCTATTGCTTAAAAGATTGGAGTAGGAATGGGGAAACTTCAGTCTTCGTCCTGCTTAGGTCAGGTTTGGTAAATATACCTATCTCTGTCTGTCTGTCTCTCTGTCTGTCTGTCTGTCTATCTATCATCTATCTTTCATCTATGTATCTATCTAATCACAAAATCTCCAGAACCGTGAAGTCTACAAACTTGAAATTTGGCATGTATCTTCCTCTTGACTTCTAGGTGCTCACTAGGAAAGGATTTTCAAAATGACCATCAGAGCATTAGTGTTTCGTATATTATTATTAACACACTCTGATGCTAAGGAAAACCTGAAAAGAAATCTGTTCCAAATGCAAAACACAAGCAGAGGAAAGGAGTTTCAGTTTTAGTTTCACAGTACCAAGCAGCTTTAGTACAGAACAGTTGAGCTCCTTGCTGTCTCCTTGCTCACACAGAAAATACTGTTGCAGTTAGAACAGGCACTAAGCACCAGATCCATAGAAATAAGGGTCTACCACAATAGACAGGACCCAAGATGCAGACTATCAAGAGAGGCCTCAGAGATAGTACAAGACATATTGGCAGGATGTATGATATAGGCAGGAAGAACATACATGGATTCATACAACAGAGTAGCTAGCATTCTGTACAAGAATAGCTGCAAAGTGTATGGGTAGAATGGATTAAATGTGTCAACCATCTAAGCATTGTGGTAGAACAAGATGCATATTTTCCCCTAAAATAGTGGAATGGTTTTGGAACTATGATCTTGAATTTGGTTCACATAGTTGCCAGATTCAAGATTGACTTGAAAGACACTAAAAGAGAAAACCATACAGTTCTTCACTCCATTATGTATACTTTTGTATTATCTTTTTGTATTAATCTACCCTGTTTCTCCAACAATATGGCCTCCCCCAATAGGAAGTCCCAGCATGTTTTATAGGCATGAAATGAAATTAAGCCCCTCCCCCCAAATTAAGGCCTATATTAAAACATGAGAAATGGGGGGGAATGGTGGGGGCTTGCCGTTAGGGAGGTATTTTTGTTGCACACCCGGATATGGTGCTGCCTGCGTTGACCCCGATATGAAGTGCCCCACCAACGCCAAGGTCAACATCCAAACCATCGCGCCCGCCCGCCTGAAGATGCAAGGGGGGGAATTAAAATCACCCCGAAAAGACGGCCTAGCCATTTTTTCGGGCTCAAAAAAAAAAATAAGACCCGGCCTTATTATATGAGAAACACGGTAATGTTTTGTAGGCATTTCTTCAAACTGCAAACCAACCTTACAAATACCACTTAATATATGTCAGAGCACCAAGCTGGAGTTTTAGCTGAATTACTCCAAGATAGAGGCACATTTTGATCCATCCCATTTTTCTTATCCAGATATTTAAATAATGATGATGATGATGATGATGATGATGATGATGATGATGATGATGATGATGATGCTTTGCTTCAATTTGTAACCACGGAGAAAATGCTTTGTTTTTAGTAGAATGGATTAAATGTGCCAATTATTGGGAGAATTATGATGGAACAAAAGGTACATTTTTTTTCCTTCATTGGTGCCATGTTTTTAGAACATGTACTTTGAAAAACAGGTTTTCAGATACCCAAGAGTTTGCAGTCCTTGGGGTAGGATAGAATTTAAGACCTCCTTAATGAGGAAATACCATGAAGATGGAACCAGTCAAGTGAGGCAAAGGGAAGTCAGAGAACAGCATGTTCTCTCTGTCCCACAAAGACAGAAGAACTACAAATGTGCTTTTAGAGGGCTATCTGCTTTCTGTGAAGGCTCTTGCATGGTTGAACTTAAGGTGGAAAATTCATTGTAATTGGAAAAAGAAGAGGAGGACCAAGCTGGGCCTTTTAGAAGGATGTATTTTGACACAGACAAATTAACAGAATAACAGAGTTGGAAGGGACTTAAGAGGCAGGGAGTTCTAAAGATGTCTTTGCAAACATTTCCTGTGAAGCAGAAGTCAAGCTATCAAACCATCAGCCCAGCATCTCAAACCACACCAAAGCTCCAAACTTTGGAGGAACGATGGAAATTGTTACCATTTGCAATTCTATGCCAAGCCTGTCTATGTAAGATAGCTATGTTTCTGGCCCCCTCTTGACCATCTCTGACGTTTTCATTCTTTGAATTCCTCTTAGCTCAGAAATGGATATTGTATGCAGATTAGTAGTGGGATGCTAAAGCAAAATCATGTACATTAATTCTCTTGAAGGCCAAAGAATGAAAGAACCGATATCAATTCTTGCTGTCTGAAACTGCAATGATAAGTTGCCCCAAGAATGTCATTGTTGCTGAAAGGATCACCGTCATATTTAGTGATAAAACTCCTCCTGCAAATCTTTATTGCCACACTGGCAAGACGGAGCACTTGTCTTGTTGAAGTTTTATTGATTGTCAGAAATTCATTGATAAAACCAACCATGTTCCTTCTCTTTGAAAGGCTGCCAGCCTTACATGCTGTCTGGTTTAATAATGAATCAGACAGTTACCATCCTCATTATGACACTGTGGCCTTATGAATAGCTATTAATCAAAATAAATGCAAGCACTAACTGACGGTTTTTATCATAACAGTATGGTGAGACCTATTGTCTGCTGGGATGCTATGTAAGGCCATGGAGACAGGTGGTAGTTACTTGATAGAATGGAAGATGCTGTGATACTTTGTTTAAAGTAATCAACTCCCTGTTGGGAAAAAGAGACATTGATAGCTTTCCTGCTTGGCGGTTATGACCATTTTGCATAACATATCTCCGAGAAGCCATTCAGATTTTCCAAAGTCTAGACTCTTCGTGGGTGCAGCCCATGGTGGTGTCTGCAGAAACATCAAGCCATGTCACTTATGGATTCCTTCTGGTCTGTGGACCCTGATGAAATGATAGTAGCTCTTTAATAGGTTTCTCACCAAGAAGAGAAGATTCTTGTCCTGTTATTCTCCTGCATAGAGTTGGCTATGGTATGGTCAGCTGGATGCATGAAGGTATCAAGACCTTGTTTTAGAAAGACGTGTTCCTCAAAGCTTTGAGTTTGAGGCTGTAGAATGCTTTCTGACCTTCTTAAGACATGCTGCTTAAATCCAGCAGTTTGGAGCAGCTCAGGATAGAAGATTGTTCATGCAGGGGTAGGACCTCTGTACAGTATCCTAGAACAAGTGGATTATCTGAATCTTTTCAGTGAGGGTTTGGGACTGGACAGGAGACTGAAAATTCATTGCTTGTGTTGGTGGATAACTTTTGTTGAGATGTATGGTGTGGGCAAGAGCACTATTTCTAATTCCTTCATATATAATGTTCTCTCTGTCTCTCCCTCACCTGTACTTTCTATTGATTGCAATCAATATATTTCATCCTGTGATCTGAACTGGATTTTAGCTGAAGTTTGAAGGATAAGTGGCCATTTGCTGGAGTGGAGGGTGGAGAGATGTTTCCAATCTTGCTGCTTAATTATTGAAATTTATCTTTGGCTGGTCAGCAAGTCAGTAAGTTTAATTCAAAAGTCTTTAGCAGCTGTTTGGCACTATACATGTGTACATGGGTGAGCATTCCTATTTCCTGCATTTTGATTAGTTAAACCTTAAAAATAAAAGTGTTTACATCTTGCAAAGCAGTGTTGTCCCAAATGTGGGTTCCTCTGCTGGCATTGTAAGAGACATAACTACTGGTAATTAAGTATTCCTTAGCCATAAATAATTAGAGTTCATTGTTTCTACCCTTCTTATAAGTAGCCTTGATTAGTACTAGTCTTTTAAAACTAGCCTCTCTTGTCTTCATTGATGTCTCTTAACTGTGTTGTATTCAGTGGGTAGTAAGAAATTGCTGATTCTATCACTCTGAGGCTATAGACTTTGTAGCTCTATCTATATGATGGAAACTAGTTGCCATGGATATAAAAGGAAGAGAGGGGAGATCCTAAATGTGTGCTTGAGATTTTATCACAGGTTCATGTAAAGGAAAAATATGGATGGCTATAGAAAGCTCCATCTTTCTATGTCCTACTATGCACTGCAAGGGGGAAATTATTTTTTCTATTCTTTTGTAATATTTCCATTGCCAGCTCTGGGATAATGATAGCTGAAACCCTAAGAAGCAGAATTGAATGCCTGTCAAGTTCAATCCAAGAACAACATAGTCCAGCCAAAGTCCAGTTCTTTATATGCTCACACCCTGCAGATAGAATCTTGCCAGGCTAAACTTTACAATCAGAATCTTGCCAGACTAAGCCCTTGCTACCATCACCCTAATGGTTATACCCTAGGAAATTCTAGGGAGTGTCTATCCTAAATCTCTTCTTCTGACTCCTCTCCAGTGCTGGGCTGTATTGTCTCTTGTCTCTCTTGCCTTCTTGGAATGTTCTTCCTCCTTAGAAATTTCTACTTCATGGTAGTCCATCACACCACTTCTCCCTTCATAGGCAGAATCTATTACAACAGTTGAATATGTAGAATAGTTGGGTAGGCCAACTGAGAAGAAAAATAGGGTAAAACATCAGAATGGTAGTTGAGGGCAAGATGGAGAAACTGAAAGACTTTGTGAGAAGAAAGAGGTCAGTAGGGTTAGAAGCAACAGGTCAGTAAGCAAGAGGTCAGTAGGGTTACACAGATTAAACTAGTCATTCCTAACTTCATGAGGGCAAAAAGATGAAGCATGTGCTGTCATTGTACAGCCTCTACCTTTTCTTTTTTATTTCATGATCTTTGCATGTAAATACATAAAAAAGTGAGTTTGCATCAAATGTACTCTCTGCTACACAACCATCCATGGATGCCAGTGCAAACTAGATCAAGAGAATATAACTTGGGATCCATGGAGTTATATCTTCACTTCACATTGTCCTTTTTGTGTTCCTGGGGATCCTCTTTGATCAGTGACCAGTTTCTCTGCTATTTTGAGACAGGACTATAGCTGTCACAAAAGCTCTAAAATAGCTTCCAAATTAAAACAAACAAAAATGAAAAGGATAAACCAACTTGTGTGACAAAACTTTATGACATCATGCTAATATTGCAGGTCATGCTTTTTCCCAATGTGTTAAATTATGGGCTCCAGCAACTAAAATGTTGCGTATTCCTGGGTTATAGGAGCTACCCATAGAAAGCTCCCCCTTTAGAGGATGTACTTATTTAGAGTGGATCTTAATCCTTTTCTATATAAAGATGGAAGTACAGCTGTTATTGCTGTCATTAGAGACAATGGGAAGTAGGAATCAGTGCATTTCCAGCTAGTGCTCAGCGCAAGGATGGGATGACCATAGTCACCTAGATTGGCAAAGTGTCCCAGGAAAACATGGTGTAACAAACATTATTACAGTGCAGGAAGAGATCTGGAGAGCAATGAAATTGTCTCTTTGGTAGGATGCTGAAACTTGTTCACTATGTCATGGAATGCTTAATGGATCAATAAAGTAATAGATCAATAAAATTACTCATATTTATAACATTTCTGTCCCCTTTGTCATGCTATGCATTTCTGAGTAGTGTACATTTACAATGTACATTCAGAGGCCTGTGTGTTCATGTGGCCACTTTATTTGTCCCAGTGAACTCTTTATACCAGAAAAGTGATGCTAGCCACTGAGGTCCTTCACAGTGCTACCAGTGTGACTATTCAGTAGCTGGAAGAGACTGCAAGGAAGTTTAATTTAGTTTAGTTTAGTTTATTGTCATTGCACCTCATACAATGAAATCAAACACCATCTTCAGTGCACATCATGACCATGACCATGAAAACACAAACACACATCCTTCACCCTTCACACATTGAACCGGAAACCCCCGACACCACACCAACACTGCACTATACAGCAGAATTCAAAAGAGCTACTGCCCTGTCCTTGTTTTTATTATTCTGTACCGTCTGCCAGATGGTAATAGTTCAGAAAAAGGGTTCCCAGGATGAGATGAATCTTTGAGAATGTTTTGAACTTTCTTAAGGCAGTGGGAGCTATAAAGCTTTTCCAAAGCGGGGAGAGGGCAACCAATGATCTTCTGGGCAACCAATAACCCTCTGGAGTGCTTTCCTATCTGCCTCTGTGCAATTGGCAAACCATACAGAGGTGCAGTATGTTAAAATGCTCTCTATGGTGCAGCGGTAGAAGGTCACCAGCAGTTTTTCATTCAGTTGTTGTTTTCTGAGAAGTCTCAGGTAGTATAATATCTGCTGGGCCCTTTTGACCAGGGCTGCAATGTGGGCACCCCAGGTCAGGTTGTCTTTTAGGGTAACACCCAGAAACTTAAAACTGGTCACTTGCTCCACTCGGTCTCCATTGATAAGCAAGGGCTAGATGTCTGATCTGTTCCTTCTATAATCCACTATAATCTCCTTGGCCTTATTGGTGTTGAGGACCAAGTTATTGTCTTCACACCACGAAAGGTCCATCTCATCTTGGTAGGCAGACTCATCCCCTCCCCCAGAGATAAGTCCCACCACTGTTGTATCATCTGGAAATTTAGCAATAGTATTTATTAGCATGAGTGGGAATGCAGTCATGAACATAAAGAGTATAGACAACCCTGTGTGTACCAGTGTTAAGAATAAAGGCTAAAGAGGTGTGATTACCTAATCTGACCCTCTGTGAGTGGCCAGACCCAAAATCCATAATCCAAAGGCAGATTGAATTAGGAAGCCCAAGGTCCAGAAGTTTAGGGGTAAGGGGTTGTATAAGTTAAAAAAAAAGATCCTATTAAGTGGACTTGAAGACAGGGGTCCCAGAAAGCTTCAGGAAGAAAAACACATTTATCCATCACTTTTTAGAAGTAGCCTGAGCCACAGTGCTTCATAAAGCAATTTCAAAGAGATGTTCTACCAGCAGCCCTTTTGAAGCAAAGCACTCACTTAAACTTTGCAAGCCAAATATATTACAAAATAAAACATATAAGTGGTGCATAAAACATATAAGTGATGCAAGTACTATTAAAATCATTCTAAAATTGCATTAAACTCTTTGTGGTGATGGCGCAATATATATTTGACTCTCAGTCCTGGATTCTCACAATGCTATATTTCTGAAGAACACTCTGATTTTAATCACAAATACATTAACATGACATTCTTCATTATTAAAAAACATGGCCCATATTTTTGACCAAGTTTCCAAGTTAAAGTTTTTTTCCAAGCACCTTGCTTTCAACATCAGCATAACATCCAGATTCATTGAATTGAGATGAGATGAGACATGCCTCCATGCCTTTCTAAGGAAGCATTCCATTTTTCCCTAGAGCAATCTTGGAAGAGGAAGATTCTTGGCCAGAAACTTTAAAAAGGTTTGCATGCAAAAGTAAAAAAATACATATTAAGGTTAATAAAGTTGTCTTATTGGCAGAATGATGCATCTTGTTCAGTGTGCCTTGGAGTGCAAAGTCTACACCCTGATTTCTCCATTATGAATTTAATTTACATAGACACACACAGACAAAAAAACTAAAGCTCTAATTAGCTATGGCCCAGTCAGCAAAAAGCATAAGCTTGTTAAGCTAAGAACCCATGATAATTCTGTGGTCCAGACGTCCCATTAGCCCAATAATTTCCATGGAAGTGCTATTCTTAATTATGTTGATAAGTAACAATCATGTGGAGGGATGAAGCTTCATTAGTGTCATTCTTAGAGTATATGGACTTTAACTTTAAATTGTTCTCAAGAGATCTAGGTTTTTAATATTTTCAGGCAGGATTTAGTATTAGAGGTGAACTCCAATTAATGGGGTTATTATGAGTTCTGAGAAGAATATTTTTTTGAGAAGACCGATAAAGGAGAAGGTGGAAAGAAAGTTTTCCCGATATTTCAATGTCTAGAACTGACTTCATCATTCATCCCATATGCGGAAGGAAGGAAGGAAGGAAGGAAGGAAGGAAGGAAATATCTTCCTACTGAATATAGAATGTTCTCAACATGGTAGAACTTCTGACATTCAAGGCTTGTGAATAGATCAGAGAAACAAAGCAAGCAAGATTAGACACAATAGCAAGGACATTTTCCTTAAGAAAGGATCTGCAAAGTGGATAACATAAACCTTTCATCCTGGGATTAAGATGACTTCCTAAGAAGAATCATGTCTTCTTTTCTTCAAGCACCATTAGGATTGTGATCTCCTGTCAGAAATGTATACAAACTATATTTGTAAACAAAAAGAGTAATGAGGAACTAATGATTCATAGATACCTTGAAGTAAGCAGCATTAGGGACAATGGCTTGTTTTGTTTTATTTTTTAGCATGAGGTTATTTGCTTTGGTTTAACTGTTTTTGCAGAAAATACTGATTGATGCTGCCTGCTTCCTGTCCATGCTCTCACTTGTTTCTTGTTGAAATTCTATGAATACACTGATGGATAAAATGTAATTCCTGCAGAAGAAACATGATGTTGTTGGCTGCTGGAAATTCAGATTATCTACTCGCATGCTAATAATTTTGCAAATTGGATACAAGAGAGAACATCAGGCAAGATTTGTTTAAATTCTGATTATGTAAGGAAAAGTTGACTACATAACTAATGGAAAGACATTTTATGGTTTTCCAGATTCCCTTGAATTCCTAAT
This sequence comes from Notechis scutatus, assembly GCF_049901735.1. Classification (NCBI taxonomy): domain Eukaryota; kingdom Metazoa; phylum Chordata; class Lepidosauria; order Squamata; family Elapidae; genus Notechis; species Notechis scutatus. The sequence continues at coordinate 14,443,838 of NC_142025.1, read as the reverse complement.
TAAGATGAAGAAAGTCTAAAGTGATTTAACAAAGGCTGAAATGTGAGCCATCTACCATCAATAGTTAATGCTTTTTCCTTACTACTTTATGATTTGAACCCAATCATGGGAAACCTCTCAGAAGAATGTCTATATAACATGTATGATTATTAAACTCAATTAGCTAACTTATTTAAAGATGAACTAAATAAATTATTGAAGAAAGATTTTTTTTTCATTTTCTAATAATCACAACCTGAAATCATTAAAATGTTTCAGATATTTTTTATATAAGAAGGAAAAAGATATAGAAAGCAGAGAATTGGAACAGAGATTGGAGATCATCTAGTCTAATCTCCTGCTCCAGCAGGTGTATCTATACCATTTCAGACAAATACACTAGTCCAGTCTCTTATTTCGTTCATATATATTATATCACATCAACCCCACGGTCACATAATTAACATTTGGGCACATGGGAACCTGCCTTTATGTCAGAGGTCTCTAAACTTGGCAATTTTAAGACTTGTGAACTTCAACTTCTATGCTGGCTGAAGAATTCTGTGAGTTGAAGTTGTTAGGAATGATAGTCACCTAACAGTTGGGTTGGCAACATATAAACCAGGCTAGTCATTTAATATTGTTGTATCTTTAAGAGAATGCTGTAATTGTGATTGGCTGAGGTTCCTCCAACGGCCATGAGATGGAGCCAGAAACCTGGTTTGTTCTTCTTGCATTTCCCTTTTGCCTTTTGCCTGATGGTCATTCTGCTTGGATTGCTGTGAGTCTTGCAACTGTTCACAAACTCCGTTTACTGAACTTTGTTTATGATACTGGTAAAGAAAAGGACTTTGTTTTTGGATTATCCCTGGACTGATTGTATTGAATACTACCTGCTTTAACTGTGTATGGTTTGGACTGCTTGTTGGACTTTGTTTACCCGTTTACTGGATATAAAACCTTCATTTTACCATTCAGTGTATCTGTATGCTGGTTGTGTGGTATTCCTCACCATTCTCACAACATTTTCCTGAGTGCACTCATTCTCCTAACGGGGAATACCTCAACACTGGTTATGGGCCCAGGAATGATAGTCAACTAACAGAAGTCCATAAGTCTTAAAGTTGCCAAGTATGGAGACCACTGCTTTATATGATGGTTGCAGCATCCTGGGGTTATCTTCAATCTTCCCAGCTGGTTTCGATCCAGTAAAATCAAGGAAGGAATCTGGATTTGTTTAACCACTGTAACATTCACTTAATAATAGCAAGGATTCATTTAACAAATGTGCCAAAAAAGTATAAAATGGGGCTCACTTAACACTTGCCTTGTTTAGTAGAACAGAAATTCTGGTCCCTATTGTAGTCAATGACTACCTGTAATGTCACATAGTTCTGATTGAACTGTCTTCATTATCTTAAACCCTAAGTTCTTCTCCTGCTTCTCCTTCAAATATACACTGCTCAAAAAAATAAAGGGAACACTTAAACAACACAATGTAACTCCAAGTCAATCACACTTCTGTGAAATCAAACTGTCCACTTAGGTAGCAACACACTCAATTAGGACAATCAATTTCACATGCTGTTGTGCAAATGGAATAGACAAAAGGTGGAAAGCATAGGCAGTTACCAAGACATCCCCAATAAAGGAGTGGTTCTGCAGGTGGTGACCACATACCACTTCTCAGTTCCTGTGCTTTCTGGCTGATGGTTTGGTCCCTTTTGAATGCTGGCAGTGCTTTCACTCTAGTGGTAGCATGATATGGAGTCTACAACCCACACAAGTGGTTCAGGTAGTGCAGCTCATCCAGGATGGTACATCAATGCGAGCTGTGGCAAGAAGGTTTGCTGTGTCTGTCAGCATAGTGTCCAGAGCATGGAGGCGCTACCATGAGACATGGAGGAGGCTGTAGGAGGGCAACAACCTGCATCAGGACCGCTACCTCTGCCTTTGTGCAAGGAGGGACAGGAGGAGCACTGCCAGAGCCCTGCAAAATGACCTCCAGTGGGCCACAAATGTGCATGTGGCTGCTCAAATGGCCAGAAACAGACTCCATGAGGGTGGTATGAGTTCCTGACGTCCACAGGTGGGGGTTGTGCTTACAGCCCAACACCGTGCAGGACGTTTGGCATTTGCCAGAGAACACCAAGATTGGCACATTCGCCACTGGCACCCTGTGCTCTTCACAGATGAAAGCAGGTTCACACTGAGCACACGTGATAGACATGACAGGGTCTGGAGACACTGTGGAGAATGTTCTGCTGCCTGCAACATCCTCCAGCATGACCGGTTTGGCAGTGAGTCAGTAATGGTGTGGGGTGTCATTTCTTTAGGGGGCCGCACAGCCCTCCATGTGCTCGCCAGAGGTAGCCTGACTGCCATTAGGTACCGAGATGAGATCCTCAGAACCCTTGTGAGACCATATGCTGGTGTGGTTGGCCTTGGGTTCCTCCTAATGCAACACAATGCTACACCTCATGTGGCTGGAGTGTGTCAGCAGTTCCTGCAAGACGAAGGCATTGATGCTATGGACTGGCCTGCCCATTCCCCAGACCAGAATCCAATTGAGCACATCTGGGACATCATGTCTCACTCCATCCACCAATGCCACATTGCACCACAGACTGTCCAGGAGTTGGGGGATGCTCTAGTCCAGGTGTGGGAGGAGATCCCTCAGGAGACCATCTGCCACCTCATCAGGAGCATGCCCAGACATTGTAGGGAGGTCATACAGGCACGTGGAGGCCACACACACTACTGAGCCTCATTTTGACTTGTTTTAAGGACATTACATCAAAGTTGGATCAGCCAGTAGTGTTTTTTTCCACTTTAATTTTGAGTGTAACTAGACCTCCATGGGTTGCTAAATTTGATTTCCATTGATAATTTTTGTATGATTTTGTTGTCAGCACATTCAACTATGTAATGAACAAAGTATTTAATAAGAATATTTCATTCATTCAGATCTAGGATGTCTTATTTTTGTGTTCCCTTAATTTTTTTTAGCAGTGTATATCTTATTTTGCCTCCCAAAAAGTTTGTGTGGTACTTCTATTTTTTTTCCTCTACAACAACGCATTTGTGAGGGAGAATTTGGTGCTAGGTAGTGACTATCCCATGTCACGCAATGAACTTTCATGGTGGAAGGTAAGCTGCTGTAACTTGAATGAACTAGGTCCAAATTGATATTCAACATCCATGAGAAAAGGAAACAAACTATGAAATGAAGTCCTCATGCAAGCACTACCTGCTTTGTACATGCTTTGTAACATTGCATGCATGTGTAGAACAGAACAGAATTACAGAATTGGAAGGGCCCTTGTAGATAATTTTTCCAACCCCCATCCCAAATAGGAAGCTTTGAACCATTTCTGACAGATGGCAGTCCAGTCTCTTCTTGAAAGCTTCCAGTGGTGAAGCTTCTGAGGACAAGCTGTTCCATTGGTTGATTGTTCTCACTGTTAGAAAATATCTTCTTATTTCTAGGTTGAATCTCTCCTTGATCAGTTTCCATCCATTATTCCTTGTCTGGTCTTCAGGTGCTTTGGAAAATAGCTTTACTCCTTCCTCTTTGTTGGCAGCCCCTCAAATATTGGAACATTCATGTCTCCCCTGGTCCTTCTCTTCACTTGACTAGCCATGCCTAATTCTTGTAACCATTCTTCATATGTTTTAAGCCTCCAATCCTCTGGGTTAGGGTTAGGGTCAGGAGTGGGATGCTGCCAGTATAACAACCAGTTCGGTGAGCACGTGCTTCATGTGCTGTGCATGCATGAATAGCAATGCAAACAATCCTTACCTGCTATGTTGCTTTGGGGGAGTAACACAGCTGAGGAGCAGAAATCCATTCTTCCATGCTGATCAGCTGGGACGATAAAGGGGCTCAGGGGCTGGCAGGCGAGCCCACATAATTGTCGGAGCAAACTGGTTCTCTCCCAGCTGATCTTCAGAGCTAGGGCTTCATATGAACCAGTCTGTCATGCCCTTGGTAGAGTCGGACTCTGAGGGAGAGGAGGAACAGCTGACAGGGAGTGGAGGTGTGGCTCTGGAGGTTGTGGAGGAGGCTGGGCAAGGGCAGAGGCCAGCTGGGCAGTCAGAGGAAGAACCAGGCCCATCCCCTATGCATCCTAGGACACGCAGGGAGGAATGGAGAAGGCAACAGCTTGGCTTACGCAAGAGGAAGCGGCCATGATCCTCATCATTGGTTGCAGCTGGGGAGACTAGTATATAAGAAAGATGATTACAACACAGTATTGCCAGAAGCAAAGCATGTTTTATTTTGAGCTGAAGTTATTTTGGTTGGTGTCCTTCCAACAGACTGTGCCTTGTTATCTCCTTGAATTTGGTAATTACTTATCCTGGTCCATTGTGGAAATTTTGTCATTGTAGTTTGTTTGGTTTTTTATTTCATCTTTATCTGCTCATTAAGTTTGGACTGTATTGCTTTCTTTTGAAGACTATTTTTGAGTATGTTTTGTCTCCAGCTGAGAATTATTGAACAGTGGGGCCAAGTTGGTGGTATTAAAGGATATTTATTTGCGTTTTGGATTTTGTTACATTTGTGTTGCACTCTGGGTCATCACACAGTCTGAATTGACAGAATTCCACCCCTGGTTAGGGTCCTCATGACAATCCCCTGATATCACACTGCCAATTTCATCATACTGATTAATCCATCGGATTCTATGGACACTTCTGATTATAGTCTCAAAGTTCTTTGTTATTATGAAAAGAATAAATTCATATTTCTGCATATATGTTTCACCAAAGAAGACCATAGAAATGTAATGTGTATACTATATATCCACTGTTTTTCTCATTTCACATGCAGCTTGACAACACAGTCTGTTTTAGCCGCAGCTTGTCAATGTCATTGAATGTACTACTCAGCCAAGTAGCTGAATTTTGTGCTTAAGTTCAAACGGCTCCCCTTGAGGTTACTGAGAGTCAGAATTGTGTGTATTAGTCTGCCAAAATTATTTTGACCACATTTGTGGAGGCTAGGTTGCAGTTAATTATTTATCCACAGCTCTTCAGAAAATAATCCCTGAGAAGTAATGGAAGCTTCTTAGGGGGAGGGAAATAATCATCTTCACAAATTGTTTGCCAAAAGTTCATGCACAGAAAAATGTATTTGTCAAATAAATTGGTGTATGTCTATAAACCATTAGCTCAGTCTCAAGGCTCAAATGCCACAGTTAGGAACAAATAAAGTGAATGCTTTCTTTAAACTGACAGGTAGCTATTTGTCTGTCGTTTCCCAATAACTATTTTTGTTAAGAATGAATGAATATATATATATATATATATATATATATATATATATATATATATATATATATATATATATATATATATATATATATATATATATATATATATATATATATATATATATATATTTGTGCTTTTAAAGTTGTAGCAACATTTCAGCAGAATCTCATCTGCCATCATCAGGCTTCTGTATAGTGTTCGTCAGATATGTATATACATATACATATATGTATATGTATACACACACACACACACACACACACACACACACACACACACACACACGTGTGTGTGTATTCATTCTTTTATTCTTTGTTGTTTGCTTCCTAAATTGATTCTCAGTTTTCCACATGAAAGATCATAAAAATGCCACAAGGTCACTTTATTTGTAATTTGTCAGTCTGTCATCTCTATAATAAGATCAAAAAAATTTGTCATAGAACACGGTGATTTTTTTAAAAAAAATTAAGATTATCATAATATAAAATACAAATGAAAATAAAGATAGTAGGGAAATGGGGAAGGGAAGAAAAAGAAAGGAGGAAAAAAAACAGTGACTTCCAATATCTTTAGCACAGTAGAATACAAAGGAAAATTACAGCCCCTATGTCTTACTTCTACACATTTAGTAAATATTATCCACTGCTAAAACAGCCATCTAATTTAATCAGCAAATCTGAAAGTCAATATATTATTATTTCTACCTCAAGTACAAAATCTAGAAGCAGTTTCCAAGCAGAAACCAAAATAGATATAGGGCTACCGCAGGCCTTCTTCAAATACCTAACAGGCCACAAAATACCAGAAATGATAATATTACATCATAGTCTAATCGGTAATATTATAGCAGTCTTCCAGTACTTGAAGCACTGTAACAAAGAAGATGGAGTCAATCTATCCTCCAAAGCAGTGATCCCCAACCTTTTTTACGCTGCGGCCCGGTATCCCCAACCTTTTTTATGGCGCGGCCCGGTACCGACATCAGCTGGGCGCCGCCATCTTGTTTTGATGAAAAAGTGCTTCCGGTGAGCTTTCTACCCGCGGACCGGTGGTTGGGGACCCCTGCTCCAAAGCACCTAAGAGCAGGACAAGAAGTAACAAGTGGAAGATTATTAAAGTGAGATCCAACTTAGAATTAAGGAGAAATTTCCTGACAGTGAGAACAACTAATCAGGAGAATGGCTTGCCTCCAGAAGTTGTGGGAGCTTTACAGTGGTGGGATTCAAAAAAATTTACTACCAGTTCTGTGGGCATGGCTTGGTTAGATGTGGAAGAGGATGCATACTGTAAAATCTCCAGTCAGAGGTGGTATTTGCTGGTTCTCCAAACTACTCAAAATTTCCGCTACTGGTTCTCCAGAACTGGTCAGAACCTGCTGAATACCACCTCTGGAGCTTTATCATTAGAAGTTTCCAAGAAAAGATTAGATAATCATTTGTCTGGAATGGAATCCACTGGCTGAAAAGAAGAGGAGATTTAAACTTTTTATATTAAAATAATGTCAATTTCATCACCTCCTTTCAACTTTCCTTTTTCATTTTTTAAAAAGTGCAACTGTTTTAAAGCTACAGATAATTCCCCCATAACTTCCAAACTTGGAAGACACTTCAGGGACTTTTCATCTAACTTTTAAAAAATGCTTTTGTTCGGTAAACTGCCCCAAATGCACTCTCGGATATATCAAACATGTTGTGTCTTCTTTTTTTTTATTCTATAAGTTTTAAAAATGCCTTTCTTAGAAAGTGGCTAGCCCAAATGAAATTTCCTAGTATTTTTAATTGAGTATCCAGTGCTTTAAAGAAGACATAGAATGAATCTCTTTTTATGCTTGGTTGATTCTGAAAATTGGTTTGTTCTTTGACTGGAGACCTAATTTCTGAAATTCAAATGAAAATATTATATCGACTTGCTTATGTTTTTATCTAAAGAATGTTCTTGGACCAAGTCCTACATCAGCTTGTGAGATGACATTGCACAATGTTTCTCATTAACCCCCTTAGCCTTGGCACAACAACACTGCTCTAAATCTAAACACAGATATTAATGCCATGTTCTTGACTTGTGTTTATTCACTGTGATAAGGAACTAAATGCCACTAGAGATATGCAGTAGACCTTCAACAACATCCATTTTTTGAAGGCTACCCTAATAAACTTCAAAATAGTTTGTGGAAATGAAGACAACTGATACCTTGATGTATACCATTAAAAAAATCTCATAGATTGAAATATGTTTGTGTTCAGTGAGAAAGTAAGAAACATATTATTATTTTATTTTATAATAATCACACAAAGAATTGATCAATACTTTAAGGGAAGCAAATAATGCATAGCAAGTTCTGTTTCAATTTAAAAATTAGGAATTGGGAATAAAATATTTGTTATAAGATTTTTCTCAACCCTGAAGATATGGTAGTCCAGAGAGGACAATGTAATGTATATTGTTTATTTTATTCTGTTTATTTATTAAATTTAAAAGCTAAACTTCAGAACAACTCTGGGAACAACAACTCTGGGAAGCTTGACAACTTTTAAAAAGACATGTCGATTTGAACAGAATGCAAACATAACATATAATCCTACTGCTTTACCCTGCAACCAACAGAAGTTCTAAAACCACCATACCCCAATATCTGGGAGAATCCCAAGTTTTTAAAAACTTCTACAACACTGCAAGGTTAGGAGCCATGCATATTTTTGTAGGGATACTATTCCAGATGTCAAGCATGCTCCTTGTGACACTTTTTTTTTAAATTGTAGGGACTATGTTTTAACCCATGTATTGTTCTAGAGCAGGAGAATATATATATGATGGGGGAAATATGACTTTTTAATAATTTGTTTGAGTTATAAATATGCTTTTAAGAAGTCATAAGGTGTTTTACAGATGGGATGGTAACAAGAACGAGGGAGATTTATTACTTGAAGGTTACATCACACAGTTATAATTATTCCTAATAATGTCTTTACCATTCTAACATTTTTTAAAGAAATCTGCAACATGCAATATGAAAAGAGAGATAGATGCTTGGTGGTTTAATAAACCCAAACAATTAATGCCTAAAATGTTTCTAGGGTATCTTGGGATGAAAGACACATGGCAGAAAACTTCTTGTTTCATCTTTGTTTTCTCTTTGGTGGCATTCAATTGACCTCCATCAAGTTTAACTGCCATTCTGGTTTATCTAACCTTGATTAAGAGTGCAAGGTGTGTGGCTGAGGGAGGAGGAGGAATGAGGTCTTCTCTCGAAGCTTACCAGTGGCCAAATCATTGATATACTCTGAAAAAGATTCTCTTTCATTTGAATGCAGAATAGAAGAGTTGAAAGGGACCTTGGAAGTCCTCTAGTCCAATGCCTCCTCAAGTAAGTGATGGAGCACCACATCTTCTGGAGGCCAGCTATTCCACTGATTAATTGTTCTAACTGTCAGTTAATTTCTCTTTCGTTCTAGGTTGGATCTCTCTTTAATGAGTTCCATCCTTTACTTCTTATCTTGCCCTCAGGTGCTTTGGAAAATAGGTTGATCCCCTTTTCAATGTGGCAGGCTGCTATCATATCACCCCCCTAGTCCTTCTCTTCATTAAATTAATCACACCCATATTCATTATATGGTTTAGTCTGTGGTCCTCTAATCATTTTTGTTGTTCTTCTCTGTGCTTTTTCTAGAGTCTCAACATGTGGTCATCAAAACTGGATGGAGTATTCCAAACATGGTCTTACCAAAGCAGTATAAAGTGGTACTAACACTTCAAGTGATCTTGATACTATCCCTCTTTTGAAGCAGCCTAGCATTGCATTGGCTTTTTGGGCAGCCGTAGCACACTGCTGGCTCATACTTAAGTGGTTGTCCAGTAAGAATCCTAGATCCCTGTCACAGATACTGCTGTTGAGCCAGGTACCACCTATTCTATATCTGTGTATTTGGTTTCTCTTCCCTAAATTCAAAACCTTACTTTTCTCACCACTGAATTGCATTTTGTTGGATAGGGCCCGGTGCTATAATGTTCTGTTCTCTTTGAAGCTGCACAACTGATCTTGGGGCAATCTAAGGAAATGAGGATTACTGACTTATGGGGAGGTTGAGTTTGATACGTATCTTTTTCAGGACATTACAACCGTTCAACTATGTTTGAAAGATGAACATAAATTGAAAAAGATCCAAAGCTCAAGCCAAATTTGAAACCAGGTACCATGTCTCCTCCTCCTATTTCAAAGTGGTCCCCAGGATTTCCTGCTATGCTATTTGTAATCCATTTATCTTCCTTTGGAGGATCCTACATACATCTGCTTAAAATCTATTGAAAGACATTGCCTTTTGGCCTCTAATGTTGCTTGGTTTCAACCACAGCTCACATCTGTATGAATGCGAAGGTCTTTTTTCATCTGCTTCTTGTAGACTTTTCTCATTCTATTTTTCAGCTGTAGTCTCTGCCCACTCAGCTTTAGTGAGTGAATGGTTTGTTCTCTGATGACACAAACCACTCCAGAATTAGACCCGTAGCATCACAATGATGTGACCTTTTTGTTATTTCCAAGGCTCTCTGCCCAACTGACATGCACTCATTCAATGTTTAATTAAAAAGGGGTAAAAGAAAACATTGGAAGCTCACATACTTTGGAGAAAAGAACCTTCATTTCTTTTTTATTTTACAGAATGCCTTTTGATGTCATAAATGGCCTCATAAAGCCAATATGTCAAGCAATTGTAGTTTCTTCCAGTGTGTCTAGTTGCAATGGAAAAAAAGGTAAAGTTTAAGTAGAGGTAGTGAAAACCATCAAGAAGGAGGAGCTGCTCCAAGAAGGAGCATAGGACATCTATCTCATCTCCAACTTTTAATAAAGTATATCTTTGGTGGACAAAGTATCTTCTGCGTCTCAGAAAGAATGGCTGCTGCTGTCAGCCTTGGAAGCCATATTTCACTTAGAAGCTTCAAGGTTGCCACATTTAGTGCCTGGGAATTTGGGAAGGGGGATTTCATAGAGAGTTGGACAATTAGACTCAACAACATTCTTTCTTACAAGTCAAGGACAAGTTACCCTGCACCTGGAGAGGAGTGTCTAGAGGAATGTCTTCAGTTGAGACGATGTTTGATTGGACCATGTGATGGACTGGTGGGTGCTGGGGATGGATCTTTGAATTTCTATGGAGAAGGGAAAACCCAGAACGCTCAGATTTGGGTTTTCCCAGGTGTGCCAATATGACAACTCTAATAAAATGGAACTTTGAGAAAATTCCTGTCTCGAAGTTTATGGGTTTGGAGTTTGTTAGTTGGAACACTGACATCTGCAATATTCTATGAATATTGTTTTATCAGTTTTGAACTTCTTTTACTGAGTTATATCAGTAGCTTGCCAGGGATCTGTTTCATACACATTAATATAGTAACACCTGAACATCTGGAAGATGTAAAACCAACTTCCAGCTGGAAATGTGTGCATATGATTTCATGTGCAACCTCTATTTTGTTTAAATTAAGCCTCTACTTCTCTCCTTAGAAATAGTTAGAAAATTATGATATGAAGACATCTGTGGTATCACCAGGCTCTTACATCATAAGAGCAAACCCCTTTTCAATTAACCTTTAAGAATTACTCATGGAGATGTTGATATTTCCACCGTCCAGGTAAATAGGTCTCTGATTTGGAGGTTAAATCTCCAGGAATAGAATAGGGAGTAGTGGGTCAAGACTGTGTTTCATGAAGGCCTGGATTTTACCTTCAGAACTGGAGATTCATCTTGCTCTTCTTATTCATCTAAAGATGATTTGCAAGCCAATGGCATGACAGCATTTTCAACCAGAAGGATCAATGGTTTGCTTTAGTTGAAGTCAGCTTAGAGCAATAGACAACAGTGTCATCGTTTTATTTTAATCAATACCATCCTTTGCATTTTCTCTCTTTGCATTTTATTCTTGCACCAAAACTGTGAAATCAATTATACCAAGTAACAATGATTGATCCATCCTGCATGCCCTATGCTTGGATCTTCAAATTCTATTTCAATACCAATAGCGTATTCTTATCCTCCATTTGAAAGTCTTAAACAATGGGATATCCTGACAATGGGATATCCTTGATGGCTCCAGAAAACTTACCAATGCAAGATCAGCATAGCAGAATTAGGAAGGAAAACCTTCCTGAACCCCTTCCTCTTTTTCCACCTGTAGAGTGTGATGTGTTATAAATTTAGTGTTAGGGATTGGAAGCTCTGGTGGTGCAGTAATTAGAATGCAGTTTTGCAGTCTAACTCTGGTCACAGTCAGGAGTTCAATCCTGATCAGCTCAAGGTTGACTCAACATTCCATCCTTCCAAGGTTAGCAAAACGAAGACCTTAATTGTTGGGGGCAATATGTAAAATGCTCAAAGAATGCTGTAAAGCACTATGGAGTGGTACATAAGTCTAAATCCTATTGCTAAGTGATAGTGTACATTTATTGATTTTTGAGATAAAGTGGACCAATGTTTCCCAATCTTAACAATTTTGAAATGAGTGGACTTCAGTTGCTAGCATTTTGGCTGGGAAATTCTAGGAGTTGATGTTCACACACCTGTTGAGGTTGAGAAACACTTAGGTAGTCCTCAACTTACAACCATTTATTTAGTGACTATTCAGTTATAATGGTATTGAAAAAAGTGACGTATGACTGGTTTTTCCACACTCACAACTGTTGCAACATCTCCACGATTATGTGTGGCCAACATGACTGCAGAATCTACTACTATTCTTACAAATTCAGGTGTATCTATCATTTTGGTATGTTTTTCCTACTTTTCCCCCATAAGAATTACACACCCATGGAGAGGGAGAGAGACAGACAGAGAGAGACAGAAGAGACACAGAGAGAGCGAAAGACAGAAAGAGAGAGACAGAGACAGAGAGAGAGAGAAAAAAGAGAGACAGAGACAGACAGAGAGAGATGGAGAGAGGGAAGGAGGGAGGGAGGCAGAGGGACAGAGAGACAGAGAGAGAGGGGGGGAGGGAAGGGGAGGGAGAGTGCGGGACAAGGGAGAGAGAAATAATGAGTCCTTAAAGTGTCACTCTTTCATTTCACTCTTTTTAAGCCTTGTTAATGGAACAAGTTTTCAGAGAGTGTTCCCAGCTACTGATCCATTGTCAGGGTTCCTTCCTAGCTGCTGCTATAACAAATAAATAAAAGTACCGAGTACATCATTAATTATGTTTTTATTACTCTCTTCATTATGATCAGGCAATGGCCTGTAGCCATTAATTAACTCAGCATGCTCGCATCCTCTGTTGCTATCAGATCACGTTTGCCATTCTCCCATCATCAATTAGGACAAGCTACAGAGTGAATTATGCCACCCTCTCTTGCTCTGTACATATTAGCCAATTGGTTCCTCCCCTTTACAATGAACATATTTTACACTCTTTGTGAAACAATATGCCCTGGAGCCTTTTTAAATATAGCAGCTCATCACACATCTGCAGTACAACTGGCAACCTCAAAGCTGAATTCTCCAAAGATACTGTGTCCAGATTCCATGTTTAGAACTGCAGCAAGAGCACGAGTGATTTTTCTTCTTTTTAAAGTTCTATTCCTTTAACATCCTTGACTTCGAAAGTGCACTCACTTTTTCAACTTTCTGCTTATTTTTAAGTTGTGATCCTAACTGTGATATTGCTCCCTCCAATCTTTTGGATATAATTAGAACCAAAACAAAGCTTGTCTCTAGTTCAAGGAAACTAAATTCTCACCCAAATTATCTAAAGTATCTGGGAAGAAAAACTGAATTTTGCACCCTACAAACAGGATGTGCCTTTTTATTTTTAAACTCCAGATTATGTATATTTCCCTTTCCCTTTCATCTCCTTGCTTGCCCCTAGAACCATAACCCACCAGTGGTTAAATCTGGGGAACAATCAATGATGTGTAGAGTGGAGTTTTTAAATGCATTTAAGATCTAACTCATCCTGTTTCGATTCAAAAACCCTTGTCTCCATCTGTTACTTTGATGATTGTAAATGGCAAAGCTCTGGCAGCTAGCGAAATGTGGGAAGGTTTTTCATTAAATCATATTGAAGATATCTTGGACATCATCTAGCCCATGTTTTGGGGAATTGAAATCCATGTGTTTTAAAGTTGCCAAGATTGAGAAACATTTATCTGACCTGTAGGAAGCCTGTACTGCTAGCATCAATTTAAATATAAAATGAGTCCATTGCCAATAAGAAACCTGTTTCACTGTTTGTCTATGGAGATTTTCAATCATCCAGGTCAGTGGTGGGATTCAAACTTTTTTACTACTGGTTCTGTGGGTGTGGCTTGGTGGCTGTGGCAGGGGAAAGATACTGTAAAATCTCCAGTCAGAGGTGGTATTTGCCGATTCTTCGAACTACTCAAAATTTCTGCTACCGGTTCTCCAAAACTGGTCAGAACGTGCTGAATATCACCTCTGATCCAGGTCATGGTTGTGCTTTACATAAGAGAACAAACACATCAGGAATAGACTCAGCAGCCCATCTGCATTTAAGAGACATAGGCCATCGTTTGAAGACAGCAAAGTCCACATTTTGGACAGAGAAGACTGCTAGTTTGAAAGAGGGGTCAAAGAGGCCATCTGTGTTAAAATTGAACAGCCTTCTCTCCACAGAGGGGGAGGGATAAAATATCATCTATCTCCAGTGTACAACACAGTCCTTTCAGCAGTTCCCATAAGGCTCCACACGCATTTGCAGTACTCAGGTGATCCCGAGGATATAGATAAATCTCCAGATGAGCTTAATGACTTGCTAAAATGATACAAATGTCCAGCTGTCTCTAAGGAGTATAAATTCTTCCATTCCCCACCATCCAGACAGAGCTGAAGAAGCTTCTTAGATGAGAAGCAAAACGTCTTCAAAGAAAAACAAGAAAGTCCAGTTGCCTTTTGAAAAAAACACCTTTGGGATTGTTTCACTGTTGAAAAGCAATAACCACTTCCCCCATGTCTAAAATGTTTATTCGGTATGTGTTCCTCTGCATCAGTCTTTACTTCCAGTAACTGCCTAGATGAGTTCCTATAATAATTGTGAGAGAGTTCAAAGTGACTTAGTGGACCACCACTTAAATATGAGCCAATGGTGTGCTGCAGCTGCCAAAAAAGCCAGTGCAATCCTAGGCTGCACCAACAGTGAGATAGTATCACAATCATGTGAGCTGATAATGCCATTTTATCCTGCACTAATTTGGCCACGACAGGGACTCAGTGGCTCAGTGGCTACGATGTTGGGCTTGTCGATCAGAAAGGTCAGCAGTTTGGTGGTTTGAATCCCTAACACTGCATAATGGATTGAGCTCCCGTAACTTGTTCCAGCTTTTACCAACCTAGCAGTTTGAAAATGCAAGTAGAAAAATAGGGACCACTTTGGGTGGGAAGATAACAGCATTCCGTGCACTTTTGGTGTTTAGTCATGCTGGCAACATGACCACAGAGACATCTTCGGACAGCGCTGGCTCTTCGGCTTTGTAATGGAGATGAGGACTGCCACCTAGATCCAGAAACAACTAGCACATGTTTATTTATTTTATTTTTATTTATTTGTCAAACGTTTACAATATAACAGAAACAAGAATAAACATACATTTAAATACCGGAAATAGGAACTAATAATTGGAGACAATAGGACAAGGGATGGTAGGCATGATTGTGCACTTATGCACACCCCTCTTAGGAATGGGGTGAGGTCAACAGAGGTTAGTTTGAGAGTAAAGGAGTAGTGGTTTGAGCAGGTGACAACAGAATCAGGTAGTGAGTTCCAGACATTGACCACTCTGTTGCTGAAATCATACTTCCTGCAATCGAGTTTGGAGTGGTTTACATTTAGTTTATATCTGTTGTGTGCTCTAGTGTTGTTGTTGTTAAAGTTGAAATATTCATTAACTGGTAAGATGTTGTAACATATGATTTTATGTACTATGCTTAAGTCTAATCTTAGTTGGCATAGTTCAAGGTTGTCTAAGCCAAGAATCTCAAGTCTGGTGCTGTAGGGTATTCTGTTGTGAACAGAGGAATGTAGTACTCTTCTGGTAAAATACTTCTGAACTCGCTCAATTGTATTTATGTCAGATATACAGTGTGGATTCCAGACAGCAGAGCTGAATTCAAGTATTGGTCTAGCAAAGGTTTTGAATGCCCCAGTTAGCAAAACAGTATTACCAGAGGAGAAGCTTCATAAAATTAAATTTACAACTCTTAAAGCCTTTTTGGCAATACTATTGCAGTGAGCTTTGGCACACTCATATCATTTGATATGAGAACTCCAAGGTCCTTGACAAAGTGAGAGTCTTCAACAAGGTCATATCCGCCTAGCTTGTATTTGGTATATAGATTTTTTTTTACCAATGTGTAGGACAGAGCATTTGTTGGTAGATATTTGGAGTTTCCAATTGTTAGACCATTCAGACACATAATCAAGGTTTTTTTGAAGGATGGTAGCATTGACGGTGGTGTTGAATAGTTTAACATCATCAGTGAAGAGGATGCAGTTGCTAATAAGATTATCACAAAGGTCATTTATATAGAATGTAAAGAGTGTGGGTCCTAGAACACTCCCTTGTGGGACACTGCTGATAACTGGTGCAGGGTTTGATAGGGCATTTCCTATTTTTACTATTTGTTGCCTGTTTGTCAGGAAGGCAGTAATCCACTTGTGAAGGGATCCAGAAATGCCATAAGAATTTAATTTTAATAGTAGTTTGTCATGTACCACTGAGTCAAATGCTTTGCAGAAGTCAATGTAAATTACATCTATTGCTTTACCCTGGTCGAGAAGTATAGTCCATCTGTTTTTGCAGTGTAGAAGTTGCAAATTTCAGGATAATTTTTTTCTGAAACCAAATTGATTATTGGAGAGTAAGTTGTTAGACTCTAGGTGGAAGGTAATGCATTGATTAATAATTGATTCCATAACTTTGCATGTAACACAACACAATAAGATTGGCCTGTAGTTATCAACTAAGCCAGGGTCATCTTTTTTGAAAATGGGGATGACCATTGCTAAAGACCATAGATTTGGTAAAGAGCTGGTTCTGAATGATAACTCATATATTATGCTTAGTGGTTTTGCTGTGGAGAGATTTTTTAAGAATGCACATGATCCATCAGGGCCAATAGATAAGGATGGTTGAAGGTGGCATAGTGCATTTTCTACGTTATCTTCAGTGAAGTCAATTTGTAGATCATTGCAATTAGTTGTTGTAGGAAATGAGGGGCATGAGCCATTACTGTTAACAAAGACTGAACTGAAGAACGTGTTGAAGAGGTTTGCCTTAATAGCTTCATCGCTATAGTCTTTCCCATTAGGACCTTTTAGAGGTGGGATGGTTTTTGAGTCTTTAAATTTGGTGTTTACAAAGTTATAGAAGGCATGGGTGGATTTTGTGCGTAGAAGATTTTCCTCTTGCTTGCAATGGTAATAGATGCATTTTGTCTTTATCTGTCGGCATAAGGTGTTGTATAGGTTTTTAAAGTTAGTTACATGTTTAGTTTTGTTTTTACACCATAAGGATTTTTTTTTAGATTGAAGTTTTCTTATTAATTTGGGTAAATTGGTTTTTTTTTTTTTTGTTTAGGGGGGGTTATTAATGGAACATATAGTTTAATTACTCTTTCAAGTTCAAGCAAGAAGGCATTATAATGTTCCTCTGTAGTATTACAGTCAGAGAACAGAATGTGCCAATCAAGAGATGATACGTCAGCGGCTATGAGTTCATAATTGGCTTTTTTTAAATTGTATTTTGGAGATCTATCATTATGATTCTCTTTTAGTGGGTGTAAATTTAGACAAAAGTCAATCGTGCTATGGTCACTGTTTGAAAATGGTTCCTGTATTTGTAGGCCATAAATTGAGTTTGAGCTGTTGCAGAAGATGAGGTAGAGGCAGTTGTTTAGTCTGGTGTTGTTATATACTAATTGATCCAGTCCCAGTGTAGTAACAGCATTGTACAGGGTTGCATGTATGGGTTCAGATGTACATTCATTTAGTGTCCAATTTATAAGAGGTAAGTTGAGGTCACCAAGGAAAATATGTGTGAGGCAAACCTTCACCTTTACCTTAATTTGGCCATGTTTGGAAAACTGCATTTAGTTCTGGTCACCTTGATACAAAAAACAATGCTGAGGCCTTAGAAAGAGTGCAAAGAAGAGCAACTAAAGTAATAAGAGGTCTGGAGGCTAAGCAATATGAGCAACAGTTGAGAGAACTAGATATGTCTAGTTTGATGAAGAGAAAGACTAATGTTGACAGAGAAAGACTGGATGACAGAGAATCTCCGTAGCCACATTGTTCAGTTTGTGATCCACCTACATACTTTTCTCTTGTATTAATTGTTTACTTATTTATTTAATACTTGCAATCAGGTTAACATTGCTCTAGTTATAGCATCTTGGAAGCAGTGGAGAAATATGTAACAATGGAAAATATTTCATTTTGCTGTTTTTATATTTGTAATTATTTGCAGCTATTTTATGACTATTTTTCTGAATTGCATAAACAACTATGATCTTTTATAGAAAAGAACTCTTTTGGTCTCTTATGGTCTTAGATAGCTCTACTTCTGTCATAAAGAGACATTATTATTAGCTACCAGCATACATATCCTTTGAATAAATAATTCTTAATCTGTCTGAATTTTTCTATAAATTGTCTTCACCATGTGACCCATTTTCATTGCAATTTTCATTACGTCTCTAAGATAGAAAAAATTTCAAAAGATACTTATTTTAAATCTATGTTGTGAAAAGATGTATTTATTTCTATGGAAATTGGTGTCACTTCTTCCCTCATACTAGTACAAAGTTCTTGTAAAGTACATCCATATGAAACAATTTCCATCTATTTCATATAGAAATAATGCAAGAATTCAGATCCGTACCCCCAAGTGACCCAGAACAGAATGAGCTATAGCTTAAATGCAAATCTCAAAGTAATCTCTGCACTATGTTTTCATTATATTTTACATTTTGAATTACATTTAAACAACTATTTTGGTTAGGCCATGTGCATTCTGCGTACACACATAAGGTTGTTCAAATGATGTTGTTCAATTTAGGATTTCTAATGCAGCAGTCCTGCAGGGCAATATGTGAAATCCCTCAGTCATGAACAAAGTTTCATTTTCTTGGATAAGAAAAAGCTGCTGACGTACAATTGCTTTGGAATATTTGCTTTATTTCCACTATGCAAGAAGAGTAAATAAATGTCCTTCCTGCAGACCTCAGACAGTGATGAATGCAGCAACATAATCCTAAGGATGAAGTCCCCTTTCCATTCCAGTTATTAATTTTCTTAGCTCTGTCATTGTTCACATTTGTGTTAGATCATATCAGGTCTGCAGGATGGTCTAAAGAGAATTCATGATGATCCAGAATTCAATCCTGTGAAAAAAATCCCTCACCAATAAAGGTGCATTACACATGGAATGTTAAATATAAACTGGATAAACTGTGACCCATCTCATAGGTTTTTTTTTTTTCCATATGTAATGTAGATTTTCATCATTTCTCCTTCCTTCACAACTCTCAGGCAAGATCCAGTAATGAGCTAATTTATGTTGTTAGTTGCAAAGTCATGTCCGAACCATCATGACCCCATTGACAGCATTCCTCCAGGCCTTCCTGTCCTCTACCATCCTCTGGAGTCCATTTAAGCTCAGGGCTACTGCTTCAGTGACTCCATCCAGCCACCTCATTCTCTGCCATCCCCTTCTTCTTTTGCCCTCAATTGTTCCCAGCATTAGGCTCTTCTCCAATGAGTCTTCCCTTCTCATTAGGTGGCCAAAGTATTTGAATTTCATCTTCAGGATCTGACCTTCTAAAGAGTCATCAGGGTTGATGTCCTCTAGGACTGACCGGTTTGATTGCCTTCTAGTCCAAGGGGCTTGCAGGAGCTAACTTATAGAATGCATCTAAAATCAGGGATTCTCCTCTTCTTGATATTCCTTGTTGGCTGACCCAACTGTGGAACCATCTGCCGCTTTACTAGAGAAGGGATAATCTCCTTACCAGATTCCTTCCACTGTGGCAAAGCTTCTAATGGACTGCTTTCATTGGAAAATTCTTTAAAATTCAGTGAGACCTTCAGAAATGTATTTGCCTTGAAAACAACCCCTAATAAATCAAACAGTACATTCAAACCTCAGGAGTTGACCCCAGCAAATGTTTTATGATAATTTTTCTGCCATAAAACCTTTTATAAAATTTGTCATTTTTAAAAATTCCATGGAAGTCTTGAGTCCCTGGTTTTAGATGCATGTTATAAGTTAGCTTGTTTGAAGTACCTTGCCTGAAAATGGTTTGTCCTCTTCCTTGGATGCATGTGGATTTAAATCTAAAAGCTGAAATGAAGCAAAATAAAAAGTTACAACACAATAGAAGTTTTCTCCAGTGGTGACACCATCACTTTGGAAGGAAAATCAAAACATCTAATGAGAACAGATTTTAATCTTGTTGATGTATCATTTTCACATGGCATATTTTTGGAAGCTATTTCCTCCCATCCTATTGGTATTTTTCCACTCAGAAAAAAAAAATCTCTGTAAGGTATGGCTTCTGGTGAATTACCATGGGTGAAGGCTAATCTTAGATACTTCAAGCAGATGAAAGTGTGCTAAAGTAGCAATTGGATCTTGCAACTCCTCTAAAGATCTTAGTGTATCTATTCCAGTATTTCTCAATCTTGGCCATTTTAAGACATATGGACTTCATCTCGCAAAGTTTGCCAGTCAGCTAAGTCCACATGTCTTACAGTTGTCTAGGCTGCATTCCATAATCAGCCCTATCGACTTGGGATATGAATTGACACCCAAACAGAAGGCATTACTAAGCTATACCATCACGATTGGCTGCTTAGGAATTCTGGGAATTGAAGTTCAGCAACATCTAGAGAGCTATCAGCTACTTTCACCTGAGCTTCAATAAGAACAACAAATCTTGTCTCAGCATCCACTGGACCTTGCTCCTCCATCCATTGGAATTAGGTTGACTCAGTTTGATGGAAAATGCATTGCTTTCAAATGCCCCAATAGAAGAAAATGCCAGCTAACTTGGGTTTGGTGCAGAATTCTGGTTCTTAAATAAGTAATGACCCAAAAGGAAAGAAATGGAGAAGACATTCCTTCCATTGTGCTTGTTCTGATCAGGAACTGGGGCAGTGGTGGGATTCAAATTGTTTTATCACCGGTTCAGTGGGTGTGGCTTGGTGGGCGTGCTTTGTGCACACACATGCCTTTGCGTGCGTGCAGAGGCTTTTCTACTGACCTTCTCTTGCACTCTCCCTGTGACTTCAACAGGTGACACGGTGCAGCTGAAGTTGAAAAGCAGGAAATAAAGGTCAGTATGGAGCTGGGGCAGGTGGGTGACCCAGCAGCTGATCGTCAGAGCAAATCACTCCCAGATTATCTTTGGAGCTACCAGTTCAGCCAAACCGGGCCAAACAAGTAGAATCCCACTTCTGAACTGAGGGCTGCTCATGAGACTGTAGAGAACAAAGCAAAGCAAAATAAAAAGACCCTTTATTACTTTGCATCTATAAGTTACTCTAAAAAAAAAAAAAAAAAGCCACAGGCCCCAAAACTTGAATTTGAAATTCAAAAAATGTCATATGAGAAGGGGGTTAGAAAAATAAAACCTTCCTTGTCCTGTAAAATTTCAAGGAAATGAGAAATTTTAACCTACTGCCGATCTTCTTACCAGACAACCTGTTTTCTACTTTTGCCTCAATCTGCTGTTATCTTCAGGAGTTTCTTGTACGGCACAGTTTGATCCAGGTTTTGCTACACCCTGGACTAGCTGATGTAGCAACCTGTATTTACACTGTTAGTTTATAACCTTTCAAACTATTTATGAGCTTATTATACCTCTGTCCCTTCCAAATTCTTTCCATCTCTTTTTCTCTCAAAGTCATTTAAAAGCAAAACAAAGCAAATAAACAATTGAAAATGTAAGCGCTTAATGAAAGCTGCCAAAAATCTAAAGTAGCCAAAAGCAATTCCAACTGGAGAAAAGCCAATTTATAACTATTGGTTTCATAGCATGGCTTTTTCAATTTCCTTTCTTTCCTTCCTTCCTTCCTTCCTTCCTTCCTTCCTTCCTTCCTTCCTTCCTTCCTTCCCTCCCTCCCTCCCTCCCTCCCTCCCCCCCTCTTTCTTTCTTTCTTTCTTTCTTTCTTTCTTTCTTTTCTTTCTTCCTTCTTTCTTTCATAAAAATTGAGACCAACTGGGACTTTGTGGCACCAGGAATGCCAGTTGCTTTTTTCTTGGTGCAGTTTTTAACAGCTTTGATAACATAGCAATCCTATGCCCGTCAGCTTTGAAGTAGGTCCAAATGAGTTAATGGGATATTAGTGTACAAATGTAGTACAATTGCAGCCTCTTTTAACTGTTGCCTACTTTACAATGAAAAATTGTGGTTCAGAATAACATAGAGCCAAATTGTGCCATACAGTTTCTAAAAAGCTTTTTATTCCTAGCTCCTGTTTTTCTGCCTTATTCTTAGTGGGGTTTGAGAATTTCTGGTGAATTCCACTTGGCAGTGTTTTTAAATTGTATTGCTGGAGGTAGAGAAGTAGCCTAGACTAGGGTTTTCTTTTTTCGCAAATCTTTCCTTCATTTACCAGCCTTCTGGAAAATCATACTCTACAATCTGAGAAGATCTCCCTGGAGGAATTCCTTTATGTTATTTTTTCTTAAGGGAAACCTGGAAGGACTACATTACTGGACAGAAAATTAAATAATGAAAGAAGGATTTTATGCCTTGGTTATTCAGCATGGAAAATGTTCAAGAACACTGCAATTTATTCACATTTCTATTCACAGAAATTCTTTTTCTTTCAAAGAATTATGAGAAGCTATTTCTCTTAAAGTGACTGAAAATGAGTTGAAACAAAAATACATTTTTTTCTAAATGGTTCTTCTTTATCCATTGCAATATAACACAGGCATTTTTCTGACATCATTGAAAAATGCTACTTAAAAAGAGGCAATTTTGCATTTTACTTACATGATGATGTTAATACATCAAAAGAAGTGTTTTAGGAAGAATAAATATTAACTCTTTCCACTGTGAAGTGCCCAAGATGTCTGTAAATAAATAGAATAAGTAAATGAATAAATTCTTAATTAAGATAAACTAATTATTTGGATTAATTAGGATAAATGGCATTCTAATTAAGCCTTATAATTTCTCACAGAAAACAGAGATGCAGAATAATTCTCACTCATCTCCATGTAAGATTTTTTGCTATTCTTGACAGATACATTTTCTAATATTCCCAATTTTCAAGGTTCAAAATGACTTATTTATACATCCTAGCTAAACTTATTTTCCTGACACGTAGCTTTGTTCTTGCAGTTATGAGCAGATATATTTAAAAAGTGACTTGTCTTCTACAATTCAAAGGACTTTTCATTCTCTTGTCTGTTCCATCTTCTGTTCTCATTCAGATACGGTTCTAAAGAGAGAGAAATATTTCTGAAGAAAAGCTGCAAACTGGTTTGTTTCTACACTAATAACAATTTCTGGACACATTTCCGAATTACAAAGTTGGAAGCACTTGAGTCAATCAATCAACCCCTGTAAGTATAGGATCAGCTGAAGGATTTTCAGGCAGATGCTATTCAACCTTTGAAGATCTCCAGTGAAGTCAACATATCACTGAATGAGGCAACCTATTCAACTGGATGATCACTCTGGGATTTATCATGAATCTATTCCCTGTAGTTTCAACCCATTGATTCTTGTCTTGCTCTCTGAAGCAACAGAAGGCAAGTGATAATGCTTTAATTATGTGAAGACAGCAGTCCAGTTAAGACTTTACTTTCTCTTCTAAGATTAAATATAGTCTGCTTTTTAAACTATTTATAATAGGACTTGGTTTCCAGTTTTTTTCTCCATACCTCTCTAGCACCCCTTCCCTGAATTCATGATAGTTTTCTAATGTCCAATTTTAGATTATGCTGTCCAGATCTACATACAATATTTCAAGAAGACAGCAGAGATGTCTGTATGCTTTCCCTATGTTGTACTGCTAAGACAGGTCTCATACCACCCCATAACTGTGACTATTTTTTCCTCCTCAGATGCTGAAATTTGTGTTTCTCCCTATTAAATATCTTCCTGTTAAGTTTTGGCCTAGTTTCAAGTCTATCTAGATCTTTTCCCTCATTAATCACTCCTAGTTTTGCATCATCTGAAAAATTGATAATCATTCTTTCAACCCTTTCATCCAAGACATTAATAAAAAGGTTGAACAACACAGGGCCTAGGGCACTCTACTTTATATTCCTCTCAAATTTGATGTGGTGCCATTTATTAATATTCTCTGAGTGCAATCAGCTAGCTAAGATTAAATCCCTCTAACAGTTGTGTAGTCAAGCCCATATTTTACAATTTTATTAATTAAGACCTCATGAAAACTTTGATGATGCTTGTAATTTTACGTGGTTGGAGAGTGAGGTGTGTTTTTTTGTTTTTGTTTTTTTGAATCTTTTGACAGAATCTGAAGAGAAAAACAAGATGATGAAAGGGTTATTTATCAGTGGTGGTATTCAATTTTTTTTACTACCGGTTCTGTGGGCATGGCTTGGTGGGCATGGTGTGACTAGGTGGGCATGGCTTGGTGGCTGTGGCAAGGGAAGGATACTGTAAGACCCCCATTTTCACCCCACTCCAGAGGAAGGGTACTATAAAATCCCCATTCCCTCCCCACCCCACTAATCTGCTTTCCAGCTCCATTCTCCTATGCAGGGCAACAAAAGAAGACCCAGCTGATCAGCTGAGACTTGGGAGGCAAAGAATAGATGGGTGGGGCAGTCAGAGATGGTTTGTGCCAGTTCTCTGAACTACTCAAAATTTCCACTACCGATTCTCCAGAACCTGTCAGAACTGGCTTAATATTACCTCTGTTACTTATAACTTAGAGATAGGTATGGTTGAACCCAAAATATTTAGGATTTCATGACCCTACTCCTGTGGGAGTGACCTTGAAATATGATGGAGAAGAGATGCTATCTAGAAAATGCTCAAATAAAGTGGGAGGGAGAGCCCGCAGCTGCATAATAGGCAAAGAACAAATATCAGAAACTTACCAGGATTATCAGGCTGTAAAATGAGATGGTGGAAGGTTTGTCCTTTAAGACTTGCAAGAGTCTGCTAATGTAACTTTAAAATAAAGTAGAATAGTTGTGTTTCCTATCTGATCGACGTGGGGCCACATCATCCACTGTCACCCACCTTGTAACAGAATAACGGAGTTGGAAGGACCTTGGAGGTGTTCTAGTCCTGCTCAAGCAGGAAACTCTATGCCATTTCAGACAAAATGGCTGTCTAATCTCTTCTTAAACGCCTCTGGCGTTGGAGCATTCACAACTTCTGGAGGTGAGTCATTCCACCAATTGTTCTAACTGCCAGGAATTTTCTCCTTAGTTCTAGGTTGCTCCTTGATTAGTTCCCATCCATCACTTCTTATCCTGCCTTTGAGTGCTTTGGAAAATGGGTTAATCCACTCTTCTTTGCGGTAGTCCCTTAGATATTGTAACAAGCAATTTCTTCCTACTATTTTTGAAGCTGACCAAATAGATCAGAAAACTTGGAAAGAATCCCCAGATGGTCTTCCTGGGTAGTAAAGGAGTCCTCCTTCAGTTTTGAGAAGGAAGGAAAGTCCACCTGCAGTATTAGATGGTACTATAACTATATGGCTATTTTGAGTAACTGCTCCTTTCATTATTAGCAATTCTAACATATCCCTTTGATAGCCTGAAATTTCAATGAAATTATCTACTGAAGGTCTGTTCTCTTTAAACCTTGATTCCCTAAATAGAAATGATATCATTTTGTAAAAATGCTACAAGATAATAAAAAAATGGTAAGAATCTTTTTAAGAGAGCATTGATCCTTAGAGTAAATCTCTATCATTCTTAAAAGCCAGAGGTTAAGTTGGTATTCTTCCAGCTAAAAGAAAACTAAAAGCTATCTTTGATTAAACGCTATTCACCTCAGGTTTTAAAGAACTGAAAATGCTGAGTTTTTACTACTATATTGAATAAAAAGCTTGTGAAGCTGGAAGTCCAGGTTTGCTCCCAAAAACAACATATATATCAAGCAGTCCTGTGTGAACCTATAGAGGAAAATAATCCAAAAATGACACTTTTTATAGACAGAATATAGGTTGGGTTCCAATCATATGAACTGGGCTTTTGAACTTGTGACTTGTGAACTTGACATTTTTTTTTTATTAAACTATCACTATTCCTTTGGAAGCTTCTAAGTTTTCCATGGCTGTTCATCAAGCAGGCTGCTATTAAAAACAGATGATGGATTTGAAATATCAACACTAAGCTCTTTTTGCTGATGTCTGTGGAGTTTCTCAGTCATCCAGATCACGGTTGTTCCAAAGCTGGTTTTTCAAAAAGTGACTGGACTTCGCTTTTCTTTGAAGACATTCCACTTCTCATCTGAGAAGCTTCTTCAATTCTGATCGTTCTGACTCTTTTTCCACATATTTCAGCTGTAATAGCAATAGCATTTAGACTTATATGCCACTTCACAGTGCCTTACAGCTCACTCTAAGTGGTTTGCCGAGTCAGCATATTGCCCCCAACAATTTTGGGTCCTCATTTTACTGACCTCGGAAAGATGGAAGGCTGAGTCAACCTTGACCCTGGTGAGATTCAAGCTACCAAATTGCAGGCAGTTGACAGTCAGCAGAAATAGCCTGCAGTACAGCATTCTAACCATAACGCCACCATGGCTCTTAATGGTTGCAACCCTAACTGCAGAAAAATGAAACACAATGAACCAAAAATATCCAAATCCCTATGTGTAAATAAGCCAGCTTGTGATGGAGAGCGCATGTTGACTTGCATACAGAAGTTATCAGGAACATCTTAAGTCAACATCTTTTCCTAGGTTCATATAGCTTTTGCCTGCACATGCCATTGGGAAAAACCTTCATTGAATTTCAGGTGTCCCTTCCAGGTGCTATGTTCATGTTGGGCACACTCCAGATCACATTTCCTGCTTTGAACCCACATCATTGGACAACTTTATTAAACCATTCATAAAACCAAAGTAAGTCAATTAAAGGTTTTGCCTAGTTAACCAATAATACCTTCATACCTAATGCAATATCTGATACCAAGAATTTAACAATGGACTTCCATTTGTTTGATGCTATTATTAAATTTTAAAAAATGTTAGACCACAAGTGGGTTTTCCCAAAATACCAGACTAAGTGTGTATTGATACCTTCTTGTAATAATCACAAAAAATAACCCATAGATCAAACATTAAATAGCAAGTGTGTATCATAAAAGGGATGCACTTGATAGCCATCCTATAAAGTTGATAAATAAATCTAGTCTGAGAGGCTGCAAAATGCAATTTGAAGATAATCAGGTAATGAATAGTTTAAACCAGAAGTACATCGCAGATGAAAAGGAGGAAAAAACGAAAATGTTGTGTCATACCACGGACATTGAAAATTGTGTATCAATTTCCTCAATACAGGGCTTCATGTTGGCTATTATTTGTCTGCATTCTTTTTTTCATGATATTTTTATTAAAGACTAACATGGACTAACATAAAAGCAAAAAGGGGAAGAGAATAATAGGAGTGACTAAAAATATAAAAGAAATTATCTCTAGCTTATTTTTAGTACAGTGATAATAACAATACCATAACCAATCTCTAATTATTAAACAAATAATGCCCATATTTAAAATATGATAAAATATTAATAATCAACACTCTGGTGGTAAAAATCACCTACATCTCATATCCTCTGTCAGATTCCTGGAAATGTGATGATTCCACGCAGGATCCAAACTGTTCCCAGCACTGGTTGCAGAGGTGGTAATGAGCAGGTTTTAACCAGTTCTGGAGAACTGGTAGCGGAAATTTTGAGTAGCTCGGAGAATTGGCAAATATCACCTCTGACTAGCCCTGCCCCCATCTATTCTCTGCCTCCTGAGTCCCAGCTGATTGGCTGGGTCTTCTTTTGTTGCCTTGCACAGGAGAACAGAACTGGAAAGCAAGTTAGTGGGGTGGGGAGGGAATGGGGATTTTACAGTATGCTTCCCCTGCCATGCCCACCAAGCCACATCTACAGAATCAGTAGTAAAAAAAAATTTGAATCCCACCACTGACTGGTTTCCTTTGGTCAGAGAGCTGTTACTGGGATCTATTAGAACCATTCTCCCAGTTTAGGAGTCATAGCCCAAAATGTTGCTACTACCACTGAGATGTTGTTGGCCTTTACTTTCCATATCCTCACCTGTTCCATCTTCATGCCCTGGTACTTCTCCAGTTTCTCATATTCCTTCTGCCTGATGTTGCTATCACTTGGCACCACTTCATCTAACACTACTGTTGGTTCTTCATCTACTACCACAATGTCTGGTTGATTTGATAGTGCCTGTTATTCTGTCTGAATGATCTAGAAGTGCCACCAGTTACTGGCTTTTTTATTCTCTATGATTTTCTGTGGGACCTCCCTTCTGGAGTCTAGTATATCATGTGCAGATACAAAATGCAAATTACTTGGTTGTGCCATTCAATATATTTATTTATTTATTGAATTAATTTGCTGCTTCTCTCATAGTAAACATGCCTACACCTTGGATTAATTTCTCTGCCTAGAATCTCTCTCTCTCTCTCTCTCTCTCCCTCTCTTTTTATAGATAGATAGATGGATAGATAGATAGATAGATAGATAGATAGATAGATAGATAGATAGATAGATGATAGATAGATAGATATAGATATAGATATAGATTGATATGTTTTCTGAGGTTTTTGCGGGTATTTGTATGTGGATCTTTGGTTATTCAGGTTTTCTCCTGCGTAAAATTGGAAGTATCTAGGCGACGTTTCAATGAAGTCTCATTCATCATCTTCAGGCTTGTGTCTTCGGCTTTGTGCTTCTCGGAGTAATGTGAGCTTGCAGCTGCTTCTTCCTTTTAACTGCTAGTGGGGGTGTGACTTGATTGTGGGGGGGCTTGGCTGTGTTCTGATTGGGTGGGGGTGTGTTCTCATTGGTTGGGGGTTTGGCTGTGTTCTGATTGGTTGGGGGCTTGGCTGTGTTCTGATTGGCTGGGGGTGTGTTCTGTTCAGGTGGAGGCTTGGTTGTACTCAGGTTAGTCTTAGTTGCCGGGGGATTTGAGCTGGTGAGCTGTGATCCTGTTGTTTGGCTTCACGTTCGTGGTCGTGCCACATCTCCATGGTGGGCGTCCGTTCGCTTCATGTATGGGTCAGAGGGGTTTGAAGCGGGTAGTGATGCAGCTGCGGTACGGCTTCTGGTCCGTGGTCATGTCTCATCATCTGTGTGGGTGTGTCTGCTTTCTGCATGGAGGTGTGGTGGTAGCATCTTGTGTGGCCTTCGTGCGTGTGGGTCTGGTGTCATTCTTCATGTTAGGTACTCATTTGTTAGTGAGGGCGGGTTTCCAAATGGCTGGTAGGCGGGAGGTATCATCTCATTTATTCATGCTGTGTTGGTGTTTTTCTGTCTCTATGGCTTCTCTGATTATTCTGTTGTTGAAATGTTCAGTTTTGGCGATAGTTCTGGTATTTTTAAAGTCAATCTCATGTCCTGTGGCTTTGAGGTGTTGGACTAGGGAAGAGGTCGGTTCTTCTTTTTTGATTGAGTTCTTGTGTTCTTCAATGAGTGTACTTATTCTTCTGTTGGTTTGTCTGATGTATGTGGTGGGGCAGGCGGTGCATGGGATTTCGTATACTCCTTGGTTTTCTAACTTGATTCTGTCTTTAGAGTTTCTTAGGATGGTGGATATTTTCTGTTTGTGCAGAATGCTGTCTTATTCTCTTGCTGGAGTGTTCAGTGTTGGATATTAATTTGGTTCCTTCGAAATTAATTTCATGTCCTGTGGCTTTAAGGTGCTGGAAGAGGGAGGAAGTATTTTCTTCTCTTCTGACTGCTTTTTTGTGTTCTGCGATGTGTACATTTATTCTCCTGTTGGTTTGTCCAATGTATGTGGCTGGGCAATTTCTGCATGGTATTTCATAAACACCTTGGTTTTCTAGCTGGGTCTTGTCTTTGGGGCTTCTTAGGATGTTGACTATTTTTTGGTCAGTGCCGAAGGCTGTCCTGATATTGTGTTTGTGGAGAATTTTGCTGATTTTATCTGTGGTGCCTTTGATGTAGGGGAGGAGTGCGATACTGTTGTCTTGTTCTGTGTCTTGGTTTTTTGGGGGTATCTCTTTTTGGATTAGATTGGTGATAGTATTTCTTTGTAATCCGTTGGAAATTAATACGTTAGTGAGGGTGTGTAGTTCTGTTCTCAGGTGGTCTTTGTCAGCTAGGTGTTTGGTTCTGGAGATGAGGGTCTTGGCTATGGAGTTGATCTGTGCAGGGTGGTGATGGGATTGTGCATTTAGGTAGCAGTTGGTGTGTGTTGTTTTTTTCCAGTAGATGGTGTGTCCTAGGGAGCCATTGGGTTTTTTCTAAATTAGGGCATCCAGGAAGGGAACTTGGTTGTTGGTTTCTGTTTCCATGGTGAACTGTATATTGGGGTGTAGGTTTTTAAGATGTGTGAGGAAGTTGTCCAATTTTTCTTTCCAGTGTGGCCAAATTATGAAAGTGTCATCTACATATCTGAGCCAGAGTTTGGGTTTGTGTTCGGATTTGTCTAGAGCGTTGTTTTCAAAGTGTTCCATGTATAGGTTAGCGATGACGGGTGAGAGGGGTGATCCCATTGATGCTCCTTCTATCTGTTTGTATATTTGTCCATTGTGGATGTAGTATGTCAAGTATATATACTCTTCCTATTTTCCTCTATTACAACTCTGTGGTATAAGTTACAAAAAGTGACTTATCCAAAGCCACCCATTACACTTTATGGGGCTTAAAGCTTCAGCCTTTAGTTGAGACTCCTTCCTACACTAACAACTTAAACACTATTGCACACTGGTTCTCCTTGTATCACGAATGCAGCTTGGCTATATATCACTACACCAAAATGAATCTTCTTAGTGCATTTTGAGCCACTCTAAACTAGTTAACTGAAGCCAAGTATAGCATTGACAGAACAATATAATTTCAGAATGTTTAATTTTGTTGGCAATAAAAAGAGAAGATGAGAAGAAAAAAATATGTATCTTATGGAAATGTGGCAAGGATTTGTCTTGTGTTTAAGGGAGAGGAAACAGTCATTATTGGGTTGTCTCTCTGTTGGAAGTGGATGAGAAATAGGAAGAATAGTCAACTCCTTTAAGGTCCATATGAATTATGAAGCAGAAGGAGTCTTGGTGTCAGAGTTTCTTCACCAATGGATGAATATTAGTTGGGTAGGGCTAGCCAAGGTGTTGAAACAGGCATGGAACCCAATGTCTCCATTCTTAGCAATCATAAGAGGCAGAGTTTAAATTGTCAAAAAAAGATTCTCTTTGCAGTTCTCTGAAGTCTTGGAAAGAGGTTTGAGGAATGCTAATTTGCCTCGGTAAGATGCTCTCTAAATGCTAATTTGTCATATTATGAAAAAAATTATTTAATCAGTTAACAGCCCTAATAATCATAAATGCTTAGTGAGTGCCCCTTTATGCAGAGCAATAAACGTACAGTAATAAATATTCTGAATTAGATGTGTGTTCACTTTTATAGATAAACCAGTTGGCTTTGAAATTATGAAAGGTGGCTGTGGATGACTGTCATTTTCTGGAGGAAACCCAGTTGACACCCACTATTGCCTCAATAATTGAAAAATTGGCGGGGGAAATCACTCTGAGCATATTCACTTTGATGTGAAAGATGAACAAGTCACCATGGTATAAAAAACAATAGCTACAGTCTTTGAACTTTCATCTATTTGTATTATCTTCCCCTAATTGGTCATCTTTAACAAATCAGTAATATTTTGTTAATTCCTCTCTAGGGAAATGTAGTAAAGACAATACCTCTGTGAGCAGTAGCTGGGCACCAGAGCACAAACTGGAGTTGACTGTAAAAAAAAAAAAAAAAAAGCAATATAATTTTAATGAAGGAAATGATGGAGAGGCTGTCTTCCATCACAAGGTTTTTTTTTTTTTTTTTTAATAACCCT
This sequence comes from Notechis scutatus, assembly GCF_049901735.1. Classification (NCBI taxonomy): domain Eukaryota; kingdom Metazoa; phylum Chordata; class Lepidosauria; order Squamata; family Elapidae; genus Notechis; species Notechis scutatus. The sequence continues at coordinate 14,412,531 of NC_142025.1, read as the reverse complement.
TTGAAATCCATAAAATCACAATCTGATGTTGTGATAAAGAGGGTTTTCTAAAGTAAAGATCAGACAATCTCATTGGAGATCAACTGGTCCAACCCCTAAATATTTTCTGTAGCAGCTTTGTCCAGCCTGGTATCCTGCCAAAATATTGGCACTTCGATTCCCAGAGTTCATTGCATCTTGACTGTGTGGCTGCAGAAGTTATCTTGACTTTTTTGATACCCCTTATCACTATATATTACGGGTGTCAAACTCAACCTCATCACATGATGCATTGTAATGTATCATGATGTTTTTTGCCTTTGTAGAGCTGGGCTGGGCATGTGTTGCATCTAATCCTCGGGCCACCAGTTTGACATCCCTTCTATAGCATAAACATATATTTGATTCTGGGTGTAATTCAAGATGCTGGTTATCACCTTTAAAGCCCTTCATGGCTTGTGACAGGGTTATCTGAGGGAACGTCTCTTGCCGGTCACATCTACCCAACCCATCAGAGAGGGGAGGAAGGGAATGTTGCGGGTCCCATCCCTGAGGGATATACACCTGGTGGGACCCAAAAGAAGGGCCTTCTCCGTGATGGCTCCCTCTCTCTGTAATATCATTCCCCCAGAGATTAAATGGCCCCCACTCTAGCATTCTTTCGAAAGGCACTGAAGACCTGGTTCTGCCAGCGGGCCTGGGGAACCCAGAAAGGGATGGAGCCCATCAAATGGCTAGTGTGATCTGCTGTCGTCAGGATGGGGGGATGGGAGTTTTGAGGTGATTTTTTTTTTCGTTTTTCCAGATTTTGTTCTATTGTACTTAATTAATTTATTTGATTCTTTTTGTATAGTTTTTATTGTTTTTTACTTTTACTTTTACTTTTTGTTTTAAATATGGTTTTACATTGTGTAAGCCGCCTGGAGTCGCCATGGGCAAATAGACGGCAGTATAAATTAATTAAATCAATAAATTATATCATTCATTATTACTATATCTCCTGCTCTTCACATAAACCCCTTGAGCAGCTTATAATTAATAAAACTAAAAGACACCCTCCCCAAAAAATCATAAATATAAAAACATTGCAAACCACAAAAATGTAATTCAATGTCTGGAATAAGATTTGGTTATATCATATTCCATGTTCAATGTCAATATGTTTCCTTTGATGAGATGTATCACTCCTGGAACGTGTATATTTCTCACAATGCATACTTTAATTTTTTTAAAAGCCGATCAAAGATCTCTTTATTTTATCTCTTTATTATATATACTGTATATATATGTGGATCTTTGGTTATTCAGGTTTTCTCCTGCGTAAAATTGGAAGTATCTAGGCGACATTTCAATGAAGTCTCATTCATCATCTTCAGGCTTGTGTCTTCGGCTTTGTGCTTCTCAGAGTAATGTGAGCTTGCAGCTGCTTCTTCCTTTTAACTGCTAGTGGGGGTGTGACTTGATTGGGTGGGGGCTTGGCTGTGTTCTGATTGGTTGTGGGGTTGGCTGTGTTTTTATTGGCTGGGGGTGTGTTCTGTTCAGGTGGGGGCTTGGTTGTGCTCAGGTTAGTCTTAGTTGCTGGGGGATTTGAGCTGGTGAGCTGTGATCCTGCTGTTTTGCTTCGCGTTTGTGGTCGTGCCACATCTTCATGGTGGGCGTCAGTTTGCTTCACGTATGGATTGGAGGGGTTTGAAGCGGGTAGTGATGCAGCTATGGTATGGATTCTGGTCTGTGGTCGTGTCTCATCTTCTGTGTGGGTGTGAGTCTGCTTTCTACGTGGAAGTGTGGTGGTAGCATCTTGTGTGGCCCTCGTGCGTGTGGGTCTGGTGTCATTCTTCATGTTAGGTACTCGTTTGTTCATGAAGGTGGGTTTCCAAATGGCTGATAGGCGGGAGGTATCATCTCGTTTATTCATGCTGTGTGGGCGTTTTTCTATCTATGGCTTCTCTGATTATTCTGTTGTTGAAGTGTTCGGTTTTGGCGATAGTTCTGGTATTTTTAAAGTCAATCTCATGTGGCTTTGAGGTGTTGGACCAGGGAAGAGGTCGGTTCTTCTTCTTTGATTGAGTTCTTGTGTTCTTCAATGCGTGCACTTATTCTTCTGTTGGTTTGTCCGATGTATGTGGTGGAGCAGGCGGTGCAAGGGATTTCATATATTCCTTGGTTTTCTAACTCAATTTTGTCTTTAGGGTTTCTTAGGATGGTGGATATTTTTCTGTTTGTGCAGAATGCTGTTTTAATGTTGTGTTTTTGGAGGATCTTGCTGATTTTGTCTGAAGTGCCTTTTATATATGGGAGGAGGGCTTTGCCGTTCTCTTGTTCTCTGTCTTGGATTTTGCTTGAGATTTCTTTTTGGATTAGGTGGGTAATCTCCTTTCTTTGGAATCCATTGGCTGTTAGTACATTGGTGAGAGTGTGTAGTTCGGTTTTTAGGTGTTGTTCGTTGGCTAAGCATTTTGTTCTGGAGATGAGTGTCTCGGCTACGGAATTGATCTGTGCTGGGTGGTGGTGTGAGAGTGCGTGTAGATAGCGGTTTGTATGTGTTTTCTTCTGGTAGATGGTGTGTCCTAGGGAGCCATTGGATTTTTTGTATACCAAGACATCTAGGAAGGGAAGTTGATTGTTAGCTTCTGTTTCCATGGTGAATTGTATTTTGGGGTGTAGGCTGTTGAGGTGTGTGAGGAAGTTGTTCAGTTTTTCTTTCCCGTGTGGCCAGATTATGAAGGTGTCATCTACATATCTGAGCCAGAGTTTGGGTTTGTGATCATATTGTTCTAGAGCTTGCGTTTCAAAGTGTTCCATGTAGAGGTTGGCGATGACAGGTGAGAGGGGTGATCCCATGGGTGCTCCTTCTATTTGTTTGTATTTTTGTCCGTTGTAGGTGAAGTATGTATTGGATAGGCAGTGGTTGGTCAGATCTAGGATGTGCTTGGAGGGGTTGTATTTGTTTTGGATGGCTGTCAAGGCTTCTTTTATTGGCACTTGGGTGAAGAGGGATATGACATCGAAGCTCACTAGTAGGTCGCTGGGTTGTAAGTTTTGTTTCTTTATGATCTCGATGAACTGGAATGAGTTTCTTACGTGTGAGTTGATGGATTCTGCATAGGGCTGTAGTTGTTTGGTGAGAAATTTGGCTAGGTTTTGTAGAGGTGAGCCTATGGAGCTCACTATTGGTCTAAGTGGGGTTCCTTCTTTGTGTATCTTGGGGAGACCATAAAGCTTAGGGCATCTGGATGATTTCTCTCTGGTTATGATTCTTTGCTGGATTTCTTCGCTGATGGGGGAGGCTTTTATTTTGGATCTGGTGGTTTTTTCTAGGTAGGTGGTGGGGTCTGTGTTTAGGGGTTTGTATGTGGGGTCTTGGAGTAGGTTGGTTAACTTGGTTTGGTAGTCAGATATGTTCATAACCACTGTTGCATTGCCTTTGTCTGCTGGTAGGATTATTATGCTGGTGTCTTCTTTCAGGTTAAGTAGTGCAGTTTGTTCTTCTTTGGATAAGTTGCTTTTGGGTGGTTTGCTGGTGCAGAGGATGTTGGTGATTTCGAGTCTGAATCTGTTAGCATCATCAGGGTTGGTTTTGGTCAGGCTGGTTTCAACGCCGCATATAATGGTTTCTGTGGGGATGTGTTTGGGAGCGACAGCAAAGTTGAATCCTTTCGAAAGGACATTGGTTTCGGCTTGAGTGAGGATCTTGTCTGAGATGTTGTGCACTGTTTGTTTCATGTGTGGCTTTGAAGGAGGAGGAGTTTGTTTCTGGCATTTTTGTAGTTTTCTGAGTTTGTTGGTGTGTGTGTCTATCTTGAGGGTGGTCTGTGTTTCGGTTCTCCAGACAGTGAGTTGTTTGGATTTGTTGCAAAGTGCGGGGTGAATCTTGTTGCTGAGTCTGAGGTGAAGTGTGAGCAGATCCTTGTTGATTTGTTCTTGGAGGAATCTTTTTGTGTGAAGTTCATTTCTAATTAGGGCCAATTCTGTTTTTTTTAGGATGTGTTTGGTGGCTGCTGTGTTGGCGTGGAATTTCAATTGGAAGCTTATGGGGATTAAATTTTGAACTCAGCAGTTGTGTAGGAATGCAAGGTCACATAAAACGGAAGTTCTTTGGATTTCAAGTTTTTCATAAGTCCCGGTCAGATGGTGGGTTTCCTCCCGGTAGAGGTGCAATATTTGTTTTCTGAGGTTTTCACGGGTATTTGTATGTGGATCTTTGGTTATTCGGGTTTTCTCCCGCGTAAAATTGGAAGTATCTTGGCGACGTTTCGAAGAAATCTCATTCGTCATCTACAGGCTTGTGTCTTTGGCTTTGTGCTTCTCGGAGTAATGTGAGCTTGCAGCTGCTTCTTCCTTTTAACTGCTAGTGGGGGTGTGACTTGATTGGGTGGGGGCTTGGCTGTGTACTGATTGGGTGGGGGTGTGTTCTGATTGGCTGGGCGGTTGGCTGTGTTTTGATTGGCTGGGGGTGTGTTCTGTTCAGGTGGGGGCTCGGTTGTGCTCAGGTTAGTCTTAGTTGCTGGGGGATTTGAGCTGGTGAGCTGTGATCCTGTTGTTTAACGCTTCGCATTCGTGGTCATGCCACATCTTCATGGTGGGCATCTGTTCGCTTCATGTATGGGTCGGAAGGGTTTGAAGTGGGTAGTGATGCAGCTGTGGTACGGCTTCTGGTCCGTGGTCGTGTACGTGGGAGAAAACCCGAATAACCAAATAACCAAAGAGATAGATAGATAGATAGATAGATAGATAGATAGATAGATAGATAGATAGATAGATGGTATACATATATACCTTTCCTTTCCTCGCCCCTTTCCTAAGAGGTCTGTAGGGGGCATGCATAAGCGCACCAATGTGCCTACCGTCCCTGTCCTATTGTTTCTTTTATATATTTTTTTCTTATATGTATCCATGTATTCATAACTATGTTTTTACTTATACCTATTATCTTGTAAGCAATTGACATATAAAATAAATAAAATAAATAAATACTGTTTTTTTCCTTTTGATAGATATTGGTCAAAACTACATTATGCAGCATTAGCTTCAACTAAAGTTCTCCAAAGTCCAATAATAATTGCAACCACAACACAATCTCATCTGTAGCTTTAACATGCATAACAGGATAAAGTATGCAACAGTTAATAAACTTATGAAGCAAAATAAACTCCATTCATGCAAGTTATTTACAGTTAAGTATCTGTAGAATTCCCCTGCTTATTATTAGCTATACATCAGCTGTGAACACACAATATTCTTGTTTATGGTTCATTTAACTGTAGCTTACTTGCCGATTTTTTCTGCTGTGCATTACACCCTGAACCAGAGTGGTATTCAGCAGGTTCTGACCAGTTCTGGAGAATTGGTAGTGGAAATTTTGAGTAGTTCAGAGAACTGGCAAATACTACCTTTGACTGGCCCCAACCCCAACTATTCTCTGCCTCTCGAGTCCCAGCTGATCAGCTGGGTCTTCTTTTGTTGCCCTGCACAGGAGAATGGAACTGGAAAGTAGGTTAGTGGGGTGGGGAGAGAATGGGGATTTTAACAGATAACAGATAATCAGAGTTGGAAGGGACCTTTTAGGTCATCTAGTCCAACCTCCCACCCAAACGGGACACCCTACACCATTTCTGACAGATGGGAGTCCAATCTCTTCTTGAAAGTCTCAAGTGATAATGCTCCCACAACTTCTGTGGGTTAGCTGTTCCATTGGTTGATTGTTCTCACTGCCAGAATGTTTCTCCTTATTTCCAGGTTAAATCCTCCTTGTTGAGTTTCCATCCATTATTCCTTGTCTGGCCTTCGGGTGCTTTAGAAAATAGCTTGAACCCTTCCTCTCTGTGGCAGCCCCTCAAATATTGGAACACTGCTATCATGGCTCTCCTGGTCCTTCTCTTCACCAGACTAGCCATGCCCAGTTCCTGAGGGAATGGGGATTTTTTTCCCTGCCACACCCACCTAGCCATGCCTATCAAGCCACCCCCACAGAACTAGTAGTAAAAATTTTTGAATCCCATCACTGCTCTGAACCCTCTAAGATTTAGCTTCTAGTGCAAACACAACTTCTGTATTTAAAATGTATGTATGTATGTATGTATATATGTAAAAATATCACTTCTGATTTGGATAGTATTTGTCTTCCTTAACAGCAAAAGCAAAGGGCTTAGACTTATATACCATCCCACTGTGCTTTTAGAGCACTCTTTGTGAAGCTTACTAGGTCTGCATATTGCCCCCAACAATCTGTGTCCTCATTTTACCAACTTCAGAAGTATGGAAGACTGACTCAACCTTGAGCTAGTCAAGATCAAACTCTTGGCAGTAGACAGAGTTTGCCTGAGGTACTGCATTCTAATCACTGAGCTCTAATCTTGGGCCTCTGAGCTCTAATCTTGGGTCTTATGCAATATCTTAACAGTTCCTAGCAATGAATTCTTCTGGACAGACAACTCTAGTGTTGTTTCCCTAATACTTAACCTGCCTATCTCAGATATAAGAGAGTCACGCCAGCTTGACTCCTGAGGTCTGCCTGTATTAGAGCTTGCACGGGTTGTTTTTTTTTTTGGGGGGATTGGGGGGCAAGATTTCAGATCTGGGTTGGCATTACCTTCTTCCTAGGACGGAGAGATGAACTGACCCAAAGTCCTCCAGCTGCCTTCATGCCAAAACTGAGGCTAGAACTCATTAGTTTCTACCATGATGCTCTGTTAATACAGATTAACAGAGTTGAAAGGGATCTTGTAGGTCATCTAGTCCAACCCCCACCCAAGCAGACCCTACAACATTTTTGACAGATAGAGGTACAATCTCTTCTTGAAACCTTCCAGTGATGAAATTTCCACAACTTCCAAGGGCAAGCTGTTCCATTGGTTGATTGTTCTCACTATCAGAAAATTTCTCCTTATTTCCACTTGAATCTCTCTTTGCTCAGTTTCCATCCATTATTCCTTGTCTGGCCTTCAGGTGCTTTGGAAAATAGCTTGACCCCCTTCTCTTTGCCTTTAGCACTACACCAAACTGGCTCTCTACTTTTTTTAGAATAGACATCCTTATTATTGCATTTCTGGATTCTGTGCTGAAGCCACCTGAATTGTACAGCTAAAGAAGGGAAACTTGATCCCCTCCATATAATTTAAACTTCAATTCCTATTAATTTCAGCCAAAACAGCCAATGACAACAGAATATGGGAGTGACAATTGAAAATATCCAGAGGACAAAACAAGGAATCTATCTAGCTCCAAAGCACAGAATTTAGCACAGTAACAAAGGGATCCTACAAAATTCCAACATTGTGATGTTCTTTCTGTCCTCCGCTTTGAATCCTCTCAATTTTAAAATAGTTTGGGGAGGACAATCAAACACTATGGAGTAAATTGTGAGGTTCCCTTGCATGCTATGTATAGAAAAGCGTTGAGGGTGGCAATTATCTGGTCAATATGGAAATTTCTTACACTGATGAAAGAACATAATGGATTCCATCCACAGAAGCATCAGATATGTATTCGTCATTCTTCAAATTATCAAGGGAAAGTAGGTAAGACATGGATCATGCTAATGCACTCTAAATATGTACACCAACAAATCAAGGAAGCACACAATTGCTCATCAGATCTGCCTGCTTAGTGCCCACCTGTGATTACTTTCCAGTCATTTATCTTGACTGATGTACAAACTATATAAAAAATTTTCTTTGCTAACAGAAAGAGGTGCTGTGTGCGGGGGGGTGTGGGTATTAACTGTATTTCTTTGCATGACTGCTCCCACTATTACCTTTTTTTGGATAAAAGCTAACTTTATGAGTTGGATGACATTTACAGAAAAAAAGAAATGCTTTTCTCAGATCAGTGCACAGGTTACTTTTACAGCAGGCTGAAAAAAAGGATATATATCAAAGACAAAATTTGTCTTCTGATCATTATCATACTAATTTTTATACTTCCATTAAAATATATTTTTGTCCCATTTTCAAACTGATGCACTAAAGAAAAGCATAAGAATAAGCTATTAAAGACTCTAAACCTTGGCAATTTTAAGATGTGTGAATTTCAACCCCCAGAATTCTCTAGCCAGCATCTTAAAGTTGCTAAGGTTGAGAAATATTGGGTTATTAGATCAAGGTTCTTTCTTAGTTTCATTACCTAAACTATCATCAGTGCTAGCTCATGATGTTACCTAGTTTGGGTAATGAAATGTCTGCAATGTTATCTAATTTGGGTAATGAAACAACTATAAGAAAACAACCAAATTCAAAGAGAATCAAGGACTCCCATTTCAATCCCCTACAGATATTCTTTTTTATTGGTAAGGTGTCTTAGCTTAGCATTTTGTTTCTCATAGTGACCAATCAAATGACCCCCTGTGTCTGTAGGCTTCAAAGCAAGAGATCCAGACATGCTCCTCTCTCTCTATTATTCCATAGTGCCTCAATTCAAAGATAATATTGAGTCTTAAGCCTAATAATTTTTGATATTCCTATCTGCCCTGAAAGTATCCAGCCCCTTTTTCAAGTCATCCAAGATAATGACCATCTCTTATCGTAGTGAATTTCATTAAGTGTTATAGTGTGATTGAAACTCAACCTACTCTTTATGTGTAACTCATATAAATATTTGACAGAGCACTGATGGCATCATGATGCTACCATCTTTTTTATTAATTTATTTATTCAACATTTCAACATTTAAAACAAAATTTCCATTTTTTACAACAATTCTGTAATGAAGTTAACACTGGTTAATAAAGTCTATGGCTATATCAATTACTTCTCCATTCTATTCATTTATACTCTTATTTCTTAATCTAACTTATAACACTTATTAACATATATATACATGTTACCATCTTGATTGTTTTAACCACATCCTGTAAACACCCCTATATACTCTGGCTTTTTCTAACTCCATTTCCAAGTCAAAATAAGAGAGTTTATCCTGAAATATTAGTCTAGTCCAGTTATTATAGTGCTGTTTAATATTTCTGCTTCTTATGTAAAACTTCCTACAAATTGAGTATTATTCATTATGACTGCATTGAATATTGGCAGAATATAAGACAATAGGAATTGTTTCCTTATAGGGTATTTTTTTTAGTGTCCCACTTCAGCCTACAACTCCAGGATTTCCTAATGGAGTCTCAACCAAGTAAACCAACTCAACCAAGTAACTCTGTTAAGCTTCCTTTATTCATACTTTTCATTAAATATTTCAGTTATATATAACTTCATTGGCTTTTGATCTGAGACAAATTTGGCTATGTGCTGCCAAATGTTAGGCTTAGTAGAGTTTATTAATTTGTTTGTTTGTAAAGCAGAGACCGGTTTCAACTCGAGAACATTTAAGGGTATTATAAACTGCTTTGGGATGTTGTACAATTGGAAGCTGTGTGTAAACATTTTCCTACTAAGTAATAAAAAAATAAAACAACTGCAGTGATATAGTTAAGTTTGCTATCTGTTTCTCTTTCTTGTCATTCTTTAAATTAAAGAACAAGAAAGACAAGAAACTACAATGATGGGGAAAAAAATCATTTCAGTTAATTATCCTAGCTTATACATTGGCACTGCAGTATCATTTGTACATTTTGTAGGAAATCACCTGAAAAATAAGGCTCCCCCCCCCACCCGAAATATGGGGATAGGCTTTGCAATGCCTGAGGAATTCATATATTTAGTACTTGTACAGTTGAAGGATTTCTGAATTGCATACAAGGAATGTGAGAAAGTCAAGTGTTGTCTATACCATTCTTTTAGCAATTGAACAGAGCCCATTCCTATCAGCAGTACCATATTGTTATAATTAGATGTTGATATTAGTCATCATAATGGATTTCCCAACAACTCTGAAAGAAACACAAAGAAACTATTTTTAAGTCCACTTCTTGTACTCCATCTCCAGCAAAAAGCCAGCAAGCAAATAAAGGGCCATTGAGAAAATACCAAAGTGGAGGATAAATACAAGGCTGACTTGTGAAGTATTCCAGAGAAATAATCAGCATCAATTTAGGATATTTTTTTAAAAATAGCTCTGCATGAAGAGATGGTAATTGGCTGCAGGAGGCTGTGGTGGACTATCACCCGACTTCCTCCAGGTTCTTGTATAAGAAAATGTCACAGTGAACCAAATAGAAATGAATAATGTTGAGAAGAGACCTGACAAGAAAGAGAAGAAATTGTCAATCTGAACTTCTCTATTTAGTGTCAAGTGAATTCATGAACACTGATATATGTTTCTTGGCTGAAAAAGGAGGAATTCTGAAGCAGGCGCCACTCTTGGGGGCCAAACAATTCTGGTTTTGTCTCAGCCTGAAGTTCAGTTGCAAAGACCTTCCCAAAAGCATCAATCATCCATACCCTTCAAGTTGCGTCTCCAAGATCTCCTTCTTCAACTGGCCACTGCTTGCACATATGAGTCAGAGTGGTAGAGAATGCTCATATATTAAAATATGTATTGTGATATAAACCACCCAAAATATACAATAACTGCATATTTATATGGATTATTCAGTTCTTTATACATTTTCTAAATCCGGTTCCTCCTCATACTTGCAAAGTCAGTGCTAAAGATTAGAATGGTGATACTGAAAAAAAAAAATTCCAGAGAAAAGGACATCAGCATATCGAAGAAGAGTGGAATCTGAAAAAATAATTAAAATATTTGTGGGAAGATCTTAGTGTGGCACAGTAGCCAACCTGACCAGTGATGATAGTAGCCACAAGTGCAGAATGTTGTTGAGAGTGAGACTGAATGGGGCAGAGTCACAAAAAAAGGAGATATAACAGATTCCAATGAAGAGAATATTTATAACACAGGGCTGACCTGTGAAGTCCTTGGTGATCTACGAGCTTGGTTGTTTGCTTGCTAATGTTTCATTACCCAACTAGGTAACATCTTCAGTGCTTTGTTTATATACAATGGTTTGCCCTTTCAGTTGCTTTCTTCTTGGTAGTTTCTTGATTAGACTATTGCTTGCAGTTTCATTGTTTGTCTGAGTGGTAGTTCCTTGATTGGGGTATTATTTACTGTTTGGTTGCTGGACTGGTATTAATCATGGTGTTAATCCCTGTTAACAACTCCATGTAAGATCATGAAATTAATAATAGCAAATAGAGTTACTTGGACTTTGCATCTTTTTTAAAGACTGTCCTCTTTCAACAGAATCCACTGTAGTTAAGTGGCCAATAAATGTATAATAATTATAATCAATTATTATGAATAAAGTTTGGACAGTAGACATTGTTCTTGATGGAAGAATACAAGAGACAGAACTGGAGAAAATCCCAAAATATAATAACCTCCAAATAGAATAACTATGGCAAAAGAAAGGAAAATAATAAGAGTAGTAATAAACTCCTTGGGTACAAGTCCAAAACATCTGGAGCACCAGACAAACATTTTCAGTATTAACAAAACCACCATCAGTTAATCATAAACAGAGGGATAGAATCAAGATCACATTAAGTGTTAATACCATTTTATAATGCCTTGGTAAGGCCACACTTGGAATACTGCATCCGGTTTTGGTCACCTCGATGTAAAAAAAGATGTTGAAACTCTAGAAAGAGTGTAGAGAAGAGCAACAAAGATGATTAGGGGACTGGAGGATAAAACATACAAAGAATGGTTGCTGGAACTGGGTATGTCTAGTCTGATGAAAATAAGGATTAGTGGTGACATGATAGCAGTCTTCCAATATCTCAGGGGCTGCCCCAAAGAAGAGGGAGTCAAGCTATTCTCCAAAGCCCCTGAGGGCAGGACAAGAAACAATGGGTGGAAACCAATCAAGGAGAGAAGCAACCTAGAACTAAGGAGAAATTTCCTGAGAGTTAGAACAATTGATCAGTGGAACAACTTGCCTCCAGAGGTTGTGAATGTCCAACACTGGAAGTTTTTAAGAAGAGATTGGATAACTATTAATCTGAAGTGGTGTAGAGTTTCTTGCCTAAGTAGGGGGGTGGACTAGAAGACCCCCAAGGTCCCTTCAACTGTGTTATTCTATTCTATTCTATTCTATTCTATTCTATTCTAAGAGGCAGCTTTACTTAGAACAGCTTACATCCTTTAATAAAACCTTTAACAATGTTAAACATCTGCCTCTTTCAGGTCCTCGAAAAGAACTTGATAGGCAGACAAATTGCTAAATATCATCTAAACATCTGACTATTTTTGCAACAACAACAACAACAATTTCTTCATTCTAGAACAGTTCTCATTTACAAATTCCAGGTTTAGTTTCCTCAGTTTCTCTCCCCCCCCTCCCGCCTAGAAACTATAAAATATAGCAGTGCTTATCTTCATTCCTCTAAATAAGCACCCAAAAGTAACTTGTTATGAATCTAGTACAGATTTTATATTTGTTAAATATATATAAACATTCCAGTTTTGCAGAGAATTTACATGGCTATGCTTCCAGGGTTTTCAGATGTCTGTCATTCTTCTTTGGGTCAGATCTTATTGGGGATAAGCAACTATTTTGGTCATCTTGCTGGTCTTATGGGAGGGAATCTTCAGATTCCGATGTTGCAGTTGCTACAGAATGAGCATCATTCAAGACCTAAAGTAAAATATTTTTGCTCAGAAAGTATCTCTTATAAATGGATAACTTCCATAAATCCAGCATTTTTACATTCATTGTTAACTGGTTCAAAGGAATTATCTGTTCAAATTCTAGGAATTATACAAATTTGTCTCTTAATGCTAACTGAAATATATGTGAACAATAGAAACTGAATAGAAGCTCCTGTTCTACTTTAAAGATGTGTATAGCCATGTATCCATCACATGCACAAACATGAGGCATTAGATACCTCCCAGAATTCTAAAACTGTTTTTATGTCCCTCTGAGCCACCCATAGCTTTCTGGGTCATAGTAAGGTCAATGCTTATGACCACTATTGATTAATTTATTTTTTTACACAGTGAGGGACACTTTCTGATTCATGTCTCGTGCCACTTTCATGATTTTTTGTAACCCAAGTGCTGAACTGAACCAATAAATATCAATGATTATTGTAAAAAAAATGGAAAAGACCAAAGATGGTTTATCCCTTTTTATAGCCCGTAAATTCTTTAACTGTTGCAATCTGTCATGTTGTCAACACTTGCCTCTTTCCAGTTGGTCACATCATTTAACACAGAGAAGTCGATTTAATGGCTGTCATGTCCTCCTTGACTTTTACAAGGTTGTAAAATGTGTTCCTTTCCATGTGTGGTTTCACTCATCAGCTCAAACTCATAATCATTATGTGATGAGACAACAACCTATTGCAGAGGTGCATTAATTTGACTGTCACAAACTGAAAGGACAATAATTTTTTTTGAATTTATTGAAATAATTTATAAGGTCGCTTGATTGGTGGCGTACATCACTAAATAAAGAGAAAATAGTGTTATAATGACCATATTGTTTATTCAATACAGCAGTATTGAAGCAGTACTGAAGGCACAAAAGGCTGATAAATCTATCTCAGCATCTACTTCTGTCCTACTACCACAGCACCATTGAGAGTGTCCTGATGTACGGCATACTTGTATGGTATGGGAGCAGCTCTGTAGCAGACAAAAAGCTCTACAGAGAATCATTAAAACTGCCCAGAATATCATTGGGCTCCAGCTACCAGCTGTGGATGACATCTTCACATCTTGCTGTTTAAGGAAGTTGAACAACATTCTCAGAGACTCTTCCCATCCTGCTTACAATCTTTATGAACTTTTGCCTTCTGGCAGAAAATACAGAACAATTAAAACTTGGACCACACATTTCTGAACAGTTTTTATCCCAGAGCTATAATTGCACTTAACAATGAACATAAGGACCACCATCAGTGAGCTGTTGGACAGTATTGCTTGGTCTGTTGTGTGGATGCTTGTGTATTTTTAGGGGGTGGGGAATTTTGGCGAGTGGGGAGATGTTTGGGGATTGTCATGTGTGTATGTGTGCATGTTGAGTCTGGTCTCTGGGTGTTGTGTCAATTTTGTTGTATGTATACTGCGTACAATGACAATAAAGAATAAAAGAATAAAGTATGCATGCTTAAATGTACAAAAAAGATACTTTCTCATTCCCTAACTCAGTATTTCTCAACTTCAAGTTGTGTAGACTTCAAGAATTCCCCAGCCAATAGGCTAGTCATGATGCTATAATTTAAAACCAATTTGAAAAGTAATTCCAAAAGCACGGTTTATCTGCATGCTTTATCCAGTCTGGCAGGGGAATTCTGGGAGCTGAAGTCAGCATATCTTAAAATAGCTGAAATTGAGAAACATTGTCCTACATGATCTTTGGCCAACTATTCTCTGTACTCACTACTATGGTCACTAGAGTGGATCCATAATCATTCGGGAACTGGACTCTCTGTCTCTGTCTGTCTGTCTGTCTGTCTGTCTCTCTCTCTCTCTCTCTCTCTGTCTCTCTCTCTCTCTCTCTCTGTGTGTCTCTCTCTCTCTCTCTCCCCAACCCCCATCCTTTTAATAAAAGGCTGTTCATAAATGAGTAGATTTCACAGAAAGAGGGGGAAATATCCTTGTTTCCAAGGCAACCTATTTTGATGCTGTACTTAACTACACTTAGTTGGTTCGTTCATACAGAATATGGAGACTGATGCACATTTGGACCAACAATATAATCGGGATGGATGGAATCCATCTGATGAAAAAAACCTGGAATGTATGAATGAACTCTGATTTAATTTGACCTGTATTTTGGAAGTCTGGCAATTTGGAGATGATATAGTTCAATATGGTTTTCTGCTCTGAGATTTGAAAGGCAGTCTGTCTCCAGCCAGTTTGTGATTAATCGGGGGGAGGGGTCAGCACTTTTTATATTGGGAAAGCATACAAATGTTGTTGTTTGCATTTGTTTTTTTGTTTTTTCTCAACAGGAATAAGAATTATATGGAAGGTAGAATCTGATGAGGACATTAATTCTGCAAGTTTCAGCAGCTCATTTCAAGAGTTTTTCCCTACAATGGGTTGTTGAAATATTTCTTCTGCATCTCTTTAAGCAAAAAAAAATAAAAAAATTGAATAGGGATGAGAACAAGATAGGCTCCAAACTGTCC
Organism: Notechis scutatus; assembly: GCF_049901735.1. Taxonomy (NCBI): domain Eukaryota; kingdom Metazoa; phylum Chordata; class Lepidosauria; order Squamata; family Elapidae; genus Notechis; species Notechis scutatus. The sequence goes on along the minus strand of NC_142025.1, from coordinate 14,397,514 downwards.
AGCAATGGAACAGTCTGAGATCACAGTTTCTTCTGGTCTGCCAATTCCTTAGCACAGTTTCTTGAAAAGGGGAGTCTTTTGTGAGAACAACTGGCAAGAAAGACAGTTGACTGAATGAGACAGAAACAGCAGAAGACATCAGCAGACTTTCCCACCCCCCTAGTCCTCTAATAGGTAGGATTTGTGGAGTGATAAAGCTGATTGGCTGGCTGCTTGTGTCCATATCACACCATTCAGTTCACCACCCAGCTTTGCCCATATAGGGAAGAAAACCTGTAATATTATTTCAGCCTCTCCACAGAACTAGATGCAATAGCAGCATCAACAAATCCATTAAATCATCAAAAACACTTCAAAGCATTTTAAAGGAACTGATTGCATATGTTTTCTTCACATGGTTTGTTTGACTTGATGACTTGTTTGAAGTGGTGATGCTGGCAAATTTCATATGAATCTGGTAGCCTATTTGAGGCTTCACCCAGATCCAGAAAAAAAAAAAAAAACTTTAGTATTGTTGTGGTTGTATCTTGAAATTCTTTTGTTTTTCAGCCTTATGTGACTAGCACTGGTACTCTAGAGAGGCAAAGAATATTGGCATGAATTTTGGATGAGATGAACTGCGTCAGTTTGCTTTTACTAGATAACAGAATAACAGAGTGGGAAGGGACCTTGGTGGTCTTCTAGTCCAACCCCTTGTTCAACCAGGAGACCCTATGCCATTCCAGACAAGTGGCTGTCTACTTTCTTCTTAAAAGCCTGCAGTGATGGAGCAGCCACAACTTCTGGAGGCAAGCTTTTCCACTGGTTAATTGTTCTCACTGTTAGGAATTTTCTCCTTAGTTTTAGGCTGATTCTCTCCTTGATTAGTTTCCATCGATTGCTGCCTTCTTCTTCTTCTTCTTTTTTTTTTTTTTTTGAAAATTTTATTTGGGTTTTCACAAAAACAAAATACAAATAAAACATCTTTTTTGAAAATAGCATGGTCCCAGGTTATCAAACAGACGCCAAACTCAATTTCATGCTCATTTTTATATTCTATTCCATATCTTATTACCGTTTTATGTTTTCTACATAGTTTTTCTCCTCTTTTAATTTTCTCAACTTTATTTTAGTTATCTCATCTCAACCAAATCATTATATTTATACTTTTGTCTGTCCTGTTTCAATTTCATGTTATCTTTTCTTATTAAGCAAATTTTTCCCTGTAGTTACCAATTGGAGTATGACACCTTTATATCTTTTAATTTTTTACATTCAAACTCTTATTTAAGCTTCAATGTATACCTTTAAGATTATAGCATTCAATATAATACATAACTTCCAATTGAATTCTGCTTGGTACATTCTTAAAATACACACTATATTCTTAAAAAGAAAAAATTATATATATATATATATATATATATATATATATATATATATATATATATATATATATATATATGTAAATAAAGCACACATTCCATTCCAATTCAATTCTATCATTAATATTCATTAAAATCTTAACATCGTTAACATTTGTTTTCAATTAAATATCATACTTCCTTGGGAACACTTATAAACTTTCCATAGTTAATTCTTTTTTTCCCATATTTCTCACTTATATTTTTATAAATCATTACTAATAATTAAAAATGTTCCCATTTAATTCTCTCAATCATTTTAATTCATTTATTTATTACCAAACATTCAACTAAATTACAGTAAATATTTTATCCATCATTTTATTCATATTTTCTAAAATTATTTCTGTTTATAATATAACAATGCTATCTTATGTACCTTTGCAGAATCCCTTTTGCAATTAAATTTTCACCCATTATCTCTAAACAAGCTTATGGTTACAATCCTTATATCTTTTCCCTGTTTCTCCATTTCTTGTTTCTGTCTTTTACAACTTCTTTTCCTTGCCTTCTTCCCCCTCTTCTTCTCCCTCTTCTTCTCCCTCCCCTTTTTACCCCCTTGTCTCTCTACTTCTAACTCTCTCATCTGTAATCCCCTCTTCTGTTGCTTTCTAATATTATACTTATCTTTCAAATTCTTCTTCTTTTTGGTTGTTTTTTCTAGTCTTAAACCTTTCACTCTCTTTCCCCCCCTTTCTCCCCCCCACACTTAAAATTATTTGATCATTAAAGATGGCTTCTTCTTTGTCCCAATCTTCTTGTTCTACAAGTGTTTCTTGTTATTTCTCATAGTTCCAGATCTCCATTTCTAAGAATTGAAATACAAAGCCAAAAGAACCTCTCCCTTCTTGTGCATCTTCTTTCCATTTTTAAGTTCCATTTTCAGTTCTTCTAAGAGTGATAGCATTTTAAAGACTTTTAAACAACCACCCGGTTAATTTTAGTCATCCAGATGCAAAAACCAAAAATCACCAAGTAATCCAAATAATCCAAGGCTATTTCTTTCTGCTTCTTTTTTCCACTTTCTCTTTCTGGGGTTCTATTATTTTGTTACCAACTTTCAATTAAGATGCATCTTTGAGGAATCTTGTTGAAATTTCACTGTAAGTTCCTTTTAGTTACAGTTCCATTCCTTAGTTCCAGGCAGTCTCCTCCATTTTTCCAGATCCTGCCCTTTTATTCTTTTTTTTCTCCTTTCCTGCTTTTAAAAACTTTTAAATATCCAGTAATCTTTATTATCCCTTTGACTTTTATTTTCAGCTTAGATGCCTATTAATGTCAAAGTGGATTTTTTTCAGTTCCTTGCTTAAGTCTCTTAGCTGTCTGTATAAGGAAGGGAAGAAAAAAAAACCTAATCCTTTCCCTTCTCTCTCTCCTTCGCAGCTTCAAAATCTTCTTTGGGAACAATGTTATTAAATTTAAATTCCAGGGTACCTTATTTGTTGCTTTTGCTGTTTGACCCGGTCAACCAAAACTTTCTCTTCTTATCTTCCTCCTGCACATTCTTTTCCAGTCGAGTTCTTCATTGTGGTGGCCATTTCTGACCACCACTACAACCGCCTTCGGGAAAGGGAGTAATGGCCAGCTGGGGAGGAGAGATGAAGCTCTCCACAACCCTGCAGGCAGTCTCCCCCTTCTTCACCACCTCTATGGGGTGGCTTAGCCCCAAAACCAGCCAGCTTGGGGCGCTCCAGCGGCGAGCATGGATCGAAGCCTCACAGAGACGAGGTTTCAGTCTGTCTCCGAAGAAGCTCAAACCGGAAGTCCCCTGCCTTCTGGAGCTTTGGAAAACAAACTGACCTCATCTTCTTTGTGGCAGCATTCATGACAGATTCAATCAAAAGTAGTTTTCTTTCTTTCTTTTTTCCTTTTTGCAAGAAAATATTACTGAAAATATATTAGAAAAGGAGGTTCATTACTAAACATATCTTACAAATTTCACTGTTTATTATGGATGTGAAAATCAGGAGCTCTGACAACATGCTACAATGGCACTGAAAAGAAGTAAGTTACGATTGGTCCTCACACTAACAACTGTTGTAGCATCTCACATGATCAAAATGTAGGTCCTTGGCAACTGGCGTGTATCTATGATGGTTACAGAATCCTGGGGTCATGTGATAGCCATTTGCAACCTTCCCAGCTGGATTCTGCAAACAAACTCATTGGGGGAACCCAGATTTGCTTAACAATTACATGATTCATTAACAACTGCACTTGTTCACTTAAGAACTGTGGACAAAACATTTGTAAAACTCAACATCTCACTTAACTGCCAATTTGCTTAACAATGGAAAATTTGGTTCCAGTTGCAGTTGTAAGTGAAGGACTACCTATACTCTGCTTTGTATAGTTATATCAGCTGGGACTCATTGGGAGGCAGAGAATAGATGGGAGTGGGGCCAGTCATCATATACATATACACATACACATACACATACACATACACATACACATACACATACACACACACACACACACACACACATATTCTTAAGTTTTCACGGGTACTTACATGTAAGTTATTCAGCTTTGTTCGGGTATTTTCCCACGTCATTATAGTTGTGCTTTTAAAGTTGTAGCAACGTTTCGGCAGAATCTCATCTGCCATCATCAGGCTTCTGTATTGTGTTCGTCTGTGAGTCAGACTTTTACAGTTGTTTCAGTTTTAAATTTGGGGCTAGCCTACTGCTGTGCCAGAATGGTTTTTTCTTCATCCTGATTGTTTGGGAGTCTTGGTCTGTGTTTATTGGTCTTGGAGTTTGCTGTGTTCTGCTTGATGGGTGTTTCTAATATCTTCTGTCTGTTTTGTGGCTTTTTTTGTGTCTTGATTGGCTGGCAACATTGTGTTCCTGTATTGGAGGCAGCTTGGCTCCGAGTAAATGGATGGCTATCATTTGTTGGAAGCTAGGTTTCATCTGGGTGCCTGGTTTGGGTGTGTTTGAGCTGGAGGTATCAGGGGGGATCTGTTTGTGCCCAGGTGTTTGCCTGGCTTGTGGTGTGGAGATTTTTTTGTTTGTGAGTGCAGGCTTCCAAATAATTGACAGTCTGGTGGAATCATCTCTTCTATTCATGCTTTCAGGTCTTTTTTCAATTTCTATGGCTTCTCTGATAATTCTGTGGCTGGGGTTTTCTATAGTGGCTAGGGTTTTGGTGCCATTGAAGTTGATGCTATGACCTGTGGCTTTCATGTGTTGGACTAGTGAGGAAGTGTGTTCCAGCTTTTTTACTGCATTTTTGTGTTCATCCAGGCGGGTACTTATTCTTCTATTCTATTCTATTCGTCTTTCCAATGTATGTGACCGGGCATGATGCACAGGGGACTTCGTATATGCCTTGGTTTTCCAGGTCAATTTTATCTTTGGGGTTTCTAAGGATGGCTTCTATTTTTCTGTCTGTTTTGAAGGCAGTCTTGATGTGATGCCAGTGTAGTATCTTACTGATTTTGTCTGTAGTAAAAGCCTCCAATACCGGAACACAATGTTGCCAGCCAATCAAGACACAAAAAAAGCCACAAAACAGACAGAAGATATTAGAAACACCAATCAAGCAGAACACAGCAAACTCCTAGACCAATAAACACAGACCAAGACTCCCAACCAATCAGGATGAAGAAAAAACCATTCTGGCACAGCAGTAGGCTAGCCCCAAATTTAAAACTGAAACAACTGTAAAAGTCTGGCTCACAGACGAACACAATACAGAAGCCTGATGATGGCAGATGAGATTTAAAAGCACAACTATAATGACGTGGGAAAATACCCGAACAAATTATATATATATATATATATATATATATATATATATATATATATATATATATATATATATATATATATATATATATATATATATATATATATATATATATATATATATACACATACATACATACATACATACATACATACATACGCGGGAGAAAACCCGAATAACCAAAGATTCACATACATACATACATACATACATACATACATACATACATACATTTGTGTGTGTGTGTATACACACACACACACACACACATATGTACCTATCACAAAGCTGTGTCACTGTGCCTCAGTGAAACATTTTTGCAGTCAAGCTGCCTCAGTCAGACTATTCAATTCTGCGTATAGCTGTGATGGAGAAATGAATAAAGCATAGCGTTTTTCATATTAAAAGAGGGAAGGGGGACATTATTTTGCTTTCTAGCATTGTGTTAAATCCCCAACAGCTGCTGGCAGCCAAGATTCCCACGATGCCTAATTAGCAGATTTATTGACAGGAAAAATGGATACATTAGAAAATCATGGAAACTGAATATGTGTATTTTAGACTCCCGTGTATCGGTAAATTTATTAGCTAGGAGTCTTTGATCTTTTTCCTTACCACTCTTGATACAGAGTGAAGATCTCTGATAGGGGAGGAATGTGCAAATGTTCCACTCTCTTGCTGTTTTGCAAAATGCTACCTTCTTTCCCAGGCTCTGAGAAATGAATTGCGTAGTATTTTGTTCAAATGAAACAATGTATATCTCTGAAGATCTGATTTTTAAAAACACACAAAGCTAGCCATAGACAAATAGAAACATGTGATGACCACATACTGTTCCAGTAACCTGGAATTTTAATTAGCATATAACAGGCTGAGGCAGGATAAGACCCAGTATATGGTTACACCTGATGGTAGATAAGATTTTGTTGATTCAAAATGTTCATTGGGTCATCCCTGATAGACTGGAAAGTAGAGAAGCTATTTCTCCATAGAGGGCTTTCAGGTAAATTAGGTGGTCTGCCAAATTAGGAACTTTATTTTGTTTCATTTTGTGAGAATGTACTGGGATTATTTTTAAAAATGTCTTCTTTTATTATCTTATGACTGCAGAATCAGTTGCAGGTGGTGGTTCCCTATGAGATCTATCAAGAGAATTCTGTTTCCCACTCTTTTTTTCCATTATGTGATGCAAGATGAGTATGCCAAGTGCATACAAAGCAAAGGAGAACAAGGAGATACTTTGAGATTCCCACCTAATGTTTCTTCCCTCATACCACTTCTCTTTTCCTAATGAAATTATCTATGCATTACCTGAAATATTTTGATGGGGAGAAATGGAGTGAAGGAGGTGCAATAAATAGAGCTATTCAGGACAATGGACATTGTAAGTGACCTATATCAAAATGGGATTCAACTGCATTATGTGGATATCCTAGGAATGACATGGTGGCCTGGATGTAAAGAGGCTCACCTCCCACTTGGAAGATTGAGAGTTCAATCTTAGGCAATGGCAGATCTCTCTTTGTGTGTGATGTCTCCTTTGCATGACCTCTCTGACTCTTCCACAGAGGCTGGCTCGAGGGAAGATGAGCTCATTCCTGGCATGTCAAGAGCTGGATTAATTAATGACTCTGAACTGCTGGGCCAAAAGAGATTTACAGGCATTGGCTGGGGACAATTTGCAGGTCATTGAAGAGGAGGGGGAAGAGCTGCCTTCTGTAATGGATCTGAAAGCACTGCAGGGCAGAGAAAAGACAAGAGCAACAGAGATCTGCCAGATTACTCGGGAGAAGGCCTCACCCATCTTGATGGGTTGCACCGGAAAACTATCATGGCAGGCAGAGGGAGGCATTTCTGGGACCAACGTGGTTGGTTTATGGCTGTGTGTTTGTTTGTGCTTCCTGCTTTACTTTCTGCTTTTGAGATGCTGAACTTCTCTTGCCGAGTGAGTTCTCCTGGATGCACTTTCAGTTTTGCCTGGTGGCTTTAAGTTTGTTTAGCTGACTTACTTATTGTTATATCTTTCCATTTGTTTTATGGACTATTTGCCATTGCCTTGTACACTAAACTTGGCCTGCTTGTGGCTGGCTTTATTTGGGACAGTTCTGAGGCTGGGTGAAAGGAACTGCTGGGGAGCATCAATACAACTCTCTTTAAGCCACATTTATACATGTATATGAGTGAGTGGGCCAGCACACTATGGGTGCAGAGACAAAATATCTACTGCAAACTCCACATTGGCATCAGGAAGGGCATCCAGCCAGTAAATACTCATCTCCACATAGCCACCCCAACTCCACCACAAAACAAGGTATTAAAGAGTCATAAAAGGAAAAATATGGATACCCAGGTTTTCAGTAATTTTAGTTATGAATTTTCTCAAGCGCCTATAAAGCCAGAAATGTGGGGTGCTAATTTGGAAAAAAGTAGACATTATTTTCTTAACTATGGATTAAATATTGGATTAATGTACTGTGTTCAGCTGCTTTTTTGCTGGTATAATTAAAACACTAAATAAAAATGTGTTTGAGTTCTCCTTTTCTTTTTGTGTGTTCTAATTATTGCAGTCTAGTGCAAGTTGTCTGTTCTTTGTCAGTTATAAGTTCTCTAGAGACTGTATCTCTTATGCCCCTTCAGCGTTTTAGCATCAGAGCATGTAGAAGAACAGAAAAGAAAAAAAAAAACTTTCAAAAACTTCACACTTTACAGAATTTTTTTTATTCTGCTAATGTATGGGACTGCCTTCTGTTGATTTTCCCACTGGAGACATTTGTTCTTGCAATTTCTCCAGAACACTTTCTGAAAGACCAACTTCTAGGAATTGTTTTCTCAGCTAAAAGCAACTTCTTGAAGAAAGATTTTTGAGTAAATCACCCCAACTCTAATTTCCCTCCCTTAGCTTAAGTTCCAGTCGCAGTAGTAGAGATAGATCATCTGAAACATTGACTAGTGGTTGATGAGGTCAGCTCTCATCTTTGAGATATTGACTAGCCAAGTGAACAAAATTGGTCAGTCTGATTGACAGAGGTATCATCCCAGACTCTTCTTCTTTGAAGTGAATTGAAATGAACTGAATAACCTTTATTGTCATTTTCCTGTATACATAATGGAACACATTAAAATGAAATTCCGATGCCCACTCTCAAAAGAGAAAAAAACAACACCCATCAACAATACCCTGCTCTGGATAGCTTTTCACCCAGAAATCAACGAGAGGCCAACTAGAACATTTTAAAGGCACATGTTGGATGTTCTTCACCCAGATCTTTCCAGTATTGGAAAATACTGTTGTTGTTTTTTTTCCTTTTTAAAGAATGGAATGGGATGGGATGGGATGAGATGGGATGGGATGGGATGGAATGGAAGAGAAGAGAAGAGAAGAGAAGAGAAGAGAAGAGAAGAGAAGAGAAGAGAAGAGAAGAGAAGAGAAGAGAAGAGAAGAGAAGAGAAGAGAAGAGAAAGGAGCTGTGGTGGCACAGTGGTTAGAATGCAGTACTGCAGGCAAACTTTTACAGATCACTGGCTGCCAGCAGTTTGGCAGTTCGGGTCTCATCAGCTCAAGATTGACTCAGCCTTCCATCCTTCCAAGGTTGGTAAAATGACAACCCAGATTGTTGGGGGCAATATGCTGACTCTGTAAACCACTTAAAGAGGGCTGTAAAGTCTAAGTGCTATTGCTATTGCTACAGTATTTCAATAGAATAGAATAGAATAGAATAGAATAGAATAGAAATTCTTTTTTAAAAATAAATTTTATTAAGTTTCCAAATTTTAAAAACATAAAATAAAACTTTATACATTGTTATCAACATCAAGACATCTTTTGCATCTCCTCACATTTTTCAGTATATGTATTTACTTATTCCTTTACCATTACATCTTACTCTTACTGTAACTCAATATCTTTTATCCTTACATCTCAATCTTCTCCATGGTATATTTACATATTTACATATTCCCTCATTCTTTTCCTAATTGCCATTTTATTTTCTTTTTATTTCTAAACCAGGCATCCCAGGCCCTATAATAAATTGAATCTTCTCTGTCTTTTATTTTCATTGTTAGCCTGTCCATCTCTGTACAATCTATTATTTTTTTTATAACCATGCCTTCCGGTGGAACCCTTTTTTCCTTCCAGAGTTGTGCGTACGAAATCCTTGCAGCTGTTAATATATGTAACATAATATATCTATCTGTTTTATTGCATTGTTGTGTTATTATACCTAATAAAAAAGTTTCTGGATTAAATTCAGTTTTCTGATGTGTGATTTCTTCTATCCATTGTCTAATTGTATTCCAATATTTTTTCACTTCCTGGCATGTCCACCAGGTATGAAAATAAGTGTCTTTTTCTTTTCCACATTTCCAACAATTTGGGTCTGAGTTAAACATTTTTGCCAATCTAGCGGGAGGAAGGTGCCATCTGTAGAACATTTTGTTTTGATTTTCCTTGTATGCCGTGGATGTAATTAGTTTCTAATTTGATCCCCACATTCTCTCCCAATTTTCCAGGTCTATATTGTGGCCAACATTTTTCGCCCATACCACCATCGTCTCTTTGACCACCTCCTCTTCCATTTTAAAATCTAGTAGAAAGTTATATATTCTTGAAATCATTTTCTTTTCCATTTCTTGTAGAATTTTATCTAATTGATACTTTTCCAAGCAGAAACCAAATTATTCTTTGCCCTTCTGATATCTCTCCTGAATTTGCATGTATGGCCACCAATCTATATATTTTGTTGCTGTAATTCTTGTCTCATTTTTAATCCTTCTTGTGTGTCTAATAGGTCTTTGTATTTCCTCTTTTTCCCCAGATCCATTGCATTTGGGTAGATTTGTGCTTCCATAGTTGATAGCCAGTTCGGTATTTTAGTATAATGATTCTTTTTAATCTTGTTCCATGTCCGAATTAGTGAATCTCTAATCACGTATCTCTGAAAATATGCATGCTGTTTACATTTCCCATCCCATAGGAAACTATGCCACCCTCTCTGCAAGGCAAGACCCTCTATCAACAATACTCTTCTATTTTCCAGGTTGATCCAATCTTTAATCCATACCATAGCCGTAGCCTGATAATACATTTCCCAGTCAGGGAGTACAAAGCCACCCCTTTCTATTTTGTCCTGTAACAATTTCATTTTTATCCTAGCTTTTTTCCCATCACAAACAAATTTACTTATTATTCGATCTAATTCTCTAAAAAAAGGTTTTATCCAATCTTATTGCTACAGTTTGAAAAAGATATAGCATTTTTGGTAGGGTAGACATTTTAATTGCAGCAATTTTCCCCAGTCGTGATAGCTGTAATTTCCCCCACATTTCCAATTCTTTTTTGATTTGTATTACTAATTTGTCATAGTTATCTTTTTTGATTGAAGAGCATCTTGCTGTTAACCAAATGCCTAAATATTTTATCTTTTTCACACTTTGCATTCCCAATTTTCCTTCTAATTCTTTTTTTTTTTTTTTTTTGCTTATCTTTTAAATTTTTAGTCAATAATTTTGTTTTGTTTTTATTAATCTTAAGGCCTGCGACCTTGCCAAATTCCTCTATTTCCTTTAATAATTTTACTCCCGTATCCTCTGGATCTTCCAAAAAAAAAAAATACTATATCATTGGCAAATGCCTGTACCTTATGAATGCTCCTTTTTAATTAAAGCCCCTTTGATTTCTACATTTTTCCTAACATTTCCCAATAAGTTTTCTAAGGTAAGAATAAAGAGAAGGGGTGACAGTGGGCATCCCTGCCTTACTCCCTTGTTGATCTTGAATGTTTCCGTTCTGTCACCACTCATTATTACACTGGCCGTCTGTGTCATATAAATTGTCAAAATCAATTTAATAAATTTATTGCCAAATTGCATGATTTTTAATTGTTGTATTATGAACTGCCAATTAACATTGTCAAATGCCTTTTGTGCATCGAGGAAGACCATTGCAAATTGTTTTCCTGGGTTTGCTTCATAATATTCTATCATATTCAATACCATTCTGGTATTATTTTTAATTTGTCTATTCGGTAAGAATCTGTTTTGGTTGCTATGAATGATCTGATTAAGGGTTTTTTTCAATCTTTCTGCCATTATGGACATAAACATTTTATAATCAACATTTAAAAGGGATATGGGCCTATAATTTTGAATTAATTGATGGTCCAAATCTTCTTTTGGGATCAATGTTATGTGTGTCTCCCCCCCATGACTTAGGTAATATCACGCAAATAAATAAATAGTTTCCACAGGCGAAGTGCAATTATGGGAAGGTTATTTTTTTCTAATGTTCTATAGGAATTGGTCTTTCTGCATGTTAAAAAAATGCTTTTGAGTCAGTGTTGACTACTGGCAACTGCCTAGACAGGTCCTTGCATTTTTTTAGGTGGGGGCGGGCAAGATTTCAGAGATAGCTTGCTATTTGCCTCGTCTCAAAGGCTGAGAAAGCCTAAAGCAGAAGTAGAAGTTGTAGTTCCTAGCCTGGTACTTTAACCACTACACCAAATTGGCTAACAAATATACCTATACTCCATTATTTCATGTCCACCCTCTAAGACAATAAAGGATATATCTTGACTTCCTTTTGTGTGATTTCTTTTCAGAAGAAATATTATCATAATTGTTCTTCAGCCTTCTCTTGTCAAGGTTAAGCTTACACTGATTCATCAATCCTTTTCCTGGGGCCTAATTTCTCATCCCTTGATGTGCCTTCTGAATATGGGAGAAGGACCTAGAAAAAGATCCATATGAAAGTTGGCTCCTTATCATTACCTCTGAAAATTGTGGATGCTCCATCACTGGAGGTTTTCAAGAAAAGACAGTAATTTGTCCAGAATGGTACAGAGTCTCCTGTGTGAGCAGGAGGTTGGATTAGAAGACCTGCAAGATCTCTTCCAACCACATGATTCCATATTCTATATATTTGGGTTCGAGTTAGAATAAATGAGAGAGAAACCGCAATTCCTTGTCATGAAATGTTTTGAAATGGCTCTCTTTCCCAACTTGATCATCCTCAGATGTAGTAACATTTACATTCCTACCTAGCATAGCTGAAGAATGTGGATTTTGTAGTGCCAGCAAAAACAAGCTAGCATTCCTTCATTTATTTAACAGTCTGGACCATGCTGCATGTTCTAATGTGTTCCTTTTAGCATATGCACCAATTATCACATTAAACAAGAAGAAAACCTTCTAAGCTCCAATCCAAAAAGAAATCCCTTTGGTGGAAAAACAAATCTGGTCACGTTGCCAACTTTAAAAGTGATACAAAAATGTATGCCACCAGATAAAGATTGAATGTACCAATTATCACACTTAACAAGAGGAAAGCCTTCTACGTACCAATTCCACCTGCGCTTTCTACAATTTTGTAAACAACAAACTAAAAGACTCAAAGTCCATCCCACCCCTGAAAGGACCAAATGGTAAAAACTGCAACAATGACACTATTAAAGCCAACCTCTTTAATACATTCTTTGGCTCAGTATTTGTAAACAGCAATGGATCATGCCCAGTATTTCCTAGTCGAACCACAGACAACTACAATGATCTAATACATATCAATTTTACAGAAGACAATGTTGAAAAAGCACTAGGCAAACTAAAACCATCTCTATGTATTGGACTGGATGGAATATGTGCCTACTTCTTAAAAAAGCTACCCACTGCCATAGCCAAACCTCTAAGCATAATTTTTGAAAAATCTTTCAGGACCAGCTCCTTACCAAAACTATGGTCACAAGCCACGGTCATCCCCATCTTCAAAAAGGGAGCCTAGTTGAAAATTACAGACCAATCCCTTTATGCTGCATCACCTGTAAAATCATGGAATCAACTATTAATCAATCCATCATTCTCCACTTAGAAACAAACTACCTATGCTCTAATAAACAATTTGGTTTTCGGAAAAAACTATCATGTAATCTGCAACTCTTACACTGCAAAAACATATGGACTACATAACTCAATCAGGGCAAAGCAATAGATGCAATCTACATAAACTTCTGTAAAGCCTTTGATTCAATGGTACATGACAAACTACTCCTAAAACTAAAATCTTACGGTATCTCTGGACACCTGCATAACTGGATAGAAGTATTCCTGTCAAACAGGCAACAAATGGTCAAAATTGGGAGCGTCCTATCAAATTCTATACCTGTCAACAGTGGTGTCCCCCAAGGCAGTGTTCTAGGACCAACTCTCTTCTTACTCTACATAAATGACCTCTGTGATCATATCAAGAGCAACTGTGTTCTCTTCGCTGATGATGTAAAGCTATTCAACACCACAGACAATACTGCTACCCTTCAAAAAGACCTTGACTATGTATCAGAATGGTCAAACAAATGGCAACTTCAAATCTCAACAAATAAATGCTCTGTCTTACATATTGGCAAAAAAATAATAATCAGAAAATAAAATACAGGCTGAATAGTCAAGACCTTGTTGATGATCCAAACACTGTCAAGAATCTTGGAGTACTCATCTCAAATGACCTAAGTGGTAGAGCCCAATGTAACTATATAGCCTAAAAGGTGTTAAGAGTTGTTAACCTAATCTTACGTAGCTTTTTCTCTGGTAATATTACACTAATAACTAGAGCATACAAAACATTTGCTAGACCAATATTTGAATACAGCTCATCAGTCTGGAACCCACATTACGTATCTGATATTAGCACAGTTGAGAAAGTCCAGAAATATTTCACAAGAAGAGTTCTCCACTCCTCTACTCATTGAAGAATACCTTATGCCACCAGACTTGAAATTCTAGACCTAGAAAACCTACAATTACGCTGCCTTTGGTCCGATCTAAGTATAGTATATAAATCATACATTGCAATGTCCTACCAGTCAATGAATACTTCAGCTTCAACCATAACAATACAACAGCAGACAATAGATACAAACTCAAGGTTAATCGCACCAAACTTGATTGCAGGACATACGACTTCAGCAACAGAGTGGTCAATGTCTGGAATACTCTACCTGACTCTGTGGTTTTTTCCCCCAAACTCCAAAAACTTTAACCTTAGACTATCTACTATTGACCTCACCCCTTTCCTAAGAGGTCTGTAGGGGGTGTGCATAAGCACACCAACGTGCCTACCGTCCCTGTCCTATTGTTTCTTTTATATATTTTTTATTTTCTTTATTTTTCTTATATGTATCCATGTATTCATAACTATGTTTTTACTTATACCTATTATCTTGTAAGCAATTGCCAAATAATAAAATAAAATAAATAAATAAAATATTTTAATAATAGTTGAGTGACTATTTTTTCCTCCTCTAAATATTTCAGCTTATTTATGAGTGCTGCTGTTTAAACTTTTCTGGAATGCTTTAATAACTTAGAAGTGCTTACATAACCCAATTTAAAAAAAGAAAACAAATTAGGCAATTAGCTATGCTGAGAACAGACCTCTCTGCTCTCTTAACTAGATAGAGAATACTGTAGCTGTTGTGTATGGAGGCAATTTTTGTAACAATATGGAAATCCTGGTGCACTTTACAATCTTGGTTGATGTTCACAGGAATGTGGTAAAAGCAGTTAAAGGCACATGGCAACAGCACACATACCCACACAAATACTTCATTAAGACAATTAAAGACCTGCTGACTATGTTTACACAGGCCAAGCTTCTGTTAATCTTGCCAGCATTGTAGGTTTTTGTTTTTGAAATGTTTGAGTATGTTATATGAGTTCAGCTACTTTGATTATTCTGTGGCTTCATATTTGTTATGAACCCAGAAGATGGGTTCAAATTCATTGATCTGAGTTCAACTCTCTGTGAATTTTAATTCAATTGATCTATCTTAAAGCTTTTGGATAGTTGCTGTTTTTTGGTTTAAGCAGAGATTGCACTATTCATGCTGTCAGTTTTAATAAAAAGGAGGCTATTTACACAGGCATCCACAGGGGGAGGGGTCAAAAATTAAGATGATAGCTATAATGGCATGATTGATGTGCTGCTCCTTTTTACAGACCTGGGCTGATGAAAAGCCAGAAGCCTAGGTTCGAGAGCCAAACTCCACGCTTCTGCACACCTTGCAGTTTGAAAGCATACAAATGCAAGGAGATAAATAGAACATCATGCAGACAACATGACCACAGAAATGTCTTCAGACAGCACTGACTCATGGTCTTGAAATGAAAATGAGTATCACCCTGTGTTGGCAACAATTAGCAGAGTAATATCTGGAGGAATTTGTTTTTCTTTTATATCTATATCTATCTATATCTATCTAGGGGACTCAGTGGCTCAGTGGCTAAGATGCTGAGCTTGTTGATCAGAAAGATCAGCAGTTCGGTGGCTCAATTCCAGTGGTGGGATTCAGCCAGTTCTCACCAGTTTGGGAGAACTGGTTGTTAACTTTCTGAGCAGTTTGGTGAACTGGTTGTCGGAAAAAATCATTAGGGCAGAGAACTGGTTGTTAAATTATTTGGTTCCCATCACTGCTCAAATCCCTAGTGCCATGTAACAGAGTGAGCTCCTGTTACTTGTCCCAGCTTCTGCCAACTTAGCAGTTCTAAAGCATGTAAAAATGCAAGTAGAAAAATAGGGACCACTTTGGTGGGAAAGTAACAGCATTCTGTGCGCCTTCGGCATTTAGTCATTCTGGCCACATGACCACTGCGATGTCTTTGGACAGCGCTGGCTCTTCGGCTTTGTAACAGAGATAAGCACTGCCCCCTAGAGCCAGAAACGACTAGCACATATATACGAGGGAACCTTTACCTTTATATATCTATATCTATAATATATATATATATATATATCTACATTTATCTATCTGTATATCATCTATCATCTATCTAATTCTAGAACAAATTTAATTTTGCTTTAAAAAGCTCATTTAGTAAATCCAATATGTCACTGAAATTCTCAAGAGTGTTCTTTGTTCATAATTTATTTATAATTTACCTTTTTAGAAATTTATTATAGTTTATGTTTAGAAATGTTTTTACTGGAGTTTCCCCAACACCACCACACTTCCAAAAAAATGTAGAGAGGAAGAAAAATAAACGTTAGAAACAGAACAGGACTGAAGATTGCACACAGGTGAATCTCTAGCAATTTTAAACAAAACTATACACAAATAACTGAGAATTTCTAATATATCATTCTCTACTTCAAAATAAGGACTTTCAGAATAAAGGAAAATGACCTGAGATTTTTTTCCAGCTTTGCCTGTGGAAATTTGTTGCTTGAATAAAGTGAAACATTTCCCCATGTTTATGTATGTTATTAAGTTTTACTCAGAATCAAGGGTCAACTGCAGCAGATCAGGAAAATCTGTTTTGGATAGACCAAAAAATGAGTATCAGATATCATAAAATCACATTAAAAAGAACAAAATTATGGAGTCAAAGCATAGCACTTTTCAGAACGATCAGAATTAGAGTAATCATTTGGATGGCTTAGAGGCCAAAAATAAAAGCCTAATAAATTCCCCCAAAAATTAGATTACTGTAAGCTATTAGAAATTAAAAAGCTATATAAATCGCAATGATACAATAAATGGCATTTGGATAATAGCATTTGACTGATTAAATTAGATTTTACTTTGTAGAAAGCTTCAGGAAAGAAAAAAAAATCACAGCACAATCACATCAATCCCCACCTCCCTTCCCCGATAAAAACAATTACTGCAAAAATCCATGAATAATTTTAGGAAATGATTTGCATGCACAATTTTGGAGATTTTGTTACTTTGTCAGTTCTGTCTCCTTTGGTAAAGATGATCAAAGCAGGCTTTATATTGCGTGGCTGATATTTTCCCCCCTTTGGATTGTAACACTTTAAACTGGAAAAGGAAACAGCGAGTTGTTTTGTTAATTGGTTTTTATATGAAGAAAAAAAATCCCTGCATATAGAAAGTTCATATCTCAGGGGGCAGGGGGGCTGGGAAACTAGATCATGACTTGCAGCATCAGTTTTCTAGTTCCAGAAAAAAAAGTAGTTTTTTTTTTAAATTTTCAGTGAGAATGCGTCATTTAATCAGATGCTCATCCACATTCCTTCTTTGTGGGCCAAATCATAGTGGCATTCAGCAGTTCTGACCAGTTCTGGAGAACCAGTAGCGGAAATTTTGAGTAGTTCGGAGAACCGGCAAATACCACCTCTCACTGGAGATTTTACACTATCCTTCCCCTGCCACGCCCACCAAGCCACACCCACAGAACCGGTAATAAAAACATTTGAATCCCACCACTGGGCCAAATCAAATAGAAAGATTTTTTTTGCCTGTAACCACAGTGCTTTTGTCACACTTAAAACACACAAATTCACTATGGTATTGGCATAAGCATTTTTATGTCAATTTTGTTATTTTTTTATAGCTATAGGCAAAACATTAATTTCTACAGCTGTGCTAAAACAGAAATAAGATTATAGCAGTGTTGCCAGAATCTTACACAAATGATTATTATTCAGTAATAAATCAATACTGTTTATTTTATTTTATTTTTATCTATTTTGATTTGTCAATCGCTTACAAGATAATAGGTATGTATATACATAGTTATGAATACATAAAATGGGTACATATAAGAAAAATAAAAGAAACAATAGGACAGGGACGGTAGGCACGTTGGTGCGCTTATGCATGCCCCCTACAGAACTCTTAGGAAAGGGGTGAGGTCAATAGTAGATAGTCTAAAGTTAAAATTTTGGGGGTTTGGGGAAGAAACCACAGAGTCAGGTAGAATACTCCAGACATTGACCACTCTGTTGCTGAAGTCGTATTTTCTGCAATCAAGTTTGGTGTGATTAACTTTGAGTTTGTATCTATTGTTTGCTCTTGTGTTGTTATGGTTGAAGCTGAAGTATTCATTGACTGGTACGACATTGCAATGTATGAGTTTATATTCCATACTTAGATCAGACCGAAGACGGTGTAATTCAAAGATTTTTAGGTCTAGAATTTCAAGTCTGGTGGCATAAGGTATTCTACAATAAGTAGAGGAGTGGAGAACTCTTCTTGTGAAATATTTCTGGACTTTCTCAACTGTGCTAATATCAGATACGCAATGTGGGTTCCAGACTGATGAGCTGTATTCGAGTATTGGTCTAGCAAATGTTTTGTATGCTCTAGTTAGCAGTGTAATATTACCAGAGAAAAAGCTACGTAGGATTAGGTTAACAACTCTTAATGCCTTTTTGGCTATGTAGTTATAGTGGGCTCTAGCACTTAGATCATTAGAGATGAGTATTCCAAGGTCCTTTACATATTGTGCTTCTGTTTTCCTTATAATCGCATTAATAAAGTGACTTTCCACTATCCAGTTCCATCCATCACATTGCGACTTAAAATTTATCTGATTGGAAATGACTATGAAGAGGGATCAAAAATGGTGTTGGTTACAACCAGGTAGTTTAAACCCTGGCTTTTTCTATGTCTGCCACAGCTGACATTTGGACTTTTTGGACTTCTTGATCATCCATGGACCTCCCATGTAAAAGTAAAGGATTACGGTTTCTGCTGTCCAGTTGAGTCTATTTCCAGAGGGCTGGGCTCATGTCTGTTTCTTAGTTGAGGTAGCCAGCATTATCCAAAGATACTTCCATGGTCATGTGACCAGAAGAACTATACATCAAAGGCTCGGGGAATGTTCTTGCCTTCCCACCGAAGTGGTAACTTATTTATCTACTTGCATTTGCATGCTTTCAAATTGCTGGGTTGGCAGGAGCTGAAGAGAGTAATGGGGCATCATCCCCTCACACAGTTCTCAGGTCTCAAACCCAGCCTGTCAAGCTCAGCATTTTTAACTACTGAGCCATGGTATGTCTTCTGGGCCTTCGATGTATAATCTAGTAAACTGTGATATCTGAAATAGTCATATAAACTTAATTATCCACTACTCTACCATTTAAATTGAACATCTGATTGCTATGTATCCTCCTAAGAGAAAAATATGATCGTGACTACCACTCAGAATCTGGGCTGGTTCACCACTATTTGGTTTCTGAGGATACCTGCCCATGTAGTAGAGCTATATTGTTATTATCCTTCTCATCTTTCCTATTGACGTCTTGTGATTTATTTATTACTTTGCTGTTTTTATTTTATGATTCATGATTGTATCTTATGATTTATGATTTATCACATTGTTGTTTGTAGGTACACTAAGAGCTTATGCACCAGAGATAAATTCCTTGTGTGTCCAATCATACTTGGCCAATAAAGGATATTCTGTTCTGTTCTATTCTATTCCATTCCATTCCATTTAATTCTTATTTTATTTCATTTAATTCTTATTCTATTCCATTCCATTCTATTTAATTCTTATTCAATGGCATTCCATTCTATTTAATTCTTATTCCATTCCATTCTATTCTATTCATCTGTCATTGATAACTTAATAAGTGGTTTTTTTCTGAGGCTAGGTCTTGGAAATGTTGCAAATCCATTTCTAATGTTAGTGTGTAAACATCAAGACTGCACACTGGGAGTAAGAACCACCAAATGTTTACAATGATTTCAGGAATGGGCCTCCAGGAGGATTTCAGCCTCCAAAGTAAATATACCCACACTCCATTTAACTCATCAAAGGTGAAATGACCAAAAACATCCATGAAGAGATAACATTTCCTTTTAGTGGGATGCTTAAAGTGAAAGAAAATAATTGGTAATAGGGTGGAACTATGGTTAACTCTGCTTGTCTTGTTTCACTCCAAATATTTCTTCACTTGTAATCTCATTAAGTGACATGAACAGCTGTACCAAGTTGTTCTGGCAACTGGAATTTTTGAAGGAAATTAAATTTTGCAATGAGGTATTATCAAGAGCATGTATGGATGACCTTGCATAATAATAAACTACATTGTTCGGAGACCACGTCTGTTTTTCTTCAGACAGCTGGGTGACATTCTGTGGCTGCTCCAAAATGTCACTCAGTAAATTCCTCAGAGGAAATTTATTTTAAAACTTTTAGACTGGTTTGGTATTCAAAACAACATTTCACATTGTCCCCTCATGCATCACATTTGGTGACAATTGACTCCAGAGATCGATTTATAATATTGATCTCTTCCTCACCATCTCAAATTAGACTGGGGTGATCAGGCCAAACTTATCTGTGATGATCTGTGATGGGGAGACACTGGTTCATTTGACTAGACACCACAGGCTTAATTGCGAAAAAGCAGAAAAAGCTACGGTTGTTGGATTAGTTTTATATTTACGGTTGAGGTATGTGGCCTGTTTTCTGCCTTCTATAGCTTAGATCAGAACTATACAAAGACTGTACCTCTTTGTTGCTTCCTGCATTTCTCCAAACTTTTATTATATTTCTTAGAATGAAACCTTATACTTAATTCATTATCCGAATACAGGTAGCCGTAATCATCATTGTTTAGCAATGTTCAAAGTTACAATGGCACTTGAAAAAGTGACGTACAAATGGTCCTGGCACTTACGATCATTACAGCATCCCCACATGTAATCAATATTTTGGCACCTGACGATTGGTGTGTTGCTTTCTGGACTTTCTGGTTTTTTCTTTGAAGATGTTTCACTTCTCATCCAAGAAGCTTCTTCAGCTCTGGCAACTGGTGCGATTGCAGCATCCTGGGTTCACGTGATAGCTATTTGTGATTTTCACACAATAAAGTCAATGGAGAAATCAGATTTGCTTAAAAAACATTTAATTTACTTAACTGCAATCATTGACTTGACAAGTGCTGCTCACTTAACAATTGCCTTGCTTAGTAACAGAAATTTTGGATCCAATTGTGATCATAAGTAAGGATTAGCTGTATGATCATCACTAAACTCCATAGGTCTTCTGGGTTTTAGACAGTATGGTTTGTCTTTTTTGCTTTAGTTCTCCTTCCTATGATATTATATTAACATATATCATGATATTATATTATACATATATCATGTAACTGATAATGTTCTTGGCATCCCACTACATCTTGCCTGCCAAGTCTGAGCTGGTAGCAATTGTAAATCAAAGTCTTACTCACACAGAGGGAAATGGGTCTTTTACTTCACAAAGCACAAGGCAGTCCACAAAACAATCGTTCTTCCAACATAGTCATGAATAAAGTCTAAAGTAAGTTAAACTTTGTCCCGGACAAAGTTTAAGGAGAAAGCACACCCACTTTTATCCCCTGTGGGGTGTGGCTCAGTGACTCAGCTCACTCTCTGATCCTTCCACGCCTCCTATGTTATTGCTCACGTTTCTCCCTACGACACTGCTTGGGGTCGAGCCAAGACTCCTCCTCTTCACTCCCTGTCAGGGGCTGCTCCAACATGCCTTCCTCCTGATTCATCTCAGGCTGTTCCTCTCGGTTGTCTGATGGAACCTGAGGCATTACCAGGGAGGAAGGCATTGCCAGTTCCTCCACCTCATCTTCCAGGTCCTCTTCCTCTGACAGCATAGGCTTGGGAGTCGGGGCCACAACACTATCCCCCACCGCAGGGCCTTTCCCCTGACGGTCAGGACGTGGTCGCAAGGGGAAGTGGTCATGGAACAGCCGTGTAAGGTCCGGGGCATGGATCATGGAAGCATCCACCCAGGAGAGGGCCTCTGGCCCACCCCCCTGCCTCTTGATCAAATACTGAAACCGCCCTTTCAGTCAATAGGAATCCCTAATGCTGGCCACCTTGCCTTCTATTGCGACATCCTCACCGGGTGCAGGTGGTGGATCAACAGCTGTGGGACATCAGAGATAACACGAGGGGGCATCAGGGACCAAAAGGGAATGGTGGAAGACTGGATGAATCCGCATGGAGTGCAGTAGAGTTAGTCGATAGGCCACAGGGTTGATGACTGCCTCAATGAGGAACGAGCCGATGAACCGGTGGTCCAACTTTTTTATTGGGTGGTCGGCCGGGAGTTGCTTTGTGGATAACCACACATGGTCTCCTACAGCCAGTGGAGGCATTGCCCGTCGAGAGCAATCAGCGAACTGCTTGTAGTCTTCCTTGGCCTGTATCAGTTTCTGCTGCACCAACTGCTGAACCGATTGAAGTTCAGAAAGGAAGTCCTGGGTCTCGGGAACAGGGGAATCTGATGGTGTCAGAGGGAAGAACCACAGATGGTACCCCACATTAGCATAGAACGGGGTCATTTGGGTGGAGGTGTGCTGGGAGTTGTTGAATGCAAACTCTGCCAGAGGGAGATAATCAGCTCAGTTGTTCTGCCGTTGGTTTACCAAACAGCGCAAGTATTGCCCAAGGATGCCAATGACCTTCTCCGTCCCCGCATCAGTCTCTGGATGGTGCGCCGATGACAAGCACTTGTAATGCAGTCATCAGGCTTTTCCAGATTTGGGCGATAAACTGTACGCCACGGTCTGAAACTACCCTGTCTGGCAGGCCATGGAGACGAAAAACATGCTGCAAGAACAGACGGGCAGTTGTACGGGCCGTTGGTAGTGTACGACACAGAATGAAGTGGGCCATTTTTGTCAACATGTCGACTACCACCAGCACAGTCGTAAATCCAGAGGACGGTGGCAAGTGAATCAAGAAGTCCATGGAAATCGCTCCCCATGGTCTTTCTGGAGTCGGCAGAGGTTGGAGGAGGCCAGGAGGCACACCCTTCACAGTTTTCGCTTGCTGGCATGGCAGACAGGATGTCACATATGTGTGGACATCGTGCCATACTCGAGGCCACCAAAAAGTCTGTGTTATGAGATGGAGGGTCTTAAAAGAACCAAAATGGCTGGCTGCAGGGTTGTTGTGACACTGAGTCATAATAAGGGCTCGAAGCAGTCCCGTGGGCATGTACAACTGGCCCCGATGCTTGAGTAAGCCCTCCTCTAAAGTCCATGGGGATTCAGGTCCAACCTCCCCTGTCCTCTGCTGCGACCAAGCGTCCAGGCGCTGCGCTTCTCGCACCTGAGTCTGCAAGTCCACCGGTTCCTGGACTGTGGCCAAGGATTCTGCTGGCAGCACCATCTACAGAGGAAGGGGGTCTGTGGGGCAAAGGTACTCAGGTTTGTGGGACAGGGCATCCGCCCTCCGATTGTGACCACTGGGGATATAGGTCACAGAAAAGTTGAACCGGGCAAAAAACGGCAACCACTGGATCTGCCACTGGTTCAACTTTCTCGCTGTTGACAAGTGTTCTAAATTCCGATGGTCCGTCCAGACCTCCACCTTATGTCAGGTCCCCTCAAGATGATGTTGCCAAGCCTCAAATGCAGTCTTGATAGCCAGCAACTATTTTTCCCAGATGGTGTAGTTGCGTTCGGAACTATTGAGTTTCTGGGAATAATAAGTGCAGGGAAGAAGAGTGACGCCATCCACTGGGGCCTGCAACAGCACCACCCCAATAGCCACGTTGGACGCGTCCGTCTCCACCACAAAAGGACAATGTGGATTGGGGTGCCTCAGGATGGGTTATGCAACAAAGGCATTCTTGAGGGCCTCAAAAGCCTGTTGCTGCGGGGGGGCACTGGAACGGGACCTTCTTTCGAAGGAGCTGGGTTATTGGACCTGTCAGCGTGGCAAAGCCCGGGATGAAGGTCCAGTAATAGTTAGCAAACCCCAATAGGTGTTGGACATCCTTCACGCCACGAAGGGTTCCCAACTACACAAGGCCTCCACGTTATGCAGGTCCATGGCAATACCTTCGGGAGAGATGATGTGCCCAAGGAACTCTATGGAAGTCTGGAAGAAGAAACATTTCTCCAGCTTCACATAAAGTTGGTGCTCCTGAAGGCATTGCAAGACCAGACGAATGTGTTGAAGATGGCTGTCCCTGGACCAGGAATAGATCAGAATATCATTCAGGTACACCACCACAAACCGATCTAACATATTCTGAAACACGTCATTCATCAGATGCTGGACAGCATCACAGTATACTCAAAATGGCTGTCTCAGGTGCCAAATGCCGTCTTCCATTCGTCCCCCTCTCGTATCCACACCAGGTTGTAGGCCCCTTGAAGATCGAGCTTGGTGAAGATAGTGGCCTCCCTCAACCTCTCCAACAACTCCGGAATGAGCGGCTAGGGGTAGCAATTCTGCACCGTGATGGCATTTAGCCAGTGGTAATCACAGCACAAGCGTAAGTCTCCCGTCTTCTTCTTGACAAAGAGAACTGGGGCTGAGAGAGGGGACGACGAAGGCTGGATGAACCCTCGGGCCAGGTTTTTATCCAAAAAGTCCCGTAGTGCAGCCAGCTCAGTCTCGGACATGGAGTACAAACATCCCCTTGGCAGCGGTACATTGGGCAGAAGGTCCACGGGGCAATCATACGGCTAATGGGGGGGTAACCAGTCTGCCTCCTTCTCACTGAACTTATCCGCGAAGTCCGTCAGTTCAGGAGGTATGGAGACGGCAGAGGTGGAGATGTCCTGGCTGGCACATGTGTGGCGGAAGTGGTCCACGCACTGCAGACTCAGAAAAGAAATGGTGTTCCATGACCATGCCACCTGAGGATCATGAATCCTAAGCCAAGCCATGCCGAGGACTAATGGGAAATGGAGGTCCGCGGCGACATAAAAGCGGATCGCCTCCTCATGTTCTCCAATGACTAGGCACAAAGGCTGGGTGGTGAATTTCATGGGTCCTGCAATAAGTTCCCGCCCATCAATAGTCTCGACCCTCATCAGGGGTTCCACTGGATCCAAGGGGACATCAAAATGGGCCTCAAAGGCCTGGTCCATAAAGTTAGTTGTGGCCCCTGAGTCCACTAGCACATGCGCAGGAATCCCTTACAACTGGTTAGCCAAGAAAACCCGAGTGTCCAAAATCAGATGCCGAGGGGGCCAAGAGTCAACCTCCGTTAATTCAGGTGGGCGTTTGATATGTGCCCGGTCTAGGGTTTCCCCCAGGTCAGGCCTGCCCCATTTCCCGACTGATCACACTGAGATTCAGGCACAGGCTTGAGTGCCCCACTTCACTTTTGAGGACAAGAAACAGCTAAATGTCCAGGCTCCCCACAATACAGGCACAAACCCCCTTGGCGTCTCCACATTTGCTCCTCGGCTGTCAGGCAAGGTCTGGCTGCTCCCAACTCCATTGGCTCCTCAGCCGTTGTCACGAAACACGGGGTGACCCAGGGCGCTGTCGGCACAGGGCACGGCGGTGCAGATGCGGATGGCAACTCATGGATGGTGCGATGGGTTTTTCGCCATTGGAAACATGTGTCAATGTGCAGGTATTGCACCACCAGAGCATCGACGGTCAGGGCCACCTCCACTTGAACTAATTTGTCCTGCAGCTCATCTGACAGGCCATCCTGGAAGGTGTCCATTAATGCCGCATCTTTCCAGTTGGAGTCCAGGCACAAAAGCCAAAATTCAGAAATAAACTCTTGCAGGGGGCGCTTCCCTTGGTGAAGGTCCTTAAGATGCCTGGCTGCCATCTGCATTCGTATGGGGTCCTCATACATGTGGCTCAGGTGTTGCCAAAAACCCTGGTATATAGTTAGTAATGGGCTGTTCTTGAGCAACAAGGGTGAGGCCCATTGGGCGGCAGAGCCAGAAAGGAGGCTTATCACAAACCCCACCCGAGCCCAGTCATCTGGGAAAACCTCTGGCCTCATAGCCATAAATAACTGGCACTGTCCCATGAAAGCCGGGAACATCTCAGGCTGCCAGGAAAACTTATCCGGCACAGCCACCGGGCATTTCCGACGGGGAGCGGGAGGAGGAGCTGCATGAGCCTGCAGCAAAGCAAGTTGGGCTGTTAATTGAGCCACTTGCTCTTGTAGAGTTTGATTTTCATCTTGCAGCTG
The DNA here is from genome assembly GCF_049901735.1 of Notechis scutatus. NCBI lineage: Eukaryota > Metazoa > Chordata > Lepidosauria > Squamata > Elapidae > Notechis > Notechis scutatus. The sequence goes on along the minus strand of NC_142025.1, from coordinate 14,371,652 downwards.
TTGTTGAAACTGTTGCTCGTGGTGGTCCATCTTAGGTAGAAGATGATTTAAGTCAGGTACAGGACAAAATGTTCTGTCTCCCCTTCCCTTCCCTTCCCTTCTGGGTTTTAGACAGTATGGGGTTTTTTTTGCTTTAGTTCTCCTTCCTATGATATTATATTAACATATAAAGCATATATATATATATATATATATATATATATATATATATATATATATATATATATATATATATGTGTGTGTGTGTGTGTGTGTGTGTGTGTGTGTGTGTGTGTGTGTGTGTGTGTGTGTGTGTGTGTGTGTGTGTGTATGTGTGTGTATGTGTGTATGTGCATGTGCATGTGCATGTGCATGTGCATGTGCATGTATGTATATATATATATTCTGTCTCCCCTTCCCTTTCCCCCAAAAGGTAAGGGATTATACACACACACACATACAGGCAAGCTGGCTTGAACTTCGCAGAGCAAATCCTCTGTAACTGATAACGTTCTTGGCATCCCACTACATCTTGCCTGCCAAGTCTGAGCTGGTAGCAATTGTAAATCAAAGTCTTACTCACACAGAGGGAAATGGGTCTTTTACTTCACAAAGCACAAGGCAGTCCACAAAACAATCGTTCTTCCAACATAGTCATGAATAAAGTCTAAAGTAAGTTAAACTTTGTCCCGGGCAAAGTTTAAGGAGAAAGCACACCCACTTTTATCCCCTGTGGGGTGTGGCTCAGTGACTCAGCTCACTCTCTGACCCTCCCACATTGCTGCTCACATTTCTCCCTACGACGCTGCTTGGGGTCGAGCCAAGACTCCTCCTCTTCACTCCCTGTCAGGGGCTGCTCCAACATGCCTTCCTCCTGATTCATCTCAGGCTGCTCCTCTCGGTTGTCTGATAGAACCTGAGGCATTACCAGGGAGGAAGGCATTGGCAGGGAGGAAGGTCCTGGGGAGGAAGGCATTGCCAGTTCCTCCACTTCATCTACCAGGTCCTCTTCCTCTGACAGCATAGGCTCAGGAGTCGAGGCCACAACATATATATACATATATATGTGTGTGTATGTGTGCGTGTGTGTGTATGTATATATATATATATGTATATATAAAACATATGTATATATAAAACAAAATGTATATATAAAACACACACACACATATATATACATATGTATATATAAAACATATATACATATGGAAAGTGTGAGTCTAGAACTCAGAAATATATATATATATATATATATATATATATATATATATATATATATATATATATGGATCTTTGGTTATTCGGGTTTTCTCCCGCGTAAGATTCAAAGTATCTAGGCAACGTTCGGCGAGGTCCCACTCGCCATCTTCAGGCTGGTGCTTTCGGCTTAGTGCCAGTGCAAGCAGTGTGTGACCGGAGCTGCCATCTCTCTATATATACAAGTGGTGGGGGATGGTGTGCTGGGCTGGTTGGCTGTGCTGCAGCCTCTTGATTGGTTGATGGAGTTGATGTTGGTATAATGGGCTGTGTAATGGCCTTTTGTTGTAGAGATATCCTGGATCTTGTGCTGTCATCTCCTGGGTCGTTAGCCTCTTGTGTTTTAACGGCTTGGGTAATGGGTTGTGTGATGGGCTTGTGAGTTCTTTTGTTGTGGTATCCTGGGTCTTGCGTTGTAATCTCCTGGGTCGTTTGTGTTTTGATCTCTTTTCCATTAGCCTCCTGTGTAGTAACAGCTTGGGTAATGGGTTGTGTGATGACCTTGTGAGATTTATTGCTGTGGTATCCTTGGTCTTGTGCTGTGATGTCCTGGGTCATTTGCTGTGTTGTGACTTCTTGAGTTCTTGAGGTGTAATTTCTTGAGTTTTCTGATGTGATGTCCTGAGCGGGTGGCTGTGATGTAGCATTTTGGGTTTTAATATGGCTTTGA